>NC_080030.1:104714778-106144278 GCF_030020395.1 Manis pentadactyla | reverse complement strand
GATGGGTGTCCACTGGGTAACCCTGGCAAGCGGAGCTTCGGGGGCAGGACGCGATCGGCAGTCAGCTTGCAGGCAGGGTGACGAGTTAGAGGTGAGGAGGAAGAAGCAAGAAGCGTTGACTTGCATGAGGCTCTGCCTTTAGCAAAGGAGAGAAAGGTTGGTGAGTGTACAGACCTGTGTATTTATGTTTGGGGGTAAGCAACACCTACCCATGCACACACCCCGAAAGAAACACTGTCAGCTTGTTTTAATGCTCTAGCCTGCAACTGATAGAACGATGCTGGCATATAAAATTCTAACAGCAGATGTCCTAAGATCTTCAGTAATTCCTTCACTGCTTCCTTCTGTAACTCAAGAGATAACAAATTATCTTTAATGAGCAGCAAGAAATACACAAATGCAAAGTAATTAGCTGTAAGTGCAAAATTTTAGGAACAGATAACTAAAGCATCAGATGACAGCAACAATGCCAATTTTGGGACCCCAAATCCTTGTACTTCTGTTTACTTCGATTTGAAGTCTTTTAAAACAGAGCCCTGCTTTTTTCAAAACAGAAATCTTTTGGAGTTATCTTCCAAAGGAAACGTTCAAGTGAATCAGAAGAATGAGCGGACATTCATTTTTATATGAGCAAAGATCAAAAGTGCTCTTTAAAAATAGTGGCTTTATGCTGATTATCTCAGCAATGGAAGGAACTTGCATTTTATAGATGGGAAAACTGAGGGCCAGAAAGGCAGATGATTTATCTAATGATAAGACCAGGACAAAAACCTTTATCTCTTAACATCCATCCAGCCACTAACACCCCCAAAAGATTTCTTCTTCCTAAATCAAAGTGAGTTGCTATTGGTTATAGAAGGAATATAATAATTCTGAGCATTAACTCCCAGAGGTTTCTTCCAATAACCACAAGGGTGTACAAAGTGCATTGAGCTCTAGGAAAATAAACTGTACCCGCTGAAGGCATTGTCTTCTACTAATTCTACACCTTTGTGTTTACTTTGACATCTCCATATTTTCCTTCATGCTCTCTGGTGGTTGTTCTACATCTATCTGTCATCTAGTTTCCGATCATTCTGCTGTCTGATTTCACATACCCGCTGACATGCCCCCTCTCAGACTTAGTCCCCTTCTCACTGAGCTCTCTTCACCTCTGCCCATGGAGGGTTTGGGTTCTGCCTGGTCACCGTGTGGCATGTGTGCACATGCGCACCGACGGTCTGAGCTTCCTCACTTTAGGACACTCCCTGTCCCCAAGCCCTGTTCCCACACTCTGTACAAAGGCCAGCCTCAAAGGACCACCCCTGAAGGGTCCTCTGTGGGATTAGAAACAGGAGGTTTTACCACATGTTTTCTGTCCTGGTTCCATTTCTGAGAGCCTCTTGCACGTGACATTAGAACTGGAGGTACTTCAGAAAAAAAGAACAGCCTTAAAGTTAGTCCTGCTATTGACCGAAAGCAGAAGTAGTCTTTGGAAAATGCCCATTCCTTAATATCTCATATTGCTCCCATTTGCAGTGTGAAATGATGCAACTCATTGTGCTCCATCCAGTAGTGCACTTTATCCCCATGAAAGGAATGAATCACTGCAGAAAGAGTCTTGCCTCCCGAATGACTCTCTCGAATTAGAAATGAGTAATTACTAGAGGGATAAATAACTATGAGTTTCTCAGAATAGATCAATTTTCTCAAGTCATGAGACAGTGCTCACAGGATTCACCCCATCCCAAATCCTGGAAATGCTCCGCTTCTGACACCCCATTCTTGCATTCAGGAACTGAGACATGTAAACGGGCATGAGTGGAAAATGCACACTGGCTCACAGGATGTGATGCGGCTTCCTTTCTTCAAGAGGCATCTTCATAGGAATTGTGTTTTGCGCTTCAATTAAAGAGGCCAAGCCCCGGAGAAAGCCTCTAACTTTCAATAGCTGGATATAAATAGACCTGGGGAGTGAACAATCGCCTTCCCCTTTCCCAGACTGGCCTTCAAGGGCAGGAGACACAAAGCAAGCGGTCGCATGAGAGGTACCACTCACGTGTATTACCGTGGTGGTTTCCATCTTAAAAGCTGGGATTTACCGTTCCAAGTGCACTGTAACCAAAACAAGAATGACTCTTACTCATCGTGATCAAGTTGGTCTAAGGCAGATGCCAACGTTTTTGAGAAAACAGATCATCTAAAGCAACTCAGATGTCTTCCAAGAGAAAAATAACTCATGCTGCCTCTCTGTTCTTCTATGAATTCATGGTTTCTGTTCCAAGCTTCCGGTGTCTTTAGTCACTAGGAAGTGTTCTTGAGAATTAGGCTAAAATCAGTAAATAAGCAGGTTCATGTCAAACAAACTGCTCCTGCAAGCTCTCGTGCCGGTCCGTGGGAAGGTAGGGAGAACGTACCTGTCCCACCTTGTTCTCTTCAGTCCTAGTCTGATGAGTAAGGAGCTGAGTTACGGCTCCTTGGCTGAGGTCACCTGTCTGCAGGAACTTGAGTAACCGTCTCCTACCCAGTGTGTGTACAGAGAGGAGGAGGGCCCTGGGTAACCCAGAATTTAGCAAAACTCAGGCTGTATAACCTGCTAATTGAAAATGAACCAAAAAATAATCTCCTTCAAATAAGAGCATTAAAATTCAGAAATAACAAAATCACTTCCATGGTGGACCAGAGATGTTTTATGAGAAGTGCCTTCCCACCATCATCTCGACCTCAGAAGATTCTAGATGGACCACAGGTATCCCGATGTGTCAGCAGTGCATGATGGATCTGTCATCCACGAACTTAGCTAATGGTTTAGAAAGGAATTTATGTTTCAGTCCAAACTACCTTTGAGGGTGACAAATATCATATATATACATATGTGTGTGTGTGTGTGTGTGTGTTACCCAGTGAGACACCTGAAATTGCTCCTAGCCCTACCATTAGGGGGATTCATACTCATTTAGGTGGATCCTCGTCTTTCTGGATGTGGGTAAATCCTTATATTCATGGCCCTTTACACCAGCTATGCATTCGAGTTATCCTAGGTAAAAATGGTAAGCATCTATCTCCTGCCTCTGTCTGCACAGCCGTTTCTCTATCTGACAGTCCTGACTGGACTGAGGTGATAGCGCATCTACGGGCATTAATCCCGTTTGAGTTCATGTGAATGTCAGCAATGCTATGAATTAAAAACATGGGATGCTACTAGTTTTCAATGTGGATGGCTGAAATTGTATATACAGCTATTTTCCACTTGTAAATTCAGTCCTTTATCCCCGTGGAGCATCTGACAAGAGGGAAATAAAAATACTGTTGCTAAATATCTGGGGGATTATTTTGTAAGCCAGTGAAAACAGGATCTTTCATTTGTTTCACCAATGGTGGGAAGGTTTTCTTTTTTATTTCCCCTGTATAGGTCCCCTGGGAATGAGTGCATATGACAGAATAATAGCCCTTTAGTTTTTTTTTTCCAAAGACACTATTATTTCCACATGGTGACATCCATCCCCCTTTTCCAAAATGCCCCAAAAGCTTCCCAGATTCAATGCAACACAAAAACATAAGGGATGGCTTATTTTAACTTCTGTACTAAAGTCGAAAGCAAGACAGCTTTTTAAATGAAGCAGATGGTCAAAACTGTTGATTATTTTCTCCAAATTATTATCTCTTAAAAACTGAAACAAATTTCTCCATTTTCTTGGGCCTCTGTCTGTGAAAGTCTGAACTTCTCAAGACACCTGGACCAGCACCTCATCCCTCGCAGTTTTCAGGGGGTTTGGGTGCAATATGGCAGATGGCTGCTGAGGCGACAGCCAGGAGCTAAGTTAGAATTTTGAACTATTAAACATCTTCTAAGATATCCGTGCTCTTCACTAATTATGGTATAAGGCAGTTTTCCCTAAATGTATGCACCTGTCTGACTTGATGTAGGTTATCCTGGTCAAAAAGGTGTAGGGAATATGGTACGTTTTCCTTCTTTTTTTCTATTGACAACAGATATTGCCATATTAAGGGAACACAGTAAACAGTTGAATTTTCATTAATTACAATGGTTTTCCTTTGACAATGGAACTCTTTACCCTATAGCATCACATGAAGCTAAAATTTGGTGAAACACACTCTGGAAACTACTGATTATCATGGGAAAGGACTCCAGACCTATCTCATGAGGGGTTCAGGCTAAATTTCTTGTCTCTGGAGTTTTACAGACGTCACTTGGACAGAGCATAAAACCTCACCTAGAAAATGTGGGGGGACTAACCCTGTTCTCCCTGTCTCAGTGGGTGATGGGGAAGAGGAAATGCAATAGTGGGCATGAAAATGTCTTCAACAGTAAACTCGCATGTGAAGTCGTTGGCACTTTCATTATCGTTTTGTCGAATTCGGTGACTTTCATCATGTCCCCGTGGGTTCCCAAGTCCGGGCTGGAGCTGCCACCCAGCAGAGGGGCTCCTCTGCCATCAGACTTTACAATCCTGAGTTTGATCTTCCCGAGGATCTTAGCGTGACCTTTAGACGTGACCTCTGTGTGTGTCTTCACGTGCCTGAGATATGCCAAAGGTTTTATATATATATATGTACCATAGCACATTTGTGAGCCAAGATTCAGAACCACCAAAAACCAAAACATCACCAAACAAAACCCCCAAAAAAAACAGAAAACAAAGAAAAAGGAGGTAGCAATATGTCTATCCGTTAGGTAAAATAAGAAAAAAAAAAATCCAGGGATCGCTGGTTAAAACCAAGTGGGCAGGGTTCCCAACAGGATGGACAAGACAAGTAGTTACCAGATAGAAACTTCGATGTCTAGGGAGGTTCTGATACACGTTATCTCGGTTACGTGGTGTGCAGGCTCAGGTCTGCCCTTTTTAATGAGCTTGAACAGCCCTGTTAAGTGTGGCTTTCCTTTCATTTGTAATGAAAAGTTACCCATGTTCCCAGAAAAGGAATGAATAGTAAATAAACCCATAATGACAACTTGGTCTCTTCCCTGGATTTCTGGATTTTTTTGTTGCCAAATTTCAGCTTCTATGCTTTGAGTTTGAAAAATATTTTCCCGTGTTACTATTTATTAATATGAGTTTCTGTGGATAGGGTACCCTGTTAACTTTGTCTTATGACAATCCTTCCAATCAAATGTGTGTCATTTAACTATACTTCTCACACTGAGATCCAAAAGAGAGGATTTAAAATACGTGCTTATTAATGATAATTAACAGGACAAGTGGGCTGAGGTAAAATAATCATAAATAATATTTGTTGAAGGTATATTACATGTCGAGACTACATATCTTTTTTTTTTTTGCTTTTTGTTTTTGTGGGGTTTTTACTATGCAAGATAGGAATTATGTTTCCCTCTTTACAGATGAAGTAATTTAAGAATTAAATTAAAAAATGCAATACCTTTTATACATTCAAGCAGCTAAAGCATGCAGTTGGGATTTGAACCCACAACTGTTTGCCTCTAAGTCTGACCTTATATTCAGTGAATGAGACTGCCCCCCACCCCAAATCAAAGTGGTGTAATTCTGCATCATTTCATAACATGTTTTCCATTTATAATTATTTTGGAAGCTTTAGTAATAATGAAAAAGCAGACTTTTCAATATTCTGATTTGAACACACCCCCAGTGAATATTTTGCCCAGACTAGTATTATCTAATTGTGCACTTTCTTATTTTCATGGCAAAATCCTTCTCCCTTCATAGATTAAAACAGCCATTCAAAGCAAATCTTCTTTCTGGATACCCCATGGCAAATCTATATGACTTCCAAGGTCATGAGTTCACACTAGGACAATTTTGGGGATCAGATAAAGTACCTTCCAAAGTATGTGGGTACACCTTTCTTGCATTGCTAGTATTTCAAGCTTTTGAAAAAAAATAGCATCATGTCATTTTTTTATTCTGACTTTTCAGTATTTAAAATCATTTAAATATTATTAATCTTAAAAAAGTTCAATACAGCTGGTAACACCCAACTTTATCATTTAAGAATTCATGCACTTACATGTTCTGAGGACCCTCCATGGGCCAGGCTTGCTCTTGGGGGCTAGAAAGTGATCACGAGTATAAATCACTGTCCTGAGTTAACTTGCAGTCTAGAGCTGAAGCAGGCAAATAAATTTATAACCACAATACAGACAGAGGAAGAGTATACATTAAAGTCAGTAGACAGTGCAGTTAACCAAATCGGGGGTATTCGAAAAGAATTGCCCAAGGGCTGATAATCTTACCTGTGAATTAGGTGGATAGGTGGAAAAGAATGAGGCTGGTTAGCTCGGGTAACCATTCATTCAACATATGTATGCCACATGGTATGAATGAACAAAGATCTGCATTATTTGAAATACATTTCTGTCCATTGTAAAAAATGTTCTCATTTGCAGGTTCAGGAGTAAAATTTCAGTATTCCAGTGAGCCCACCATTCTTTAGGTTAAAAATGCATAATTTTTGAACTATTATGTTCTTCTCTCTCATGTGTTTGCATGATACTGAACTTATTTGCTCATTTTTCTTTGGAAAACATGCCCTTGCGTGCTTGATTTTTAGGATCTTTTTCTGTGTTGTGTTACCACTTTATCAGAGTCATCAGCAGGAGAGTGTTTAAGTGTGGCAATTTATGAATTCAGAATCTTCAGTTTTGTGTAACTGTGTAATTATTTTTCTTTCATTACCACGCCAGTCATCTAAAATTAGTTCAGAATAACATCAGCTCATCAATGAACAATCATGTAATGTTATTTCTGCCACCATATATTATTACCAAATATGGAGATATTCCATCTTTTCACAATTACTTAAGAGAAAATAGAACTTGATGGGAGCAAATGTTGAGAATTATTTTTCTTCCAAAAGTATGTTGGCACTAATATTTGTTTTTAAAAAGGATTGACACGTGTGTGGGTGGGAAGCCCGTCAGAGAAACCACTTAGGTAGTCGGCCCAGAGGGCCAGTCTCACCCAGTTGTCTGGAAGCCAAATGCTTCCTCCTTGGACACCCTGATGAGTGCGTTCAAGTCGTGACATGGTTTACTTCCTTTCGTTTTAACTCTAGGTGACTTTCCCAGGAAGAGCTGGCTTTTGATGGTCTAGAGCACCACACCCTACCCTTCGTGCTCAGTAGATCTGGCCATTGCCAGTTCTTCAGAACAGCCCTTTGGGGTTGAATATTTTTGAGAAATTGGAATGATCTTAAGCCTACTTTACTGCAGTCTGAAACTGATAATCACATGTCACTCTGGAGAGAACATGGCTAATGTTACTGCCTTCAAATGTCATCTGCAGGGCCCTTCCATGGCCTTTTTTTCTTGGAATTTTAACTCCTTGGAAAACTCTAGAGTCATTCTCACCCAATGCTTCAGCCAATGTATCCAAGTAGAAAATTTGCCCAAGAAACTAAGATTTATAGTTAATTCAGCTCATAATAATAATTCTGTCACCAACTTGCTGAGAAGTTAGGTAGCACAGTCAATTAAAATAGAAAAATGGTCCTCTTAAAGATTCTGAAATAAAAAATGTAAGATTTATATACTTAAGTGATTTTGCATTAACCTAGTGGATTTGTTGTTCATTATATTTGAATCTGTTGTTTGAGTCTAATGACCAAGAAGGATGAAAGTCATAAGACGTCTAACTTGTTAATAATCAATGTCCTGGTATAGATACATTATGGAGAATAATAAGTTCTTAATTTTAAGAAAGATCCTTTGCCAAGATTACAGCAATTAAGTATGAATATATTGAGTCAGTTCCTGCCAGAAGATGCCAAAGAATGAAATTCACTCATTCTTGTGAAACTTAAGTACATTATTGAAGATGATGATGTCAACATTTCAGTTAAAACCAACAGATTATTACAATGAACCAAGAAACATAAGCATTATCCTAGTAGTGAATTTTGAGTTTTCTCATCTGCAAAAGGCATTTGCTAAAAGGAAGCCTTCATTTAAGAAAATATAATAATGAGGATAAAAATAATTATAACAATGATTATAATTGCTCCTATTACTGTTATGCTTAATATTTTATATCATATAATGCTCAAACTAATTTTATATTGCCATAGGAAGAAAATATATAGCCATATCTGTAGCTACATTTACATATATTATATGTATAATATATATGTAAGAATTTTATAATCACAGAATGGTTAAGTGTGAGTCAAAAAAAGCATTCAGGTGCTTCATTGGTTTGGGTTATATTTTGAGTTCTGTTTTTTCCTTCTAATTTAATATAGGAAACTTCTGTAAACTGTGTCCAGTTAATGCCCAAAACAAGTAATTGAAAATTAAAAAATCAGATGTCAAACTGGTTATGGTAAAAAGTGAACATAACTAGTTTTGACTCTACATGAACAATAAAAATCTATTTTATTCGTAGTAGTAAAGTTAAATGCATACTGTACATTTTTCTCTAGATTGTAAATAGTTAGCAGTTGAGAGGAAAGGCAGTGGGTTCAAGAAAAGCTAACCATCTTGGTCATTTTAACGGATAATATTTCCCGTGATAATATATTCCATCTAAACTGTGTTTTCTGTACTAAATAAAGGACAGGGGAAACTGTTACACTGTTCAACAGAGACTTAGCGAACATTAAAATTTAAATGTTTGTATTTGACAAGAAATATTTTGTTTCATCCGCTCTATCGTTGTAACATTATAATCTAGATAATGTGTTTGAATGAACGCTGTGGAAACCGGAGTGGCTGACTTCAATGCCCTGAGGAAATGACAGATGGGCGTCATGTTTTGTTTTGTTTTTTTAAAGCTGGTATACTGTTTGCATGCAAATCGTGTGCAAGTCAGGCGCAGTGATTCATAGGGTGAAATGTGAATTATCATACACTTCCTGAAATCCCACCTCTTCCACGAAATCTTTTATATTAATTAGAAGTGCGTTTCCCTAGCTAAGTAAGCACTGTCATTTCCTCTAAATTCACTTTTCCCCTCAGTTTGTGTCACGACCCACTTTCTTCAAGTGTGGTTGCACAATGGCAGGCCTGTGCACTACAGACAAATGGGAAATATGAGTAATTCAGTTTGTACCTTTGACCACCTCCCCCCATTTTTCCCATCCCTCTCCTCCACCTCTGGCACCCATCTGCTCTCTTATCCTCTCATTTTTTCTACATAATCTCCCTATTCCCATCCTCATGACTTCCATAAACTCTTGAAGCTCAGTTTCCTCTCCCATAAAATGGGGAAAATGTCCTCCATGAAATATTTTTGTGATGATTACATCAGACAATAATACATTTGGTATGTTCAGAAAAACTAATGCCTAACTCAAGTCATCAACTAATATATGGGACTATTGCCATTGTTAAGCACCAATCACATGTTGCTGACGTCTAAACCTCTGTCACCACCCTGACTACTTTCTGCCTCCAGACACATTAGTCTAACTTCCTATGACCTCTCCACTTAGATTTTCAACAGCCACCTCAAACCCAGGATGTGCAGAACGCAGCTCAACATTCCCACTTGACTCTTCCCTTGACCCATCACTGTATTTCCTGCTTCCACTGAATTCAACCATTGCTCAAGGCAGAAACTTACAGATCATTCTAGACATCCTTTTCCTTCCCTTATTCTTGCATCTACAGTCCCAAAGCCCTGATCACTCCAGCTCCTGCTCACTCTGGAATCCCTCTCTCCACCCACACATCCTGTACATCTCCATGCAATGCTTTCTCTCTTGACTATTGCCAGAAGCTACTTGCGTGGTCTCTGAGCCTTGAGGTTTAGTCCCCTCCATCTGTCGGTTTATAAACCGGTCCCCGTATATGGAGGGCAAGGAGAGACCAAAGAAAGACGCAGAGAGCTACAGATTGGCAGGCAGAAGGTTTAAGAAGCAAAGGAATTTATGAGGCTTGTGTTGGGCACAAGATGAGTAGATCTCCATATTTGTCCACCAAATCTTGAAAGTTTATATGGAGGCTTTCACTGGGTTCAGTCACAAAGACCATCCAGATGGTCTGAACACCACTTTACTATCTCAGGGCTATGCCCTTGGGGCAGCTTCCAGCACAGGGAAGGAAAATGGAACGTGTATTCCAAAGACAGGGACAGGGGCAGGTCCAGCCCTCAGGTCAGCGGCAGCAACGTCCCCTCAATGACATGTCCCCTCAGTGACTTCCTCTACTACTCCATCTCTCGTGACCAGTTTGTGTGGTCTCACATGCCCCCCCTTAGCAGTGTGTCCTGAGCGGTCAGCAAGGGGTTCTACTAGCATAGAATTGGATTCTTTGGTGGCTATCTGGCTGCACTGGAGGCAGGTGCTACAGGCACGTGCAAGTGAAAACACAAAGCAATGATTCTCAGAATTGATGATGCTTTCTTTACTAAGAGCTCCGTGATCCAAACCATTGATTTATGAAGTCCCCTGGCTGAGGGTCAGATGGCTCAGGGTATCCACTTGTATTTTTATGTGATTTAATAGCAGACTTATCAGGTGTGAACACACACATTCTGTTTGGATAATGGCACAGGAGCCTCCTTGTGAGGAGCAATAATGTCCGAGGCAATCCTCTTAAGGAGGGCAGCCTTTGTTATTAGAGACATTTCAGTGTTCAGTAAAGACAGTCTTTGTTGACTATCAATTAAGGCTTGCTGGGTGAGTTTAGTAAGGGCCCCAATGTCCTCCAGGCCAATGGAGGAAGTTTTCTGCTCTTAAGCTCTTTTGTCTAGTGGACATAATACAGAAATCGGAGTTTGAAGACCTGCAATCTGAGTCCCAGCTGTGCCACCTGCTAGTTGGAGACCATGAACAAATTAGTTAACCAATTAAGTTAATTTCAACCTGGTGAGGATCAGATATGATCATGGATGGAAACTTTGTAAACAGTAAAGAGCTTTGAAAATGTAATGAATGATAAGTACAATAGAGAGATGAAATACAATGTAGCTCAAGACAAAACGATGTCTTTGAGATTAAACTTTCATGATTGAAGCTGGGCGCTCTGAGAAACACAGCACAGATACCTGTGTGTAAACCTGGATTCTACTGTTCTTACAGATTGGGTTATTGAAGTTATTTTAATGCATTGGACCTTAATTTTCTCATCTGTAAAATGGGAGTGGTAACGGAATTTCTTCATAAGATTGTTATGAAGATTAGATGCATTAAGACCTGTGAAACACAGCAACTGGAAAAATCATTAAGTACTGAAAAATTTTATGCTTTTATCATTAAAAGCCCTTGTTTCTTTTTATTCTATGAACCAAGGAATAACTATTCTATTTAAAATGTTTAATTTGTAAGAAAATAATAGTCAAATATTTCTAAGACTAGAATCCTGAATGCAGAAGCAGATGGAAATTTTAATGGAAGCAAGATCCAAGACTCGGAAAATGCCAAGGTAGCGGTGACTGTTAGGAGGGTACATGGGTGTTCTGCTTATAATAACCTATAGACATTAATCAGTGATTTACTTACATTAATTTTCCCCATGTTTTTCAAAGAATTTGATAATTCACTGTTAAACCCGACTAGTTCCCCTAAGTTGATCCTAAATCCTGCCACATTATAAACACCTATTATAAACACACACCTTTACATCACATTCTGAAAACACTACTCCTGCCTTGTCAATTACTTTGTTTTTTGTTGTTCTTTTTTAGTTGAAGCATTATTGCATACAATATCATATTGGTTTCAAGTATACAACATAGTGATCCAACAATTATATACATTATTATTAAATCCTCACCTCAACTACTGTAGTTACTGTCTGTCAACATCAAAAGATGTTGCAGAACTGTTGACTGTATTCTTTGTGATGGACTTTCATCCCCATGACCAATTAATATTAAGACTGAGATTTTGTGTCTCTTTATCCCCTTCACATATGTCATTCACCCATCCAACTCCTCCCCCCTGGTAACCACCAGTCTCTTCTCAGTGTCTGTGATCTACTGCTATTGTGTTCATTTTGTTCTGTTTTGTTTTGTTTTTAGATTCCACAGTAAGTGAAATCATTTGATACTTGTCTTTCTCTGCCTGGTTTATTTCACTGAGCATAATCCCCTCTAAATCCATCCATGTTGTCCCAGATGGCAGGATTCCTTTCTTTTTATGGCTGACTAATATTCCACTGTGTTTATGAACCACATCTTCTTCTTCATTCATTCATCGATTGATGGACACTTTAGGTGCTTCCGTATCTTGGCTATTGTAAATAATGTGACATAAATACAGAGGTGCGTATATCTTTTCAAATCAGAGATTTTGTTTTCTTTGGGTAAATTCCTAGAAGTGGAATTATTGGGTCATACAGTATTTATATTTTCAACTTTTTGAGGAACCTCCCTACTGCTTTCCATAGTGGCTGCACCAACTTACATTCCCAGTAATAGTGTAGGAGGGTTTCCTTTTCTCCACATCCTTACCAACACTTGTTATTTCTTGTCTTTTGGATGGTGGCCATTCTGACAGGTGTGAGGTGGTATCTCATTGTGGTTTTGATTTGCATTTCCCTGATGATTAGCGATGGGGAGCAACTTTCCATGTGCCTGTTGACTATTTGTATGTCTTCTTTGGAAAAATGATTTCATGTCCTCCTTGTCATTTACTTTAAATTTTTTAGGTTGCTTCCCACAATGCACAAGATAAAGGCTAAACTTTTGACCTGGTAGTCTAGGGACTCGATCCCGGAGCCATCCCCTTCTTCTTCATATTCCCAATCTGACTCTTAGTGTTCCTGACACAGCCTGCAAACGTGCTCTGCGAATTCCTGCGCCCTAATCTGTTCGTGCCATCTCTCCCCACTAAATCTTTCCAGAATTCCTTCGACCGTTCCAGTTCTACCCATCCTTCTCTCACCCCATAGCCACTGGTAAGCCCTTCTACTAAACCCCTCTACTGATGATGATAGCAATTAGTACTGGTTGCATGCTTACGATGCGCCAGGTACCAAGCCCAAAGATGTATGTATGTTACCTCTACTCTCTAGAGTCGGCACTGTTATTTGCATCTGAGTGAAGTTGAAGCACAGAGAGGTTCAGTAACTTGACAAGGTCAGGGTACACAGTGGATGGTTGAAGGAATGCCTGCCAACCTCCAAAGCCCATGCTTCTTAGGCCAAATAGGCTGTGTCCACATTTATTGTCCTCTCTAGGTTTGATTCTTGCAATTCACTGCATTGTATCATTAGTTGACTCTTCTGCAGATGTTTGCTTTCCCCTTGAAGTGGTTATTCTCCATTTACCTCCTCAAATCTATTCTCCACTTTGCTCTGGGTCGTAAAGGGCTAAATATTAGGGCTGTGTCATCAAGTTCTTTGCTCTTTTGCTTCCCAGTGGGTTGGGCCAGTGGAAGGCGTCAGCTGCAGGTCAGTCGGTTGGGAAGAGAGAGATGGGTGACCTTCCTGTTCCCATCCTGCTCCTTCTCTGCCTCGCCAACTTTCTCTAGAACCACGGCCCCTCCTGGGGGCCTTCTCCCGGGTCTCCAGGGACCCACATTTTGGTTGCTTGTCCTCTATGTTCATTCAGGCCCAGTGGTGCTACTAGCTTCCTGCTGTTTCTAATTTCTTGGTGCTTCACCATTCCTTGTTGGTTTCTTTAATCTTGATCATGTAACTATAAATAATCCTTTCTTTAAACTGGTTTCAGTTGAACATTTTTTTAATATGCCATCTGATTCTGTACTGGAACAATAACGGATCCACCACTAACTCAAACTTTGAAGGAAAGTCTTAAATTAAATAGAGGAGCTATTCAATAACTATTGATCACCCCTCTTAATAGTAAAGGAGTGTGCATGTGTCTGTGTAAAGAGTATAATAAGCTCATGAATATGACTCTATAGCGATAACTATCTTTCTTCTTATGAATTTGTCTTATGATCATTATCAACTATGCCCAGGAATCTGAATTATTTGTAAGCATCAACTCATCACAAAAGACAAATATGTAGGAAATACTTGAGAAGTTTTAATTTGTTATATTACAAGTATTTCCTGAAAACTGCCTTTTCAACTTCCAGGTTGCTTAATAATGTGTAATACTTCCTGCCTAGATGAGATGTGTATTTTCAGATGTGGAGCACCCCGTCAGAGAGCAGGGCGACATTCGCTGTGGGTCTCCCCATGCATCAGTGTGTGTGGTTCTGAGGCCGGCTGGCTGTTGAGGCGTCAGGGGTGCTTTCCCTGCGGGTTATGAACCACTGTTCTCTGGAAGGTTGTTCTCAGAGCTGGTTATCTCTGAGCCTGTCCTGCCTGTCGGACACAATTTCATGCTTCTCACGATGAACTAAGAAGCCTCCCCCCTTCTCCCCTTCCAACCCCAATTCCCGTGACACTTGTGAACAGTCAGTTCAAACCAAACCCAATGTTTTCCCGTCGAAAAGATAGCCTGCATTTGGAAGAATCAACAATGGCAGTAAATGAAAGCATCGTGTACATTGGGAATTAAGGAAGGATTTCGAGTTGGCTGATTTTCTATCATAAAACCATTGATTGCATTCTTGTATCTAGACAGGACTATTGCCATAAAAAGGAAACAAATCTAGGAAAAGAAAAACATTTTCTGGTATTTGTGTCAGTAAAACCTTATTTTTTTAAAAAACACTGAGCAAATCCATTTATATGAATTCATTAGAAAGTAAAAGTGAAAATTTTCAGAAGGGGAAAAGATATGTGCCTCAAACTAGTCTCAGCTGTTGGAGAAAGCTTGGTACTCAAAGGTACAAGAAACTGTTTTAGGCAGTCATTGGCATAGATCCGGATGTTCCTACTTCTCCCCCACCCCCTGCCCTTATCAAACTCTCCAAAATGGTGAAGTCATGTCTTAAGTGGAGCAAATAGCCCCAAAAGGAAAGTGTGATAATAGAAGGTCTTCTTCCTCAGCCAGAGCCATGTCTGGTTCAGGGGTCCCTGACCATCGCCCTGCCTCATGGGCAATGAGAGTTTTGAATTGGAGTTGGAAAAGTTTATTTGAATTAGATACCTAAGCCAGGTGAAGGGGCTAGGATTTTTGGGGCTAGGATTTTTTTTTCCTTGTAAAACTCAAAATAAAACCTAAACATGAGGATTGATCATCAGGGATATTAAAATACATTCAAGTAGTTACAACTTTAAGGACAGTTATTAGGGTGTTGAAGGTTTTATATGAAATGTGTTTAGCCACTTCGTTTGTCCACATAGTGACAGAGGAGCTGAAAGCTTAAGAAAAAAAACAGTATCAGGAACATAAGAACCTTTTCCAGACTAGCATTGCGGGAGAAGGAGAGTTAAACTTGATGTGATCAGTAATTCCTCACACATTATAGTTAAGAATCAATCCAGATCTCTACCTCCATTTACTAGGAAGGTTTTGTATTGTGAGTAAGGTGCAATCATGACTTCACTGCAGTCAAGACCAGTCTCAGGAAGTTAATTAGGAGAGCTTCCCACTGACCTACATGTTGGTAAAGATACTGTAGTTTCAAAATATGACCTTTCAATTCTACAGGCCTGGAACTTCACTACTTAATGTATCCAGGATCTATCACATCTGAAGATAGCAATTCTCAACTCAGGTTGTGCAACAGAATCAATCATGAGCAGAGATATAAAAATTTATATACAGCCTGATGTCACCTCTGACATTGTGAATCAGTGGGCTTGGGGTGGAGCCTTGTTGGTCTCTCTGTTTTTAAGCTTTGCAAGTGATTCAGATACAGCCAAAATTTCAAAAAATCGCTGTTGTTGAACATACCACTTACACTGGCTAGTCTTGAGAGCAAATGTGTATGATCTTAATTTAGCCTTTCAATCCATCCTTCTCTTTCCTCCCCTTCTTTCTATCCTTTCTTTCCTCCCTCAATATTTATTGAGCACTTACTATGTGCCAGATACTTAGGAGGACTATCCCTGACAATATTTATATATCCAAGTCCAATGGTCAACATTTTCTAGAAGGTGAGTTTACTTGGAAATACAAAGGAAGGCTAGAAGATTGCTGGGTAGGCAATTAAGTCATTGATTAACAAGAATGTGTTAAATCTTGACTATGTGCTCGTCAGAATAAGTGTTGCTGAGTGAGTTCAAGAGAGACATTGATTGCACGTAGTCACTGAATGGTCTTTCATCACTATTCTAAGATATTCTCTACCTGCCAATTCCATCAACGTGCATTGTGTTGGCAGGTCAGTGTTGTCCAATCTACGATAGTAGCTGGAGAAATACAGACCTTCTTGTGTATTTCTTTTATCAGATTGTGAAGATTATTATTCTTCTCTTCACTGAAACCTTTCTTCATTTCAAAATAATTTAACTTGCTATCTTTCTTAAGTTTGCAAGTCTTACTGTAACTGCTTAGTGAGGAAAGTACCTTATTCACTAAACTACAGATCGTATTCTGAGATGCACACCCAGGAAGGTTCTTGCATGCAGATAACCCTATTTTCAGAATGGTGAGTGCTTAAGAGCCCTAGTCTGAGAGGGGCTATGCCCTGTTCTGGATGGATCATTCTCAGCCACCTCAGGTTGGAGAACTTGCCGTCCAATTTATTTTGGCTTTCTGTCCTGCGGACTACTCCAAGAAAAGACTCTACTATGGCAGTGGCCCCAGTGAGTCACTCCCCTTAGAAATCAGCCATGAGTTTCACCCACACTTTCTCCACTTTTTAAATGCATGCCCTTTGTTTTCACTATCTTCTATTTGATGGTGCATCTCCATGTAAGTCCCTAACCCAGACGGCTTTCCTGAGACCTAGCTTCAAATCTAGCTACTTGCTGTCATCTCTACCCACATGACACCTATATCCAAGATGGAAGTAATCTTTCCCCACAGGTGTTTTTCCTCCCACATTCCCTGCTTTGGCTGGTGGCAATGCCAAACGGCCAGTGTCTTGGGCAGAAACCTCAGGGGCAGCAGAGCTTCCTCTGACTCCATCTTGTTGCTTCTTCTCCCTCCTCATCCCACCCAGTAAGTTGTCAAGTACTTGTGAGCCCACCTTTTTAACACCTCATATCCATCCTGTCCTCCTGTCTACTGCAGCCGCCTTAGTTACAGGCTTAACTCTTGCAGTGGCATTATCACTGGTTTCTCCAACAACAGTCTTATTCTTCTTTGATTCAGCCTCAACAGAGCCACAAAAATAATATTTCTAAAACAAAAAATTTGATCATGTTTCTCCTTTGCTCGAAAATCTCCTCTAGCTATCATCACTTACAGGATAAAGGTAGGAAATGAAGGGAACAGTACCCCCCTTTCTAGAAAAGTAGAAAGGCATAAAACCGCGTGGAAAGTATGGGGAAGCCATAAACATCTTGACAGCGCCTGAGCCCCTGAATGTGAGGTGGAGAATGGAGCAGGTAGGCAGGGGCCAGGTCAGCCACAGCAGGCTGGCATCTGCTGTTTTTTCTTCCTGGAATGCCTCGCTCTGCTCCCTTCCCTGACAGCTCAGAAGTGACTTCTGGAAGGATTCTCCAGCACCCTTACCCGGAAGCTGAGCACTCCTTCCTCAACACTAATGCTATGTGTCAAATCGTTGCTATTATTGTCCTAAGGACACTGTATTATAATTACTTGCTTGCCTGTCTGTCTCCCCTTCACTATGAGCTCTTTTAGGGCAAGGACTCTCCCTTATTCATTCCTATGTCCCATCTGACAAGCTGTGTATCACACAGTTAACCTCCCAAAACTGGCCTCTTTCCCTCTGCTTTCTTTTAATTTCAGAAGAATGCAGGCAACAGGTGAAATCTTAACTAAGAGTGATGATAGGAGTACAGAGGGAGAAAGATGTTTAGAACTATTTTTAAAAATTGAATAGACTTAGTCATTAACTACAAGGAGGTAAGAAATGATCGTCAGACCTCTTCCTAAAGGAAGAAGGACTTCGTCTTTCTTGTCTCCAGCTATATCACCTAAGTTTCAGTCATTTGGGATTCTAATTATTTTGTTCATTCACTTCTTAGAGCTTATGGCAAATCTAACATTAAGTTTGCCTTGAAGCAGAGTAAGTTTTATTATAAATATTTTTGGCACATTTTCAATGCTTTGGACATTATTTTAGAAATTATTTTTAGAGAGAGGTTTTAAAAAGGGGTGACATTTTTTTAGACAGACTTTTCATAGAGTGCAAATGAAATCCCAAACCAACACAACTTGGACAGGTTATAGTAAAAGTGAACAGAGATAACAGTGGCACATAGGGAAAACACTACAGAATGCTCTTTGGATGAGGAAGAAACTTCCTCTGAGAGATCCCAGGAGGCCAAACTAGACACAAATCACATGAGTCAAGCCAGAGGCTCCCTTGGTCCAGAAAAGAACACATTCCCTGCTGAGGAATGGGCTCCCCGTCATAGCAGGCTGGAGGAGGGTAAGTCCTACGGGGCAGAGGGCACGGCACCAGGAGCAGATTTCTACTGCAGGAGAGAGGCTGGATTTAGCAACACCCACCATGCCTCTCAGGTGGAGTCTGGGAGATTCTGACCTGCTGGTCCTGAAGTTCCTCTGTAAGCAGTTCTCCTGACTCAAGAATGGGAGCTGCATGAACTAGATGAGCTAAATGACACACTCTCATCTGCTCTCTCCTCCCTACTCCGCACACAGCCATTGAATCCATGCCAGAAGGAAAACTCCTTCTCCTCGCCTCCTATCCCTCTGCTGCTAGGAATAAAGAGGTTTTCTTTTGGAAGAAGTCATATTTTAATCAGCCCTTAGCCATTGGAGCTGTCATGACAGCAAGACTGGCAGCCTCAGTGCGTCAGCGAAATGGACAGTGTCTTGGCATCTCCAGGTCTGCATCTCTTTAGACGTTTGCTGGCCTTCTAACACCTACTGTGGGTGCAGATTTGGGATGCAAAGACTCCTCTTTTCACCACGCAATCAGCTGTGCCTTCATCCATACAAAATCATTTCTCTGAGACAGAGGATACAATGACCAGGGCATTCTTGGGGCTGCCCAGATGTCTCAACCCTAACCGCATGCCCATCCCAAATGCCCTCTGTTCTCTGATGTCTAGGTGCCAGGAGTTTTCCACATAAGCAGAAATGAGAAGCATTCTTCCGTTCTGGTACTCTTCTCCCCTTACCCAACTTGCAGAATTACTTAAAAGGTTGACTGAAGCCAGGTCTCTGGACCAGGCACAAAGAATCAAACAACTTAGTACTTAACAGATGATCTAAATGTTGCATAAAACTTGCATTAGTCACATGCACTGAAACAGTGAAACTTGTGATAAAATAATTTCCTCTACATCTTTAGTTCTGTCTTTCAGTCTATATTATACATTTACAAGGAATGAGACCAACAAGACTTGAACGTAACTAAATAGGATTTTAGCCAGTTAAAAGATCTTACAAACATAGTGATGACATATATTCAAGTGTACTGAGGAAACATAGCTCTATAATTTTATATAAATTAATATAGTTTTACAATATGAACTACTTTTTTAGATAAAAATTCAATGTTAATCTAATTTCATATTCATATGCCGTTTTTTTAACAATTCAATAACAGTATCTCATTTTGATAGACAGATTTGATCCCTCAGAGAACCCGTTGCCCCTTAAGGGGGTGTCTGAGTGTATGGAGGAAGATGTGTGGCTGATGTGTCCTTGGAGAATTAGGGGAGGGGACACCCTCATCTCGTGCTGGTCCTTTGGTGAATGCTGCTGGTTATCTGCTGCTTTTATAGCTATTATCATCTGGAAAGCATTTGTCTTGATGGCCTCTTCCATGCCTAGCCTGCTGCTGGGGCCACTTGAGATCTGGCATCCTCAGCCCCATACAGTCTTCTAGAATGCCCTGTCACCCCCTCTAATGCGTGCTGACCCAGCGGTTCACTTCAGCAGTTCTATTAACTCAGTTCCATCTTCCAGCTCAGTAATTTTCTACTCAATTGTATTCCATCTGCTCATGAAGTGATCAACCAAAATTTATTCTCTAGCATTATCTTTTTGATTTCTAGACATGGTATTGGGTTTTTTTTTTTAATTCTGCATGTTCTCTTTTCATATTTCCAGTTTCTCTTTTATTTCCTCAAATATATTAAATTAACTTTATATTCAGCATCAGACAAATCAAGCTGGTTAAGTCTTTTAGAGCCTGTCGCCAATATCTGTTCTTTCAAATTCTCTGTTATTTCTTAACGTGTTTTGTGATTTGTGACTGCAAGTTGCTCATCCTACTTAAAATTTGTCCTGTAAAAGTCCTCTGAGGGTTGGATTGAACATCCAGTTCTATAGATTTGTGTCTACTGTTGCCAGTTATCTGGAAGTGCTACAAAATTCTCAGTGTAAAAGTGTCGATTCTAACAATCTTTTCACAACTGATTATGTATTCATAATATTTCATATTCTCAGAATATTTGATTATGTATTCATAATATTCATTCATATTCTCAGAATATTTTTCATCCTTCCTAGAATGAAAGGCTAGACAGCAAGTTATTTTGTACCTCTCCCGTACAGTGGGATTTATTTCTTATTCACCCTTTTAGAGGGAATATAGCCATTGGAGATACTCTCAGCTTCATGCAAGGATTCCCCACCTTGGTGAAGCTCTGAGCTTTATCTTTCACCCACTGAAGCCCCCACAGTAGCCAGAGCAGATATGCAAGACCCCCAGGTCAGTCAGAATGTGCAGGTTGGAGCCCACTTTCAACATTTGTTTATTTCTCAGAGTTCTTGGTTTCTTTTCTCTCATGTGCTCAGTGAAGTCCTTAATTGTGGGCCAGCTCAATGAAGCATCTGCATTCTGTATCTATGAGAAGTATCACCAGCCCTTTTTTTAATCTATAAATAACAATGTTATTCTATAAATATGAATAAATATGTACATGATTGAGATTTTATATCTTGGGACTTTGGAACTGACAAATCTAGGATAGAATCCCAGCTCTTTGACCTACTACTATATGATCTTAGGCAGGTTTTTTTAACTCTACTTTGTCCATCTGTTAAATGGGACTGTAATACTCATAGCTCTCAGGTTGATATACAGATTAAAGAGATCAGATAGGTAAAGCACTTAGCCAACTGCCTGTAATCTATTCAATGATTAATAATAATAAAATTTTGTTAATTTTCTTTATGCACTTCAATTTTTCATAAAATAATTTTTACTCATTTAATCAAACCAGTATTTATCTAGTGGCTACCATGTTCTGGATTCTAGAGTTAAAATAGTGAAAAACACAAACTCCCTAGCTTTGAAAAATATTCTCATAATATAGGCCAATAACAAACCAGTAAGTGAATAAATACGATTTATAATATCAGATATTAATAAATGCCACAAAGAAAAATAAAACAGGTTAGTCGATAAAAATGATTGGATAAGATATAGATGCAGTGCTATTTGAAATAATATGGCCAGATAAGGCCTCTCTGAGGAGGAACTAATTTTAACAAAATCCTAAACGAAATGACAGAGTAAGCCACGTGGGCAACAGAGAAGAAAAAGCTCCCAAGCAGAGAAAGTACAAGACCTTGTCTTAGAAGCACGCTTGGCCTGGGGGGAGCCTTCGGGAAGCTGAGGATGGTTGGAACAGAGCAATGAAAAATAAGTCGGAGAGCCCAGTAGGCGCCAGATCACGTAGGGCCTCATGAGCCATGGATGGACTTCGGATTTGATTCCACATATAAATGGAAAGTCCCTGCAGCATTTTGTACAGGAGGATGACAGAGCTGGGTTCATATTTTAATAAGACCACTCTGGATAATATATGGGGAAGGCACACTGGAAGGAGGCCACTTATACTGATGGAAAGCCACTGAGGAAGCTCATTGCCACCCCCAGAGAGAGAGACGATGGTGGTTTGGGCTGGGGGCCTGAAAATAATGTCACAGGTTTGGATACAGAAAGAAATAAAGGAGCTCAGGATAAATAGCTAACATTTTGGGCTGAGCAACTTGAAGTAAATGGGATGGAGAAGAGCCACTGAACTGTTAGGTGAAGAAATCAGGTTTGGTTTTGCACACATTACGTGTGTCTATTAGCGGAAATGTTGACTAGGAAATTGACTACTCACGGGTCTGGAGCTCTGAGGGCCTGCAGATGAAATCTGGGTCAGCAGCACATGGACAGAATTTTAAGCAGTGAGACACTGACACAGGAGCGTAGATACAGAGGCAAAGAATTCTGAGGATTAAACCCTAGGATGCTCCAAAATTTAGGCATTTAGAAACTGAGCATGAGAATCCTGTGAGGGTAGAGGAAAATAGGGAGATTGGGGTATCTGAGAACTCCACCCTAGAAAATGATTTTTCAGAGAGGGTTTGTGATCCACTGCTTTGAATGTTGCTTAGATGTTCAGTAAAATGAGGTGCAAGCACTGACCTTTGCATTCAGCCAGTGGAAGTTGCTGGTGGCAATGAAAACATGACTGGAGTGATTTGAGGTGAGGCAGTTCATACTGAGACTCTTTGGGGGAGTTTTATAATAAAGGGGAGAAAACTGGAGATGTGCATTCCAAGAGCATTTGCTACAAGATGGCAAATATTACATACACTTTGTATTTTGATGGGCTTGAACCAGTCAAGAGACAGTAATAATGCAAGAGGGATGTGGGTGAAAGCCATAGGAAAAACGTTTCCAAGCCCAATGGAATCCAGAGTACAAGGTGTTCAGCTTAGAAAGAAGCACCGACAGTTTACCCTCCCTCCCTTTATTCACATCTCTGCTCAGACCTCATCGGCGATGTCTTTCTTCCCTGAACATCCTCCCTAAAATTATACCCTACCTCCGGGTCATAGTAAGGCTCTCAATCTCCTTTGCTTCCCTTCATCACACACTTCATGTCTAATATTATATTGAATATGTGTTTATTGATTTATTGTTTGTCTTTTACCCAAGAACAGAATCCGCAAAAGGGAAGGGGCTTCATTCGCTATCCTCAAAATGTGTAGCATTGCCTGGTATATGGCATCCATTTCATGAGTCCTTGTGTATTAAATGAGTAAAACAGGAAGAGAAATAGACAAATAAGTGAACAAGTGCAGAGGTAGCTTCATGGCTTTGGTGGCAGGAAGAACTAATCATTTCTCATCACCGCTACCTTCTCAGTGTGATAGCAGACAGAGCCAGCAGCTTGCAAGGGAAAAGAGTGTGAAATATTTGCCCGCAGAGAATAAAAAAAGGAATACATAGAAAATGTAGTTGGATTACCAGGAAATGTCAACAGACTGTAAGATCTGTCATCAAACTTATGAAGGGAGGGCAGTTAGTACATTGTGAGTTTTCTTACCTGAATCCCGCTGAGAGAAAATAGAGAACTACGATTAATCCGTGTTGGGATTTTTGCTCTGTGAGTGTAATGGAAGGAGAGACGTTTGTATAGTTTCCAGGGGCCACCTTAAAAAGTTACCATAAACCTGGTGGCATAAAACAGCAAGGAAATCCTCTGCCAGTTCAGGAGGCCAGAAGTCTGAGATCAGGTGTCAGAGGGACGATCCCTTCTGGGGGGGCTGAGGATGCAGCTGCCCCAGGCTTCTCTCCAGCTGCCGGTGGTTTCTGGCAAATCCTTGGCTTTTCTAGGCAATAGGATTCCATCCTCTACCCCCGTCTCCACATGGCCTCTTCCCTGTGTCTGTCTCTGCATGTTCTCTTCTTTGTATAAGGAAACCCAGCCATTGGGTTTGGGACACACCCTCATCTAGTATGTCCTCATTTTAACAAATTAAACCTGCAAAGACCCCATTTCCAAATAAGGTCATATTCTAAGGTTCTGAGTGGACATGAATTTTTGGAAGATAATATTCAACTCCCTCCAGGGGCCGAGGGCACGTGCAAAGAGGTGATCATAGCAACGGCCCTGGAGTCAAGGAGGGAAAGAGGTATTGGGACAGCGGGAGACGTGGAGTGGGTAATATGCACAGAAAAATGGGAGGGTTGGTGGACTGGTGGGCCCGACGTGGTGGAAGAAATGGAGCAAGGGTGCTGCAGTGAGTGAGCTGGAAAAGCAGGAGAGGTGGAACAGAGAGCAGAAGCTTGAAATTTTAGAGGTAGTGTAGTAATTGCTAACTTCTAGGGCACAGCCACGGAAGCGGTTGGCGGAGGTGTGATAACAGAAAAGAGCATCAGAACCGAGGAGGCCAGGGAGCTGTGGGAAGGCACGTCAGCGTGGTCACCTGTGGCGGAGGTGAGGTCCCCGCGGAAGGTGCCGGGGGAAAGGGAGTAAGTCATGTGCTGCCAGACTTAGCGACGGAGGAAGAAGGACCAGATTGTAATCTAATTACCTCTGTGAGGACGGGTGCTGCCTGGTTCCTTCTGGGCTGTTAAGCATGAAAAGAACTGGAAATTTTGAGGGAGAAGGAAGGTGCTGGTGCAACTGGGGCACAAGAACATAACAGCCCCCCCGCCAAAGGGGGCCCAGGGGGATGCACAGCCTCAGGGAATATTCTGGTTTCAGGTGGAATACGAATGTTCAGAGCCTACGATCTGAGCAAGGTGTGCAGAGGACCCCGGCTGGTGACGGCAGGTGGAGAGGTCAGGGCTGTGATGGGGACAGTGGGAGACGGGTCAGACTGAATGGACACGGCCACGGGGGATGGGGGTTTGGGGAGGAGGTTTGGCTGGGAGGCACCCCACAGTTCCCAGAGTAAACAGGGCAATGCAGCCCTCCACTGTAGGGACAGGCTTTAATTTTGTTATTCCTTCTCTTAATTTGGGGGCTGTGATATTCCCTGCATTCTCGTACTATAAATAACTCGGGAATGAATATTTGTAGCCCCCCAAGTGCTGCAGCAACAGCCCCCTCAGGCTGCATGTGGCTCACTGTGTTTATTAATGACTCCCTCTCACTAGAAGGGGAGCTTGAGGACCTTGAGGCCCACGAACTATCCAATTTCTGTATTCATGGCACCTTGCGCATAGTAGGAGTTTCAAAATGGCTGCGTTCATTATGGATATTTGAAAGCCTAAAAATAAAACAGCTTTCGTTTCTCTTCCTCTATGCTTTCCTCAGTCTTTTTTAGAAGTAGAGCAGGCGGAGCCCAATGTTATGTTCAAAGATTTTTCTACCCTTATAATAGTCTCCCAGCCTGTTTACTTGTTCAGGGCACACAGTCACCATGTGACAGGACGTGTGTGCTCTGAAATGACAACGTGTGTGGCTCCTAGCCAGCGGGGTCAAGAAAATACTCATAAACAAGGCTGTAAATAACATCTGGGCTGTCCAAATACAGAAGGATCTGGTGGCTTTTCCTCCGGGAGGTTGTTTTGTTTGCCAGTGGCCATCTCCCGTAGACCCAAACAATTCAGGGAGCCGCCGTCTCAGCCCCGGACCACTCTCAGGCTCATTCTGGATGCTGAGACCATGTGGCAGGCTGTCAATGGGAAAACCAGACCCTAGCGAGCGGGACGACAGGAAACCAGTGATTCACTGCGTTGAAAAGGAAAAGCCAAAGTCCCGAATGATCGAGATAAAGGCTTTGAACCATGAACGGGAAATTAAGTTTATAAACATTTTTTTATCTCAAGAGTGCAGAAAATACTTAATGAGAAGAAGGATTTTAATTGATAGACAAATTCTCATCAAAATACCTCAAGTCACACCTTTCCATGTAGACATTAGTCCACTTAGCCTCCTAATATTCAATTCATATTCCCTCTACTGCAATTGATTTGTAGATTTTATTAAAATCTCCAACTCACGCAAATGGCATCAAATGAAAGCTAAAAGTAATTTGTTTTAATTAGGGTATCATTGATATACAATCTGATGAAGGTTTCACATGAGCAACGCTGTGGTTACAACATTCACCCATATTATCAAGTAACCCCTGTCCACCCCATTGTGGTCACTGTCCATCAGCGTACTAAGATGCTGTAGAGTCACTACTTGTCTTCTCTGTGCTATACTGCCAGCTAAAAGCAATGTTTAATATCTTAAGAGAAAACTACTTTATAGATATGTACTGCAGAAAACTCTACTGTGGCTATCGGTGCGGACTTCTCAGTCACCTCGATTACTCGCGTTAGGACTGTGGCTTCCCTGGTGGGCTCAGTTTGGTGGTGAGCTCTGCTCGTGCAACCATCACAAAGCAAGGCAACTTCGAGAAGAACGCAGTGGAACTGCAGAAGGTGGCTTTTCCCTTCCTCTGTCTCAAAGAGTAGGGCCAGAAAAAGGCTGTTAGCCAATAACACACTGCCCTTCTCCCCAACCATTGTTAGGATTATAGAATCGAGATGGCAGCCAAGGGGTGGCAAGACTTTGGGGCTCCCACGTACTGCAGCTCTGGGCTCCTGGTCCTGGGAAAGGTGCCAAAGTGCCACGTTCTTTGCTGGAGCTCATGATACCAACACATAGGTGCAGAGGAGCTGAGGAAGCCACTAACGTAGCTGGGGACTTGACTGGTGCTCAGGAGGTGCTGCGTCGTCAGGGACTCAGTTCCCCTCAGCAGATACTGAGTAACCATTGTGCCGTGTGAGGAGTCCACAGCCAGGTCCCTACCACTCACCACCTACGGCCTCCATCAGTCGCTTGATCTTTTCCTCAGTGCGTCTCCACATCTGCAAACTGGCTGGAGGTGAGATAAATGCCATAAAACCGGGTGCTGTTAGGTGCCCAACTCTCCCTTTCTTTTTGTCTTCTTGTGATGTAGGAGTTGTGAGGGACATAAAATCCATCTGGAAGGTTCTGACCCTTAAAGAGTTGACTGTCCCAATGGGGAGATACCGGCCTAACTCCCGGAAGAATTTTGCACATGTGCCTGGGGATGACAGGAGGGCCTCAGCGCACAACTGTGGATCTGGATCTCTGCGGTTCACCGGGAATCTTCATTCCACACACTCCCCCCGGTGATCTGAGGTGTTCTGCTGAAAAGCTAGCCTCAACCCGCCTCCCCCAAAGAATGCTGACATTTTAACAGAGACTCTGAGACGCCAGAGCTGAAGGTGTTTCAGGAGTTATGTCACACTGCATACCTTAGGGCTGGGGAGAGCGGGTAGGGACCTTCCCACGTACAGCCTTCTCTTCCATAAGCTCTCACCACAATGCTCTCATGGCCATCTTTGTATCTGATCCTTTGTGCTCCTCATCACTGTCTACTTCCCATTAGAAATTACATGTAATGCGTCCTCTCAGTGGCTCACCTGGTACCCCTCAAAGTGCCTCCACAGAGCAATGAGAAAGGTTGGGGTGAACTGATCAGATAACGTACTCAATGAATAGACGCAGTAATGTGTTCATTCTCCCCAACTTCCGTAACTGTTGAGACCCTAAAGGAAAGAGAGGCTTGGAACAGGACGTGGAAAGGCTGTGTCTCTGGAACTGCCCTGGCCAATAGCAAAGCATTTTTGACTCGTGAGGGGATGAGAATAAGAGCAAATTTCTCTGTCTTTCCAGGAAAGGAATGAATGCCGAGACCCTGAAAAATGCCTTTCTCAAGTTTGCTAAGTTACCGAGCACCCCGTCTGAGATGCGGGTGGGAGCTGATTCACTCAAATGATTTTCAAGAAAGGAAAATTAGCAGTTGAAGTTGGCTGTCCTCCGGGGAGACTCAACGGCCTGACCGGTCCATGCAGCCGGCCTCAGGACTGCCAGCGGGTGGTGTGGTGCCTCGTCTCGGGTGCGCCGCTCCGTCCGGCGAGAGCTCTGAGGGCCTGGGGAGCTGAGCTTACCGTGGGCACGGTCCTGAAACCAAGATGCTGTGTAAGCAGAGAAGTAAGAGAGGAAGAATCAATGGGGCTAAGAGCTTATTTATAACATCTCATGGGGCATCTGGGAGATTTTCCAGGTCTGCATTGCTTGTTTGGAACCCACATGGGCATCTTCCTGAGGACAGATAGTAAAGCATGTTCCCTAAATCCATTTGGGGGGATTAGTCCCGTCAGCCAGGCAACTTCAAAGTTAGATTGGCCAGGTTCTCTTAGGATTTCACAATGGAACTTTGAACTTTCATGATGCTCTTGGAGAGGCAAAGTGGGGTCTCGTGTGGCAGTGTGGAGAGGTTCCTCCACTAAAGTTAAAGCCCGTGAGGGGTCTGCCCAGATGTGCTGTTATTTAAGGGAGTGGCTTCAATAGGAACAAGTTAACAGCCACTTCCCCTGAGTGTCAGCTGAGCTGTTTAGATGAATGACTCACAAGATTCACTGCCAACTTGCATCAAATATAAGAGTATACCCAAACTGGTGTCAATGTCACTTGTATGAATACATGTATACATACACACTTGCATGCAAAGTCTATATCCTGGAGAGCCTGACTTAGTGGGACCAGTAGGACTTAGGACTATTTACTTTCAAGGTTCCCTATATGATTCTGAGGCCCTGCTAGATTTGGGAACTACTGGTGTCTATCATTAATAATGTCTAGGAGTAGCCCAGGTAGGAAGCAACCCAGAGGTACCTTACCACCCTGCAGTGAATGTTTGACTTTGAGAAATCCTTCAGAGAGTAAGTTAAATTTTGTAGAACTATTCATGTGCCTTACATCCACACACATGCGCGTGCATACGCCCACATACACGGACCAGTGATAGAAAGAAAAACTCTAGATTTGATTCACCCCATTGCTGGCCAAATTCTTTCCATCCACTGAACTTCCTCGGTGCACTTTGAAGTCAGCAATTTGTTCTCAGAGGAGTCATTCTGTGGCGAGGAAAATGTTGAAAGTTTGGCAATGTGTTAGGACTTTCCAAATCTAGATCATTTCAAAATATTTATCAGTATGTTGTTTATCCTTTTTCAGCATTTAGATCTCATTCTTTCTAATAACCAGAGAACAATCTATTGCTATTAGTCAACTGGAATGCATCATGAAGACAGTCAATTTCCCAGGTGGGAACAACACGCAGCGACAGATGGATGTCTTTGTTGGTCCACCCTGTCCTCTTGCAGAAGCACAGATTTTGGTAACTGAATAGAGCTCTTCTCACAGTGCCTGAAACAGAATCATTCCTCAGTAAACCTGAGCTATGCTTTTCATTTTTCTTCTTTCTTTAATTTGTTGACCAGCCCCATTCCTCCTCCCAGGTTACTATCCATGTTCTAAGGGAATATTTTACACACACCCTCTTCCTGTTCTCTGGAGTTACTATTCTCTGACTTCCTCTTTCATCCTACATACGTTTGCCCCTGACACAGAGTGAGAAATCTTTGTGAGTAACATCTGCAATGGTAGCTGAAACATGTGGCTTTTTTTTTCATATACTCTTAGATTTCCCATTTGCAGGAAACCACAGATCCTAATGTCAATTTCCTGTATTGCTGTAGAATCTCACAATCAGGAATTTCACTTTTTAATGATCCCTTCTCCCTCCGCATGAGCCTGTCTGCACGTGGAGACGTGACTCTCCGCACGGCTGCTCGCCACCATGTCAACTCCCCAGCTCCGCTCTGTGGGGCTGTCTCAGCCTGACCCTCCAACTCCAAAGGGTCTTGACTCCTTAGAGCATGCCCAGCCCAGGTCCCGGTTAGTATCCTTCAGGATGTTTACTGTGTCTTAGAATAAGCGTTGATATTTATAGCAGCTTTATTGATGACCCTGTGATAAGATAGCTTTGGTGTCCTCCGAACCATGTATGTTCCCCTGGTGAACCCTTCCACCAGACTCCCTCACCACAGCACATTACCAATCCAGCTCCGCCTATCACAGGGAAACTGGCAAAGGCAGAGCATGTGTGTGTCTGAATCTCTGGAAGAGATAGGCGAAATACCAAAAAAGGGACTGTTTTCAGTTGTTTTGACTTTACTGCCCATCTGCCTCCCCAGCACACACACACACACACACACACACACACAGCTTCTGGTTTTCCAAAAGCTTTTGAAATGCTGCTTGGCTTATACCCCTGAGGCAAATGGACAGGAAATGAGAACTGGATAGGAAAGGAGCGGAAAACATCTTCTGCGATTTTATTGTGATGTGGGGTATGGTAATTTTCCATCTAAGATGTTTTAAAAATAGATTTACCAGGGAAGATTGCTTTGTACAGGACTGCCAGCATTCAGTACTTTATACGGTGGTTGTTAACACTAGCAGTTAAAATCACCACATTAGTAGCTCTCTTGAATACTGGTTTCATTTGACCACCTGAAAAGTCTAGAAAACATTGAGATAGATATACCCTAACTGCAATTCCAGGAATGAGGTTCTCAGAAGTTCTTATCCTATTGAAGGAACATGTCCTACAGAATTACTGTGCTTGAGGAGATTTTTTTAAGTTCTTAAACCCTTCACTCTTTTCACTTCACTTATTTTAAAGGAATTGTTCCAAATGACTTAATCTGAACACAAAAAATAAACCCTTCTGATTCTATTTAAGACTTTAAGATTCCCTAAGTCCTTGTCTTCAGAGGGAATCTGAAGACACCATTTTATGTCTTTATCATTTATGTATTGGCTTTCCAATCTTCATAAAAATAAAAACAGTGTGGTGAGTTTTTTCGTAGAGATCTGTCCTTCAGTTTGAAATTGTTTCCTGCTTCCTATTTTGCTGTTCAAATGCCCTTCCTTTTTTGAAGCAATGGAGAGGCTGCACAAAAGATTGTTATTGTCCTCGCTTGGCAAGAGAAAAAGTTAACACTTCCACACTGGTCCCCAAATTTAATGTTGAAAGTTTACTTTTAAGGAAACTCGAACCTTCTAAAATCAGCACTCTGCCTTGAGATTCCATGACAGAACATTCTGCTAAATGCCCCAATAGTGGTTGTAATAAGGCAGACTATGTAGGCTGCCCTCGGGAAACTTCGCGGTTATAATTTAAGAAACAGATTAGCTGACTGTTGCTGGTGTCCCAAAGGTTGTAATTCTTCTTCAGGTATTTCAAAAGGATAAGGCAATTAAGTTAATAATCCCCATTGTTATAAACACTAGATGTGGCATTGTTCCTTTATTACCTTGTAGCATCCATGATATCAATTTACACAAGAATAACTCAGGGGGAAGTTCTGGTATTGAAGAGTCTAGAAGGGAACTAGGATCAAAGACTCCTAGATTAAAGGGTTGATTTAGGATAAATGTTAAAAGGCATAATGTGAACAACACACTTATTATGGACAACAAATCCTAGTCTTTCCTACTGTTCTATCTGGTGACGGGGATTTCGCTTCCCATGAAAACAAAACAAAAATGGAAACATAATTGAGTGGAGTAAATTGTTTCAGTTAACATGAAAGCGCTTTTATTCAGATACCTTTAATTTACATTTAAAATGCAGTTTGATAGTAAATGTAGGTAGGGCCACACAGGAAGAAAGAGTTGACTTCTAAATATGTGCATATTTGACTAGTATGTACAATAAATGCACTCGTGCATATTTTACAATCCTAAAAAGTTCACTTATCTATCTGTTGTTTTGAGATCATTATAATTTAGAGTCCGTATCTGGCCTCTTTCGAGAAACTCAGAGACTGCATTTTAAACTGTTAGATGGTCCCACTTCATAAACCACAGACATCCAAATTAGAATAGGCTCACCAGCCAAAAGAGAGAGATGAATTGGTATGTGGTCAAAGAAAAATTTTAATACATCATGAAAACCCAACCTGTACCAGTAGTGCAGTGTTTCCGCAGACGGCTGCTTTCAGTGTCTCCTCATGTGTGACACATGCCATGGCAAAGGGCTGGTGAACAACTTCTTAAAAAAAAAAAAACACCCCAAACTTATGCAAAATAGTGGAGTTTCAAATCTATCTGCCAAGTTGACCTAGAAGGATCATTTCATAGAACACTTGAGTTGTCTTAATTTTCCCACTTACATCCTAGTCCTGGGCGGTTTGCCAAGCCTACTACCACTTTCCAGAAGCCCTGGGTGGGTATCTGTGTTCAGCACCTGATGCTCGGGAAGAATCTGTCCTTACACCTCTGTGACTGTCCCCCATGCCCTGCAAATAGATGATATACTCTCTTCTTTTCCACATTCAACTTTTGCTTTTGATTAGGGAGCATGAAAGGTCTTGTCTGTAACAAGGGATACAGACTACAGCCTATGAGCCAAGTCCAGCCCACCACCTGATTTTATAAGTAAGATCTTACTGGACCACATCCATGTGTCATTGTCATGCACTGTCTCCGGATGCTACAGCAATTAAAAAGTTGCTACAGATATTATCTGGACCTCAGAGCTTAAAATATTTACTCTCTGGCCCCTTAGAGAAAATGTGTGTTGACTGGTCTACACAGAAGAAAACACATGTTGTAGTAGGGGATTATCCTTCCACGTAGGCTCAGGTGCTAAATCCTTATCATAGAAACATTTCAAAAGAATTTTTTATTTAAAGTCATTGCCATGCACTGAGGGAAGTCTATGCAAAGACCTGCCCATGTTTCTTACCACTTTAATTTACTTGGTCTTCATGTAAATTAACAACGTGTGCTGGGAGCAGGGGAAATGCTTGGAGCAAGTGTGACCAGGGCTGAAACAGGCTGGTCTTTGGCAAGGTCTGAAGAAGGTGAGCTCGCCCTTGGGGCCTCTCCCCCACCCTTTCCCCTGCCTGCCTTCTGTCGCTCCCTCCGGTGTCCCCCTGGCAGGTCTCGGTCACACCCAGTTCCTCCTTTACTCGGCTGGCTTTCAATCATGCCCACCGACTCTTAGCTAATGGTGATTCGGGGTCACCCTCCCTGGGGCATTTATATTTTAGAGAGAATTCCTGAAGCTGGGGCTCTATAGCAAGGAACAGTTTGCCTGTCAGGGGCTGCGTGTATGGGTTACTGTCATGCTAGGGATTCTATCTACACAGGGCAGCCCCCGAGCCCGTGGCTTTCCAGTGGCCAGCAGCCTCCACAGAGGCAGGCTGCCCCCGCGGGGGTCACACGCCAACGCTCTGCTTTCTATCATGTCATGAGATGAAAGAGACTGGGAAGCGCTCACCTTAAATCATTCTGTGTTGCATTAGCCAGAAAGGGAGAACAAGTCTTGTGAAATCAGAGGTAATAATGACTACTCGATATTTCCTGGAAAGTTAGGAGACCTTCCTGATAAGTCATACAGATTGTATGGAAGTTAGATTATAAGTCAATCAACAATCTATAGATAAAACTGGATGAAAGAGTCCAACTTTAGGTCACTTGCAATTCTCAATCAAGAACAGAATCAGGTTTTACTAATTAACTATTTGGGCTAGTTCACTGGTTATAAGAATAGAAAGTACGTCTCTGTCCTCTTCTCCCCGTGCCTGGTACGTAGACGGAGCTGGATATTCTTTCATCATGCCACCCCCACTACAATCCCTGGATGGCAGTTGTGCCACCCGCCTGAGCACTTGTCAGAAAGTCAGAACCATGGCTCTTCCCCAATCTCCTAAGTCAGAAGTTGCTCTTTAACAAAGTCCCCAGAACTCACATGCACTAAAGTTTGAGAAGCACCAGGTAAGAAACCACGGGAGACTAGAAATCGGGCTGCACCATCTAAGTCAGAAGATGTGAAGTTAAAAATCAATATTTTAGGGAAGATTAGAACATTTGAGTTAATATAAAAGGAAAAAGTGTATTTTTCTTTTAAAAAATGTGCGTTAGGGGAAAGCACTGTCTTGTGAACTCAGTTGACACCGGGTCAGGCCTCGTGAACCACGCAGCCCGGCCCGGTCTGCAGAGAGTGAAGCAGAAATCCTGACTTGGTCCATAGTCGGTACCACTGCCTGTAAAGCGCTGCGGAGGGGTGGGGCCCTGATGCGCTGGGCTTCGTCTGGGCTCTCTTCTCCCTCGCAGGGATGCCATCTGCTTCGTGCTCAAGCCGAGGGCCTGGGCTATTAGAAGGAAGGCTCAGCAGGATGCAGAGATGATTTAATGGGCCATGCAAATCTCCAAACTAGAACCTCCTCCCAGAATAGAAGAAAGCGCCTGGGGTTCTTGGAGTTCATTGTCAGGGGGCCAGAAGGATGGTCCTCTCCAAGGTTTAGTGAATTTTGTTGGGTCACTCTGACTTCTAAAAGAAAGTACCTAAAAACTGTCACCCAACCAAAATGGAAAGTGGCATTGCCTACTCTTTGGAGAAAAGAATCACATTTGCAAGTCTGTAGAATATGAAGTATAGCTGACATGCTTGGCTTTGATCCTTCTTTAAAAATAAATGCTTCTGCCGCCAGGGGCCAGAGATAACAGAGAGAAGCACCACGATGGGGAGAACCATCCTCTGTTCCGTCCCTTCTATGCAGAAAAGTGCTCTGAATTTTTCCACACACTAAGAATGTGCAAAGCCGATTATTCTGACTTTATGAGAGGATCCTGGACACCCTTTCTTTAGATTTCCTGTATGAAAACAAAGGCAGGACCCACCCACGGGGAGAGATTCCTGGAGATGGCCTGAGGTGGCAGGCATCCTTGTGGAGAGCTGACAGGGACCGCCATCCCACTTCTGGACTCTGCTAGAGCTGGTCCTGGATGAGAATGCGCCTGGGCAGTAAGAGCTAAGCAGGCACCATGCAAGTCTGTTGCTGAGATGGAGAGGAGACAGGTGGAGAGACAACGCTCGGGAACCCATAGTCTAGAAGGGTCAGCCAGCACCCAGTGCACAGGCCCCCTTTAGACACCTTGGCAAGGTGCTGGAGGGACTTCTCCACCTATTCTAACTCTTCGTCCAGCGTCAGTGCATGCCGTGTTCACTCCCAGTACAAGCCGGCACCTGATTCTTTCCCTCCCCAGTACAGTGAGCTAAAGGTCATCTTTCAAGACCCAGAGCCCCCCGTACTTCCTCACAGATGTCTTCTCGCCCCTGCCACAGCCAGAAAGGCAGGCAATATTCATTCTGAGTTCCTTTAGCACTTGTCACACAACTCTTTGTTAGAATTTACTGCATTCGTTTTTAATTTCTCATTTATAGCCCCAAAGGAGACACCAGGTCATTCTTATCCATTCCATATGCCTGATTTTAGCAATAAAATGTAGTCCATGGTAGGCAATCAATATTTGCCATATCAGAACAAAATGATCGTTTCATATATGAATATACTTTAAATAACCTCTCAGCCGTCTTTAATTTGTGAAATGAGAGTGATGTATCTACTATCGAAGCATTTAAAAAACTCATTTGGAGAAACGTGAAATGCGCCTACAGCCCAAAGTCCATCTCAAGTCTGTCATCTGTCATCTCCCATAAATTGTGTAAGTATTTTGCTGACAACTCTGATCCCTAGGACTATCTCTTTTATCCACAAGGCAGTTGATAGAAACAAGGGTGTGCTGTTTTTTATTGCTCTTTAATTGTTAAATATAAATCTTATCTCTCCTGATAGATTGTAGTTCAATTCAAACAAATTCCAATCAGCAAATGGTTATTAAGTGACCAACACGTGTGAGGATCTGTGCTACTTGAGTGCTGGCACCAGTTGGTGTGTTGACTTTGTTTCAATTTATCCAACAAATATTTGTTAAGCATTTACTTGTTCATATGATCACTGTTCTGAGAGAGATTACATTTCCTTTTGGTCTCTGTGTTTCCAAGAAAATTACCACTACTGCACAAAGTCAAGGGTAAATTGACCAGGCTACAGTGAGTGATTCTGGATGGAGCTGCTCAGTGGTCCGAGCTCCATGTAGATTTACATGCAGCAAACTCACAAGATTTAGGTGACCCTTGGCATCGAGGGGGACCCACCCAGGAGGCAACATGGCAGAAAGAGACTCCGAGCGACAGTCCAAGCCAGAAGTCATGTGACCAATAGGTTATAGGTCCCCCTGTCCTGGGGTGAGGGAATACTGTGGCCCCAATCCTATTGAACACATAGACAATACTGCAGAAGGTAACTTAGCCAAAAATTGGGGACTTGCAGCTAAACCCTTGTAGACTCCATGAACCTCTGATGAAAACGCTGTCACCAAGATGGCTCATACTTACCACCCCAGAGCCCACACTGGCCAGGCTGCAAAGGGGGCCACAGGGATCTGTAGGAACCTGGGAATCCTGCCCGACCCAGTGAGTTCCACATCTGGGGAGCAGAACTCAATTCTGAGCTCCCCCAAATGGTAGCCTTGCAGCAGCTGACCTGTCGTCCTTTATCTGCCTCAGTTCAGGGCAGGAACGTGTCTGCTGGGAGGGGCCTCCGAGGACCCAGTGTCAGCTGAACCAGGGAGAGAAAAGGGGGGCCGAGTGGGACCAAGGGGCAGGAAAGACCAGAGGGCTCGGGACAGCTCCTTTAGCCTCTAGGTACTTGAAACAGCGCTTGTGTCCTTGTACTTACTGCCCCGCATGGAAATTATTCTTTTACTAGTCTCTCTTCCCCACGAGGCACTAAGCAGGTCTGTGCATGGGGACAGAGCCCAAGGCTTCTCTTGCTCATCATTTCATTCTGAGCACAGAGCACAGTGCTTGCCACAGAGCGGGCACTCAAGCTGGGTCGCCCAGTAAAGGAATGAGTGGATTCAGGCATAGGTAAAGTAAGGAGAAGTCAAGCGAAGCCTTTAAAGTCACTAAGGCCTTTACTTCTTTCCAAGTCACGTCAAGGTAGAGATGTACTGTGGGCCAGGCAAGCAAGGAGTCGAGTCTGGAAGACAGCTGACCGCAGCAGTGAATAGTGGTCACGGGTCTGGGCTGAGGGCCCGTCCTGGGTTTGAGATGTGCCCTGTTAATGTTAGTTTCTACCTTGTGAGCTTGTGCAAGTCGTTAAGTTGCTCTGATCTTCGGTTTCTACTCCGAAGGAGCAGTTTATCCTGTCAACCTCATGTGAAGATTTAACAAGGCAGTATACAAAAAATGTCAGCTCAATGCTAGATCCTGTTCTCAGCAAGTGGTTGCTGTTAAGGCAGGCAAGAAACAGCGAACCCTGTCACTCCAATAGCTAATAACACCATCGAGAGTCAGGGAGATTGGAGCCCAGAGATAAAGATTCTAGTCTCCGAGACTGAAAAATAAGTGATGAGGGACTCAAATGGAGACTAAAACCCAGGCCAAAGATTGAGGTGTCACGGAGGAAGATCCAGGCAATGGTCTTCATATCAGGCATAGAGGGAGTGGCGCTTGAACCTTTTCCAACAGCTCTCTAAGGCCAGGGGTCCTTCTGTGCCCTTGGGCAGTGCTCTGCACAGAGAGGAGGCAGGTATGAGCTCATCGGAGAAGGTAACAAGTACACTTGGCAGGAGCAGCAGTGAGAAAGGGGTGAAGTCAGGCAGCTCCTGACAGGCAGGCCCAGAGGAGGTGGTCAGCCAATAGCCACTGGGAGTTTGCTCTCATCATTAGCACAATTGTTCCAAAGTAGGAAAGTGCATAAGCCCTCATTTCGATTGTGCAACTTTTTCAAACTCAGTACAGTTGAGCATCTGATTTTCAAAACTTCTGGAGAAAATGACATTTTCTAAACTACCTCCACTATTTCATTTGTGGAACCACTGGTGTATGTGATTGAATGTTTGGTCATTTGTCACTAATCTAAGGATTAATGGCAAGGAAACACTCTCTTTGCCAGCATGGAAACTATCTCTTATCTGAGATGGGAGTGAACCACACTGAGGGCTGGAGGGCTGGATCAGGCACCTTTACCATTCTGGAGACCTTCTTCTCCCACCAGCCACCTCCTCTTACTCAAGTTATGCTGTGATTTTGCTCACAAAGACAGCGGTGATTCTGAGATACCCCAGCATCTTCAGTCCCTTGCTCAAGCATGTGGCCTTTGGGAGTTGGTTTGGGCTGTTTTTTTCTGAGTAATGAATCTGTTTCTGAGCATCAGAGCAACAGGCATCCCACAGAATGCAGTTTTCTTGTAAAAATGTCAGTTGCAATAAAAGGAATCTGGAGCCAGCCTGGCAGCTTGGGAGCTGTTACAAGATGAAGTCAGAGCCTCGGCTTATGTCTACATGACACCAAACATCCAGTTAAAAAGTGAAAAACTCAAGCAGTCATCCAGATGCTTCATCTGCTTGATGCCAAACATCCTGATGTTTTCAACTATCCAGATGTTTGGCATCAGGCAGACCAACATTCAAATCTGGAAACATCTAGGTGTTTGGTATCTTGTATTCACAGCCTTGAACCCCTGGGCAGGGAAGACCAGGGACTTGGAAATCATCCTCTATGACCATTAGTAAGAACCAAATCTCATAAGACCCTCGGGAGAGGAAGGAGATTCCGTTTAAAAACTAAAAAGAAGTTGGAGTCAAACATGTAGGTCAATAGAGCTCTGCCAGAGGAACTGAAACGAAGACAAGAAAAACACAGCCAAGCCCGCTACAGTTCAGACAACGCTGCAGCCCCTCACCCAGCCAACACACCACTTTGTGTGTTCACACCTCCAGTCCTTGGGAAGGCGCAACAGGGAGCCCAGCTCTGCAGCAAGTCAAAGCTTGAGCATAAGCTTGTATTCGTATCAGGCATTAATTACGAAACGGGGCCCTCTGCTTCCCAAAAGTGAACCTGAACTCCTAGACACACTTGAGAACTATTTTCCACATTCTCGTGACCAGCCTGGTCATGCTGGAGTTATTTAACCTTCAAGTGGCCCTGTCTCTGGCTATACCCCCTTGGTGTGAATGGAAACAAGGACTGAACTGGCCCTGAGGGCACAGAGTCCACGGGGCTTTGCTAAGACAGATCCATTCTCTTTTCTAGATACACTCTTTACTTCTTCCTGCTACTCTTGATTCTGGCTCGTGGTCTGTGCATAGCTTTCCTCTCCCTCTTGTCCCAATAATCCTAAGAAAGGAGAAATGTGGAAGGACGGGGAAGAAGGGAGGGCAGAAAAAGAGACAGAAAGATGAAGAAAGAATCTGAAGCTCCCGAGGACAGCATGTGCCGTGGAGGTTAAAAACATAAAAGGGACAATAAGACCAACCTAATACAAGGATGAAACACAGTCATGTGACACAGAAGATAATCTGAACATCTGCCCTTTTTCTTATTTATAACCATGTCCGGAAAACAGGAAAAACAGTGTGTAAAACCTCAAGTGGAATTTTCTTTTGGTCCCAATTTTACTAGTGTGTTTCCACGAGGAAGAAAGTAACCATTTTGATTGTCTTCTATAGGCTTGAAATATACAATTCATCATTGTCTCATGCATCCTATGATTGTGAGTTAGTCATTATTACTCATTGTTATGCGGGGGGAATTCCTCTCCTACCCACATCTGGACTTTTGCCGTTATAGCGAAGGGCAGGAGCGGAGCCCGCCTGACCTTTTATCGCTTCTGGATTCCATGAATCCTCCTCGCTTTGAGGACAGCTCTTTAGCTATCGTGGCGCTGCTGCTGTTTGTTCGTGCTTGGCTGCATCTTTCTTTAAATATTTTATTGTGACAACACTAATGTGACGGTTGCACTCAACTCAAATTAGCTCATCAATACCATCACTGTGCAGTCAATCAGGAGATTAGCAATTGCTAATATACACATAATTTGGGCTCCTTGAAAGAGACAGGCATCTGTTTTCTTTGGCAGCAGTCTGTTTCCAGGCCCTTAGTTGATACCATGTGCGTGCCTAACTCCTGTTCACAATAGCTTTTATCCTTGGGGTTCGGTAGTGTAGTTAATTGATGCCTTTATCTTTTCATGAGAGATGCCAGCTCACATCAAAAAAACAAAAAAGCAGGAAGAAAAAAAAAAACACCCAAAAAACTAAAGCACACTACAAAGGCTTGGCTTTATATCTGGTGGAACTAGAGAACCTCAAAGCCAGGCTCAGAATTAGAGAAAAATAAAGATTGCTTTCATCTACATTGCTATGAGAATTTGCCTGTATCCTCTCATTTTCCCTGCCATCATCGAGAGTTCAATGAGTATTCCGTGCTGACTGTTAAAGTCTGACTTTTGCCTTTGAGAAATACAGGTGTCAATCACCCAGAACAGAGGTGGGGCCAGGTATGTGTTTTCTGGATGAGAGTGGGTGACGCCAGACAGCAAGGCAGGAACTGCTCCCTCTGTGCAGGGCAGGGGCCTGCGAGCCAGCTGCCTTCTCCAGAAGGAACTACACTGTGCGTGTCCAGAGACTAAACGATCACTTTGGCTGCTAGGCTTGTTGGAGTGCTTTGCAAAGGGTGATACCTGCCCGTTGGGGAAAGAATACCGCCATGTCCTACCCCCTAGAGAAAAACCAAACTCTTTAGTGGGGAAATAATTCTCCTGTGCTCAGTGGAATGCTGATATTTCAAATACAAGGGAAATTGATGCATTAAAATTATGATTATTTATTCATCCCCTCAAAAAGCATTTATTTAGTAGGAAAGCAGAAAGCAGCATGCTATTGACAAGCAGAACCCCAACAATTGAATGATCAGGGTCCTGGTTCTGTTCAGATGGGAAGATAAAATAAGTATGTGAAATATTTTTTAAAAAGTGAAAGGCAATAATTAAGTACTTAAATGGCCATTTGCTAAGATAAAATCTGTCTAAAGGAAAATAATGCTTTACACTTTCAGGATGTGAGAGTAATACTTTTCAAAATGTGTCATCTTAATTATCTTTGTTATTATTCACTGTAATTATTGATAAGTCTCATACCTAATCCAGGTATTTTTTTTATGTGACTGCAAAGACAAGCATAAGACTCAGGCTTTAGGTAGCCACTTTACTAGTAGCCTAAATTATCTGTTTTCTTTCAAATCCAACTACTTACATGTATATTTTAATAGTTATATTTTCTTTTTCTGTTAATTATTACAAGTATACAAAAAGAATAGACTAATTAATCAGCGTGGATATATGTACCCAGATTTGTCAAATCTTAACATTTTTCTCTATTTCTGTCAAATAATTTTTAAGGAAAAAAAGCCATTCCACATTCAGTTGAAGCCCCTCACATACCCACCTCTCCTTCCTCCTTCCCTCCTAGAGTTAACCCCTGTTCTGAATTTGCTGTTTCCCATGCATGTTGCTATACTTTTACATTGTATGATCCCATCCATACCTACAGACTGCAAGCTTTAACTTCAGTTCAAAGGTATCATACCGTATTTTGATTACGCAATTTGTCTTTTCACTGAACATCATGTTGTGAGATTTATCCATATTAATATTTGTATATGTAGCTCACTTATCTTCATGGTCGCATATGAATATACTATAATTTCTCTCTCCCTTCTGGTCACAGAAACTCAAGTTGCTTCAAATTTGGTTATGAAAATTTCTCATGAATATTCTTTGCTCACAGTGCTAAAGTTTCTCTAGGGACAGAACTGCGGGATCATATAATATGTTCATCTTTTACTTTCTTACATTTTTGTAATCATTCTCCAAGAGGCTGTACTGATGTACAGACCCACCAGAAGTATATGAGAATTTCTGTTTGTCCACATCCTTGACAGCGCTTGCCACAGCAGGCCATATTTCAAAAAGGTATTGTCACTAGTTTTACACCCACAATGTCTGAAATAGTACTGAGAGTAAGTGCACAATTGCTGCCTTATTGAAGAGAGTCTATTGTGCATTACCACCAATGTTATAAAAACATCTGCAATGCCTACGAGCCTTCCCACTGGGGGGCGGAGTCTGAGACTCTTGTCTCTGCCTCTTCCTGAGATTTTTCAGGGTGTTCATCCCAGTCATGATCAAGTTTTAAACTAGAAAACGTTTCAGGAATCCTTCTATCCAGCAGCATCATTTAAACATAAAGAAGTCACACAACTATGATAATCATCATAGCACCATGATGTATTTAGAACCTACTATGTGCCAGTACCATTCCAGGTGCTTTGCAAATAGTCTTAATCCTTATGACAATAGTTAGAGAGTGTCACAGAGAGTTTATTACCCAAAACTCAGTTATTATCACATGGCTACTGAGAGCAAGACATCAGGCTATTTAACCTGTCCCAGACACAGTCCCTCCTTTCAAAGGCGTACATTCTGGAAGGGAAGGTGACACCGCGGCATGGCTGGCATGTGAGGGAAGCTGACACATGGCTCAGACCAAGGCCAGCTACTGGGAAGGGATTTTTTTCCAGCCAGAATCATTTAGGAAAACATCCTGAAAAAACTGGTAAGGGAGGTGGGCTCTGCAGGACAGGTAGAAGTTGGGTGGGCCCCATCTCACTCTGGATGTGCCGGCCAGGCATCACCCACTGAATGACCCTGCCATCGAAGTGGGGCACGTCTAGGGGCCAGGAGGGGCACAGACCAGACTGGAGGGGGCTAAGGGGAATGTCAGTCTGTGCAAGAATCCAGAGAGCCAGTCCGCTAACAGCTGGAGAAAATCCAACAAAACTGCTTGTCAGGAACATGGCAACGTGGCCCCTGTGCGCCGGCCCCTGCCAACTTCCTTTCTTCCCACCCCGCCTCCTTTTTGCTGATCTGTTGACCCTGTTCTGTTTCTGGAACATTCCAGGCTGAGGCCGCAGTAAGATCTTCCATCTGCAGTTCCCTCTGCTTGAACACAGTCCCTGGTTTTGCGTACCGCTGGTTCCTTCGCGTCATTCACGTCTCACCCGAGATTCTTCCCTTGAGTATCTCATCTAAACCAGCCTCTGCCCTCACCTTCCTTCATCTCAGCTGCCCATATAATCGTCTTCATAGTCTTTCTCACTCTCCAAAATTATCTTGCTTCTTGTATTTAATCATTTGGCCCAGAAAGTGAGCATCACAAGGATAGGAAATTGTCTTTCTTTCCATATGTTGTGTGGCTAGCCTCTGGCACATGGAAGGGCTTCAAGACACATTTATTAATCACTGAATGAAAGACCCACAATATTCTGGTTTCCTGAGAGGCAGGCAGGCTTTCAGAAACTGCCAAGCCTCACAGGGGTGACATTTAGGGGTAGGATTGTATCAAGGGCACACTGAGTGAGATGTCGGAAGTAGAAGGTTCCCAAGAGGGGCTTAGAGAACAAGAATGTGGCATAAATTCAAGGGCTAAGACTGAAGTGTAAGGTGAATGTTAGAGTCAAAGCAGAAACTAAAGAAGATGAACAGGCTAAATCACCACAAAGAGACTTGCTGCTATGGTCCTCCAGTTGGGCTGGAGCTCCTTGAATCCCTTCTGCCTCAGGCCAAGCGGGGAGAGGCGGGGGTGTGTCCTGCAACCTCACCCACCAGTAGAGGCCGGAGAACTTGGTGGCAAGTGAAGGCCGACATACTGGCGAGGGGGAGAGGTAAGGTGGCTATTTCACACAGAAGGACCAAGCAGGAACAAGGCGGAGAGTCCATGTGTCTCCAGCTTGGAGCAGTGCACATCAGCCAACACAGAAAAGCTGTTGTTGAAGGAATTGACTCTCAGCTTTAATCTAGTGGCTGTGCTGAAGGCAGGGACCCTGAACGTGGGCAGATGAGCTGGAATGCATCCCCAAATCTGGTTTTAGAAATGTGGTTCATTGCAATAGGGATGCAAAGGGACGGATATGGCAAAGTGAATCACAGGGCTTGATGACTCACTGTGTACTTGGGGCAGGGGTTGAGGCAGGGGACAGACAGGGAAGAGGGAAATAAAGCTCACCCTGAGCTTCAGAGTGTGAGTGACTGCATGACACCATGACAAAGACAGGGAAGGCAAAGTGGACAGTTCATTTAGCAAGGGGCTGGAAAGTTCCGTGGAGATGTTTAAGGTGCATGAAGGACTGAAATTCAGAGGTGATATTTAGGGCATGGCTGAAATGAGACTGGAGCTCTGTGGAAGCCTTGAATGAAGATATATGTGCATGTAGGCTACAGTCATTTTCAGAAAGAGGCAGGCGGAGAATAAAACTGCATAGACTTGGGAATATCAGCTGTGTAGCAAGAATGCAGCAGAACCCAACCTAGCAGAATGATACCAGGATTCATCTAGAAAGCTAAACATGCTGGGCTTCTTCGGATCAAACACCAATTCCCCCTAGGTCCTCAAAACCTAACCCCCTTTAATCTTGGCAATTTACTTTTGTCCAGCAGCATTATCACTAAGTGCTTAATAGTATGGCAGCGGACAGAGATGCCCAGGTTCAAATCTTGACTTTACCACTCACTAGTCATGTGATTTTAAGCAGGTCCCTTAACCTCTGTTTCTTTATCTGCGAGAAAGGAATTATAACAGTTCCTAGAAGATCAACTGAACTAATGCCTGTGACGCGTGTTGCTTAGGACCTGGTACACAGTAAACACTCAATAAGGATCCCTCGAGTTTTGTACAGAAGACTCGAACTTGTGTTGCTATTTTCATTTGTGAACAGAGCTTGCTCAACCTCGATATCTCTTAATCCCTGGGAAATGGTAGAATATTTTCAACAGAAAGGAAAAAAGTTCCCATCAATGTTCATTCTGCTAAAGGAGGCCACCTCCTTAGACTGAGATGCAAAACAACACCCCATAAGCACGCTGCCACTCTATCAGGCCCTGTGCCTCGCCACAGCGTAACGAACTCAGGTGCACCGAATTCTCACCATTGAAAAAGCCCTGTATTGTTTTGGAGCTTCCTTTCATCCTGCTTTGAATCTGTCCCGGTTCCAATTTTAGACAATAAATCATAAGCTTTCAAAAAGGGAGCTCCATTCAATACAGAAAAGGGAAGACGAATCCCAGTACTAGAGTCAGTTACCAGTCCCGGACTTGGGCAAAGTCCCAACTCTTCAGCTTGGTAAAGTCACCCATGGGGTGTCTAATTTTTTGGTTTGTTTGTTGTTTGCTTTGTTATTTTTTTTTATTATGAATTTTATTTTGGTATCATTAATCTACAATTATTTTATTTTAAACAGGAAGGTTTGTGTAAAGTGAGGCCATCTTTCTGTTTTGTTCGTAGTTGTTGAACCTTCGCAAGCAGTGAGACTGTGGGATTTATCTCAATGGCCATTCTCCATTACCTTTAAAAATGGACCCTCCCAATTGCAACTTTTACAAGGATAATCTGCCAGCAAACATCAGTAAGTCAGACCTCCTGGCAGTCCCTAGTCAATCTGTAACCAAAAACTAAGAATGTAGCAGGAAACCCTAATAATGAAACTTGCAGGGTTATATAGCTGATGAAGCAGAAAACAAAAAGGAGGTGATAAACTGCTAAGAAGTGCAACCTTGACGGTTGTCAAGTCTTTGAGGACTTTCTTAAGCCGTGGGCAGATCCTCATCTATTTCTGAATTCACTTCAGCCATCCAAAACAGCTCTTGGCTCTGGGTTATTTTCCATCCTCTTCCAAGATAACACCTTTCTGTAATCAGCAGAGCTCTTCCAGCAAGCATTGTTTGCTCAGTAGTCTTTCCCAAAGCAGTAAGAGTTCAGGTTATCATATCTCAGCATCATGTGGTGCTAAGCCACACTCCACAGAGAGATAGCAAGACGGCCCGAGGCGGCGGGCGTGGTGGGTGCGGACTTCGTCCCAGCCAAGGTCCCTTTCTCTCCGGGGTGGCTCATGGTGTCAAGCTTAAGTGGTGGGAAGAGGTGCAGCAAAGGAAAAAGACAGTTCTGCCGCGGCTCAAAAAATGTGCCGGCCTTTCGGGTCTCACAGTCAGAAATTAGGTGATTTCCTCTTTGTTTTGCCCGTGGACCACAAAGTGGACTTGAGTGATCACACCCTGCCCGTGTGTCCCAGCTTTGCCTCCTCTGAAACAGAGGTTTTTGCACTATCTGCCAAGTGTGAGTGGGGACATTGGTCAGGAGAGCCGAACCTCCACGCTGCTCACGTCAGCACTGCTTTCCGGTTTTCTGCAGTGGGTCTCAGAGCCCCGTTACCTGCTTCCCAGGGTTGCAGACACCCCCACGCTGACCCCAACGTTGCATGCAGCCCCACACAGCTTCTGGCTGCAGAATGAAGGAGGAAAATGCAGATGGCACCAAGACCTATAGGAAGCGCTTTGCGGCTCTGCCAGCTCTCTCTGTGTGGCCCTCACGCCCCCACCCGACGGCTGCACATATGCCTGGACACGCTGCTCGCCTCCTACTGCCCCAAACTACCCAGAAATGGGGGCTTCAGGCATTAACTCCCCTCTAAGCCTCCTCTGTGGCTCTGAAAGGCGGCAGACCCGTCTACAGCAGCTCCCTGCAAGCCGAGGAGAACTCAGCTCATGGCTCGGTGAAGACACCCGAGCCCTCGTGGAGACTAAGCAGGTTCCAAACACACCAGAACTCTTAAAAAACCACGACGTCATTGACGTACAACCGGAATCTACTCTCACCCGCTCACCCACCACGTACATGTCGGAAGTCCTGTAAGCGTGGCAATTATTGCAAGAGACTATTTGTTTCTAGGATTGGAAGCTACTCTACTTTCACCTCTTATTCAACATACAATAGCTTTGTAGCTATTGACTTAAGAACATGATGTGGAGAAGACAGAAATCAGGGCCTACAAAATGTGCACCTTTGTAGCCTTTCAGCACTGAGAGCCCCCAGAGGGGCTGGCGCAGCTTTGGCATGACAGCAAAGGTCCGCGGAGAGGGTGGGGTCCATGGGGGCTCACACTCCTCCCGAGGAGCGCCTGGCACAGGTCCGCTCAGGCTTCTGACAGTCCTAAGGCCCAGCCAGTGCACACACTTCCGTACCTGGGACCCAAGGGCTGCTGTGGGCCCATCTGTGTTTCCTCTTTGCAGGAGTCTAGGGTAGCACTGGAGACAAGCCCAAAAGAACCACGGGTTGGCTTTGGAGCACTGCAAGCTGGGGTCGAAAGCATCCCTCCAGATTAGCCAGTGGCCTTTGACTCAAACTAAAATCCTTACTGGATTCATCTATGTCAGGAAAGCCCCTTCACATAAGCTGCCAGCATCTGGTCTTCTCTTGAAATGAAGACCTGGAATGAATAACATTACACATTGCATGAAACATAGTAGAAAATCCTGGTATTTGCAGCACCTACGTACACGATACAAAATAGATCATATTCCACCATGTAACTGACATCTTTGTTCATGTGATTTCAACAAATTTTAGGTGTTCTATTAGCATTGTCTTAAGTCTGTTTTTTTCCTTCTCATCACACATGTTTGTGTGTCAAGGGTTCCCTTAGAAAATACATTTCATAGTGGACCTTGTGTCATAACTTACTTGATGTCTTTCTCTAAACCCTGGTGAAGACACTATGAGTTTGGAATTTGTCCTCCCCTTACACTTTGTGGGAGATAATCCAAAGCAGGATCTGAAGGACCCTTCTAGTCATCAAAACATTAAACCTGTTTCTTTTGTAACATTTATGCCTCCAGTACTGTCTCTGAAGCCAACAGGGGGAAAAAATTTATTCTTTTGATGTCCCTACATGTGCTGGTATTTATTTGAACTCTCCTTTTGTACATTATCCACTAGGTGAATCTTGATGTAGGTTCAGAATATAATAAAAACATGGCCATTGGTTCAGCCTTACTGTGCAGGAGATTGTGGAAGCAGGTCTATCCTGGCTTTCCAAAGGTGGGCGCTTGACTGGCATTTGAGCGAGTGAATGAAAGCTGGGGAAGGACATTTCAGAATAGCTAAATATGGCCTTGATTCGTGACGCAGCTATTTTGTATATGGTTCAGGAAAGACTCTGTCTTGCTCATTCATCAGTCCAAACAGCAGTATGGCTGGCATCTTTGGGACAAACCATGTCTCCGTGTGTGTATGTCTCTGTAGGAACACCTAGGGATGTAAATAACCACATGTGCCTGACTGGACTCATATTTTAAACATACTCTATCCTCAATATGAAGTGATTTCAGGATCACTTGGAAGACCTCCACTGATGTCATAAATTCCACACACACATTAGAGACTCATTCTTTTTCTTTCAATTTCTTCTTCTGTTACGATACAAATAACCCTGGGAGCCCCAGGGTGGCACTAATATTTAGAGCCGTAGCCCAGTGCACATAAAGGTATCTGCTTCTCTACTGAGAGTTGGGCTTGACTTTCTAGCAAAGCAGGAAGGACAGATGACGCTGGCTGCTCCGGGGACCCCAAGTCGGGGAGAGGTGTCCAACAAAGGGGGATGGGGTTGTTCCAGCCAGTTTTCATGATGATCCCCAGGATCAGAACGGCAGACATGCTTCGAAACAGATGACTTAACTAGTGAAATCAAAAGGGACCTTCAGCCTCAGGAGCAAGAGAGAAAATGGGCCATAAACCAGTCACACCTCTTTTTTTAGTGAACCTGTCACCTCTCCCTCAAATGGCTTTTGTGTGTCTCTGATGACTTATTTTTGTCTGTGGGCCCCCAACAAGATCTGGTTATCTGGTTGCCTTTTCTACATGCATGTTGGCCCCTGACCACAGCCTGCATTTCCCTTGTTGGGAGAAGGAGCTTATCCCGATTGCCAAATATTTATAAACAAATGAACTTAGAGTAAATTTTCAAAACAAGCCTTTGTGACAATTATAGATGGTCAGGATGCTGAAAGCGAAACCAGGCAGGCAGAGAGGAGGACGGGGTGGCACAGGGGCCCCAGGCCAGCAAGGGGCCTGGCAGTTGAGCCACTGAGGAAACATTTGTGACCCAGACTTGGATTTGAGATTTCGCCACCTGAATGACAAGTCTCATCAGCAGGGTTTACATGAATGGAGGAGACCTGGAGCTCTGCTTTCAGGGCACAAGGGATTGGCAAGGTCACTTGACACACCCCACCCTGGCCTCTCAGAATCCTCTCCAAGCCTCGGTGAGAAACAGCACTGGAGATTTTAGACTTAATGGTCGGGGGAGCCATGCTGAGTCCAGGAAAAGCTGACCACCAGGGCTCATTGTTGTCAGGATGACCATTATTCTCCCCCAGCGTCTTTCACTGCCGCGTAGCGTTTTTGTGAGACAAAAGGGCCCAGCTGAGACTCCCACGAGGAAAAATACAGGGAAAGGGGAGAGATCACCTTGAGCAAGAATAGCTTGGACGGAGCCAGAAGTGGGAAAGGAAGTCTAATTTGGTCCCAGTCCGGGCAAAAAAGGTTTTTGAGAAATGTAAACAAATCAGGAAATCCTGGCACTTACTCCAGTTCCGATCTGGGGAAACGCACCGGTCCTTTCCCTCGGAATGAGCTGCTGTTTGTGAATGAAATGCAGATTAAATGATTCATTGAGTCCTGCCAGCCCCGCAGTTTCCAGCTTTCCTTTTGCCTATGGCGTAGCTTAAACCTTAAAATAATAATAATAAAAAAACATATGCATGTTATTAACTCTCCGTATTCAAATGGAAATTCAATGCTATCATCAATCTCCCTTTTCTAATGTAAATTCCTTTCTCCAGCATGAAGCTGCAGAAAAGCCATTGTATCTGAGCAATCTAAACTTGAAAGAGAATTTTTGTTAAACTAGTTATGATAGGGGAAGCATGTTTTTCACTGACTCGAAAGATTAAAGTTGGTTGTAAAAGGGGGTGGGGACTGAGGGAGAATTATTGGTTGCTCAGCTAATGATTAGATACAGAACTTCAAGGACAAATTAAGAGGCACCAAAAGAAACAGTCGTGCAGATAAGTGAAAACAGTTCCAGGGATCTTAAAAAAAAGATAGTTCGCTTATCTTAGGCTGCAATCTCCGCTCCCATATTCACCTCCCTCCACCGCATTATTACCCCCGAGGGGATTCCAGGCCCCCCCACACCGCACGTGCGCAGGTCAGAGCATCTATCACGTCCCCCCTCGCCGAGCCACCCGCTCTCTCCCTGGGAGGGTCTCGGTGCCTCTTCTAATGAGGCTTTGGCAGAGAAGAATGTGGGCATGAGATGAAGAGGTGTCGTCCCCTTTTTTTTTTTTTTCTGTTTGGAAATATACTATGAGCCCTTTGGTTTATTTCAAAGAATTTTCACCAAATACCACATATTCCTCACCTCAAGTCAACCCCACTAGTTTGTTTTGTTTGTCCCTCTTCTGGCACCCTCCCACTCCTCTTTCCCTCGCATACCCACAAACCCACCCCAGATCCTTCATTTCAGAAATTATTCTCTCCAGGATAGCCTTGGTCTGAGCACTTGGCAGTGAAAACCTGTCCGTGCTTCACAGAGCTGCAGGGGACAGATTCGCAGGGCTTCCTGACGCGGCGACATGAGCAGAAGCTCATAGACAAGAGCCCTGTTTTGCCTGGATGTCCATGAGGACACGGGCCTGGGATGCGCCCCTCACTGTGTGTTTGCATGGCAGCCTCTAGAGTGGATCGGGGTCAGGACTTCAATTCCCAAGGCGAAACCTTTCTCAGTTGACTCTTAGGGAATACAGAGGAAATAGATCCCTCCATGTAAATGCAAGGTGTTGACTCTGTCCTGGAAAGGAGGTTTGTGACAAATAGTAACATTGAAATTGGAAATAAAAACATTAAAAGCAGAACAGAACTTGAGTCATACAGGTTTCCTAGTTAGGGCTTGAATACACATGCACATACCTGCTGTCAATTTATTACTAATATTTAGAACTGAAATAATGTAACTTAGAACCAGCTTAATAAGAATACCAGCAGCACAAACTGTCTGGCAGCCAGTGCTTATAGCATAGCCACCTCCCCACAGAGACCAATTTCTCCCTGATCCCTTATTTAATGTTCAACATTCAAGAGAGAAGATTTAACGTTCTTTCTGGATTGTTTGGAGATTTATGGCACCTATAGAAACATTCATAAAAATCTGAGGCCGGGCAAAGGCTTTCGGCAGCCGTCTCATTGTTATCAGGATCATAAAAATCATCACCCTCCTGTCCATGACGGGTCTTGTCTTTCCAGATAATATAATCCAGAGAAAAATTAAGTTGCTGCCGAGTGCCTGCTTTTAGTAGACTGCTGTCGAGGGTGTGTGTGCTGAGTGGATGGTGGTGTCAGACCGGGAAAGGGCGTGGGACAACAGATCAAACTGTATGTGTTTGAGGGCTTAAGGGGAACTTTGTGAAACTGTTTCTGGGACAACTCATTTGATCTCTCAGAAGGATGTTGTTGTACACACTTGATTCCCTTCAGCCTGGTTCTCTGGCCTAGCCGGCTGGGGAGCACCGGTCTCCCGAGTACAGACAGGAGGCAAGCAGGTGCTTCAGCTTTCAGCATCTGGTTTAGATGACCACCAGGCCGAGAACACCTGCAGCCTGCATTTCAGCCAAGTCTGGCCTCCCATTGTATGCATCGGACTTTCTGCCTTGAGCAAGAGCAAGGCATTGTTTATCAGATTTGCCAGAGGATCTCCGGGGAGGTGGGGAGAGACAGGATAAACAAACCTAGAACAAAACGCAAGTGTCAGCAGAGCACTAGGAGACCTTGATTACACGTGACTCCCCAGGGTAATCTTTCAACCTGACACCAAGTGAGTAAAGCCAAGAGAGGGAGACTGAACGCTTTCAGGACCAAGACAGTTTCCCCCCTGGTTTCTGGGCGAACTGACCCTGGCTAGTCTCGTCCAGACCCTGTTCCTTAGGCAGAGGCAGTAATCAAACCACACTCATCAAAGTCTAATTTGTGCCCGAGTTGGGGCCATGAGGTTTCAAAGATGCTACACCGTTAGGGAAAAACTTACAGAGAAGAAGACCTTGCTATTTAGGTACCGATGTTCCGTGTGCTTTCTGATGTCACGTCTTGTAGTAACTATGCATTGGGTGAACCGGATCCGTGCAAATCATACCAAGAGTAAGAAACTGGGTTTAGACGTCTCTAAGTTCAGGTGAGCAAAACGAACACAGCCGATCCGACAATATAATACCACCTCATGATGGGCATATTGGGACCAAACTAAAATGAGCGAGAGACCATTATTCCCAGAGACTCAGAAAATAGTTCAGGGATAACATATAAAATGTTCTGTTAGTAGGTCACGCCTAAGGAGCCCCTTCCTCCTCTTTCCTTTGTATAGAGCGCCAACTAGCGGAAAACTGGAAAACTGCACTTTAAAAAAAACCATTGAAATGGGGTGGGGGGGGTGCTGAGTGGATGGTGGTGCCAGACCGGGAAAGCAGGTGCCACACCTGCTTCCCTCCTGTCTGTACTCCGGAGACCAGTGCTCCCCAGCCGGCTAGGCCAGAGAACCAGGCTGAAGGGAATCAAGTGTGTACAACAACATCCTTCTGACAGATAAAATGAGTTGTCCCAGAAACAGTTTCACAAAGCTCCCCTTAAGCCCTCAAACACGTACAGTTTGATCTATGGCCTCCCACAGGTTACAGGCCAGTAGGATCTTACAGATGCTGCCCTTTTTGGGGTGTGGAGATAAGGAGGAGGCGCTCAAAGGGGAGGGGTGTGTGAAACTGGCTCCTACTTAGTCTTTCACGGAGGAAAGGGCGAACTGGTGCTGATGAAAACATGTACAATCTCTTACATTTGAAATGAGTCAGTGCGCTGTGTCTATAGCTACTTTGGGAAAGGAAAATATTTTTGAGTTCAGAACTTATTCTTCTTGAAGGCTTTCTTCAAAAGAAAGGGAGACTCTGACACAAAATGGCATGAATTGGAGGAAAGAGCCCTGGTTTCACAAATTAAATGAGCAGACAGCCCACGACGGTGTCAGACCCGGAACAGAACAGTCAAGACTGTGTCCTTGGGGCAGGGGAGGGGAACAGCAGAAGAGCAGGTGGACGCAGCAGAAGGGAAGGAAAGGCCTAGAACCTCACTAATTAAGAATGGAAAGATTGACACCTGGAAGAGCGATGGTACAGATTTTCTTAAAGGCATTGAATCTGTGGGGCTTGTTTCCAGTTTTCTTATTCCTCCATTTCAAGGAATCTTATTTTTGTGTGGGGGCAGTTTTTAAAGGAGTTTTGGCCTTACCAAAAGGTACCAATAAAACGCAGGCAGCCTGGAGAGGTTATAAAAATGCAAGATGAACTCATCAATCAAGAGTGCAGTCTGTGTGCAGTGGGGGGGGGTCCATGGACTTACAGGACTCCCTGAACAAGATATGCAGCTTCTGTGAGTGTGTGTGTGTGCATCTTTTTCTGAATTTTCTAGCTTTACCAATTCTCAAAGGGGTCCATAACCCAGAAGAAGAAGAAGGATCATAACCACACAGGAATTTGCACATAGACAAAAGCTGTCACATTTTAACGGATACCCCCTCAGAGTTCAGAACATTTCACTGTATCACATAGCAGATTGGATTCCTTCTTGTTTCTCATGCGGTGGCTCTGGACAGAAAATCACAAGAAGTTTCCTTTTGCGTTTGGCACTGGTAGATGGCAGAGGGGTGCCCTCCTCAAACCTCACCATAGCATGCATGCCGGCCTTGAGCAGTTTCTGAGACAACTGATGTCCATTAGCCAGCTTTCTTCTGTAGGCACCAAACATGGTTTATGCTCAAAAATTCAAAAGCAGTAGCAATCATTTTCTCAATAGATTCAACTGTGGAAAATGGGGTGATGGGAGGGGGAATGTTTAACTTAGCACATTCCTTGTTATCAAAGCTAAGTCAAGAAAGCAGAATTTTTATACTACTTACTTAACGTTTGTGGTGGTCATTAAATAAACTCTCCAGTCCTTCATTTTAGTTTGAGAAGGGGTTTGTTTAAATACCACTTATTTGAACATCATTAAGACTCTAGAGTTCAAGGATAACTAGGGTGATAACACCATGGTGATGTTATCTAACTCTTTTATGGCATCAGCTTTCCCATAGATTTTATTTAACAAATGACTGAGTTGTGAAGAAAAGTTCTTCTATTAATCTGTCTGTCCTCGCCTTCACCTCCCAGCCAGACCCCATCGGACCAGGGGGGTTTCGGCAATAACTATAACTAGGGACTGCACATCGTCTGTAAGTAATCCGTTGTCAGTTGGCATGTAGTCCCATGACACTAAGATTTTCCTTCTGAGCTGGTAAGTCACACCCTCTGTTCTTTCCACCTCCGGCAGGCGTAACTGTGTTTTAAAATTCATGAAAAACAGAATGAGTAGCCAATTTAAGAAGTAATACAAAAACTTGCCTACGTTTCTTTTTGGCTTTCTGAGGCTTCTGAGACTATAAGACACGTATAATTACTAGAAGTTTTTGTGTTCTTATTGGAACAATTAGGCAGAGGTCTTTAGGAAAAAGGTTTCAAAAAATTGAGGTGTGATGGGGTTCTTTTTTTTTTTTACTCCCTTACCCCCTTAACAAGATCATTTTAAAAGTTTATTTTAAATATTATAACCACAAACTGTTCAACCAGACGAAAATGAAAGTAGGCCACTTAGAGGTTTTTGTCTAAACTAAAGCAAAATGGCTTAAGCTAATAATATTAACCACTGGGAGGTCACTGGCTACTAAAAGCAGTTACTTGGAAATTAAGAAGGAAGCATTTTAAATATTACATCTGAATTTGTAATGTTTCTCTTGCCAGATATACAGAGTATAGTATTCTTTTTTCCTTCCCCTTGGGACCTCAGTGACCTTCCTGCCTGTGCAGTGAAACCCTAGACTTGGACTTGAGCCAGCTGCCTTTTCCCACATCACCAAGAGCTCTTGGAGGGGCTGTTAAATGTAAATTTTCCAGCACTCCTTCCCCAGACAGATTGGCAGGGCTAAAGCCATCGCAGCATGTTTGTCACACCCAAAAAGGAAGAAAAGGGGAGAAGCTTTCAAAAATATGTGTTAGCAAAGTAAGGGTTAGTGCAAAGGAGGCCATTTCTCTGACTTAGGGGTGTCAGAGTCAGATACACACCTCACAAGACCTCCTGGATAAAAGCAAACCTGCCAGGCATTGCAAAGGAGTTATGTGCAAGCCCTCAGAGAAAGAGGTTTTGCAGGCTTTCTCAAGAAGGCAAGCAGCCCAGAAATAAAAGGAGGCCACTTACATTCCCTCTGTTCTAAGCCTTAGGATTTCCTCAAGCCTGGTGAAGGTGCAGTGTGGAGCCTGGGCAATCCAGAGAATTACATACATATATGCACGTTCATACAAAAAACAAACCAAAAGAAAAGGGGGAGGAGGAAGGAAGGAAGGAGAAAGGGAAGAAAAGAAAAAGAAAAATCTGTATTTCCATTAAGTTCATATTCTCCTCGTAAGCCCATTATAGGTTGCGACATGCAGGTGAAAATAACAAGGTCCGCTCAGGAGAGGGGTTCTGGAGGCGAGCCATACCCCCGCAGGAGAGCTTGCTTTAGCTACAGGTCTAGACCTCACTACATGACATCATCTCCCGTCTACTGTGACCTGTGATGTCAGTTGAATATCCAGCCATAAAAGGACGCAGAAGCAGCCAGCAAATGGGAGGACTTTCCCCTCATTTCACAAAATTCTACCAACATGTACGGAAGCACAAGTCCATGAGCACATACACGGTGAATTCCCACTGGCCTGTGATTATGTTCCCACCTCCACTGACTACCCAAACTGATTTCTAATTGATTTTGGAATACATTTCAAATTACTCTACCTCCTGGTATGCATTTAGCATAACCTCATATTCCTATTTTAGCACGTTCTGATAGAATCAGAGGACTGGATCATAATGAAGGGGACTGACTGAAGAAGTGGCCTGACATATTTAAAGTAACCATGGAAATGTACAAAAGAGATGATTGATAGTAAGATAATGAGACCATGCAAATATTTTCTTTTCATTGTCTTCTTTAGCCTAATTAATTCCTTTCTAATGACTGTTTAATCTTATATGCATTTCCAAGTAATTCCACTATGGTTTTTCTCGTTGATTTTTCACAATGACTAAATGTGCTAAGTGAAATATTCTTAATTTTTCTGGGGCAGGAGTGTAGACCTTGGGAATATTTCAACTTTTTTTAGTAACTGATAACTTTTCCGACTTACAGATCAGGGTTGAGTTGGTGACAATTTTTTAAGAAATTGACTTTCTTGAAAGAAAATAAAAGCTGACTCTGAGCAAGTCTCAAGACTTGAGAAATTTGAGTTTTAGCTGTATTTTTTTTGTCAGTAGATAACTTTTAGCAAATCAACTCAGACATACAAAGAAAATATAGAGTTGGTTTAAGCAAGGCATCAACAAAAACACAAATACAGAAAAGGCAAATTGCATCTCCATAAATAAACATATCTGGGGTCTGGTAAGTCTGTCCAGCCCACAACAGATAGAAATATGGGTTATGTTTTGTGAAGCAGGTTCTAATTCTAGAATTTTGGCTACATGTTCTTTATTCCTTATACCTGTTTTCAAAGGACCATGCCGTTAGTATCCACATATTTTTTGTTAAAAATGTATTGATGTGTATTTGCAATACCCTTGAGACAGATACCAAAATGTTAACATTGGTATCAATACAAAGTAACATAAATGCTCTAAAGGAAAGAATGAGAGAAAAGAAAGAAGAAAAATCATCTCATGTCTGTATTATTTCATCATTAAAGTAGAGTTACATTAAAAGTAGAGAAAAGAAAGGTGTGCATGTACATACATATATAAAAAGGCATTCACACTTATCTCAAAAACATGCCAAATCTCCATTTAAATTCCATGGTGTTTATTATTTTGAACCCATCTGAAATTTCTTCTTACTGAGATGTTTGGACTAGGCACGTGTAATTTGAGTAGTTGTGGGCATTTGTCTAGTAGGAAATTTTCAGCCATTAATATAATGTAATTTAATTTAATTTCTACTGAAACATAAAATTCTATACTTTTCTGCAAACTCAAAACTAGGCTCTATGTCTACTGTGATATGAGGGATTGCCTAAAATGGTTTTCTCTTACTAAAACCTTTCTTATACTTTGAGAACCATTTAAATATATATTGGGCTAAAGTTGGTCTTATGAAACCAGTCCCATTATTTTTTATAGGCCACATATTATAACTGTGAATATTGTTTCTAAAAAAGAAAAAATAGTCATTAGAACTCTATTCCGTGTCCTTTCAAACATATTGAAAAGAAATCTTGTGGGGACTAACCAAGCAGGAATTTTCTATTGAAGGGTTCCTCCTCCAATTTCTGGAGGCAAAATAAAAAGTTGTGACTAAATAGTATCAATTTTTCATTTGAGAGCCAGTAAACAATTGCAAAGTCCATGTGCCAGTAGTTTCTGTGTTCATTTTCTAGGAATAACAAAACACAAAAGTTAAGTGGCCCCAAACAGCAGAAATACAGTTCTGGAAGCTGGAATCAAGGTGTCCTCTGTACCATGCTTGCTCTCGCAGAGATCTGAGCAAGGTTCTTTCCCTGAGTTTTCTGACTTCTGGTGTTTGCCAGCACCCCTTGACACTTTTTCTGTTGTTGAGGCATCACTCCACGCACAGGGCCATCTTCTTTCCATGGTTTCACAGAGTCGTCCCTCTGTGCTGTCTCATGTCCCAGTTTCCCCTTTTCATAAGGGTACCAAGCATGTTGAATTAGGCACCCCCTACGGACCTCCTCTGAATCTGATGCTCTCTATAAAGACTGTTTCCAAATTCAAAATGTACCTCTGGATTAAAGATAAATTTAAATGGTCAAACTTTCACATCCTTATGAGGAGAATACAAAAACTTTCAGGTCATACCTCTGTTGCTAAAAACTAAAGTTAATCTAGCATTCAATAGGAAATAGTCATTAAGAAAATAGATTAAAATTCTGGCTAACTCCATTCTAAAAACTCACCATTTGTCTAAACAGTATATGTTAATCTCACCAGAAGTGCCCATGGGTAGATATGAATGTATTTTTACTTTCTCCTTGAAGTTTGTAGCAGGAATGTATCCAATACTTGCATACCCATTATATCTGATGGAAGAAATGGGGTTTGCTTACACAAACAGGATCAAACACCATTATTTTCCCAGAGGCCAACTATGTATATTTATGTGAATTAAGAAAGGGGTTTCAGGGACAAGTAAGTGGCTTTTGTATTTTTAGGTATGGTAACAATAGCAAAGATCCCACCTCCCTAATTTCTGAGAGTTCTTAGGAAATGCTTAAATTCAAGGACTCCGTAGCCAGTCAACACCAGCACCACACCTCCGTAGACATCGTTAAACCATCAGAATCAAACAGTACCTCAACTTCCAGTATCATTGGAATGCGTTCAGCATAACAATTATCATTCCCTCACTTGTGAGTGACAGAAACCCAATTCAAATCACTAAAGCCAAAAAGGGAGTTTAGGGGCTTATGTGACAGAACTGACCCAGAAAGGCCTGATTCACCATTCAGACAGTGTCAGCAGGAGTCAGATTCCGCTCACCATTCTCAGCCCCATTGTTCAGCCTGGGCTCCATTCCGAGGTCACTAACAGCCCGTTAGAGGACTGCATTCTCCTAGGTTCAAATCTGTGTGAACGAGCAAACACCTGTGTCCCAGCATTCCCAGCAAAAGCCCCAAAATGACTGATTGGTGCGTCTTAGATCAGACGGTGGCCCCTGAACGAATCACTGCAACTGAAGGAATGAAACTGGAGTCTGGCTAATGTGCTCCGCCCTGAAGACCCTCCCACAAAACTGGGGGCGGAGTGGCTTCTAAACCGAAAAGTGATTCATCTCTACAGGACGGTTGGCAGTGTGGCAGACAAGCCAACACTGCCGATTTGCTTAAAGACGCTAAGCAAATGGGTAGAAACTTTAGGAGTCTCCACCGGAAAGAGGAATTGTGTTCAGATCCATTTGGTCCTTTGATTTGGCTTCTGCTTGTGAAGATGGTAGATTCCATTAAAACCAAAATGGGCTGTTTAAGGAATCCAGAGATTTCACTCAGACGGTTTGGGAGCTGTTGCCTGAACACAGTTCCATCCTTAGATATTGTTTGAATGCACAATCTGCACACCTTTGAGCCTTACACGACCCAAGAAGAGGTTTCTAGCGTAGCCAGAGCCTGAGAAGGATCCCAAAATGAGGCTATTGATGCAGAGCTCTGTGAATTAAGTTTGACACCTTGAACTACATGGGCAATGAACAGGAGTTGGGGGGCAGACGGGGGCAGCTAAGGGAACACAGGTGTGCCATGTGGCATTCTTAAGTCCACAGGCAGCCATATTCTATTCAAGCCGCATTCCCCGCGTGGTCCAGCTTACAAAGCTTCCTGTCATAAAGCCATCGCTCAGTACGAGGCAAGTGCATTGTGAATGCCAGGTTCAAAACAGTTCATTGAAAACGTCTTGGTTAAGTAATTAAAGCCGGCCAAGCTTTGGGAAATTCTCCAGGAGGGAGCTCATTTTGAGAACAGCTCTCCAATTCATGTTTCATAAGCCAAGGGTAAGCTTAGTTCAGATGAACAATGCGTGTGCACACTCACTCTCACACACACACACACACACACACACACACACACACACACACAGAATCTGGGATCAAAAAGTAGAATTGAGGTCAGGGTTAGACCACAGCAGAAGTGAATTCGCTCAAAGAAAACTAGGTATTTGTCTCCAAACCCCTCTGTTTATTGGATTGTTTTGCTTGGTTGCTACTACTTGTATCTTCAGATTCAAACCTATGTCAGGAAGATGGCAGGTGAAGCTGTCTTTTCTGTAGCTCAGTTCTTTTCTTCTTTGAGCAAAACCCAAAAACAAATCAGATGCTTTTCAAATGAATGCAAGCCTAGCAATATTTTATCTTCCGCTAGTCTGAAAAAACCAAATAAAATAAAATGCAGTCATTCCTAGAGATCTTTAAAAATGTCACAGACAAACATCTACTGTCTCTCCTACGTCCTATCCTGCACCTTGAGGTCAGATAGTCAGGATAATATTTCAAAGTTGGAAATTGGAAAAAAGGATGTCCAATTCTATCATTTAACGTATCTGTGGAGGCTGTGTGTTTTCCTTTTTCCAGTTTGCAGAAATTGCCTTCCTGGTACTTATCAGTCTCCTAGGACTCTGCAGTAACAGTGCCACAAAGTTAGTAGCTGAAAACAGCACGGATGTATCCTCTCAGAGGTCTGGAGGCCAGAGGGGCAAAGCATCTTACTCAGCTCAAGTCAAGGTGCTGGATGGGCTGGTACCCTCGGGAGGCTCTGAAGGCAGAAGCTGTTTCCTAGCCTTTCAAGGTTCTCATGGCCCAGGCACTGCTTGGCTTCTGTCCCATCCCTCCAGTTTCAAATCACGCCGCCCCCTGCCCCATTTCATGGGCACATCACCTTCTCCCCTGGCACCAACACCTCCTGCATCCCTCCCCGAGGACTCTTCTGACTAGCGATAACCCAGGATTCGCTCCCCAAATCAAGAGCCTTACCTCAATCTCATCTGCAAAGTTCCTGTTGCCATATAAAGCAACATGTACAGGTTCCAGGGATTAGGACGTGGGCATATGTGGGGAGTCATTATTCAGCCTACCACAGTACTTCTTCAGAAAATGGGGTTGATATTCTGACATTGTTCTGTGCTTTCAGTTGTTTTTTTTTTAAAGTCTGCACGTGCTCATACTGTTCAGAACTGTAATCTCTTCAAAATACTAGGGTATAGTTTATTCCCTTGAGGAGCTTTCCATTGGGAAGCCCAGGCTCATTCAGCCAGTTAGAGAAGGATTAAATGGTAACTGGGAGGCGTGCCCAGCCTTCCTGAGGACCCACTTTGTGTCAGGCAACACAGAGGATGCAGAATATGAAAAGATGAATGAGTTATGGTCCCTAACTGGAAAGAGGAGTCCAGAAAGTGGATAGATACACATGGGGAAAAAGTCTGAACTTACAGAGAAACACTGCAGTTTTACATATCTACAAATCACCTTATAGACTGGATGAATTCAATGGAAAAAGCAGTGACCTGGCTTAGTCCAGATGTGTAGGCTTTTCCAATAATTTAGCAAAATGAGTTGCATTTCCTTGGAAAGATCATGTTGCTTCTCTGATTGCTCTGAGTTTTAGCAACTTGCTGGTTTCGTTAGTCTGTGAGTTTTCTGAATAGCTTCTAGATTTTAAGAAAAAACTGTTGTCAGTATTGAAATCGGTGGAAAACACACCCTAGGATTTAAGAAGATAGAGGAAAGAACTCAAGGCTGTTCTAAAAAAATAAAGGAAGGCAAGAGGAATTGTTTTCTAGATGCTGGGGTGCAGCGTGGATTCGTAAAGATTGAGCTGCTATGGAAAGCATTGCCTGTCCAGCCAGGACTGGACTAAATTTTCTAGAATGACCAGTCTGTGTCCAGTTTTGCTTGACTACTGCCATAGTCCACAGGATGAGGCCGCCCTGTATTAATTCAGCATTCCTCAATGCTAAGGTAGCGGAAGAACTTAAGAGATCCGTTGTTTCCTGGAGATCAAAGTTGACACCTGCCTAAAAGCTGGGGCTTTCTTGGCACTGGGCACAGATTTTTGAAGCTGTGGCCTGAATATTCCAGAATGTTGATGATAAAAATAATTTATTTTCATTTACATGTTTAAATTTATTTTAAAATCATCTCCCAATAAAGGGGGCTGTGAGAAAATACGTCTTGATCTATTCTGACGTGAAAAGCCTTAACCCACCCTATCTAGCACTTCTACATTTGAAGGTGTTTAACTTTCCAATTGCTCCACTTTAAAGCATCCCTGAGCCCTTTTTATTCTCCCTGAAGTAGGGTTAGGGGTGAATATCACTGTGTAGGTAAACAGGCCCTGAAAGAAAAAAAAGAAAATCCTTTCTCAAAAACAGCCTGAGGTAAAAGAGCATTTGTTATTTCCTGGAGAGTCCTGGCTGGCTCCTTCTGGCCTTGCATTCCGAGTCTGAAAAGCCACTCTTGTTGGCTGGAAGCATTAATGTGCTTCAGGAGAAACATAAACAGCTTCCCACCAAGTCGCTGATATTTGTGGAAAAGGTGGAGTGGACTCTTCAGCCCCTAGAGCAGAAGAAGAAAGAAACGGCACATTTGAAGGAAAAATATAACTTGTAAATGGTGTTCTCAGGAACCATTTCACAAATGGTGTGTCAGCTACAGATTTTATTTTTGTACAGTTGTAGATATTAAGAAAGTGCCCATTTTACTGGAAAAATAAATTACAATTAAATTGTAATGACTGACCTGGGGAACATATCTTTTCCCACTAATCTCCTGGGACCAGGTTCCTAGGCCTTGGATGAGATTCGGTCACAGAGCAGTACGGTTCCTACTGCCAAGAGAGGTGGATAAATACATGCACAGTGTGGTTCCTACCATGCCTGTGGCCGATCTGGAATTGACCAGCCTTCAACACAAGGCCATTTTGTGCGCTAATACAGTCGAGGTCTGTTTAAAAGCACAGCCCTGGAGTGTAATAAATTTCCCTGCTTTCCCTAATGGGTTTACTCTCCTTAAGTTCTTTATGTAAGAAATGTTACACCATTTGAACCAATGACATGAAACTGTTGAAGAGAAGATTTATTCATTTCACAGGTTAATTCATGGAAGTGTGGGTCTGATCGTTGTTCTTGGCAAGTGGAAAGACAACATTTGAACAGCGCCGCTCATTTCCTTTCTGAACAGCAGATTCAAATAGACGGACACTTTGCGGCCCCGCTTTGCATTTCATGGGATTTACACCCTGTTCCCGGAGCCATCAACAGCCTGTGAGGAATGGTGATGCCAATTAATTCAAGTGATCTTTTTCCATGAGCTCGTGGCATTTATCATCACTGCTCACAAATTTACCTTCATGCTCTGGACTCCCCTCCCTCTTTTCCTCCATAGACTTGTCTTAGGGTGTTTCTAGGACCAAGCACCTAACTAATGGTCGGTCACCTTGCTAACACTAGACAGTTAAAAATATTGACATTGTTCTATTTATATATACACTGAAAAGCTTTTCTGTTTCAATACTCCTATGTGTATTCTCTCAAAACCATGGACAGCCACACAGTGTTTTTTAAATGGGCCCTGTTGGTTATCTCTTTCTGTTTCCTGACTTACACAGTTCTGTCTACATCAACAAATATTTACTGACGTATAAGTGCAGTGAGGCATTGTACGTGTTTATACTGATCTTTACCATTTGTGAAGCACTTTGTATGCACCATGCCCTTGGGTCCCAACTGCCCCCCAGAACTTGGGATGGACATGTAGTAGTATCTCCATCTCATCAGTAGAAAAAGAGAGGTTAGATATCTTGCTGAGGGTTGCATAACTAATTACTAGCAGAGCCAGATCTACCACACAGGTCTTCTGGCTTCCAGGGCAGGGTCCCCCCACTTCCCCCCAGGAGTGTTCAAGTCTATCCTGAGCGACTTCCTCTGAGGCCACCAAGGAGAAGCATTTGCAGGGGAAGAACCCAGGAGTGCTGTGTCCTATTCTGAAGTCCTTCAGAAAAAAGCAAAAGGCTTGCTTTTGTCTGTTTTACATGTACTGAAACTGTATACATTTTTATTTGAACAAGGAGACCCATGGCAAAAAAAAAGAAAAGGAAAGAAATGGAAAAACCACGGCAATCACCCTACATGCAGACACTGCCTTAAAGGACTAGAAAATGCTGGCGTGCAGGAATGTTGGTCCAGTCATGGTTTTCTAGTACCGATAACTGATTTAATCAGCTTGAGAGGGAAAGGCCACCTATAACAAATAAGAATATCATCAGTATTATCCTTAAAGCATTGAGAACCTTGTTGTCTATTAATACCATGTCAGATAATTAAAAATAATAAATGTATACCTTCTGGACACCTATCAATCAGCAATAGCAGAATAATGATTAGGGTGACCACAGAGATTTGGCAATAGATGTGAGTGGTGTTGGATGAAGGTAAAGAGGATGTGAGAGGCCTTCCCCTCTGTCTTCTTTCAGGGTACAATGCTGACCACTTACCAGCCAGGCCAGCCGTGCACCTCTTCAACATGCTGCACTCTAGAACCATGTGACTGTTTGCTTTTCTTTCTCTAAGAGAGATTTAGTGGGATGCACATTAAATCTGCTGACAAATGCTGTTTCAAGAGCTAATACATACACGGGGACTGCCCAGTCACACAGGAGGGAGGATCTGAGTCTGGGGCTGCTAGTGAACATCTTGCTTTGCCCCCTCAGCCCTCCCTCCTCACAGACACAGAGCGAAGCTCTGTTCAGGGGGACAGAATGGAGTCTGAGCAGAGGCAGCCTAGCCTGGCCGTCTCCTCTCCCCAGTTCCTGGGCTGATGTTCCCAGAAAAACCCTTGTTTCTGAAGACCTTCCTATTATTTTGTGATTCTTCCAATAAAATCTCTTTTAGCCCTAGCTAGTCAAAGTTGGTTTTCTACTACCTGTGCAGGATAAATAGCCCTCACACAGCAGCAGTTCAGAGTGGTGGGAAGGGCAAAGACCTTAGAAACAAACAGCTATGAACTTCAATCATGACTATTCCAGCCATGCAAAGTCAGGCATTATTTTCTCAAAGCTTCAGTTTCTGCTTATGTTAAAGGTAATGATATTATAATACCTCTGCCATAGAGTAATGGTGATAACTAAATGAAATTGCATGTGTGAAAGTATCCAGCCATCCTCTCCTAACACTGTCTTCCATGGCTAAGAATGGTTCCAAGCCTCCAATATATTAGTCATTCATTCAGCACTTATTTGTCAACCATCTACTATCGGCATAGTATTATACCTAGCGTCAAGGCAAGAAAGTTTAAAAAAAGAAAAAAACAGGGTCTTTTGCCCCAACCAGTTTGTGATTCAGTTGGAGAAATCTACAAATTATGGGGTACACTAATGCTACAAAAGTTTTTGGCATAAGAAGTGATGTCATCAAGATGGTGACATAGGTCATTCCTGACGTCACTCGCCATCACAAAAAGCAACAACTATTCAAGAACAAGACACCACTGAGAGAATCCTAGAACATGGGGGTAAGGCTGAGGCACCTCCTACACCTCAGACCAAGACACCACATTAAAAGGGTGAGAGAAGCTGCCACACGCTGGCTGCGTTGCCCTGCCCCCAGGCCTGGGCAGCACCGCATGGAGAGGGCTCCCCAGAGCCTCCCACTCCTACACAGGGAAAAGAAAACCTGCAATGGGGTGACTAAGTTGCTAAGTAGTTGCTCTACTCTGATCTTGCAGCACAGATATTGCAGGGAATCTGTGGGGCTCAACCACTGGGAATCTGACTGACAGAGAAGGTGGGAGAGGCTTGCAGCACCCAGCACATGGATGGGCAGGCTGGGTTCATGCCAGCAGTGCCGGAGTAGCAAGCCCAGCCAGGGTCTTTGTTCATCTGCAGAACCAAGGCGAGGGCATGCTCTAGGGCACCTGGTGGGGAGCAGATCTGCCTGGTTCGGCTCCTCAACCAAGTTTTGCCAGCTCTGGAGCCCAGTTTGCCCACGCCCAGACAAGGAGCTGAATCACAGCCCCACCTGACCAGGAGAAGGACAACTGGGAGCCTTGTACCCAGCAGCACCTGAGCCAAGAGGTGGGTGGGCAGAGCTGATGGTCTGCAGAGCAAAGCCAGTGGCCCTGGCCAGTTAGGGAAATGGGAAACCAGGTTTTATTTAAGATGACAAAGAGCTTTATGGGCTTTAGGGCTGCTTTTCTCACTGTGCCCAGGGAGGGAATCAGGTCTGTAGCCCCCTCACCGCTGATGCAGCCTTCAGCTTGCCAACCAGGGAACCTAACCAGGGCACAAGGGAAGCTGCATAGCCTATTCAGCGGTTCTGTGAAGAGGAAACCTTGAACAGAGAGCTCAGCCCACGGCTTCCCCTGTCTGCGGAGCAAAACTGGTGGCCTAATCTGACCAGGGAATTCAGTGCCCACTCAGGCCTGACTTGGGTCTCCAGACAATGAGCCATACAGGCATAGGGTCCTGTCTCACTGTCTTGCCAGTGGAAGCTAATTTATCCCCCGTCTACAGCTGAATGTAGTCACCCCACCCCAATCACCTAAGTCTGACCAGGGAGACCAGGAAACTGTGGAGCGCCTCCTACAGGCTCCCTTGGGGGGGAACCAAGCCGGCAGTCTACCCAGCTGTTCTCAAGCAGTGGCGCACCTCCTCAGCCCCATCTTCAGAGCTCAAACAGTTGCCTCTCTCCCCTAAACTGACCATAATAGCAGACCCCACCTGCCCAGCAGCAGATATGCACAGGAACCCAAACTGAGTTAACTGGTGAAGAACTACCTCTGACCTGTAAAGTCTGAGAGAGAAGCCCAGTTACTCAAATGTGATGTGCAGATGCCTGTATAAGGGATCAGGATCGTGAAAATCCAGCTAAGAACACCACTAAAGGGAACTAATAACTGACCCGAAGAAATGGGAGGTCTGTGAAATGTCAGACAAAGAATTCAGGACAGTCATTGGGAGGGAGCTGAGTGAGCTACAAGAAAACACAACAACTCAACACAATTAGGAAAACAATGCCAGAATTAAACAAGAAGTATGACAATGAAATAGCAACCATAATAAAAATGCTAGAGTTGAAAAATATGATGACTGGACAGAAGATTCAATAGAGAGTTTCAAAACTAGATTTAACCACATGGAAGAGAGAATAAGCAACCTGGAGGATAAGACACTGGAAATTACCCAGGCAGAGGAGCAAAAAGAAAAGAGTGCAGAAAGCCTACGAGAATCGTGGGACACAATGAACAGAAACAATATTTGCATTATGGGAATTCCAGAAGGAGAAGAGAAAGAGAAAAGGACAGGAAGTATATTTAAAGCAATAATGGCTGAAAATTTCCCAAACCTGGGGAAAGAAATGGATATCAGATCCATGAGCACAGAGGATTCCAAATAGATTGGACCAAAATAGGGCTACACAAAAACGCACTATAATTAAATTGTCAAAAGACAAAGTTAAAGAATTTTAAGAGCAGGAAGAGAAAAGAGAGAAGTTACCTACGAGGGAGTCCTCATAAGACTATGGGCAGTTTCTCAACAGAAACTATTAAGGCCAGAAGAGACTGGGATGACATATTTAAAATAGTGAAAAAAAGTAACTGACAAGACTTCTGTACCTGGTTAGGCTTCAGAAACAAAGGAGGGGTAAAGACTTTGCTGAACAAACAAAAGCTGAGAGAGTTCATTACCACCAGACCTGCCTTACGAGAAATGCTAAAGGGAGTTCTGTGAGTAGAAGTTAAGAGTGCTAATTAACATCATAAAAGCATAAAAAGCTAGTGTAAATCTCACTGGTAATGGTAAATATATAATCATAGTTAGATTCTGCAGTATGGTGATAGTGGTACATAATTCACTTACTCCTCTAGTTTAAAATTCAAAAAAAATGTAGCAAAAATAACCATAACTACAATAACCTGTTGTTATTTACAAATTACAAAAAACATGTAAATTGTAACAGCAATAACCTAAAATGTAAGGGGAAGGAGAAGTAAAAGTGTAAAGTTTATAAATTCAATTGATGTTCAATTATCAGTTTAAAATAAGGTATTATAAGTTTAAGAAATTTTATATAAGCTTTATGGTAACCACAAGGAAAAATTCCTTAGTAATTACACAAAAGAACATGACAAGTCAAAGCATCCTGATCTCAAAAGGCCTCAAAACACATAAAAGACAGCAGGATAAGAGGCAAGGAACAATGGACTACAAAACAACTAGAAAACAACTAACAAAATGTCGATAATATATCCTTTCCTATGAATGATTACTTTAAATGTAAATGGATTAAATTGTCCAATTAAAAGAGAGAGAATGACTGAATGGATTAAAAAAACCAGTATCCTGCCCTTTTGTAGTCCCCTCCCCTATTGAGCCTTACTGCTCACTGGAACCAACCAGAATTCAGTGGAAGTAACTCTGTGCCAGTCTAGGGCTAGGACTTAGGAAGGCTTGGTGGGTCTATATTTGCAATTTAGGGAGCCCTAAGTGACTATGTAGAAATTTAGCTACCTTGCTAAAGAAAGCCCACGATATACTACATGAAGAGGCCATACGGGGAAGCGATGCCAGGCTTTGAGCTGTCTCTGCCAAATGACTAGCTCAGTTGAGCCCCATCTGACTGTAGCCCCAGTCGACACCACATGATAGAAAAGAACATCACGGTCAACCCACATACTTTTGATAAATGATACATTGCAATTGCTTTAAAACATTAAGTGTTGGAGCTATTTGTAGTGCATCAATAGACAAATAGGTATTGGTTTCTACAAGCTCTGAGTTGATATAATAGAAGCCTGAAATTGGTGGGATTGCCTGTGGGACCAGACAGAAGGCAGAGGAGCCTCAGCAAGACTAGGAATGAAGACTGGAAGGGCAGTGAAGAAGTCACTGTTCAGAGGCTGGAAATAGGAGTCCTGGGTTAAGTACCAGCCAATTAACTGGAAAAATGTTGTCACAATAGATAGAGAGGGTACTTAATGAAGGGTGGGTCTGGCTCAGGAGATTTCCAAGCAGAATAAGGCTTTAGTTTAATGGAGTAGATTATAATTTGATACACAGAAACCCACAAAGTTTTTAAAGGAATTATATTAACTTGGACTAAAAAGGACAGAAATAGTCAAAAAGGAAAATAGACTTATGGGCCCCAACTTCTAACAGACAAGAATAAGGCTAAGAATGCTATTCAGATGCAAACATGGCCCATGCCTTATGGAAAAAGAAGTATGTTTTCTATGCAGATCAAGAACCCAGAGAAGAAAACCAAGATCCAAGGAGAAATAGTCCCAGAAAAAACAAATTTCTGCCCTACCAAATGTCTGTTCTTTGCCCCTGAAGTAGGGGAAGTGGGTGGTATGTGCCCTGCAGATTTCAGGAGTGCTGAACTTGGACCAGCCACTCTTATATGCTTCCTGCCCTACCCCCACCTTAAATGGGAGCCTCTCGTTCTCCTGTTCCGGCCTTGCTATTACAGGTTGAGAATTTGGGGGAGTGGCAGAGGGGATCAGATACTGTCTCTTTACTTCACTCATCTTCAGATCAAGAGGAGATGTGCCCAAGGGGCCTCTTCTACACCCACTGACAATATCCTAGACTTCAAATCCTAAGCATGACGCTCTCATGCGATGAAAGTTTTGAGGCCTGGGAAGCGAGTGAATGTGTTCTTCATATGGAAGAGACGTGACTCAGGGAAAGCCGCAGCAGAGGTTCTGGGGGCTGGTCCCCAAAGGTAGCTCTCAGTGTGCCACACCTTCTTCTAATCTTCTCCCTCAGTGAGCCGGTGGGGCTGCTGTGCCAGTTCCAGGTCTCAGACTTGAGGAGCATTGGCAGCCTCTGTTTTTTATTTTTACTTTTGGAGCCTTGAGCTGCCACATAGTAAGTCTGGACATGCTGGTGGAATGGAAAAGGCCATGAGACTGCACGGAAGCCCAGCCATCCTGGCATCCCAGTGAAGCCCAGACCTTCAGCCAACCTCCCAAGATACAGGCATGTGACTAAGCTGTTGTGGACATGTCAGCCCAGTCGAGCCCACCGTGTCACTGCAGTCCTGACTGGTAACCCTGGAGGCAGAGGAGCCCCAGTCTGATGAGAAATAATGAAATAGTGGTAAAGACTACTAGGCTTGGGGATCTGTTATGCAGCAAAGATAACAAAAGCACCTGAATTCCAATTGCATACAGTTCTTCCCTTGTGCATAGGTACATTCCCAAATATGAATGAGGCTGGAGATAAACACATGACCCTGTTGACTGGTCTCATTTTAAATCAAACCCCAAATTTCAAGTGGGCTCTTAGTGCTCCGGAGTAACAGTACTGCACGCCCCTAGCGCGTTCACTCACTGGCCTACACCACCTCTGCCTTGCCTATTTTTGCCTTGTATCTTTCAAAGTCAGTATCTCATCCTCCATCCTTACTCTCAGCTTACGACGTTCGCCCCTTCTGTCACTCTTAAAATAGAAGCCATTAGGAGACAATCTCCGCAAGCTCCTCACCTTCCATCTGCCCACATCTGGGGCCATCTACTCTGTCTTTCCTTCTGGATAAACTGCCTGTGTCCCCTGTTAATGCCATTTTTGGGCATGATTCCATTCTCTGTGGCTTCAGCACCTCTCTCCTCCACTTTGACCATCTTTCCCTCTCTACTAGATCATTCCCATGACAGGAAGAAAGACTCTCCCATGGTAAAAACTACCTTCCTCTAATTCTACTTTTCCATCTAATCACTTTGACATTTCAATCACTTGGTCATTCATAACAAAATAACCCATAAAGGTTGTCCGGTTTCCTTTTCTCCTATTGTTTTAAAAATTGACTCGAATAAGGGCTTTGCTGCCAGCCAAGGATTTTGCTCCCAATCACTTCACTAAATCATTTGTGCAATCGCTGATGACCAGCCTGTCAATAAATCCAAAGGCCAATTCCCAGTCCTTACTTCATGGGGACCGTCAGTGGCATTTGGTGTAACTGATCCTTCCTGCTCTCAGAGTCATTTACTTGATTTCCAGGATACACGCCCTCGCGGGCTGCCTCCATTACCCTAGCCCCTCCTCTAGTCCCCTTCACTGGCTCATCCACATTTTCACAATATCTAAATGTTATGATGTCTCATAGCTTCGTCCATAGACCTCTCCTGTTCTCCACACACCTGGTATCATTCAGTATTGTGATTTTAAAAACCATCCACTTTCTGCTGTTGACCTCACATGTGCATTTCTAGTCCCGCTCTCTCCTCCAAACTCATATCTTCTTACTCAACAACTGGTATCTCCATTTTTTTTTTAGCTTTCTTTTTTTTTTGGTATCATTAATATACAATTACATGAGCAACATTGTGGTGACTAGATTCCCCCCATCACCAAGCCCCCACCCCCACCCCATTATAGTCACTGTCCGTCAGTGTAGTAAGATGCTGTAGAGTCACTCCTTGTCTTCTCTATGTGGCATCTCCATTTTGACATGTCTAAAGTGAACTCCTGCCCTTCTCCCTCTTACCACAACAAATTTCTCTCTTCTTTTCATAGACTCAACTCTGTACTTCCAGTTACTCAGGCCAAAAGACTTAGTCACCCTTAACTCTTTTTTTTTTTTTCTCTCCCACTACACATCCAGTCAATCAGGAAATAGTGTCAGCTTTACCTTTAAAATATGTTCACAATATGGCCGTTTGTCACTCCTCCCCGTTGCCACCCTTGTCCAGGCCATCATCCATCATCTCTTGCTTGGACTGCGGCAGTAGCTTCCTAACTGGTCTGTCTACTTCCCTACAGTCTATCCTCAATACAGCAACCAAAGTGATCCTTTTACAATGTGAGTCAGACCGTGTCACTCAGCCGCTCAAAACCTCCAGTGCGTCCCGTCTCACTCAGAGTTAGACATCATGCACTGCTTCCAGGGACCTGAAAAATCTGCATCCCACTCCCACCTCTCTAACCTCATCTCTCACTTCATTTCTCTTCCTCAGTCCACTTCAGCCACTCGATTTCTTAGAGTCTCCAGCCGGTGTATCCAGACTTTCTCACTTTCTGCTGCCTGAAATGCTTTTCTCTTTCATATTTTTATGCCCTCTCTTTCATCTCCTTCTATACCCAAAAACACACTTTCAGTGAATTTTTCCCAGGCAATTTCTTCTCAAGTTGCCCAAGCATCTCCTAATACCCATTTAAAAGGAAAAGGAGGGACGCAAACTCAACAGTCCAAGCAGGTTTATTGCTACACCTGAGAGGGACCTCTCTGTTCTGGCGAGCAGAACAAAGAAGGCATCTGTGACCAGTTAAGAGGCTTTGTATGGCCAGGTTTTTTGGTGGGTTTTTGAGGGGACAGGTCAGGGAAAAGGTGGGCTCATGGCTTGCTGGTGTGTCCTCTGGAAAATGCTTGTAGCCTAAGTAAGATGAAAACTAGGTCTGTCTGAGGTGGCAGGTGGGCACATTCAAAAAGGTGGTCCTCCTGTCTGGGCTCTATCACCATTTCCTGCTTTATTTTTCTCTATAGCAATTATGCCATGAGATCAGAAAAACCAGGAAGGAAGTAGATAAGACTCAGTGACTCAGTAGCAGTAAGGACTGATGGGCAGAGAAGAGCCGATGTGTGGAACAGAACAAACAACACTGGTGTCAGCCTGGTTTTGCCACGATGCAGGTTTGGGTCCTCGGGACAGTCATTCAATGTTCTCTTGTCTTCAGTTTCCTCATTCCTACAATGAATGTGTTGCTCTGAAACTTCTAGATCTCTCCCAGATCTAACATTTTGAGGCTGGGTGGCCAGACTAATAACAGTAACATTAACAGAAATTCCTGGAAGGAATCTGATCTCAAAGGCTGGGATTTAAATTCTGAAGATACCACCGCTCAGTGACCTTGGACAAATTACTTACCCCCTCCGTGCATCAGTTTCTGTGGTAAAATGGGAAAGTTGTCCCACATCGGCCAGTAGGGAAGTACTTGGCTTCCATAGATAAGTCTCAACCTGCAAGTCTGGCTTCATTCTGTAAGTCTCAATAGATACGTGCCGTTCATAACAGTGCTATCCATGCTTAGAATTAATCACAACTTTATCTCATGATTCCAGCACAGGGACTCTCTAGACACCAAGACTTTTGTCATAAAACTTTTATTACCTCTCTCATCTAATAATACAGTATCAGGGGCAATGTCAGATGATTCCAGGAACATGACGACAGGGACATCATGTAGGATTTGGGTGGCTGAGTCATCAGACTTGAAGAGTCACAGCATTCAGATGTTACTCCCCAAAGCGGGTGCTGCTTGTCACGTCGACTCTTTCTAGCCCTGCACCATCTTGTCCTAATATGTGTCATAGGTATTACCCTAAAGCAACAGAACATAAAGCTCTGAGTCATTTTGAAAAAAAAAATAAGTGTTGATTCCGCTGCTGTAACTGTCAGAAGAAAACCACTCTGAGAAGAGTAGATACCCATGCAGCAGACAGATGGGGTGTGGGGCGGACCCCCCAGGTCTCGGCCCTGTCACGGTCACTTGCTTCTTAGTGGACGAAGCAAGACCAGGACAGGGTGGCACATTTCCACACGCACCTGATTCCCTCCCTGCCCACGCCTGTTCCCACCTGAATCTCCTCAAGGGGATGGCACTTCCAATAGAGTCTATCAACCAAAACAACAGTAACTATTTGCCTGGGACTGCAGTCAAGCCGTGGAGGAGAAGGTGCCTGTAGGGAAACTGTACTGGCACATAGGCCTTGATACTAAAATCATAGCAATTTGTACCTTACATGTAGAGAAATTTCGGTTATCATTTAAGATTCGGTCTATTTCATTTTGTACCATTTCTTATATCTGAGTCAGTTTTCAGCTTCAGATCCCATGAGTCTACACGCATCTGGTGCTCTCTAAGTCCCCATGTAGAAGGATGTTGTGGGTTCCTTCCAGCCTCAAGTCAGGGTCATTATCTTGAAGTTCTCTTAGCTTCACTTTAAAGGCCACCAGTGTTGCTGGTTTGGAAATTTCTGTACTATAATGGAGCTAAATAATTCTTTCTTTGTTTCTCCTCCCTATTCACAAAGAATATTTTTATTTTATCTCTGCTTTTTAAAATGGTTTTTTATCATTCTTAAAATGATACACTGAATTGGCAGGGTGGTTACATCAAACCATAGTGTCTCATATTAAAGAGGCTCATAAGTGAAGAGAGTGATTCAGTGTCTGTGTCTTTTGGACCCAGAACACAAAATTCCCATATCAGCTCAGGAGGTAAAACCCAACCATCAGGGTTATGCCTCCCTGGACCTTGCCCATTCGCTGTTAGTGATTGAAATTTTGTGTCTGTCTGCTCTTTTTTCTCTACAAATGTTAGTAGAGATCTGTGATTTTGATTTTTTTTTTTTCCTACTGACAAGCAAAGCTGTCAGGAGGAGGGATGGGTGCGGGAGAAGGTAGTGAAGTCGTGGCCGTTTGTTGAGGGAGCTCAGTCATTTCAGGGGTGATCTCCAGGGATTTCCCAAGTGCCCATTTCCCTGTATTAAAACCTGAAGGTATTTTTCTTCCCATCTCCGAAATTGAGCTGATCATTAATACCACGTGTCTAAGACAGATGGCCCCAAGGGCTGGTCCCACCGCGGCAGCCACGGAGGTTGTAAGGGTCTAACATCTCCCGAGTGTCGTCTCGGGACCGCGCCCTCCTTTTTCTTGATTTCCCTTGTAAACGGTAGTAAAATCACACCTCTGGAGCTGCCTTTTTCTGCGGCCGGCTGAGCCCACCTGGTGAGCCCTGCTTCCAGCTCCAGAGACCATTCCCAAAGTGGAGGAAGGCCCCATAGGATCGCCTTTGGAAGAGAACGGAGTGAAGTCTCCTTGTCGGTGAGGTGCAAGTTCTAGTGGGAACTCACCACACCACAAACCACGCGTGGTCAACTTCATTGTTTGAAATTCCTTAAATCAGTGCTGTATTGCCAAGCACCTGGGTCATGCAACATTCAAAAACCAAAAGATAAACTCTTTCTGTTTCCCTGTGTGTTTTCTTTGTGTTCTCTTTTCCAGGTTCGCTAAGGACCCTAGTGGGGGGTGACAAGTATGACTGGGAAAGGAGGATGAAGGGGTTCCCCCACCCCAAGACTTTCATTGTTGTTTGGTGCAGCACAGCTAGCATTGGATTTCTGTAAGTCAAACAAGCTTTTGAGGCAACTCCCTCCTTACCAGGAGAGTAAGACAGATTCCGAACGTGTCATGTAACTCAAGAAACTAGAGATACTGGGCTTTAGAGCAACATACTCAGAGAAGACCCTGTCACTACCTGAAAATGCTTGGAGAAGTGTCCGGTGAAAGAGGATTAGAACAGGCTGGGCGTGTTTAAGCAGCTGGTAAAGGCTGCCCGGAGCTCTGCATTAGAAAGAATGGGAAGCAACATCCCAGGGCAGTGGGAAAGCCCTTTGCTTGACAAGGATGTCTGTCTGATGCTTGACAGGAAGCCAGTGCCTGGACGTTGCCTGTGTGGGGACAGCGGCTGCCAGCAGGCGAGGGATAGTCCATGTGGGGTTGTGAATGCTGTTTTCTGTCATGTGCACTAGAAATTTTAAAAGTCAGTATGGAAAAAGCAGACAGAATGAGAAAGAGAGAGGAACAGAGCACATTTTCAGGCATGAGAGGACTGAGCACGCTCGGGCGCGCTTCCCCTTCACCCCTGCCCAGTGTCCGCTCTCCTGCCTTCCCTCATAAATCCACGTGCCTTCCCGTGCATCTCCCTGGTTGGCTTTAGCCAGTCACCTAGGTTTCTGGCTGCTGCAAACAAACAGTCCCTGAGCGGTCAGTGCTTCAGCGGGGGAGCACGCCAGGCCCACACGGTTCGGTTCAGCTGGTGTCTGTCGGCTGCCCACTGGGTTCCTCTTGCCCAGAAGCTGGGTCCAGCTCTGTGCCTGCCCACGACCAAGCCCTACAGGACCCTCAGGGGGAGCAGCAGCCCTAGACTACGATGGGGCATGTGTAAGTGGAACAAGATGGAACATAATGAGAGACCTTAGTTTTCTCCCCCGCAGGTCATATGTTTTAAGTTATCTTTCACATTCTTCCAGTCGGCACTGGGGGGCAAGAGGTGCAGGTGGCAAAGGCTGAGAAGCAGCCCTGGCATGAGTGCGGAGCTGAGGGGAGGGAGGAAGTCTGACACAGGAAATAGCAGCAGAAGCAGGGCTCTCTGACGAAGAACACAATTCAGTGCAGCCCTCTAATCAACCAAGACTTTTTTTTTTTTTTACATATGTTGAGAAACTACTGCCTTAATCTCTGAAAAGAATAAACCTCACTTCAAGTCCAGAACTGACTCACCGTCCACGATGACTGCAATACGAGTAGAGCTTGTATCTCACAAAAACCATCACTACCGAGGCACAGCCGACAGACGCCAACCAAGATCTCTATCCCGAGTTAGAACCCTGACCTCTAGGAAGAACCTGAGGGCAATAATAAACCCGCTGCATCTGTTTGTGCTCCGACTACAAGGTCCAAATCCAAAGAGACCCAAACCAGGTCAAAACTTAAGACAGAAACTCTTTTCATCGGCCCTGAGCAGCCAGACTTCCTTTTCCGAGTTTTCCACGCTTAAGTAACTGACGCCAGACGCAGTACCCCTGCTGTCTGTCCCCCAGTCAAATGGCTCTGCCGCCACACCAGCCAATGGACCCCGCAGAGCTCCTCAGGCTGCCTGCCTCTGCACTGAGGTCCGGAGAGTGTCCCGGGTCATGGGAGGCTGGGGTGCACTCCTGGGTCTTGCCTACAGGTGCTGGAGACACAGGTTGGCACCCTTACCCATGGGGAGGCTGCAGTCACAAAGTGGTGAATTCTCCAAACTCAGGAAAGTTATTCAAAAGGTTCTATTCAGGCAAAACCATGCAAGTGTTCATCACATCACCCAGAGGACTTATTCCGCAGGCCTAAAATTCAGCCAGTTAATAGCTTAGTTTGGTTAAATACTGCTGACCACCCCCTGGAAACAATAGAACTCCCTCCAAGTTTATCTGGGCTCTTGGCCCACCTACTCCCCTGCCCCCTGCAGCTGGAGACTATGTTTCCCAACCTCTTTTGCAGGTATGACCCTGGGACTAAATTCTCATCAATGGGATGTAAGAAAAAGGTGCATTTGTAGTTCTTCAACCTTTTCCTTAAAGGTGAAAGTTCTTAGCCTACATTTACTCTTTTCTTCTTTCTGGCTTGGAAATGGCAACAATTAGACCAACTGCCTTGGCTCTAGATATGGATACATAGGTTAACATCGGAACCAACCCACAAGCTTGTTCCTGGAAGCCTCATGGAACAGTGGTTCCTAGGTGACCATGCAGGGCTGTATTGGAACACCTTTTGGCTGTTGCATGAAATACAAAGAACTTTTATTTAGGGTGATGTGGTTTATGGAGTCCTTATTACAGCAGCTCAGGTGCCACACTACCTGATATGCTTAGTCATTCAAGAGACAGCATGCATGTTTCTGGTGCTCTTGAGGTGCCCGAAGAACCAGAGATAGAGGCTCAAAGACTCCTGGGGTTCAGACTGCCTTCTCAATCATGTGTGACAAGTAGGAACCCTGTGCAAGGCCTAAGGGACATTCTAAATCTCCAGGCCAGTGAGTGGGGTATGGCAGGCACTTAATATGTGCTCACTAGCTCTCTGACCCTTCTTTCTCAGGAATCATAGAGGCCACGTGTCCTGAACGAATGCTACTGACCCTACTCAAGCCTTGGGGATGTTTCAAAAACTCTCATGGAGAAAATCTTCCAAGTGTCGTCACAGCTGGATTCCAGCTTAAATTTACTCAGACAAGAACGTAGCAAAAAGGAGGGAATTAAGTTTGAATTTGACCTATATATTCCCAAAACATACAACCCGTTTAGGTGGAAAGTTTATAAAGATGGGTGCCTGGCTTACATTTGAATCACTCTGGGAAAGAAACTTTTCTGCTATCTTTAAATGGGCTCTGGCCAAGAAAACCACTGTTTTCCATCCATGGGGTTGCTGGGGGTGTGGGTCGGGGGAGAGAATAAATAAAGCTAGTGGCAGAAGGAGGTCCCACAGCTTCAGAGGAAGCACATGAGGCTGGATGAGTGGGGGAGTGGGGAGTTTCAGGGGTAGGGAGAGTGGGAATCAAGGGGGACATGGGAGGACAGGAGGGGGCTTCTAGAAGCAACTGCACTGTAGTTGCCTGAGCATCTGCCCAGTCTCCCCTTTAGGCCGAACAGCCATCTGTCCATCCATTAGTTTAGTGGTGTTTACTGAGTACCAGCCACGTGCTAGATACTGTGCAAGGCACTAAGGACAAGGCTATGAATAAAACAACATCTGTAAAGTGCATAAAGAAAATTAAAGCCTAATTTGGCTACCCCGAAAATGAACTAAGATACGATATGAAAAAGAACTTCCAACATCAGCACTCTCGGGAAGACTCATGCCAGAAGATGATCAGCAAAAAAACCCCAACAAAGATCCACGCACTGCTACAGCTGTAGATGCACTCATCCCACCAGTTCCTGGACTTGCCATGGGAATGAGGAAGGAGATATCTAAGCTGGCCTGTGCATACAGTAAAACAACAAATTTGACTGGATCTATACTGTTGGAACTCAACCAAGAATTAGGAGAAGTGCAAATTGTAGCGCTCCAAAATCTTACAACTACAGACTATCTACTGTTAAAAGAACACATGGAATGTGAACAGTTCCCAGGAATGGGTTGTTTTAATTTGTCTGATTTCTCTCAGACTGTTCCAGTTCAGTTGGACAATATCCACTATATCATAGATAAGTTTTCACAAATGCCTAAGGTGCCTAACTGGTTTTCTTGGTTTCACTGGAGATGGCTGGTAATTACAGGTATGCTTTGGTTACATAACTGTACTCCTATTATGTTAATGTGTGCGCACAGTTTAATTAGAGGTTTAAAACCTATCCATGCTGAAGTTACTCTACAAGAAGATATGTCAAAGAAATAATCAATCTTCCCATGTTTTCTTCCACCTGCTACTTCTATAGCTTTTCTTCTTCCTACCTAATTACAACCCTTAAATAGAATTCGTGCCACATGTCGAATTTACCGAGTATCATAATTCTTCCAAGTGGTAAAGACACCTCAAGACAAATGCTGGGCATAGAAGCCACAGGGCATAAATATGCAAAGAAGTAAAAAGGTAACCTTTTCAAACAATAAGGCTTCTCTCTCACTTACCAACTTCACATTTCCCTGTATGGCCCCGGAAGATGACTGGTTAGCCAGAGACGGGTAAGATTCCTCAAGGGAGGAACAACCTAAGACAGGCACAGTCGCAGGGGGGCCATCAGGTGAGAAATTGGGGATCAACAGAGGTGAGGCTTAGAACCTCACCCCCCCTGTTCTGAGAGAAATCTTCTGCATACGTGGATGTTTTATTGCCCTTGTCCAGCTTGGATTAACACATAGTCTACAGGCACACACCTGATCATCTACATTTGCTCTCTTTACAACACTAAACTATGTTTTCTACCTTTATCTTGTATCTACCTACCACTTCAGCATTTTATTAAAAATAATAATAATAGAGAAATGTGGTATCCACATATAAATCAAGTATAAAAATCAAATGAATATTCATATTTGAACTGACTGTTTATAGTTCATAATGCATGAACAAAACCGAAAGTTTCTGTGATGACTGCCCTTGCACTGTTCACCATGTAACTTACTCACTATGTAAGAATTTGTTCTCCATGTAAAAACTTGTTCGTTATGCTTCAGAAGATTGGAGACTGATGAAAATTAGGCTTGGGGTGGATTAATGATTGTGCATTGAGCATTGACCCCCCCTATACAGAATTTTATTGTTGTTAACAACCATTTGATCAATAAATATGAGAGATGCCCTCACAAAAAAAAAAAAAAAAGTACACACTTCCAATTGTAAAATAAATAAGTAACCGGGATGTAATGTATAGCATAAGGAGTATAGTCAAAATATTGTAACAGCTTGGTAGGGTGATAGCTGGTACCTAGAATTATCATGTATATAAATGTTGAATCACTGTGTTGTACACCTGAAACTAATGTAATACTGTGTGTCAACTACCCTTCAATAAAAAATAAGTATCCAGGGAAAAAAAAAAAAAGAAAAGAAAATTAAAGCAAGGAGAGAAGACGGTGGGTGACAGCCATGCACTCAGATAGGACGGGGGGCAGGCTCTCTGAGGAGCTGTGAATTGAGTGCGGAGAGAGCCCTGTAGGTCTGTATCTGGGAGTGCGAGGCAGGCGGGTGTCCTGCATCAAGGACAAAGGCTGGGAGCCGGGCCTTGCTTGGTGAATGTAGGAACCAGGAAGGAGCTGCTGTGGCCGGAGTATAACCAGGCAGCAGGGACGTCAGTGGAGACATGGGTAGAGAGGGGCGGTGGGACTAGGGGATGCAGGCTTTGTAGGCAACAGTTAGCACCCAGCTTCAGTGTTCGCAGAGCAGGTCCTACCCGCTGAGCACAGGGTTTGTGTCATCCACCCCAAGCCCCTATTGTGCATCAACATTGTAGACTCTGCAAAGAAACCGGCCAAAAAACTGCAGACAAATTACTGTGGGAGAAACGCTCAACCGGCACCTAAGGACACCCAGCCATGGAAAACACCGATGTAATGCTCACCTTGAGATTTTGACAATTCTCTGCACAAATAAGCTTATCTTTGGCAATCAACTAGTTACGTTTTGCTACAATAAAAGACTGATCGTTTTAAATTCCACGTAACTACTGATCTTGGAACTTGGAAGGCAGCTTCTCCGGGTCATAAGTGATTGCAACATCCTGAGACCCGAAGCAGCGATGGCATGGATCTATTCTGGTAATCATTTTGGCAGAGTCACTACGAGCGTTGGTTGAATTATCTATTTCTGTATTTTAGGAAAACTGAGTCTTGAGTCAATTACCCAGAAAATGCAAAAGAATGTTGTTGCCTGCCTGACAGACCCACATAATAACACTGTGAGTTCCCTGATTCTCTAAGGAAATTGTGAAATGACACTGCTAGGTCAAAAAATTCTCTCCAATGTATATTAATTTAGTATTTCGTTTAAAACCGAAGCCTTCCCCTTTTTAAGGGAAGCGTTTAATTTAGAGGGTTTTCTTTCTTCCTGAAGCAAGAATGGCCTTTGACTCGAGGTTAGATGGAGATACTCCACAGAGGACATTGAGGGCTTTGTGACAGCAGCGGGAAAGAGAGAATCTTGCTGAAGGATACATGCCCAAGAGGGAAGGGTGGGCTCTGGCGGGGGATGTGGGGAGCAAGGCAAAGAGTGAAGAAGACGGAGGGGATCGGAAGTGGCTATTATTTCAAGAGATGGCCCTGATAAGCTTATTGTGGAGCACGGAGCACGGTCAGTGACCTTTAACTGGGCTCGGGTTACACTGGCCGTCAGTATTCAGTCGTCACAGAAATGGTCCCATCCTTTTGAAAGAGACGTACAAGGTAGAGCTCACCTGTGAAGCCATGCCTGCAAAGACATCCGGGTCTCCACCTGTTCTGTGCCATATCCACAGAGGTGTAAGGCCCCTCTGCCTGCAAGATGCCTACCTCTTGCTATGCCCAGGAAGCTGTTGTGCCCCCAGTTTAAGCATGGTAGTGGTGGCTGGTCATATATAGAGAGTGACTGTGCAGGAGTCCGAGGGGAAAAGAGAAGGGAGATCATATACATATGCGATGCTTTTAATTTCATCGAGAGGCTTTCTTAGAGATTCTACTATCTTTGCAGAAATTTTTTTATAGCACTCCCACAAATATGTAATCTGGAATAGTTCTATTTTTAATAGTTTTTCATTTTGTTTTCTGTTCTTCCCCAGTAGAGATGCCATCTCTTATATTTTAAACCTCTGCTAAAGAATTTAATTTTATACTGCCCTCAAGACCAAAACTATGTCAGTTTAGTGAGGGAAGATATTTAATTGCTTCAGAACATCCACATTTTGAAAAATAAACATGTTTCCTTTTCTCCTTGGTCAATTTGGCAGCATGCAGTAACTTATTTGTGGCTGTTATTTGTCTCCACAATTGCCCTTAATACTAGGTTTCACAGTCTTTATATTCACGAAGCATTTCCTTATGTCTGGACCAAATCCCTTTTTGCTCTAATTTGAGGCCAGAGACTGTGGAGTTGCTCACAAAAGTCTATTGAACAATCACTTGGAGTTTGTTTTGAAGACTCCCTTGAGCCTTCTCTTTGCCAGGGTGTGCACTCCTGATCGCGCGGCCTTCCTCAATGCACGCGTCCACTCTGTGCTCGTGTACGAGACTGGATGCAGCTCAGCAGTCTCAGGACAAGTTCAAGAAACGCAGTATGAAATTTAATTGACCTAATCCTATTATCCCCATATTTCAATGGTGCTTTAATTTACAAAGCACTTTTATAAACAGTAGCTCATTTTATCTTGATAACAAATCTATGACATGAGTATGACTTATTTTTCTTTTCTTTTTTCTTTTTCTTTACAGATGAGGTCACTGCATCTCGGACCACCCTGCCAGCAGGTAGGAAAGCAGAGATTGACTCCCGCTCTCTGAGACCCAGACCAGGGGGGGGGGGGGGGGGGGGGGACTTCCACTGCTCTACAGCCGCCTCCTGCATGCAAAGCCCTGTGCTGACTGTTGCAAAGGATGTCCAGTGAGCCCTTGATTCCCACCGACCTGTGTGGAGAGGTAAGGACAAAGGTCTGGGGAAGGAGGTGGGATGAGGTGGGCTCTGAGTAGGGTTTGGGTAGGCGCGGAAGAAATTTCGGAGCATTCCTGGTGTAAATGGACCTGCCTGTGTGCAGGTACACTGTGCAGGATCATTGCATGCAAGCTTGTCTCTTCTCAACGAAAGGACATCCTTTGTGAGGGGATCAAGTTCTGGTTAAGAACTGGGGCTATGACATCCCAGAAACCTGCATTTAAATCCTGGCTTCATCAAGTACCAACTTTATGGTCTAGAGTAATTTCCTTCGTCTCTTTGTGCTTTATTTTCGAATCTGTAACATGGGAAGATTAAATATAATAATCCATGTAAACACATAATAATAAACCTTAGCTATTATAGCACCAAAAATGCTGAAGAGACTTACAACACACAGCACTTAGTAGGAATAAAGGGCAGGTCGGGGTATTCCTAACTCACATCTCAAAGAATCTTATTTCCCAAGCACATGCCATGATTGAAAAACATTCTTATGCTGTGGCCACAAGTTCCTTGTCTTAAAGCACGATATTCTCATAGTCACTCAGGATTGACAGGAAGGAAAACTAAAGAATAACACTATTCTTTCTACAGAGATAACTATTAGTTCTCACTGTTGAATATTAGTGAGTTCAATGAAACTAAATGGGACATGCACAAAAAACTAATAGGATAGGAAAGCAAGCCAGCTGCTTACCGGACCTAACCTGTCATTTACCTTCTGTCTTGGGGTGCGGATTTGGGGTATTTGTTATGTAGGACTTGCTGTTTGTTTGAATTAGAATGGCTCTTTCTATACAACTCACCACTCACTGTGTGCCCAATCCTGAATTAGCAATAAAAGAATATCATTGGAGGCATTGCACCCATACAGGGACAGGTGCCTAACCCAGGGTCCTCCCAGCAACACATGGCATGCGTATGAAAACCTTCCAGCATGTGCGCTCAGATGACAAGAAAAAGAAACCCTGAATGTAGGGGCCCGTGAGGAGGGCTGCTGGGGGTGAGGTGGGGGCAGCAAGTGCGCTTTGCTGAAAGGTGGATCGGCGTCTCTAGTTCGGAAGGAAGACTGGAGCATAAATAGTCCGCCTCGCCGCAGGTGCATGGTACGTGCGCACAGGCTACTAAAACAATCATGCGTCTGATTTTCACCCTCCAACAGACTGCTTAGTGTGGTGAGAGGATGCCACTGGGAATTAAAGGGTAGGTGTGTTAGTTCTCTACGGCTGCAGTAACAATTTATCACAAACTTTAGTGGCTTGAAACAATGCCAATTTGATTAGTTTACAGTTCTGTAGGCTGGAAGTCCATCGCGGGTCTCACTGGTCTAAAATCAAGGTTTGGCCGGGCGGCATTCCCTTCTGAAGTCTCTAGAGCAGAGCCCATTCCCTTGCCCTTTCCAGCTTTCCGACGCTGCCCGCATCCCTCGGCTCCAGGTCCTCTGCCTCTCTCCAAAGCCAGCAAAAGTGGATCCATTCATTCTCATACCACCCCAGCCTCTCCACTGCCCTCCTCTTTATTTATAAGGACCCTCGGGACTACACTGGGCCCAGCTGGTTAATCCAGGCAATCACTGTATTTTAAGGTCAGAGATTAGCAACTTCAATTTCACAAGCAATCTGAATTTCCCTCTGCATGTAAGGTAGTATATTCTCAGGTTACGAGGCTTAGGATGCGGGCATCTTTGGGGGACCACAGTTCTGTCCACCAGAATAGACAGTGGTGCCAAAAGACATTCTCAAAACCATTTGCTCAAAGTTCCGTTGATTAGTTATCAGCCTCTTTTATCCAAAAATAGCTACTAAAATTATTAAGGCTACCAAACAGGGAATACCTCAGAGACAGCACTTATCTAGAACAGCAGTTCTGTCTACTAACTTGGAGAGAGGCAAGGGAAGAAGACAGGGAATGAAGGCAGTATGTCCTATGTTTAGCTTCTGCACCCGCTATTTTGTGCTTTGTCTTGATTTTGTGCACTAAGGGCTCCCCCTGCTCAGAAGGACCATCTGCTCACGCTCCAAGGAATGCAAGAGCTTCTGGGTAAAGTCCTGTAGAGCATTTCCTTGCTGCAGCTAAAGGGGATCATGATAACCTCAAGTTCATCCCTGGTTGGCTTTGCCTCCTTCCTAAGTATAGAACGTGTTCATTTCCAAAATGCCTCAAGACAACAGAAACTCCAGCTCTGATCTTATCTAAAGGAGAGAGATTCACTCAGTTGAACTTCTAGAATTCAGGCCATGACTCAGTCTATTCAGTTGAGTTGGGAACGTCAGAAAGAATTAGTCAAAAAACATGCATATTACAGATATTTCAGGGAAGTTACACTTAATTTTTAAGCCATACATTATGAGACTTTTAAAGTCCTGAGAGACCTTAGTTTTTCTTCATTTGTCCCTCTTTTGTACCAGAGTAAGAATCAAACTATTCACATCAAAGAAAATTATCTTGCTTATTTTGAAAATCTTCATTCCATTGAAGGATGTAATGCCATACATTTTCTAGGTAATATATTCCGAAGATTAACAGTTTTCCTGTCTAGAATATATTCCTGCTCCTAATCTAGTTTAAATCCACTTATTCTTTTAGATCCTTAGTGGAAATGTAAAAAACCTGGTTCTCAACTTTATACAGAAGATGTTTAGATACTTAAAGACCCTTATCAATGTTCATCCCTGCTAGGTTTGCCAGCCTAAATCTGGAGAATATGGCATGTATTTTGGCCAGATTTGCACTAATAGTAATGCCCTGTGGCATCTAATCTGGACTCAAACAATGTGTGTGTAAGTGCATGTGAGGGAGGGCATGTGCATGCGCATTCACATGTGTGTTTGTTCTTTCAAAAGCACCATTACCGGAGAACCCCGTGCATACGGGACCTCTGAGAGCATTGCCAAGTTCCCCCTTTTGTCCGGATCAAATAATCCCAGTCCCATTTAATTTTGCTTCAAAAATTCAAATGTGTGAACATCAGAATGAGCCATTCAAGGAAGCAAGTATCACTCGGGCATTGCGTACACAACTAAACATCTAGGGCGACTTAGAGTCAAGCTTTCCTAGAAACTGGAGAACACGTAAGTGACTTTTTTATTTATTTCCATCTATCATTAGAAATCTGTGAAACAGAACCGAATGTACCGACAGAAATTTGAGTGCCCAGTGGATTTTTAGCACTGACATAGGCTCTGTGAACCAGACGAGCAATTTGAGTTTTGCGACCTGCTCGGCACGTAGAGGGCCTGTCTCGGGTGGTACCAATGGGACACTTAACTCGCAACTACTCAGGCTTCCCGTTCAACCAGGCCTACAAATGTGGGCTTTTGGTTATTTTCCCCAAAAGGAAGTCCTTGGGGAAGAAGATGCTCATCATTCAAATTTAGGCTTCTATCCCCTTACAGGCATCTTACCTATAGTGTACTTTAAATATTTTGTATAGATCTGTAATTATCTTATGAAAAGCTCAATTACATTGCATTGCTTTTGTATAAAGAGCATTAGTTGATTAACCATAAACATTTAAAATATGCCACAATCATTTATAATCCTGCGACAAAATTGGGAAATGGCCTGGGGAGGCCGTGTCTGTATAAAATCCTGACTTGGCGCCTGAGCCTTTCAGTAAAAAGTCACAGGCTTTCCATGTGTGGCACGATGCCAGTATCTGAAAAAAGCAGGGTCTGCCTTTATTGGCCTGATGCTTTGATGGCCTTTGATCAAGCCATTGTACCACAGCAGCCAAGATATAGGGCAAAATGTGGCCTTTCGGTAACCTTCCTTCTTTATGCAAGAGAAAGACAAGTTAATTGGGCTTGACAGCACAGATGACCCTTTCAAGCCAGGTAAAATGAGACTGTTGTGCTTATCACAGGTAGATAACCATTAATATTGCTTGTACTGTCTATGGGAAGAGAAAGGGGCTTGTTTGTTTTAAATGTTTTTCAAGGAAGGCAACAAAGATTCCCCGGGGGGGGTTGCCTGCCAGCTCCATCTGAGGGGACAATGGTGCCATTTGAACGGCTGAAGACACCCTGAAAGGTAGAGAACACATTCCCATTGATAAATTTTTATTATTGATAACCTCTTCTTTGCCCTTTATTTCATATAATTGTTAAAGTTCAGACTGCGGGACCTCACGGACTCACGCTAGAGCTCTCTTTAAAAAGCTGCATCTAAAAAGGGCGCCTCCTTGTATTTATTAGCAATGGAATGTCCTAGGGCAATCTGATCTCATGTTGCTTATCCTTTCGAATCAATTTGTTTTGCTCACAGTGTATTCTGGAACTTCTTTCCCGTTGTGTTAGTTTGAGTCTCTTTATGAGTGACGCACATGGCCATAGATGTGCCCCCCCAAGACCGAGGGAGATCATGGGGGAGAGGCTCCCCCATGAAAGGACTGGAGGATGGCACCATTGTCTCATCTCCCCTGTAGAAAACCAACAAACCACAGGCCACTTTCAGGGAGTCTGTGGCCCTTTGGGGCAGCTTTGAGAGCCCTTTGGTCTCACTCTTCGACTTTCACCTGTGCTGGTCCTGTTCCAGTTTCAACAGTGGAGAGTCCAATTCATTTATATATTTTTCTTTTGGTTTTATTGCTCTGTAACTGACATAAGCCCTGTAAGGTGCCCAGCAGAATGGCTTGGCTTATGTAGTTTGCAACTTGATCTCCACAGTAAGTTCAGTTCACACCCGTCATCTCATATAGATTCATTAATTTAAGAAAATCTCTCTTTCCTTGTGATGAGACCTTTTAAGACCTATTCTCTTAGCAGCTTTTAAATATACTGTACCTCAGTGCTAACTCTAGTCATCATGTCGTACATTATGTTTCCAGTACTTACTTATCTCATAACTGGAACGTTCTGCCTTTTGACCACCTTCATCCAATTCTCCCCCCCCACCCCAGAACCTGCCTTTGGTAACCAAAACTCTGACCTCTTTGTCTATGAGTCTGGTTTTACTTCTTTTTTCTTCTCCTCCTTCCCCTCTCTGCTCCTCCTTTTAGTTTTCACATATAAGTGAGATCATATAGTATTTGTCTTTATCTGTCTCATTTCATTTCAGCATAATACCCTCAAGATCCATCCATGTTGTCACAAATGGCAAGATTTCCTTCTTTTTTAGGGCTGAATAGTATTCCGTTGTGTATATGCCACATTTTTGTATTCCATTCATCTGCTGATGGACACCTAGGTTATTTCTATGTCTTGGCTATTGTAAATAATGCTGCAGTGAACAATGAACAAGAGATACTTCTTCAATATAGCAATTTTGTTTCCTTTTGACATGTACCCTGAGAATCTAACTTAGAAAGAAGAAAGACGAAGAGCAGTGGAGAGTGTAACAGGGCTAGTCTCCATGATGGTTCCTCAGCGGCCTGCACTCGGTTTTTGCCCTCTGTGAACACAGTCCCGATGTTTGGGCCATGAAGCGAGTGGATATCATGTGTCTCACAGTAGTAAAGAGAGAGTTTCAGAGAAGTCCAACATATATGAGTAAAATAAGAAATAAATCTGAGTGTTTCTGCCCAGCACTAAAGGGATACCAACATTATAGTCCTAACAGGACTTCAGCAAAAGAGTTTTTCCCATTTGTCATTCTATTTTGTGACTAGGTAGCATATCTTTTGGAGAACAACCTGACAATGTATTGCAAACACCAGACAATACCATATCCTGTTTTTGGAGACATGTCTTAAGGAATTAATCAAGAGGATAAAATTGTTTTACTGGAAAATATCTCTAAATAAAGAAACATTACATATACTATCCAGAACTGAAAAGGATCTAAATTTGAAACAATAGAGGCTAATCAAGTAATAAAATATCAATGCTATGACTATTAGGCAAACATGAAAATAATAAGTGTGATAGGTGGACATGGAAAAATATTTATGAAACATAAAGTAAAAGTAATGTAAGAGTCTGTGATTATAAAAAACTATAATCATGAAATGATTTGTATATGTGGAAAGGATTTATAAGTAGGTGGACATGAATTCTATGGGTTCTTTTTTTTTTTTTTTGGTTTGGTCTTTTAGAATTTCCTGATGTAATACTTCAAAACTGATTTAATCACAGATAATTTACAATAAAATTTATTCATGTTTAGTGAATGAGTGATCGTTGCCAGGGGTACATTTTCTTGTATTATTATAGACAAGGGAATGTTAGGAGCTTAGCTTAAGCATCAAAATTGTTCTATAGACATTCTCTCATCATCAGAGGTTTTAAGTGTGGCATACCCAATATGCTTGGAAAGATTAGGTTGTTAGATTCAGTATCCTCCCTGTGTGCATGATTAGTGAGGGAAAAAACCTTTTTTCATCATCTTGAAAAGGAAAAAAAAAGAATTACCACACGCAGCCCCAAAAAAATAGTGAAAGTGTCTTATATTGTTAAACAGAATCAGTTCTCACTAATTTTTCAAAGTAGCTCAAGAGCTTTTAATATTGTTCCAAATTCAATACTAATAAAACTTATAAATATACTGTGAGTAGGGCATAATCTTATTAACAAAGCAGAATTTAGCTTTTCAAAGTTCTGTGTCTGACAAATGTGCTTGCATGGACACATTTGTTTGCTTTTTGTTATTTATAAACATCTACCCTTCTCTCTTGACTGTAAGTTCTTTTAAGAACAGATAATTTGCTTTTGCATAATTTATATCCCCACATACATGCTAGCACCCAGCATATAATTGGTGTTCAATAATATTTGCTTAAATAGTAACAAATAAACAGAACAAGCCAAAAATTTGAAACAGATTTTTTTCCTCTTTTAATTTCTGTATACTGGGTTATAGCAGAGTTTGTTTAATAAAGCAATACCAAGATCTTTGATTAAAAGCCAAAAAGAATTCAACATTTAATAATAGAGTAAATTCTACCATATGCAGAGTCCAGAAGGACTTTTATATTCTATATACTTCTGGATTGTTTTAACTTTTTATTATTAAAAAGCACATGTTACTTCTTTAATTTAAAAACCAAGATAAAACAATAGGCTGAAAATGTTTGCATATGAACATTCACACTTAAGCAATTTGTTGTTTGTAAAAAGGTAGAAACAAAAGGAAGTTTCAAAAGTGCTCAAGCACAGACACTGTTTAATGTAAATAATTAAGATTCACATAGCTAGAATTCAGAAAATTGCCATTGAACCAGATCTCCCCAGTCCTTTGCTAAAGCAATTTAAAAGAAGCATGTTTTCCTCCACCTTTAAAATAAGAGATTATTTTCCCTAGAGCTTGGGGGGAAGGAGGCAGGGAATGGTATTGGTTTGCATTTCTTGAGAGTAAGAACAACGCCCATCAAGAGAAGGGAGAAAAGCCATTAACAAAGGACAAGTCATAGCCCTTCCCTTTCACCCTCAGCAGTTTTGTAAGTGTGAACTTACAACTCTGTTTGCTGCTACACTTACCAAATAATCTCAGAACCATGGCTCAACACTGAGGAGATTTTTCTCTAAAATTCAATTTATAGTGACTTGAAGATGAATGAAATCTTCCCATCCCTTACATGTGGGCTGCACACATAAAAAGTGATTTTCTTCCAAAGACTACAGAGTGGAAAGGGGAAAAAAGAGTAACTTTACAGTGGAGAAACCAGACAAACACAAACTTCCTCCCTGGAACAGAAAAAGACATTGGGTTAAAAATTAAGGAAATCTGATGAAAGTATGGACTTCATGTAATTGACTCATTTGTTGTGACAGATGTACCATGGTCATATAACATGTTAACGTTCCCTTAATCCAAAGCCTAATCTAGAGCAAGACCATAACTCTCTTCAAATCCATGTAGGCTGAGGCAGGTGAGGAGGCTGCAGAAGAAAAGTATGAAACCAGTGGAGGTTGGTTCATGAGGTTTAAGAAAAGAAGCCATCCCCATAATAGAGAAGTGCAGTGAAGCAACAACAACTACTGACGGAGAAGCTGCAGCAAGTTACCCAGAAGGTCTAGCTCAGATCATTAGTGAAGGTAGTTACACTAAAGAACAGATTTTCAATGCTGACAAAGTGAGGAAGAAGATGCCGTCTAGGGCTTTCATAGTTAGAGAGGAGAAGTCAATGCCTGACTTCAAAGCTTCAAAGCCTAACAAGCTGATTCACTTCCTAGGTAGGGACTAATGCAGCTGCTGACCTTAAGCTGAATCCAGTGCTCACTGACCATTCCAAAAATCCTAGGGCCTTAAGAATTATGCAAAATCTGCTCTGCCTGTGCTCTCTAAATGGAACAGCTGGATGACTGGATGACTGCACACCTGCTTACAGCATGGCTTGCCGAATAGTTGAAGCCCATTGTTCAGATCTACTGCTTAGAAATAAAGATTCCTTTCAAAATATTCTTCTCATTGACAATGTACCTGGTCACCCAAGAGCTCTGATGGAGAGGGACAATGAGATTCATGTTGTTTTCATGCCTTCAGCACAGCATCCATCCTGCAGACCATGGATGAAGGAGTGATTTTGACTTTTATTTAAGAAACACGTTTCATAAGACTATAGCTGCCATAGATAGTGATTCCTCTGACGCCTCTGGATGAAATAAATTGAAAACCTTCTGGAAGGGATTCACCATTCTCGATGCCATTAAGAACAGTCATGGATCATGGGAAGGGGTCAAAATATCAAGATTAACAGGAGTTTGGAAGAAGCTGATTCCAAGCCTCATGGATGACTGAGGGGCTCAAGACTTTAGTGGAGGCAGTTACTGCAGATGTGGTGGAAACAGCAAGAGAGCTAGAATTAGACATGGAGCCTGAAGCTGTGACCGAATTGCTGCATCTCATGATAAAACCTGACTGGATGAGGAGTTGCTTCCTGTGGATGAGCAAAGAAAAAAGTGGTTTCTTGAGATGGAAGCTACTCCTGGTGGAGGTGTTGTGAAGATTGTTAAAATGACAATAACAGATTTAGAATGTTACATAAACTTAGTTGATAAAGCAGTGGCAGAATTTTGAGACGACTGAGTCCAATTTTGAAAGAAGTTCCGTGTGTAAAACGCTATCAAACAGCATCCTGTGCTACGAGAAACCATTCGTGACAGGAAGAATCAATCAATGTGGCAAACTTCATTGTTGCCTTATTTTAAGAAACTGCCACGGCCGCCCCAACCGTCAGCAACCCCCACCCCGATCAGTCAGCAGCAATTAACACCAGGGCAAGACCCTCCTCCAGCAAAAACATTATGACTTCCTGAAAGTTCAGGTGATGTTTAGCTTTTTTTTTAGCAATAAGGTATTTTTAAATTAAACTATGTGCATTGCATTTTTGGACATAATGTTATCACACACTTGATAGACTACAGAATAGTGTAGACATAACTTTATATGCACTGGGAAACAAAAACTCCATTCGACTTACTTTATTGCAATATTCACTTTATTGGGGTTCCTTGGAACCAAACACACAATATCTGTGAGGTCTGCCTGGACCCATCCTCCTCCTTCTGGAGATGATATGAGATAATAAAATGTCTATGTGATAAGATGAAGTGAGGTGAATGACATAGGCATCGTGACTTAGCATCAGGCTACTAGTGATTTCTTGGCACTGGGTGGGAAGAAAGCTCACCTGCTTCCAGACCGCAGGCAACCCCAGGTAACTGACACTGCAAAAGGAGAACCTACAGGTACGGTGCCCTCCTTTATACTTAACAAAATCATTGCTATTTCTTGATTCTTTGCTTTCAAGCTGCTCTATATCCCTGGCATATCAGCACAGATATATCCAGACTTCCACTGGATCAAAGTCTGAGCAAGTTTTCAACTTACATCCAGGAACATCCCAGAGAGAGAAAGTACGTACCATACTTTTCACATATGCCCTACCTCAGTGACCCCAAAGGGATGTAGACACTAGCTTCAGTGAAAGAACTTTCTTCTTTACTCTCTGGCACTTTTCTGAGTGAGTGGAGATCTCTGATGATGTAACTAACATGCCTTAGTTGAAGCCTTCTGTGGTTCTAATCATTTATGGTCGTGCAGATTGTCCATTGTACAGCTAGTATGGTCCCACATGACTGTCCAGTTTAGGATAAACACTAAGCCAGGCATGCATCAGAGTTGGCATTTAAAGTAAGAACAAGTCTAGGTGTTTATATTTCCTTTACTTTTAGGATAGCGAAAGCTCTGTGCTATCTATCTTTTTCAACATGTAGATAACACTCTGTTAGATAGTGATGGTTTGATAAGTTTATTATTATAAAAAATACACACAGGACGTATGTTCTGATATCTCTTCATAATTCTGCATGTCAAGCAAGGTTTCTAAACCTCTGCTTCTTTCCCAAACAAAAGAGGACGGACATCCTGGTCCGTAGGCAAGGTTACTAGATTTAATGATATTTTTTTAAATACTAGATTTTCTAATACTTCAGCTCAAGAGCAAAGATAAGTCAGGCTCCTTGGCTCCCAACCCAGTATTCTGGATACTAAGAGGAGAGGTGATAACTTCAAATTGTTGGGATCATTGTTTATTCTGTAACATTTCAAACAAATTTTAAATGAAGCCTATCGCTGTTAGGCATCATGAAAAATTCACAGTATCAAGTGTTGGTTCCAAAGATGCCGTGTGGATGTGCTGCCATGCCCTACGTCAGAAATATTAGAACTGTTTGGCCATCCATCCAGCAGAAATGTGCTCATCCCCCCCCCGAGAGCTTCCCTCTGGGTTACTTTCACCTGTTCTAGAATATCATGCCAACACAAAATGATGTAGTAGCTATTTTCAGTGGGAAAAGCACTTCAATTTAACATATTTCCTCATCCCTGGCCCTAAAGCAGAATAAAGAGCTCTTTCAGGTTGGCTGATTCAGCACAACTATTCTAAAATAGAATAAATGATCACATTGACAAGATCTACTCATCAATCAGGAACCAGATATCACAGTCCACTATGACTAAATGTCCTGTGCCTGCATTTCTTTAGAAGAGGCAGCCAAGACAGTCCAGGATGAAATGGGTAAAAGGGTGGCCTATTTTACTGTTGCCTGACTTTCCTTTTGGGGGCACGACTGTCCAGTATGGCTAGAGCAGATCATAATGGGCCCCTTCTTCTAAACAGAAGAGAAAAAACTCTCCTGTGTCACGTACTGCAAAGTCACCTTAGAAAAAGGCCCCATAAAGAGGCATTTCTTTCAAGACATCATGATATTCTATTTCTTGTGACACACCCCAAGCAATAATTAACATCAACTTCACTGCACAAAGAGGAATCATTGGTTGAGGAGAGCGATTTCAAAGCAAATGTGTCATTTCCTTCCAATGTGCATTTTATATTCTCCCAGTTAAAATGTGGGCATTCTACACAGGAGACAAAACGCCTGAGCATGTAGAGGCCCACGGTGTTCCAATGCTAGACCAGTGCCATCCAGTAGAATTTCTTGGAATGATGGAAATGCACTATATCTGTGCTGTCCAATCTGCTAGCCACTAGCCGGATGTGGCTATTGAGCCCTTAAAATGTGGCTAGTGTAACTGAGGAACTAAATTGTAACTGTATTCAATTTACATTTAAGTAGCCCGTGTAGCTAGTGGGGACCTCAGTGGGTCGTGCCACTGCGGACATACGGTTAGATCCTCTCCAGAAGAAGGAGGTCAGAGTAAGCACTAATTTAAGTACAAAAATAACAATGTGAAGTCCGGAGATTATGGAGCTTTGTGCCTATCGTTTCACCATTAAATCTCTTCCGCTGTAAAATAGGAATGTGTGACTCATCAGAGAAGAATGTACTTCAACAAAAGTTAGGAGTATTTTTCAGAATTTTGTATGAATCCTGTACTCTGGATCGACCAATAAGAATTATACCTTCTATTCTCTTGACTTCCTCGTTTATTGGTTGCTTTATAATCTGGATTTGGTGATAACTGATGTAAACTAAGGGGTTTTTTTTAGCACAAAGGATTTTATAAAGATTCAGACACTGCCAATAAATAATGTAATTAAACCTTCTACTCAGGGGACCTGATTATCTAAGTCACTTGAAGTTAAAGGTTCACATAAAGTTCTCCTTTGCCCATACAAAGTCGAAGAAGAGATGTCAAGGAGGCAGTTGAATGTACAAAGCTGTTATTCCAGGAGAGCTCAAAACTATAGTTTGCATACCCTCTCTTTAATACTCAAAGAGTAACATACTACCTAAATGCTCACATTGTTAAAATGGTGAAGTCCTTTGGAAGACTAACCCCAATATAGCTCCTGTCTGCAAGTCTTTTCCATAGCATTTTACTCAGTTCCATATATCAGTTTCATTAATGCTAAACAAAAGGGATTCATGTAGCATAAATACATTTGTATTGACATTTTAATAAATTTTCCATGTGTAATTTTTAAATTAGTGTTTTAGCTGATTGCAGCAAAACTAGTGGATAGTAAGAATGTCAAAATTCCATAATCAGCCCCATTCACTTTGAACCCTTAAAATCAGCAAAATGTAATAAATGAATAAGGCTTTACAATTTTTTACTAGTTCTTTGGGATTCATTTCACTGAGAAATGACTTTTATTTTAACTTTTTTCCAACTCACTTAATGCAAAAATGTCAAATTATACAACATGTAAAAGCAAACTGCTTTTCTCATTATTAGTCCATCCTTGCCTGTCTAATTCACAAGTAAGGATTAAAAATATGGCTCTGAATATCGTTTTATATGGCAGTTTTGGTGTCCTGAGACCTTCAGCCGTGGCCACATTCAGAATGACTGGAAAACAAGTACTAAATGCATTTGTTTACAAAACATACTCATTAAAAAAGTCCTACTTTTCTATTCATTTTACTGCATATACTGTACGTATTTTCTATTCATTTTACTGCATACACAGTCTTTAAATGTGGAGCTTTCATTTTTCTCATAATGTTTAAAATAAAATTAAATGTTTTCCGCAATTCTGAAGCTAAATCAAAGGCAGCTAGCGCGCAGTGCTTCTCTCGCTGAAGAGTGGGTGTTTGCTGCCACCTACTGACAATAATGGCAAATAATAAATCTCTTCTCCACAAATCAGAAATTTCCATAGTTCAAAACTTCTTAGAAATCCATCCATATTACTTCCTTCGTTTTATGAGTAAAAAAACAGAGCAGAGCTGAGTGACTTTCCCAAGGGCACTGAAAGGACAGACCCAGACTAGGTTAGGGCCTTGGAGTTGGGTGGGGTTTTTCCTGTACCCGTTATTCTCATTGTTTAGGTGGTGAGCACCTGAAATGCATGGTGCTCCTGGCACACATCATGAAATATTGATGTACTTCAATCCATTATATTAACTAGTAATTTTTTTTTCCACTATAGAGAAAGAAGTCTATGCCTCTCCAAAAACATTGTAGCAAGTTGGTCCACTGCTGTGACATTCAGACAAGTGTGGGCGTATCTGCAAAACAGGTAGAGTGGGCTGGCCAGGTGTCCTTTACATGAGTGATGGAAGGACCTTCTGGAAAAGAGGTCATCTTCATGGGAGAGGAGAGCCGGGCCCACTGGGCTGACCCGCCAGGGCACGCGGGAGCCCATGTACCCACTGAGGCATGTCGCGGAGTGGCCACGCGCTCATGTTTGGGTCTGAAAGAGCAAGAGCTGAAACCAAAGAGGGAGTAAAACCTAAAGGCGCTCTTCACACTGTGGGCGCTGGCTTCCTGAATGAAAGGAGACAGCTCCCCAGGCCTCAACCCAGGTCGCAGGCACCATCCTCTAGGGAAGAGCATAGTTCCTTAGCAGAGGCATCAAGCCCTTAACGCAGACGATCGCCCGGAGAGTAGGGCGAGCACAGAGGAGCACGGGGCGCCTGGCTGACCGTATTTACCAGCACACAGTAAATAGCCCCTGCAACTCCTAGAATTAGTGGAGCAGGGAGCCCTGAAGGGACTTGTAGTTCTCTCAGATGCTCTCATGTTTGGTTTCTGTTACTCAGCACCACGGTACTGCACTTGTTAACTCAAAATTCACAAATACATTGAAAAACTGTAGATAATTAATTAAGAAGAAAAAAAAAGAAACCTGGCATCATAACCCAATCTAAAGGAAAGATGTTTGACCTTAAAATAAATGACTCGTCTCTCTAGGCCTTGATCTCCTTGCATGTCAAATGAGAATATTTACTAACCTACCCATCCTACCTCCCTGAGATCTCTGGGAAAGTGCTTTAAAACTGTAAGAATTTCAAATAGAAGGCAGTGTTTGTTCGTTTAACCTATCTTTTGTTTCTTATTGATTTGCAGATAAGTGTGGCCATGTGACTTCTTTGGCCAGTTGAATATGAGGAGCGACCTCCCATTTGCACAGAAGCTTCAAAAGCCGTTTGTTTCTCTACATTCTTTTCACCCTAACATGATAATCATGCAACATATGTTAGGATGGAGCCTCTGTAGGTCTGGATTGGGTCCCTGAATATCTACTCATGAGCGGAGCTCCTCACCCATCCCCCCTGGACATAAAGCATGAGAGGCAAACACACTTTTGTTGATTTATGCCGTCGAGATTTGGGCTTATCGGTTACGTCAACATAACCTGGCCTATTTGGACGGACCCAGGGCCTCGCCACATGAGGCGTACAATTGCAAAGTATAAAGAAACTCTATGAGTCAGGTGGAGGGCACTGAAGGAGGGCTTCTTGGAAGATATGTTTTAGGGAAAGGTTAAAAAAGAAGGTGAGCAGAATAAGAGATGAGCATTACTGATGAAAGGCAAACAAAACTACCCTTATGTGCAGACGGCTCACTGAATCTCATATGTGACTCTCCAGTGTTTAATAATGACTATGTCATGTTTTCAGACAATATCAAAATACTAACTTCTTATACATGATAATACCTAAATCGGCTTTAAGGAAAGCCAATTCTTTACCTGCATTTCCATGACGCCTGTATAATAAATGAAGAGAGGCCCAAAAAGCCTATCATGCAGGCTTCCTTTTTCTAGGCAGCGCCTGTTTGTTTATCACACCAGGGGAGGTCTGTGCATGAATCACAAGCACAGATACCTGGTTTTGAAATATCTGGAACATAAATAAAAACACGATCTTCATCAACACATTTCCCATCCCTCCGCGTCTTGGATGAATGTCAGTTTTAAACTCTCGATGAGGAAAGTTATCTCCAAATCCTTATTTTACCACTTCCACCCACACCTCAGTGTGTTATGAAAAAGGACCCAGAAGACGTTGCTGGGTGAAAGGAAGGCTCCAGGCGAAAGAAGGAAATAAGCGAACAATGAGGCCTCTGACGGACGCCCTGGGATGTCCTAATGGCAAACAGGACTAATCAGCGGTTATGAAAGGAGTCACTCCAACTCCCTCTGAAACAACACACACACACACCTCTTCCTAAAACCCCGCAAGAGAAGCCGCGAGGAGAACAGCTCCCAGCACCTTCGGCCCCAGACACGCCGAACTGGGTCGTCCCTGCTGAGCGCAGCGTCACAAGCCCACGCACACAACGTATTTTTCTTGGCACTCAGTTCAGAGCGTGTTGACATCCCTGTTTTTTAACAATCACTGGTCAGTCCAGGTGTGGTTACTCCTTTTGAAAGCTGAGTCTTAAGGAAATTGGTCAAGTGAGCCGAGGGTTTGTTCTGAGCGTGTTATGTGCGCGCTGCTTTGGGACTGGCGTCTTGCTGACCCAGGGGGCCACCTACTGATTCACCACCCGGCCCTTCTGGTTGCCCCAACTGACCAGCAGGGTTGGACTCTTACCTTCACACAGGCTGAGCTGGACCAGCAAACAGCCCCCCGTGCTGAGAGTCAGGGGAGACTGATCAAAGTATACAACGTCCTCGAGGAAAACCCGGTGGCTGCAGCTGAGATAAATAATCCAAGGGGGTCTATTGCATCTGCAGGTGGGTGTCAGAAACCGCAGGAAGACAAGGACTCAGAGATTATCGGAGACAATAGACAAAGGCTCTGTGGGGAAAGTGCGAGCAAGGATTCTGCTCCAGAGTCTGCCAGCTCTTCCCTCCATTACTGTGCAGAGACGGCCCGCTGTTCCCCCAAATCCTCTCCTCCCTGGTGAATAGATCGGCTCCGTTTTCTGGGATCCCTGCAGTTTGCAGGGGATGTGTCTGCTCGATGGGATGTGAGGAGAAGCACAATGTGCAACTTTCAGGCCTGGCCCACAGACACCACCCACTCCCAGGCCCCTTTTCCCTTCCCAGCTGCCTGTGGGGGTGACACCGTGTTAACAGGGCATCGCTGCAGCCAGCCTGAGTCCCTGCGACTACCGGCGCTCACCTTCCCCTTTTCTACCCCCAGCTGCTGACTTGAAGCCACCAGGTCTTGTAAAGTGAGAAAGGAATGAACTTCTTGTTCCCTAAGTCACTGAATTTTACGAACTCTGTTGCAGCAGCAAGGCCTGACTATTACTGCCTTTCAGTCCCATCCATGACACATCTGAGCCACACACTACTGTTGACTCTGAAACTGGCTCACAACTCTCCTCGTTCCCTGTCAACAATGCATATAGGAGGCCTGCGTGACTCGGCCAGTTCTCTTCTGCTGCGTCTCCCCTCACTCCCCTCTGTTCTGTGCCCTCCAGCCACGCTGATCTCCCACTTCTCCTGGAAGGTGTCTCTCTCCTCCGGCTCTCAGAATTTCCTTGACAAGCTCCTTTCTTCACCTGCCCCCCCACGTCACCTGCTAGCTCCTCATCTGTAGCCGGTTGATTCCTACTCATTCTGCCCCTTGCAGCTGGGTGACTCCTACCTGGGGGATCCCTTCTCTGTCTCTCCGGGATTGCATTAGGTGACACCTGGCTCCCACAGCACCCTGTCCTGCAGGTCCTGCTGCGCTGGTCCCCCCCTCCAGAACCTGGCCTCCATGAGGACATGAACTGTGTCTGCCATGTTTCCAGGCTAATTCCCAATAACACATCTTGGGTTTGTACTGTATTGTGATGCGAGAGGCCTCGTAGTAGATAATATATTTTTAATATTTGTACATTCTTTCTAGAGCAGAAGAGGCAGATGAAGTCCTGGGTTGTGCACATAGAATGAGTGCTCAACATTTTAGTCGGTATGCACATGTGTTTTCATGGTCTTGCTCAGAATGGATGGGACGCAAACGGCATCACTGCGAACTTCTAGGGTGCAGCACCTCAGGGAAGGGATATCTAACTCTACCTTAACGATCTAGGGGAAGTATTGGACAACATACTCAAGGACCAAGAGACAGCCAGTGGCTTAGAAAGTAGAGTAAGCTTCAGGATTTGGACTTAGAACACAGTGTCCCTGGAACGATTAAGCAATGCTCAGGTGAGCAGAATTAAGGAAGGACATCTCTCTTTCTGGGAGCCTCACGCACCATCTGCAGAAACTGTACTATAGCATAAACATTTTCGAGTTCTCTATGAGCTGGAAATTTCACCAGATAACAAAGGGACCCAAGGGCCATGGGAGCTGGTCATGCAGTTGATCTAGGGTGAAGCTCACATCCGAAGCCTAGTACTTAACTGCAGGGGCCCCTCCCGCTCGGAGTGGACGCAGAGCTGCCGAATCTGAGTCAGGCCAGCAGAGGGCAGCGCAGCGAACTTCGGGGCTAGTGTGAACCGGAGCCTGTGAATCAATGAAGGGGGCTGGGGGCTTGCCTGCGAAACCGGGGCTGCCTTGAGAAGATAAACCATCAGGAGGGGCCCCACAATTCTGATGAGCAGATTTTAGAGCTGCGACAGTTAGGAATTAGTCTGACTGCCAAGTACAGGAGCCAGTGAGCAGTTGGTCTGTTTCTGATGCGAGAGACAAGAGAAAAGGACCCCAAAGCATTGTGCTCAGCCTTCCAGGAATCTGCAACTGTTACCCCAGAGTTTCCCAGCTCAGGTGAAATCGTGACACTCTGGTCTGTCCTGCACACCTCTTCGTGACATTGGCTTGACAGGGGGCTGGCAGAGGGGTGCCGGGGACCTCAAGAAGCCCTTAGCTCACAGTGACTGCCAGCCGCCCGGATGGCAGAGTATCTTACCCAGAAGTGGGGGGAGTATGAAGACTTCGCTTAATTCTTTATCCAACGGACTCCAAATCCTCAGGCTTCCATCTAAAAAAAAGAAGTTTGTGTATTTTGAGGGATAAGCTTGGTTGGTCTCCATAGCTGGGCTGTTGAGGGAGGATAAGTGAGCTACATTTACTCTGAAAGTTTTAGTTTGAGCCCATGCCCACTCTAAGCTGTGAAAAGTGGTCCTGGGAGCAGCCAGAGTTGGTGTCATTGAGCCCAGTGGACAGCAAGCACGGAGAGGGCAACACTGGGAAGCGAAGACACCAGTGTAAATCCAGAAGCCTCCCTGGACAGCACCCAGCTCTTGAAAAGTGCTGACTGCAGAGACGTCCTGAGGCTCTGGGTGACTGCTCGGGAGATTCCCTCCTGGCAGACTACCAAATGCTGTTTGTATATAGAAGTGGAGGCTTCCTTACATTACCCTGCAGTCAGCACGCTCACTAGTGTTTTCCCCTGAGTGTTGATGCTCTGTGGAACCACCCACGTCCTGCTGCCTTGCTGGCCTTTAAATAAACCACAGGTAACGGCTCACTGTGAATATCCTAAGTACGAGAACAGTAATCACTCACTGAGGACCTTCTCCAAGGCCCCCTGGCCCCTCTCTGTATCCTTTCTCGTTCCACAGTTCGTGACCCACATCAGCTCTGATCTCCCTGCCCCAAACTCTGGGTCACACACTGTAACTTTGACGTCTGCCTTTGGACCTCTCAGATCTGATAGGCTTCCGTTTCTTGGATCCTGGTCCCACAGTGTGGCTTTAAGCTTTGCTCTCCCCTTCAACCTGACGGGCACCCACGGCCTCAGAGGACAGCGCCACTCCTTCCTTCTTCCTTAGGCAACCAGCGGGCCAGTGTCTGGTTACTTCTCGAAGCCTCTGAAGGGGACTTTACACTGGTGCCAGCTTAGCGAGCTATCTAGTGAAGAGATTCCCTCCATTATCTGTTAGTTAAATAGACCGAATACAAAATCAACCCTGTAACTTTTATTTAGCCTTCTTTTCTGTCTGTTAAAGTCAAGCAAATAGTACCAGTTTTTACTTTAAAATAACAAATATGGTATAATCCACCGTGTGTGTACACCACAGTTTGTTCATTCAGTCTGCTATTAATGAACCCGTGGTTTGTTTCTAGTTTGGTGATATTCTGCACAAGCACTGTTAGAAACATTCTTGCCTGTACATTCTGGTGCACACCCGTGTAAGCTTCTCCCAAGTAGAGACAAGAGTGAAATTGCCCGTTGCAGGTACATGTGCACATTTAAGGTGTTCATGAGGTCCAGCAAAACTGTACTCCAGAGGTGGTTCTATCAACCTGTACTCCCCCAGCTAGTGCAGGAGAGGGGGGTCCCCTGGCTCTGCAACCCCTCCTACACTTCACATTTCCAGAATTAATTTTTCTGATCTAGTGGGTTTGTGATGACACCACCTCACTGCGATTTGCATTTCCCTGATTATTGGTGAAGTTAAGCACCTTTCCATGTGTTAACTGGCAGTTTGGAGTCTTACGTGATGAGCCTGTGCATGTCTTTTGCCCATTTCTACTGGGCTGACAAATGTTTTCTTACTGATTTCTCAGAATATGGAAAATATATTCTGTATGCTAGATTTTGATAGTTACACGTGGTATAGATGTTATCTTCCTGAATGTAGACATTTCTTTTCACTGTCTTTATGATATAGTTTGATGAATGGGGATTCTTAATTTTTATGTAATTAGAATTATCATTCCTTTCCTTTGTGGTTAATGCTTTTGTTTAAGAAATCCCTTCCCTTTCTAAAACTAAGATGTTTTCTTTTTTCCTGTTTATCTTCTAAAAATGTATCATTCTTTCTTTTTTGTGAGGTCTTTAATCTAGGGATTCATTTCATATCTATAATATGAGCTCTAAGTCCAATGTTAATTTTTCCATATTAATGAACAATTGTTTTAGCATCCTTTATAGTATAGAAGGATACAATTGGTTTTTTAATGAATATAATTTATATACACTATTATATCAGTTGCAGGTGTACAACATAGTGATTCAACAATTACATAAATTATGAAATGCTTACCACAATAGGCGTAGTTACTATCTGTCACCATACAAAGTAATTATAATATTATTGAGTATACTCCCTATGTTGTATTTTTCAGCCCTGTGACATTTTTTAGTTTGTAATCGGAAGTTTGTACCTCTTTATCCCCTTCACCTGGCTCACCTGTCCCCCACCTGCCTCCCGTATGGTTTGTTCTCTGTATCTATGAGTCTGTTTCTCTTTCATTTGCTTGTTCATTAATTTTTTTAGATTTCATCATAAGTAAACTTTATAATTGGTTTTTATATATCCATTTTATAACCAGGAGCTTCCTAAATTCTATTAATTCTAATCATTTATGCATATATTTTTAAAATTATACACACACATAATCCTATCTTTAGTCATAATTCATGGATAGATGTTGAATTTTTATGTTTCTGTAAAAATTAAAATAATCACGTGCTATTTCTCATTTGTTTTCCTAAGGTGGCAAATTTAATTGATTTGTTTAATGCAAATCAACCTTGCATTCCAGGGATGAATCAATGAGACCATGATGGATTGTCCTTCCTACACATTACTAATATTTAGAATCTATATTAACAAGTTATTTTAACCATTATAATAATCTGTTCTAATCAGAATTTATATCAAGATTACGTGAAACCAATAAAATGAACCAGGGAATAGTCCTTTTCTCCTTTGGACCACCTTGTGTGAGACTGATTACTTTCTCCTTGTATGTTTGGGAGACTGACTATCATCTAGGGCTGGGTCGCTTTTTAACTAATGCTTTTAATAGTCATTGATCAAGTCTTTCTTTTTAATGTCAGTATTCAAAAGATGCGGTTTTCTAAGAATTTGTCCATTTCACTGAAATTTTCAAATTTTTTGGCAGAGAATTGTTCATAATATCTTCTCTGTCTGTACCAATCATAGTTTTATTTACAGTCCCATCCTGATTTTGCATACTTTTTTACTCTCTGGTTTTCTTTTGATTAACCTTGCCATATTTTTATCAATTTTATTAAAGGACTAAATCTTGGCTTTTTAGAAACTCTCAATATATTTTTAATGCCATTAATTTTTTCCTCTATATTAGTTCTTTCTAATATAGCGGGTTATTTTGCTATTCTTTAAAATTTCATAAAATAGATGCATTACTCATTAATCAGTAGGTTTTCCTATTTTACAATACAAGCATTTAAAGCTATAAATAAATTCTAAGTCTGCTTAACCTACAGACTACTAGTTTTGATTTGCATTAATGTTCAGTACTAAATATTTCTGATTTTCTTTTTTTTTTCTTTGACTCATGGGTATTTAGAATTCCTAGTTTCTAAAAATACCAATATTTTTTAGTTAAGAATTTTCACTTAGTTTCATTGTAACCAGAAAATACCTTCTATATTACTTTGATTCATTGAAAAAAATTTGAGACTGTTTTATGGGCCAGATGTTTTGAAAATAATTTATCTGTGCTTTAAAAGAATGCATAATTTGTAGTTGTTAGATAGAAACACACATCAACTTTGTCAATAATTTTGTTCAAATCTGTAGTTTAATTCTGTCCACTTGTTCTTCAATTACTAAGAGATTAAAAACTCTTGTTATGATTGTGGATTTATTCCTGTTTGTTGTTCTGTTAATGTTTGCTTTATATTTTAGGATTTCATTAGGTGATTATTATGTGGTTATACCAATTTATTCTCCCACCGGCATTGTGTAAGAATTTAGATCCTCTCCTGTATTTAGTACCGTCACATTTCTTACATTTTTCTAAGTGAATAGGTGTAAAATGAGACTTCCCTGTGATCATGATTTCTAATTCCCTGATTATTAATATTGTCTGCCTCTGAATGTTTGTTGACCATGCATGTTTCCATTTCTATACAATACTGATTTATGTCTTTTGCCTACTTTCCTATTGAGTTGTTTGTTCATTTTTCAACCCCCAAGGAAATATTATCTTTATGTGTAGCGAATAGCTTTTCTCAGCTAGCACCCTGCCTTTTCTCTCTCTTTATGGTCTCCTTTGATGCTAGAAGTTCTTTATTTTAATGCAGACAACTTAATCAATATGTTCTTTAACAGTGACCTTTTCATACGCCATGTTTAAGAAATTTTTTTCTAGCTTCAGATAAGGAAGAAATTCATGCGTGTTTCACATACGTCTTAAAGTTTTGCTTTTGAAATTTGCATTCTAATCATTCTAGAGATCTGGGGGGGTATTTTTACTGTTTGGTTTATTTTTGGAGTTTATTTTAGTATGATCAGCAACAGGTAAACAATTTTGTTTTTTTCCTTATAAATAAACATTTGTTCTGCTTATTAAATAGTTCCTCCATTCCCCACTAATGTACAAAAGCATCACTGTCAAGGTATCAAACTTCCCTGTATTTGTGCTATTGTTTTTGGCTCTTCTATTCCATTCCATTGGTCAATTTTCCCATGTCTGTTCATATACTACACCATCTCAATTACTTTAGCTTTATATTCATTCTTGATAGAGAAAGTCCTCCTTCCTTCTGCAAAGGTGTTTTGACAATTCTTAATTTTTTACTCTTCCATATGAATTTTAGAATCAGCTTGCCCATTTCCACAAAAAATAAATACATAATGGTATTAAGATTTTAACTGTGTTTGTGATGTATTTATAAATCAACTGTGGACAACTGACTTCTTTTCAATATTAAGTATATCAATCCATGAACATGGGATATTTTTTTAATTGATTTAGGTATTCTTTTATGTCTCTCAGGAAAATATTCAAAACTTCTGTGGTCTGACCTTGCATATCTCTTTTTACATTTATTCCCAGATACTTTATACTTTTTGCAGCTACTGTAAGTAGGTTTATTTACATTAATTCTTCTAATTGTTTATTCATATTTCTAGAAATATAATCAATTTTTGCATGTTGATCATATACTCAGCCACAATGAGCAACTGTCATTATTTTGAGTAAATTTTTGGCAGATATTTTGTCCTTTAAGTAAACAGTCATATCACATAGAAATAATGACAGTTTCATTTTCTCCTTTCTAACCTTCAGTTCCATGTGGAATAAAAGCGTGATAGTGGCATGCTTATTATTCTTGTGAGATAATACAGGGAATTCTTCAGTATTTCCATCCTTAAAATCATTAGGGTAGGGTTGGGATTTTTGGTCCTTGTGTCTGTTTTTCACATTTACCTTAATTAGGTTAAGGGTGTTCTCTTTTAGTCCTACTTTTTCTTTTTTTCATGAATGAGTATGGAATTTTGTTTCCTTAATGTATAGAGATGATCGAATGGCTTTTCTCCCTTGCATTATTTTCCATCTTCTTGCCTCTGTGTTGCTTTTAGTGTAATATCCTCAGAGCTACTTTTCCGTTCATCAATTCTCTTTGGCTTTTTTCTAGTTTTATATTTAGCTTATTGATGAATTTTTTACTACACCAATTTATTTTTCATTTCTAAAAGTTATATTTTGTTTGTTTTCCAAATCTAATCAGGTCATATTAATACTTTTTTTCAACTTACTATTTGGGGGATGACATTTTTTCTTCAAACATTTCATACCTTGCCCTTCTATATTATGTAGCTGATCTTTCCAAGATCTAAAACCTCAGAGGGTCTAAATATGTTGCTTGCTATTTTTTATTACTCTTATTCATGATTGAAAAACGTTGTCTAGGTAGAAAAAAAAAACAGTGCTAGATATTTGAAACAGAGGGATTTTAATATAAGAAATGTGCTAGACAAGTGGATGGCTTGGGAGATGAAAAAGGAAAGGATGTTACCGAGTGGTTAGTGACTGTCGGAAGCCACACTTTCTCCTAAGGCTGGAGGAGCAAAGGTTAGGCGGTGTTTCCCAGACCCCAGGAATACAACACTGCTGATGCTGCAGCCCCCCTGCCCCCAGTTACTGCCACGACTCTTCAGGAAGCCCAGCCTGCACGCCCACAGACTCTCCAGGAGCGGGGAGTCCACAGGCCCTTTGAAACTGCAGGTTTGCTGGACCATCTGGGAGATGAGCGTTCCCCACATACTCACCGTGCTCCCACTGTTGGGGTGGCCTGTGGCCATCTGCAGGTGCCTGCCATTGCCAGAACCTATGCTGAGGAGAGAAGTGGTGTCTCCCCCACTTCTCATCTGTTTTTTTCCATTTGACAGGACCTAGCCAGAAGCCAGATGGTGAGGGCATTTAGGAAATGTGGTTTTCAGGCTATTTAGTGTAATATCCTCAGAGCTACTTTTCCATATATAGGGTACTGTGTACAGAGGACATCAAAGAAGTGTGAACATGTTGCTGAATGCTAAGACTAAAAGCCAGTGTTTCTTTGCATGATCTGTGATCATGTGTTAAATTTTGGTTGATTTAGTCAGTAGAAAACCTCTGGGCCTACACAAGGATGCTTTCCTTCAAAGACGGCCCCTGTGGTAGACAACTCAGAGGCAGTCGTTTGTGTGGGGGACAGCCTTTCTGGAGTGCGCACAGGGCGACTCCATTGCATAACTCCAGGAGGTGCCATTTACATAGAATGCAACTTAAATGATGCCCTCGCAGTCTTAGTCGGGTACCCTACCACCGCCCACTCTGCTGGTTTTGCTTGTATTTTCTAAGGGCTGGTCTGTTTGAAAGGAGGGAGGAAGGTGTTTCTGGGGGCCTAGCAAGGTACTAACAACTCTTTCATTAGCAGGACATATCCAGTTGGCCTTATTTTCCAAACTGGAAGTCTCCATGTCACACGTTTATAAAAGCAATATAGTGATTCTTTCCCTCCCTCTACCAAAAAAAAAGGGAGAAAAATGGTAAGGAATTTTGCCAGCTACCTTTTAATGGAATTTGAGCTACCAACAAGAGAGGGCTTAGAGACCTGAGATTGTCCTAGGGGTTGGGGCACCCCCAAAACCAGACAGGTGTAAACCCTTCAGGTTTTATAGGACACTGAATCTCCAAAAGTGCTGTGCATAATGGACTGAAGATTAATGCTTCCAAGAACATATAACTTATTACAGGCTGTAATACTTCACTGTGGTCTATAATGAAATGGCTAAACTATAAACATCAAATAAGACCAGCACAGTGAATTTGAATGTAGGTTTGGTTCTTCAGAATCAACTAATTCAAGATGATAGCTGTGAGGACTGCAAGGCAGAAGACGCAGTAAACAGAAAACCAGTCCGGTCGCTACTCAGTAAGTCCAGAGATACCCGGAGGTACTGCACAGGGTGGAGAACCTGCTGTGCACAGGTGAGATACGCCACTTAAATTAATGGGAGGAGCACCGAGAGGCCCGTCATTCATTATCCCAGAGTTATGAACGTTCGACAAACTTAAAAAATTTTAACAATATTCCGAAGGCCTGAAATGAGGTGTGTTCCATGCAGACTGACTCTCTCTTGTCCAAGTCTGATTTCTGCATATGTTTTCATGTGTTTATTGTCTGTCTTCATGTTAATATTTCGTTTACCTTTCTTGATTATTAGCTCATCTGAGATGCTGTCTGCATCTTGCCTTGTTTCCAGCATTTTCTCTCCCCCTCTTCCTTCCTAATCTCCTACCTCTCTACTTTTATAACCAATAATTTTGAACTGACACATTTTTGTATCACATACTGTATCCACTGAATAGTTTTAAGTTCCAAATTTAAAGCAGATGAATAGATCATTTCATCTTTCTCTTTAAATAAAACGAGCTTATTTTACATGTAGGGACCACACCTGATTCTTCTCCTAATAACAGAATAAGAAAAGAGATTCCTCTCTCTTGCTCTAGAAACACTCCTAACTTGGGATTATCATTAGAAATGATATAAGTAAGTTCCATGAACTGAAGTAGAAGAATATTCTAGATTCATTCCTGATTCACTTCCTCTGCCCAAATTTTTTTTGCCTGGGCTTGATTCAGTCCTATCCTCTCCTTCCAGTACTTAATTCAGTCAGGCATTAAGTGGAGAAGGGAAAGAGGAGGTGAAGACTTAGATTTCACAGCAGAAATTCTGGACACCTCACATTTCCCTTCAGCCACAATGCCTGTTGGAGAGAAGGGAATTAGAACAGACAAGCTGCAGTTCCTGCAAAGACAGAACTGTGGGTTTCGTACGGACTACAGGCCCAGCGGTGGTCTCTGAACCAAATACACGCTTGTAGATGGTTTGAAAGGGAAGAAAACCCCTTTAGTAGGTAGACAATCATTGCTCATTCTCCCCCACCTTCCCCTCATCTGTGAGGTATGGACAGTCCCCCAGGGCACTCCCATTCTTAATCGCAGAGCTAGTTTTGAGGCTTCTATATCTCTGCTTCTGCTCTTTCTTAGAACCAAAGAATTTTAGAAACTTTTGAAACCACCTGATCCAATTCTGTCACGTTGTGGACAAATGTACTGGTGAGGTGAGTTCTCACTCAAAGCCAGGGAAACAGTTTGGGGCAGGGCCATGGACAGAACCTAACTCACTCTAGGTGCCATGTCACCCTTGACATGCCTTGCAGAGATTAAATATATAGGAACTTAAAAGATTTTCACTGAAAGTCACACTGCAAACATAATATAAATCTTGGGGGAAAATGAGTCTCATATGACTCAGGCCCACCCGTTAGTTGGTCGGTCAGCTAGCTCACTGGAAACCAGAGCCGAGTGAAAGGATGGATCCTCTGGGCAGGCACCTGGGGCATCAGTCTTTAAGGGGGGCTAACAAGATGGCATTCTTGTGTGAATTAGAGAAACAGGCTTCCCCTAGGCAGATGCAGCCCCTTGCCAGTGGCCCTTTGTGAGGATGTAAAGGCACCCCTTGCTCTAGGCGAATGCAGCCACTGCCTGCGTGCACAGTGTAGCTTGTGGGAAGTGCGATGGATTTCAGTCCAGGCTTACCCCTTGGTCAAGCCTCCTTGTGAGCGTACCCGAAATCACTTGAAAGACGGCTCTGTGGTGGCCTCCCATGACTTGGCAAGAACTGGCAGTGGGGCTGAGACAGCCAGGCAGCTGTAAGTGACCCCTACCTGCCAGGTGACTGCAGAACGGAGTGGGCACAAAGTTCGGGGTCAGGCGATAGAGGGTGAGCTGCAGGCTTCCCTGGGGGGTCCTTCTATGCCTCTACACCACCCCCCACACCCAGGCACCTTGGGTCCCAGGTTAGAGCGCGTGTTCTCACGGAGTTCATTCAAAACTTCCCCGTAAACAGTGTGCAGTGACAGGGCTTAAAGAGCGCTTCGGTTTATTTATTCGGGAGGTAATCCTTGCATTCCTTAGATGGTTCAATTACTTCCTTTCTCTTCACTTTCCGTGGACAAAGTAAATTACGGACTTTGCAGTCGACTGATGAATTTGCATCTTAGTTGTGCGATGACTTGGCACGAATTCTTTCAGAGCTGCTGAGCTTCCTGCTCCTCATCTGTGAAATGGGCTCTGCTGGAAGGATGAAAGCGCACGACCCATTTATCCAGTACCCGGCAAACCCGGGGAGCCACGATGGTGCGGCCGTGACGGGAGTGGGCGCCATGTCCCTGCAGGCGCGCAGACTCCAGCCGGAGCGCATGGCGTTGTCTGGGCCCCGAGGAGCTGGGCGCCAGCATATCAGCCTAGAGGGGACAGAGGACGATGCCCGGGGTTTGATTTGTCCTTTAGGTGCCACCGTTCCCAGTTCCCACCATAGGTCTCGCTAAAACGAAGGCCTAGGGGCGTCCCCGCTGCTGATGGTGTCCTCGCAGACACCGAGGGACGCCGTTAGGGTACAGACCGAGTGTTGCTTCAGAGATCTGGGCTTGCATGCCGGCTCTACCTCTGACTTTTTTTTTTTTTTTTACTATTTGTGAAGTCCTGGGCAAGTCAGCCCCAGTTTTCCTCAACTGTAAAACTGGGATAATGTTGGTTCTTATCTCATAAAGATTAAATAAGATAATTTCTTGGCATATAAAAAGCATTCAATAAGCATAACTGTCGTTGTTGTTATTAGGGGGTCTGCTGAGTCAGGTGTTCCGGGGTTGCTTTTCACGAACCCCTCACAGATGGCAGAAGCCTAGGGCAGTGCCTGGCAGCCCCTGGACCAGGGGCTGCAGGCAAGGCAGGGGGCCGTGACTGAGGTCAGGAATGCTGGGCTACCCAGTGCTATGTCCCTGTGTGTGTTTGCACGAAGCTTGGCACGGTGGCAGGGAAGGAATATAAGGGGCCCAATGAACAGAAGTGTGAGCTCTCCCAGAACTGAGGATTCTCGGCTTGCCCGAGGTGGTGGGGTCTGGAAAGCCGTGCAAAACACGATCATCTAACATCCCCCCAGGACCAGAAACAGAACTGCGGGTGAGGCGCATCACCCGGACGACAATACAGAACAAACAGAAGGCAGGCGTTCACAGTAGCTGGTGAGTCCTCATCCATGCCTTCCTACCAGAACTTTTAAGAAGCCAGGAATACAAAACACACTGGGTACACACCACAGCTCCGTTGACTGGGGCCACAAAACTTCTTCCTGATGGCCCAGAAGGCCAGACCATAAGACATACCTACACTGGCCGGAGGATGAAGAAATACAGCTGTTAAAATGTCATGGGTTTGAAGCCAAGCATCTTGTCTACTATGTTTTCTCCCCACAAGGACCATAGTAGGTGCTCACTAAACAAACACGGTGGCAGGGAAGGAATAAAAGGGGCCCGATGAACAAAAAACCCTAGGTTATTTCCATCCCTCCTACCTTGATCCCCCCTCAACTGGTTAAGTCTGGGATAAGGGCTCCTCCGTGCTCCTACCAGCACGCAGTGCACCTCCGGAATCCGGAGGCCCCACCGCCAGCGCCCACCGGGGGTGTCGGAGTGCAGGGGCGTGTGGTTCCCTCTCGGCCACCAGGAGCCCTATTCCCTCCCCTGAGCCCGGTCGCGGGCACTGGCGATCAGTCCCCCGCAGGCCCTCTGCGCACTCGGCCGAGGAGAGGCCGGGCCTCCACGCCGCCCCCACCCGGGCCGCGAACGGGAGGACGGGGGCATGGATTAATAGGCAAAACCCTGTTGCTGGTTCTCCTGCAGGGAGGCCCCGCGGGCGCGGCAGCGGCGAAGGGCACGGCGGAGGGAAGTCAGGGGCCGCGGGGCCGGGCGGCGCTCCTGCAGAGGGAGCTGTGCGCTGGGCCAGACGCACGCTCGGCGCCGCCCGCCCCCTCTTGCCGCCGCCGCCGCTGGGCCCGCCCGCCGGGGAGGGGCTCCCGGCCTCGCCGACCGCCGCTTCCTGCTTCCCGCAGGTCCTCGCCAACGCCGCCGGTCGGGTCGCACGAGCCCCGGCCGAGAGCAGCCCGCCGCCGCCGCCGCCGCCCGCTCGGCCCCTGCCGCGCCCGCTCGCGCCCCGCGCCCTCCCGCCTCCGCCGCCCGCGCCCGCGCCCCGCGCCGCCCCGGAGCCCCGGCCATGCCGTCCTTCCAGTACCCCGACGTGTCCCGCGACGAGACGCAGGTGGGCGCCCCGCCCGCCGCCCCGCGCCCTCCCTCCCCCCTCGGCCTTTGTTTGCCAGCCGCGGGCCGGGGGCGCCGGGAGGAGGTCCCCGTCCGCCCGCTGGCCGCGGAGCCGGGGGTGCTTCCCAGTCAGCCGCCGCGGGGCCGCTGCCCGAAGCCGGTGGGGTCCAGGGCAGACGCCCCGGTAGGAATGGGCGTCCGGAGGGAGTGGGCGGCCGGAGCGTGCCGCTGCTTTGGGGCTGGAGGGGGCTCTCGCTTAGATCCGGTGGGGGGGGTGGGGAGTGTACAGATGATGTGAAATGTGAAAACGGAAGCAAACTTTTGGAACTACCAGATTTAAAACCCTCAGAGTTGAAGTTCTTTCATTCATTCGATTTTAAAACGCGTGTGGAGCTGAGCGCCTGCCCCGCCCCAGGCCGGTTGCTGGGCGCTGGGGATGCAGAGGCAGGACCGGGCAATCGGGAAGGTGGAGCGGTGACCCTGGAGTGTGGCAGCGCCCAGCCAAGTTTTCCTAAACCAGGAAAGGAGCTGAGGGGGGTGAGCGGAGGCCTTAGACGGGAGAAGGGATGGCCTTTTTCAGAATGAGTTTGCCTTGGCTAGTGAAGGGGTTAACCACCCTTTACCTTCCACCTACAGGGAGATCCAGCCGGCGGAATTCTGGGCAAACACCTTTTTTGTGCAAAAATTAATTTGGCATCTTAAGAACTGGGGTGAATCCAAATGTTGTGGGCATGATTCTCTTAGGAATAGCCAAATTTATTAGATTACTTAAAATAGAATCATAAAAGAAGTATTTCTGTATAATGCAGTTCTCATTTTTTTTCTACTTATTTTGACCGATGTATACCAGGGACTATATACTGTACATCACATCTCTCTTTGGGGTTAAAGGCTAATGAGGCTTAAGAGTAAAGGACATGTTGTTTTAAATTAAGACTTCCAAGTGGCACGGATGTGTTCATGCTTTCTTCTACGAGGGGCCATCTGGTAACCATGTTTTCTCAGTCTGTTCGACTGCTTGCTTATTACATTTGCTGGCACAGCCCAAGAAGCTCTGCGCTTGTGGTTCAGTGGTTGTTTGCTTTGTGTATGAGAGTAAAGCGACCCTGCTGGAGTGGGAAGAGGCCAGACCATTGAGAAGACCTGAGTTCCAGTCCTGGCCTTGTTGCTGCCTTGGGAAGGTCACTTACCCGTCGTAGGCTTTTTTTTTCTCATATATGACCTATTACAGGGCTAGCTTGGCTAACCACAGAGCCACGTGCCTCTCCAATAGAATACTGTCATTCATTTCATTCACATGACAGTCTAGCCCTGCCGTGTGCTTTAGGGACGGGAAGACGTGTGAATTCCTCAGTTCAGCTCTTGAGGATGTTTGAGTTTTCAGGGTAGATACAAAGAACTATGGTTAGATAAGCATCATTTTAGATTCATTTTACTTTGTTTTTAAGGTGACTTCCTGCTTAGTTTTTCCCTATTGGGGTTACTAAAGTCCTACAGTTCGCTTATCTATGTCCAACAGTTCTGGAAAGGGTGGAGTGAGGATTTTATGAAGACAGTTAAAAGATCATGAGCAATGAATTTGGAAGGTATGCCATGAATTTCAGTGTTCTCCAGTCCCTTCTCACCACCGAGCTAACAACGCATGATACCCCTAAGCCGCATGGCCAAGGGCGTGTAGCTGGTCCAACCTGGGCACTGCTCCATGGGTCTCATAGGGTCCTTATCCTGCCTACCTGGGGTATCTTCTTCCTGTGACAGAGTCCTGATTACTAAGCCCTGGTCTTAATACATTTGCTCAAACTGTATCCTTGATGTCTAGGAAGGGTTTGTTCCTCCCCAGCAGGGGCTAGAGATTACTGTAGCTCTCTGTCTCTCTCACTTGAACATCTTTCCGCCATATACCTGGCAGTCTCCTGCGTAACTGGTTGGAGTACGCAACCCTTTTTGGTGGATTTCTACCCTGGTGAGCCGAAATTTGGAAGCCGTGACACTTCCAGTCTAACGCCATCGCCCACGCCCGCATCCTCCTGTTGCTGGCAGGAAGTTCAGCTCCAGTACAGGTTAGAAGAGTGTGTAGTGCGAGTGCAGAACTCCGAGGAGGATGGGATTCGTTTCCATCCAGAGGAGGAGATACTGTGTGAACTGAGCCTGAAGTTGGCCGGTTGGATGAAGTCGATAGGACATTGCCAACTATGCGACTAAAAGCCGTAGATATGTAGGGCCAGATGGACGTGGAATTGCATTTATTTGTAGATGGCAGGGAGGTCATTATGTGGATACATGTGGATGGGGGCTAGAAAGAAAGAAAAAAACTGGAGCCAGGTTTGATGGGCTCCCCCTGCTGTGTGTACAGGTCTGCACTTTATCCTGAAGGCAGCAACTGAGCTGTTGAACAGTATGAGTAACATGTTGAATGGTAACGGTGGCTTCTCAGGGCTCTGTGTTTTAAGTCTCTTGGAGAGAGAAGGAATGGTTTGCAAACTTAAATCAGTTGCGAGAATCAGATACTACTGCACAGCTTGAGTCAAGAGATGTGGGTATGCGACCACCCCATTCGTAGGTATGGTCTTGTAAAATGAAAGGGGGAAGGGACCCTTAGCTCCAGGGAATGTCTGTGGGATTGTCCTGGACAGAATCAGTTTCTCGCCTGCTTAAGTGTCTGTGGATAAGGGCCCTCAATCTGCTTTAGATGGTGATGCGGGTTCTGGGAAGATGTGGCTGTTTCCCCAGAGGTAAACACCGTTCAGGAGGTAGGACCATGTGGATGCACCGGGCTCCGAGTCAGGGTCCAGCTGTGCACCTGCTGGTCTAACACTTGGCCTGGTTCATTAGCAAGAGGTTAAGTCCACAGGCTTAGGGCTGGCTCGGGGTGGGTCACAGCCCTTCTGAGTTTCAACCTTCTGGCCTTTGTCAATGCTTTAGTTCCCTCCAGCTTCAGCTTGTCATCTAGAAAACAAGTTAGTAGTGACCTCCCCATGAGGACTGGAGAAATAGTGTGGCTAAAATCTACGGCACAGTGTTTAGCTGACAGTGATCTAGGACTAAACAGGAAATCTGTGGCCTTTACTCTTACTAACCTCTCTGAATTGCACTCTAATCTATAACGTAAGGACATCATCAACCCTCTTCCAAGTTAGCTTTAAAACTTGGGGCATGACAAGAGATACTCAGCAGATGTCCATTGTATTGGGTCTAGCACCTGCCAGCGCCTTCACTCAGCATAAAACTAACACGATTTCTAGTTAATCTTTTTCCCCTTCCTTATGAAAAGTTAAGTCTCTGCATATGTCTGAGTTTTAGTAAAATCATAATTGAGGAACGTTTTAAAATGTCTGGTCTGTCCCCGCCGAGGTAATATTTGGGGAAAAGCTGTTAGCAGATTATTGTAGTCCCAGGTCTGAACCTGAACTCTGTGTGAACTGGCTACGTTGCCGTCTCATTCCTCCATTGCTCCTAAAAATTTGCCATTGGAAGATGCTTTACAACCAAAATTTTGTCTGATTGCTTATTGTCAGAGAAAAGAAGGTTATTTTAAGCATATTTTATAACCACTTCAAGGTATGTAAAAGTGTAAAAAACTTGCATGTTAGAAGAAAAGATAAAAAGCTTTCATTCAGTGGTAACGATCAACTAACATTTAGGCTTTTGATAAGCATTGGAGATTGGTAATTTTATGAAGTCTCAACAGGAGAGGTTTTAGTCTGGTGTTATGTCCCTTGAGCTTGTCAGGCAGTTGTTTTATGAGAACAGTTCCCAAGTATTCTGCTTTATCTGCCCATTCCTCCAGGTATGCATTGTCCCAGGTGTTCTCTCACCTGGCACCAGAGGACAGAAGCAAGCCCTTTGCAGAGCGCCTGGGGTCTTAGGCACAGGGAGAACCTTCTTCCCTGGCTAGCAGGCACCCTGAGGCTTTGACCAGCAGTAGAAACAGCAGGCCTTCATTTTCCAGGGGAGTGTTTGCTTCCCTTAGGGAATAGCCCTTCCTGCTGGTATTACAGGAAAAGCAAGAAGGAGACAGATTAAAAATTCATCTGAGATGCTGGTAATTATCCCAACAACCTTATACGAGCACCCTTAGCCAGATTGTTAGACTTGTTTGAAGACTTGCTTGGAAAGACATTTTCCATGTGGTTGCATTTAATCACTGTAGTACACAACGAGAGATTTTATAATGATTTATATTTACCTTTGGAAAGTTTCTTTAGGTATAATCATCTGAGGAATGGCGACTCCCAGTTGCTCGCCCAGACTCGATGGGTCTCGGAGCCCAGGGAGGTGGGCTTTGTGGGAGCTCCTGGGTGATTTTGATGAGCAGCCGTGGGAGCTCCCGAAGGCTCCCCGTCAGCCAGGCCCTGCTTATGCTAAGCAATTTTCTCTCTCCAAATTTCAGGGTAGTCTGAATGGGAGATGCTTTGTGCCTCCTTTTGCAGTGAAAGAAAGCATTTCATAACCAGAAAAAAGGCTTCAGTTTAGAACTGTTCTGTGGAAGGCACTTTAAGTCAGCCTTTTTAGCTGACGTCGATTAGAATCATTGTATTAAACATTAGTAAACTTGCTTTTTGGTGGTTTCAAAGGCAAAACCAATCACAGTATGTGATGTAGGGAGATTTCTAGTCACCAGTAAGCTTAGAAGAGCAGGGAAACGAGCACGCGTGTGGGGGTTCCTCGCACACGCTCCCTCGCCTCTGGGCCGCATTGTGTAATTCTGTGCTGTACCACTGACAACATGCTTTCAAGTTTCTTTAGCACAGTGGCAGCCTTTGTTTCGGGTTGTGCAGACAGAGCTGTTTCCTATTCTGACCTTTCATCTTCCCTCTCCAGCTAAAACACTCTTTTCATGAGGGTGGCTCGACACCTTTGGGAACCCGCCAACTGCGGCTCACATGGGAATGTGGGCAGACGCGTGGCCAGTGAGCCAATTGGGGTATTTTTATGTGTCCCTTTCCTCTTTCTCCATCACATTCAGAAAATGCTAATTTAGTTAGGGCCGGGCACTACCTGGCTAATACTGCCTTTTGTCTTTTGCAGGTACAAGATTATCATGGGCATAAAATTTGTGACCCTTATGCTTGGCTCGAAGACCCTGACAGCGAGGAGACAAAGGTAACGGGCTTGGGATGGAAGCTAAGGTGGCTTCGCAGCACCAACCCCAGACTTCGGCAGCTGTGGGTTTCCCCCCTGGTGTCTTCCTGGTGTCCAGCCCATGGTGAATACACCTGTGGCCACCACCACTCTTTGTCAAATGATTCCAAAGGTGAAAGCATTTTTAGTGTCAGAGAAAAATCAAGAAAATGTTTCTAATAATGTGTATGAGTAAAGTGACACTGATGAACCAAGTATTTGAAATGCAAATATGAGAAAGAAAACTGACTTTTACCAAAGAAACATGACAACGCAGAGAAAAATAATTGCTGAATCATTTTTCTCAAAGGAAAGAGAATCTATGAACAGATACTAGGTCTTGAAAACTGAGTGCTGGACTTGGATTACGTATTGATTTTAATGCAACAATAGAACAAAAACTGAACTATAAATATAAGAACATTCTTATATTTTATATAGAAGGGGTGGAGGGGAGGATTTATCCTCTGCTTCGTCTAAAAACATCAAGCTTTCCTATTCTTTTAGAGAAACATAGTATTTGAAGCCTCTTTGCATGAAGGAAGCTACCCCGAAGTGCTGTGTCCCTTGAGTGCCAAGGCCTTGTCATTTGGGACTCATGATTGATGTATACTGCATGTGGTTAATTCGGTTTGCTTGGGTGAGGGAGTAATGTTTCTCTGACCGACCCCACCTTCCTCAGCTCTTTGTCTGTAACCATATGCACATATTACTTAGTACCTGAGAATATGCATACAGTTTCTAGTTCATTCACCATTCCAGAAGTTCATTTGAACTCCTTTAGAATCCCGGAGTGCATTTCCCATTAAAAAAATAAAAAATGTTCAGTGTACTCCAGGTGGTTTTCCAGGCCATCCTCCAAAAAGCCTGACTTCACTCCTGTGTCCAGTGGCCCCGTGCCACCATGTGTCCTCTGGAGAACTGAACTCGGACTTCAGGGCAATTCAGACTTGGCTGGAAAGCATTCTCACCTGATGCAGAAGGGGCTGGAGATGGGCTGGGATTCGGGTTGGTGGGGTTACAAGGTCCACCTGCGTATCCTTGGGAAGGAGAGGGGTGAAGGGCTTAGCTGGCACAGTGACCCACGGAAGAGGAGATGGTAGGGGCAGGAAGAGGTGGTCCCTGCCCGGATGGGTCCCCAGAACTCTCCTTGTTCTTCCTTCGCACCCTCACGCCGGCTGGCCCGCTCCCCTTTCCCCACCCTCTCCGCTCCTTCTAGCACGTCTCCCACCTTCTCTGCTCAATGCAGAAGCTCTTACGATGTCTCCCCTATCCTTTGTCCTTGAAGTAAGCATACCACCACTTTGAGATTTTCTAGTGGTTTTTCCTTCTGTCTATAATCCTTGTCTCCCTTTCCAAATTCCTTTGGAGACAAACGGAGGCCTCATGGATAAGGATGGTCAGTGTTTGGATTTTCATTTTCCTGTTTTGAAGCATTGGGATATAGAGGAGGTTGGGTAGAGGTTCCCAAATGCAAAGCAGGGTGAGGAGCACCGGGTGCAGTTCCTCAGGGAAGGCCAGGGGACCTGGGAGCAGGTGTGAGGCTGCCTCCTACCTGGATTCTGCCATGGGTGACACTAGTCACCCAGCCTTGGGCTGAGCTGAGATGGGGATCGAGCCCGTGAATGGAGAGCCCAGGCAGCCACGTAACCCTCGTGGACGGACAGCGCCACGGGAAGGAGTGAGCTACCGCCTCTGCACACCTTGGGGAATGGCCCCCCCAGCACTGACTCTACGATGACGACTCTGTCTGAGGCGCGGGGTGCAGCCTGGATTTCTTCAGCCTTAGATGGCGAATGAGTGACCCAGCAGCATTCATGACCCAGTTTTCAGGTGTTAATGAGCACACACTTCGCTGTTCCTTAATTCATAATGGCTGGTCCCGCAGTTGACAGGCCACTTACTAGGTGAGACTGTGCTAACCAGGGATCTTACAGTCAGCTTTGCTAGGAGCTGTGGCACATACACTGTTATTTTCATGGGATACATTTATTGGGCACTTACTCTATGCCGGGCACTTCACTGGTAGCTTTGCCTACCCTGTCACATTTCATCTGCAAGCCCTAAAATAGATCTATTTATTTTCCCCATTTTACAGATGAAGAAATTGAGTTATGAAGTAACATGTCCAAGGTCACTCAGCTCCTAAGTGTGAAGCCAAGAGTGGCACCTATGGAGCCCAGGGGGTTGTCCACTTCACATTAAAAATGTAGCAAAATAATAAAGAAAAAACTCTTTAATATTATTTTTTAAATAATGAAAGAAAAAACAGGTTTGGGAATGCAAGCTGTAGGAATATGCCCGTGCCTGTGCTTGCTGTGGGCCTTTGTAGAGCCTCCTGGGTGGACGCAGAGCCAGCCCCACTCCCATGCTGACCTGCTCAGACAGCACACCTCAGAGGGGCTGTGCCGCCCACGCCTCCCCTCTGCATTCTCCTTCCATACCTTTCTCACTCCTTTCCCAACAGGCCTGTTATTGATGCAGGCTGGTATGTCATCTGGCTTCTGGGAACTTAAATTTTGGCCTCAGACCGAAGGGTAAGGTGTATTTTTCCAGTGAGCAGAAGAGCGGCATGAACATTCTCTGCTCATGGGTATGTGCGTATACCCAAAGCTGGACCGGTCACGCCTGGTGTAAAGAGGGCACTTTTCACACAGCCTCCAAAACAAAGAAAAAGCTGCTTGTTACATTTTCAGTTATAACCTGAGGAACCATCTGTAGCTCTTTTCTATTAAGACCTGAAATGCTATCAGTAGGTCTTTGATTTGGTCTAGTATTTAATACGGGTCCCAATCCAGTTCTGACAGTGCTCGGCATTTAAGCTCACCCTTTATAAAAGAATATCAGAGCTGACTTGTAACTTAGAACATTCTCAAAAAACAAGGGTGGGGGGGAGCTGAATTTGGATGAATCCTTTCAAGCTTTCAAGGCCCATATACCCCTATTTTGCAGCAAATGTGCCAGACTGTAGAAGGTGCTACGCAGCTCGGCCGATTCTCTGAATTAAGTCCAACCTTGATATGAAAGCTTGATAGAGATACTTTGTCAGAAGGGAACAGGAGGCCGGTGCCGCCCGGCAGATACATAATGTGAGCCATGCAAACAGTTCACATTTTTCTCGTGGCCACATTTAAAAAGTAAAAAGAGGTGGAATCAACTATAGTAATATATTTTATTTAATCTAGTATACTCAAAATATTAATATCTCAACATGTAATCATTAGAGAATATTAAGATACTTTACATTCTTTTTTTCAAACCAAGTGTTTGAAAACCAATGTGCATTTTACATTTATAGCACATATCCATTCAGACCAGTCACATTTCAGGTGCTCAGGTGCCACATGTGGCAAGTGGCTGCTCTGTTGGACAGTGATGATAAAGACCAATCTTCCCTGTGACGATAGATGTAAAAAATACAAATAAATAATAGCAGATGAAAAAAAAATGTATCACAGGAATTGAAGAACAGTTTAATATTAACAGATTAATAGACTACATAAACCTATACAGTGACCCTAAGGATAACAAAAAGAAACGAAAGAAAACCTAAAACTCAAAGTAGGAGTGACAGTGCTTTAACAAGGTGGCATCTTATTCAAAACAACTTACAAACAGGCCAGAATGTCTCTGTCCCTGCTCTTTTGATATTTGCAAAGCTTTGACCAAAGCAATAAAACACAAACCAAAATTTGGAGAGAAGAAAATAAGATTAATAATGATAGATGATATGATTTTGTATCTAGAAAACCTAAGGGGAGCAACTGAACATGTATTAGAATTAAAGAGTTCAATAAAGCAAATATGTACAAAGTCAACATGAAATCACTGGCACTCACGTACACCATCCGTAGCAAAAAATTAACCCATCTGCTTGCAGCAAGGCAAAGCAAACCGTTGAGAATGAAGGAGAGAGTTCAAGCCTACTGGGGGAGTAAAAATCAGAAATGTGGAGATCTAGAAAAGGGCCACTTTGGGACATTATTTCTAATAGTGAAAAATTGGGAATAATCTCTATTTCCAACATTAGTACAGTGTTTAAGCAGAATGTGATTAATCTGCTGGATGAAATACTATATACATCTGTTTAAATGTTGAGCTAAAAGATTGCTTACCACCATGAAAAAATGCTTATGGTAGAATATTAAGGGGGAGAAGGGCATAGGATTGCAGTGTTCCGCATGATTACAGCTCTAAGAGCTATCTTTGTAAAAGTAATTCTAGGAGAATCGATATAGAAATGCAAACGAAACGACAATAATTAGATCAAGGGAAAGCCCTGGGTTAAAAGCTCTTTAGGTACCTACTAAGTGTGACATCCTCTTGTAGTACCTCAGCCATAGTGACATCTCACAGGTGTAACCTTGGATGTTTTTGCCACGACATGTCAGAGAGAGAGGTTTGCATCCTTAAACATGATTTGGGGACGAGGCTAGGCAGGTCCCGACAGGTGCTTCGCCCATACCTCCCACCCAGCAGACATTTCCAGCTCGTCCTTGGCTGGTCGTGGGAGGAAGCTATACAAGTCCTGTTGCTCCCGATATTTGACACTGAGGCAACTTGAGCCTCCAGCCTATTAATAACAAGACTCTGCCCCCCATCAGCCAGCAGCTGACATTAATGTACAGGCAGCTAACTTCCTAACTCTCACTTCCTAAATTTCCCTCTGGTTTTCTGGGGCAAGTGAACCTCAAGCGAACTCTGCCGTTGCTTTTTGCAGCCTCAGTCTTCCTGGGCTCTCCAAGCGTGCCACACCCAGATCTTATATCGCACCTCACCTCGGGCCCTCTCCCGCTCTCCCTCTGCCTGCCCATCAGCCACTGTGCAGAGAGCTGGACCCCCACCCCGACTTTCCTCGTCACCCTCCACTCCCAGCAACAGCTCCTCCTGTCGATACAAACCAACCTCTTCTTGATCAGCAGCGGCCCAGTTGCCAAATCCAGAGGCTTGAAAATATTTTCATCCTCTGCTCTTCACTGCGCAGGTGGACCACGTGTCGGGGAATCGTGGAGGCTGCTGTGTGCTGGCCAGGGGACTGTACCGGCCCCGCTGGGGCCCCGCGCCGGCTCCCGGGCCCTCGGAGTTTGCTGCCTTGTTTCATCACCAAGCAGCCGCCTGGCTGTCAGGTCACTGGGCGCTAGAGGAAGATTCTTCACCTAAGCACTGCGCTGTCTGCTCCCCTTCCTGATCGGGATGAATTCTTGTCTTTTCGTCCCTGGGCTCGGTTTCGCCGCCCCAGGGGTGGTGCAGGGAGAAGCCTGGCGCCCCATCTTACTCCCTGCCTGTGGCTTCCACCTGGTGGTTGAGCATTCCAGAAGGTGTTACCGACTTACGGAAGGGCAGATACAGAGGAAGGAAGAGTTGCCGGCTCTCCTCGGATGACTGCCTTAATGGTCACTAATCCTCAAGTCCAGTTTCCACAGACCCTGCCCTGGGCCTTGGCGCGGGAGGTAACCACACGTAGAGTGTCAGCGGCATAGCTAACGAATGACCAGCGCTTTTTCCCTGGGCAACAGGAAAGTGACAAATCTCCATTTCCTTTGTGGATCGGGACAGAGCTCTACTAGGGACCAGCAACACATCACAAAAACTTGTTTTTGTTTATGTTCATTCCTTCTGAAAAATAAAATGACCATTTCTTTCAGAAGGGACAAGAGAATACATAGCATAGGTCTTCTTCTCAAGGACTTTATTAATAAGCAGGTAGCTCCTCACACCTGCTATAAGCTTCCCTTTTGCAGGGTGTGAAGCCTGGGAACCTAGGACACAACTAAGTAGGATTTTCCTATTTAGAAAAAGATACTATTGGAGCATTTTTCCCCACAGTGGAATTGTGACTCCTAAGTGTGGCTTCATTGTGTAAAGAATGATGATGAAACTAGGCCACAGATTACCTTAAAGCGATTTGGCAGTGCCCCTTGTAATTGGTACCTTGTGAACCCCGTTGGCAAAGGCAGCCTGTGAAACACCTTTTCGCCCCATCATTAGTGTTTGTTGTAGGGATGTGTATTGATAATTACGCCTACATCATTCCTCCTCTAATGGAAACAGGAAATGCTTCAGGTAAATATATTACCACATATTGCCTCAGTCTCCACAGCTTCTCGGGTCTTCGGTGTCTCACCACTGCCTACAGAAACATGTAGCCTTATTAGAGTTTATAAAACATTCTCCTAAATCCACAGGGGTATGTAGGGGAACAACCCCCTCTGATCCATGAATGGGATAATCATCAAACGTGGGAGCAAGTTGCCGGTCCCGGGCCATCCTTTCCTCCAGGCACTGCTTGCTTCTTTTTCTGTCTCCTCTCTCCTGTCTTCTGTAACTACAGTTTTGATGCAAGCAGCAGAAACGGACTCTGGCCAAGTGAGGCAAATAGGGCATTTGTGGGAAGGGTATGAGGCCAGCTTGCAGCAGGTGAGAACAAGGTAGTTTGGGCTTCAGGGCGGGATCTCCACTTCTCACCCTGTGCTGCTGATGGCATCGGTGAGTTCTCATTATGCAGCCCTCCGTCACTTGAAGAAGTGGCCGTGCGCCAGGAGATGGAGTTCCGATAGGCCTGGCTCCAGGTGTGTGCACACCCTTCGGCCTCTGGAGTTAGGACAGCTGCCTGGAGTTACCTTCAGCTAGAAGGGAGGGGAATGGGGGCTGCCTCTACCCCACATGCCTGTGCTTGCTCCTTCCCCTTTCCCTGTCTGTTCTCTCTTGGCCTCAGTTTACCTGTATGCCCACAGTGCCAAGCATTAGGTAAAACTGGGGTGAGGGAAGGGGTACGCTGTCAAAATGAAGACGGACGTGGCCCATGCTGGCATGGAATTCACATTCAAGTCTAGTAAGACCAGCGATGGGAGGTGGACAAACCACATAACCTCGAGTTACCGGAGGTCATGCTGAAAGGAGGCTGAGCCACATCTTGAGTGGAGGCTAGGACTAGTTTCAGGTGTTCCTCATCATGATTTGATATTTTTGTACGTTATGGAATGATGCTCATGAAAAACCTAGTTCCCATCTGTCAGCATACAAAGTTGTTAACAATATTACGGAGTGCATTCCCTGTGGTGTGCATCACATCCCCATGACCTACTTATCTTTTAACTGGAAGTTTGATCCCCTTTACCTGTTTTGTCTGCCCCCCCACCCGCCCACCCAGTTCTTCCCCACTCTGGTAACCAACAGTTGGTTACTTGTAGCTGAGTCTTGCTTTTGTTTTGTTTTTTAGATTACACATGTAAGTGAAATCCTATGGTTTTTGTGTTTCTCTGACTTACTTCACTTGGTGTAATACCCTCTAGGCCCATCCATGTTGTTGCAAATGGTAAGATTTCGTTCTTTCTACAGCCGAGTCATATTCCATGTCAATGTCTATACACCACCTCTTCTTTATCCATTCATCTGTTGACGGACACTTAGGTTGCTTCCATATGTTGCCTATTGGAAAATGCTGCCATGACGATAGAGGTGCACATATGCCTTCATGCTTTTTTTTCCTTTGGGTAAATTCCTAGAAGTGAAATTGCTGCATCGTATGGTGGTCTACTTTTAATTTTTTGAGGGACCTCCATGCTGTTTGCCATAGTGACTGTACCAGTTTACATTTCTGCCAACAGGTACGAGGGTTCCCTTTTCTCCACATGCTTGCCAACACTTGTTAGCTTCTGTCTTTTTGATGGTCGTCAATCTGACAGGTTTGAGTGATCGCTCACTGTGGTTTTGCTTGGCATTTCCCTGATGATTAGTGATGTGGAGCATCTTTTCATGTACCTGTTGGCCATCTGTATGTCTTCTTTGGAAAAATGTCTAAGTCTTCTGCCCATTTTTTAATTGGATTTTCAACATATTGAGTAATGTGAGTTTTTTATGTATTTTGATATTAACCCCTTATCAGATGTATGGTTGGCAAATATCTTCTCCCATTCAGTAAGTTTCCTTTTTGTCTTGTTGATGGTTTACCTTGCTGTGTAAAAGCTTTTTAGTTAAATGTAACCCTATTTATTTTCTTATCTGTTGTCCTTGCCTAGGTGACTGGTCTAAAAAAATATTGCTAAGACCAATGTAAAAAACTTACTGCCTATGTTTTCTTCTAGGAGTTTTATGGTTTCAGGTCACACATTTAAGTCTTTAATCCATTTTAAGTTTATTTTTGCATATGGTGTAAGAAAGTGGTCCAGTTTCATTCTTTTGCAGGTAGCTGTCCAGTTTTCTCAGCACCATTTATTGAAGAGACTGTCTTTTCCCAATTATATATCCTTGCCTCCTTTGTCTTAGTTAATTGACCATGCAAGTATGAGTTTATTTCTGGGCTTTCTGTTCTGTTCCATTGATCTGTGTGTCTGTTTTTGTGCCGTTACCATACTGCTTTGATTACTGTAGCTTTGGGTTGTATACTTTGAAATCTGGGCACATGACACCTCAAGCTTTGTTCTTTTTCAAGATTGGTTTGGCTATTTGGAGTCTTTTATGGGTCCATACAAATTTTAGCATTCTTGTTTGGTATTTTGACAGGTATTGCATTGAATCTGTGGATAGCTTTGGGAATTATGGACATTTGAACAATATTAATTCTTCTAATCCATGAGCATGGAATAGTTTCCCATTTATTTGTGTCCTCTTCCATTTCTTAATCATTTCTAATTTTAGTATCTGTAACGTCTCTCCCCTTGCCCTGATTAGTTTAGTCAGAGCATTGGTTAAATGTATGCTTTCTTCTTTTTTAAAAAAAGAAATGGTTATAGGATTTACAAGTTATTCACTTTTAATTTTTAGTTCATTAATTTAATTTCTCTTGTTACTTTAAAACTATTTGAATGTTTATTTTAATTGCACTCATTCTCATTTACTAGCAAGATGCTGTCAGTGTAGATACCTTTTAAAGGCATTGCCAACCAGCATTTGGCAAGCTTCTGGTCGATTCCTCCTTTTATAGACTGCTCCTTTTCAACCAACCTCACCTTGCTGAGCAAACTGAAGAACTCTTAAAAGAGCTGTATTGGTCAGAACTCTTGGCTAACGGTGCCTGAAACTTAACTTACACTAGCTCACATCAAAAAAGGAACTGAGTGGCTCACATAATTGACAACCGGGAAGTATGTTCCTTTAGGCACAGTTTGATCCAGGGTATTTCTGGAAACCTGTGTCTCTTTTTTCCTTAGATCATCTGCTTTTCTCTGATTGTTTTGTTTTCAGGCAGCCTCTCCCAGGTGGTAGGGAAAGATTGGTCTTGCCCCTGTAGGTTTCACCCAGCGCTCATAGCTCCAGATCTCCTAAGATGACATAACTTCTATCTTCCAGTGTTCATGCCTGTCCCTGAAAGAGGATTCTGGTTGCTTTGCTTGGGTTCTTGACTGTTGTATATAGATGAGAATTGATGGAAAGACTGCTTATGAAATGAACAGGATTTACTTATATAAAGAATGTAGAAAGGAGTTAGCATCGCTAGACTACAGAGCTGTCAGTAACACTATGTGACAGATAGTGGTGTGAGCCCCTGGTACCCGGAAATGATAAAATCTGATCAAGAGGCTAAATGCCAAACATCCTGAAGCCACAGTTGGCACTTTGCACACACAGCCCTTTTATTGGGATGCAGAGCACCCACTGGGCCAGGCCTTCCCCATCGACCACACCGATCACTGTCCTGCAACACATGCGTGTGCAGACACCGACAGTCTCCCAGGCCTGTTCGAGTTACACTCCCGAACTCAGTGCTGCGGCACTAGATCAGGTCAGCACCCCCATGTGAGAGGGAGCCAGGAAACAAGCCGAGGCCCGCGAGCAGCAAGCCTCCTCCTGCCTGGGTCCTGCCTGGCCCTGGGCCCGCCCCTGGATCTAGGGGTGGGGTGCTCTGGTGGCTAGCAGAGGTCACGCACCCCTCCCCCTCTCCATCAGTGGGACTTCCTAAAGGAACAGAAAACCGGTGTCACCTCCACATGTGCTTGCCACGTCTCATGAACTTTATTCATAGTCTTATTTTTTTATTTTCTAAATATTTTTCTTGTCGTTGGGATTCCCTCTTGGATAAAAGAATTATTCAAGAAGGAATGTGTATGTGTTTAATTTCTTCATGATCGGGTTCTTAGTTAGGTTTGGATTTGAGGTGCGAATGTCCTCGGCCCCTGCAGTTCCTGGTCAGTGGGGGTACCCTGGAGAACTGAGCCCAGCAGGGCTAACGGGTCAGCTTCCCAGGGGCCCCCTGCTCACAGTGAGATCTGAGAACAAAAGAGGCGTTCTGCTTCCTGTCCTCTTGACGGACAGCACCTGGCTCAGTGGGGGAACAAGTTGATTTGCCTGGGCAGGGACAGGTGGAGAAGAAGGAAGGAGACCTAGTGGGCTTCTGGAAGGCCCCACCAGGCCTGTAAATCACATGCAGCCGGACGCTCACTGTGACCCTCCTTGCCTGAGAGCGGATGGTCCCAGGGAGAAGAGACGGATCTGGGGTTTTAATCTTAAAACACAAGGCCAGTGGATGTCAGGCTGTCACCGATTGGATTTGATACTTCTCCTGCTTGGAATGAGCAGTGGGTTTGCGGGCCAGGAGGGAAAGGCACCTCCCTTGGCTGAGGTTACTGGCATCATGGATACAACGTGGTGGCCTGCATGAACTTCTTCCTTCTTGGGATGTAAGATTTGCTTTGTTTTCTGATGCACCACTGATCTGTGCACGCTCGGTGAATCCTGGGAAGTAAGGGGCCCCCTTTTCTCTTTTCTTGCTACGGATTCGTCATATTAGTCTTGCGAAGTGCATTATTCCATCCCTTTACAGGCTCAGTTTCTGGGCGTGTTTCCTGAAGCGGTCGCATCCAACTTTCTGCTTGGCAGAGCCTCTAGTTCCTGCATGACTGTGCACCCCCCACCCCTGGCCCTGGGTCCCGCAGGCTTGCAGCACCGGCCCCGGTCTTCACTGGTACTGGGGAAGCGTGGCAGTTGATGTCTGTGCCCTTTCTGGAAGCAGTTTCCCCTTCGGCTGGTCTCCTTCAGCACTTAACTCTGTCCCTGATTCATCTTTTTTAATCCCATGTTACATAACCGTGGTGGTTTTTTATATATATATAAATAGTTCATGAGTATGCATCATTTTTATTCATATATGTAAGAATTGTACTTGCCAAAGGACTAGAGGTATTTTGTGGATTAAAATACAGCACATGAGAGGACAGCTTGAAGAAATTCTTTCTGAAGACAGTATGGGAAGGGGGGTTTCCAAGCTCGCAAGCTGAGTGGCCTCTTGCCAGGTAGCTTGGCTTTTTATTACCATTATTATTTTTAATTTTGGTAAGGGCACTTACCATGAACTCTGCCCTCTTAAAGCGCTGTGTGTACAGTAGCGTCGGTGACTGCAGGCACAGGGCTGTACGGCGGATCTCTATAGCATGCTCATCTTTCACTCCTAAAGCATTGCGTTTCCCGGAAGCTTTCTACTAGGTAAGGCGAAATGAGAGATGCCAGCAGGATTTCTTGGTTTTGCGCAGCTCCTGTTGGAAAATGTGTTCAGGTCCATCCACTGCTATGAAATCTAAGCTGTTGAGCCTCTTTACAGGCTCAGCTGCAAGCGGCCCCCAAGGGCTTGCAGGATGCAGTTGTTTTCATCATATCCTGGAGTGTGATGCGATGCCCAACTCCTTGAGGAACAAGACATATAATTCTCCCCACCTGCTTCTTTATCATCATGGAATTCCTCCAGTTTTGTTTTTTCTATCCTTAACCCTTTTTGTCCCTTTCACCAAATTCTTATTTTTAGACTAAGAAGCCAGACACCCATAAATGACCAAGAAGGTCTTTTCCTGGTTAAAATATCAGAAATATTGGCATTTCTTGGAACCCTGAAGTTCACAAAGTCTCTCTCCCCAAAATTTGCCGCCACCCCCATGAAAGGGATTTGCCAAATTTACAAAGATGCACGTAATGAAAGAACTTGGAACTTTTAGGAATTGGAACACTGATTGGTTTTGCTTCTAGATATTTGACCTAGAAGGGTGCGGTCTTAAATACTGCTATTTAGGGTGATTGGCCAACATTTGTGGGTGGGAGGTGACAAAATTGGCCGTAATAACCCTAGAGTAATTTACTTATATTGTAGCACTATTATGCCTTCCTTAATGGCTTCACGAACATTTGAATTGAGAAAAGCCAGTGTCTGCTGTGGCCCGAGGTGGACTGTGTCCCAGCAGTGGTACCATGTGATTGTACCAGGAGATGTCAAAAAGAAGAAAGCAAGAAATATGACGGGAGAGCAGTGCCCCCTTTCCAAGGAGAAGGAACTGAGGTTGCCTGTGGCCTTGGGCCCACCGTGGTCCTCCCAGAGCCAGGACAGGGCTGGACGTGGCCTCACGCACACACAGACTGAGCAGGTTAGGGGAATGAGTCTGCAGGGCCCCCTCCTCAGAGGGCCCCCCCCAGTGGAAGGGACGGGGCCGGCCAAGCCCCTCAGCGTGGCCTTCAGAGTGGGGGCTCGTATAACTGGAATGGGGGAAGCCTGGGGAGGCCCCCCTGGGGAACAGCCGTCAAGTCCTCACACTAATGAGCGCTGTGCCCATTTCTGCGGGCTGGCCCTGCGCCTTTTAGAGACCAGGCATTCCGTGGCCTCAGCTCCTGCCGGGCACTGGCCCACCTTTCTAAGTGGCCTCCTCAGTCCGCTTTGCTGCCCTGCAGCCTTTTCTTGACCCAAAGCAAAGGTAGTTCTTTTTAAAAGGCAAGCCAGGTTATGTCACTGTCCCGTTGCCCAGTCCTAGCTTGTTTGCCCTTTGAATGGCGATTCAGATGGCACCTGCCCGCCGTCTGCCTGGGCCTCTGCTCGTGTGCCCTCTTCCAGACCCGCGGACCTCCTCTTTCTGGCTCCTGCCGTGCTTCCATCCCGGGGCCTGCACTTCCCTGGGTCTGGAATGCTCTTCCCGTCTTTGCGTGCCCGCTCCCTATTGCCTGTCACCCTCAATGCAAAACCTTAGAAGAGGCTCCGAAGTAAGTGACCTGCTCCCCAGGATCCGTGGTAATGACTGGTTTTTAAATTTGCAAACCGCTGCGGACTGATATTTGTGTGAACTGTGGCAGAGACGGCCACAGTGTCAGTGTGTGTGGCCCGCCGCCCAGACTGGGTGCTTGGCTCAGCAGATCAAACCAGCACGGGGTGGGCGCTGCTGGGGGTGGCCACATGCCTCCTGGGCGCTGATGCCCTCTGCAGCCCTCTGGCTTGTGTTGCGTCTCCCCAGTGGAATGTCAGCTCTGCAGTGGCGGGGAGCTTGTCTGGGACTTGCCCCACCTCCCGCCGCAGTGCCAGCATAGAGGTGATGTGCACCGGCCAGGGGCCTGGTCAGGGCCTCCCTGATGCTCCTGCACCTGCTGAGCCTGCCCAGCCCAGAGGCAGGAGAACTAGGGGGCCCAGATTCCCTGCTCCCCCAGGTGGGTCTGCCTCATCACCACACCCAGGGTCATGGAGTCAGGCCTCAGTCACTCTTACAATGACTGGAATAAAGTAATTTGGTGATGTTCCTAGCTCACTGGCGACCTTGACCCAGGGGCTCCATTTCCATGTTTGTAAAGTAGGAATGGCCTTTCCTTCTGCCACCAAATCAGGAAATGTGCTCACTCACAGTTTGTGAGCTCCAAAATGCTGCCCTGGAGGGGCTTCGCAGCTATACACTGATTTTGTAACTAAAAAATGACGATTTTCTCGTTGACTCTTTTTACTGAGGCTAAGTGCAGTTTAGCAAACGTTTTCTGTAAAAGCCACATGTTAGATATTTTAGATGCTGTGAACCACGTGTGTCTCTGTTGGGTTTTTGTTTTTGTTTTCCAACTCTTAAAAAATATAAAAGCTATTTTTAGTTCGACTGCCATAGGAAAGCAGGCCCGGGTGAGGTTTGCCGATCCCCTCATGACAGGCAATTGGAACTGTATTTCTGTGGGACTCCGTAGCTGTTGTTTTCTGTTTGAGTGAAATAAATGTGACCCGCAACAGTTTTTTTTTTCTTGAATTGGTCCTCTTGCAAAAAATGTTTCATCATTGTAGTCATGCTTTCTACTCATTCTCTCTCGTTTTCAAGTGCATTATAAACATTAATGCATTTTACAACTGCTACCTCTGAACACAGAATCATAGGTCTCCAGCCGGGTTGGCGGTTTGTGTAGGAGAGCCCATTGGCAGACCATTTTGAGCTACGATGTGCCCTCAGACCTTAAAGATCCACCTAGAGCACATTCTGATAATAATGTATTTTTGTCTGCCATTCAAAATAGGTTGTGTTGTTAATTTCCTGAAGTTTTCTCCCGATTTACCTGTTCATAGACATCTGATTAAGCCTCCAATTGAATATACAGGAGATACCTTCATTCTTATTTCATTTCCTATGAATAGCCAGCTATGAGTGGTTTTGAGGCCAAGTTTTCATTGCATTGTATACTTTCTAACTGCTTAGTTACAAGTAGGGCCTGGGTACAGGGTGTTGTGAAACGGCCCCTGCCGGGTTCTCCGGACCCCTGCAGGTTTCTCTTACCCTCTGCTAACCATTCTTGACATTCAGTGTTGCCCATCTTGACATTCAGTGTTGCCCATCTTCCAATTTTTAAAAAAATACTCCTTAGTTTCAAATTTTAACAAAGTTCTCTAAAGTTGGCAAGGTAATAGATATAAGAAAAATAGTAATTCAAAAACAAAACTGATAAGACAGTGTGTGGGTATCTCCAACTTATTTCTTTAACTCTGACATGTTTGAGGTCACCAGCTGTGAAGAAGGCTATGGTTTACTGGCAGTGCGTGATCTTAGCCGCAGCCCAGCGTGTTTAAGAGCACAGACCCAGAAGCCAGCTGTGCTGCCTCCTAGCTGTATGATGTGGGGCAGATAAACCACTCTGAGACTCAGTTCCCCATCTGTAAGGCTGCGCTAAAAAAGAACCTTCTGCATAGAATTACTATGAGTTCTAAATGAATTCATACATCCCTGGTACATAGTTAGTGCCATGTAAACATTCATTATTTGTATTTATTGAGGGGAAAATAGACTTTCACCAATACATATTCATGAATAACATTCTGCAACGGGTTGAGTTTGTGTTCCTCGGTTCTTGTCCCACCGCAGGGAAAGGCAGAGACACAGCAGCAAAGCAGAGCTAACGCTTTATTTGACGTCCTCCAAGGGAGGAGCGGGCCAGAGTCGAGGTAGACAAAGGCCCCGAACTTTTCGGTGGGCAGCTCGTCTGTGGCATCCCGTCTAGGAGGCTCCTCTGTGAGTGGAGCGGGGCTATTTGATGTACCGGTTCGTCTGCACAGCCTCTCTCGGTGGGCATGCCCTTTCCCCACGCTGAGCTGTGATGTGGGCAGATGTGATCGTGCCCCTTGGGATCTGGTTGGGGAGGCACTTACCTCCCTTTGTTGTCTCCACATGGGACCTGGACAGAGTCTGGGGAGCTTCCTCTTTGAACCTTATCTGGGGGGCTTCCTCTTCAAACCTTATCTTCCACTTTCCGTCTGCTCATGTCTATCTTTCTACCAAACAGCTCCACATGGGAAAATCTTATCTTTGACTTCTTTGCCCTTTTAAATTTTCTCTATAGGCTTTCGTGGAGGCCCAGAACAAGATCACGGTGCCATTTCTCGAGCAGTGTCCTATCAGAGGTTTATATAAGGAGCGAATGACTGAACTGTATGACTACCCCAAGTATAGCTGCCACTTCAAGAAAGGCAAATGGTATGTGAAGTTGCTTTCATTTCATTTTCATTTTACTTTTCTCAGCGAATGCGTTCGTAAGTTTTAAATCGCAAATTGTAAATAATTGATCAGTTTCTGAAACGAATTCATTAGGAAGTCAGCTCATTTCTATGCTTGACTATGAGAATAATTTTTTTTGTCTATTGTTCAGATTCTTAAGATAAGGATTAAGAAATTTAATAGAGACATTACATCTTGGAAAGAAATCTAGATGGCAGGAAATTATTGTTGTCTATGGCTAGTAAGTAAATAATGAGACAGGTGGTTTCACAGACAACAAGAGATGCGTTTGGCTCTAAAATTAATTCACTTTGGCTTATTCCAAGTTGAGAAGATTTTATCGTCTGCATTTCTCCCATCCAGGAATGGAAATGGGCCAGGAGGTGGCACCTATTTCTTCACTCTTTCTTGTTCCTCTCCCTTTCACATCCACTTAAATGTACTGTCTAATTCTTCTCTCAAGTCTGGAACCACTGTCACAAAAAACTATATAGGGATCAACAAAGTATGATCCACATGCCAAACCCTGCCTGCAGCCTGTTTTATAAAAATTTAAATGGCACCCAGACTTGTCCGTTCGCTTGCACATCATCCACAGCTGCTTTTATGCGACTGCAGAACTGAGTGGTAGCGACAGAGGCCATTGGCCTACAAAGCCTAAAACATTTGCAGTCTTGCCCATGACAGAAAAGTTGCCAGCCATACCCTAGCAGCCAGCCTAGGGGACGGAGCCAGCATCACATTTCAGAAATTCTCCTTTCTTCTCCACTGAAAAGGAGAAATTACTGCTTTATTTGTGTATCAGTTTTAATTTTAGCAAGCAAAGAAAACAGTCTTTATTTGTTTCCTTCATCAAATATGCAGAATTGCAATGACTGATTTGAATACCTAAAGCAATTTAGATAACAAACTCTAGGTACAGGGAGATGGTGGGACCTTCCAGCATATTCCCCATGTCCTTGGAATGACCTGTTTGCAGTGGGACCTTTGTATGTTTTTCTTCTTGCTTTTTATGTGTTTGATTTTACTACTACATGAATAGAAAACTCCACAGCTAAATAAAGACCATCTCTGCCCCCAGGTATTTCTATTTTTACAATACAGGTTTGCAGAACCAACGTGTATTGTATGTACAGGATTCCTTAGAGGGCGAAGCCCGAGTGTTCCTCGACCCCAACACACTCTCTGATGATGGCACCGTGGCGCTGCGAGGTGAGTGACCCCCAGCCAGGCGCACAGGAGATCCCGGGCCCTCCCTCACTCGCAGCTCCAAGTCGGCCAGGCCCTCCCCTTTGAAATGCAGACAGAATGTGGGCCCTACTGCAGGATGGAGGCCCATGCGACATCAGGACAGCTGATTTTTATTTAGGACACAGGAGCAGTCACATGTTCTACTGATGGCATGAAGCAGCATGGGAGAGTAATTCACACTGGACCCATGTTAGTTTCAAGAGGCTTCTGGAATCTTCCGGTAGTCTCATCATTTCCTGTGACATCTCTGAGACCTCTCTGTGTTTGGGAAAAAAATCTTCGGGAAGTAAGTGAAGCTGTATAAAGAATGTTCCAACTTTAAATATAAAACAAGAAAGAATATTTATGAGATCTGTTTCCTTGGCGGTGGGGGGACTGATCAGAGTCTTAATTGCTAGTCAGTATGTTAGAATTAAAAGCAAAGGAACACAATCTTGTAGAAGTCCGATGACATGGTAGCCTGTGCCACGAAGATGCAGGTTTTATATATTTTGCCTCGGTTGCTGTGTCTCCTGCATAACTCTGCCCCCAACGTAACCTCCTCCGCAGCGCATCCAGGTGATCAGCCCTCCTCTGTGCCGTAAGCACGTGTTCTATGTAGGGAAGCTGGCTGTTCTCTGGTTCTGTGGTTTAGTACCTGTACACTGAGAATCATCTCATCAGTATCCTAGATGTTTTCGGTGAAGTTAGCCAGCATTTCCCCTGTAGCATCTTCTGTTTTGGAGAGAAAGCGCCTTGTAGATTCAGCCCTACGGAATTCAGCACTTTGAACACGGAAGTCCTGTAACCAATTTGGTGGGAATTAAAGAGCCCCGTCCCACCAGATCTGTGCAAAGGTCCCTTCGTGGTTCCCCTCATTCTTTCACCAAATAAGCTATGTATGAAAATGGTGACCCATTATCCGATCAGTATTAAAAGTAATCAGTATTGAAAATAAGGTGCCAGCCAGCTTAGTAAGAATGTCCTTCCGTGAGTTTGAGCTTGGAGTTATAAATGAATTTACTAGACTGGTTCTGTGCAGTCTGTACCCAGTGTAGGAATTCCTTTAGTTTCCACAGAGGTTATCCTATAACTCATTCAGAAGGACTCTGGTATAAAGGGTCTCACTGTTGCTCTGATAATGAATTCTAGTCACTTTTTTATGGAATGTGTGTCATGTAAGGACCTAGTGGATGAAAAGGGAAATTAGACACAAGTCCTAGACTCAGTCTTTGAGTTTTCTGAAAATGGTATTACAGGGACATTATAATATGGGTAAACATTCAGATTATTTTAATAGTATATGACTTTTTATTTCAAATGAAAATGTTTTATTTAAATTTTTCCCCAAATTTTTCTAATTACATATAAATAATTTATGTTGAATTAAAAAGTGGGTATTTTCTTCCCATCATGTCCTAGGCTATTTTCTGCATTTCTATACCCACCCGTATGAGCCCAGATAGTTCATAGGAAGTCCCAGATGAGCTCTGCTTTTAACCGAACCACTTTTTGGGTTTATAGAAATTTAGAAATGGAAGCATGTTAGTGGTCATGTAATTCACAACTTCATTTTACTGATGAAGAAACTCAGACGTGGAGAGGTTGGGAAACCTGTCCGAGGTTGTAAGGTTCACCGCTGTAAACCTGGGCTCAGCGCCGAGTTCCTCTCTGCCAGTTTCCTGGCCTTCCGTTGCTGCGTTCTGCCTCCGTGTATGACGGAGAGCTCAGGCCAAGGGCAGGGGGCGGCAGGCCAGGCCAGGGGCTGTGTCCAGGCGCTCCCTCTCTGAGGATTCCTCCTGTGTCCCTTAGGCTATGCGTTCAGTGAAGATGGCGAATATTTTGCCTATGGACTGAGTGCCAGTGGCTCAGACTGGGTGACGATCAAGTTCATGAAAGTTGATGGTGCCAAAGAGCTTCCAGATGTGCTCGAAAGAGTCAAGTTCAGCTGCATGGCCTGGACGCACGATGGGAAGGGAATGTTCTACAACTCATACCCTCAACAGGATGGGAAAAGTGATGGTAAGTTAAGACTTAAGGTGCAGCACCTTTCCCTTGAAATAAAAACGTGACTTCACATGACTTTCAAAGAGACACCAAACCCTACATAGAGGTTGTTTGGCGCAGCACCAGGTTTCCTCAAAGCACGTTGTATCAGTTAGCACTGTTGTGGAACAGATCACCCCAGAACTTAGTGGCTTAGACTAATTCGTTTTTGCCCGTGAGCCTGTGGCTTGGCCGGGCGGTGCTGCTGGGCTCAGCTCTGCTCCAAGTACTCACTCACCATCTAGCAGCCTAGCCGAGGCTTGGACAGATGGCAGTGCAGCAGAAACCCAAGGGTAAGGGCAGAGGGGCACAAGGTGCTTTGGTGCCTAGGCTCTGCCGCTGCATAGCATCACTTCACCGCTTTCTGTTGGCCAGAGTAAATCATAGGGTCTGACCCTGTTCAGGGCGCAGGGACACAGATACAGGGACCTGAGGAAGACCGAGCCATGACTGCAGTCTGCCCTTCACAGATGTGTTGTATCTCCCAAGGGCATCATGGAGAAGATGGATTTTTTTTTCTTTACAAAACCAACTTACTTAATGACATTGAGTGTAAAATTTCCCTACTGCAGAAATCCCATTTCTTCCTCTGACCAGAAGTTACAGGTCATCTGTTTGCCTTGATCTGGACACCTTTCTCCTTGGTAACTTCTAGGACACACCTTTGTTCTTCAGGTGCACAAAGATCCTTTTGTCGTTGAGTAGTCCATCTTCCTTTCTGCCTTCATTCCTCATCTTCCCAGATGGGAAGGGCCGTGTTCCTTGCACCTGTAAAACTGTCAATGCCATGTTCTTCTCTATGCTGCCCCATCCTGGGTGCCCAGTACTTTCGTCTTGTCTTGGTTGGCCTCTGCAGGGGGTGGTTCGTGGTCCCTTTGTGGGAGACGTGGCGCTGGGGGGTGGAGTCTTAGTTTCTTGTTGCCCTGGGCTGGCAGGAGGCGCAGCTCCCCCATCGCTTGCTGTGCACTCTGTCCCCCTCCCATGACTTGCTGCATCTTTGTTACCTTTAGATATGCTTTCTTCCTTTTTGCCTCCCTGCTAGTTGAGTTGGGAATAAAGCTATGCTTTCCACCTCTTTTGGCTGTTCAGTTCTGCTGCCTTTTGCTGACTACTGCAATACCTTTTTCTACATAACACTAGCGAGCTATAAAGAGGAGCTAAGGCAGGCTTTTTCAAGTGTGTTGGCTAAAGAAAGACCTCTGTGCTCTCACTGAATTAGCTGCCTGTGTTAAGTGTGCTGTTGAATCAGAAAATGTCACCTCCTTCCATGTCTGGGGGGGTGATAAAGGACATAACTGGCCATTTCTTGTTAGAGGATAATATTATTAATTTGTGAAAAATGTGAAAATTATTACCTAGCCTCAGCTTTCAGGGGCAAAAATAGTGACTCTGTTGTGACTGAGTTAAGAAAGTAAGACAACGAAGCAAAACTGAAAGAGCAAAACAGCAGCAGACTCAGAGACTCCAAGAAGGGACTAGAGGTTACCAGAGGGGAGGGGTGGGGGAGGACAGGTGGGGAGGGAGGGAGATGGGGATTGTGGGGTATCATGATTGGTGCACATGGTGTGGGGGGATCACAGGGAAGACAGTGTAGCTCAGAGAGGACAAATAGGGACTCTGTGGCATCTTTCTACAGCAATGGACAGTGACTGCAATGGGGCATGGGGGGATCTCAATAATAAGGGTGAATATAGTAATCACACTATTTTTCTTGTGAAACCTTAATAAGAGTGCATATCAATACCTTAATTTAAGAAAAAAGAAAGAAAGGAAGGGAGGGAGGGAGGGAGGGAGGGAGGAAGGAAGCCAGCATCTTCTGCCAGCCGTAATTTTGCTGCCCTCCTGTCGAGAGGACCTCGGAGCTTCTCAGGTTGTGTGGTGGAGGGACTTCTAAGCAGGACTGAGTAATTCTGACTCTGTGCTTCGTCACCAGGGTTCCTGGAAAATCCTTAGAAAAGCACCAAGTATTGTAAAGCATTTTTTATCTCATGGTATTACCTTCTTCTCCCTTGTCCTGAAAGCTTGGTACGTTTAATAATGAAAAAAACGAAGCTCATTTTCAGCACCCTGCAAACCGAGCACAGATGTGTGAATTCTTTCAGGGTGGTGCCCAGCTGCTTCTTAACTTTTTAAAAAATGGACCGTCTTTCAGAGCATCTAGGTTCACAGCATAATCGAGCAGCAAGTGCAGAGATGTCCTGTGCACTCACTCCGTGCTCCCACACACACACACAGCCTCCCCCATTATCATCATTCTCCACCGGAGCGGGACCCTAATGAGCCGACATCAACACATCATAGTGACCCAAAGTCCGTACTTGACATTAGCGCTCGCTCGTGGTGGTGTACGTCCCATCGGCTTGGCCGTGGTGTCATGATGTTATGGCATGTACCCACCAGCGTGGTATCACACAGAGTAGTTTCATGGCCCTAGTAATACTCAGTAGTAATACCCAGCCTCTTTAGCCTCTTTCCCCACTGCCCGCTAGCAACCACTGATCTTTTTACTGTCTTCATAGCTTTGCCTTTTCTAGAATGGTCTGTAATTGGAATCACACAGTATGTGGCCTCTTCAGGCTGGCTTCGTTCACTTAGTAATATGCATTCAGACTTCCACCTTGTCTTTCCATAGCTCGATAGATTATTTCATTTAAGCATTGAAGAATATTGCATTGCTTGGATGTACCACAGTTCATTCATTCATTTATTAAGGAGTATCTTAGTTGCTTCCAGGTTTTGGCAATTACAAATAAAACTGCTATAAACATTCGTGTACAGGTTTTTATGTGAACATAGTTTTCAGCTTCTTTGGGTAAGTACCAAGGAGTGTGATTGCTGAATCCGATAGTAAGAATTTGTTTAGTTTTGTAAGAAACTGCCAAACTGTCTTCCAAAGTAGCTGGACCATTTTGCACTCCCACCAGCAATTAATGAGGGTTTCTGTTGTTCCATATCCTTGTCGGCATTTGATGTTGCCATTTTTTGGGTTTGGGCCATTTTAAAAGGTGGTGCCTACTTGTTTTAATTTGCATTTCTTTGATGACATATGATATGGAGTATCTTTTCCTGTGCTTATTTGCAATCTGTATATCTTCTTTAGTGAGGTATCTGTTAAGATCTTTAGCCCATTTTTTAGTCAGGTTGGTTGTTTTCTTATTGTTGAGTCTTAAGAGTTCTTTGTATATTTTGGATAACTGTCTTTTATTAGCTATGTCTTTTGCAAATATTTTCTCCCAATCTGTAGCTTATCTGTTCATTCCCTTGACAGTGTCTTTCACAGAGCATTTTTTTTTTAATGAAGTCCAATTGATCAATTCTTTCTTTCATGGATCGTGCCTATGGTACTGTATCTAAAGTCATTGCCAAATCCAAGGTCATCTAGATTTTTCTTCTGTGTTACCTTCTAGGTGTTTTATAGTTTTGCATTTGTATTTAGGTCATTGATCCATTTTGAGTTAATTGTTGTGAACAGTAAAAGGTCTGTGTCTAAATTTATTTTATTTTATTTTATTTTGCATGTGGTTGTCCAGTTGTCCCAGGACCATTTGTTGACTATCTTTTCTCCATTGTACTGTCTTTCCTCCTTTTATCAAATACCAGTTGACTCTATTTGTGTGGGTCTGTTTCTGGGCTCTTTACTTTGTCCCACTGATCTCTCCGCTCTTTTGCCAATACCACCTTACTTGGATTACTTATCGTAAATCTTGAGGTCAGGTGGTTCAGTGCTCCAACTTTGTTCTTTTCCCTCAATATGGTGTTGGCTACTCTGTCGCCTCTCCATATAAACTTAGAATCAGTATCCACAAAACAACTTGAGGTTTTTTTTTTTCGGGGCTACATTGAATCTATGGGCTAAGTTGGAAAGAAATAACATATTGATAATATTGAATATTCCTATCCATGAACATGGAACATCTCTCCATTTACTTAGTTATTTTTTATTTCTTTCATCAGAGTTTTGTAATTTTCCTCATACAGATCTTGAACATGTTTTGTTAGTTTTGTACCTAAATGTTTCATTTTGGGGGATTACTAATGCAAATGTTGTGTTTTTTTTTAAATTTTTTTTAGTTGAGTTATAATTGATATACTAGTTACAGGTGTACAACATAATAATTCAATATCTTGAATATATATTGTGTTTATATTATGAAATGATTACCACAACAAATCTAATCTAAAAAAAAATCCATCACCATACAGTTACAGATTTTTTTGTTTCTTGTGATGAGAACTTTTAAGATCTACTCCATTAACAACTTTCCAATATGCAATGACAGTATTATTATCTATAGTCGCCATGCTGTACATGACCTCCCCAGTGGTATTATGTTTCTAATTTCAAATTCCATTTGTTACTGGTGTGTAGGAAAGCAATTAACTTTTGCATATTAATCTTGTATCCTGCAACCAGATAGTCAACTTTTTAAATGTTTCTAACATTGTACAGTATGGGTGGAATAGATTTTCTTAAAATTGTCAAATGCATTTCACATACATTTTTAATGCCTTTAGGCACAGAGACGTCCACCAATCTCCACCAGAAGCTCTGCTATCACGTGCTGGGGACTGATCAGTCAGAGGATGTTCTGTGTGCTGAGTTTCCTGATGAACCTAAGTGGATGGGTGGCGCCGAGGTATCGTACTGCTCTCAGACTTCCCCGCGAAGACCGGGTCTCGGGGATTGTGTTTATGGATATTCTTGTATGATGACCTTTATGTCCCTGGAGCACATACTCTTTTGTTAAAAATACTGGCATTCAAAATGACTCTTAATAATGTAGATGATAAACCTTTTAACTGTCATCTCAACATAAAAACCTTAACCCTGGAAGTATTGGTAAGTATGCATGCTTAAGGTAATGTATGTAAAAGTAGAGAATAACATAAAGTGGAACAGGAACATTTTGAAACTCAGAATCCTGTTTCTCAGAGGTGAGGAGAGTAACCTTGCAAAAGTTTTCTTTGCACACGTAAGAAAATGGTAGCGGAGAGAGAGTACATGTGTTCTCCTTTTGGCACATAACTGTGTTCTTCCTGCATATTGCTCACTTGTTACACTACTATTGATGCCTTTTTCAACTTAGTGGTTCATATTTTATTCTGTATCTTGAAAATCCACTGTGAAAAAACTTTGAGGTACTTGGACTAAGAATTTAACTCTTGGTAGTTCATTTCTGAGTACTGAGAAATATCTTTTTAAAGAAAAAAACATTTGGAATGTTTCAGTGAAGATGGGCTCTTCCATTTTTGGTGGAAATGAGAAATCCACTAGAAACGTTTCGGCTCATTGAGAGACAGTTCTCTGAGACAGTTAGAAATTTGATAAGAAAGGAACATTTTAAATTTGAACTTCCGTTCATGGGTCTGGTTCATTGGGGGATAGACTAGGAATCCAGGGTATTTAGTCCATTGCTGTTAATAGGCCTTACTCCAAATTGTCCTTGTATTTATTTGTTTCTCTAGACCAGGGGTTGGCAAACTATTGCCTGCAGGCCAAATGTGGCCTGCTGCCAGCTTTTGTAAATAAAGTTTTATTGAAACACAGCCATACCTTCTCTGTACATATTGTCTGCAGCTGCATTCAAGTTGCAACCACAGAGTTGAGGACTTGCCACTGGAGGTCATGTGGCCCACAAAGCTGAAAATATTTACTTCCTGTCCCGTAATAGAAGAAATTGACCATACTTTGATGCAGTGTGTTAAAAGGGACTTACATCTTATTACCTGACTGTGCCCCTTTCTCACGCGTTTCTTTCCCACCTAACTGCCCCCCGACAATCTTTCCTTGTGTCGTTACTGCTGGCATTTCTCTCCCATATTTGTTTTTCTTGACTTTTCTGACTTGATTTGTCAGCTTTTTCCCCTTAGTTTTCATCTTAGCACAGCTTCTCCTCATACCTAAGGCTTCTGCTCATGGTGGACAATAGGTGTTTATTTATAAAATAATGCACATTGTACCTTTATCTGAGTGAAGCAATTAGGGAGATAAATATGCTACAAAAAAGCATTTTAAATGTCAGGTGATGGATTTCTCTTTACCTTTTTGGTCAGGGAGGTGCTGATGGGGAAAACTGAAAATAATCTAGTTTAACAATCTAATTTTATTCCCTCTAAGTTCTTCCTACAATCAAAGACATGCTGTCCTGGAGAAATTTCTATGCTTCAAAGCTAATCATTTAATTTTAGAACCAGACCTATTTTAATTAAAGTAATATTGTTTGGTTGATAGAGTAACATGAATACTGGAAATAAATGCCAGAGAATCAGTATTATTTTAGCCCGTTGGCCTAGTAGAAAACCCGTGGAACACACATGCAGCTCCAATTGCTTGAGGCTGTTAGCACTTCGTTGAAGTAGCTAGCTTTTTTCTCTTTTTTACTTTTTAAAAGATTGTGGTAAAATACATGTAACATAAAATTTACCAGTTTAATCGTTTGGAAGTGTACAGCTCAGTGGCATTAAGTACATTCACATTATTGGGAAACCACTACCACCATCCATGTCTGAAACTTTTTTCATCTTGCAAAGCTGGAACTGTACCCACCAGACAATAGCCCCTCACCGCCCCCGACCGCATCCCCCAGTCCCGGGAACCACCAGCCCACTTTCTGTCTCTGTGTACTGCACTGTTCTAGGTACCTCGTGTAAATGTCATACAGCCCTTGTCCTTTTGTGACTGGCTATCTGACTTCACATAATGTCCTCAAGATTAGTCCCTGTTGTAGAATTTCCTTCCTTTTAGACATTGAATAATATTCCATTGTGTGTATTTACCACTTCCTCTTCATTCATCCATCGATAGGCTCTTGGGGTGTTTCCATAGCATTATTGTGAATAATGCTACTGTGAGCAGCCAGTTATATAGAGTGGAGATATATCACTATATGCATTTAACATAAGTAATATTCCATTTTTCTAGGCAACTGAAAAGAAAAGCAGATTTAACTAGTTCAGGTGATCCTCTACCATTCGTTAGACAAATGTTTACCCCATGTAACTTGTCTGATAGAATCTTTACCCAAGCCTTGGGGAGGAGGTGATCATTCCATTGCCTGGACAAAATAAAATACCTGCAAGGGTGATGAACTTGGAAGCCCATAGCTGGGACCACTTACTGGGTGCGCTCGACCCCACAGCCTGCATCTTCTTAGCTGCCATGAACTTGGCCTCCCTAGTCAAAAGGAAAGAAGTCACACGAAAACATTAACAATGACTATTTAAAGAATAGCTGTAACTTAAGGGATGCATCTGTATTGCATGAAATAATAAACGAAAATTGCTAAATATAAAAAAACTGAAGGGACTTATTAATGAGTCCTAAGGAACTTTATATTGGGTTTGGGCCTTAATTAGCAAGTTACTCGGAGGAAGTCCAAGAGAACCAGTGGACTCAGGTGAACACAAACTCAGTGTAGACTTCCCTTAAGTTGTATTCCAGCTGCTTGGCAGCCTTGTTGCAACAGGTGACACCCCCAGTTGCCGGCATTGGTTGGGCAGATCCTGCTGACGGTGAGTGACTCTGTCCTTCCTCACCCTGCTACGCATGCACTTTCTGAGCTGAGAGGACCTTCTTGCTGCCTAGAAGAGCACCCTTTGTCCCTTAAACATGAGGGCTGTAGTTCTGCAGGTGTGAAGCCTTTAGCAGCCTCAGCCCACCCTGAATTGATGGTTCTGTTCCAGGTCAGAAACATCTAGATCATAAAAAGAATCTCAATGCGGCAGGTTCTTGTACCCACGTAGGAGCGTGAGGTAAAGCCCAGGGCAGTCCTGAAGCTGGTGCAGCACCCGCCGGCTGGGCCAAAAGCACCACGATGGTGCACAACTGAGCAGTCACGGCGTTCACTGGGCTGAAGCCATGGTTTGCCAACAGCCTGTATTGAGTGACCCGCACGCACCTTGGAGAAAGCGGGCAAGTCGTCTTCCTAGCCATGCACCAAGGGCATGTGCCACCTTGTTGCTTTATCTTTCAAGCGGTTGCTTTTGGGATTGTCGTTTTGACCTAGTATTTCATTAGGACACGTAATGGTGTCTGTGAGTGGAGAGCGAGTGTTGTGGTGGGCAGGGGGGATGCACCTACCGCGCAGAAGCCAGGAGGTTCTCACTCTGACTACCTGTGTGGCCTTGGGCAAGTCACTGCCTCTCTCCACATCTGTTGCCTGCATTTCTCCGGGACTCTTGCAGCTCTGAAAGTCTGTGGTTGGAGGATTCACCACAGCATCTCACAGATGCTGAAGCGGGCTTCCTGGGTAAGAATCAGCCTCTGGATAGGAGAGCGGTGGGGTGTGCAGCGATGGGCTTATGGGTGGGGTAGGAGGGGCAGGGGGCTGGGTGGCCAACTGAGCGCGTGGGTGCGTGTGAGTTTCTGGGGTGAGCTGCCATCCTCCCCACTCTGGCTGCGCAGTCCAAGTCCAAAGAGGACTTGCCTTTGTAGCCTAGACGCTGTCTCCTCCCCGGAATCTCCTCCTACCAGACTTCCCTCTGCCTTCCCCTACAAACAGATCTCTGTTGCCTTGCGCAGTCCGTAAATTGTGATTAGGACACAGCCTTAATATGCCCATAGTCACTATGCCCGCATCTTTCCCTAGGATGACCACCTTCCAGTTGGCAGCACCCGTAGCTTTCTGGCCACTTTTGGTTATTAGAATTGTTACTGAAGATCAATTGTGGTCCAACACAAAATATCAGTCTCTCCACCTTACATGCATCTTTATCTCCCCAGCTCAAGTGCAGTGAGCACATGGGGGCCTAACAGGTGGGATAGGGACTATTCAGTCCCTTCCTTGGTTATTTAGTTTTTTTCTTATAAAGACTTGGACATGAATAGTCATAGCAGTTTTGTTCAGATAGCCCCAAATGGACACAACCCAAATATCTGTTAACAGGTGCATGAATGAACAAATGGTGGTACATCCGTATGATGGAATACAACTCCACAGTGCGAAGGAATGGACTGATGATGCACTCAGCCACAGGGATGAATCTCAGAATAATTGTGCTCAGTGAAAGAAGCCAGAAAAGAAAGAGTACATAGTGTTCAATTCCACTGATAAAACGCTCTCTAGAAAATGCGGACCAGGCCGTAATGGCACAAAGTGGATCAGAAGTTGCTTGGGATGGGGGCGGGGAATGTGAAGAGCAGGAGGGGACTTTGGGGGGGTGACTTGCCTGGAACACGGGACTGGCATTTTACAAGTAGGACCGTTCTGAGCCATGACAAGCCCTCCAGTTCCCTCCCCGCGATTATTCATTGTGGACCAGTGTTTGCAGTGGTCACGCAGGGAGGGCGAGTCAGAGAAGGGGCACAGGGTCTTAGGCGCCAGAGCCATGTGTTCTCTCCTGGTTCCTCGCTGTCATGATATGCATCCAGGTGCCAGCTCCTTGACGTGTGTCATGGCTTCTTGTTGCAGTGAAATCCCCTCAATTCTGGGAACCTCTGTTCCGTGTTCCCTGATGTGGATTAGAAACTGTGGCTGACCTTTTGCATTGCCCCCTGAAGTTTCTGCTCCCAGCAGGATTCACCTGAGTTCATGCCACTCTGCCCTCCTCTTCTCCATCCTTCAGCAGGGACTGTTCAAGATGACTGGAGGCCAGCTGGCTGCCTCTGGTGCCTCTGGTCCCAGGGGAGGCTCCACCCTGCAAGGGCAAGTGATGTTCCCACTGCCCTGCTCACCGGCCAGCCAAGCGCCGGCTGCCCTCGGTCCCTCCCAGCACCTCCCAGCCGCTGGGATCACAGAGTGCGCCCTGGGGAGCCAGGTGCCGTGCCTGGCGTTTGGCTTGGAGGACCGTGATGCCAGTTATTATTCAGTGTAGACTACGAGGCTTCAGTGGGAGGGCAGGATGGTGGGAGGATAGAAATTACCATGTTTTAAAAGATTCTGTTGGACAAAAAAATTAATATATTTATTTTAAAGTGATTTGTAGAGCATTTGGGGTAGAAAAAAAAGGAATCAAATATTTTGAGGCACTTTTCCCAGCAGAGGGTGCTCTAGAATGAAGGTTCTAAAATGCATTGAGTCCCTTTAGAAGCATCAAGGAGAAAACGCCCAGCCTCTGTGTGATTCTCTCGCTGAATCCTACATTGAGAACCTAATTCTACTGTACCTATTTCTTTAAAAAAAGAGTTTTCTTTTTACAAAGGTAATCCTAATCTTAATGTTTACATATACTTCCACTACCCATTTTTAATATGTTCACTTGTAATCTCAATAATTAAAAATATATATATAAATATATATTTGTGCACACATTTTTGTATATTACACATACATTAACATGTGAAACCGTTGCCTGATGCTTTCTCTTCATGGGCACTCAGCGAATTGATTTCCTTTCTCTCTCCTGCTGAAGTTCACGCACACAGAGACCCTCTCAGCCTGGTGTGCGCCCAGCCTTGCCTTACAGACCAACATGTCAGTAAAGTCTGGGTGTTCCTCGGGGAACCCCTCACCTGCCTCTTGCTCCCTGGGTGGTTTTGACTCGGAGCAGTAATTGCTCAAGGCCCCCTTCCCTGTCGGCATAGTCCCCTCAGTGCCTAGTACGCCCGGCCCTGGGGTGTCCACTCCGTGAGGGTCGGGCAGTACTCGGGGGCAGAGATGGGCAGGCTCTGGCCCTTATGGAAGATGTTCTTGTTGTAAACGGTTCTACCGAAACATTTAAAAATAATACAAAGAAGCATGGGAGCTCGTGATAGAATTTCCACCATGTTCAGTTTGCGTGGCATCTTAAAGCCACCATGACCTCTTGACCTTGAGCCTGAGGCTGCCAGCATGTGTTCCTGTTGGTGACCCTTCATCTGTTTGCGCTGTCCCAGGGAGCTCTGCACTTCCCACGAGCTTCTAGAGACTTCTTCCCTCTAGTGCTTGTCTTCGTATAAGCCCTGGGTGGACTCCTAACTAGACTTGTGTGAGTCCAGGACTCACTGCCTGTGTACTCTGTCATCAGCCCTGCACGAAGTGAGAATGGTGATTAGCATGCAGGAAAATCTCAGCAGCATGGCTGCGAAGGCAGCAAAGTCAGGAAGCCAAACTGAAGACCATTTGCGGTAAAGCTAGAAGGTGGTGCCACTCTGTATATATGAAGCAGCCCCGATGGGAGGGTGGTTCTTGTAATGGTAAGGTTGGATTTGCGCGAACTTTCTCACCTGACCCCTCTTATTGCTCAGTAAGGGGGAATAGAAAACAAACAAATAACCAAGCTTATCTGCCAGAGAAACGACCAGGTAGATTAGAAACAACAGTGGCTACATCACCTCAAAACCTACATTACTCATTTTACTTTGAATGGACTTTCTTTTCCTAGAACTTTCCACTATATCTGTTTCTAGCATACTGAGCAACACATTATATAATACCTGAGTTGATTTTTCCCCCCATTGCTAAAGTACCACATTATATTGGGAAAGCTGGGTACGGTGATTTAATGTCTTTTGGAAATGTTCCCTTATCACTACCCCTGTATTTCTGTTACTTACACTGTCTCCTAGTTCATTGCAAATCCTTAATGAGTCCTATGCATGAAAAGCCATCAGTATAGAGGTGATTAGTTTGACACTGAAAAGTTTTCCTAGATTAAGTTTTGGAAACATACTTAATATAATAGAGCTGTTGCTTTGATTCACAACTGTTTTGAAAGGGATCCAAAAGAATGTATGAAATTGTGAAGTTTTCTGCTGAGAGGAACATGATTAACTCTCAAAGTTATTAAAATCCATTTTCACTCCTTTTGTTAACTTCTGAGACAATTTTAAGTCTCATTGCTTTTTAGTATAGTTATTTTATACACACAATTAATTCTCTTATCATATTACATAAAAGAGCATACTCCTCAGTTTGAAAAAATGCATTAGATGCAAGTTCTCCACCCTCTTTTTGTTGAATTCTAAGTGGAAAAAATTACCTATGTTAAAGAAATTTCACGTCTGTGACTTGGTTATTAATGTAACACCACAAGACTATGGAGTCCAGTAGCTTTAGCATAAAAGGACTGAGGAGTTTTTCTTTGAAAATCATAGGCTTGATGAAAGTCCACATAGTCTATGTACATATGTAAATATTGGTTATGTGTCCCTTTGTTTTGAGAGACAACTTTGTAGACAGTTAAACAACTGGGAGTATAAAACATTAATGAGTGTTCTTTCTGTTCTTTTTCTCTTAACATGAGATGCATGAAGAAAAGCTAGCTTATTCCAGTCACTTGGGAAGCCCAACTGCTCTTTTTATACAGTACTGAGACCAAGAATAGCCAGTCATCAGCTTTAAAATTTGTATAATGCTAGTAATAACAGTGGGTTTATTGTTTCAAATAAAATGGATCCCATTCTCCAGAGAAACTGTCATAGACATATTACTTTTATTTCCTGTTTACTTCTGTAAATTCATATTAAACAAAGAACAGCGCAGATGAACCGGTAGCAGAGCTGATGACTTCTTACGAGCACACCTAGCAGCCGGCCGGACTCTGCTCTGAATGGGGTGGCTGCTGACCCCACATGAAGTATTAACTGAAGACGTTTCCTAACAACATCGTCTTTGGGACCAGATGCCCCTGGGGTGTGTGCTCTGGATTCCCCGGGTTTTCGGGCTCCTGGGTTCCCAGGGGTTCCGTTCCTGGATGTGTTGGGTCACGTGACGTGTGGGGGCGGGGCGGGATAGGAAGAGGCACAGATGAACCTAAATGCCGTTTAAAATACATACTCCGTCTGATCGTTTTGGGTGGCGTCTATCAAGGTTTCCTGGGTGAGTAGCACTATCTCAGGGCAGCGTGACCGCACCGGATGCACGATCAGCTTTCTCGGCGAGTTAGTGTGGCTTCAATGCGGATGCAAAGCCTGGAGCCCCTTCCGCCCGCCCCGCCCCGTGGGAAGTGTGCACGAGACGGCAGGGTGCCTGGGTGCCCTCTTGGCACCCGAAGGCCAGCCCTTGGAGAGCGTGCCTCTGGCCCGCAGGAAGGATGCCGGAATGACAAGCCAGGGCAGCAGGGCGGGCGGACGGAGGTCCGAGGAGACCCGGCCTGGCGCACATCTTTGGGGCCCGCAGGGCGGCGCTGTGCTCGCTGCGCGCCGCGTGTCCCAGGCCTTGCGGGCGCCCCGCCTGCCGCCCCGGCCAGCACGCTGCAGAGGTTTCAGGGCAGCGCTGCCATGATGTCCCCCGTGCCGGGGAGGCTGAGGCCGGAGGGGGTGGGTCGTGGTGCGTCCCTGCCAAGACCGCAGCCCGGGAACTGGGCCAGCCCGTCGGCGTTCTCCTAACCGGGGGCGCGGGGCTCTGGGCCTTCGTGCCCCTGCACTTGCCGGTCATCCCTCGTGCGATGAATCCAAGAGAACTCGTGGCCCTGGGAGGGGTGGCCCTGCCCAGCCTGAGGCCGAGGCCTGGGGCTCTCCGCGGAGAGGGGCTCCGTGCCCCCGCCCCGCCGTGCCCCATCCCAGAGTCCGGGGTGCAGCCCGCTGTCATCGGGGCCTGCTTGGGAGTGGTTACCTACAGCCCGGGTCTGGGCCGATACCCGTACCACCATGGCAACCGTACGGGTGGAAAATCCCAGCAGCCACTTTAGAGGAAGGCCGCTTCTCTTTCAGGACTCAGGGGTCACCCCTTCCCAAAGCCTGCCCAGATCTCACCTCTCCTCCCGGCTCTCCTGCCCGGCAGGCGTTCTTCTCTGCCCTCCCGCTGTACTTTGCATTTCCTGCCCGTAAGGTTCTGCAGCGTTGCTTTATCCGTGTGCACGTGTGTGTGCGCGCGTCCCACCTGAGCGTGAGCTCCCGAAGGCCCTCTGCTATTGATGGCTGTGTTCCAGAACCTGGGTTAGCAGCCGCAGACGGCCAGTAAATGATGGTCGGATACGCAGCCTCAGCTCCGACTCCCCCAAATAGTGGACGGCTGTGTCTGGTGGCACATATTAAACTGTGTCTTTGGTAAAGCAGACGGAAAGTTGGCTGGTATCTAGATTCTTCTGTTCAAACCAGCCGCCTAAGGTGGCAGTTGCCATCTCTATCATCCACTCCAGGGGCAAGGAGTGGCCTTTGGCTTTGTTTTTTTAACTATCAAGGTTCCTCTACTTATGGATAATAAAAAGCTAATTACCAGCAGATTTCCAAGTTTATTTAGCCCATCAACAGAATGCCACAGTCTTTGCTCATCTCATTTTTCCTTTTTCTAAGTACTTTTATTGATACAGATGTTACTACCATCTTCTTCCTTAATTAACATTTTCTGAATTAATTTTCTTAATTAAATGTAATATCAACAAATGACATCCCAGAATTAGATTGTCTAAGTAACTTGTATCTAAAGGGAAATGCTTTTTTAAAAATTGTCAGTAATAAGAATGGTGAAGAGTTTTAGCTTTCATTCTTCTTGCAATTAGTGGATTTAATATTAACAAATTAAATATTGCATTTACAGTAATTCTTAGAATTTTGTTTTCATTAATTAACATTTATTTACATAAAAGATAGATCTTCATAATAAAATCATTTTGAGTCAAGGAAAATATGTTTGAAATAATGTAGGTATAAAATAGAAGGAAGCTATGAAAAACACAGATTTAAGAATTACATATACCATAATGGGTGAGACTAGCATTATTGCAACCTTACTGCAAGAAGTCAGTGCTTTTGAATCAGATTAATTGCTTCCACAGAGCAGTTATTCTAGCTGATGTCATATTGTTTATTCTATTACTGTTCTAGCTGTCAAACTGTTTAAAGGAAAAACAACAATACTGTGTGAACTGGAACTTACACTGTCCCGTGAAAGCCTAGTGTGGTCCCTCACTGTCCTGCTTTTCTGTTTTCCTTTCATCTGGATTTCGGGAAAGTCACTTTATTCTGATGAGATTTGAGTGCCCTCATGAGCATTTTTGTCTCTCCCCCACCCCCAATGATTAACAAAATTCATTTTAAAAATTGCCTTGAAATAGTCTGAATGTGAGGCTGTGGTTAAATACACATTGTCACTGAGTAAAGTTTAGTGGAAGAAAGTGTATTTCTAATTTGTATATTTTAGGACAACAGTAACTTAGAAATGACTTTGAAATATGAGAATTTGAGCACTTGACAGCTTAGGGTTGTTTAGCTTTGCTTAGTGGCTGTGGGATCTCCCTGGATTGTGACAAAGAGAGTTATAGTGGAAAAGACTGACTTAATGGCACTCCACAGCCACGTACCTTGGGACTTCCTGTCTTGGATTAAATATAAACCGCAGCAACTATTTAGTCCAGCCAGAAATGCTGAGGAAAACTCATTAGATGTGCTTGGGACAGCTGTCAGCGCAGGTTTGGTGTGGCTCGCGCCGTGGGTTTTCCTGCCCTATCTTTCTGTTGGCTGAGTCACGACAGCCGAACTAACTGCCATTTGTGATTGATGTGACTTTAAGCCCTAAGCTGGAAAGATTCTGCCTTTATTTAAAGAACAAGAGAACAAAAGTATGAAGTATTCTTAATGAGGCTGCTTTCCCTTACATTCAATAAAGTTATGATTGTGAAGTTGTTGCTGATATTCTTAATATAGGACAGTTTAAAAATGAGGAGGAACTAAAATTCCAGACGTTGGTTTATTAGTTGTCTATATGAAAAGCTTAAGGAAAACCTCTGAAAGACTAGAAATAAAATATTTGTGATTTCCCAAGCAATCAAAGAAAGGAAAAGGTTTATAAAGAAATTTACATGAATGCAGTGCAAAGAGGAAAGGGGGAAAGCAAGGTAAATAGAATACTCAAGAATGTGGAAGCCAGTACATCAGCTGTAACTGAAAACAGAATACAGATTCTTACAGTTTCTAAAACCCAGTGAAGGTGTATGTTCATTTGCAAGAGACCCACTTAAAGGTCTTTTTGATGAGAGGTAATTTGGATATGCATTGAGGATGAGAATGGAGAAAATAATCGAAATCAGAAATCGGGTTTCTCAAAACTGTCTGACATCTTTAAAAAGACTATAAGGAGCCTAGAAAAAAGATGAAGAGAATGCACATGAGTCCTTCACTATTATGTGTAGTTTGTGACAAAAGCTCAGAAAGCGAAGTATGATTCATTTTGGGGAAGGGAGACTGCTTCAGAACTTAAAAAATAGCAACAAGAAAGAGCAGGCAAATTAAACCAGACTTCCTAGAATCTTGTATAAAACTGTTCACTTCCTCGGAATCCTGCTGATGTCTCGGTTACCCATGTTCTTTAAAACAATTTTTCCTGAGAAAGAGATGTTTAACTTTTCACATCCGATCTGCTGCCAAGTGTTTGAAAATGCTAGACATTTTAGACATGCATAATTTATAAATGCAGAGAACCTGACTGACAGACAGCTGGTCTAGCTAAATGAACCTGTAGCTAGAAAGTGGATGGACGTTTTTGGAAGCTGGAATCTGATTCCTTCAAGTCTAAAAATGTGCTGCTGCTAATAAGTAAAACCCTTAAGCAGTCCATGCTCGAACACTCTTGCTGAGATGACATTTAGCTTGATACCATCACATTGCACTGATACCAGGAATCGGTGTGTGTCAGCTCGATGAAAGCCATACGGCAGCTCAAGCGCGTTACGTTTAACGGTTTTACCAATGCATAAAAGAAGCAAGTCCCAAAGGCGGTAGGAGTTCATAGAAGTATTAGTGAAATAGGAAGCAGAACAGTGAAAATATCCCACCATGCAGTGAAACAGAAGGAAGTATATAGCAGTTATGTTTTTTAATACTCATATGCCTTATTTTTAGTCTGATATTAATTATACTCTTTATTCTTAAGTCTATGCTTTTTCTTTTTTTTTTTTTTTAAATTAATTATTTTTTATTGAAGGGTAGTTGACGCACAGTATTACATTACATTAGTTTCAAGTGTACAACACAGTGGTAGAACATTTATATACATAATTCTAGGTTCCAGCTATCACCCTACCAAGCTGTTACAGTATCTTGACTATATTCCTTATGCTATACATTACATCCCGGTTACTTATTTATTTTACCATTGGAAGTCTGTCCTTTTTTTTTTTTTTTTTTTTTTTTTTTGTGAGGGCATCTCTCATATTTATTGATCAAGTGGTTGTTAATGACAATAAAATTCTGTATAGGGGAGTCAATGCTCAATGCACAATCATTAATCCACCCCAAGCCTAATTTTCGTCAGTCTCCAATCTTCTGAGGCATAACAAACAAGTTCTTACATGGAGAACAAATTCTTACATAATGAATAAGTTACATAGTGAATAGTACAAGGGCAGTCATCACAGAAACTTTCGGTTTTGCTCATGCATTATGAACTCTAAACAGTCAGTTCAAATATGAATACTCATTTGGTTTTTACACTTGATTTATATGTGGATACCACATTTCTCTCTTTATTATTATTATTTTTAATAAAATGCTGAAGTGGTAGGTAGATACAAGATAAAGGTAGAAAACATAGTTTAGTGTTGTAAGAGAGCAAATGTAGATGATCAGGTGTGTGCCTGTAGACTATGTGTTAATCCAAGCTAGACCAGGGCAATAAAACATCCACGGATGCAGAAGATTTCTCTCAGAACAGGGGGGGTGAGGTTCTAAGCCTCACCTCTGTTGATCCCCAATTTCTCACCTGATGGCCCCCCTGCGACTGTGCCTGTCTTAGGTTGTTCCTCCCTTGAGGAATCTTACCCGTCTCTGGCTAACCAGTCATCTTCCGGGGCCATACAGGGAAATGTGAAGTTGGTAAGTGAGAGGGAAGCCTTATTGTTTGAAGAGGTTAGCTTTTTACTTCTTTGCATATTTATGCCCTGTGGCTTCTATGCCCAGCATTTGTCTTGAGGTATCTTTACCACTTGGAAGATTTATGATACTCGGTAAATTTGATATGAGGCACGAATTCTATTTAAGGGTTATAATTAGGAAGGAAGAAGAAAAGCTATAGAAGTAGCAGGCGGAAGAAAACATGGGAAGATTGATTATTTCTTTGACATATCTTCTTGTAGAGTAACTTCAGCATGTATAGGTTTTAAGCTACTACTTAAGTTGCGCACACACATTAACATAATAGGAGTATAGTTACATAACCAAAGCATATCTGTAATTACCAGCCATCTCCAGTGAAACCAAGATAACCATTAAGGCACCTTAGGCATTTGTGAAAACTTATCTATGATATGGTGGATATTGTCCAACTGAACTTGAACAGTCTGAGAGAAATCAGACAAATTAAAACAACCCATTCCTGGGGACTGTTCACATGCCATATGTTCTTTTAACAGTAAATAGTCTGTAGTTGTAAGACTTTGGAGCGCTACAATTTGCACTTCTCCAAATTCTTGGTTGAGTTCCAACAGTATAGATCCAGTCCAATTTGTTGTTTTACTGTATGCACAGGCCAGCTTAGATATCTCCTTCTTCATTCCCATGGCAAGTCCAGGAACTGGTGGGATGAGTGCATCTACAGCTGTAGCAGTGCGTGGATCTTTGTTGGGGTTTTTTGATGATCATCTTCTGGCATGAGTCTTCCAGAGAGTGCTGATGTTGGAAGTTCTTCTTCATATCATATCTTAGTTCATTTTCAGGGTAGCCCAATTAGGCTTCGATCCTCTGTATAAACACAAACAGACCCTTTGCCTACACTTTTATATGCCCTTTATACCCTTGTGTAGAACTCGTTGGAGGTTACCACACAGGAACTGCCCTTTTTTTTTTTTTTTTGCTTTGTTTTTGGTATCACTAATCTACACTTACATGACGAATATTATGTTTACTAGGCTCTCCCCTATACCAGGTCCCCCCTATAAACCCCTTTACAGTCACTGTCCATCAGCATAGCAAAATGTTGTAGAATCACTACTTGCCTTCTCTGTGTTGTACAGCCCTCCCTTTTCTCCTACCCCCCCATGCATGTTAATCTTAATACCCCCCTACTTCTCCCCCCCTTATCCCTCCCTACCCACCCATCCTCCCCAGTCCCTTTCCCTTTGGTACCTATTAGTCCATTCTTGAGTTCTGTGAATTCTGCTGCTGTTTTGTTCCTTCAGTTTTTCCTTTGTTCTTATATTCCACAAATAAGTGAAATCATTTGGTATTTCTCTTTCTCCGCTTGGCTTGTTTCACTGAGCATAATACCCTCCAGCTCCATCCATGTTGCTGCAAATGATTGGATTTGCCCTTTTCTTATGGCTGAGTAGTATTCCATTGTGTATATGTACCACATCTTCTTTATCCATTCATCTATTGATGGACATTTAGGTTGCTTCCAATTCTTGGCTATTGTAAATAGTGCTGCAATAAACATAGGGGTGCATCTGTCTTTCTCAAACTTGATTGCTGCGTTCTTAGGGTAAATTCCTAGGAGTGGAATTCCTGGGTCAAATGGTAAGTCTGTTTTGAGCATTTTGATATACCTCCATACTGCTTTCCACAATGGTTGAACTAACTTACATTCCCACCAGCAGTGTAGGAGGGTTCCCCTTTCTCCACAGCCTCGCCAACATTTGTTGTTGTTTGTCTTTTGGATGGCAGCCATCCTTACTGGTGTGAGGTGATACCTCATTGTAGTTTTAATTTGCATTTCTCTGATAATTAGCGATGTGGAGCATCTTTTCATGTGTCTGTTGGCCATCTGTATTTCTTTTTTGGAGAACTGTCTGTTCAGTTCCTCTGCCCATTTTTTAATTGGGTTATTAGTTTTTTGTTTGTTGAGGTGTGTGAGCTCCTTATATATTCTGGACGTCAAGCCTTTATCGGATGTGTCATTTTCAAATATATTCTCCCATACTGTAGGGATCCTTCTTGTTCTACTGATGGTGTCTTTTGCTGTACAGAAGCTTTTCAGCTTAATATAGTCCCACTTACTCATTTTTGCTGTTGTTTTCCTTGCCCGGGGAGATATGTTCAAGAAGAGGTCACTCATGTTTATGTCTAAGAGGTTTTCGCCTATGTTTTCTTCCAAGAGTTTAATGGTTTCATGGCTTACATTCAGGTCTTTGATCCATTTTGAGTTTACTTTTGTATATGGGGTTAGACAATGGTCCAGTTTCATTCTCCTACATGTAGCTGTCCAGTTTTGCCAGCACCATCTGTTGAAGAGACTGTCATTTCGCCATTGTATGTCCATGGCTCCTTTATCAAATATTAATTGACCATATATGTCTGGGTTAATGTCTGGATTCTCTAGTCTGTTCCATTGGTCTGTGGCTCTGCTCTTGTGCCAGTACCAAATTGTCTTGATTACTATGGCTTTATAGTAGAGCTTGAAGTTGGGGAGTGAGATCCCCCCTACTTTATTCTTCTTTCTCAGGATTGCTTTGGCTATTCGGGGTCTTTGGTGTTTCCATATGAATTTTTGAATTATTTGTTCCAGTTCATTGAAGAATGTTGCTGGTAGTTTCATAGGGATTGCATCAAATCTGTATATTGCTTTGGGCAGGATGGCCATTTTAACGATATTAATTCTTCCTAGCCACGAGCATGGGATGAGTTTCCATCTGTTAGTGTCCCCTTTAATTTCTCTTAAGAGTGACTTGTAGTTTTCAGAGTATAAGTCTTTCACTTCTTTGGTTAGGTTTATTCCTAGGTATTTTATTTTTTTTGATGCAATTGTGAATGGAGTTGTTTTCCTGATTTCTCTTTCTGTTGGTTCATTGTTAGTATATAGGAAAGCCACAGATTTCTGTGTGTTGATTTTGTATCCTGCAACTTTGCTGTATTCCGATATCAGTTCTAGTAGTTTTGGGGTGGAGTCTTTAGGGTTTTTTATGTACAGTATCATGTCATCTGCAAATAGTGACAGTTTAACTTCTTCTTTACCAATCTGGATTCCTTGTATTTCTTTATTTTGTCTGATTGCCGTGGCTAGGACCTCCAGTACTATGTTAAATAACAGTGGAGAGAGTGGGCATCCCTGTCTAGTTCCCGATCTCAGTGGAAATGCTTTCAGCTTCTCGCTGTTCAATATAATGTTGGCTGTGGGTTTTTCATAGATGGCCTTTATTATGTTGAGGTACTTGCCCTCTATTCCCATTTTGCTGAGAGTTTTTAACATGAATGGATGTTGAACTTTGTCAAATGCTTTTTCAGCATCTATGGAGATGATCATGTGGTTTTTGTCTTTCTTTTTGTTGATGTGGTGGATGATGTTGATGGACTTTCGAATGTTGTACCATCCTTGCATCCCTGGGATGAATCCCACTTGGTCATGGTGTATGATCCTTTTGATGTATTTTTGAATTCGGTTTGCTAATATTTTGTTGAGTATTTTTGCATCTACGTTCATCAGGGATATTGGTCTGTAGTTTTCTTTTTTGGTGGGGTCTTTGCCTGGTTTTGGTATTAGGGTGATGTTAGCTTCATAGAATGAGTTTGGGAGTATCCCCTCCTCCTCTATTTTTTGGAAAACTTTAAGGAGAATTGGTATTATGTCTTCCCTGTATGTCTGATAAAATTCCGAGGTAAATCCATCTGGCCCGGGGGTTTTGTTCTTTGGTAGTTTTTTGATTACCGCTTCAATTTCGTTGCTGGTAATTGGTCTGTTTAGATTTTCTGTTTCTTCCTGGGTCAATCTTGGAAGGTTGTATTTTTCTAGGAAGTTGTCCATTTCTCCTAGGTTTCCCATCTTGTTAGCATATAGGTTTTCATAGTATTCTCCAATAATTCTTTGCATTTCCGTGGGGTCCGTCGTGATTTTTCCTTTCTCGTTTCTGATACTGTTGATTTGTGTTGACTCTCTTTTCTTCTTAATGAGTCTGGCTAGAGGCTTATCTATTTTGTTTATTTTCTCGAAGAACCAGCTCTTGGTTTCATTGATTTTTGCTATTGTTTTATTCTTCTCAATTTTATTTATTTCTTCTCTGATCTTTATTATGTCCCTCCTTCTGCTGACCTTAGGCCTCATCTGTTCTTCTTTTTCCAATTTCGATAATTGTGACATTAGACCATTCATTTGGGATTGCTCTTCCTTTTTTAAATATGCTTGGATTGCTATATACTTTCCTCTTAAGACTGCTTTTGCTGTGTCCCACAGAAGTTGGGGCTTAGTGTTGTTGTTGTCATTTGTTTCCATATATTGCTGGATCTCCATTTTGATTTGGTCATTGATCCATTGATTATTTAGGAGCGTGTTGTTGAGCCTCCATGGGTTTGTGAGCCTCTTTGCTTTCTTTGTACAGTTTATTTCTAGTTTTATGCCTTTGTGGTCTGAAAAGTTGGTTGGTAGGATTTCAATCTTTTGGAATTTTCTGAGGCTCTTTTTGTGGCCTAGTATGTGGTCTATTCTGGAGAATGTTCCATGTGCACTTGAGAAGAATGTATATCCCGCTGCTTTTGGATGTAGAGTTCTATAGATGTCTATTAGGTCCATCTGCTCTACTGTGTTGTTCAGTGCTTCCGTGTCCTTACTTATTTTCTGCCCAGTGGATCTATCCTTTGGGGTGAGTGGTGTGTTGAAGTCTCCTAGAATGAATGCATTGCAGTCTATATCCCCCTTTAGTTCTGTTAGTATTTGTTTCACATATGCTGGTGCTCCTGTGTTGGATGCATATATATTTAGAATGGTTATATCCTCTTGTTTGACTGAGCCCTTTATCATTATGTAGTGTCCTTCTTTATCTCTTGTTACTTTCTTTGTTTTGAAGTCTGTTTTGTCTGATATTAGTACTGCAACCCCTGCTTTCTTCTCACTGTTGTTTGCTTGAAATATGTTTTTCCATCCCTTGACTTTTAGTCTGTACATGTCTTTGGGTTTGAGGTGAGTTTCTTGTAAGCAGCATATAGATGGGTCTTGCTTTTTTATCCATTCTGTTACTCTGTGTCTTTTGATTGGTGCATTCAACCCATTAACATTTAGGGTGACTAGTGAAAGATATGTACTTATTGCCATTGCAGGCTTTAAATTCGTGGTTACCAAAGGTTCAAGGTTAGCCTCTTTAGTATCTTACTGCCTAACTTAGCTCGCTTATTGAGCTGTTATATACACTGTCTAGGGATTCTTTTCTTCTCTCCCTTCTTATTCCTCCTCCTCCTTTCTTCATATGTTGGATGTTTTGTTCTGTGCTCTTTCTAGGAGTGCTCCCATCTAGAGCAGTCCCTGTAAGATGTTCTGTAGAGGTGGTTTGTGGAAAGCAAATTCCCTCAGCTTTTGTTTGTCTGGGAATTGTTTAATCCCACCGTCATCTTTGAATGATAGTCGTGCTGGATACAGTATCCTTGGTTCAAGGCCCTTATGTTTCATTGTATTAAATATATCATGCCATTCTCTTCTGGCCTGTAGGGTTTCTGTTGAGAAATCTGACGTTAGCCTGATGGGTTTCCCTTTATAGGTGACCTTTTTCTCTCTAGCTGCCTTTAACACTCTTTCCTTGTCCTTGATCTTTGCCATTTTAATTATTATGTGTCTTGGTGTTGTCCTCCTTGGATCCTTTCTGTTGGGGGTTCTGTGTATTTCCGTGGTCTGTTCGATTATTTCCTCCCCCAGTTTGGGGAAGTTTTCAGCAATTATTTCTTCTAAGATACTTTCCATCTCTTTTCCTCTCTCTTCTTCTTCTGGGACCCCTATAATACGGATATTGTTCCTTTTGGATTGGTCACACAGTTCTCTTAATATTGTTTCATTCCTGGAGATCCTTTTTTCTCTCTCTATGTCAGCTTCTATGCGTTCCTGTTCTCTGATTTCAATTCCATCAATGGCCTCTTGCATTCTATCCATTCTGCTTATAAACCCTTCCAGAGTTTGTTTCATTTCTGCAATCTCCTTTCTGGCATCTGTGATCTCCTTCCGGACTTCATCCCATTTCTCTTGCGTATTTCTCTGCATCTCTGTCAGCATGTTTATGATTCTTATTTTGAATTCTTTTTCAGGGAGACTGGTTAGGTGTGTCTCCTTCTCTGGTGTTGTCTCTGTGATCTTTGTCTGCCTGTAGCTTTGCCTTTTCATGGTGATAGGAATAGTTTGCAGAGCTGAGACGAGTGACGGCTGGAAGGACTTCCCTTCTTGTTGGTTTGTGGCCCTCCTCTCCTGGGAGAACAGTGCCCTCTAGTGGCTTGTGCTGCGCAGCTGCGTGCAGACAGGGCTTCTGCTTCCTGCCCGGCTGCTATGGAGTTAATCTCCGCTGTTGCTGTGGGCGTGGCCTGGCTCGGGCAGCTACTCCAAAATGGTGGAGTCGCGTTGGAGCAGGAGCTGCTGGGAGGCTATTTATCTCCGTAAGGGGCCTCCCTGCTCCCTGCAGCCCAGGGGTTAGGGTGCCCAGAGATCCCGGATTCCCTACCTCTGGATTAAGTGGCCCGCCCTGCCCCTTTAAGACTTCCAAAAAGCACCCGCCAAAACAAAACAACGCCCACCAAAAAAAAAAAAAAAAAAAAAAAAAAAAAAATTTTTAATTAAAAAAAAAAAAAAAAGCTGGTCGTTCGTTTTTCTTTATTCTCCGGTGCCAGCCTCAGGCCTCTGCTCACCGGTCTTGCTGCCCTGTTTCCCTAGTATTGGGGTCCCTGTCCCTTTAAGACTTCCAAAAAGCGCTCGCCAAAACAAAACAGCAAAAAAGAAAAAAAAAAATGGTCGCGCGCTTTTCTTATGTCCTCTGTCGCCCAGCCTCCAGTGCCTGCTCACTGTTCTTGCTGCCCTGTTTTCCCAGTATCGAGCGCCCTGCACTCTGGCCCGGATGGCGGGGGCTGGGTGTTCGGCAGCCCTGGGCTCCGTCTCCCTCCCGCTCTGCCTATTCTTCTCCCGCCGGGAGCTGGGGGGGAGGGGCGCTCGGCTCCCGCGGGGCCGGGGCTTGTATCTTACCCCCTTCGCGAGGCGCTGGGTTCTCTCAGGTGCGGATGTGGTCTGGATATTGTCCTGTGTCCTCTGGTCTTTATTCTAGGAAGGGTTGTCTTTGTTATATTTTCATAGATATATGTTGTTTTGGGAGGAGATTTCCGCTGCTCTACTCACGCCGCCATCTTCCGCCCCTCCTATGCTTTTTCTTAAAGCAAACACAATGGTATACCCTGAAAATGTAATTATCTAACAAAGAATTAAAAGTGAGTTGAAATAATATATATATACAATGACAAAATTTACTTCTAGCCATGACGTATAACTGGTACTGGACTAGCCCACCAGCCATAAACAGCTAGAAAAGTATGCAAAGTTATATGAAAGTAATATTGGTCAATAGGCATTGCAGGACTGTCGTCTGTGAAAAAGTCGAGTCCTGGGGTTACTCCAGCTTCTTGCCTAGAGGCATTTTCTGGACCCTGGCGCAGGGAGGTGAGCCCACAGAGCATTGCAGTCTCACTGAACTAGGATCCAGAGATTGGAATTCAGGACAACTGAAGCCACTGGAATTTATAGGCAGAGTGTCAAAAGTAGGGGTACTACCCACTCAGAGTCCCAGAGATCTGCCTTTGTGTCCCCTCATGTCTGGGTGACTATTACACAGTGTGTGCATAGGGTGAGACCCCATGATTCAAGCCAATGACTACCAGGGAGCTGTGAGCCAACAATTACCAAGGTTTAACAAATCTGGGAGATTTTTCACATTCCGACCAAAGTGGAAAGACTTTGTGAACACCCAGGGTATTCAGCAAGACCCCAGAGAGTCCAGGCCGTAGCTGGAGGGCTGTGGACTTGACCCAGCAGAGCTTGAAGACAAGCCTTAAGTGGATCAAGTGGATCAAATTAACTGCCTCAAAACTTTTTAAAAGAAGACCTAAAAAATACCCCACAAAACACCAAAAACAAAACCCAGACCGCATGCCAAATGTTCAGAATCCAATTAAAAATTACTAGATGTGTAAAGCAGCAGAAAACTGTGGCTTATAACCAGGAGTAAAATTAGTCAATAAAACAGATTCAGAAATGGCAGGTAGTTGACTTAGTAAACAAGGACTTTTTAAAAGCTATTACGAAAATACTTTTGAAAGGCTTTTAGAAAACATTAATGTAATGAATAAAGAAATAGACAATATAAAGACAAACCAAATATTCTTCTAGAGGTGGAAAAATAAACTATCTGAATTGAAAAATTTGCTGGGTGGGCTTAACATCAGTTCAGATGCTTATAAAAGGAAGTATCAGTGAATTTGAAGACAGGGCTATTGAAACTATAAACCACAAAGAGAAAAAAAATTGAAAGCAAAATGAACAGCCTTACTGACCTGTGGGACCATTTACCAAGTGATCTAACACTGTGTATTTGAAGTCCTACAGTAGGGCAAGGGGACACAAAAAGTATTAATGAGGAAAAAATGGCCAAAAATGTTATGAATTTAATAAAATAGGCAAATCTACAGATCTAAGGTGCTCAGCAAGTCTCAAACAGGCTATTTCAGCAAAGCCCATTATAACCAATTCTCAGGAAACCAAAGATAATAAGAAAAACTTAAAAGCAGCCAGAGAAGTTACGTAGAGAAAAAGATGACAGTGTGAGTCCAGAGATAATGGTAAAATGCCTTCTTAATGAGGCCTACCTCGACTGCTGTATTTAAAACCATTGTCCCTCCGCACACATCCTGTCTCCCTTGCCCAGACCCGTTCGTGTTCTCCATGGCATCTATCATTTTATCATACACTACATAGTGCATAGTTGTGTGTTTGTCTCCTCCACTGGAATGTGACATTTTTCCCTGATTTGTTCACTGATGTCATGTTAAGACCTAGAAAAATGTCTTGTACCTGATAGCCACCAAGCAAATATTTCTTGGTTGAACAAATGAAAGAAAAGGTTGGCAAGTGTGTTAGGATTCTCCAGAGAAACAGAACCATCAGAATATGTTGATATGAATAGAAGGAAAGGTTTATTTTTAAAGAATTGGCTGACGTGATTATGCAAGCTTGACAAGACCAAAGTCTTCAGGGCAGGCCATAAGGCCGGAACCCCTTAGTTTCAGTTTGAGTCCAAAAGCAGTCTGTTGGCAAAATTCCTTCTTGCTTGGGAAAGGCAAGCAATAGCAGTGTTTTTCTATTAAGGCCGTCAGCTGATTGGATGAGGCTCACCCACATCATGGAGGATAATCTGCCTTACTCAGAGCCCACCAATTTAAACGTTAATCTCATTCAAAAAATACCTTCACAGAAACATCCAGAATAATCTTTGACCAAATATCTAGGTACGGTGACCTAGCCAAGACACACAAAACTAATCATCATTGTAGGAGGTGGAAAAACAGGAACTGTCACACTGCTGAAATATAAGAGTATAAATTAGTACAATCTCTTAAAATAATTTGGCAATATCTAATAAAGTTGAGTATGTACATAGCCTACCAGTGAGAAATTTTACAATTTTACTTCTAGTTATAAACCCTGGGACACAATTACAAGGCCACAAATACACAAGTTCAAGAATTTGTCTAAAGTATTGCTTGTAATAGAAAGGAAATAGAAATAATCTAAATGTTTATCAGTTGTGGCAATTAATTGTGGCATATTTCCAGATTGGAGTACTATATAGCAGTTAAGTGAAGTAAATGTGTATATATATCAGCATGGATTAATTTTTTTAATTATGTTGAATGAAAAAAGTTAGTTGGATTTAGATGCCACTTGATCAATTTTGGCAACTCAAAACCAAAATATATTGTTTGTTGCATTAGCTTTTTATCAAACCTTCTTTTTGCTACTGAAGATTCTTCTTTTAAATACTATAAAAGAAATCCACAGAAGCACAGGCCTTTGTCCCCTGACATCTTGTGGTACCTCAAAAGCAATGACTGAAGATATGCATACAGAGCTGCTTGTTAATGTGACCGGTATGAGCCACAAGTGAAATTCTTTTAAAATACGTAACCCATAACACAAATTCAAAGTCAGGAATATTAATATTCAAAATGACAGATTGCATATCTTTTCAGTGACAAATAGACTTGAAATAAAAATCACACTGAGTCATGACATTTAATTATGTCTGTTAAATTTTCTACTTAAATACTTCACTGTTTTATGGATAAATATAAGTAAACAAAGAGTGAAATAAGTTAAAATTGAGAACATTATTTTGACAACTTTTTTTTTTAACTTTATCCGATCATCTGTTTGGGGCACAGATACTGCATATGAGGTTAAGCTTTACCTTTTACTTAACGATGCTCTCACCAAAAACATGTCCTAACCAGCCCCTGCGCCATTTTTATTTCCTTTGTAGTTATCCGACGATGGTCGCTACGTCTTACTATCGATAAGGGAGGGATGTGACCCAGTAAACCGACTCTGGTACTGTGACCTACAGCAGGAATCCAATGGTATTACTGGTAAGTTATCTTTCAAACACAGGTAATTATTCCAGAAAGTTCCATTAAAAAGCAATTATTTTAGTCTTCTAATTGATTTCCCAAGAAACCTTTTTCCATTCAACCACGTCATCTCAGTTCATATGATTTTTTTTCCTTTCAGTATTGTTCCATGATAGGAAGAAAAATTGAATGAAGCTATTTGTTGGCTTTTAGCGTTTTCTGTGTAAATTGAGGTTAACCATATTTTTTGCATATGAATGAAAATATTCTATGAATACTGCAGGTGAAGGGTGTTAAGGAGAAGCTGGCCTTCTGGTCTGTGAAGCATTGTAAGTGTCTAGGTGTAACGGTGCAAACTGTCCCGGGCAAGTGATAGGATATCAGTGGGAATTTACCAGGTCAGCAGGTAGTCACAGCTCTGAGCCACACGCACAGGAAGAGCCTGATTGTGCTTCCTGAAGCCTCATACATCATGATCGCAAGCATAGTTGCAGATTCCGGAGATGACTCGTTTTAAATGTTATTCTCTTGCAGCAGCTATATTAGACTAGCCGCATTATCAACCATAAAAGCTTTTCAACTGCACAATCCATTATGCTGAAAATTCCCAGACCCAAAAACTCTAGCGGGGATATGCTGGCAGCCAAAAAAGGGCACTGAACTAATTATGCCATGTTCTGGGGACACAGATTCTCAAACTATACAATTTGAGTGTATTTCTAATTACTCATTAGATTACCTCATTGTTGGCATCTAATCTATACCACATTATGATAAGAAAATATGTAAAAATTTTATTATTGACTGGGCATTGATTGCATCATGCTTAAGTTTCTTTGAACAACACCTGCATCCTGATATTAATACTACAGAGCACCAGTCACACAGAAGGATGAAGTCAGCAACCTTTATTCTAATATTAAATATATATCCATTTACTAAAGCTGTCTTTTTTAAAAAAAAAAAAAAGATAAACCCACTTTGAAGTTGAAAGATATCTGTGTCAACCACATCAGTTTTCACATTTTTGGACCGGAGCAAAACACCACCCAAAAATTGTTAATATGAGTTGCAAGCCTGGGTCTGCACCGAACTGAGCAAACATTTGGAGACTGAATCGGAACACAACAGTGGCAGTTGTTTACGGCACTGTTACCCTGCTCAGTGTTCCTGGGTGAGCCTGAGGTGGTGGGAAGGACTTTGCCTTCCTCCAGTTTACTAAAAATTCCAGGTGCACTCACTGCTCTTCCCCCAGAAAAAGCTGGTTTCATTTTCTATGTATTATCTCATTATATCTTTATTAGGCAGGCTTGTTATTAAATGATGCACATTAACAAATTAAAAAACACAAATTGCTTAATTTAGTCCAAATACAGAGAAGAAAATGTCATCCACATATGCATTATACTAAATGTTGTTGCTGTGTGACTGTAATAATAGTCATATTCTGAGTGAAGCTCACAAGTCCTAGCAGAACTTGACAAAGCCCCCTGTTTTCTACTGAACCGCTTGGTCCTTTTCTTTAGTTTTACACCTTCTATCCTTATCCCCCGATTTATCCTTGCATTGCAACACCAGTGAGCATGAAGAAGAAAACGGGAGCTGCTAGGTAACCCTGCGTGGCTGAGATGCATTCAGAATGGAAGAGCCTGCATACAAAATACGCCCGGTCCTGACCCTCCCTCCCAATGCGTTCCTTCCTTCAACTACCTGACAGTTGTCTTCCTAGGTGGTTCCTAGTGAAGAGCGCAGCACAGGGTAACGCTCAGTCAGTGTTAGAAATTTGTATTTTCCCAATTGTTCTCTTGTTTTACTCTTCTGGAGGAATTTTAAGATTATCCTGTCATGATCTGAGCACTAGTTCCAGCTGCATGTTTAACTATGCCTGTGTGTAAACCTATAAATTTATCTCTCTGAGGTTTTTAGGAACCATGTATTTCTTGTTAAAGTTATTCCTAGGTATTTGGTCTTTGTGAGGTATTGGTGATTTGGGAAGGTACCTGCCAAGTTTTAACCGGAGAAGCAGAACCAGTGGTAGAGAAGAGATTTACTGCAAGGAATAGGCTTACGAGATGGTGGGGCTGGCGAGGTGAGTCTGAAGTCAGTAAGGCGGGCCATCTGCAAGGGCAGGCACAGGCCGAAGCTGCCTTCCACAGGTGGCATTTCTCCTTCAGGGAGGCCTCAGCTCTGCTAGAAACCTTTTCAGCGGATTGAATCAGACCTACATTATGTAGGATAAGCGCCTTCACCTAAAGTCACCTGAGTATGGTCTTTAATCACAGCTACACCTTCACAACAACACCTAGATCAGTGGGTGCATGATTACCATGGGGCGCTGGCCTAGCTGAGTTGACACGTCAAAAACACATCACAGTGAGCTCGTGGAAAACCACACAGAGAGGAATAGAACGAGTCTGACAGTACGAACCTGGTTTCATTTGTAATAAGGTTACAAAACTGACTGGTGTTTGAAATTCACTGAGGCATTTAGAAAATTGTGTAACATCCTGTAGACAAAGCAGAATTAGACGTGAGTAATGGGTGGATTTGAAGCTGTTGTGTTTTGCACTGGTGGATTGGCAGGAGCTTGGAGAGCCTTCTCCACGGCAGCTGCGAAATTCTGGGAGTGGCGCTGGGTCTGTCATCTTTTTCTAATTATTGCTTTCCTAGTATTAAATTTGTGGATAACATAAACTTCACCATAGTTATTCTTTTGAATGGCAATCCTGGGATTTTGAAAGCTCTTGGCAGTTGCATCGACTGGCCAATAGCAAAGAGATCAAGTGGATGTGGGTTGCCACCCATGCGTTCCCAAGTTAATTGTGTAGGGCATGATTAGAAATACTGTGTGGGGTCTTTTTGTTTTTTTAATTGATTGCTGGTTCATTATAAGTCAGGGATATAATTATGACTGTGTCAAGTGCCATGTGTGAAGACAATGTTGAAGGCTGAGTAAGTGTATTTAGTTAATAACAAGGGAGATAAAGCTGATGGAGATTGTGATTGTTAAAAAATGTTTAATAATTCCTATTAATAACAGTTGGCCATATTGGGACAATAACAGTAATACTCTCAAATTAGATTTGAATTGAATCTCAGCTCTACCACTAATAACTGGTGACCCTGAGATGGGAAAGTTTTCTTTCTCTTAATATCTCCACTACTGCAGATGGGAAGGTAGTAAATCTGCCTTGTGAGGAATTTGGGGGAACCATGATAATGCATGGAAACAGGCTTAGCAGGGTTTCTGGTACGGTTTCTCAAGTGTCCCCTCTTCCTTTTTCCCTTCTTGACTGGAAAGGGGATCTCTGGAAGCACCACCCTTTTGTGTCAGGTAGCACCGTGCACTGGTGTGAGGATGCCCTGTAAGGAGCGTTCATCCTCGGTGTCGAAGCTGCTCCAAACCCAGATCTCGGTAGTGACTTGTCCTGGCAGAACCTGATTCTTAATCAGAAAGGAGTCCTTCCGTTGACCTTCGGGGAGCCTCTGGTGGGAGGCTCTGAGGGGAACTGTCTGATCTTGCAGGCTTATTGTTGACAGTCCAAGGTTTCGTTTTCAGGCTGACAATTGAGAATTCAGGGGGTTTACAGCCCAGTTTATATGACTACTGCTGGGATCTATTTCTTGTTGCTTCTTTACCCACTCCCCCATTTTTATTATCCTTTTTAAACTAAGGGGGAGAAGAATTAACATTTAACTCAAATGCTACATGTGCTAGTTAACTATGAGGTGAGTTAAGCCTAAATAGATGGTGGTGAAAATTAAATCCAATGTCATGCAATATTTAACATAATATTGGCAGAGATTTATACCCATTTTGATAGCCTAAAGCCTTTCTGCTTTGATTTTAATCTTTTTTACCTGAAAGGCGAGGGGGATTATCAGCATTTCCATGTGAATTAATCCTTTCTGTATGAGGAGCCACTAGATTACCTGTCTGGAAAATGAAACAGTTCCACTTCGGTAGCACTTTACCCACTTTCCTGTTATCCTCATCTCCCCGGAAAGCCTGTCCCCATGCATTTTGAAAAGAGAAGCATAAAAGGCAAAAAAAAAAAACTGGCCAGTGGTTATTTAACATCATCTAAAAAGATGATGCACAGGGAAACAGGAGTAGACAAGTACAGGATGGAAAAAAACCTGAGAATCTCGAGCTAACAAAGTTCCCCACACAACCAGATTCCTTTGTCACATACGCGTCGGTTTCTGTTCTCTGACCTGCCGACCATCTTCCTGCGCGCGTGAGCGGGACGTCCCTCCTGTCGTGTCTGTGAGCCCTTGCCTCTCTCTGGAGGTCCTCGTGTCCGCCATGTCCATGCACAGTGCTGGGAGCGCAGCTGTTAGGGGCAGTGAGCCAGAGCCCTCCCACAGGACCTGCCCTGGATGCCGGCGGCTGCCCCTGTCCTTCCCTGCACCAAGCGGCAGCTCCCCTGGCACACCTTGGTCGCCACTGTGTGGAAAACGGCACTAGGCCTGTCATCTGGGCACTGGAAGTTTGTATACTCAGCAGGCCCCCTCCAAAGAAGTCTGCACCCCCTTCTGCACTGGCTGCCAGAGCCAGGTTCTAAGGTGCTATCTTCCTTCTTTGGGGGAAGAGGGATTTCTGCCCTAGAAGTTGTCATGCTTCCCTTTTCCCTTTGCAGCCCTTCCTCTCTTCCTCTATTCTGATTTCCCTTTCTCAACATACCAAAAAAAAAAAACCCCCTCACACACTTTGTGTGCACATTTGTGAGCTGCACAATCAGGGACCTCTGTCCTGCTCTCTGCAGGGCTCCCAGCACCAGAGCCTGATGGGTGACAGATTATTTCCTTGACCTGCCTTCACCAAGAGCACTGTTAGGTCAGTTAGTAAGCATCCCCCTACTCTGATCTTCTCTTCATTTATTCATCCTCCCCGCAACACCCAATTCTGCTCATTAGCGATAAATCCCCAGCTCTCTTTTCTGTATTTGGAGTTAAGACTGATCTCTGTGCCTTATTGTGATAGTCTTGCCACCTTGCAATTGTCCTGAATAAAAATTTTCTTTACCATTTTAACAAATGTCAGAGTAATTTTTTTCTTTAACACAGACTCATAGCAGGTGGACATTAGCTTGTTGTGAATGGATTCTTTGCCCCTTAGGGATCCTTGTGCTAAAGGGTCCCTGCTTTATAAGCCACCCACCATCAGTAGCTTAATTTTTTTGTGAATGTGTTGAGTTTTCACCTTCTGGCCTCCTAATTTTTTAAAAGTCAATTTTTCCTATATTAAACTCTGAGGATGATGAATAGGTACAGACCATGTTTCCTGTCCTGTGTACTGTCTGAGCAGAAGATTTCTGCTTCTCTTTTTCTGTGCCTTGTTTAAAATAAAAAATGAACAGGTATCAGGGTGTTACTCAGGACACCAGACTGGCATGGCATTTGATTAGTTCTGCAGTAGAAAAGACGGCTGAGCCTTGACTCCTGGGATTCCTAAAGTGACTCATGCCTGCAGATTAGCTGCACTGAATTGTCCCAAACCTTGCAAGAAAATGATTTGGGTCTGGATTTTCTTAGTTATACTTTCTGTACTTTTCTAAATCAAGACTGTTTCTTTTGAACTATACACATACTTTGTTTCCTACATTCGTCTGTAAATAATTATATCTTGAATATATTACCAAGTTGCATCATGAAGACTAGACGTAGAATAGATTTTCACTTATTTTCTACATTACAGTTAAATATCAGGCCTTAGAGCCATCTCTTCTTGCACATATGTGGGCTTTTAAAAATTTAATTAAAACTTAATTTATACCCTAAACATGCAAGTGATAGTTTTCAACATAATTTTATACCTATTGAACTTAGTGTGATGTATCTTTAATATTTGTATTGGAAAAGTAGAAGAGACAATTTCTTTAAAATTTAAATCTGGTCACTTCGGTTGTCTGTCAACGAGCATATGTAAGTTTCAGCTTAAAATGCAGGGTTGTGTAAACGTTGCATTTAGTTAGGAAGCAGGCACGTATCAGTGCCCCGCTGTGCCCCCATCCCCGCCACAGTGCTGCCCCCTGCTGGACAGGAGCTGCGCGGCTGCCAGGGCAGTTCCGGGGTGAATGGAGCTCAGAAGCAGGACACCTCTGGAATTTGAAAACTCTAACCTCCTTTCTTTCCTCTCTGTTTTCTTCAGTTCCTTTATTTTTCTGTGGAAGATCAGATCCTTTATTCCTGTTTAATAGGAGAATCACCAGCAGAGGAGACACTGGCCATTTGGCCCTATTCTGAATGAATTTAAAATTCTATCAGACGTTTTTAAATAGAATCCTTAGGAGGCAATTTTCAGGTGAAAAGAAATATGTGTGTCTAAAATCCTTGGCAGGAACCTGACACCGTTCTGCCTTAATGTAGCCATCCTTAAAATTGGCCTGAAGTGGACTTTGTTTATGTCCTCGCATTTTATGAAGGATTTAGAGAGGAAGGTTCATATGGGGGGAAAGGTGCATGGTGCTCACATGCTGATGTTTATGAAGGAATATCTACTTATCCTGTATTCCATCCAGACTTTCACTAACCCCTCTCCCTGTTTTTCCCTTTTTTGTGAAAGTTGGATCATTTTAGACTGATTAAGTTCTCAGCACTCACCATGTCTCCCTTTTAAATCCTTCATGTCATTAATGAAAACTGGCTTTCTCCTGCATACAAAATTAATGCTCACAACATGCTAACACATAATGATAAAAGGCAACTCAGTATTTGTCAGACACTTAAATTGTTCATTTAACTGTTGCTGGCTAATAGAAGGCAGATGACCTCTTGTGTCTGGGAACCTGAGACCCATGGCTCATGCCTGGTGGGCTGGGAATCTTTTGGGGGTGGAGTGGAAAAGGGGAGATAAGAATTCAAAAAGCTTTAAAACGAATGAGGTATCCAAAGTTCATCAAATTCATCTGAGCATTCAAATTTGCTAGTCCAACCGGGGAGGAGGGCTCCTGTGAGAGGCAGAGAGTTATTAGAAAATGTCGTTATGTTTCAGAGTGGGAATGCAAAGAAAACAAAAAGATTTGGAACATCAAAACACAGTAAAAAATAAGCCAAACATGAATTTTGAAGTAAAATAATAGTGACAAAATTAATATTTTCACTAATTTTGAAATTAGTGACTAAAGGGCTTTTTCTTGGAAAATAGTGGTGTGCCTTGAGGCATGGAAATTAGATTTTAAAGTTCACTATTAGCAAAAAATTGTGCAGTTAAGGCACGTTTGGCTTATTTTGTCATTTGAAGGTTTCTGGGATTATTTGGAATAGCAGTAACTCTTGGTTATTTAGCATTTTCTGTGAGCCAGGTTGCGAGCTACGAATGCAGATATTTCATTCAGACTTCTCAGCAGCTTGTGAGGAGCACACATAGTGATGGCCCAGAAATGGACGCTGGTGAGGCCAGTTAGCTCTCCTGATGCCGCAGCACAGAAAGGCTCATTCCCAGGTCCGGGGAGCTCCCGAGCCTGTGTTCTGTCCATCCCCGCGTGCCCAGTGGGAGGGCAGGCAGGTGGCAGGCCAGGGAGAGCAGCAGCCTTCTGTACCCACTCAGTCCCGGAAAGGGACCCACATTTTACACTTGTTACCATTGTTGAATGCTAAGCCCTTAGTGTTTCATAAAGTATAAAAGCACTTTTTAGCGCCTGTTAGAATACTTACAAAACACTCTCTATGAAACATAGTTAATACCACTGATTTTCAAAGGAAGCGATAAAAGTAATGGCTTTGCTCCATGAGAAGCATAGGGATGACTTATTTTAAGCTAATCTTCACTCAGTAAACAGCGTAATTTCAAAATGCAGAGAGCTAAAATGAACAGAAATACTAGTAAAATAAAGCTACAGTCATAGAGGAATATTTTAACAGACCTTTTCTGCCACTGGTAGGGAAAAAAAGGCTCAAAAAAATCAGTAAATGTATACATTTGAACAATATGACTAAAAAATGACTTTAGTAAGCATATTTAGCATATCACACCCAATGGCTACAAAATACACCTTCCTCTCAGTCATATACAGAACACTAAAAAATCATTTAAGGAAAACATTTAGGCCATAATGCTTTCTCAACAAATTTTAAAAGGTTGAAATCATACAAAGTGCTTTCTTTGAACACAGTAGAATTTGGCCAAAAGTCAATAAAAATAACCAGAGGATAATCTCACAAATATAATGTCAAGGGAAAGAAGTCAGACACAAAAGAATTTATGTTGTATTAATTGCGGGTGCATATTAAGGTGGAAAATGAGCAAAGAAAGATAAAATGATTACCATAAAAGTCAGGGTGATTGTCCACAGGAGGGAGGAGGGCTTGTTGAGAGCCCTGTGGTGCAAGTTCTTCGTTTTATTATCAGAAATGGAGTGACTCTCCTTATGTGCTTATTCTTCCAGATGAGCTTAGCATGATGTTGTCAAATTCCCTAAAAATGTCACTTGGATTTTGATTGGAGGAGTATTAAGTTTATAGATTTCCTCTGGGATTATTTGCACCTTTGAAATACTCAGTCTTCCCATCGAGGGCTATGATGCGTGTTTCCAGTTACCCAGGTTATGTTTGTTGTTCCTGTTTTGTTTTTAAGATTCCTTCGAAAAATGTTAGAGCTTTCTTCACACAGATGCCCATTTCATAGGAAGTGCATTCCTTAGTATCATTATTAAGTTTGCTTCTGTTCTAAACAAGGTTGCTCTCATATTTTCTAGCTGGTTATGACTGGCATGTAGGAAAGCTATGGATTTTTTTTTTTACCTGCTTGCTTTATTATTTTTAATTCCAAGTGTTTATTTTTAAGTAATGACTACTGAGTTTTTCTTTTGGGGTCGGAATAGTGGTCAATTTTTAGTCATTTTTGAATTTATTTCCTCTTCCTCGTTGAGAATATGAGGTTTAGCGGGGCCTACGGAGGTGACTCCAGGTCACACAACTGAATCGCGGAGGAGCTGGGGTTTTAATCCAGTTACGCCTGACTGAAAAACTGTCTACCCTGGGATTATATTTTCCTTGATAAATTTAATTAAATAAATGATATAAAGATATTATGCTATGGAGATGAATGAGGTAATGAATGTAAAACCGCCTGGAAATATTCCAGGAATATAAATGAATTCTGTACACTAATGCAGCAATTTCACAGTGAAATGGCAGGTAGGAGGCTGTTTGGAGAAAGGCTAAGACCTGGCACTGCCTTTCAGTAGTTGAGGAGTCACAGAGCTGTTTTGTTTATAAAACTTTTGAAATGTTTCTCTGAACATCTATTCCATATGTTAGGAGGCAGATATCTTCCCAGTGGGACTTCGGGGGTTTTTAATATTGTAAGTGGCATTTAGTGAGCCACTGAAGTCATGCTAGAGAACACAATTTAAGGTTTTTTTCAGTGCTGACCATTTCCAGACTAGTTCTTAGGACTAAAGGACTGGAAAGTTCCTTTTTTCACTCAACACCTGTTTTGCTTTGCACCTTTGAAGTGCCTGCCCTTCTGTGGGTGCTGAGATTAAATAGCGGCTAGAAAGACAGATAGATTACAAGCAAGCAGCCAAGTCCGCACGTTGAGAGAAATGCTGTAAAGAATGATGTGACGTGCGTGCTAAGAGGGGCCTGGCCCTTGGAGAGGACACAGCCTGTACGAGGTCCCGAAGCAGGTCCTCAGGAACCTGCCAGAAGCAGGGCCGCTGGAGGTCGGGGTGAGGCCAGTGAGGACAAGCTGAGGTTGGCTCTGCGGGCGAGGACCGTGGAGACCATGGAAAGGAATCTGGGCGTCATTCAAGGAGGAATGGGGCAGCTGCCAAGCGGGCACAGACAGTGGCCATGGGAGGGCCCGGCAGGGGGCAGGTGCTACAGACGCACGCTCTCACCCTGGACACCAGGGGTGGCAGGCTGCACGTTAGCCTGTCAGGCCTTCCCAACTTGGTGCTGGCAGTGGCCCTCCTGTCACCTTCCAGACGTTTCCAGGCGGCAGGGAGGTGCACTCAGACCTGAGGTGCGCCCAGGTGGGAGGGTATTTGCCAGATCGCCTGGGGGTGGTGGGCTTCACACCCCTTTGCTGTCAGGCTTTTCGGGAAAACATACCATTGCATTTTCTAAGAACCTTAAAATTCACTGCGCCCGTCCTTGTTCTCAGTCAAGTCTCAGGCTTCTGGATGCTGTGTCTGCTGTGCGTCCTGTGCACAGAGAAGGCACCCCCTGCACACACCCCCTCTTACACCCGGAGAGTGACAGGGTGCTTGGTCTCCCCAGGAATCCTCAAGTGGGTGAAACTGATCGACAACTTTGAAGGAGAATATGACTACGTGACCAACGAGGGGACCATGTTCACGTTCAAGACCAACCGCCATTCTCCCAACTACCGCCTGATCAACATCGACTTCACGGACCCCGAGGAGGCCAGGTGGAAGGTGCTGGTCCCCGAGCACGAGAAGGACGTCTTAGGTAAGGTCCCCTGCCGCTGCACTCGGTTCTGGGTGGCGACACCTGCAAACTGGTGCATCTCTCATGCTCTGGTGGCCAGTCCCTCAGCCTCCAATCGTGGGGAACTAAGCGTCAAAATAGGCAACCGAGCATTTACTATATGACACGTTTGCAGTTGGCCCTGCTGTGCAGGGCCGTCATGAACACCGTGAAGGTATGAATCCTGACTTTCAAAAGTACTGCTTTTGAAAAAGTGTGTATCAGCCACCCTTGGTTGGTTATTGTCTGATAATAATCATGAACATTTAATTTTTTTAAACCATTTGAATTCAGAATCCTTAGCTTTTAGCTTTTGAATAACTTTGGGCTGTTGGTATTGTGCCCATTCCAGATCTTAGAGTGGGTGTCCAGTCCTCCAGCTAGAAAAGAAAATAGACTTTTGTCAGGTTTAATTGGAATCCAGTGACTGGCTGCTGTGCGCCCTGAGCTGCAAGGCATCTTGGAGCCTCCCCTCCATGTCAGGTGTGCCCCTCATTCCCCTTATTCATCTTCTCTGTGATTTTCCAAAAACTGCTTTATCTGAGGCAGGGCAACTGTTTCCCAAAAATGATATGCTGCTTCAGAAATTACTTATTGTCTGAAAGCTGGATTTATTCAACAGAGCTCACTACTTTTGCTATGTTTCTTTACATGAAAGGAGGGTCCAGTTCAAGCCAATGAAGAGTGTACTCCTTGGAGATGAACGTCTGCTGATGGGTTAAATGGGGATAAAATCTAGAGCCAGCCCAAAACGTGAGGGTGTGAGGTGTATAATTAGGAAAACAATTGCTTCTGAGATCTGCCGAGTGGCACTGTCTCAGGGAGTCCTAACCTGTGCTTTGGGCAGATCCAGGTTTCTATCTGGAAAAGGTGAGGGCACTTTCTTGGCCCCTGGGATGGTGCGCTCTGCGCCTGGCCCAGTAAAGCTGGGAGGGGAGGGGAAGGTGGGCCAATGACCAGGGCTGACTCTCCCGACAGTGCTCCTGCTCGGCCCTTGCCCCTGGAGGAGGCGCTGCTCTGGGCATATGCACGAGAGTCTCCTCAGCCCCTGGCATCTGGCTGTGCTCCCCACTCCCCTCTGGGCAGTTTGATCGGATGGGGCCCAAGACGACACCCTACCTGCTCTTCCCTGCAGACCCCCACATCTGCAGCTCTGGGGCTGCAGCCCAACCCCGACGCTTCACCAGGCCGGCCCTCCGAGTGAGCCCTCCTGCCTTCTGGGTGTCGCACCCACAGACCCTTCAGCCTCCAGGCTTGGACGAGGCACCGGCGCTCTGGCCCCGTGAGGATGGCTGCCCCACATGGGGTCGGGGACTTACAGCCCTCACCCACGAAATCCCTTCGCCTGTCTCCTCAGAACCTTCCATCCGCTCTCTGACCTCACTTATATTTGGATGCAGGGTCCACAAATCAACGAACAGGTTTTCCGCCGTATCCTTTAACATCTTCATGTGCGGAACCTGGTCACAGCGACTTGGGTAGCCTGGTGGCTTCTGTCCAAACTGAGACAGAAAGTGCCCCGCGAGGGTGGTAGCAGCCCCACGAAGTGCATCCCGAGTGCCACACGAATGACCTCAGGCATTGCTGGGTCCAAGTGGGGCTTCCTGCAAAATGCCCTGGGTGTTGGGTTTTCAGTGCAAGCCAGTTGGGAACAGTGAGTCTTGGGTAGGGAGCTGTCCGAAATGTAAATATTTCCCAAGGCATGTGAGTGTTCTGACTTTTAAAGCCCAACAGGAGCGTTTTAACTATGCCTTAAGGTGACATCCTATTTCACTCAAGGGTCTAATGAAATGCAAATTGATGCTCAGAGATCGTAGGGGGTGGGGGGCGTGATATATTTTTATAACCTTCCTTCTGAAAGGTTTTAATGCCTTTAGACTGGAAAGGGGAAACCTTCAGGATTCACTGGAGCTCATCAATTCAGAGAGAAGCATAGTTGAATTTACTATCGTTAGCACAGAATACCCCACTGAGCATAAAAACTAGAGATGAGTCACGAAGCACAGTTATAAAGTCAAAGCTTTTATTAATGACAGCGTGCAAGTCACTCTGTCCTTCCCTCTGTAATTCTGAAGTGCTCGTAGTTGGCACAGATCGATTATTCTTTGACAGAAGTAATGTGCTTCACTTTTCCCCACACTTTCTTAAAACATGAAGGCCACATAAAATATGTTGCTTGATTGAGGCTCTTTAAAAAGAAAATGATATTGGCGAATGAGCAGATTACCTTCAGATGTAAGCGTTCTTGATTTCCCCACTGGAGGAAGAGCTCTGTGGCAGCGTGAGCAGCCCAGCCAGGCTGCGGCCCCTGATGACCCTGAGTTCCCTCTGGTCATTGTCTTGTTCGTATTGATAATTGATGCTGATAAGTGTGAATTGACAGTAAGCGTGAACTACTGGTTTGTTGCATTATGAAAATAAGCAGCTGGCAGGCACCCCGCACCATGAACCCCAAGCAGGGCTTGCCTTCCGGGGTCAGAGCTGCGCCCTGCAGCCTGTCCTCGCCCCCATGCCTGGCTGCAGCTCTGCCCTCTGCCGTCCTTGCTGCAGGCTGACCTTATCCCAGACGGGACTGTGCTGCGCCTGCCCTCCTGTTCTCCCCTCCTGTGGCCTCGCTCCCCTGCACTCACCCAGCTGTGCCCCCAACGGCTCCGTTGCTGACGGTGCAGCCCTGTCCTCGGGACCCTCCTTTCTCGGCTGCCTCTCTGCACCCCAGTCGCCACGTCCTGGAGGTTCTTCTTGGGCCTGTCATTCCTTTCCTTCCTCCCCACACACTGCCCAGCGGGGTGTGGGCTGACGGGCTGCGCACAGCAGTGTTCTTCCCGGCCTCCCACACCTCCGTTCTCCGCATCCTGCATTGCTGTCATGTTCATTTATGTCCCCCTCAGGTCCAAGTGATAGCTCCTGGCTGAGAGCTGAGAGCTAAGCGCCCCACCGCCCGGCTCACCAAACCCCCGTCCCACTGTCAGGCCGCCACCGAATGACTTTTTTCTCCTTGAAAATGGATCTCTGGCTCTTCTCTTTGCCCTTCTCCTTCCTTCCTTCCTTTCTGCTGCTGGGTCTCATTCATCTCTCTCTGCTTGTCCCCAGCGCCGGCCTTCATCCCTAGAGTCTCCCCACCACCTTGTCCCCCAGAGCCGTCCCGTCCCTGACACCACCCCAGGCACCCCCATCCAGCCCGCGAACCCCACACACAGTTCGGCGTTTGCTAAAGGGCTCTCACTTGCTTCGGGATCCTGGCCAACCACACTTACCTTTGTTTTACACGTTACAACTTATATTTTTCTATGCTTTTATCTTAAGGGCAGAAGTGACATCAGTCTCCTGCTTGTCCCTCCAGCACCTTGCAAGGTGCTCGTACCAAGAGCTTAGTGCATTTTTGTCAAATAAACAACCCTGACATGGAATATGGCTTCTTTTTGTTGTTTTGCTTCTCATGTCTTCTGTAGCTTGATGTGGGGCACAAAATAGGTAAGTGGGGTCATTATTAGGACACACATTATGTCATCGGAAGCCCCTGGCCCAAGGTGGAGGATATTTTGTTTCCTCTGGATGTGACAGTAACAATCATTTATTAAGGGAATATGCTGGAAACTAGACCGATGATGAAAACCAATTATAATAACCACTCTGTAGGCCTCGTTGCTGCAGAGCACGATGATCGGCTCAAGAACGATTGCTCAGTGAGGTGTGCTTTACGCTGTTCAAAACCCCGTCCCGTTTGTCTGACCTCATTCTTCCAGAATGGGTAGCTTGCGTCAGGTCGAGCTTCCTGGTGTTATGCTACCTCCACGACGTGAAGAACGTCCTGCAGCTCCACGACCTGGCCACTGGCGCCCTCCTCAAGACCTTCCCACTCGAGGTCGGCAGCGTCGTGGGCTACAGCGGTCAGAAGAAGGACACCGAGATCTTCTATCAGTTTACTTCCTTTTTATCTCCAGGTGAGAGTCTTTTCACCAGTGTTGGTGAGTTTAAAAATCAGAGTAATGTGTGAGTTTCTCTTGGGAAATGAAAATATAATAATAATGCTGTTATTGAAAATCATATGTGCTATCTACAGCCAAAATGACTTAAAGGGAATAAAACAGTAAGAAACTCAGAGCAAAGGGAAATGTGAACCCCTAAAATTCCACTCTCGTTAACCTTATATCCTGGGTCTCTGTTCTGGGGACAAGACCAACTGTGTTCAGGGTTTATTTCAAAAATTAGTATAAACAAATATAGCCTTTGACTGAGCGTTTGGTCTGCGTGTACCAGGACACACGCAGTGCATATAACTAAAGGCTTAAAACAAAAGTCTCTAGTCACATCCAACATGAAAACCCTGATTTCTAAAGCAAACAGAATAAATTCTGCCCTTAGACTGAATAAAGTATAATTCTAAAAGTATGATCTTAATATCGCATTGGAAAAAAATTGTTACTTGGTTCTAGTAAGAACCCTTATCAATTGTGACTCTCTGTTTCACGGGTCAGTTTCCCTCCAAATAATTTTCTTTTTAAGCTGGTTATACTCACTTTGCTTTATTTTGGTTTTCCCTGCTTTTCTGCTTGGCTGTACCGCTTCGTTGCAGCCAGGGCCGTCCACATACTCCGATTTGCCCCCGGAGCCTGGCTCCGTCGGCAGTGTGCCATTGACCGAGCGAGACCCTATCCTAAATGCAGTCAGGCCAAAACACCGCCTGCACCTTCCTGGTTCATTCTGCCGGCTCCTCCGTGGCCCGTCTTGTCCTGCCTGGTGTCACTGCAGTAGTCTGGCCCTTGGCAAAGAGAACAAATGTGGGGGCAGCTAGGCAGGTGCTGAATGGCTCCATCCCCGTCCTGGGGTTTGGCCAGATGACAGCGATGCCTCATCCACTTTTTGGGCACATGGCTCAGAGCCACAGAGCAGGAAATCTATAAGGAATCTTATCGTTGTGACAGGCTGCTGTCAGGGTTATTAAAACCAAGAGAGGAATGCTCTGTAGGCAGGACTGACAGTGTGCCTGGGACACCTGGCAAGCTCCCCTTTCCAGGAGGACCTCCAGGGGACCTCGGGGGCCAGGAAGGACATGGAGGCCATGCCCAGGGCCAGGAGTCGGAACTGACAGGTCAGAACCCTACCTCAGGGTTCTTGTCCTGTGCCCCCTGCTCCTCCCTTGGGACTTGGGGTACAGTGGCAGCCAGTGGACAGGAACCAAGAAAAATCAGTTTCCTCCAGAGAGCCATTCTCATCCCACTGCTGTGGGGCCCACAATTTGTTTCCTCAACTTACACTAGTTCCAGAAATTTTACTTTGGGAAAAATCTCACAGCTTAAACAGTGGAGGTGAATAAAGGGCAATGAGGAGAACAGAATAGGGGTGACTCACCTGCTTTTAATAAAAGCCTGAGTCCCCAAAGGCCTGTAAACCTCCTTCAATGACTCCATGTGGCCATTTATTTCAGGGACAACTCATGATTACCTGGGGAGACGGGCTCACCATCCCAGTGTAGACTGACGGCTTCTGTGCCGGGCAATGAAACACTAGCCGTGGAGTCTGGAAAGGGAAGCGTGTCCTGCGTTCTGTGCCACCGAGCAGCTTCTGAACAAGCTTTCATCTGTGACTGTAGTGCTTTCTTCTCCTTTGTCTTTTCGTATTCATTTGGCCCCCGTCTTGCTCTTTTTTCTTCCTTAATGCAATTTGATATCTAAAACCAAGAGCAAGACTCCAGACTCGAGCCTTCTGGTCCACACGTCTGATGGTCATTGGATAACCAAACTAGATGTCTTTCTTGAGAGCAAGAGTCGTCAGTGTGTGTACACACGCATCTGTACACATACATGTCGGCTGGCAGAGCAGCTCGCCCTGGTCTCTGAAGATTAGCTCTCCACTCGTGCAGTAAACAGCAGAGAGACTGAATCCTGTGGAGCTGCAGGGCCAAAGATAACTCAGCTGCAGCTACTGTGGACGTCGGTGCGCCTGGGGTGCTGGCTGACTCTGCTCCCCATGGACGCACCTAGTGAAGATGCACCTTGAGCCCAAGCCATTTAGGACTTTGGCGCTTTGAGTCACACTCGGGAGACAATGGGCAGGCAGGGCAGGTGGGAGCTTGGTGTGCCTACTCCCTGTGGCCCAAATCACTTAGCGGTTGAGCTGATTAATTCTGTATTCATGGAACACCCAAGGGCTGTCTGGGGTTAGCTGCAGACAGACCTGCATGTTGTAATGAGCCAGTGCAGCCATCCCAGGCACAGCTCCTTTGGGTAAATACCAAGGCGTGCAAAAGTTTTCTAAGAGATTTACTTTGGTTTTTGTTTGTTTTTCTTTTAATAACATTCAAAGCCTCCTTTTAGTCAGATAAAACAGTAGCTCCATGAGTCATCTTTTACAAAGTTCTCTGGCCTTCTCTTTATAATCTAACTGTTCAGATCCCACTTACTCTTCTTCTGTAGTTTCTCCAAGTTACCCCTTTCTCCTAACTCCCATTGTTTTTACCCCCTTACATTTATTTCGGAATATAACAGGAGGATCCATACTGATCGTCCCTGCCTCCCTCCTATTGCTAGAAAAGCCTTGTTAAACCATTGTTCTCACCAGGAGACCCATCTCTCCAAGTCTGGACACCTCCTCTGGCCTTATAGGACTTCTGTAATTCTTCTTTCACCCTTAAACTTTGAGATTTATTTCAGAGACATCACCTAAAGATCACTTAACCAGTCCTTTCTGGTTCATGATTTCAGGATGTTCTCTCCAAACGCCCCCTTCCTTGTACTTCCAAAGCCAGATCAGGACACAAAGCTTCATTAGATTATAGGAATTCACATTATGATGTGCGACAGACTAACCCGGGCTAACCCAGGTGGCTCCGCAAACAGCAAGTATTGATCAAACAGATTAAGCACTGGTCCCTCCAGGTTTAACCCTGCCTCCTCCAAGGTGCCCCTTCTGCACAAGACAGAATGCAGTTGGGAAGTGTACCTTACATATAGGGAGACATTTGAACAAATACCCAAGTATAACTTCAATTAAGAAAGCCAATACTTGAGACATGTCACCTATCTCTCCACTGTCAATGTCAACCATACTGCTATTATAATACCGGAAAAATAATTTTTCTGTAACCATGAGACTGGGGCTAACGAATTCATGGGAATTAGCAGTCATGCTACTAACAGATCTAAACGGATGACTCTGCCAGATGAGGGCAGAGTATTGTTTCTCAACTGTCAGCAAAGTTTATACAGAGAGGAGCTGAGAAGCAAGCAAGCCACCGTTTTAATACGTGATCAGTCGATGGGAACGTACCCTGTGGGAGTGCCATCTGGTTTCTGGTGCTCTAGCGAGGGTTGGGGTCACTAAATGAATTTCTGTGTTCCTGACAGCGTCCATGTAAAGTATTATGTCAGAGGGCTGTTTCCGCACCAGCTGCTCTAGACGATTAACTGTTTCACAAACCACAGCTGTGTTGTGTTCAAACCGCACTGACTCATCTTTCTGGGTCTTTGACTTAGTTCTTAAATGTTGGGGTGTAGTAGCATTACTTCAGGAAATGGGTTTGAAAGAGTGGTTAAAATAAGCTGGAATTCTTGGTGTATATTCCTCAGTTTGTATTGTACATGATTACTGGGGTAATTAAAATTGGAAATGCACCTCTAAAATGGCTCCTGGATCACCGGTGGGCCCCGATGGCTGTCTGCACGAGGGTGGGTTCGGGTAGCAGGAGCCCCAGAGCCACCATCAAGAGACCCCTGGCTGGCTCTTGACTTTGGGCAAATCGTTTTCCGGCTTAATCACCTCTTAGGTAAAAAAGGCCTTATATGAAGTTTCCCAGCTTCTCTGACCTGCAGTCCTAAGCAACTGGCTGGGAAGACTGTTAAGTTTTGACAGTTTGGTTTTTTACCACGGAGTGCATTGGAATCTTCTAGGATCTACACCAATTGCAGTCGTGGAGAGGAAGGTTGCCTGTGGTGGCGATGAAGAGCGTAGGGTCCGTGGCACTCCGCACGCAGGCAGAGACTGCTCCCGTCCTGCTGTTAACAGCGTCCACTGGGGCTTTGTGGTCCCTGCCGCTGTCGAGAGTAGGCGGACGAAGCTAAGCCTTATGCTTCCTCCTAGGTATCATCTATCACTGTGATCTTACCAAAGAGGAGCTGGAGCCGAGAGTCTTCCGAGAGGTGACCGTGAAGGGAATCGATGCTTCCGATTACCAGACAGTCCAGGTACGAAGCATTTGATCTTGATGTTGTGAGAGTGAGAAACCCGACCTCCAGGCTGGGTCGTTCCCACCGCAGCTGGTCAGGAGCCGCAGAGGTAATCCACAGTAACGCAGATATTTCTGGAGTTCCTGCTGTTTCTGGGCCCTGAGGCAGGCCTGGCTGGCCCTGCCCACCTGGACTTTGCAGGTTCAGCTCCCCAGAGCTGCCACGCTTGGCGGAAACCAGGGGTCTTGTCTGGGGGCCTTACCGCAGCGGCTGTCAAAGCAACACACTTTGTCTGCTTGCTTCAAAGTGGGTTGTGTTCTAGCTCAGGCCTTGCTAGGTCATAATAACAGCAGATCTGCTCTACATGAAGTGTTCACTCCGGGGCTGTGCGTTAGTCTTTCCAGTCTGACGTTCACATGTCTCTCTGCCTGGCGCAGAGTGGGCACTCCATGAAATATTAGAATGAATGACTGAACTAGTTAATTGTCATGGCATCGCAGGCTCAGTCTCTGCTCACCATCCTTTCAGGGTAAGAGCCTCTGTTTTTTACAGCTCCCCCAAAAAATCCTGAGTCTCCCAGAAACAGATTCATTTACTGCCTGAAGAAGCAGGATGTGTCTGCTCCATGGCAATGAGAGGTCACCTGCCGGGCACCGGGTGTTTATCAGGGCTTCCCAACCTGGAGGGCGGGCCCACACAGATCACAGATGAGGATTCCGAACCGTGTTTGTGAAGGAAGTTGAACAAAGAGAACTGGGTGCTGCCGAGAATGTCTCTGTCAGACGAGGGCATTATTTTCACTCAGGGAATTACCTTCCACCTGTCTGAAAATAGTCTAGGGGATGGGATAGATCTCAGTCATAAATACATAGAGCTTTGTTTCCAAAAACCGATGGCGGGCTGGATATGATCCGGGGCTGTAGTGAGCCAACCCCTGTACCAGGAGCCAGCAAACTGACCCCGGGTTTTCTTGGAGAAGAGCCGTGCTCATTTGTTTACAGGAGGTCTGCGGCTGCTCTCATGCTTGAACCGGGTGGGTGCAACAGAGACCTACTGGCCCACAAAGCCTAAAATACTTCTTTTTTGGCCCTCCAAGAAAAGGCGTGCTGACCCCCGGTCTATATACATAGTGTGTATTAAATCAGAATGTTCTCGGTATGCACACACCTACTGTCACGAAGCTCAGACAGGCTCGAAATGTGTATATCCTTGTTGGGCAAGTCGTTTAACTTTTCTGCCTCAATTTTTTCAGCTGTAAAACAGAAATAGTATCTATTTTGCAGGATTTCTGTTGGATTACATGAGATGATATGTATTAAGTGTCTGGCTCATAACATATAAGCAGTTTTTTTCAATCAATATTAGAAATAAATGTAACAGACGTGTAGTGTTCCACACCTGTTCTGGCACACTGGTGCTTTCATTTCCAAGGTGAGCCGTCTTCTGGAGAGATGTCTGGTAGGGCTATAATCCTGGTCATGCTCACCCGGTTCATTAATTCACCCTAGTCCTGCATTAGAGTGTTAAAATCACCTTAGGCTGTCATTCTTTCCTGTTTATCCTTTTCTCCATGGGTAGAAAATTTGTCCCTATCAGCCGTAACATTCAGCCTCCTCAGGGCTTATGTCTGCTCCGTGCTGAAGCATCCCCAGGGCAGGTGCATGTGTATCGCTGCCTCTCGCATCAGTAATGCCAGGGATGCCGAGCGGTGCCCAGTGGCTGTTCCCTATCTCCCATAATCAGCACCCCTGCATGCAGTCAGCTTTGCACTGTGGGGGGAAAAGGGGCACCTGCAATGACCGTAGCTAACAGGGAGACAGCTTCTTATTGGGAAGCAGTTCTTCTCAGGGAGGACAGCTCTCCTATCAAGTAGCTTTTCTTTTCTATTCTGATAATAATAATATTCTGTACAGGTGATTCATAGAGAAACCAGTTAGCCGCCTAATAGGTATTGTTTCAGTTCATAAATGAAAAGGTAAAACTTTACAGCTGATCAGGTGCTTGTGTGGAGTAGAATTCTCTCGGCCACATACATAGCAGCCCGAAATTCCCAGGTTACACCTGGAGAAACCTGCTCAGGTAATGCCTGTTGCCTCTGTCGGTGGACAGCTCGCTGAACCCCCCTATACCTGGTTCTCCACAGAGAAAAGTCCCCTGACATTAACTACCCAATGCTTCTAGCCTTTTATTTGTGCTGCTGGAATAGCAGAAAATTAAGAAGATTTGTGTAAGTATTTGAAGAGATGGAACTGAACAGAACACACTGGTTTTATAGATCTTAATGCATTGCCCCTTGTTTACCTGTTGCAGAAAACAGCAATATGCCTGTGTGCAGCATATAGCCTCCACGTGTAATGCTCGTAGGTTTTCTATCTATTGATTATGCACACCATGCATATTGCACTGAGTTATTAAAACAGAATTCTTTCATTGTGTAAAAGCACCTCTGGAATGGACTGTCCCAACACCATAGACTTACATTCACTGAAAATCCATTTCGCAGTGGTTTAGAGTCAAGTGTACACAGCAGAGCTTTGACGTGAGGTGTGAGACCAATGCTCCCACTTTTTTATTTAGGCTGCCAGGGGCGGTGCCAGCCCTGACCCCCCACCCCACCCCCCCATTGTAAAGCAGGCTCTGGAGAGGGACTGGTGCATGAATGCACACCTCCCAACGGTGCATAGTAGAAACCAGAACATTTTGAAAAAGAGATACTCCATTGTTGTTTTCAGTCACTTAAGGGTAATGCCATTTTCTACTCTACTTTATGTTCATTATGTGTGTGATTTTTAAAGAGCCCTTATATATTCTATTTGTAGAATATTCTATAAATATTCTATAAAGATCCCTGGGGCTGTTTGTCATTCCTTCTTTCACTCGGGGAGGCACATTATCGTTTCGAAGCAAATCATAGAGCCCAGGTTACCCTGCGTAGTTGGTCAGCACAGCCAGTGTAAGCTGGACCAAGCCAAGGACGGAGACAGAGGTGGTCAAAGAAACACGTGGCTGAATAAGCCACGAGGGCTATTTGTCCTTTGTGTGAGGTACTTAAGACCTGGAGCATCTTGAGTTGGGTTGAGGGGTTGACGGTGAAGGATATGGGGTCCTATTTTGCTGAAAGACAAAAACAAATCTGTGTTCCCTCTGTATAGCCTTTATCCATCCCTGTCTACAGTGGTGGGTAGAAATCTGATCTGTATCAGAAACATAATCTTCAAAATCTGATCCCATGAAAACCGTTCCTTTTTCCTTCAACCTAGGATATATATAAGAATTTTAAATAAGTTTATCTAATCTGCAGTTTAACTAATCATTTCCTTTTTGTTCTTTTATTGTGAATGACACAACCACACGGTATGATTAGAACCTCTGTGTCCATGTCTTTAAAAGATGTCAAAATCCTGAGCATTAGAAATCACGTTAATAACATAGTTTGCTGATAAGTGATTCCCTTGAAAAAATCTGTCTGCACTGATCAACAGCAATGTGTTTCATTTTCAACAAAGCAAAGTAATAGGGAAATGGTAGTTGAATTTAGTCTGTCAGCAGATTCTTATGCCATGACACTCAGTGCCAGGTGGTACTGTTTGAACCCAGAGGAATTCCAGACGTGGGCACTATCCCTGGGAAATGTCCATCTGGACTGGGAAGTGGACACATGCAGGCCTGAAAGTCAGCCTCCCCAGGGCTGTTCTGTCCTGACTCAGGGGAGGAGGCTGTGGTCGGAGGTGGTCCTGGCTGGAGAGCTTCACTGTAGAGGTGGAAATTCAGCAAGTCCTTGAGGGTCAGGAGCTTTGATCATTCCCAGCTCCCCACCAAGACCCCTGAACGATTTTGCCAGCACCCTTCCATCCGAAACGGCCGCTGCCTTTTCTCGGCAGTGTAATTCCATAACTTCTCAGCAAACCCAGGCAGGAGGGAATCACGCCCTCAGTGTCCCATGCAGCAGGGTTACCACCGGCGGGTGTCCCTTGCAGATGGAGCACTGTTCGCACTGCGGTCGAGCACAGCATGACAAAACAGGGCGCTTTAGCAAAAAGGCACTGTTTAGTTTCTTGACATCTCATTTTTGTTCAGCCAGCTGAGAAGTAGGCTCTTCTTCTCTCAAAAGGAAATTTATAGACCCGAAAAAGAACAGTGAACGAATGTACTGTGAATAAACTGAACAATTTCCACATTTTATAAAAGACAGTAAACTGGAAGGAAGATCCAGTTTTAGGGGGTGAAAGCAAGCTTAAATCGATAGAGTACAAAAATGGTAAGAATTATAAATATTTAATACAGATTTCATTACCTTGATTCTTGCTCTCTTGTTAGGAATTTTATTTTTCTGACGTTTACCTACAGTAGTGCACCAGGAACATCCCTGAGGTGGTTTGCTGTATAACTGAACAGAAGTGTTAAAATCAGGTGATTCTTTGAGTTTACCAGGATGCCTTAGAGTGGAAGGGGTGGGAATTTTTTTCTTTAATTGTGTGTATTTTTCTAACCTGGGTGACAGATAACTCATTTGTGGTTGCTAGTGTACAAGTTCTGCCATTCAGAGCACATGGCTCTGGGAACACTTGTTAGCGTTTTAACACTCCTAACTTCCATGCTGAGCACGCGGCATGTGCCAGTTTTGAATATTGACCCGTCCATCATCTGGTTGAGTGACAGCTCACCTAGTGATACTGTTTTTCGATCGCACTGTGTTCTCACAGTTAGGTACGGGCCAGGCATCTTCAGAACATGTTAGCAAAGGGGGGAGTGTTTTCAAAAAGAACTTCTGAAGGGGTCATGCTCGCCCATGAGGAGGAAACTGTTTGAAATCGAATCCATTGCTTGTCCTGATGATTCATTGCCTAAGCATTCATGTTATTTTTGATATTATGCTTCATGGTGACAGAGTCCTACCCTTCTTCAGAATTCTCTTTGTCATGCAGGCATTCTAGGTTGAAGGCATACTGTTTGTATTCAAAGGGCCTTTGTGTCTCTTTCTCCTTTAGATTCAGCTGTGTTAAAATAATTTGACTGTAAAAGATGGTGAGAAAGAGCCTTTGTTTTCTTGCTATCTTATAATGGAGAAACAAGCTCTGGGACCCAAGGGTGTAGTTACAGCTGCATCCATACCGCTGTAAATAAATCCTCTTCCCTGCTGTAAAAAAGGACATTACTTTGCAGCAACCTGAGAATATGTAACACAAGTCCAGTAAAAATCCCAAGGTGCCCTTGAGAGTTGAGCAGGCAGCCCCATGGGTTGGCTCTGCTGGAGGAAGGGTCCCGGCATCACCGGCGTTCGCTCAGCTTACGTTGCCGAAGTGTCGATGAGGTAAAGAGATGTTGCTTTGATTTGAAGGCTTTGATTCCCTTCCTGAAGGCCGACTAGGCTTCTCGTTTTTCAGCGCTGCCGTTTTAAAGGCTGTAACTGTCAGGCCAGGCTGCACACACACTCATCCCTCCAGGTGACAGCTGTAGTCCTGGAGGCTTGTTCGACCTTAGTATGTGCAAGAGTTAATATTTCCGGTATCTACAGCAAGTACTGGGTTTGCTCTTATATGAAATAAAGCCATTTACATAGGTTCCAATTTGTGCACATTGTTCTGGGTCGTGGCTTTTGAGATCCTTGGAAGTTGCAGGTTGCTGAGCTTTGCTGCTGTTGAGGTGGGTAGATTTCAGGTTACCCACAGACAACCAGCTCTAGCCCCTTGCTGGAAAATTCTTCATGGAAAAGAATATTATACATCATTATCCCATAAAAACAAGAGAATTGCTCACTTTACTAGAACTGAAGCAGTAACAGTATCATCCGTGAACAGGAAGTATGCTAATGGTATTTGTCTTTTGCCACTTGAATAATTAGTTCTGTTTTTAATAATGAATCTCAATCTCAGGAATCTCAGGATTAGATTCAGCCGTGGGCAACGGGAAACAATCAAAATAACCATGGCTTAAAGAAGAGAGACGTTTATTTCTGTCTCACATAGAAGAAGCACAGGGAGAGCAGTCCAGGGGCCCCTTGACATCCCAGGTCCCAGACGTAAGGAATTCAAGCACCTCCTCCCCTGGCTGTTTCATCACTCCTGGCTTCTGCTCCCAGCATCTCCTCGTGGTCCTGGAAGGCTGCTGGAGTTCCCGCAGTGTTATATCCGCTTCCCAGCCAGCGGGAGAGCAGCCCTGGGGAGGAAGAGAGAAGAGGGGCAGGGAAGGTGCCTGCCAGCAGCTCAGAGGGTGTTGGCTGGAAGGTGACATGCATATGTTCGTTTTCATCTTATTGGCAGTCATGTCCTCACGTGGCCACAACTAGGGCCCTGAGGTACAGAGATGTAGTTTTACTCCCAGCTAAAAAAATGTGCCCAGCTAAAAACTGGGGACTTTATTATCTAGGAAACCGGGTGAATAGATACTGGGGGATAAGTGGCAATCTGCCGCATGAGGCAGAACAGACCTTCAGCAAAAACGTGTCGGTGTGGATCCTGAGACTGAGGAACACGTGCCACCTGGAGGCCAGGTGCCCATCTCAGGTTGGAAAAAATGAAGACTTTGAAGAAGTTAAATATTCAAATATTACAATTGTGGAGCAGAAATCACGCATTAACAGGAGAGAAGCACCTTTTTTTTTAGGGTATCACTGATAGACACTTTTATGAAGGTTTCACATGAAAAACATTGTGGTTACTACATTCACCCATATTATCAAGTCCCCCCCACATGCCCCATTGCAGTCACTGTCCTGATATCAGCGTAGTAAGATGACACAGTCACTACTTGTCTTCTCTGTGCTACACTGTTGAGAAGCACCTTTTAAAGAGGCTCTTCTCCCATAAAGAAAGACACTTAATATTGCTTCTAGAACACATACGTGTATATGTTTTTCTGATTGCATATATGTTAAGGTATGCATAGTTGAGCCCTCCCATTTTTAAGATGAGGAAATGAAGAACTAATGTATGTGTTTTAACAAAGGTCACAATAAGTGACAGAGACAAGACTGGCATGCAGAGCTCCAGAGCTAATAATCCTGCACATTTTGTCATCGGCCTGAGTTACCTGCACTCCGTATGGCTCAGTCACTGTCATTTCCACCTCTAAAATAAGCTAGACCTAAAAGGCCTCTAAGCCCCTAAGCTCCCTTACCTCTAAAAGTATATTTTACATCATGTATCTAGTGAGTACTGTTAAGACTCTTAGGGAATCTGTCAGACAAAAAAAATACTATCTGTGAGAGGGAAGACAATAAGAGCACCTAAGTTCATTTTTTAATGATTTATAAAAATTATGACTTACTTTGGTGTTACATCTAGTCTCCTCATTGCACGTTCATGAGATTCTTATTGCCTATCCATATATTTTTATCATATGTATATTATGCACACACATATACATTCATTTATATTTTAATCTGAGGAGTTTTATTTAAGGCTAAAACGTTGGTCACCATGTGGCAGCTTGGAACTACATTTGAAGTATGTTCAGAAGTGAAATAAACTTAAGTATTTATGTTTTTAGCTCTTGCCATCTTATGTCTGCTGGGTTTCCCCAAGATCTTTCTCAGGGGTTGGCATTAATGCCAATACTGGCATCAGGTCGCTTCTAACTCGAATTCAGAAGAGGATTCACAGATTTATTTTGGAAGCACTAGCCCAAGACATTTGCTTCTTGTAAAGTAAACTTGGGAAGCCACTTCTGTGTCCAAAGCAGGTGACCTTTTCGGCTGCTTTTTCCTAGAGGAGGCCACCCATTCCAGTGTCTGTCCTCGTGTTTCCACCTTCTTACTAGAAGTTAGACAAAGACTTAATAGAATAAGGGTGGTGACTAGAAACAGGAATCTGATCATTTTTTAGATTTTCTCTGCATGGAGAAGGCTCAGCAGGAGAAAGTTGGGGCTGATCTTTCTCCTCTTTTCCGTGATAGTATCACTCCTAAGCCCCAGGGCACATCTTTTCTAGGTGGCCAACTAGACAAGTGTTTGCTGGCTCCCTGCTCTACTCTGTCTTTTAGGGCAAAAGGAAGCTAGAGTGTGTAGGAGCTTAGCGTGGGCATTCTACCTGCTACGCGGTTTCTTCCCTCCCCTGCCCTCGGCCTGGAGTTATAGGGATGGTCGATGGATGGTGAACTGAGTAAAAACAGACCCAGCCGTGCAGATATTCCATTATCTCCCTGAAGGGAAAACCATTCCGAGTCTAACTTCACTGGCCCGTCAAGAAGGGAGGGAAGATTGTCCATTTCCATAAGTATAATCTTTTGATTTGGATCCCGTGTACCCTGACTGGGTGTAGAGAGGCCGACCTGATCATTCTCTCACCTCTCCCAGTGCTGGCGAAAGGTAAGAGGTAGATTGGAAATGTCATAACAGGGATGACATGACAGGAGAACAGTGGGACGTGGAAGGCATTGTGAGGGGCTGTCTGTGTCGAGTGGGAGCCCCTCTACCCACCCCTCCGTGTTCTTCAGCCCTGCAAAGGTGCCGCCTCCCTGCCCCGAGGCCCCAGCCGCGCTCACCTCCATAACCCAGCCCTTGACCCCTGCCCCTCCCCCCTCCGCTCTCTGTCCTGGTTCTGCTCATTTTCTTTACTCCATTTTGTGAAATTCTACACATTTCTCAGTGTTCAGCCTAGTCCCAGCTCCTCGGGAGAAGCTTCTCCCATTTCTGCCTTTGGGAACTCAATCTAAAGCAAGAAAAGAAGGAAAAGGGTATATTCCTCCGCTGCTTGAAAATAGCACGGACGTGGGTACACGGCACAGCAGCCGCACGCCATGTCCTCTGTGCACCATCTCCCTGCCTCAGAGAAGACCCACCCTCTGAGGTCAGCACTTTCATAAGTAATTTTCTAGATGAAGGGCCCGCAGTGTAGGGAGTTGGCTGGTTTGTCCCTGTCACAGTGGTATAACTGGCACTTACGCCCTGGTCTCCCACTCTGTGGTGTCCCCAGCATGGTGCCACTGGCTCTGAGAAGCAGAGCTGCCTTCTCTGGTCAGGCTGTCACAGTTCAACAGTTGAGCACCCTGATGTGGGTAGTTCTGGGACTTCATCTAGAAATTGATAAAAAAAACATTGTGGTTTTACGAAAGTTTCTGTGATATGACTGCCCTTGCACTGTTCACCATGTAAGAACTTACTCACTATGTAAGAACTTGTTCGTTATGCTTCAGAAGATTGGAGACTGTTGAGAATTAGGCTTGGGGTGGATTAATGATTGTGCATTGAGTCCCCTATACAGAATTTTATTGTTGTAAACAACCATTTGATCAATAAATATGAGAGATGCCCTCTCAAAAAAAAACACTCAAAACATTGTGGTTTTATTAAGACCTTAGAGAAAACTTCACTGTTTACCTTCGTTAATGTCCCACAAGAAATAAAGGTAAATCTTCTACTCAGGCTGTATTGATGACTGCAGCCCATATTAATTCTTATGCATTTACAATCTGCTTATTGGTTCTGTGAAGTAATAGATGAAGCCTTATGTCCTGCCTGCATCTGGGTGCGTTCATTTGTATACACATGCAGGTTCATGGGTAGAAAAAAATATTAATATGCATGCAAACATATTTGTAAAGAAGGATATGCTCTTGGGTCCCAATTCAAGTAGTAGGCGATTCTGAAATTGCAGCTCAACCAGAAAGCCACTTAGCGTGCAAGGAGAAATTGTTACATACGTGCCACCTACATCCAGGTTTTGCATAGGATGTATCTAGTTCCGTGCCAGACTTTAATGTGCACAGAGCTGATTTAAATATTTAAGGAAGACAAGAGAAAAATATAAATACTCTAACCTCGGGCTGGTGAGTTGCTTGAGAATCTGCAGATTTGACTGTCAGAAGCTCTGACTTGAAACCATTGCTCAGAATCTTCCGAGAGAAAGGACAGAGGAGTGGGGTGGGGTGTTCTGGAGCCACCTGTGCTCGCCCATCGAGACCTCACACCTCTTTCCAGTCCCCATACGCCTGCCAGCGGGTCTCTGCCTCGCCTGCCATCAGAGGTGGCCGTCAGCACTGCTGGGTGGGTTCCGGACGGGGAAGAGGTGCCGTCCTTCAGCCAGTCTGCCTTTGTTAGGGATCCACTCCGTACCAAGCGTCGTGCTAAACACTAGGAAGGCCGCAGCGACCTGGAGACACGTGGCCTTCCTTCACCCGAAGCGAAGAACGGGCAAAGGGCGAGCGGACAGAGGAGAAAGGTGAGCTGTGCAGCTCAGGGGAAGGGCTGGGAATGGAATAAACGAGGACGGTAGCCAGTGAACGGTGGGGCCTGGTGTGAGTTGCGCTGCCAAGGAAAGCAGCCTTGAGTTTTCATGTAAGTGGAAACACAGCGGCTGAGAGGGAAGTCACTGGAAAGGTGGGAAGAACAGCCTCGAATGTTGGAGCAAAGGCCCAAAGGACCGAGCCCCTGGCCTCAGAGACCGTCTGCGAGAAGGCCGGGCCGTGGGGAGCCAGGAACAAACGGGTCTCAAGGAGTGGGGGAGGCCTCATGGCCATGTTAGGGGTTGGTTAGGGATCCCAGGTGTGGTGGGGGTCTCCGGGTGTTCCTGGAAAGGGACGTTTTCTGATTTAAGACACCGTCTTCTGTTTTGTGGGGAACGGGTGGAAGGGGCAGACGTGGGGCAGAGAGAGCGGACAGACGTCCATAGGAGCAGGCCAGGTGAGCGGGCGGGGGGCTGGACTGAAGCGGAGGCAGTGGGCACGGGGAGGAGCGGGTTTGGGGGGCAGACTCAATGGGACACACCGAGTGACCCCCGTGGAGGGGAGACGGGCACGTCGTGGTGGCCGAGCCCTCGGGTCTGAGCGGTTGGCACCAGGCTTTGGGTATTGGCCACGGGGCAGGGAGGTCGGATTCGGGAGTTACAGTGTTTGGGGGCACGTCAGGTTTGTGGGGCGTGTTAAATTAGCAGCCGGGTGACGATGTTAAGTGCGGAGCTGGATATTTGAGTCTTGTGCTCACAGGAGGGATCTGAGTGGAGTTACCCGCACACGTGTGTCATTTAAATCCAGGGGCGAGGGCAGAATCCCAAGCGGTGGGCATGTAAAGAGTGAGGAAGGCTCAGGACCGAGGCCCGGGGAGCCCCGGGGGTAACGGGAGCCCGAGGGCCGGAGGTGCGCAGCCCCGGGGACGCGGCGCCCCTGGACACCAAGGATGGAGCGTCAGAAGGAGCGGGAGGCGGGGGCGCAGGGGGCCTGGCTGCTGAGTGCAGGAGGGAGGAGGGCGCGCGGGTGCCCCGTGGAGGCACGGGCGCTGCAGACAAGAGCGCTGGGTGCACGGAGGGGCAGGCCGCGGCCTGAGCGGGGTGCCGTGGGGGGCACGGAGGGGCAGGCCGCGGCCTGAGCGGGGTGCCGTGGGGGGCACGGAGGGGCTGGCCGCGGCCTGAGCGGGCTGCCGTGGGGGGCACAGAGGGGCAGGCCGCGGCCTGAGCGGGGTACACGGAGGGGCAGGCCGCGGCCTGAGCGGGGTACACGGAGGGGCAGGCCGCGGCCTGAGCGGGGTGCACGGAGGGGCAGGCCGCGGCCTGAGCGGGGTGGTGTTGGGGGCACGGAGGAGGCGGGCGCGGGCTCAGCCTCACGGGAGGGCGCGAGGGAGGGACTCGCATTATCGTCCTCGTTACAGCAATCTGGTATTAATGCTGGCAACTGGAAAATCTTACACTTTAAAACTTAAAAAAAAAAAAATTTAAGGCAAAACAATCCTTGACAGGCCGACTGCACACCTCTGGACTTCTCGCCGCTGTGGTTTCTCTCTGCCTCCTTCTCCAGGTTACTTTGCAAATTGGTCATTTTCTTCCCACAGAAGAACTTGTACAGCTGTGCTAGGAAAAAAAGTCAATCAAAAAAAAGCCAAATTTTAATCTCAGGAAACGTTGCACAACTGGAGGCTTCCTGAGCTCTGGTGCCTGTAAGGTGAGGATCAGGTGTGAGAGGCGAGGGAAATGGAGAGCCGTGTGTGCAGAGGTGTAGTTGCACGGAGTGTGCGAGCTGGTGGTCAAGGGCACGACCCCCTGGTGGTGGAGAACCCGGGTGACCCCAGTGTGTTGGCGGGCTGGTCCCGGGAGGAGGGGGGCCGGCAGAGGAGCTGAGTTCCTTGAGAAGCTGGGGGGATCCGCGCCTGGGAGGAGGGACGGCTCCGTTCTGCCGGGACTGAGAAAGCACACGCCTGCGAGCCCCAGAAATGCAACTCCAAGGACCAGCCCCTTGCTTTCCCTGTGAGACCTCTTAGGCCCTGAATTCTCCATCTTGTTACCTTTTGGGGCTTTTTTTGAAACAATTTTTGAGTTTTGAGTGAAAATCAGAAAGTAGTTTTGAAATTTCAAAATATGTACTGTTTGTTAAATACTCAGTATAGGAGTGGGAAGACCCTCAAATCCTGAGCATTAGGATTTTCTCCTTATGAATGGGTTCCTTCCTGGCTGCCAGTTGAAATAGGCTGGGCCGTTGCAGCTAAGAAGCACCTCCAAACGTCAGGGGCTTGCGTCAGAAAGGTTCCCCGTCTCATTCCCGCAGTCTGGACGTCAGCCCGGGCTCCCTGCCCACCCTGCAGGGGTCGTCCTCCGTTCTGTGCAAGGAGGGAGCCGCCCAGCTGGGACTCACCCTGCCCACCCGACCTGCCCCTCCCAGAGAAGGCAGCGGAGGCTCGGTGGAGTTTGTGTCCTGAGCGCACCGTTAAGCATTGTCTGTACCCTGCTTGACCCGGTGAAAGCCTACAGAGCAGGCCACCTGAGTTGCTGATACCTGCAGGTTGATCTGTGCAGCCCCATCTTACGGGCCTGCCTCCTACGGGGTTGTTTGGGGTTCTGCCCTTAGCTCTTGGGCCTCCCTTACTGCTCTGTGGACTCCTTTGGATCCAGGACCTTGGACTGGGCCCCCTGGTCCTCAGATGCCTACCATGTGAGGCGGGCAGGGAGGGGAGAGGCAGGGAGCAGCTCAGGGGCTTGCTGGCCACCAGGCCCCTGGATTGCATCACGGTGCAGCCAGGTACTGGCCCTGTCTTCCTTCTCCCTACCCCTTCCGTCCACTCTAGCGCCTCCCTGCTGCCCCCCCTTCGGGCCACTTGCCGCCCCCCCCACCCTCTGAGCAGAGCCCTTACCCCAGAGCCGCAGGCTGGCCCAGGCTCCCGGCTGACGGCAGGCTCCAGGCGTGGTGCCCTCTGCCCCATTGCCTCCAACAGGGTACTCTTTCATCGGTGGAAAAACATACGGGTAATCCAGCCAAACCCTCTCCTTGGGGTGACCTCGGGAAATCTCAGCCTTCATAAACTTGCTGCCCCCACATTAGGGAGAGCCTCTGGTGATGTCAGTTTGGGTGAGTGATTCATGTTATTCGTGATGCATTAGCAGTCAGACTTCCTGGCTGGGGTCAGTGTGAGCAGGCAGGCCAATAGTTCTGAGGTCAGTGGTCAGAAGCAAGTGGCTATTTGCTAATGTTTCACAGGATAATGTGGCTTCTTAACAGGCAGCATGTCCCTTAGGATTCTGTGTGTCTGCTAGTCTGGCCAGCAGTAATGCCCGCAGGCCCCCACTGTCAGTCCGCTCAGCGGCGGTCCCGCTTGCCTCCTGGTTAGCTGCAAGGTGCACGCTCACTGCCCCGGCACCCCCGGCACCCCCGCTCTCCTCCTCTGCCTGGAATGCTCACCCACTCCTGGCCGCTCCTTCCCTTACTTCTACTGTACCAACCAGAGGCCCTCCCCTCTCCATCCTGTGTAAGGTAGCAGCCCTTGCCCACCCCTTCCTAGGGCTCAAGTTTATTGTTCTCCCATTGCACTTACTACCAGCTGACAGATTTTCGTTTGTCTGTGCTCCTCTGCTGTCCCTTTAAAAGTGGTTTGGCCGCTGCTGTGTCCCCAGAGCACAGGGCAGACACACAGACACTTGATGAATGAATGAGAGAGGCCATGATAGATGATGCACTCTGAAACATCTAGCTGTCACCACCAGAAACCTATAAAAATGGAGCATTTCCTTTCTGCAAAAGTCTGTCAGACCATCCCCCTCTCCTCTCTTACAGTAATTGCTTCTTTCCTTTCAAAAACAACAGAAAATGGATGTTTACTACCATTTGTATTCCTGTGAAATTTTTTACGTGATCTCATCTTTAAGAGCATTTGGGTCATAGCCTGTGACCAAAACAGGGACTAATATTGCTCTTCCCTTTTAGAGCATCTGAGTTCATATTTCTTTATGTTTTCCTAGCACGTATTTTGGTGGTGGTGCTGCCTGCTTACAATGTTTGGGAATCTCTTAGACAAGCTGAGCAATAAGGAAAGCAATTCTACTAACGTGGAAATTCAATTGACCCATTCTTTATGTTTTATGAAAGTTTGTGTTGTTACTCTGGCTTTTTTTAATTACTTTTTTCAAACTTTGGAAGTTTAATTTCTCCCTTTGGCTTTTAGGTTTTCTAACATGTTTTCTAAAGCAGCCTCTTATTTCATGCATTCAATTTCTCTTTCCTTCTTCACATCTTAATATGTGTATTGATTTGTATGTATGGTTCTTGTCTTTTTCATTGTTTATATTTCTTGTAATGTCTTTCCATGCTAAGTGAGGTCCCACGCATCCCTGTGCCTCACAGAGAAAAGCCAAAAGATGCGTGAGACAGTGATAATTATATCGCGTAATGCTAATTTAAATAAAATAGAATTTTCAAGTGAGAAGATTGCTTAAGTAAGTAAAAATAATTATTTCACAAAAAAACATTAAGCTACTGTCTTGTATATGGCAGTGCTGGGGACACAGGCAGGATACAGTTTACTAGGGGAAATGGGGGTGTAATTGATCATTTTTAGCAGTTTGGTGGTAGGAGAGATTCTTTGAGAGTGGACAGCAGGTCCTGTGGGTGCCCAGAGGAGGAGCGGCCTCTAAGACTGCTCCTTGGCAGACGGGGAGGAGGGCACTGCACTGGCAGGGAGTGAGGCCAAACCCCCTGAGGGTTTTGTTTGCACCCAAACAGGGTGAGAGTTTTATCCTCCATACAATGGGGGGCCCTTGAAAGGGCCTGTACCGTATGCACACGGGGCAGCTACCAGGTGCTCTACCAGAGAATTAGGGCCAGGAGTCAGGGAGAGGCCTGTGGGCTGGTGGTGGCAGTCGATGGACCCGTGGGCACAGCTTGAGGGCCCCAACGTGTGTGTACAGGGGGAAGCGAGCACTAACACAAGGGAACACGGATGTTTAAAGCCAGTGAGGGAGGCAGGGGCAGGTGCCAGAACAGGAGAGGGTTCAAGGAGGATGGCGTGGCCTTACAGAGAAGTCACAGGGATACAGGTTGGGCAGTGCTGGGACTGGCCATGAGCCTTTGACGATGAGAGCAGCCATCGGACATCAGGTAGCAACGCACTGAAGAGGCCTTGGGTGGGGCCAGGGAGCCCAGCTGCCTGTAGGGGACCCAGGGATATCCTTGCAGCCCTGGGCTTTCTGTGTTAATTACTAAGTAATAGAAATATTACACGGAATTCACTAAATGAATGTCTTTGTACTAAGTCTTTTTCTGCACACACCCCTGGTGCCTCCTAATGGTTAAATGTTCCCCATCTACCATCCTGAATGGCGTCTGTCTTCAGAACAGCGACGTGCTCTTTCCTAGATCTGCCGTGAACAGGATTCAATGATTCATCGTAAGCGTTCGTTTCTCTTAGACTGATTTTTCACCACCTTAATGCCGCCTTGATTATTTGATAAAAACAGGTATGTTATGTAATCAATAGTATACTGTTTCCACATTTAAGACATTTAAAAGTGAATAGACAAGGTCTTTCTCTCCTGATAGTGCTGGGAAAACCAGGTGGTGGGAGGCATTCCATAGCCATCAAAAGAAAATTACCGACAGTTTCATTGATACCATTTTCGCTACTGTTACTCTACTGCACAAAAGTAGGAAACATTTCCCAGTCAAGTTTAGGGTGTAAATCAAGGAAGGATTTGTGCTTGTACCTTCACAGCAGGATTTCTGAATTTTGTGGTGTGTCCTCCTCATTTTTTTCCCCCTTCCTTTCTCCAGCTCCTGGGGAGTTGCCTCCCAGGAGCTATTGGTGATGCCCCGCTGAGCCTCCACTTCTGTCTCTCCTCACTGACCTCCTCTTTGCTGCCTGCCTTCCTCAGCTTAAACCCACTTCTGGCCCACGTTTCCCTAGGGGCAGATGGTGAACTGCACTGTGGTGCCCAGGAGCTCCTCTAAGCGACCCGAAACCGTCTCTGGGGGGTTCCTTCCTCGCCTCTCACTCCCGTTGGGGGCCTGTTTTGGTGATAGGCATTTGTGTTGTCTGGGAGTCTCCAGGTAGAAGTGGATCCGCCTGACAGCATTGGGTGCATCCGAGGGAAACTCGCATAAATGTCTCTGTGCCAGAGAATTTTACGTCCAGCTTTGCCTTTCTGTACCCTAGTCCTTCATTTTCTGCAGTAAAATGGTCTTGTGTGCATTTGCTCCTCACAGCATTTCGTCGTGTCTCAGTTTCCCCCTGGAGGTACCACCAGCACAGGGTAATGGGGTGGCGGTGCCCCTGCTGGGTCTGGGGCTTTCGTCGTTGCTGTCCTCAGTTCAGAGCCACCCGGCTGTGCGTGCTTCTCTCCCACCCCAGCAGGAGCTCCTTGATGGCACCGACTCTGCTCTCTGCCTCCCTCACAACTGTCTCTCTTTTATCGTTCGCCCTCCTAAGGAGCGCGTAACTGCGAGCTGCAGATTTTAAGCTGCACGGTGATTCTGCTCTGTTGCTGAGCATGCTGGCTAGAGTTTGCCTTTTCAACATTCGGGTAGTAATTTTATCTTCCTAATGCCCTATAATAAATAAGTGGCCTGCTGCAGCTGAGTTAATGAGGATTTGAAATGGATTGCAAGCGTTCTTTGCCAGGTGTTTATGACACAGGTGCAATACCATGCAGGAAATTTCCATAACTGCACAGTCACAGAGCCCTCAAGCTTGCCCGCCATGGCATGGCTAATAAATTAATAGATTAACAGCAACACATAAAGAAAATGTCAGATGTTAAATATTTTTCATTAGGAATAAGTTGGAAATCTGCAACTTTAGACATGCTTGTAACAGGCTCTTAAGTGCCCCCACCAGAGTTAATTTGTATGTGATGAGTTTTCAGCTCACAAGCGTTTTGATAGCAGACCCCAGACTGCCCTATCCGTAGACTTATTTAAATGAACTGCCAGTTTGAGCATCATTCACACTGTTACCCCGCCTTTGTTTCCTAAGTGCCCGGTGTCTTCTGGGCTCCGTGCTAGGTACAGAGCCTGGCCCCAGAAGTGCACATGCAGGCATAAAAGCTATGCCACGGAGGGACTAGGAGGGGCCCCTGAAGGTGGTGCCAGGGGATTTGCTGATCTCTTGTTTACAGGGCTAAGAGCATGGAGTCCTAGAGACAGTGGGCCTGGGTTCAAATCCTGACTCCATCACTTCCGAGATGTATGATCTGAATTAGCTCCTCCTCTGGGTCAGAGTGACCCCCTTAAAAAGGGGGGGCCCTCATGGCATAGACTTTATGTGTGAATTAAATGAAGGAAGGTTTACAAAGCCCTTAAACAATGGTGCTTGGCACATAAAAACTATATGTTTAAACCAATAGAAATGTTTTAAATTTAAATCAGTAGCGTGTATGTTGAACAAAATAAAGACTAAGGAAGAACTCTATTGTGACAAATATAGAAATTAACTGGCCAGCATTTTAATATTTGTTTTTAAATGTATGGAAACGTTAGCTGACAGCTTATGTGGGAATTTAGTATTCCTGGGTCCTGTCTCCAGAGCCCTTGGCTAACTTGTGTTTCTGGTGTTTAAATTCGGTCTTTTTGACATTTTCAGGTAAGGGAGGACTTTCTAACAATTAGAGGGGCTCCAAAATGAAATGGATCTCTGTGCATGCTGCTGCACCTGCTTTTCTCATTCCTAGAAATAGCCAAGCAGAGGCTGAACCTGCCTGAGATTTAGTTTCAGTGATGCCTGCATTGGGTAGGCGTGGAGGGGTTCAAGTGACTTCCTAAGGGCCAGTGGCTTCTGTGTGACTCAGCGCTGCTGTAAAGGCATGTGACATTGGGAGTGGGCATCTGGAGACCTGAACTGGCAGGACAGTGGAGAGGACAGTGGAAGCTGGGAAGGAGGCACAAAGGTTGGAGACAGAGGGGAGAGTTTTCATTGCTGGCCTCAAATAGGACCTGATTGAAAGCAGAAGTCCTGAAAGGAGACAAGGTCACGGTGCAGACAGGCAAGGTGAGGTACTGTTCTAGAGGCATGCAAGGTGACTTTGGGCCTCCGGAATGGAGGCAAGCTGGTATGGGTATGTGGGGGATCAGAAAGAGTATGCTTAATATGCAGTTCTAACTCATTTAGCCTTTGAGAAAATGTTCATTGAATGCAAACAGCTCAGAGTTCATAACCCTTGATGGTGGATTCGTCATGCAGTTTTCATGAGGAGGAAAACAAACACGCATGCACTCCTCGTACAGCCCAGATCCCGCTGCCGTGAGCCTGAGCACAGGCAATTCGTGCATGCTGCAAGAGCACCCCGAGGAACAGTGCCCTCCTACAAAAACAGAGGCTGCTTCCTCTGAACCCCTGCATGTAGCCGGTCCTTCACTGTTATGAAAATGTCTGATGATGTGTTTGCATGACTGCAACGAGATCAGAACAGTGAAACCAGAGCTTTTATATTCTGCAGCCATCAAGCCCCGAATGTCTTCTACCTTAAAAGGCCTGAATACCTCTGAACGCTAAATAAGCTCATCAGAGTGCCGTAATCCAGCTGTGCCTGCACCACTCAGAAGCTGTGTTCAGAACCTTCCACTTCCTATTTCTCTTCTTGCTCCACAGTCTGAGACTGGGCACAGGCTTAGTGTTCCAGAGAGCAGATGATTGGGCCTTTGAGAGCTGAGGCATTTCTGCAGAAACTATCAGTATAGCACGTAGTACACTGTTGGTGCTCAAGAAAAGTACCAAAAATTAAAATAGATTTTTAAAGAGACTGACTTTGCTGTTAGCAAGGTTCCCCATGGGAGTTTTTAAATCTCCAGTGTTGCAAAAATGGCCAGCCATCCTTTGAAAAATAAACTAGAACGATCTGGAATAGGAATTTCCCTTTTTGTTTTCTGCTCAAAGGTGACTCTTAAACTCCTCCCCAGTCCTCCAGATTTAAACGCCTGGGAAATAAATACAGCCTTCTAATGCCAGGCTAACATTTTTAACCTAAGCACCACACAGAAATGTGCAGTCTCTTCTCAAAGTCCTAGGAAGTTCTGTGTATCTTGTTTCACAAGATGATGGGCGCACAAAGGTCGCCTTCTGCCCTGTTCTCTGGTGAATGTCTGTTCCCTGTTTGCACTGACCATGGAATTTCTGACCAGCTCTGCTCCTTGTCAGATGTATTTCCCACCCATAGCACAGGCCACACAAGTGGCCTCTGTCAACTCTGATAAAAAGGGAAGCTCAACACCCTTTTATGGACATTCTCCTCTAAACCTGTCAGGCTCTAAAATTAGGCAGGAGTTGCTATCACCAGCCGTTCTTCTGTCTGAAGGGCTTGCCTTTTGCCATCTATCTTCAGCTCTGCTGCAGGAGCACGCCCTTCTCTCGTGATCCTGTGAGTCCTGGCGTGGCCTCCGCTAGCACCCAAGCTGCACCGGGCAGGGCAAATGTGGGGCTGAGGGTTGTTTGTTCTCAGATCTTAAATGGTTGCTCGTGCATCGATGTCTTAGCAAAACGGATTTTATTATGAAATGTATTCATCTCAAGAAATCCTTTCAGCAGGAGTAGTTTCATCTTTTCATGACTGATGTCACTCTCTTGAGGGACAAGAATGTTCCTTTGATTTGCTGTCTTCTTGTTCCTCTTTTTCTTTTAAAGGCAGATGTTTTTATTTCCCTTATTTGAAACCAAAGTCACGTTCAGACAGCCGGATGTGTGTTCAGTGACCGCCATCTGTGCTGACGCGTGCCTCCTGAGTACCATCCCCTCACATTTGGGGTCCTGCCTCTGGGAAGTCACGCCTAACAACAGGGACGGTCATTCCTGACATTTTTGACTGTGTACTTTATATAAGTTAAGCCTTCTCTCTCTTTTCCTCTTTAGTTTGTAAGTGAAGGGATTCAGATCAACAGTCTGAGCTCTTGTTATTCATTCATTAGGATATGGTTTTAAATGTGCAAAATTAGAAGCTGCTTTAAATTTAACTGATTACTCAGGAAGTTGGGATTGCTTTTTTTATGATCCTGGCATTTTTTTTTTGTTTCATTTGTGAAGTAAATTGTGTCTGTTAAGCCTTTAAAAAACGATTGAAACTGGATAATTTTAGTAGAATGGCATGGAAGGATACAGTGGGATTTTTGTTTTAATTGTTCATCTTCCAGATGGTAACACTGGTGGCTGTTTAAAGAAGCAGCATTTTGCCAAGCAGATTTATTTTGCTTAAAAATAAATTAATAAACCCTATATCTGGAACATTGCTTTTGATGTGCTTGAGTGAGTCTCCTTTTCAAGAAGGTATCAGAAATAGAAAAAAAATAAAGCCAAGTCTCTCTGGCAGAATGTTGGTCTCCTGGACTCCCTAGAGATTAGTGATCATATTAAATCAATGCCAAAGGTTCTAACATTTGCAAAATGTTGCATAATTACGCCCAGTAGACACAGTAATAGTTTGAAGTGAATTCCTGTGACAGAGCAGGAAGAACCCCCGTCAGGGCCTTCAGAGATCTTGGTGCTGTCTTATTCTCATGGATCTCTGGTTTTTCATTTGTGAAATAAGAGAGGGTGACACCCTGGATGAGGTCCCGGAGTGACAGTCCCTCCTTGTATCGGGAACATTTTACATCCCAGCGTCTGGGATGATGCGCCCGATTCCCCACGGCCGAGGCCCCAGCATCTCCGCCAGGGGGCACCGTCTCGGTGGCTGGTCACAGAATCCCCATCCCTGTCCTCCCCAGAGGCCGTGGTTCCTTCGTGCCTGGTGACCGATGTTCTTGGTCTTAGATGTGAAATAACATTGTTATGCTGCTGTGGGAGTCTCCAAAATGTACATGTAAATTCTAAAGGGGAGGGGAATGAAATTAAGGAAGGAAGCCTTCTTCATTCAGTGTTTGATCCACCTTTGGCCAGCTCACTAAATGTTTAGAACAAACTGTGGCTTTAAATCACTGTTGTGATGTTTATTTTTTATCTGCCATTTCCCTGATGGTTTCATACCAAAACACACTAAAATGAGCCCTTGTATCAGGTCTCGTGGGTGCTTCCCGAGACAGCCTGTCTATCATAGATTCTTTGGCGGGGCTTGTTGTCTGTTAGGGTGAAAGGTGTGCTAGGGGCGGACCCTGCTGCTCATGTTGGGGTCACAGGCTTCTTGATCTGTATCTGTCGCACCACCTGATTGCTCAGCTGCTGATGGGAAGACGGGAGCCATTAGCCGTGGATGATGGACAGATTTTCTCTGTTACTCAAGTGGATGCCTGTCAGATCCCATGTGCGCACTTTGATTTCCTGTCCATGAAGGACCCCACAAGAGCTTTGGCATTTTACAGGGCTGTGCCCATGGTGGACACTCAAAAAGAAGGGGTATGTATTATCAGCTCACTCTTACTTGGTTACAAGGATGAGAAAAAGTAAGTCTTTTTACTTTTTAACTTGAACCTGAGTGTTGTGGTAGCAGGAAAATATTGAATAGTGGGAAAGTGACACATGGATTTAAGCTCGGCGACTGTGTACTTAGCTAGCAGTACTGGCTTTTGTATTTGGTGTGCGTGCATGTATGTATATTACATTATGATTTTTTATGTTACTAATAATAGCTTAAGGTTTCCTGTTCCTCCCACACTCCACTTAAGCAAACAAGAGAAGGCAGGGAGGCCAGCGGTTCCGAGGCTATGGCAGCAGAGCTGTCTGAGCAGACTTGCCCATACAGATGGGGCAGGAGAGGCCTGGCTGTGAGACCTGAGGCGGCTGAGTGATGCCTGGTGGTGGAGGGCCTTGGCACAAGGTGACGATTCTCAGAGTTGGCAGATAGGTGGCTGAGAAGAGAGCAAAATTAGGAGACCACTGCTGCGAGCCAAAATAAGAGAGCCCTGCGGAGGAGCATGTGCACAGGTTGGCCAGAGATGGGCTACCCGCCCCGTGAGATCACAGCCCCTTGGGGTCAAGGCGACCCGAGGGGCCACCACGTGCGGCGAGTGGTTTACTGGCACTCTCTGTGCAGGCTCAGGGAGAATTTGCAGAGAGGAAAGAGAAGAGCAAGTATAGAAATTACAAACCATCAGTATTTGGCAGGAGGAAGAAGAGCTAATGGGTCAATAAGGAAGGTTGAAAAACAATTAGAGAAATAAAAGAAAAAGAAAAAGAAAAAACAAAACACTCCATCCACCCAGGAAGCCAAAGGAGCAGATGCCAGATAGGGAGGGGGAATCGGCCAGGGCCTGGGAGCGAACAAGGGGGAAATGGCATTGCCGAACCGTGGGTGAAGCACAGCCTTCAGGAAGAGGCGTGGAGCGGCCCGTCGGCTGGGGAAAAGCGGCTAGACACCAGGCCCTGTATAAGATGGATTAGAAAATTTTAAATATAAATGTAAAAGTGCAAAAAAAAATAGACAAATATTTTTATGACTCAGGGTGAGATAGTCCGATCCATATATATGTAGTATCTCTGTTAAGAGACCACCAAAAAAAGTTAAAAAACAGGGTGTGGATCAGGAGGAAATACAAGCAAAACTCAAATGACAGAACAAAAGTTTAATGTCCTTAATGTAAGAAGGGTTTCTATAAACTAATCAGAAAAGTAGCACCCTAAAAGGCAGGCATACTTTGTTTTCTGATGAAAAGATATAGAACGATAATGTTTGCTAAATTAAAAACTGAATCCTAAAGCAATAATGAGATGGTAATGTTTGCCTATTAAACTAGAAAAAAATTAAATCCATTTTCACATCCATGCCTATGAGAAATAGACACTTAGGTAATCGTCATTCACTAGGAGCTTAGGTTAATATCCCATTTTTAGAGAATTATTTGTCAGAATCTATTGAATTTTTCAGTGCACATGCACTTTGATCTAGCAATCTCACGTCTTAAGAATATATCCTACAGAAATCGTAACATGAGTGTATAAGATTTATCGAAAAGGGATGTATTCCTTCTATGTTAGTAATAGAAAAAGCAAAGAATAGTGTCAATATCCATCAGTGAGCAAACGGTTAAATAAACTTGTGTGTATTCATAAAATGGAATGCTCGGCGGCCATTTTTTCAATGAGGGAAATCGGGGTGTTAATGTGGAAGGAATTCTATGGTATCTTGTAAGTAAGGAGACATAAGCTGTTGCCCGATGTCAGCCTGATTCTGGTATCGCCGTATAGTGTAACCTGCGTGTGTGAATGTGTGTAAGTAGATGTGTCTCTCTAGGCTTACGACAAAGTTGGGAAGGGTGCACACCACCAGGGTAGGGGTGGAGCTGGTGGGGCAGGAGACAGCTGCCCTTTGGAAGGCTGGTGGTGGAGACAGAGGGACTGGGAGGTGTGAGTTGTGGGCGCGGCCACTGCGGCTACGTTCCATCAGGAAGAAGAGGGAAGTGGACATTCAGTGTCAGGGGCAGGCGTCAACTCAAAAGCATTTTGTTTTGTTTTGCTCTGTGGGGTAGGAGAAATTTGAGTCTGTTTGTATGCAAACAGGAAAGGGGGAAAATACAAAAAGCTGTGGTTCATGGGAAGGGTGTGGGAGTGGCGGCCTTGGAAAGGGCTGCCGGGAGGCTGAGCGATGACCCTTCTTTCCCTCGGGCTAGAGGCGGTGCGTGGTGTCGGCAGGAGGTTTTCAGTGACCCCCCATGCAAGGGCGCTATGAGGATAGGCAGGGTCAGACACAGAGGAGGGGATGCAAATGGGTGGTGTCGGGAATGGCAGCAAGTGGAAAATACTGGAAACAGCTACTGTGGAGTGGGTTTAGGAACAAAAATGTATAAGGAAAACAACTAGGAAAGACATAGGAAGAAAAAGACAAGGACGGGAAAACATAAGGAATTCGCTGGGGGTAAAGATAGAAGACCAAGGTTCAGAGCCATGAGAACAAGTGTTACTGATCTGCGAGGAAGCGTGCTGCCCTCCCCGGGTGCCCGGCAGCCCAGGGAAGGACCAGGAATCCAGCAGGTCGGTTCGAATTAGAGGATTCCAGGCCTTAGAGGCACCTAGAGGGCTGGCGGAGAGCCGCTAGCTGGCCCACACTATCAAGAAGCCCAAGGGAGGCTGACAGAGCGGGAGAGGGAGGGGACTGAAGGTCACAGTAAGAAAAATGGCAGGTGCCTCAGGAGTGCGGACAGGAAGGCGGTGGTGAAAGAACAGGCTGGGGTCACAGGGGCTTGTCGGCGCGCCCGGCAGAGGAGCTCCAAGGGCGGAGGCGCAGAAGCGTGCCGGGCGTTTGTGGTGCCTGCGCATCTCTCTCCATAGACCTTAAGTCCCACGAGTGAAGGAATTACCCAGGTCTTGTTCGTTGTTACATCCAGGGCTTGGCACAGGGCCTGGTGCATAGTGGACACACAGCAGATATTTGAAGGAACAAGTGGGTAGGGCTGGGTGGGGGTGGAGGCGTCCAAGTGGCTGTAAGGTCAGGGTGCTGGATAGGTCACCAATCTCACTGTGAACGTCATGGAAGGAAGTCACAGGAGACCTGGCCGGAGAGAAGCACAGGGTCCTACACTGACTCGCAAGGGGCTGTGGGGCAGTGCCCGGCGTTAGCTGACACGGTCGGCTGGGACAGAGGGAGCCGTGAAGGCGACAGCCCGGATCCAGCTGCATTCGGGTCTGCAGGCCTGGGGGCTCCCAGACCCGTGCAATTGGAGCTTCCGGGGTGCCCCTGGGAAACTATCTTGAACACGTTTGTCTCAGGTGCTTAGTCCAGCCAACGAGGTTCAGGATCCGCGGGTTTGGGTTAGAAGTGCAGCCCTTTGGTTTGGCCGGCTTTGGGAGACAAATGGAAACAAGGAGTTTGCTGGCAAATCCAGAGCAGTAGGAAAGCTGGAGCCCCAGCGCCTCTTACAGGAAAGTTTGGAGGAAGTGGCCTCAAGAGGAAACCAGTTTCAGTAAAGTTAAGGAAGTAGATGATGGAAAATGGCAGCACTGTTTTAACAACTATTTCTAAAATGCCCGCATGGATTCCTTACATGATTATCTGAAGTGTCGGGATTCAATTTGCCTTTTTATTGAAGGGCCAGTTTAGGGTTTATTACTAATTTCTATTCCGTAATGGACATGGCATAGAGAACTGCTCTGTGTGTGTGTGTGTGCGCACATGCACACGCACAGAGAGATTTGGTAAAATCTGTATACGTGCAATATGTATGCGGTGTGTGTGTTGGTTCCAAGTCTGCCGCAGCCTTCTTGTGAGGCGTTTTCCTGGAGATGGTTTTCCGTAGGCATCTTCACGGTGCCCTTTCACTTTTGGACATGGTTCTAAATGCTGTTATTTCAACATCGGAACCACATCCACCCAAAGCTTGGATATCTTTTTGCAACCGTGGCCTAAAGGGACTTTGTGCTTTTGGGGGCGCTCTGAGGGGTGCCCTTGTCCAGGAGCAGATGGGGGGTGCGCACCGGCCCGCGGACATTGGGTGTCCTCGGGGACACCAGTGCCCAAGGAGGAAGCCAGTCCTCAGGAGGCAACAGGGTGGGGTCTTGCCGACAGGAAGAAGTCTGAGAGTCAGCTCAGGGGGGCTGGGGGGACCGCGTGAAGAGCAGGATGCAGAGGAGGGGTGAGCTGGCTGGAGGGGATCAGGTGCTGGGGCAGGGGTTTGAGGAGAGGCGGGGCATTGGGGGGCAGCTGGGAGGGACCGGATTTGGTGGGTAGAAGGTGGGGGGCGGGTGCTCCCCTGCCCTTCCCTCACGGGTGCCTGTGGGAGGGCGCTCCACATCCCCCCCCGAGCCTCAGCTGGGGGCCCCGCCAGCTCATCAGCTCCAGCCAGTCCCTGAAACGGGTTCCTCTTCCCGGCGTTTACTTGCACCACCCACACAGTTACTCTGTATTAGAGGCTGCAAACGGGCCCTAAATAATTTTAAATAAAACCGTGTCCCTTCCAATAATTTTGAACCCTGCAGACTGTTCTCCGTGATTCCTAAACCGTCAGATTTACATATCTCTCAGTATTTCTCTCCAAAGTCAAAACAAATGGTCTTTATACTTTCCTGGCAGGTTTCAAAAAACGTCCATACTTGCAGGACCGCCTGGACTGCCTCTGTGTGGACCTGGTTGCCTCCCTCTTCTGCCCTCCCCACCCCCCCCCATGGCTCCAGGTCACACTAGGTGTAAAGGTTTATGTCCTTGACTGGTGTGTGAGGTTCCAAGACGTTTCTGAGTTGGGGCACTTTGCAACTATGTCTACTATGTCATGTCTTTCTGGTCTGTCTGGGGTGAAGACACCGTGTTCGCCCAAAGGGAAAGCTGTTTACAGATTTTCTGTCTGGTAGAAGCCACTGTCGGCTTTTGATTGCTTATCACTTGAGTAACATCCAATGTTCTCTTTCCTACCCTTTTACTCCTTTGATCCAAAGAGTAATGACTATAGAAATGTTGACTGAACTTGCCCGGGGTTGCCCAGATTTTGGCAGGTTTGATGAGCCTTAATTAAAAATACTGGAGAAAATGTCTTTGTTTACCAGGAATAATAGGATTTCTACATCGTTTGTCACCTACTCTCTAAGCTAATACGTGTTCTATTGTTGCTAACATTTATTTAATCACTGAACATGAAAGACAAAAAGGACTTGAGTGTCTTAATATTGAGGCAGGAAGCGTCCTCAATGTGAGATCTGTTTTCTAGAAATCCGCCTGGGCCAAATTGTGTGGAAGGGCGGCCCAATCTGACTTTTTCCAGTGCTGGGAGGGGAGGGGAGGGTTGCAGAACCGAGTGCCTGTGCCCTTCTGTGTATCTCGCGAAGGCCCCACGAGGTAGGCGGGATGACCGCATTCTGGGGACGAAGGGCTGAGGCTGAGGGCTTCCCCGAGGCCCCTAACTACGCAGCTGTGGAGTAAGAACTCCGATCTCCCTCTTCTCAGACCCTTGGACTTCTTACTGCCCCACACTGTCTCCATAGAAACAGAAAGATGCTTCACCTTCACATACCCTTAGTGCTACTAGATTTTCACTGTATTATTCTGCATCTTGAAGTTACTCACGGTGTATTTTTCCCATTTAAAGTAAATCTAACTATTCTGCTTTCTCTTGTTCTAGGTCTTCTACCCTAGCAAGGACGGTACAAAGATTCCCATGTTCATTGTGCACAAAAAGGGCATCAAATTGGATGGCTCTCACCCTGCTTTCTTATATGGCTACGGTGGCTTCAACATATCTATCACACCCAACTACAGGTAAGCGCGGAACACTTCAGCATGTATGTGATCCTCTGCGCACGGTGGAAAGAAACGAGAATCTAGTCTACTATGTCATGTCTTTCTGGTCTGTTTGACTATTTCTGGCTTGACGTTTTTGTGGAGGGGCAGGATTCTATGTTAACTATATGCTTTTTAGATCAGGAATTTCAGGATCAGTACAAGCTTATCTCATATCCTGTGTGGAATAGGTTGTTTGAAAACTGTGCTGGGCCTATAGCTGCCAGGCTACAGAAGGTCCATATCAACTGAGGTCTTGAAGAAAGTCATTGGTCACCTTGAGTGTTATCGTTTGCAGCCAGCCTACAGCCCGCAGTATTCCCTTCAGAGGGAACGCTCTTTCAGCTAATGATCATGTTTTTCAGTGGAACAGCATCATAGACTGTCTTAACGTTCACCCATAAATATATTTTGTATATATGCTATTATTTCCCAGTAACTTAAGGGAGAAAAATACGCATTTACCCATTTGCTATTGTTTATGACTATCTTCTGTCAGTTATTTGCAAATTTGATTTTAATACCCTCTTCATAGCATAAAATGGAATTTGCCTGATGCATTATTAATAAAAACAAGCTCACATGAAATTTGATCCTATTCAGGAAGAAACTCATGGACTGGTGACTACCAGGACATAAATTCAAAGTAGATTCCGCAGACTGTCCCAAATTTGAATACAAGAAAAAAAACTTGATTTGTTTTCAGCCCTGGCATCAGTAGGGCACTCTGCTAATTATTTAGGATTTGATGATGTATGAAATGTGGTCCCTTCCTTCACGTAGTTTATAGCCAAGTTGTGAACTGCCTTGAACAACTGGCTAAAGAGTTTCATTTTATCCTTTTGTTAGTGAGGGGCCGATGGTGCAAAATCACGTAGAACAATATTTTCAGAAGGTTTGTGAGGTTTCATCCAGCGAGAAGAGTGTGGTTACGGCCGCTTTCCATTCATTGTACACTGACTGCACCATCTCTTGCTAGAAAGCTTTTCAGGCAGATGTGCCATCTTGTTAGGTGTCTGAGTGTGGGAAAGCCATATGCCGTATTTATGCTCCGTGATTATGAATCTAAGAACGCAAGCCCACAGCTGTTAGTTCATTAGATTGACCTCATCCTTTAAAATTACCACTCAACGTGCTGTGATGAGACATAAGCTTCCGTGGCCTGGCATGCCGATGCCTGAGTGTAGGGCCGGTGAGCACATGCTTCATTCGCTGGGAGGTCAGCCCGAGCCCCAGCCCTTTGTCCCTGCACCGGGGCTTGGGTCAGGACGACAGGGTCACGATTCTGGAGCAGATCTGCCATAGCTGAAACGGCTGTGCTCGGCCATGTGCAACAAGTGGTATGAAGCCTGCTCTGTTGGGAACTGAGACAAGTCAGGAAGGATCCCTGCACTGTTTCTACCCCAGAACCCAGTGGTTTTGCTGGTAGCGTCAGTACCGTCGGGTGCCTGAAAAATGCCGGAGGGAAGACTAAGTGGTTGAAAATGCAGCCGGCCAGTTGGTACGGTTGTTTCTGCTCACCTACCCCAACACTCCCTTCCTCTTCGTCCTGAAGAGCCAGGAAATTAGCACTCACGCCTTCTAAAGCCCCAGGATGCAGCCCACAGCTTTCCCGGTTGCTAAAAGGGAGAATGATCATAATCAGAAACAGTGCCAAGAGCAAAAGTAGTTTTAAGTAACAGCACAGAAAAATAAGTATCACCCGGGGCTCTTAGTGTCAGAGTGGGAGACAAACATAAAATCCAAATTGTCTAAAAGACTTAATCTTTATTTCTAGAAAACACTGCCCAGCCCTGAGCACTCCGTTCCTGTCTCCTGGTCTGTGTCCTTAATCTCCTCTACCTCTCACACCCTGTAGTCGCCTAGTTGCACATCTAAGTTTCCATGAAACCTGTTTAAAATCCATGTTTCAGATTATTTTTTCCAACTTGAACAATTTGGAGAGAGAGATCGGAGAAGGGGGTACAGGGGTCACTACTGGGTGTTCCTGAAGCCCAGCGCTTCCTGAAGACCAGGGCTGGCACGTGGCTGGCCATCCTTTGTTGTTTAAGATAGAGTCAGTATGAAATGAGGGCCTCTGCTTTTCTCTGTTTGCATTATGAGTTGTGTATTCCCAGTTTGCATAGTGAAATAAGAAATACTGAATGTTCATGAAAATGTCTAAGCTTTGCAGTTAAACATTAACTAGAAATTATACATTTTTCGCCTTAATTAAGTAATATATAAGTATTGGACTCCTATGAAGCTGCTATTACATGTGGAATGTCTTCAGGAATTATTTGTTTCTTTTTGAGATGGAGGGAGACAGCATGAGCCTTACTAGGTGGCTAATAGAAGGTTAACTATTTTTACCGTTTCCCAGCGTGTCCAGACTGATCTTCGTGAGACACATGGGTGGCATCCTTGCAGTGGCCAACATCAGAGGGGGTGGCGAATACGGAGAGACCTGGCATAAAGGTGAGGTGTTTTCTGTGCAGACTCCCCGATATGTCATTGTCAGAGCTATGTTGAAATGTGCTGAGGGGCTTGGGAGCAGAAAAGCATTTTGGCTAAAATGAAAAACAAGGATAGTTTCAAACACGTTGCTGGCACCACTCCCCCTTTAAAAACAAGTCCTTTCACATCTTATGTTGCTCTGTAGTCTATTTATTTTAATGAAGTACATATTTTTCAGAAGCATTCCCTCAAGACCATAATCAAAAGTGTTTTATAGCAATGCATGGGGTATATTTTTATCTATCACTGTCAGAAGTGAGTCTGCAGGGGACTTTCGGTATTTATTCTGTCTCCTGTGAGCCTGGCTTATACTGTTTAGCATCACCACTTGGCTGTCTGTTGCTCTTAAAAGAGCAACCTAAAGTAGAGCTCTCCTCTTCGCAGCGTGGGCATCCTTCTACCTGGCTGAGAAGTCATGTCCCCAGCGTGTGACTCTGTCACATGCAGGTTGTAGGCACAGAGCTCAAGTCGTTTTTCACTTCTGGTTTTAAGGATTTAGGTTCTGGCCTCTGAAGCCCATATTCTGGTTGCCTGAGGATATTGGTTTCATACTTAGCTTTGTTCCCCAGATTATCACAATTTTTTTAAGTAGTGATAATCTTTATTTGTAAAGCCCTACTCTTCCTTTTCTTTACATACAGAGCACATGCCCCCTCCCAGGATTTCGGGTATCTGGGATTCATGGGCTAACTAATAGTCTAAAGATGTTGTCCTTCACTTGCCTTATTCCTGGGTCCTTGGGGACGAGGATGGGGGAAAGTACCTTCGTTCCCCCCAGCTCTGAGCTTCTCCCCAGGAGAGACGATCTTCTCTCCTTATCCTTCAGATCTGTACATCCACTTTCTTCTCTGCCTTCCTGAACTTGAGGCCAAAGGTTCTGGCTTTGCATCAAATCAAATCCACAAAGATGAGGGTAGATCTGGAAAGAGATTTTCCTAAGTACCTGTTAGGTGTCTAGATACAGAAAAGGCCAGGCCTGACCCTTTACATCTAGCATGCATCCCAGAGGCTGATGCCAGACAACAAATTATTTGAGCATCCGATTAAGAGTGAGTGTTCTGATGAACGTGGGCTGCAGGCCTGCCTGCCGTTGTTAGATTGACGGCTACCAAGTGTCATCCCCAAAGATGATCAATTATCGTTATATTTGAAACAGCATAGAATTCATTGTGTAGAGTTTACATGCACATAACCTGCATGGACTGCTGGTCTTGTGACCTCTCCTCAAAGAACCCAGATTCTTTTCCATAAATGCCCTCTGTCATCAGGTGCCTACCATGCTCTGATACGAAAGGGCCCTTGGATCTGGTCACCTCTCTCATCTATGTCTTAATTAGAACCAACTTATTGTCTAAAAGCTTAGGGGAAAGGGGAGTTTGGAGCTCAACTGAGGCTAAACGTAGTCTGTGTACTGATTCATAAACTTTCTCCAAATTTAGGCAGTGAAAGGGCCAAAAATGGATCTTTTCTAGTTAGACCCTGGTATACTGAACACTGACAAATCTAAATTCCATTTTGTTAATGAGTTTAAAAATGTAATGTTCTTTAAAAATAGAGTCATATACCCAAAATGATATTATTCCTGGAAACTAAGTAATCTTAGCTGTTCTAATTCACCAATAATTTCATATTAAAATTTTAATGACATTTGTTTTGATATGACAAAATTTCTTCAGTAGCACTGCGTCATCTTTAATTGAATTTCTGCAGAAGTGGTTCATCTCTGATATCTCATTAGATCTGTGTCTGCTTTTTGTTCATGTCATAGGCAGTTATTTCTGACATCTGTTCCTTTGAGGGCTTGCCTTTGACTTCTGGCCTTTGGTCCAAGACCTTACGAATGTTCCTCTCTTTAAGTTTAATACATTGCCATGACTTCTAGATGCGAAAGCCCAGATTCTCTGGAGAGACGTGTGAGATCTTCATTCAAGAACTGGGAGACCACAGTGGGCTGCTTCTCTGCTCACCACCACCACCACCCCACCCAATTCCTACTTAGGTTCTTTAAATTGGGGGGCTTATTTCTCACTGTCACTCCCCCATTTCAAACCCCTGCAAAGAAGAGGGGTGAGCATTACTCCTCTGCAGAGGCCTTTCATCTCCTGAGACAGGGAGGGCACAGCCCAGGGCTCTGCGCTGCGTGGAGCTGCTCGGGGCCTTGTGTCAGTTCTAGCTTCCGCTTCTCCAGAAATCAGGTTCTTTTTGATTACGGGCTTTCCCACTTCCATTCTCATGGTTCCCTGACGTAACAGGTCATGTCTTCTCTTGCAGGTATTTGCCTTTTAAGTTCTAGAAGTTTTCAGAAAAACAAATCCACCCTATGGATTGGCAGTGGTGGTGTTAATGTTGGATTCCCAGAATACATAACAAATTCTAAACTGAGGCATTTTTCTAACGCAGTGTCAGCCCGTTGTGTTTAAGCTGCTTAAGTTAGCTGACCAATAGTTGCAACTATGCCTCATCCTCATTTGAATTCCCTTTAGGTTTTGAAACTGTTTGGGTGTTTCCCTTAATGTTTTGTTTTTTTGTTCACAAACTTTCTTTCACTTTCGGCGTGTTGTAGGTGGTATCTTGGACAAAAAACAAAACTGCTTTGATGACTTTCAGCATGCTGCCGAGTATCTCATCAAGGAGGGTTACACGTCTCCCAAAAGGCTGACTATCAATGGAGGCTCAAATGGAGGCCTCTTAGTGGGTGAGAACTGGACTTTTCTCGTTGTGCTTGCTAGGTCACAGTCTCGGGGTTTTCACATACTCGGTGGTGGGCAGCGTTCAGTTTACCTTGACTCATGGGTAGGAGCAGTGGTACAGAGCAAAACCCATTTGTATCTGGGCGTCTGATACGTGACCTATAAAGACCCCGCTGAACACATGTTATACAGACTTGACTCATGATAACCTGAAAAGCTGCCCCAGCTCCCTGTCTGAGCTCTTCTGGCCCAGACTGCAGTTCTCTCCATGAACCGGAGCCCCAGGTTCCTAGGGTTCCCCTGGCACAGGACGGAGCCCGCTGACCCGTGTGAGGCACACAGGATCGTAAGACGGGATCATCCCTGAACATTTCTCAAATGCCTTTGCCACGCGATGCTGCCTGCTGTGGGTGCACAGATGAGTCGGGAAAGAAGGCGGGTCCGTGTGAAGAGGTCGCACAGCAGAGCAGTGGGGCACCTTGCGTGTCGGGCCCAGTGCAGAGCCCTCGACACGCACGCAGCCTGTGTGGTGGGGACGTCTCAGGGAGAGGATGTCACTTGGCACACATCCGGATGACGGTGACGCTGGGGATGGAGCCGAGCACCGTGCTTTGTGGGGCTGCTCTTTTAACCTGTGTGGCACTGCCTCTAAGGAGCTTGCCTTCTGTTCCGTAATTAGTGAAATGTTTCTGTGCATTTTCTCTCTCCAAAGCACTTAACATTGAAGTGAACCTTTATGGTGGGACTGAACATAGCTTGCTGGGTCATCAGAATATGAGGGACAATTGTCCAGATGTCCAGGGGCACATATAGGCTCAACTTAAAGTACATGTGTGAAAATCCAGTTTTGGAGGGAGGTGGTCAGGGGGGCGGCACATTCGCTCAGTTTTCTGGCCTTTGAAATATACTGAGTCATGTCAAAGTCTGAATTCCTGTCCTTCCTCTTTACCTCAATAGAATACAATCTTGAATAAAAACATTTTCCTAGGAAAGAGGTAAAATCTCTGCAGCCAAAATAATTTGTGTAAATTTAGAAAGGGTAGTGACAAGATTCTTACCAACAGAATGGACAATACCTCTCCTGTTCTGGTGGGACAAGGCAGACAGCATGCCAGGCCCGGGTCATGCAGGAGCCTAACCAGACAGGACCTCATAGCCAGTCTAGGTGGCCTTGTTGACTCTTGGAAATGAGAAGCCTTTTAGGGGTTTCCAGCGGAGAAGTGTCATAATTTGACTTTGTTCTTTTTAAAACAGGGTCATGCATTGCTTATGCCTTGTTAGGGTGGATGAAGTCGGGTAGGAGGCTTCTGTCCTGGTGTGAGACACAGTGGTGGCTCGGGCCTGCGGCGGGGCAGTGGGCGTGGCAAGAAGTGGTCAGATTCGGGGTATGTTTGAATTTAATGCAACTGAATTTGCATAGGGGTCTATCCGAAGTATAAAAGGAGGAGATCTAGGATGGATCTAAGCTTTAATGTCAAAGGCTGTTGAAAATCCTGTTTCCAATGGTTTGTTATTTACTGGCTTATCTAGTAACTCCTTTATATTTCTGAAGTTTTATAGTCAGGAGTTGGTTCGTGTCTGTTAACAAAATTGGCCCCTTCAGGAACATGCATAGATGAAGTGCCCCAGCAAGATGCTGGATCCTACTTGAGAGGACAGAGTCCCACCTCTCAGCATCTCCGAGGGGAGGATGCATATCATGAGTGAACCCTGAAGCCGGCAGGGAGGTGGGAGCACCTTTTTAGTGGAAGTGCGGGCTCCTAGTCACGCCAGCTCGGAGCTGACGTCTCCTGCCTGCCTCGCACGGGGAGGCGGCCCCCAGCCTCACCTCCATGGCCCCCGAGCTTCCTCAGCCCCGGCTGCCGACCTGTAATTCCTTGTTTACTTCATCTTTCCCACCAAAGATGGGAAGGGACGAAGGGACACACAGGTTTTTCAGAAAGTCCTAGGGTGTTTCAAACAACACTCCCCCACTGCGGTCCACCTGGGGGAGTCCATCTCTAATCCTGACTGGAACACCCCACCCTTCGGATACATCAGAAGGAGGAGAAGGGCTTGTGGGCCATTAGACAGGCGGCTTACCATGGCTTCCTCCTGTGCTCTAAGAAAACAAGGCAGCCAGGGTCCTGAAAGCATTTCTGAAAACAACACAACACTGAAATGTGCAATAATGGACTTGCCTCCCTTTTCTTTCTATGTTGGCTTTTAGCTGCTTGTACAAATCAGCGTCCTGACCTCTTTGGCTGTGTTATTGCCCAAGTCGGAGTGATGGACATGCTGAAGTTCCACAGATACACCATCGGTCACGCCTGGACCACGGATTATGGGTGCTCAGACAACAAACAACAGTTTGAATGGCTTATCAAGTAAGGGTTTCATTCATACTGACCTATGCATGTTACTAATAATTTATATGGTAATATTGCTATGGTAACACAGCAAAAGATTGTTTGGCTCTTTATCCCCTTCAGTGTCTCACATTTGCATAATTTACTGCAAAAGTAGGGGAAGTGATGGAAATACCTTTCTTCCTTGTTTTGAGCTGGTCTTTAATGAACTACAAAGATGTGGTCAGCAGAGTTCTAAAGCAGCCCCTCAATTCCTATCCCCTCACTCTTCAGACACCAAGTACTGCTGTGGGGGGACTTTGCACATTAAAGTTACTGATCAACTGACCTTGAGATTATCGTGGATTATCTGAGGGGGGGCCCAGTCTAATGACCAGAGGCCTTAAGGGCAGAGCCCCTTCTCTGGCTGATGTCAGGAATTAGGAATATGAGGAGGATTCACCCACCATTGCTGGCTTTGAAGATGGAGGAAGAGGCCTCTAGAATCTTGAGAACAAACCCCCCCCCAGCAGCCCCCAAAGAAATGGGGACAGCTGTCCCACAGCCACATGAAACTGAACTCTGCCAACAAGCTCAATGAGACTGGAAATAGGTTTTTTTCCAGAATTTCCCAATAAGAGCCCAGCCAGCCAACACCTTGATTTTGTCCTTAAGAGGCAGAGATGAGCACCCAGCCAAGCCAACCCAGACTTGCAGAGCTGCGAACAGGAAATCTGTGTTGTTTTTAAAAGCTGCTCAATGTGTAGTACTTGGTTACGGCAGCAATCAACACCTGAAAGGTGTCATTCACCGTACAGCAATAAAAACGGAATTTCCTTTTCTGAATTAAGAAATAAGAAAATAAAGAGGAATATGGCAAGTGCACCCCAGCTTGTTTTATTCTCTCAGTACAACCACATGTATTGAAGCCCCAGTGGCATTATTGAAATATTGTACGGTGTCCCTCATTCATATCCCTCAGCTATTTTGGCAATAAGGTGGCAGACATGTAGATTCTCGGGACTAAAAGCTTCATTTTTTTTTTTTTGACTTTTCATTCTCTACTTCCCACATTTACGAATTTTTTATCAGCAGTATTTGAAGTTGCCCTTACGATAGGACAAGAAGCCCGTGTCCCCTATCCCATTCTTCTCAGTCAAATAAAAATATAGATAGAATAACTTTTAACTTCCCAAGTCTTCTATTTCATTTTATATGCTTTTATGGGTAATTATCCACTTAGAAATTTAGCTACAATGACTGAATTTTTTTAACTGAATACTTTTAAACTAAATTCTGTTCAAGATAGGCGGGGTACTTTTAAATGTACAAAGAGCCTCATTGATACATACCAGTAAAAGCGGATTCTTTGAAGACGCAATAGTTCAAATGAGAGAAAATATGCACTTAGGGATAACTCAATTGAAAATACTGAGTTAATTGTACATAAAAGGCAAAATATCCAGTGGAACCTTATGTTTCTGCGGTTAATTTGAAAACAAGAAAAAAGATGTCTTGAGAGAAAAATATTTGGAACTGAAGCAGGCTTTAGTTTTCCAACCCAGCACTCACAGGGCTGTATTTTCCTGTCACCTCTGCTCCCAAACGGGCAGGGGGCTGCCCAGGCCCTGGACGCCCAGAGTATGTCCCGTGAAGCATCATCAGGGACACTAAAGGGGGTCCCCCCGGAAAAGACCTGGATTTTGATTTTCAAGTTTGGGCATGGAGGGATAAATGAAGCCTAACAGATTTTTTTTCTACAGGACTTCTCAGGATGTTTATAAAAGTGGCATATATGTGAATCTCAGTGTATTAGTGTCACAGAGTTTTCCACAGTTGTTTCCCCATAGAACTAACCCTTCTTTGGAGGGCTGGGGTTGATCTGAAATGAGATCAGAAGACAGATCCATTGCCACCCCATCTTATCTATTGGGAGACTAAACCCCAGAGTGTTTGAGCCTGGACTTTTTAACTGAGCAGAAATTTTATTGTTTTCGACTTTTTAACGCTTCAAAATAAAACTATAAAATAGGTGATTATAGTCATTAATACTGAACGCTTCAAAAGCATGACACCCATGTTGAGTAAAATATAAAGTAAAAATATCCAGAGATTACCATCAATCACTGTTTAATGCAATTATACTTTTATGTCTTCTTAAAACCCTTTTTGCTAACTGACCTGGAAACTCACCTGGTACGTCCGAAGGGCCGCCTCTGCCCCTGGCTTTCTTACCATCAGCCAGAGGCGGTTTCTTTCTGCTGGACTATGAGGGCAAGTAGTGGCCAGCAGCCCCGCCGAGGTTCCCGGTTGGCAGACAGGAGACCAGGCCCAGAGAAGACCCATGTTCTTTCTAAAACTGCCAAGCTGAGCCTGGAGTCAAGGTTTAATAGTTATTAAGGGGGCAAAAAAGATGCTGTGCGCTGTGGGTTTTAAGTTCTTCAGCAAAAGAAAGGCTTGCACCTGTTTTGTCCACAGTCACTGGTTTAAAAAGACAACGAGTCCACTTTGTAGCAGTGACAAGTAAGTCTAAAGAATATGCAAATACTCAAGACAGTAAATGTGTATATAAGTTGGGTTATTTCAATAGCCCTGTGAGTTTCTTTCCTACACAGTCTTCCAAAGCGGGGGCCACAGAAGCAGCTCCCCACCCCATAGCGTGGCCGGGCAGGGCCTGAGTGACCTGCAGGCGTTGTCTGCGGCGGCCACCCGCGTACTGACTGGCTGCGGTCCTCCCTGCTAATGAGGTCAGGCTGGTGACTCCGCAGGTCCTCCTTGGTCATCCCGGTGAGCAAGCAGCCCTGCTTCGGGCCTCATGGAAATGCCTTTGCCTTTCAGATACTCCCCGCTGCATAACGTGAAGTTACCCGAGGCGGACGACGTCCAGTACCCGTCCATGCTTCTCCTCACCGCGGACCATGACGACCGGGTGGTCCCCCTCCACTCCCTCAAGTTCATTGCCACCCTTCAGTACGTCGTGGGCCGCAGCCAGAAGCAAAGCAACCCCCTGCTTATCCACGTGGACACCAAGGCCGGCCACGGGGCCGGGAAGCCCACAGCCAAGGTGATAGAAGAAGTCTCAGATATGTTTGCGTTCATTGCACGGTGCCTGAACATCGACTGGATTCAGTAAATGGATCGCCCACTACCCGCCCCGACAGCCACAGAAACCTCAAGGGCTTCCCCACCATCAAAACCGAGAAACCACTGGGTATAACGCTTCCCAAACGAACACCGTTCCTGCCCTCGCGGGCTGCAGTTGAACAGAACTGCTGCGCCGATTTTATCTTTTTTAGGCTTCTTTTTAGCAAGCCCTTGGTGTTCCTTTTTCCATCCTGTGCAGGCACATATTTAAAAAAAAAAAAAAAAAAAAAAAGGCATGTTTGGATAAATAGCTAAATGGCAGCCAACGCATTGTGAATATTAGATTGCGGGTTTAAGAGTCATAGGCATACAGAGCAACTCAATGAAATTTGCTTCTGTAACCATCACCAATATATCTTTAAACAAATATGAGAACTGTTCTCGTGAAAAAGACCTCTTTACAACATGAAATAAATGCTATTTAAGAACGGGAGGCTTTATTTCCGGTTCTTTTGTGTTGAGGGGCAACTCCAGATGTGTGGTCCTGTCCAGATCATGTGACTTTCCCGTGGGAAGAGCAATTCGCCTGTCCGCACAAGTTCATTTCCAAACAGTGACGTCAAGAATGTCAGCTCTGGAAAGAAATTGAGTGTGCCCATCCCGGCTCTGTTGTATAGGGTGACGAAGCTATTGGAGGTGGCTCGGTGTCTTACGTACCACCCACTCAGCTGATAATCTGATCTGGACTCTGTTGTTTGGAGGCCTACTTTTGAAAATCAATCAGTAGACCAGACACTTTAGATTATTCACCTATTTGTCTATCAATTTGGTTACAAAGTACTCCTGGACATCAGAGTGCCTAGGATAGAACACTAAGACCACATGAGTGAACTACCCAAACAGATACATTTATCCAAACTTATCTTACCCTCAGAAATTTCAGCATGTCCCAGACTGTGTCTCCTCCATAGACCACTTCCTGGAAATAGAAAAAGACTTTACCAAAGCACTTTTATTGTCCCCTGACTCCAGATCTTTCGGAGGAGGCTATACCATTCCTAAAACTATTGCTCATGAAAAAAAAAAAAAGTTAAGGGCATTTGTTTTAACAGCTCATGAAACACTGGTCCCTGGGCATCAGTTTGGGAAACGCTAATCGAATTTATGAGAAAAAAGTTTCTTCTTTGTCTTGTTTTGTCAGATTTCATGAAAATATTGCTTATTTTATGTGAAATAACCTCAAAAAAGAGCTTGAAATATTACTTCATTATTTCAATAACTTGCACTTTTTCAGGTAAGTCCTATTTTCCAAATCATACCCATTTGTGCTTTTCTATAGAGCCCTACCTCTCAAATTGTGGTCTAAAATCAGACACTATTTTTTGTCAAGTGTATCTCCACATACCAAGCACAGCTGAAAGGTGGTCATATTGTTTGGTTTTTCACTTCTAGAATCATGTTTCCTAACACTGTTCTTTTAAATAAGTACTGTGTATAATGCAGCTATCATTGAACTTGGGATTCCCTAGAACCCCCAACCCCAGAGAAAAAGTGTGCCACTAGCTGGCAGTGCATGCAGAGGCTGGCACAATCACCACTTACCTGGAGAGATGCTGACACTAGCTAACTGCCATGGAACTGCTGACCACCATGGCAGAAAAATAAAGCACATTTGTGGAGATAGGCCAAAGGCAGCTGTTTTTGCTAGACCAACTGGGTCTCTGATGTTCACACAAATGAGTTGTACCCTCTGAGTGCATAGCCTTTTCAGGCTTGCACAGAATCCAGGCATACTTTCCCACTGAGGTCTCCCACTCAGCAGCAGAAAGTGAAAATACAGTGTGTAGGGTCTCAGCTTCAGAAGCCAATCAGGCCCAAGTTCAAATACCAACTCTGTCATTTAGTAGCTGGTGATGATGAGGAATAAACAAAGTAGTATGCTTACCATGCCCAGCACATAACTGCACGTTCCCAGGCTAATTTTTTCACATCTAGATTTTAGCTGGACAGCTGAGCCCACAAACTAGGTAGCTTTTTTAAGTCTGAAATACTGGAAGTGAGATGAAGTCGGGCCCTGCCCAGATCTCAGGGTGTCTTCCCTATTTGATGCCACCTTCCCTTGCAGCCTGGGCTCTGCCCCTCTGCCCCATCCTATGTTGGTCTATGGTGTTTTGGGGAAAAAAATGGCAGATACACGACAAAGGTGGTCTGATTGCCTCATCAGAAATCTGTTATATACCTATATAATAATAACAAACTAGCAGAAAGAGAAATTAAGAGAACAACCCCATTTATAATTTTATCGAGGAATAAAATACCTAGGAATAAATTTAACCAAGGAGGTGAAAGATCTGGACTCTGAAAACTATAAGACACTGATGAAAGAAATTAAAGATAACACAATAAGTAGAAAGAAATGCATGCTTATGGATTGGAAGAATATTGTTAAAATGTCTGTACTGTGCACAGCAATCTACAGATTCAATGCAATCTCTTGCAAAATTCCAATAGCATTTTTCACAGAACTAGAACAGAGAATCCCCAAATTTGTATGGAGCCACAGAAGACCCCAAAGAGTCAAAGCAATCTTGAAAAGGAAAAACAAAGCTGGAGGTATCATATTCCAGATTTCAAACTATATTACAAAACTTAATAATCAAAAGTATGGCACTGGCACTAAAGCACACAGATAAATGGAACAGAATAGAGAACCCAGAAATAAACCCACACTTACATGGTCAGTTAATCTATGACAAAGGAGGCAAGAATATAAAATGTGGAAAAGAGTCTATTTAATAAATGGTGCGGGGAAAATAGCTATGCAAAAAAGAATGAAACTGGACCACTCTCTCACACTATATGAAAAAACTTAAGATGTGTCAAAGTCCTAAATGTAAGACCTGAAACCATAAAACTCCTAAAAGGAAAGAAACAGACAGTGAATTCTTGGACATTGGAATCAACAGTATTTTTTGGATCTCTCTTCTCAGGGGTAACAAAAGCAAAAATAAGGATTTAGAATGAAATCAAACTAAAAAGCTTTTTTGCACAGTGAAAAAATCAACAAAATGAAAAAGCAACCTACTGAACAGAATATGTTTGCAAATGACACATTTGATAAGGGGTGATATCCAAAATATATAAGGAAGTCATAAAACTCAATGCACACACACCCAACAAATAATCTGACCATAAAATGGGCAAAGGAACCGAACAGACATCTTTCAGAAGAACTACAGATGGTCAACAGACACATGAAAAGATTCTCAACATCACTAATCATTAGGGAAATTCAAATCAAAACAGTGAGATATCACCTCACACCAATCAGAATGCCTAGTACCAAAAAGACAAGAAACAACAAGTGCTGGTGAGGATGTGGGGAAAAGGGAACCCTCATGCCCTGTTGGTGGGAATGGAAACTGGTGCAGCCACTATGAAAACACAGTATGGAGGCTCCTCAAAAAATTACAAATAGAAATACCATACAATCCTGTAACTCCACTTCCTGGTATTTACCCAAAGAAAACAAAAACACTAATTTGAAAAGCTGTATGTATTCCTATATTTATTGCAGCATTATTTACAATAGCCAAGATACGGAAGCAACCTGAATGGACATCAATAGATGAATGGATAAAGATGTGGTTTATCTAATATGCTCTGCCCACTTCTCTTCAGCCTCACCATGTTTGATAATTTGCCTTCCTGAATCCAAGTCTCAGTTCCCTTGAAGTCTACCTGCTTACTGACCAGAGTGACCTTTAGAGAACAAATCGGATCCGCTAACCTGCTGCTTTGAGCCTGCAGTAGCTTCCTGCAGCCGGACGCAGAGACAACGTGTGCCTCAAAGCCGGAATGGGCCCCTAGGAGGCGCTGGTGGTAACACGATCCCCAGAGTAGCGGGGCAAGTTATCTCCCAGCTACAAATCAGTTAGGTGGGGAACATGCTAGAAATACAAACATACGGGGTCCTGTCCACAGAGATTCTGCCTCAGGAAAGGAACCTGGGATCCGCACTGTGATAAGCTTCCAGGTAATTCTGATGTGGGGGGTGGTCAGCTGAGAAATCAACTATGAAACACCAAAATGTTATTAGTTCTCAGGGGGACCTATGAGAAATTTTTCCTCCAGTTTCCAGATTTCTGTAATCCTATTGCAATCCTGCTGTAATTATTAGATGTACCTATATTTATTTAAAATTGCATTAAATAAAAAACCAGCTAAATGAGAAGTCCTGGCAGATTCTAACTTCTGCTGCATTATAAGGATGTTATAATTTTTCTTACTTAAAAACACGGTAATTTTTTTCCTAACGCTCATTAAATTTAACTCCCTAGTGGTGGGGATATAACCCTTTTGGGATCCTGATATGGAGTCTTAGTGTCTGTTTTAAAGATTCAGCCACTGCTAGTGTCCAGCAAAGGCATTTATCAAGCTCTGGTCCCCATATTTTAAAACCCAGGCTAGGCAGTGGCCTGGCTGTGGGGGTGCAGGACACGCTACACATCAGGCTGGCACAAGACAAATACAGTCCATTCCAGTGCTAAATATGTCTTTTTAGTCATTCCCAATATTTTCAAATTGAAATAAAAATTAAGCAATTTCAAAACCCCAAGCAAGTAATTATTTATGTCAAATTAATTATTATTTTATAGGGGTCAAGACATTTCAAAACCCCTATGTCAACTTACAAAGGCCTTAGCATAATTCCCAACAGTAACCCTTGACTTCACTTGTAAGCAAAGTGCATATTACACCAATACAATTTAAAGTTCAAATAAAATATATATAATGTAAATATTTTATCTCCCAACAGAATAAGAGTAGCATTTAATCAGACTTCTTTACAGTCAACATTCTCCTCCTTCCACTGGTCCTGCAGAGTTGCAGTTGACCTGAGCGGGGAAATGCTGGCAGAGAGAGAGGACATGGAGAGCCGAGAGGCGGCCCACACTGGCCTGCGATAGGCTGTCACCGCCCCCAGCTCCCGGGCTCTGGGTCCGACCGTGACATGTGCCTCCTTCTTAGGCTGAGAATTGACTCCTTCACCACTTGTTCGTTTGTTGGTTCTTGTGACAAATTATATGTCTTTAACTCTGAAGAAAACTTTGGGGATATAAATTATGACAGATTCCTCATTAAGCAACAGAGCATCTGTTTTGGTTAAGTAATGAGAATATAAATATTGAGATAAAACTTTGTCACAGACTCTGACCACATGCAAAACAAAGGGAAATGGAGAAGGTATGAACTAAACACACTTGCAAACTCAATATTCTGCTACGTTTAACTATTTCTTTTTGAGTTTGGAGTCTACCATGTAAATCGAATAAGCTCTAAATGAGTGAGTAAAATCAACTGGGAGAACTAATCAGGTTTTCCCCAATAGCCACTCTTATCCTGTGCAGATGTTTCTTTTGGGATTACTCAGCATTTTTATTAAAAAGTAATTGAGTTATTACCATAATACCAGCCCATTTATTTGTTTGGACTGGGTATTCTGGCAGAATTCAGGGCATCTTTCAAAATTAAACAAGATGTCTCAAACTGGAGACTAGAAAACATTAAGAGCCTGGAGGGGCAGAGGAAGTGACGAGCGCAGGGCTGAACCGTGGGGCAGAGGCTGCCCTGAGCCCTGAGCCTGCCGGCCCCTGGGCGAACTTGGGGAAGTTATTCCCAACTTCAGGAGCTGCAGATTCTCCAGCCACAAAATAAAAATACTATTTACCTCAAAGGGCTAATACGGAACATGTGGATTCAGTGAGTGGATGGCTTCCCTGACAGAGCGCCACCCTCACGGCTGGTCTTTCTCTTGTCCTCCCCGAGGGTCCAGTCCTGTGTCCAGAGCGAAGTTCTGCTCTGCGCCCAACACAGGTGACTGCTGAGCCTCCACAGGCCTGGCCGTCTCCCCGTGGAGGCTGGGCATTCTGTCCTCCCCCACCTGGCTCCAACATGCCAGACGCTTCCCCTTACTCTGCAGCTCGTCCATCTTGCCCTCAGGCTCGGGTAGTCCTCTATCCTCCTAGAACCTTTCAATTTATTCAGTGGACCAGGCAGGCTGCACACCTCAGGCTGCTGCACACTCCTGCAGACTGTAGGAAACGGGGAGGTGTAGACAGTAGTCAGGCGCCTTGGGCTGCTGCACACTCCTGAAGGCTGTAGGGAATGGGGAGGTGTAGACAGCAGGGTGTAGACAGCAGTCAGGCACCTCGGGCTCCTGCACACTACTACTGCAGGCTGTAGAGAACGGGGAGGTGTAGACAGCAGTCAGGCGCCTCAGGCCCCTGCACACTCCTGAAGGCTGTAGGGAACGGAGAGGTGTAGACAGCAGGGTGTAGACAGCAGTCAGGCACCTCAGGCCCCTGCACACTCCTGCAGGCTGTAGGGAACGGGGAGGTGTAGACAGCAGGGTGTAGACAGCAGTCAGGCGCCTCGGGCCCCTGCACACTCCTGCAGGCTGTAGGGAACGGGGAGGTGTAGACAGCAGGGTGTAGACAGCAGTCAGGCGCCTCAGGCCCCTGCACACTCCTGCAGGCTGTAGGGAACGGGGAGGTGCCTCGGGCCATCTGTCAAGCAACCTCTCTTTCAGGGATGCACAGTGGCCAGTTGAACAGCATCAACCTCCTGGGGATCCAGAGGGTTCAGGGCCCAAAGCCCTGGTCTCTTGTCCTCACCTACTTCCCAAGGTTCCTGGACATCAGTCCAAAGAGGGGCGATTAGGACGCGTGTCTCACTGCCTGCTTCCACATCCGTATTTTCTCCCCTCCTCTGCATATGCCACCTACCCTGTGTCATACACTGAGCCTCCCTATCCCTTCCTTTATTATGATCTAGTCCACAGGGTCACTCCTGATGTGTGCTAATGAAAGTCTCTGTCCATAAAGCTTGCTTTCAACACAAATGCTTTTTGGCAGACGCAGAAGTCCTACTCGTACACGTCAAAGGCTGGACAATGACTCTCTCGTGTGTTCCTGCTGTACACTCTTAATCTTCCTCAAGGGAAACAGATCCTTCTGGCCAGGAAATGCCGCACCGCTCCCAGTAACCTCTCCGACTCATATCTCGTCTCTCCTGATTAAACAGGACTGGAAAGTTCCCCTAGAAAGAACAGCTTAATCTGGGGACTTGGGGAAAACACAGAGAGGAAGTGGATCATTGAGGGCAGAGCAAGCCACGTGGCTCTTTGCTTTACCACATTGAATCCGCCTTTGGGTCACGTGTCTATCCCAAGCTGACTGGATCAGAGCACGCAGTCTCTTTTCCTTTAAACACTATTTCAAAAGACAGTGCATTCCTCACCATGAGAACTTCAGAACAGGTTCTCAAACCTCTCACAGCTGCAGAAACATCTTTGCCATTCTAACAATTCATCGCCACCCCTACAAGATTCTGCACGTTTACACAGACGTTTTGTTCAACTCCTTACAGGGCAAGTGCTGTAGACAATGTGGAGATGAGTAAGTCAGGGTGCATGCCAGGAATTTATGATCTAGTGAGGAAGCAGAGAGGGGAGATGAGCAACTATGTAATTAGCTGTGAAACAGTGGAAAACAAATGCTGTGCAAGTGCCAACAGCGGATCCTAAATGTGATGGTTTATAGGACACACTGACTCATGGGCAGTAAAAGCCCCAGCGGTTGTTTGCGAGCCAGGGCAGAGGCAACCCCCATGGGACTGAGTTCCCCTAATGGCCAGTAATAAAGCCACCTCAAGCCAGGCCATAATGCTGCAAGTCCCTTGGCTTCTGAGCGAGTGAGGGAAGCTGAGGTGCTCGTGGGGCCTTCCGACTGAATGGCACTCCTCTCTGCCAAGCTTTGTTAGCCGGCAGCCAGGAACAGACTCCAACAGCTAGCACGGACCTCAGCTGTGCTTCTATGTGGTGGTCTAAGTTGCTGACCGGGAGTGGACATGTGCTTTGGGAGCCAGATACACGGAGGGTAAGGTTGCGAATGTGCAGTGAAACTTGAGGCCACACTCTTTATCCTTAGGATTTTCATCCAGATGCCAAGCAGAGAGGGGTCTGCGGACAGCAGCGGTGAAACCTGGGGGTGCTGCCAGGGGTCCACTGTAAAAGCAAATAAGGAGAATGGTGAAAACTGGAGGTTACTGGTGTTACTAAGTATGGGATTCAGAAATGACTGTGTATTTTATAAATTTGGGGTATGTCCTTTTTTAAAGAAGGAGGTGAGGAAGTAAAAAACTAGAAAAGCCCCCTTCAGAGGGAAGCTAATAAATACAGTGGGAGAAATCAAGCGAGATTTAGAATAAGCAAGCTAATATTCATTGGAGAAATGTTGCTAGGAACTTAGAAATTAAAATAGATCCACTTAAACACCTAAGGGTCTCTTATTTCACATCATGTGCTGGCAGCTGGCAAAACCTTAGCACAAAGACCAGGGTGCAAGTCCGGGCCTGGAATGTGGCCAGTGCCCTTGACTCTCTTGTATCATAATCTGAGGGCAGAGCAACATGCTTAGGAAACTTGTGCAGCCCAAAGTTTAGGAAACAGTGTGTCAAGGGGCCAGGTGGGGAGGACTGGCCAGCCCGGTCCACGGAAGAGATGCCGATTCTAGGTATTTGATGTCTTAATGCAAATGAATAAATTGGTATTCTGGCTTGCCTTTCGGATCTGATAACCTTCTGAAGTGAGGGTCAACAAAGCAAAATGCAATACCACAAAAGAACGTGGAGAAATGGGGTTTTATTGAAGATGTATGCATGGGGGCTGGACCAGCAAAAATTCTTGCCACATACTTTAAATAGGAAGAACATGAAAAAAAGATCTGTGAACACAAAAATTAAGCAGACAGGATAAAAATCTAAATGGCAAATTTGGACATTAACTGAAAGAAGCAAGAGAAACATAGACTAAGCCAGTTCTTGGTGTCAGCTTTGTGTTTGTGAGTTACAGGTGACTCACTGGAACAAGGTCCGCAGATCTGATGGCTGGAAGACTCGGCAGCCAGCCCTGTGACATGAAGCCGACTTAGAAAACATTTCCTGGCTCTGGCATAGGAGGAAGTGGGGTATTGTTTATACACGACCTCTTCTCAGTTCAGTACGTTTGTTTAAGGCAGAAGACGACAAGATCCAGTCATCGAAGGTCAAACACCACTCCACACACAGACAAACACAAAGTGATAAAACTGGAGAGATGCCATGGAGGGGAGAAGACACCTGCAACCCAGAAAGGCCTTCCCTGGGAAAGGTCATGCGAAGCGGAGAATCATAAAGGCCACGGGTCAGAGGATAGATAGGAAAATCTGACGGTATGGGATTGAAAATAAGAGAAGGACATTGAGAAGGACTTTAAACAGTGCCCAGGCAGTGTGTGCCACCTGCCCGGACCTCAGATACGCATCTATAAAATACAAATGTTAGATTAGATCAGATAATCTCTGAGATCATATTTGGCTTGAAAATTTCATTACTAGATGACACTTAAGAATCAGCAGAAAGGCGAATTCAGCCAAAATATCTTCTGTGACAAACTACATTGAAACCAATGAAAATCCCCTGCCCCAAGGGAGAGTATGAGCAGAAAGGGAGGGGTAGGCGATCTGGGCACAGGGACCTTGGGAAGCTGGTCCTCTGGGCTCACCAGGGAGAGGCTGCCAGGCGGGAGAGAAAGTGAGAGGGAAAGTGAATGCTTTGAGACCTTGTATTTGACATGAATTTATACTTACTGTCTTTTCCGTTCTCATAGGTTTTCGGGGTGGAAGAAGACATACAAAGTTGTCTCACGCATTTTTTAAAAAGCTCTGAGCACAATGTTAAGCACTTCACAGACGGATGGTGGTTGCAATTTTTGTCATCATGTCAGTAGTTCAGCGGGAGCCGGGGTTCCTGGCCCGTGAACTCAGCCGGGACTCGGAGGCGTTGGACTCTCTGCTAGAAAAGCAGCGGCTGATGAACCAGTCATACACGGGCTCTTAAAACAACGAACGGGGACCAAGTAATGATCTTTAACTAGTGATGGTAAAATTTACGAGGACCAAACAGCTCCAAACACAAAGGAACGAGTTGAAGGAACTAGGAGAGCTTAAATTTCTAGTGTGTTTTTACGTCATCATTAGTATGAATATTAGCGCAAGCTTATGAGTGGTGTTAGCTAAGCTCTTAGAAATCTCTCAAGCTTTTATGAAGACTGCAGGGCAAGAGAGAATGCATTTCAAAACTGATAGAAATGGTAATAAGGCTACTGCCAATCTCCTACGTGCTGGACAGCTCTCACACTTGCTTCTTGAGAACATGTGCCTGTCTTCTGGGAATTAGAGTACTTCGTTATCTTCCTGATGTTTTCATCCCCCCTCCCGCCCTCTTTGCCAAAGATTACCACCAAGAATATGATGGAAAGTTTCCTGCATTAAAAAGAGAGGCTACACTGCTGTCATGATTCCAGGCAGCTGCACCCAGCCAAGAAGTCGCCTAAATGTTTAATGAAGCAGGAAAGTCATTCTTCAGTTTGAAATGCAGACCCACTAGATGGTCTGAAAAGATCACCTCTGTTTGTTTTATACTGGGAATAGATTGCTGAATATTTAATGAGCACCAGAGGATACAGCTCTGTGAGAGGCCAGCAAGGGTCAAGCTATGGCTACCTGCTGTTCCCCTGCAATTCCGTGTCTCTCCGGTTTCTTAAAGGTGGGAGATTATCAGGGTTAAACCAAGCCAGTCTTGATTTAGCACTGTGTAGCACTGTGTAGCACTGTGTACGTGGAAAGAAAAATAGAGGCGGTCATATGCCTGTCCTGGTGAAGCAGTGTTCAGAATTAGAAGCAACCTTTCAAGAAAATTGACGAGAAGGCCTGGCATGTATTGTCTTATTCACAAAGGTGGGTTAGAACAACAGTATCAGGAAAGAGAAGCCATCAAAAATCCCCGTTGTAATTATGCTGGGAGAGAGAGCTTCCACCCAGTTGATTCTGCCATTTATTTGTGGTATTAAGGACCCTCTCCTATCTGAATAATCCCAAGAAAAGAGTCCTTTTGTGAACAGTTTCCTCCCCACCAGATTCAGTCTTTAACTGATTTAGCATCTGCTGCTATCAGATGGGGGAGAGTTAACAGAGACCAGACACGGACGGTAACGGCAGAAAAGAAATCAAGAGGCATTTGCGGATTGACTGGATGTAGAACATAAATTTTTTTCTTTAAAGCCTTGAAGACGACTCTTAAGATTTTGGGCAGGCCATTTGTTGAAACAGCCATGGAAATAGGAAAGCCTTTTTAAGTGGAAAATCAAGAGTATAGTTTGAAACAACGTTAAATTTGAAATGCGCTTTCAACAATCAAACCCAAATGTCTGCTAGGCAGTTGGCTATCCTGAGCTGCCATTCTGAGTTGAGATTCTTGGGATCCACTGTTGTAGCGAGAGAATATAATTAAATCACCCAGGAAATGAAGGTAAAGAGTAGAAGAGTTCTGAAGACAGAGCCCTGAGGCACTCCAACGTTTAGCGGTCAGGAAGCTTTAAAAAAATCCTCAAAGGAGATCGCAGAGGGGCCCCTATATAGGAAGACAAACAAGAGAAGGGCCCAGGGAAAGTCAAGTGAATAAAATGTCTCAAAGAGTAACAGTGTGTCAAATGCTCTTGGTGGGGGGGAGCGGGGGGGGATGCAAACTGAGAATTGGCCGATGGGTTTGGCAACACGGAAGTCCATGGTGACTCTGGTAAGGGTCTCTGAAGAGGGGCAGAGACAGGAGCCTGAAGGGACTGTGCTCCGGAGAAGGAAGAGGAGAAAGGGGAGCACAGAGAAATATTTCAAGGGATCTGGGGGTAATGGTCCGTGAGGACATCAGCTCATAACTGGACCATGAGATGGAGGCAGGCAGGTTTCTGCCGTTTGGTTCTATTCTGTTGTGCGTTGTTTTCCCGGTGCGCTGATGGGAATGATGGGGAAGAGGGGATAAAACTGACAGTGAGGACAGAGAACTGATGGTTCTGAATAGGCAGAAGAGGGTGGACCCCTGCACAGATGGAGGAGCGGTCTCTATACAGGACAGGGACGGTTCGTCCGCGAGACAGAAGCGGGGGCAAGGTGCAGGCGCACAGAGGAACAGGTCAGTAGGTGTAATGAGGGTGTGTTGAAGCCACTTGAATCGCTTCTGTTTTATAAGGTTCCTAAATTCTTCAGGAAGTGAAAATACTGTACAATCATGTACAATACTTTTGTCTGGAAAAAAGCAAACTATCGAACCAAAAGTGGCCTAAATAATGGGGATCATTATAAAGAATTTCAGGTAGACAATCCTGGGTTTTGTTCCTGGCTCAGCGATGACTCCAAGATGCAGGTGCTCTCTGAATTTCCGCCTGCAGACCTCAGGGGATTGACTTCGTTACTGTCCCTTCGTGTTTGCAAGAGGGCTGCTGCAGACATAACAGGACTTGAAGAGAATGACACAGAGCTCCATGATTCCTGACATGTCTTATGTTTCCAGGAAGGAAACCTTCTCATCCGGCAGACTCCTCCTCAGGCCTGCAGGTAGGATCCTGTCACATGCTTCTGTTCTTGGTGGAGTACAGGCTAGCAAAGTGAGCACCTGGTATTGTCAGTGCCTTTGTGGGAGGCCGACTCTACCACAAGGAAGACATGAAGACTAGCTGATGGGTCAGCTATCAACAGTGCCCCCCCAAAGGTGGAGATCCTGATTAATTTTAGACAAAACAAGTATGAATTTAAAATGTTCAGGATGATTATTAAGATAGAAATAAAGTAAATAACTTCCTTCTTTTGGGTGGAAATGAAGACCAATTTGGGAAACTGAGATTCAGAGAGAGCACGTGACTCGTCCAAGGTCAACTACTTAATGTAGAGAGAGAACTGGTGCTCCCAGGCCTGCACGCCTCATCTAGGACTCTTTCCACAAGAACAGCCAGTCCTTTGATTTATCATCCTTAGAGTTACATCACTTGGTTTCATGACTACCGTAAATGAATAGTCTTTCTGGGTTACACACACACACACACTCACAGAGAGAGAGCAATCTCCGGATTCCTTGTCATAAAGCATTTATTTTATTTTTCAGGAGCATTGATAAAGTTATGTCGTTCTATCAGTATTCCCTTCCGTCTTCCTCGTACCGAAACCATGCTTCACACAGTAGGGGTTGCGGAGCACTCTCAGCCCAGGCACTAGAGAGGGTGAGTAGGTCCTGTGAACATAGAGTTCATGACCTTGGTGTCAACTTTACCAACCCTCACATTACCCACATCTCTCAGAGTTACCACTTCTTCTCCCTGCTTATCATCTCAGAGTCACTGGTCAACTGCCATTCATTCAGTTATGTTTCTTTTTTTTTTTATTGTGGTAAAATATGCATAACCTAAAATTTACCATTTTAGCCATTTTTAAGTGTAAATTCAGTGTCATTAAGTACATTCACATGTTGTGTGACCATCGCCACTCTCTCCAGAGCATCTTATTTATCCCAAATAGAACTCTGTACCCATTGAAAATAATTCCCCATTCCCTCCTCCCTACCACCCCCATGGCAATCACTATTCTAGTTTCTGTCTCTGAATTTGCCTGTCCTAGGTATCCCATGTAAGTAGTACCATTCAATGTGTCCTTTCGTGTCCGGCTTACTTCACTCAGCATAAGGTCTTCAAGGTTTATCCATGCTGTGGTGTGTATCCGAATGCCATTCCTTTTTATGGCTGAATAATATTCCATTGTATGGATATACCACATTTGTTTATCCAATGCATCTGTTGATGTTCACTTGGGTAGTTTCCACCTTTTTGTCATCTATTCTTCCCTTTCCCAAAAGGGATTTGTCTTCCCTCTCTGTATTTTTAATATTTAGCTCCCATTTATCCTGGCTTATTTGCATACAAGCCTCATTACTGACCTTTCTCCCTGTGAACTACCCCTGGCCTCTTCAATCATTCTCATTCCCTCACTCTCAGGTACAGGATTCTTCTTTCTCATGTCAGATTTTGAACACTTCATCTTCTAACTCAAGAGGTAACTTTCCGTTGCTTCTCAGCTCACACACCTAAGAATAATCAGTGACAAACTCCTCTTCCTCTTGCCCTAACTCAGCTTGATTTATCTCGGTCTGTACTTTGGTTTGTGCAAACCAAACAGTTACCCATATTCATGTATGACCTACCCACTCCCATAAAACAGATCTTTCTACCTAATCAGAATGCCTGTTTTCTCCTTTCCAACCATCTTCTCAAATGTTCCTAAAGCATTTCCTTGAATGTGCATAAATCATTTTCCTTAAGAATCTGACAAGTCCCCATTGCTACTAATTGTACCAATGCTCTTGGTCATTTTAAATGAATGGCCTTATTTGTGGGAATCTGGTGGAAATAGTCAGGGCTAATTATAAATGGCCACATGGTTGTCATGCAAGGAAGAACTTGGAATAAGGGTGTGGTAATCATGTGTTTTATTTTAGGGTATTTTGATATGTCAGGGGGCCTTGCTGGCTGGGGAGACAATATCCCTTCTACAGCTAATTCTTAAAGACAGTAAATGACTCACCTGTAAACATGAATTTCATATACCAACTAACCAATCCCAAGTCCCTATCCCCAGCCACCTCCTTTTATCTAACTCTCACTGTAAGCCAATATTTCCCCTGCCCTAAATCAACAAGGCTCCAGAATTACAGAGGCGGCCCCTAGAGCCCAGAGCCTACTGATATCATTCAAACTAGCTAATCCTAAACTGTGCCTCGCACCCTGCCTTGCCTTTCTGGCAGGACGCACAGTAAAGGCTTTCGGGCCGTTCCTTCTAGTCATTTCCTTCTGCCTCCTGACCACTCTTGGTGTTTCCTCTTGTGGCCTTTTGTGGCACCACAATCCCCCACCCCCCATCTTGGGAATTCTAAGTAAAAAGTTTTTCTTTTAATGGCATTAGATATTCTGTTGTCACTCAGTGACCTCCATACATTAAAATTCCTGAGGGTACAATTGAGACAAAGAGCCTGTCAAAGGTTTGATGTCAACTTGTCCTGCCTAAATAGGATTAAAACCATGCTGTGCAGAACAGTGTTACGGTAGCAGGCCTGATGCTATCTTTTGAAAGGCTTGCTTACAAAGCTGGCCCTTGGCTACTGTCTGGGAAGTCAGATTTCAGGAGGCTTCCCACCAGTAACTGGTAAGTGTCTCACTGTGTCTAACCTCTTTGTACAGACAATGTTGTTTGTGATGAACACGTACTTTTCCTTCAAAGAGCCTGGGGGCTTGGGTACCTTCCAGGCAGAGGGTTTCCCCCGGAGAAACCCCGGACGCTGAGTCTCTAATGAGCTTCCCTGGTCTGCAACATTTCATGTGTGCTGTCACAGCTAGTTGCTGGGAGAATTAAGCGCACGCTCTGTGGCTCCACTGGGAGAGGAGCCTTGGAACCTTGCACCTGGTCTCCTAGATTTGCCCAGTGCACTTTTTCCCTTTGCTCAGTGTGCTTGGGCTCCTCCTGCCGAGGCAAATCTCAGTCTACCTAAGAATGAATCCTGGGAATCATAATAGCCATTCTTCCAGTTCAGATGCTGTAATTTTTTTCTTCTTTTTCTGATCAAAGTAATTCTGGTCCATGTCTATCATTCTGCCTTCATTTTGGGTGTTCCTTCGGTTCTCAGGCTCCTTGCTCTTCCTGGAAGGACAGAGAGCCCTGCTGGTAGCTCTCAGTCTGTGGCTGCGTTTCCTGTGGCTCAGGCACTCTCCCGCGTGGGCCTCCGTGGTGCTTCCTTCAGGCCACAGGCTGAGAAAATGGCACTTCTCTCCTCCCGTTCCCACACCCTGTCTCCAGGATAATGTCATTTCTAGATTCAAACCCACACCCTTCGTTCCTTCAAGAGTACACCCTCCTCCCCTTTTCAGACAGTGAGCTGAAACCCTGCTTCTCAGAGTTCGGTCCCCTGTCCCTAATAACTGTTAGTTCCTTCCAGGGGCTGTGGATCTTGGAGCAAAGAGCAATGACCTAATACCTGACATAAGTAGGGGGGACGTCTGTGTGTGTTGTGTGCATATGTGTTAAGGAAGCAGAGGGAGAAGAGGAGGGGATAAAAGAGAAAACTATTTCTCTCCTCACAACATTTATGACACCAGATGTGTGGGGTATTTTTACCTGCATCAACCAATTCTCCAACTCTCTGGGCACCAACTGGCTGTCCTACAATTTAGTTCAATTTGGACAGACTACCTGAGTTAGCATTCAGACCCCACACGTTAGAGGTTCCACAAGTGTGCCCCCACATCAGATGCCAGTTATGAGTCCTGCCCCCAGTACTTAGAGCTGACTTAGCAAATGTTGCTCTGGGAGAAGGGGGTTCCCTGCTCTGGGCAAGTTCCCTATGCATTTGCCAAGATCAAATGAAGACAAGGACAAGATGGAGGTTAAAAGGGGCTTTGCCCCTTTTTTTTCTCATGGTGGCAGGTCAGGTGCTGGAGCCCCAACCGCCCACCTGTGTAGACTCTGTCTCTGCTCAGTCTCAAGACCCAGCTACCCTACAGCTGCAAAGCAGTTTTCCCACAACCTCCTCTTCAGATTTGGGAATTTGCTATAATGGCTCACAGAATGCAGGGAGACATTTTACTTAGTATTATAGGTTTATTATAGAGGATACACAGGCAAACAGCCAATTGTAGAGGTTCAGAGGGTGAGGCCTGGAAGGGTCCTGACTGCAGGAGTTTCTGCCCCTGTTAAGTTGGGATGTGCCACCCCATCTGCACATGGTTCATTCACCAGGAAGCACTCGGAACCCCATCATTTAGGGTTTAATAGAGACTTCATTACATAGGCATGACTGACTCAATCACTGACCATTGGTTATTAAGTCAGCCCCTAGTTCCTCCCCACTCCCCAGAGGTCAGGGGTGGGGCTGACCTGTCTAACCCTCCCTTGGCTTGGCTGGTTCCCCTGAAGACCAGCCCACATCATCTTGAGTCACTGCATTAGCATTCACATAGGTAAGGTTCAATGGGGCTTATTATGAATGACAAAAGACACTGCTCACCCCTATCACTTTGGAAATTCCAAAGGTTTTTAGGAGCTCTGTGCTGGGAACCGGGGACAAAGACGAAAATATGTATTTCTTATTATATAATAATATCAGGGAAGGGTGGGTGGGAAATCGTTATCCTTTGAATCTTCTACACCAGTATGAATAAAGCACAAAATAGCATATCAATAGGCATCCTGCTATAAAAATAGTAAACTTGACTTTAAGAAATATCCTGACCAAAGTCATTTACTTATTAATACCAGTTGGCAATTTTTCTTCAGTATTATTTCTCTGCTACTAAAGACACTCACTATTACTCATCCTTTCTGTAACAATCTCCACAGGACGTCTCCAGTCTATTCATTGTTTACTCATCCACAGACGACAATTTCCAACAATTTATGACAGAGAAAAGAGATTTCTAACTGAAATAACTGTTGACAATGGAGGCACTAAGATTAATTCCGGAGGACGAACAATCACAGATTTCCACCTCAGAGGCTCAGACTTAGGCGTCCCAGTCCCTGCTGAGACACTGAGCAAAAGTATCCACATTTCTCTGCATCAGTTCTCAAAGGCCAAGCCTCTCTGTCACCTCACACATAACACAAAGCTGCTGGCCCCATGCCCAGAAGCCCCTCGACGGACACTTTGATAGTTCTGTACTTTAATTCTCTGTCGGGGCCCAATGTGGGCACACTTTGTGCCAAAGTTTTCTCTGTGGAGAACATTGCTGACGTTTCCAGAGTGTTATGTATAAAGCATGATTCTCCAATAAAAACAACCAGAAAAATCCGAATATGTGGCAGATTTTAGGGGAGTGAATGCGAGATAACCTGGAAGCATCTTTTAATGCCAGAAAGGAAGGAGGTGCTCAAAAACTGAATAAAAATAAAAAAGATAGGGCATGACAAAAGTGAACCTGTAATAGCTCCAATGGACAAAGCTGGAACCAGTTGAGAGACGAAATGACACAACACTGGATTAGAACCCAAAATATAACATAAATACCCACAGGTCCCCGTGACATAAATACAGGCTTAAAGGTAAGTGTGGAGAAGAAATAAAACCTCCTTACAAAGAATTTCAAATAATTTATGTAGATACTCTACCCTTGAGTAGGTGGAAATCAGGCCCCTATCCCCCTTGATTCAGTGATTTGCTTCCAAAGGTCAGGTAGACTGCGGCAAGGGGGGGCAGGAACGTCACCGTGGAGTAACCTAGCAAACACTACCGTGGCCAGGTGATCACGGTTAACATCACCTATGGTAAGTCAATTTCATCACATATACCCCTTGATATGATGTGATGAGAATGGGACTTGGTCTCATATTCATCCCCAAAACGACCAACCCCAGTCTAGTCATGAGAAAACACCAGACAAGCCAAAACTCGAGGGACAATCCACAAAAGACCTGACTGATGTCCTTCAAAATTGTCAAGGTCATGAAAAACAAACAAAGACAGAGGAACTGTCCCAGATGAAATGAGATTAAGGAGATATGACAGCTGCATGCAATGGGAGGTCTTGGATAGGACCTGGGACCAGAAAGAGTGGGAAAGCTCGTGGAACTGGAATAAAGTCTGTAGTTGACTTAACAGTATTCCAATTTTAATTTCTTAGTTTGACAACTATATCATGGTTATGTAAGCTCTTAACATTAGGGGAAGCTGATGAGTATATAAGAACTCTCTACTCTGTATCTGCAATCTTCTATAAATCTAACATTATTCCAAACGGAAAACCTTTAAATATATATGTTATGCATTAGGCACTGACCCAAGCAAATGAAAGTGTCCTCTCCGTGCTGGTGTTTGTATTTCATTTTCTTGAATGTGTTTTGCCTGGAAGCTGAAACCTGATTCCTTAAAATCAGCCAGAATGAGCAGATTGGGAAGAGGGCCTTTTCCTCAGGAACTCAGATGAGAATTAGACAAAACTTTCAACCCCTTAGGCGGGGCTCGTGGTGCCCTGGGGCAGCACCTGCCAAAGATGAGCAGATGCAAGCTGGAGGTCAGAGTCTAGGCGGCCTCAACTCACCAGCCATTCTGTAATTAACTGGGCTTCAGGGCCCCAAATCCACAGGGAAGGAGCCCCAGAGAAACCAGCAGTCTTTGTCACTGAGAGTTGCTAGTCAACATGTCGTTTGCAGCTATTAACACTTCTCAGTTGTGATATTTGGTCATTTTTTCTATACTCCAACACCATCTTCATTTTCCACTCTGATTCTTTCTAAAAAAAACTCATACAACACACAGCATGGCTGGATTAACTTCACTTGCAAAATCAGATTTTGAAAACTATTGTTTAAAAAACATTTGGGTCATTTCCTTTACTAACATCTCTTTGAACAAAATAAAATTCTCCTTTTCACATGAGAATTAAAGACTTAAACGTGTTTATAATAATACCTAATTCTATCCTGTACGTTTGCAGCACACTTTAACACACCTAAATCTATCCTTACAGTAACCCTTCCAGGTGGGCCCCGGTAGGCAAATGCTATCAGAATGGAAGCCAGGCAAGCTGCCGTACGTCGCACTGGGATCGCCGCAGTGGACAGGTGGGAAATAGGAAAAAGGTACAGTGGGAGGGACTGGAGCTGGGCGAACTCCCTAGGGGGAGGCCGTGGCACCTTACAGAGAAGGGAGGCACTGCGGCTGGCCTGGGCCGGAACCCTTCTTTCCTGGAGGTGGCAGAAAGAGCATCGGGGAGACTCCAGAAGCCCAGCTGACAACTAAGGTCCCCAGAGAGAGGGTGACGGGGCCCCAGCTATGGAAAGGGTCTGAGCCTGGGTAGAATATTAACCAAAACTAAGAACACCCTTGCTTAGGGTACTTCTTACCCTGTTCCAGACTGACTCAGGAACCACACAGAATTTAGTCTCTCAGGACACCAGCTTCGCAGCTTGGAGAGATGGGTTGTAACAATCATTCCCATTTTCCAAATGAAGATGTAGGTTAAGTGATTTAACCAAGAGGGTCTATGCAGCCAGACTGCCTGGATTCAAATCCAGATTCCCCCACTTCCCAAGGTGTCAGTTGGGGGTGGCTGTCCTGCGCTAGCAGGTAGGCCCCCAAAAGTGCCATGGCTCAGACAAAGCAGAGCTTGTTTGTCATCTGTGAAAACCTCCAAGGAGGGAGTCCCTGATGAGAGGGGCTTCAGAGAGGGGACTCCTTCCACCGGCGACTCTGCCACACCCCCAGTGCCTCCTCTTCACCTTCATCAACTGGCAAGAGGTGAACGGGCACAGATGGGACACTCCTGCTTCTAAAAAGCTTTAGTTTGGGACTCGCGCGCATCTCCCACATTGCACCCACTGGCACTTAGTCCAGTGGCCACTCTTCCTGCAAAAAAGGTTGGGAAATGCCCGGGAAGAAATAGGTGTTGGGTGAACAGTGGCTGCTGCCCCAGCTTCAAGAGAGTCACTTCGCATCTCTGAGGTGCATTTCTTCTCAGCTGTAAAGTGGAGATTATAGTATTATCTGCCTCAAAGAGTTTTTATGAGCATTAAATGAGTTAATACATGGAAAGCGTTGGAGCAGTGCCACGTGCTCGTGAGCGCACACAGACGCTGGCTGTTGTCAACATCACCACCGTCTTCATCACTATTTTCATTATTATCGTGAACACATGAGTGGCTGGGATTTAAATATTGACTCAGAATCCAGGGAGAATTTTGCCTTCTCTTTTGGCCTGCTGCTGTGGTCTTGAGCATCTTCATAAAATGATTCAATTCTCAGCTTTCATCCTGAAATGCAAATATATTGTTTTTCTAAAAAAACCGCAAATGAGAAAATCTGGCCACAGTAATGGGAAGCAACTGTTAGGACTAATGGAAGGACATGGTATCCTTATTTGCTTTCAAAAATAATATTTCAGGGTTTTTTTTTTCTTACTTTGAAATTTTTCATTTCAGTGAAAGATAGCATAGAAATGCCATGCTGGGCAGAAAATCCAGCAAAGGGCACATTGTTCTCTTGGCCTGTATTTTCAGGGAAGAATATACGTATTTAATTTTTTTTTCTAGTGAGCAGCTTAGCATCTCTCCCTGCACATGCATTTATTAAGGACATATTAAAGCAGCCATGGAGTGCTTGCTCAATTATTCCTGCCCTTCTAGCCTTTTGGCTAAAGCTGATCATATCATTCCATTTTTAGTTAATTCTATTTCATTTGCTTGAGTATTAAGAAGAGTATCAGGAAATGAAATTTTCCTTCAGCGAATAAGCCTGAGACTTTTCAATCAGGTAAACAAAATAGAATGGCAAATATCATCCCTCATGAACAATAAGTTTTTCATTCAATATCCCAGAGCTATTTGACCATCTAATGTGCTGTCTGCCTGCATTTCAGGGGCTTTATTGTAAATGTGCTGTGATTATGGTTCACTGTCAGGCTGCCTGTGCATCTCGCCAAGGGCCTGGACTCCTTTATTATCTTATCTCACTCGTTGGACAGGGAAGCTTGCAGCACAGTTGATCCAGCCCAGCAGGACTGTCTTGGCAGCAATAATACGAAACTGGTTTGAAGCATCAATTTACTCTCCCCGAAACAGGAAGCATTAAACAAGTCGATCTTGAAGAGGCATAGTCTGGTCATCTCGTCCGCTTCCAAGTCACGAAGATGGAAAGAGACAGTCTAACCTCAGAAGTTCCCTCCTGAATAGGCCACCTCTACACTCAGGACATTCCGGGAGCGGAAATCTGCCAAGAATGCGCTGAAGGAAAGAATGCTGTGAAGTGCAGGTCTGGAAAGTGTTGTGGACACTGATCTGAGGCCCCCTCACCTTACTGGGTGACCGCCAGAGGCTCTGGGAGGTACAGAAGGGGATGTGAGATAGAGCTACGTGGCAGGGACTGGTGTGAGTTGGCGGCCACCGTCTGCTCCCTGCTCTTCAGAAGCAGTAGAATTGTAGCTGCCCAGCAAGCTGCCATTCCCCAGATGTCCTTGCTGTTCGGCATGGCCATGTAACGAAGATTTCACCCAAGCAAATGAGCAGAAGTGACACATGCCATATGCGAGCCGCCCAAGTGGTCTCCCCAACCCTGCCTCGCCCATTCCTGCAGGATGTAGGCCCTGGGTGGGGTGGCGGTGACTCAGCTTTGGCAACGCAGACGATATAACGCCCTTGGGCCTTGCTACTCCTTCTGATCAAGGAGCGGCAGCAGTGCATCACCTGGGAACTATTAGAAATGCAGAATCTCAGGTCCCACCTGAGGCCTACTACGAGGCAATCTGTATTTGACAAGATCCCAGTGGAATTCATATGCACACTGAAGTTTGAGGTACACCAGTCGGATGGCAGTCCCATGACTCGGAACAAACCCGGGTCCTCATGTGAGCAGAGCTACCCCACCGACCTTCCGTACTGAGTTTGAAGCTACTCTGTGGAAGAGAGGAACTTCTTTATCATTTTTTATTATTATTAATGTCACAGTATTTTGGAGTGTCTTTACTACTACAGCTTAGATTTATCCTGATAACCAGCAGTGTGACACTGTTCATAGGATCTCATTCATCACACTTTATTTTAATTTCCCATGGAGGTTCCTGTCCACAAATGGATCAGTCTTAAACCTCCGCCACCAGCCAGATCTTTTATCAGCTGAAAGATCTACCAGATGAGACTTCAGGACCCAAAACATCTCCCCACCACGAACTACTGATCCTTGTCCTAGAAGATTCAGCCACTTAGAAATTATCAGCGAAGTCAGGAACCAGAGAAGAGGGTTCTTAATGAAAAGCCATTAAGGAGTCAAGACTGGAAGTCAAGAGAGGAATTGCAGTAGATGAAATGAAAGGCACAGTAGAGAACTCGGGGACCCTCCCGTGTCAGGGGCAGCTAGCTCCCAGCTGCACTCCCCACACCCAGCCTGAGCCCCGGCTCCTCCGTCGTCTCCCGGCCTGTTCAGGGCTCTGTGGGTTTTGCCCATAATGGCCAACGAAGTTCCAAAGTTGTTTTAAGGCCAGTATCTTAGCTATGAAGGAAATGCTAACCTCACAGTCTTAAATGGTATTTCCCACGCGAACTCCATCCTGTTTAGTTATCTAAACAGCCGGAACGGCTTAGCAGGGCGATGAGCCATTCCCAGTCTAACGACTTACATGCGTCTCCACGTCTCCTCCTCTCTCCTCGCCCGCGCAGGCCGGCTGCACATGCCCTGCTGTGCCAACACCCAAAGCATGCTGCCCTTCCCTTGGGCTTCCCTTATCCATCTCTGGCTTACCATGTGCTTTTTCTGTAGCTTGAATGTTGTTGTTGCTTTTTCTTCCAGAACCACACCTTTCTCTGCCCAGGGAAAGTCATTCTTCAAGACGACGTCTAATGCTTCTTCCTCCAGAAGCTTCCCTTAGCCCCACCTTGGCTGCAGGTCCCTCTCTCTTCTGTCTGTGACAGTTAGTAGCTCCTAAGACACAGAATTCCACATAGCTATTTTCTTTTCTTACGTTCAAATTATCTGGAAATACCTAGAGGGATAAACCTTGTGCTCAAATTCACCTTTGAACTCTCTATGACAGAGCCCAGCACAGAGAGGTAAATAAATGGCTGTGTGATAAATAAACCCATTGTCTTCTCCACCCCATTCTCCCTGGGCCCATTTAGACTTGCCCAAAATACAGTCTCCTTTGTCAAATGTGTGTACACAGTTCCCTGGCTTCTTGCAAGCTTCTATGCTCAGGACCCATGTACACCTTAAAAACCTGTGAAAACTCAGAGGGCCTCACATAATTTGCGAATAGGAAGTACCCGAACCGATGTTGGTCACTCAGTGGAATGACAGGTTTTCTTTTGAGGAGTCTTTAAATAGGAGTCTGCCAAGTTGCTCAAGTAAAAATGTGAGTTATTCTCTAGATTTGAAATATAAATAAATGCCCATTATATGCATTTGTCAGGATTTTCGTTTTCTCACTGAGAATTTAATTTGACCCTTAGTGCCCAGATTGCGGCTCCCTCAGTCCCACCCCCTGAACGGGGGCTCCCTGCAGAAGGCGCTGGTTGCAGGCCTGGGGCAGGGAACGTACAAGATCCTTCGTCCCACCAGGCAGCAAGGAGGCTCTCAAAGACTCTGGAGACGTGTCAGCAGGAGTGAGGAAGCAACTGAAAGTGCCTCCACTGGCCGAAAAAGGGACAGGTTGGAAATTTGTAAACTATGTGTTTATGCAAAGTATATTTTTTAATGGATTGAAATAGATCAACTGAGATTTTAAAAGTTCATGGATTTGAAATAATATGCCCACCTTTCTAAAAAAACAAACAAAATGAAAAACCCCCACTGATCTCTCTTGGAGGATCTATGAAACCAGTTTAGTACCCTAAAAAAATGCCTTGAAAGGGAAAAAGTCAAGCAATTATCCTGCTTTTTTGGTGTGAAGTGTACCTCAGAGCACATGAAACCGTGTTTATGCCCCTTCCCGTACCTGCACAGCCCCCCTGCTCCTGGACTTCACTGGGCACCCCCCACCCCCACAGCAGCACTGCCTGCTCTCCAGACACTGCCCCGCGGCCCCGACTCCCTCGAGGGAAGGGCTGGGCTCTGAGCATGTAGCCGTTGTCCAAGCCACCAGGGTGGGCAGGGGGCAGGTGGCACCAGCCGTGGCATCCAGGTCTAACCTGAAGGGACCCACGCAGAGATGCCGGCTCCTCCCATGACTGCTGGGCGCAGATATGGTGCCAGTCACCATTCCATGGGATCTGCCTTCCTCCAGGGCTGCCCCGGGCAGTCTGATAGCTCAGCCTGGAAGCTACGAGAACTTAACACTTCTTGAAGTGAACTTTGAACTTTAAAACTTGTATGCTAGAAGAGTTCCTATCACCTGTGCCCCTGACATCTGAGCATCACCCCCTTTAACCTGACACCATAAACCTGCCGTAATTAGTCCCAAACAGTCCATCCATTCTATAGATACGACCTGCATTTTTCAATGCCATGCCCTTCATCATATCTGTCCTTTCACCTCCAAAAGTCCCCCACAAAATGCCATCTTGAAATGTGTGTCAACGAGCTGGGCAGGGAGAAGCACTGCTCAGATCAGAGATGTGTGCATGGCAGGCTCAAGGTCAGTGATCTGTCACGCCACAGCTGGAAACACACTGCCCTCCATCACGTTTTCCTGGAATATCTTCCAAGCACAAGTGACTTTTCTCCTCCCATGAGTTTCTAAAGCCCTTGTTTTGTTTTTCTTGCAAGTCAGTTATCACATCCACACTTTTCAAACTTAAGTATCTATACTCTCGTTGACACTGGACCAGGATTTAGGCAAAACCAGAGTAAACATAGGACCAGGATGTCAGTTTTGTTTAGCTATTTAAGAGATTAGACAGATTTTTAACGAATATTTTAACGTTACATGTGGATAGTGCATATTTCATATAATGTTTTCAGGTAAAACCTTAGCATGCAGATTTGAATTTTGCTCTGGAGGTACGTTCCTTATTTGAGGCAGGTGGAGGGGATGCAGGTGGGCAGGTCTAACATGGCTCTGGGTGAGCAGACGTCTGCTGAGCTGCAGGCGTCTTCAAGTAAAGACACCCCCGCCGCTATCACTGCAGAGCATTCAGGGCTTTCATAAAGGGTGGTTGTTTTCATTAGGTGATGAGAAGCCTTCTGGAAGGAAGAGATTAAGACCTCAGTCCTATTTTTTCAAGGTTCAAGATTTTGCAAACCTACTGATGGCCTGGGATGCTCCTAATGGCAGTAAAGGGCCACCGTCTCCTGTAAGACAGCCCTACAAGGCAGGAGGTGGGCCGGAGGAGCTTCTGCACCCCGAGTCAGCAGGTCCTCTATGGGACACCAGCTTGGTCCTCAGACTGGTCTGGTAAGGGGCCTTGGTAAAAAGAAATGAGCACACGACAAGATACCATCAATTATTCTGCCAGTGTCAACTCCAGCCTGTGCTTTGTCCTAACACGAAAAGGCTGGTGGGTGGGGAATACTGAGGATCCCAGTGAGTCCCCTGTTACTCCCACGCAGCAAGGCCCTTCTGTACTCTTGCTATAGGAGGAGACACCTATGTCTGGTCCAAGGCTAACAGTTCAGGGCCAAAATGAGGCCTTTAGTTCGAGAGGAAGAAGTAGAGGACCATGGCTGTAAGAGCAGAGATTTTTTTTTAAATCATTACTTCAACTACAGCTTCTAATCCACTTACTTCCCCTTTTCCTTTAAAACATCCGCCACCCTAGTTAATCTCTGCATTTAACTGCCAAACGGATGACAGAGAGAGAATGTAGATGCGCGTGTGCGTGTGTACATACACGGCGCTCCTTCATGTTTCCCATTTAATTCTAATTAAAATGTACATTCCTCAGGGCAAAACACCACCAGAGCAAAGCAAGCTTCTATATACAGTGGGTGGACAGCCAGGGAAATTTATGGACTGACTGATGAAATTACTGCGGGGAATATCATCATTTGCTCAGTTTTTATGACTACCAATAAAAGCTGCTTCTCTGGGTTTCATAACGTTATTTTCTTCCCTATGCATTCGCAGTCCCAAAACATAATTCTTCGGATTTACTGATAAGAAGCCAATGGTAAAAGGTCTAAGAGATTACATCTTATTGCATGAAACGATCTTTTATGCAGGAATTCAATTTTGCTACGAGAGCTAAAAAGGATCTCGATCTCTGTCAATGCAGAGATGGAACAGATAAGAGTGTTTTCTGTGTTGGCACGGGTGTTACCAGGATTCCAGGCATGTCTCGATCTCCTTGGAGTACACAGGGTGCAGGAATACGGAGCCAGGTGCACCCTGCCAGAGAGTGAATGAACGCACACATCTGTGTATTTCACCCTGGGTTCTTCAAGGAAAACTGTTGTTTAGGTAGCACCGTCTCTCATTGCAGAGCAGCCTCTCTTCAGTCCGATGTCCCCAGAACCACACGCTTGTGCCAAAACATTTTGTTTCGTGAAGCACATTGGACTTTTGCCATAATGAGGATGTCTGAATCTTACAAGGTCAGTAAAGGCTGTCAATGGAGGCCCCAAGTCCACAAATCAGTCCTCGCCAACCGAGTTACAGCATTGCTATATTAAGAGCACCAGCCTCAGCAGAATTACAACCAACAAAAGAAAGAATGGCTTTCTCAGTCGGAGCGCTGGAAACAGGCTTGTGAGAAGGCAGTAACGGAGCCGGGCAGCATGGATTGTGATTTCCAAGACTTCTTAGAAACACCAAGTTTGCTTTATCCTTTACTTGGGCTTTTTCTATCTGTTTTTCCCTGCTTGATTCAATTTTGTTAGTGTAATCCATCATAGCTGTAATAAGCAAAAGCACTTAATATTCAGTAAGTTATGATTTGGTAATAATAATTAGCCAGAGACTTGGATGAAAATCGTCATTCACCTACCCGTCCTACTTCTTTGACATTTAAATATACATTTGTGTGTTAAAATTATGAAATGTATAACATCTCTCTACTGTTTCTTAGCAGATAAGATTAAACTGATGAAAAAGTTTTGTTGGAAGGAGCATATGTTTACATGTAGATGCCCATATCAGGCATATCCTAAAGATGTTTACTAAATAACATGAATGGTAGTTTAATAAAACATGGCTCATAATGTCATTATCATAATTGGGAGTGTAACACAGACAATAAATAAAAAACACTTGCTTACCAGATAATGCAATCATTGTCATTATACTGAGTGAGTCTAGGAACTGTTTTGATGAGAAAAGTAATGTTTTGGGGAAGATGGACTTCAGTATCTTTTTCAAATCAACTTTGTTAAACACAATGTACAGACAATAAAATGCACCAACTTTAAGTGTAAAATTTGATAAGTCTGACAAATGTGTATACTTATGTGATAATCCCCACAGTCAAGATATAAAACATTCACATGGCCCATAAAGATTCCTTGTGCCTTTCTGCATTTAGTCCCACTTACCCCCAGCCCCAGGTCACTGGTAATCTGATTTCTGCCACTATAGATTATTTTTGCCTTTTCTAGAATTTCGCATGAAGGGCACCTTACATAGATACATACAGTGCATGTGTGCTGCCTTCTCTCGTTTCACTCAGCGTTTGCATGAGACAGTAGTTCCCTTTCATTGCCAAGTCGCTATCCATGAGGCATCATTTATTTGTTTGACCTGTTGTTTTTGACTTGTAATACCGTGTACTGAGCCTGGCTTTTTCTACTTTATTAACACTTAGCTGCTGAATTTTGGTAAAATGCATCCAGGTGTCATCACAGAATGTCCAGATGGTGGGACGGACCGTGATTTTGGGAAAACTGTTAAAGAATTGAGTAAACAATGGGCATGGTGTGATTCTTAGGTTCAGGATTATAGCTCTAGTATTAGGGTAGGTACAGATCTTTCCTTTTTGGAAAAGGTATTCTTCACTTCCCTTACCAGATAAACTTTCTTTTATATTTAAGCAATTTTAAGGCCTCTTTGAATGTGGTAAGTAAGAGACCATCTGAATTTCACCCTCGGGCTTTTTATTCCTGCCCATTACAAACTGGCTCAATCTTTTCCTGTTCCTTAGGAACACTAGATTTTTTAATATAATTATTTTAAAGTTAAAACACCGAACTTTTTAAAATCATGTACAATGTGTAAAGGTTTAAATATTTAAAATATAAAACAAAAGAAAAATTAAAGCAAAAAATAGGAAGAAAAAATACCCACAATCCCTAGCTCTGGGAGATTCTAATATGTCATCTATATTTGCAACTGACTGACAAATCAACATTCACCCATATAGACAAGAACTGGTTCACAGCAGGCAAAAAAAGAACAGCCAACTAGTCCGAATAGCGCAGTTATGGAAGATATTTTTCATTTGCTATTTTCATATCTCCAACAAATGTGCAGTAAATACCATATTTAAAAAACATGCATACAAAAAAAAAATTCTCAATCAAAAAACTAGTACAAAAACATGAGCTAGAATAAAGCCTCCTTGACTTTCTTCTCATGAAAAGGAAGTTGAACCACAGTTCATGCTACCAAATCACTGGAGTTATATTTTGCAGAAAATGGGGCAAAATACTTTAATTGTGGAAGCAGAGTCGATGATAATGTATGAGCAAAGCAGACAGATTCCTGGCTCCCACTGGGCTCACGTTCTAGTGCTGGGTGGGGAAGGCAGCAGACAATTAGAAACGCACATCTTATGATGTTAGAAACGAGTAAGTGACATGAACACATACAAAGCAGGGTCAGGGAGAAAGAATGACAGGGGCCATTTCAGCTCGTGGGATTGAGATTTAGCCAAGGGCTCTCTGAGGAGAAGCCTGACAGTGAGGGGAAAGCTTACGAGGATCTGGGAGAGAAAATTCCAGGCAGGGGCACTCATTTCTTAATGTAGCACATATGACTCTCAGCAACTATGGTCCAGTCAGGTCTGGATTATGCATTCTCCAAATAATTAAAGGTCACAGGTAATCAGACTGTAGTCACACACGTACGTACGCACACTCAAATAGACACACTCTTCTGTCAAAATGCCAGCCAGCAACATGAATTAGCTGACTGGTTCTCAGACTACAGGGTGTGTGGGGATCAATCACCTGGGGACCCTGGTAAAAATGAGAAAATGAACATTGCAGGACCACCGGCCCTCTGGCAGGCATTTAGTTAGCTCTCATTTTTCAGTGTGGCAGTGAGGCTTCACCATGCTCTAAACTTAGAGGAAACTTTTTAGGGAAAACTTAGAGGAAAATTTAACTTAATTTGGGTCCAGGAGGCAGAGGGTTTGTCAGGAACAGAGCAAAGGGTTACTTCCGGCTGGAAATAGCAGATGAAGCCGGGTGGGTCGACTCTTCCCCTGACAGCAACAATAACATCTGGATGAATTTTTTTTTTAATCTTAAAAGCATCATAAAGATAAATGATAATAAGGATTTACTAGACCAAAATTTTGAAGAGGAAAGTGAAACCTTCTCTCTCCTCAGCCTTACATCCTGAGACTGGAGGAAGCAGCCAAAGGATGAACACGTGTGGGCAGGGAAGGGGTGTCAGACATTGGAGTCTAGCACCCACCAGGGTCAGATGCTCCTGACCCCTTCCCTGGGTCCTGGGCCGGGACACCAAAGGGCTACACCAGGAGAGTTAGGCTACACATTGCACGGACCACTGGCACCTCAGGGGTGAAGAAATGCCTTCTAGAGGAAGAAGACCATTGTAGGTTCAAATTAACTCTAAAATATTTTTTTCAAATATAGTGTCCAGCAAAAATAGAAGAAAATGGGGTACATGAAGAGATCAGACAACATGAACCAGAGCCTCAGAAACCACAGAATGCATGGGGAGGCCTGTGGGAGCTGCAAATAGAGGAACGATTAGACACAAGATATCACAGAACTTTGTTTACCATACTCAGGGCAATAGGGGCAACCTGGGAAGCTTTAACAAGAAACCATCTAGAATAAAGCACAAAAACAAGAGTGGCAAATAAAGAAGAGGGTAAGAAGCATAGAGGCTACAGTGTGAAGATTTAACTTCTATTTAATTCAAGGCACAGGCAGAGAGGAGAAAGAAGCAGAGCAATATTGGGAGAAGCAAAGACTGAGTTTCTCCGCACTGTTAAAAACATCAGTCCACACAGGCAAGAAGCCAGACAAAGTCCACGCTGGATTTTCTTTGAAAGCCCACACCCAGAGCCACTGGTGTGACGCTGCAGAAAACCAAAGGGAAACAATTTCTTGAAAGAACAGGGAGTCAGATAGGAACTATGTTTAAATCTCGGCTCTGCCATCAACAAGCCACATGACCTCTAGCAAGCATGCTCCCTTTCTGTGCATCAGCTTCTGCACCGGGTAAATGCTACCGGCTCCGTCACACGTTGAGAAGGTTCAACAAAAGCACTTATGTGAGATGCCTAGTGTGGTACGTGGCTTCCCTTTGTCCTCAGTGAGGAGCTACGCCCGATCCTATCAACTGTCAGGACTTCGCAGCTTTGTAAACAGAGTCTCTGTTAGGGAGACAGGTTTAAACTTCTGGTACAGACTTCTCCTGAAATTATTTTGAGGTATAATACTGAACTGAGACGCCTTGTCACACCGCTCATCAAGTTAATGACATCAGTATAAGGAGCTTTCTTTCAACCTTGGAGGTAAAGTGAGCGGGTAGCTGTTAATGAAATAAGACCTCCACCCAGTGCCAAGTTCCTTTGCAAATCATTTCCCCCAACACCTCTGAATGCTGCTTTTGTTTCTGTCTACATACTGTAATACTCATCGTAGTAGGCGGCTTCAAGTTCTTGCGCAAAATTATTCACCTTAATCAAAAAAACCTGAAGGGTTAAGACTACACTACCAAAGAGAAAAAATGGATATTTATCTTCAAATATTGTCTAATCAGATCCTTCAATATCCCCCCTGTGGATAGTTATAAATTTCATAATTTCATCTTTAATTCCTTTTCTTTATAGTAAAAGGCTTTTTTTCTTCCTTCAGAGAAAGGCTGCGTCTTGAATCCGTATTTTATGAAAATTGAACCTCTGCACAGAAATGGTTATGTATGTTCACCGGGGAAAATATCCTGCATGAGCAACATGGCAGCAATACCAGCGAATCAGCAGTGTTAAGAAGGTGCACTGCAGAGAGGGAAACAGTATGTAAACCTTTCATACGGACCCCACTTTCCTTCTATCTTTAAAGTTGTTCTTTGTATTACTAGATCTCACCTTGCTAGGAGTTGAATAAGGACCAATATTTGCTTCTCTTTTTCTTCCCACCAAAAAAGAAAATCCTTTTCACTTTGTGTGGTCCATGCTTCCTGAATATTGACTTCATTTTATAGATCTCCAAGTCCATGTACCTAATTAAATTTTACTTGAGAGTCACAAAAGTAATCCCTTGCCTCTGTTGTAAGGTACAGCCTTGGCAAATTACTATTCTGCTCCCCACTGACTAGGGAACCAGCACCCCCATAACCAGCACAGCTTTATGCCATATGCTCTAAATATTTTCAATCATAACCAACAATGAGATGTTTGAAGTTCTATCCCCCAGGATAAGTACTGTAACACCTACAGATTATGAATGTATCAACACTATGAACTCTCAAAGTTAGTTATCAGTGTTTCTTTTAAATGGTCTTTTTGAGGTTTGTTGACTTAATACTTCCCCTTCCCTCCTGGAAAATTGAGATGAGAGAGAGTCTGTCCCCATCCTGAGTGTCAGGAGGCCCATCCTCCCTGCGGACCCAAGTCAACTTTTGGAGGGGACCTTGGGTTGTACTCATGAGAAAATCATCACATAAATCCCAACTGAGGGTTAATCTGCAAAATACCTAACTAGTTCTTCTCAAAATGGTCAAGGTCATCAAAAACAAGGAGAATATGAAAACAGTCAGAGCACGGAAGAGCCTAAGGAGACATGAGGACTGAATGTAATGTGGTGTCCTGGGTGGGATCCTGGGACAGGAAAAGATACTAGATAAACACTAAGGAAGGCTGGGCAGACTTATTACTAGTAAGGAGTATAAATCAGTAATGGAAAACTTCCCCCAAAAAGTCCAGGACCAAATGGCTTCACAGGTGAATTCTACCAAACATTTAAAGAAGAAATAATACCCATCCTTCTCAAACTCTTCCAAAGAAATAAAAGAAGAACTGGGAACACTTTCAAACTCATTTTACAAGGTCAGCATTACTCTGATACCAAAACCAGACGAGGACAGTATAAGGAAATAAAATTACAGGCCAATATCCCTGATGAAGATAGATGTAAAAATCCTCAACAAAATATTAGCAAACCAAATTCAATAATATATTTTAAGAATCATATACCACGATCAAGTGGGATTTATTCCAGGGATGCAAGGATAGTTCAACACCCACAGATCAATCAGTGTGATACACCACATTAACAAAATGAGGGGTGAAGCTCATCTTCACAGATGCAGGAAAAGCATTTCACAAATTCAACATCAACTTACAATGAAAAATTCTCAACAAAGTGGGCATAGAAGGAATGTACCTCAATATAACAAAGGCCATATGGGACAAACTGCAGCTAACATCATACTCTCTGGCAGTATGGAAGGATACCTTGGCAATAACGAAAAAGCAATCAGTCCTAATGTTTGGGTGTTAACTTGTCAACTTGTAACATCAGGTTCTTACTGACATGGCCAAATGTCTCCAACAATGACAGGCAAATTGGTGCTCCCAGTCTTCATGTGAGAGTCAAAACAGACCTGCCTCTGGATCCTTGCTTCAGGATGCAAAAATGATTGCCCTACCGTACTGACAATTTCTCAACCTTCCAGACAATATTAGAATTGTATGAGATAGGCTAACCAGAAACTTTTGCAGGACCCTGTCAGAATATCATTAGTTCATCTATGAAGCACAGAACTTTTCATCTTGGATGTTGTCAGAAAAGGTAAATGGAAAGATCCATCAAGTGACAATAAGAAAAAAACAGAAAAATGTCACACTAGAACTAAGAATTCTTAAAAGGAATCTTTTTGTTTTACAGCCCTGCTAAAGCTTTACATGTGTATTTATCATCCACACAAGAGGAGACAGGCACACAATGAATCAGAGACAGAAATGAAAAGTCACGCCATCTACCTTTGTTTCACTAGGAAATGATTTCCAGTGTTGTTTATTTTGGCACTGCTAACACATGTTGAAATGAATTTGAATAATAAAGGTAAGATCTTCAAGAGATATAGCTATTTTTATACTCAGGAAGTAAATAGAGTAACCAGACTATCACACCAAGGTACGAGTATGTGTATAGGAAAGTAAAGAACAGTTGTGATGGGGCAGAAACCTATAAATTAACCTGAGATAATTCACTGGAAAAATATAGAGAGGTATACACATCCGAGCTTCTGCTGTTGGACAAGTTTACAATAAGATGGCCTGCAATGTATGCAAATGGCAGGAGGAATCAACACCTTCTAACCTATATAAATTGCCACTATTTGTTCTCCAGCATCTAAACACTTTCTGTGGAGTGTGTGGAGGGGGGGACTCCCTTCCTTATGAGTTTTAGTCACAGATAAAGGCCACCTCCCACCATCCAAGTGGAAATTTCCAGGTATGCTCACAGCATCATTTGCAGTTAACACCTTAGGCCTGACAGGTTCAATATACCTGTCCCAGACTTGGGCACAGGAACACAAGGAGCAGCAACAGCAGTATGAGCAGCACCCGCTGTAGAGGGGCTGCAGTGGCCCAACCCCAGGGACAGGGCAGCCTGTCCTGTGCACAAGCTGTACGATTTGATGTTCAACATGCCAGTGGCAGTGTCCTCACTGGACCAGCTTTCTGGGCCATTTTGGATGGCTGAGATCTAGAACAATCGAGCCACCTGATTTCAGTGGGGATACCAGACCAGAATCCAAGCCTCTTGGCATTTCCCCATATTCTCTCAATACATTTCGTTTCTGTTTTTTTTAGGTCAAAGTGAGTTGGTTTATTTTTCTTGCAACAGCATCCTAACTGATTGGGCATGACCACAGGCAACAGACCCCCAGAGAAATGGGCAGCATCTGAGACTGATTACTTGGTCTGGTCAAGGTAGAAGGCAATAAGCACCTGGCCAGACTGTAGGACGACGGGGAGTGGCGAGGGGGGCACTCACCCTCCCAGAACCTGCAGAGACGAAACAGTTCATTTCATTATCTCCCCACGGTCATGAGGAATGAAGTGCCCATGGAGTGGTTATCGCTGTAGACCAGGGTTTTTCATCTTTGGTCCTATTGACATTTGGGGCTGTGTCACCCTTTGTGGTGGGGCTGCCCAGCCTGCCCTGCAGGTGCTTGGCAGCCCCCTTGGTCTCTGCCCACTGGAGGCCAGTAGCGCACCCTCCCGAGCTGTGAAAACCAAAATGCAAAGAAATATTAGCTTATATCCATGATGTCATGGTTCTCATGATATGATTAAAGTAAGGTAGCTAGCAGGAGTAGAATGTTTCTACAAGACTTTCATAATAGTTTCTATCTTCACACTAATTTTATTGTTAATCTTTTTTTCATTAAGCTATCATTGATATACACTCTTATGAAGGTTTCACATAAAAAACAATGTGGTTACTACATTCACTTGTATTATTGAGTCCCCCCACACCCCATTGCAGTCACTGTCCATCAGTCTTAACACTAATTTTAAAGAAAAAATTACACTCTATGTTCACTCCAGAAATAAGTGCATCTTCAGAAAAGAGACATTTTTAACACCCTGTTTTAAGAGGACGGTAGTTTATTCAGAATTTTTTTATTTGCCTTGCAAATAAATTCCTCTCTATATCCTACCACACCAGAACCACACCAGAAACATCACTAGATCTATGTATGGATTAGCTGCTAAATGAAAGCAGGTCATCTCTGCCCTGAAGATATTTCAGACCAGCCCACGCTCTGAGAAGGCAAGCTTGAGAGACTCAGTTGGAGAGGTCATTACAGGTGCTGCATTCCTTGAGGGGCTGGGAGGAGATGAAAGAGCATAAAAACACAAAGAAATTATGTACACAGAAATTATGGAGTCCCCCTAATTCAAAAAGTTTCTGATAAGCCTTCAGTCAATGGAAATGTCCTGGGGAAAAATGCACTATGTTACATCAGATATGGAAAAGAAATAGAAAATAAGAGTAGGCTGTGCACCTTAAATGAGAGAGGAATGAACAGATGTAAAATAAGCTACCATAAGAAAAGCCCATTCAAGAGAACTGGATGATTAATACCCTACAAACAGGGTGGGACAGCATGATTTATCTCCATCTCAGAATGGAAACCTATGGTGTGGAAAATGAGGTTAAAATGAAAAATGTAGGAATCTTGACAAACAACAGAATAAGGGATAATCTATGTTTAAAGTAAGGACATAAATTAAAGTGAAGAACCAAAATTCTTCTGGTAAAGAATCCAGGAACTACCAACAAGTCCTGGTGAGTAAGCTCAGTTCGGATTCTTCCTTAGACATCACAGGATTTTTCTCTAGCCCAAGACAAACCACAGATCTTGAATGAAATGACCCACTGCATTTCTTAGGAAGGGATGATGCTTTACTGGGAGCAAAGATTTTACCGAGAGGGCAACGGGAGCCACTTAGGTGTTTCCTTGTGGCAGATACTGAGGACTATTTAGGGTCCCAGGGAAAGAGTTATGCTCAGGTATGAGTCACGGCAGAAATTAAATAAAGACAAGCTAGAATCAGACTTGCGATTAGGCAATGTTGTTATTATTAATCGAAGTAAAAGGTCATTTACCAGGTGCCACACAGGGCTAAGTATGTATTCCCTTTCTACAGATGAAGAGACAGGCTTAGTGTAGAAGGAGGACAAGTCGAAGAATGAGCTGAACCCACTGCCCCAGCCTGTGAAGCCCTGATGAGAAGAGGACTTCAGAATTCTACACTGAACTCAGCCCAGGAGAAGCAGTGTTTCCCTACATTTAGAAGAAAAAGTATCCATCTTTCTTCTTCCCACTTCTTTTTTTTATTTATTTTATTTTATTATCATTAATCAACAATTACATGAAGAACATTATGTTTACTAGGCTCTCCCCTACCCCAAGTCCCCCCCACATACCCCATTACAGTCACTGTCCATCAGCGTAGTAAGATGCTGTAGAATCACTACTTGTCTTCTCTGTGTTGCACAGCCCTCCCCGTGCCCCCCCAACATTATACATGCTAATCGTAATGCCCCCTTTCTTTTTCCCCGCCCTTATCCTTCCCTACCCTCCAATTCTCCCCAGTTTCCCTTTGGTAACTGTTAGTCCATTCTTGGGTTCTGTGATTTTGCTGCTGTTTTATTCCTTCAGCTTTTCCTTTGTTCTTATGCTCCACAGATGAGTGAAATCTTTGGTATTCTCCACCTGTCTTATTTCACTGAGCATAATACCCTCTAGCTCCATCCATGTTGTTGCAAATGGTAGGATTTGTTTTCTTCTTATCGCTGAATAATATCCCATTGTGTATATGCACCACATCTTCTTTATCCATTCATCTACTGATGGACACTTAGGTTGCTTCCATTTCTTGGCTATTGTAAATAGTGCAGCGATAAACATAGGGGTGTCTTCTTCCCACTTCTTAAGATCAAAGCCTCAAGCTCTCTGGAAGAAGTCACTAAACAGCTAAAGTTTCATGAAGTTAACACTTTCCAATACAAACTCTTTTGTTTTTTTAAACCAAGAACAGCATCAGGTAGGGATTTCATTTCTTCAATGAATGTATGGCTTGTGGCTTTTTATGTTTCATTTTGGATGTTTAGTAATGTAAACTTTTATTGAAGTATATATTCAGAAAGTACACATATAAAAAGTGAACAGCTCAATTAATTTCCACAAAATGAATGCACCTATGTAACAATGTTCAGATAAAGAACTAGAACAAGACCAGGTCCCCGTAAGTCCTCTCGTGCCCAGGCCTGCCACTCACCTTCTCCCAAGGGCAGCAGTCATCTTGGATTTTAACACAATAAACTAGTTTAGTCTGTGTTTGAACTTCATATAAATGGAATCACACAAGTTTATGTATTTGACGGTATTGAGTTTCTCTCACTCAACATTCTATTTACGAGATTCATTTGTACAGTGGCATGTGGTTCGTTCATTCTCGTTGCTATGCAGTATTCCATGCTTTATTTATATATCCTACCATCAGTAGGAATAATTTGTTGGTCCTTTTTTTCTTCAATTTTTATAGAAGAAATGCTTCCATGAGTACTTCTATGCACCTTTTTGGCAAACACGTAGGGGTCACTTTGGAATTACTTAGATTCATTGGCTGTATTTTTGAGGACTTTGACTGGAACACTTAAATATATCATCTCTCTCCTTTCGGTGTATATTCCTTAATTAGATGTTTGGTTAATACTTGAGAACATCCACTCTACATACTTATGCTAAGTTTTTCACTAGCAGTATTTCTAGTGATGGCCTCAGGGAGCGGCAAGGCTTTACACTCCTTGGACGTTTTACTCTCTGCATGTTACAGGAATGCAACAGTCACCAGATAAGATGCCAATGCAGACTTCTACTGATGACTGTATGGCAGGCAGACTAGGTTCACAACCAATGAAAAACGCTGGATAATATTTATGTTTAAAAATATCTTCTTAAATGCATGGCCAGACTGGCTAGAATAGACTGCAAGGAACACTCAGGTCAAAGGCCAAAGGCGAGCAGGCAAAGGGGAGAGAACACTGACCTGCTTTCGTCCTGACAGCGCGTGGAGGTGGGAGAACGGGGGCTTTGATGTGCGCAGTCTGCCGGGGCTGGGGAGAATAAATAAAACCTAGGGCCTGAACACAGCGTGAAGCCCGGACCCAGAGGGTACGCCCTCAGTGGAAGGATGAACCAGAAATAACCCCTCTCCCAGGGCATTGCAAAGATAATTGCCAATGGGTAGAAGGGAAAACATGTCGTAATAAAAAATAATCCCATTCTGGTCCATGAAGCAAGTCTCAACAAGTTTCAAAGGAACGCTATCAACGAGACCACATAGCTTAGAAGCCAGCAACAAAAATAATATCCAGAAATATCCCATATGTAAAAAGAAAGAACTACATTTACAAATAATCAGTTGCTCAAAGGAGAAATTATGACAGAAATTAGACAACATTTAGAACTAAAAAATAAGGAAAATTCTGTACATCAAAACTTTTACTATGTAGCTAAAACAATAATTAGAGATACATAACCTTTGCTGCATCTATTCGAAATTCAAAAAAAGCTACATATTAGTCAATAAGAATTCAATTTAAGAAATTAGAAAAAGAACAGGAAAAAAAAATCCAAAGGAAATGGAGGTTAAATAAGAACAATAAAGATTTTAAAAAGCAGAGACTAAAAATGAGAAAATAAACTTACAATAGTGAAAACTAACAAATCCATAATTCAGTTCTTTGGGATGATTAATAAAATTGACAAGTCTGGTAAGACTGATGAAGAAACAAAGAGCGGAGGTACAAATAAACAATTTATCTTTAAAAATATCTTCTTATTTATAAAAACCTTTAAAAATATCTAAGGATGTAAAAGGAAGCATAACCACAAATACTATAGATGTTATGAAAGGATATTATGAACTTTATGCTAATAAAATTTAAAACTTAGATATAATAGACAATTTCCTAGACAACCATAACAACTTAACCAAAGTTGATTCAAGAAGGAATGAAATACCCAAACCCTCCTAAAGAAACCGACTTAATGATCAAACACTTTCCTACATGAGACATAAAATGATAGGTTTTTTAAAGCCTCTCCATGTTAAAGGTCATTTGTCACACAGACTGAAAGCCAGAACATTATCTGCATTTGGTGTCAACATAAATTTGAACACAGACTGGATGCTTCCTGATATCTTTCATTTTAGATGAGGTTCTAGAATTATGTGTAAATCAAGCCCCTATCTTTTTGAGGTATATTTTTAAGTATTTATGGATGAAATGATGTGGAATCTGGAATTTCCTTTAAAATACTGAAGTAGGTGGGAGTCCCATGAAACACAACTGGCCATGTGCTGGTGACTGAAGGACATGGAGAGGCAGGTAGAGGGATTCATTATATCATTTTCTTCATTTTTGTGTATGTTTGAAGTTTTTCATAACAGATTTTTTTTAAGTCCCCAGGGATAAAAAACCATGACTTAACAAGTATTTTATAAATAGTCTTTAGATCTATTCAATCGTCAACTTAAAAAATATTAAACAGTGAATTCAGACATGCCAACATTAAATGGATACAGCTTCTTAGATAATATGAATACTTTGAAAACCTATGTTTAAGGGGAAATTCATGGTACATTTATCTCTGAAGAGACTTCAAATACTTTTTACAATGAAGTGAATGTGAAGAAAAAATTGTATCGATTGCTAAAACGTCACTTATCTTATCATTTTACTGGTATGAAAAACCCTCAATTCCCCCGAGTCTTCTTGCCAAGACTCAATCCTTCAGCCCAAACTTAGCCTCTCCCTGGGACACCCACACCGACAGCACTTTCCTGTCCCAGTTTTCCAGTAGAACGTACCCACCGCAACGCACGCCCCCCTGCAGAACAGGGATTATATCGACTCTGTGCGCAGGGTCCCAGCACAGTACCTGGCTCATGGTTCACCCTCAGTACATAGCAGGGTTATGAATTGCTTTTCACCAGCTCCCTGGTGAGGCTTTAAGAAGGTGAAAAATGAAAGTAAAAACCATACAGACTAATTGCACCAACCCTCTGCCCCAGTTAGAAAGCAGGCAGTTCTCATCTTTTGAATGGAGGAGGCTCCTCCTTCCCTGCCCCCCTTACAAGGAGCAAGTAGATGGTTGCTTTGTTTCTCTAACCAGGCCAGGCCTCCCCAGCATGGGGTGCAGAGGCTGAGGCCAAAAGACAGTAAAGCCCTGGCTCGCTGCCAGTCACACCACGGCTGTCTCAGCAGGGACATGTTACGCAGAGCATATTTGGGCATAAACTCAGTTGCTTTGGTTAATTCAGAGGGGACATGGCATGAGTTTCTGGGAAGGAACTACATCCTGTCTGAAGGGCACAAAATAATGGTGATTCTGTGTGGCCTCACCCAGTCTAAGGTATCTTCTCCAGTAGCTCAAACGCTGAATGGAAATACTACAACTTCAACCTCCTCAACCCTTTGCCCTTGACAAGATCAAGGGAATTCAAGAGCTTTAAAAAAAAAAATTTCTGCTTCTTTTGCCCTTCCATAGTCAAGACAAAACAAAATAATGGATGAGGTTGCTTCCCAGGGGCATGGGATAATTTCAGTTAAAATTTGAGTTTGGTGTTGAACATGTCAGTTTGTCATTTTAAATGGATTTCTCTGTACAGATCAAGAACCAAAAGAGGTTTTGGAATGAATTCCGAAGGAGCTAAATAACTAGCCATCCTGGGTGGATTTTTAAAAAGCCACAGTCAAAAGGTGGTCTCCATAACCTAGCTTTTAGCTGCTCAGATGAATTTTCATGTCTTGTCCTTTGTCTGGTAGATACTTGTTTTTTACATGGCATAAAAAGGATTAATTCAGGAGTTTCACACCCAGAATCAGCTGAAGGGAAATTTTGCATTTAAATAATTTTAAGTCCTTGTAAATCCCTAAGTCCACGTCTTTCCTTCCTGCAACTGCGACAGTTGCACTTCCCATACCTTCCCGTCATGCCTCTGGCAAAGTTCTCTCATCCCTCCCGGAATACAAGTGTACAATTCAGTCAATCCTAGTTCACAGGAACCAATAATACATCCTTGTAGCTCAGAAATTAGTATAGCCTCCAGAGAGGACTTCCCTTCCCTAGTCCCAAACGTCAACTTCCTCTAAACCAATCATCCCAATTCATCAGGAGATCCATGCGCCACATAAACTTTATAAAATTCACCTATCTGTGGGAGATGTTTTATAGAGAATGTGTGGTAGGGCTATATAAATGCTGACAGGTTCTGTGGAGTTTTTTTGCTGAATAGGGAATTGGTGTCTCTTGAAAAACTGGAGTGAGGGACAACTTACTTTGTCACCCTTCATCAATCATCTCTAGGTCTCCTTTGCCACCTCAGTACTGGTAGAGAATTTCTAGTGGCTGTCTACACACACGGCAACCAGGTTTGACACGTTTGTGGGTGTGTGTCTCTGAGCACAGTGATGGGGGAGACTAAGAGCCACTCAGCCCGAGATCCATTGCTTTGGTTCTGTCTCACTGGTGTTTTTCTTCTCTCAGGCATCCATTTTGGCAAGTGAGAAGATCACACGATGAAGAAATTCATCTGGCCTGAAATGGTGTGTGAGTGTGTGTGTGTGTGTGTGTGTGTGTGTGTGTGTGTGTGTGTGTGTGCATTTGGTAATTTTGAAAAGGCATGCTGGAACGATAAACCGGCGAGAACCTAAAACTGATGCCATGTGACTGGGTTTTCTGTTGCGTTCCACGTCTATTGCAATCATACTTGCTGGCGGCCAACTGAATTCAAAAGCAAAACACGTTTAACACAGATTAATATAATCCTTTCCCAGATTCCAGAGAACAGCTTGCAGCGGCTCTGCTTCCGAAGGAAGCCCCGCTCTGCGAGAATGCCTGGCTCCTTCTGCTGATGAATTAGTTGTATTAATGTGCCAGAAACAAAACAACCTGGGGATGATTTCCATAAAACTTGGTGTTTCATCCAAATTATGTTGGATCATATCTTGGTCAGCACAGCCAAGAATTTTTGCCCTTGCTGCTGTGAGATAACTCAGAGCCAGAGGTTTGAGATAATCAGAGCTAATCTTTTTGTCCGCGACTGAAGAAGGTGCCACCTGATATTCCTTCCTTACTGCGTAATACTGTTTGAGACATAAATAAGCCTTGTTCTTTTCAGTTCGAAGACTTTTTGCTGAGGATCAGAGTATGGGATCTGCCAGGTTAGAGATTCATTGGGGGTGCAGCATACTCAACAACTGTGCACATTTTGCAACAAAATTGTTATTAGATGGATATAAGACAGAGACTGACCTTTAAAGCAGTGGTGTAGCAGGTCAGAAGCTATAAACAGAGCCTTCCCTTTGTCTATTCTTAGGAGGCAGGGGAGGCTTGCTGTAAAATATGCACATGAGGGTGTCGGAATGTTCAGTTTTACCACTACGTCCATCACTTTAGGGAACTGTGGGAACTGAAGCCCACTGCTGAGGACCATTCCCTGCCTTGATTTCCCAACAACAAAGTGGGGTAAAGAGACCTACCAACCTCATTGAGAAACTGAACGAGGTAATTTACATAAAGCTCCTAGGACAAACGAGGTACTCAACAAGTGGTAGCTATTGCTATTAGCTGTTCAACTATTAAAGTGATATAATAATTATGCTTTAGGCGATAATGAAGATTATGCACCAAATTGGAGGAAATAGCAAGAATTTATCTTATTTGTATTAGTGTTAACTCACAGTGCTAACACGTTTTTCTCTATAAACACACTGCCTCGTTCATGCATACTTGATTAAAACATGATAAAAGCTCCCTTAGTGCGTCTGAAGATGTACAGGAAGCTGATGTACAGGAAGCTCGCTGAACGCGTGATGATTTGACTACGGCAAGCCGACTCGGAAGGTGGCAAAACAATTCGGTGTTTGGGTACAGAACACGATTTCTATCTTAAATATCTGAATCCTTTAGACCTCAGTTTCTTTACCTGCCTGGGTCTGAGAAGGGGTGGGGGGTGCAGGGAAGGCAATCGTTTGTCCCTTTCTGCTTCTCCAGGTAGCAATGCAACTTCTAATCTCCAGGATTAAAGATGAATCCTTCGGGCACCAAAATGCGTGCATTTAACTACTGCACTCTAATGCCCCCAAGTTAGGGAATCAGGCCGGGTTCTGCCAGAGAGGAGGGAAGCCTTGTGGCACAGGAGTGAAAGGTGTGGCCATGTGGAACCGGCTGCCTGCATTTGAGTCTACTCTGCCATGTGCACAATACAGCCCTGGGGAAATCACTGACTCTCTTCGTGCCTGAGCTTCCTTATAAAAAATGAGAATGGAAACAAATACTCGCCCATAAATTCATAGGAATATTACATACCTTAATACATGCAATCTGCTAAGAACAGGGCCTGACCTATGATAAGCAGTTGTCACCTGTTATTTACCTTGATGATTTACAGGAAGCATCTAAAAGTTTTGTTTGTTTCTTCATTGTTTGTTATTAGATCTGATGGACATTGTCTCATTTGCAACACATTTTTTATTTTGTCCTCAATATCTGGGGATGTACCTTTTATATCTATGTACTGACTACTTCAAACTCTGCTCATAAATGCTTTTTTCCTCTTTGATTTCATGGGGATTTCTGGGGATTAAAGGAGATACTTCTAAACCAAGTTTATCCCTCCTTGAGGACTTTTTGAGTGTTAAGTTATTTATCTTTGGGGCAACGGTTCCAAAATCACTAAACTTGAAACAATGGGTTGTTGGAACTGCTTTGTAAAGTGCTGAGAACTATAAAATTGTTAGGCACACTCTTACCCAGGGAAGTTGGATCTTATCATGGAGCTTGGCTTTAAAGTTAATGTTGAAGGAAAAAGTTAAAGCCAGTTAAAGACACTCTGGAACATCTAGAGTACAGGACTGCTCTGATTTTCAGTAAATCCACTATGGTCATGTTTTTCTCCAGCTTTGGAACAGATCACATTTCTTCCGTTTAATGCCAGATGAAGGAATTGGCTTGTATTTGAGCCTTTTTAAAACAATGAAAGCAACAGCATGAACCCAGCACTTTACATCATGTACTATCTCATTGACTCCTCACAGTGACCTTAGGAGAGATTCTCATTTCCTTCTCACCTGTGACGGTCAGAAGCAAAGCAAAGACTGTGCACACCAGCAGGCGGGCTGCGCAGCAGGACTGTGATCTCAGTCGGCTTGGTCACCAAAGCCCCATATGCCCTCCGCAACATGCGCCCTCTGCGCAGAATCAATTTTGTGTGGCATTGAAGGATACATATCATCTTACTCTGCTCGAGACTGCTTAGCACCTATTAGAGAAAATGCTGAGTTTAGAGCTCCTCAACTGGAATTGGATCCAAAGAACTTGGAAGAAGTCCAAAGACTAAGGGATCGGTTTGAAAGAAGTCCCATGAGGGGTTTGGTTTGAGAGTGGAAAGATTCAAGAGGGATGGAAAGGACATTACCGATTACGCTGGGTTTTAGAGCCATAAATAAGTCATGCAGGGAAGCTGAGGGACAGCCAGCCTGGCAGCCTGTGTGGCCTGCTCGCAGCCCTCCTGGAAGACAGGGCTGGACGGGGGACTCCTGAGTCCCTTTCCCTCTCGGGGTTCTAGGAATCCACCCTGTACATCACTAACAAAGGTAGCAAAGCCAGAGACATGTGCCTGAGGCCAGTTACAGACGTCACTGAGCTGATTCCTGGAAAGCCTCTCTACGGCGGGACCAGACATGACTGTCTTCCTCTCATTTAATGGCGGGGAAATGAGGCCTGGACACTAATTCACAGGAAAAGTGACTGGTCAGCAGGCCCTTTTGCTGGACAGACAATCCCAAGGGCGCTGGCTTCACATATCAGTTTCCCAAGCAGGGCTCCAAGGAGCTCAGTAGGAGGGTCCACGCCTACCCCGCCTGCTCCCTCTCCACCCCCCACCCACAGCACTGCACCCCGGCCTGGAGGAGGTGCACAGACAGCACCTAGGGATCCCCCAGGCTCCTGCCTGTAGCGGGTTATCAGAGAGTAATCGGAGGAATATTTCTGATGGCGGGATGCCTACCAGCTGAAGCCAGAGCAGTCCATCATCTCTGTACACAGGCCTGGGAAAGACACCAAATACTCAAACTGATGGTCCTCAGTGAAGGCAGGATTCTCTCTCATGGCCTTGCTCTTCCTAAAGCATTCTTTTTCCTTTTAATTGCTTCTTTTCTGATTACACACACAGCACGAACATGCCCCAGATTTCACTCTGATGATTTAGTTAACATAAAAAAGGGAAAAAAACCCAGAAAAGTGTACAGAATAAGATAAACAACATTACAAAGATCATATATTTACTATATATATTTTTTTCCCTACAAAACTCAGATGTATAATAGTCAGTGAGATGGATCAGAGGCACAGATTAATGATGAAATAGCTTCTGGTGCCTGATGCTATGCTAAGGGCTGAATGTGCATCATCTCTCTTAATGACAGCAATCCCGGACAGGAGATACTCGACACGTCCCTGGGTCCTGTCCACCAGGGCACTTCTAAGGAGTCAGATCTTTTCCCTTTACTTTAAAAAAAAGGCCAAAATAGTTAATGATACTGAATATTAAAAACATCTAGATCATTTATCATCTTAATTATAGCCTTGGAGGTATGGTTTATATCAAAACCTGAGAAGAACTAAGAAAAATTAACTGAAAGGTAAGCCTCCAGGTCGGTAAGGCCTTCCTGGGCTCTGCTAATCTGAAAATTCGACAGCAGCCTACCACGCTCAATCACCAAGCCAGTGGTCAAATTATCAGTCTGATTTCAGAACTGTTCAGAGTTTGGGCTTGAGCCGCAGTGTATTTGGGTGACCTTCTGCAGAGGTCTACCATTTTTTTTAGTTCTGCAACTTTCAGTCTTTTAACTGTCAAGGATAATGTTGACACAAACATTCTACTAGGCTTTAGGAAAGATATAATTTTAAAAAGACCAACATGTTATCAATAAAGTTTGCACCTACAATTTCTTAATAGACTTGTGTTTGGAATGTAGAATAATGCTGAAAAATAATCAATAAAAAAGTTCAAGTCCTCAGAGACATGCACCTGTCCACCCTGTTGTTTTCTCTTTACTTTAGTTGGTCTGTATTTATACTTTTGAGCAACTTTCCATTTCTCTACTAACTGTGAACATCAATTCTCCCCTCTGAAACTCAGACATACTTTGTGATTCAAAAACTCTTTAAGGCTCCTGAATTTTAAAATGGGCAGTCTTTATTAAAATCTAGCAAAAACAAGCCCTAAAAGAGGGCTTACTAATGTGAGCCACTTTTATTTATTTTTCTCTTTGCATGTGTCTCCATTCCAACCCTTAAAATTACCTATAAGGCAGAACATCAGACATGCCCTGTTCATTATTTCCATACATTAAATTAACTAAATCAAGTCACTCAAATCAGGTTCAAGGGGCAGAATAGAGTGAAGGGCTTGTCTGCTGTCTTCTCTGAGTCTATTCTCCTCGGAATCTGGAATTTGGAAGGAGCTGCCAACCTCAAATTGTTGCCTTGCCATGGCAGAGGACCACAGAGCCACAGTGAGGGCTGTGGGAGATGGCCCATCTGTGCCCAGGGCTGTGCCTGGCACATGGTGGTGCTTTATCAATATTCATTGAATGAATGAATTTGCAACCAATGCAGTGATTTGAGGAGCACAGGGAGAATTGGACACTCTAGCCTCTGCCCCTGCCATGAGCCAAGTCCACAAAAGCCCAGCTCTTCCCAGGTTCCACAAATGTCGGTCACCCAGTCATTTGGTTCTTGGCCTCACAGATGGGCTGTGACTGACTTGGACCCCAAAGGCTGACTTGGAGCTCAAAGGCTGACCTTCATATTTTTTCTAGACCCTCTTTGACACAAAGAAAAGCAATAGCTGTTAAACAGTTGTTCGTTCTCCATCCATTTTTCTGAGAGAGAACAACTGCTTATATGGCCCTGACATTAAGATTTGTGTTCTTACGCACATGGCAACACCCTCTTTACACTGTGCACAGAAGAATATTCTTTGGATGGTTATAATGTTATAAAAAGGAGTTTAATTGTGCATTTTAATATATTTGAATTGCTTCATTTAGTAAATGAACATTTAAATAAATTTCTTTCATATTGTTTATTCATTTGTAGTCTACTTCATATATTGACTATTATATTTTCTTCATTTTTAGTTACTTTACAATTAAGTTTTTAGTTTTATTGAAATATAATTGAGTAAATTGGATTTTTATTTGATCAGGTGGACTAGGACTATTTCACACTCAGTTCTTGCTCATTTGTTCACGGATCAGTGCTTATCTTTCTTTAATCAATCCATAATGATACTGTTTTGATTTAACTGTAATTTTTATATTGATTAGTTTTACTTACTATTTGAAAAGTAACTTGTTTAGCTACATACTTGATTTCTTGAATTTAGGTCTTGCTCAGAACAGAATTTATGTAAAAATAATAATGGCAGAGTTTTGATTATGTAAAAATTTAAGTATTACTGTTTCAAAAAAATTCAATATTCTTTCCTAACCTAAATATTTTGTTTGCCTCTTGCACTATATAAGAATATATCTTGGGGTGAGAAATGAAACTTTGAAAATTTCCTGGGCCTCCCTGGAACACACAGAAGTTTGTGGTTCATCTTTTAGGAAATATCTCAGATGGATGTTCAGAAGCAGTGACATTCTAAACTAAGCAGAGGCTCTCTGGATCTCAGGGTTCACTGAACTCCTAAGAACCCTGAATGTCTCAGAGGTTCCCCAATCTACCCCAAGCAGGTGTTCTGCCATTAAACAGAGACTAGGGGCTCCCGGAGGGCAAAGGTGCAGACGTCTTCCACAAGAGGCGCCCTTCACTGAAAGGCAGGGTGCCCTTGACTCTCTCAGGAAATGGACTGGAGGAGCATGTTCAGATAAGATGATGCAAAGCTTTGGGGAAAAATTAAAAAAAAAAAAACAAAAACAAACTAAAGAAGAATCCAGACACAGCACACACTTGTTTCAGACAGCAATGGAGAAGATGAGGGTCTTCCTGGTCATGCTGGGGCAAGTGTTCAGGGTCTAAGACCAAAAAAAGAGGAAAAGGGACAGAGGACAGGTGGAGAGTTAGAGCAAAAGAGTCAGGATGAAATTTAACCAAGGAAGGACAAAATGTGTACCTTGAAAACTGTAACACATTGCTGAAAATTTTAAAGATTGAAATAAGTGAAAGATACCCTATGTTCATGATTCAGAAGACTTGATGTCATTAAGATGGCAACACTACCCAAAGTGATGTAGAGATTCACTATAATCTCAATCAAAATCCCAAAGACCTTTTTGCCAAAATGGAAGAAATGATCACAAAATTTATATGGAATTCCAAGGGAGCCCAAATTGCCAAAATGATCTTGAAAAAGGAAAGACAAAGTTGGGAGACCCACCCTGTCTGACTTCAACACTTACCCCAAAAAAATCACATTAGTAATCAAAATAGTGGGTGGTACTAACCTAAAGACCAATGGAATAGAACTGGCCACCCAGAAATAAACCCACATCTACGGCCAATTCATTTTAGAAAGCGGCCAAGACCACTCAACAGGAAAAGAATACACTCTTCCACAAATACTACGGGGACAGCTGTATATCTACAAACAAAAGAATGAAGTTAGACCCCTACCTCACATCATATACAAAAATTTACTCAAAATGTATCATAATTCTTCCAAGTGGTAAAGATACCTCAAGACAAATGCTGGGCATCGAAGCCACAGCGCATAAATCTGCAAAGAAGTAAAAAGCTAACCTTTTCAAACAATATGGCTTCTCTCTCACTTACCAACTTTACATTTCCCTGTATGGCCCCGGAAGATGACTGGTTAGCCAGAGACGGGTAAGATTCCTCAAGGGAGGAACAACCTAAGACAGGCACAGTCGCAGGGGGGCCATCAGGTGAGAAATTGGGGATCAACAGAGGTGAGGCTTAGAACCTCACCCCCCCTGTTCTGAGAGAAATCTTCTGCATCCGTGGATGTTTTGTTGCCCTTGTCTAGCTTGGATTAATACTTAGTCTATAGGCACAGACCTGATCATCTACATTTGCCCTCTTACAGCACTAAACTATGTTTTCTACCTTTATCTTGCATCTACCTACCACTTCAGCATTTTATTTAAAAAAATAATAATAATAATAATAAGGGAGAAATGTGGGATTCACATATAAAGTATAAAAATCAAATGAATAATCATATTTGACCTGATTGTTTGTAGTTCATGATGTGTGAGCAAAACCTAAAGTTTCTGTGATGACTGCCCTCGCACTGTTCACCATCTAAGAACTTATTCACTATGTAAGAACTTGTTCTCCATGTAAGAACTTGTTCGTTATGCTTCAGAAGATTGGAGACTGTGGAGAATTAGGCTTGGGGTGGATTAATGATTGTGCATTTAGTGCCCTATACAGAATTTTATTGTTGTTAACAACCATTTGATCAATAAATATGAGAGATGCCCTCTCAAAAATAAATAAAAAATAAAAAATAAACTTTCAAATAAAGAAGTTACCACATTTTTTACAAAATAATTAAGTCAGCAAAAAGGAATGAAAACCTGAGCTTATAATAGGACAGATATTTTATGAATAACATTTTGAAAAACTAACAACAACAAAAATTTACTCAAAATGGTTCAACAGCCTAAATAAAAGAGTTGAAACCATAGCACTCTAAGAAAACATAGCGGTCAATCTTCATGACCTTGGATTTAGCAATGGATCTTAGAAATGACCCCAACAGCACAAGCAACAAAAGAAAGAGTAGACTTTATCAAAACTAAAAAATTTGGTATACCAAAGGACTATCAAAATAGTGAAAAACAACCCACAGAACAGGAGACAGTATTTGAAAATCATGTCTCTGATAGGGGTCATCCCGGATCTGGAATATATAAAGAACTCTTACAACTCAACAACAACAAAAAGCCCAATTTAAAGTAAGTAAAGGACTCAAATAGACATTCCTCCATAGAAAGTAGACAAATGGCCAGCAAACACATGAAAAGATGTTCACCATCATTAGCCATTAGGAAATGAAAATCAAAACAACAAGATACCACTTCATACCTACTAGAAATTTTTTTTTTTAAGGAAATAACCAGTATTGTCAAGCATGTGGAGGAATAGGAATCCTCGCACTTGCTGATGGGAATGTAAAATGCTACAGCTGCTGTTGAAAATTTGGCAGTTCCTCAGAAAGTTAAACATAGAATTACCATACGACCTGGCAATTCCTCTCCTAGGTATATACCCAAAGGGACTGAAAACAGACAGACAGACAGACAAACAAAAGCGCACACACAAATGTTCAGAGGAGCTCTATTCACAATAGTCAAAAGGTCGAAATAACCTAAATGTTTATCAACTGGTGAATAGATTAACAAATGGTGGCTACAACATGGACTAACCTCAGAAACATTACGCAAACTGAAGGAAACCAGACACACACATAATATGATCGTACTATGCAGCAGTTTAAAAGAATGATTATATATATGAAAAGACAAACGAGCTCCAAGTGGTTTTTGTTGTCTGTAAAAGAGAGCTAACAAAGGTAGTTTGGTGTCACACAATACACACTGGCGTATGACATTATATTAATGTATTACCTGTATAATGAAGGATTTATAATAAAAAGAAAATGAGGGATATAGAGGCAGGGAATTGTGGAGAATTATACAGTGGTTTAAAAAATGGAAGCAGTATGGAAGAAGGAAGGAGGGAGAGAGGAAAAAAGGAAGAAAGGAAGAAGGAGAGGTTGGTGAACAAGCTAGGCTGCCTTCCTATCTGGAAGCAAGTATATAAACCTCCAGGGGTTGAGGCTGGAGGAGAAAGTTGATGTCAAGGGAAAAGAAAATGAAAAGCCCTAGAAGCCACAAATTAAAGCTTTCCCAAGATAAGTGGATGAAATGAGACCCGGTTTAGCACTTCGCCTACTCCTAGTTCTTTACCAGAAGTATTCTTCACATTGCGAGAGCAACTTGAGTTGCCCAAGCTACGGACTGGGCTTCTCTCCATCCACACAGGTTTAATCAAGAGAATATCCCAAAGGATCCATAGAGATAAGGGCTGTGGGTCTCAGACACACAATCTTTGAAGCAGAAATGCAGCTGGAAGTCCCAGGGGGCCCTAGACCTCTGGTTAATCTGTGGGGCACCATTTCACTAGAGTTTTTGTCTCATGAAAGTGAAATGAAGATCAAGGAAGGAACATGCATGCAAAGTAGTAAGAAAAAGAAAAATCAGAATGCAACAGAGCAGCAATATTTAACACAAAATTTGATGAGAGAGACTACACTGCATGTACTAATATGCTGCCTATCTAAACAATACGTACAAGCTGTGAATTACCAATCATACAGATATTTATTATCTTAACAATTTTGGTGGGTCAGGAGTCCAGGCACAACTTAACTGGATCCTCTGGTTAGGGTTTCACAAAGCTGCAGTGAAGGTGTCCTCTGGCCTGCAGTCTCATCTGGAGATTGGACTGGGGAAGAATCCATTTCCAAGATCACTTCGATGGTTGAGAGAATTCATTTCCTTGTGTTTGCAGGCCTGAGGGTCTCGGCATCTTGCTGGCCGTTGGCTGGAGGCTGCCTTCAGCTCCTAGAGGCCTCCTACCTCCTTGCTCCACGGACTTCCCCAATATGGTCCCTTCCTTCATCAAGCCAGAAAGGACAGTCCACCAGCAAGAGAAATCCTCTGTGACGCAGTGTAGGCACAGGAGTGGCATGTATCGCCGCTGCTCTATTTATTGTTTGCAAACATTACAGATTCCATTGCCCTCAAGGAAAGGGGGGTCCGCCAAGGTGTGAATGCCAGGAGGTGGTGGGAATCGAGGGGTCACTTTAGAGTCTTTGTGTCACACAAACATACCTTTGTCACTTCTGAGTTTTTAAATTAAATAAAGCCATGAATATAACCCTTTAAAAATTGTCATGTACAACACTAAATAAGAAGTAAAACTTAAACCCAGAGCACATCTGACATCAAAGCTCATGGCCTCTCTTTCCTGGCCATATTTCATACTTGAAGTATGTATGAAATACACCATATGTAAAATATCATGGACTAGTTCAAAAATCCAGTCCAAACCGTATTTCCAATATCTCTGAATAAATTCCTAGAATGAAGAGTAAGAGCAAAATGCGTGGGAGTCAAGTGGTTTCCAGCCACCTGTAGGAATACGGGTATTTTTTGACCCTCGGTACCAGCATCAGTAAAAGAGGTCAATTTACCATTTATATGAGTTACTTTTGTGGTTAGTTTGGGGACCAAGTGAGATACTGGTTACTGAATAAATTTCTGTTTCTGGAATCATCGTCCCCACCATGATTATACAGAATGACGGTGAGGATGCCGAGCAAGGGAGGAGACAGAAATCCTTGAGTTAGTCGTGCGTTTCGCTGGTACCAACCACCGTGTGGTTTGATGACCAAAACAAAACTTCACTGATTTCATAGGAGGAAAAAATGCATTTGATTTTTGCCTTAAATTGTAACCATTCGGCTTATCACTGATTTGAATTCTTTTTTGATCATTTGCATTTAAATTTTTTCCTTCTATGATTTTTATCCATTTGCTTTTTTGACGTGCCTACTGATTTGAATGAAGCCTTCCTCTGTCCTATACGCCCAAATATTCCCATCCCTCCGCTGCTCATTTCTGTGCTCATTTTGTTTACGGGGTGTGAGGGGCGGCGGCGGGCGAAGGAGAGAAAAGGCATCCGCTGCTTTTCGCTCCAGGAGTTAACTTGGTCGCTCCCCGCCTGGGGTGATGGGGGCGCTGGGCTTTTGCACCGCCCTGCGCAGCGTGCGCTTCGGGGCCGGTCTCTGCAAAGTTGGATGCGCGGCGGCCGCCAGGCTACGGGCAGCAGCAGCCGGGCGGCCGCGCCGCCCCCGCCCTCCCCGTGCGCCCCGGGGCGCGCGCCCGGCCCGGTCGCCGCCCGCGCCGCCGAGCCGCTCGGGAGCCGTTGGGGAGCCGGCGGCGGCCGCGGGGCGCCGGGCGCGGGGCGGCGCGGAGCGCGCATACCGGAGCCGGGGCTCGGCCACCGCCGGGCGGGCCCAGCGCACGCGGCTGGGGAACCTGCGCGGGGCGCCGAAGGACAGGTAAGCAGGGCGGCCGGGGCGCCTCGGCCGCCGCCCTCCCGAGGCCGTGCGCACCCTCGGGCCTCGGGGCGCCTGGGACCCCGGAGCGCCCGCCCCTCGCCGCCCGCTCGGGACAGCGCGGGGCCCCCGGCGACCTGCGTGGGCGCCCTGGAGACTCGAGCCGTCGGCCGGGCAGCGCACCTTCCCCCAGGCCCTCTGTTGGCCCCACTCCTGCCCCGGGCGTCCTGGATGGAGCCCGAAGACAGGGGCCGGGTGTTCGAGGGGGCAGAGCCGGTCCGGGAGGCCCTGACAGCCTGAGGTTCCCCCGGGGTTCGCGCGGCGCCCGGGAGTTTCCCCCGCCCGCAAGGGGCTGACTAGGGTCGGTGTTCTCACGCGGAGTTGGGGAACCCTGGAAAGCTGCCTCATCAAAGGTCGCACTGGGCTGTTTTCTCCATTTGGGCATCCCCCCTGCCAAAAAAAAAAAAGGAAAAAGGAGAAAAATAGAGGTCGGGAAACAAGCAAAGAATTTGAAAACCACTAAATTACCTCATCACCAGGCTCGCTTACAAAAGTATAAAAAAAAATTAAAGGGCACAGAATCAAAATAACAGTAATTAGGGCTCTGGCAAAAAATTATTTTAGCCAGAAGGCATTTGCAAAAAGTGAAACTGATCTGTATATAAATAATAAATGGAAAAGTAGAATCCGAAGCCCACTTTTGAGCCTAATTTGATTTCCTGCACGTCTAGTGAGGTGACGGTCTTCCTCCCCGAGACCTTGTACTCTAACTCTGGTAGTTAGGTATTTTGAGTGTGCAAGCTTGCACATTGATTGTAATTGACCTTTATGACGGCCTTAAAAAACTTTTGCTCTCAGTCCATACTAAGGTGTGGTGGCTATTTTCTTTTCTGTCATTTTTAATACCAGGGACTGCTGGATGGACCTATCCGTGGTGTGACCAGTACAGTAACCTGGCATTGCTCCTTGTGGTACACAACAAACAAAATAGAACGAAAACTGGACCTCTTTCTGTGTTTGCAAAATGAAGAGGTCTGGCTGATCGCAGGTGATCTTTAAGGCTCTGTCCTTCCCGGAGAGACTGTCTTTTGAAGAATTTGTAATACAAATATTAACTGAAACCCAGAGTAAGACATTATCCGTCCTAAAATTTTAAGCCTATCAACGGGGAGACATCTGATAGTTGAGTTTACAGCTCATCAGTCTCTCGAAAATAGCTGAATTATTATGCATCCCATGATTCTAAATGGTGACATTCCATGCTATTAAATAAAAGTGTTTCATGGGAAACCAAAACCCCATGCTTCTTACCACAAGACGGACTAATGGGTTAACACACTAGAGCCTTCATCTCTGTGTATTTTGAAACAGTTTCCAGGAAAGATCAAGAATAGTAACGAAGCATTCGCTGTCTAGTATATAAGCATAACAGCTCGGGGCAACACGGCAGGCAAGAAGTTTCAAAACTGCTTTGAAAAATATCCATCATAGATTTGCAGGCCTGAAAATTGCAGTTGAAATCATTTTTTGTACTCATGGCTATTGGTCAGCTGAGATGATGAACTACAGAGACTAAGAATTTACGAGAGTATATTAAATCATTAATTCAGTCTTTTGAAAGGGAAAGGGTAAAGGTTTCTCTTTTATCGAAGTAGTTATAGGAAGAATGTCTTACGGTGAAAGTTACAACAGGTATTTTCTCTGCTAAATAACCAAAAGTTGCTGACTTAAAGTTCCAGTCACAATGCTGGATCGTCCTCCAAAAGAGAGAATGCAGGTGTTCATTCACGCAGATCCAGAGTGAGACCTTCTTTACTGTCTGTTCTTCAACAGAATCATAACCTCCAGTGACTCACACACACTCTGAAATTGGGTGGGGGTGGAGAGGAGGATTTGAATTCCAGAAAGACAAGCAACTGGCTGTCTTTGGAAGAATCTGCTTCCCTCCGAGCCTCATCGTCCACTCTGAACGACTCTGATGATACTGTTTAGGTTGCAGACTTGTGACCACCCTCCCCGCCGCCCCCCCACTGCCCCAGACGAGTCTGTATGCAGAAGAGCTAGTGACTGGCACACAGTAGGAGCACAGCTCACCTTGGTTCTCCCTTTCTTCTTAGTGTTTGCTGACTAACTGAGCAAACTGTAGGATGAAGAGTAGGTTTTCATTTCTGCTTTGAATTTTAAAAAGTGTATGTGGCAAAGTCTTGATAATTGTTGAATCTGGGTAATGGGTATATGGGGATTTATTATATACTATTTTCTCTGTTTTAGTATATGCTTAAAATTACTTATCAGAAAAAGAATTTAAGTGTGAATCTGAATAAAACAACCCCACAGTATAAGACACATTTTTAATCTTGCATTTCATTTTTAAATTGCAATTTTAAGAAGTTATTCTGGATGGCCTGGAATGATAAACACAATTATATAGAGAGAGAGTGGGTAGATGGGGAATGGACCGAGAGAGCAATCCATGGTGATTTTCAGGTTTTGTGGAATTTTTTAAAATTATCAAAAAGATCCAAAAATTTGACAAATGTTGCTTAATTCTAGTTGTTGGGTTCATGGGTTTTTATTACGTGCTTTGAAATTTCTGTACTTAGAAATTTTCGAATTAATGTAAAAACGCCTTACTGTTGCAGGAAATTATTATGAAGAATGCAAACAATAGAGAGGTACACAAAGAAAAAAGTAAAAGTAGTATCCCACCACCCAGAAATAAGCACTTTAACATTAGGGAAGATCATTTCTTATGTCTTCCTTTGCATTCATACAAACAGAAGGATATAGACACATTATTGTGTAATGTGCCATGCTGGTGACACCTGTAATGTTTGGGGGCTTGTTTGCTTGTTTTTGGTCTTTGATAGAAGTTCTTAAAAACAAGCTTGTTTGCATTTTAATTTTTAAGACTTTAGACTGTTTTAAAATGTAGCATGTATTTAAAAACTTAGCATGCAACAACTGACTTGAAGTCAGTTTTAAGTAGCTTAAGTTTATTTGCGCAGAAGATGTATTTGGGGCTATTTAAAATAGATCCATAATTTGAGACTGGGCTTAGTGTCAACATTTGAATCTCACTAAAATGCAAAGCTCCACGATGGTAATACTGAATTATTACATATGCTAATTAATAATATTTTCCTGGGCATTTGAGAGCTATGCAGTCAATTATGCTGTAATGCTGGTTTTGAAAGCAAGTGTCATTCTAGTGCAACTGAAATATTATTAAGGAACAATGTGAATGTAACTCAAATTTTGCACTTGCTTATGAGTAATGAACTCAGCCAGAAACACCAGCTGAACGCCTGAAACTGTAACAGCTGACTGGAGCTGGGCAGGAATACACAAGGGCACACAGAGTACACGCCTCAGACATCTGCCCGCTATTCTGGCCCCCTGAACGTTATCCTGCGAGATTGTGTTTTGCTATTCTTTCGCACTTGTGAATTTTTCTATCTATAAACACACTCATTCAACAGCCAGTGAATGTTTAAGCATCTTGATTCAACAATGCCGAGTGCATGCAAAAGGAAAGCTTCCCTATTGAATAGAAGCTTGATAGAATCAAATACTTTGAAAGAATCAAGAGTGCATGGGGTATTTCCTGAGCGGCAGGAGGAAGGGAATAATCCACATTGACGATTGTGACAGGAAATGCTGCAAAAATAAAAGAAACGTGTGTCTGGGGCAACTTTGCAAAATCAGTAACAAGGCTGCAAGAAATGGAAGAAATGGAAAGATCGTTGAGTACGTGGATGGAGGACCAAACAGTGAGCAATCTGTCTCTGAGTCAACGGGGGAGCTCCTGTCTCTCTACAAACACCTCGAAAGGCCATCGCCACACCCTGCAGACAGGCTCCATTCAGCACGAGTAGTGGCTGTTGGAGGGTTTCGGCATCGCTGATTCTGCTGTGAGGGTGCACCTGGTTATTTAGCCAGAAGAAAGATGAAAAAGAAAAGATTAACTCTAGTTTCATTCATATTTATTATTTGTATTTATTATTCATATTGCAAACATGAACATGTTAGATGTGTTCACCAGAAGGAACGTGAGGACCTGAACTAAACAAACACAGAAAACTGAGTTCATTTGCTGCATATAGATGATCACTTGGAGGAGAGGGAAAGGAAGGTGTCTGCCTTTGATTCCTACAAGCAAAGACCGTTTGATGAGTCCGTGCAAAGCAGCTTGTCTTGCCCCTTTCATCAGGACTGTCTGGTGAACGTACTCGTGACACCACGGCAGCTGAGCATAAGTCAGTGGCTTCCTGTGTGTGCCTTTAACCATTCCCAGGATATGGAGCAGTCAGAAAAACTTGAAGCAGAGCGTGTGGATTGCGTATTTAAAACAAATGACAAACTTGAGAAGTCTCCTGTTTCTTTAAATCAAGAATTATAGGGTGCTGAGTGGTCCAATCTGGGAACCATCCTGCTCTCTCTCTGTTGCTTGAAAAAATTTGTAATTTTGTGGATTGCATATTTGAAACAAATGACAAACTTGAGAAGTCTCCTGTTTCTTTAAATCAAGAATTATAGGGTGCTGAGTGGTCCAATCTGGGAACCATCCTGCTCTCTCTCTGTTGCTTGAAAAAATTTGTAAATTTCTTAAGAAGATGTTTAAATTCATTGAATCCAGAACTGAAGGGAGAAAACAGGAATGTTGATTTGTTCCAGTAAGTCTCGCTATTTAGACTCAAACTGCATGTCCTCGTGGTTAAGAGAGCAGACACTTGCATCTGCCTGCCTGGGATGGAATATTGGCTCTTGTCAGTTGTGTATCCTTGGGCAACCCACTTCCCAAGACCTCAGTTTTTTCACCTGTAGTGTGGGACGACAAAACTGCTTCCTTCAGAAAGTTGTAGGATCGAATGACATAATATTTTAAAGTTCCTAGAAACATGCCTGGCACATAGTAAGTGTTCAGTAAGTGGTAGGTGCTGGTAGTTGTAGTGGTGGTGGTAATAGTAATGGTAGCATAGGAGGATTAAGAAGCTGGCCACTAGACATTGCATTAATTTCCCATGGTTCATATGAACTTAGTGGTCATACAATTAGGAGAATTACAGAGCTGTCTTATTTTGAGTTTCTATGGGTTGTCTTTTGAGTGTTAAATCTTTGGATGTGTCTGAAATACCAAGTATTTGCCTATATATATGGCTTAATTTTATGAAGAACTGAGCTGAAAGTCAACCAAGGAAGCATAATATTCTAGGAATTTTGGAGTTTAGTATATGGATGACATAACTCTTCTTGAAGGTGCCCATGTGCCCAGTTGCTTAACAGTGCTGGGGCCACCTGACTACATGAAAGGAAAACCTCTCCAGTGGTGCCAGGAACCACAGTGAATTTAAATATAATCCCCAGGCTGTCACAGTGTCTTGTTTTCCAGATACTACTGAAGAGCCATTTGCACTTGATCTTCCTGAGTTAAGTCTAGCAAGGATTGAGTGTCTTCTGCTCAAAGACCTGAATTCCAAGTGTATCACAAAATGTAGATGATTAAAGAAAAGCCTTATGTACAGTGTATGGGTGTGTAGTTTCCGGTGCCTTGTAAGAAATTACCACAAACTTAGTGGCTTAAAACAACACAAATGTATTAACTCACAGTCTTTGTGAATCAGGAACCCTGGCATGGCTGAACTAGGTCCTCTGCTCTGGGCCTCACCAGCCTGCAGTCCACGTGTCAGCCACTCTTCACTCCTCATCTGAAGTCCAGAGTCCTCTCCCAAGCTTCTCAGGTGGCTGGCAGAATTCAGCTCCTTGCAGCTGTAGGACTGAGGTCCCGTTATCTTGGTAACTACTGGTTGGGACTTCTTGCAGCTCACAGAGACCACCTGCGGTTCCTCGCCTGGCGGCCCCCATAGGCAGTTCACACCATGCTATTTGCATTCTTCTAGGCCAGCAGGAATATGTCTCTCTAATTTCCAATCCCTCTTCAGTCCTACAGTGGAGTCTTAGATAACTTAACATAATCACAGGAGTGACTATTCCACCATCATTTGTCATATAATGTTACCTAATCAAGGAAGGATCTGTCCCATCCCATTCACAGGTTTGGCTGACAGTCCAGGTGAGAGGATTATAGGGTGTGGAAACCTACAGGACAGGAGTCTTGGGGACTGTTGTAGAATTCTGCCTGCCGCAATATGTGATAAAATGAGGAATCAAACACAGCTGGAGATGATCATCTGTGACTTTAGCTGAGACATGAGACCTGAGAGAATCAGACAAGTCCAGCACAGCCTATGCACATGTCCTCTGACTTCCTCAAGTCTCAAGGAAGGCCCGGTTCATTGGTGTGGAAGGTCAAAGACATACTCCACTCTAGGAGTACAGTGGTTCAGGAAATGACCACATAATGCGTGACGATGTGTGGACCCTCTGGAATCCACAAGGCCAGTGTCCAATCTCCAGTACAAAATTTTGAGATTATCTGGCTGGGATTTCCCATGTATTCTATAAGGTATCATCACAAGATGAAATGAGAAAATGAAGTCATGTAATATGATTGCTTTGGAAAGTGGGATTCTCCTAAGGCAAAAGGAAAAAATGATGACCCGTGTGGTAGGGTAAGGCCAAGAGCCGTAGTGGGGTTGGCCACCTCTTAAGCAGAAACCAGATGGTAACATCCATGCCTTGGGAAACAGCGAACTGACTGTAGCATAAGAATATCATAGCCAATGTACTTTACATTTATATCAACTCTCTGTTCTTAATCTTAGATAATTCTTCCACATTTATACACTTAAACATATGCACTGTTTGCAAAGCATCATGCCACATATCTTCATTCCCTCTCCCTGTTTCTTAAGAGGCCCTAGACCAGCAGTGTCCAAAAGAAATATAATGTAAGCCACATAGGTGATTTTAATTTTTTAGTAGCAACATTAAAAAATAAGAGATTAAGTTTAATAATTAACTTCAATAATATGTTTTATTTAGCTCAGCATTTCCAAAACATTATCACTTCAATATATAATCAATATGAAAACTATTAATGACATTCTTTATCTTTGTACTAACTCTTTGAAACCCACTGTATACAATACATCTCAGGTAAATCAGCAACATTTCAGGTGCTCGACAGCCACACGTGGCTAATGGTGCCACTGGCCAGCACGATCCTAGATTCCAAAGCCTCTGATCATGGCCATTGGACTTCCCCTCCCTCTCTGTACTCACTTTCTGGATAATGTTGCCAACCCCAGCCTTTATTCATTTTTGTCCTCTGTAATAGTCGCTTAAAATATCCTTCCATCCTGCCCCTTATCTTCTGCCATGAACCCTGTTGCTGGACCAAGAGCATCGGGTAAAACGCGGCTGGAACTGGGTTCTCCTTTGCTCGGACTGCTTCCCAAACGTTGGAATCTCTTACAGTTCCAAGTGCCTTCAACCCTTCCCTGTTCCTCTGTCTCAGTAGAGACATTTCTTTCCTGTGCTTCTTAATCATAGCCTAATTACGTCCCTTCCTTCTTCCTAGGCCAACACCTAAACCGTGGATTCAGGTATTGGCTATATTTGCCTGGCTTCCTGACTCATTGACCCTCTTGTTCCAAAATTGTATTCCAAACACACTGCTTTGTGACCTGAGTGTTGTTAGCCTCGTCAGACCGTGAGCACTTATTGAAGACTCACTCAGTTCTAGATGGAGGGGAATTGCAAATGTACACATATAATGTTAAAATACACATATTATCAATGTTTGTTTCTTTAGAAGAGTTACTTGAATATGTACCCCAACTGAGAGGACAAAATTATGACACTTTAAAAAGGAAAAAATGTATATAATGGACAGTATGACATAGTATATGATGGAAGTCAGGCAGACAGATAATAAAGGCCATAAAAACTCCGAGCTAGAGGGTGCCCTTCAGGCGACCCTGTTAAGGAAAGGCTACTGCAAGACACCCCCGAGCCTTGGACCCCACTGGAAGGAGAACGTCTCCTCACCTAGCGAAGCATAGAAATGAGAAGACACAGGAGAAGGTGTGTCGCCCAGGTGATCCTGAGGACACCTGCCGGGAAGCACTAAACACTCACCTAAGGTGGCTTGTTACTGGCTTCCTGGCCACTGGAAAGTGAAGACTACAGGGCAGACGGCTTATGGGTCTGTGCCTCCCAGCAGCTGAAGGTCAGGATCCAAGACAGAGAAGAGTGACAGAGATGATGACTCAGGCACGGGTAAGTTTAGAATGTATGACTTAAAGATGGGTAGCAGCCCAAAGCGACGTTTGTGTATCTTTCTTCGATTGTAATGCTCTGCGGGAAGAAAGCTTTTACAACCTATAGTCCCTGAATAGTTTAGCTCTGTGACATATAAGCCACAAGTGCAGCGATGCCATTTCTATAGTGTTCAAACATTTGCCAAGAATTTGTAATAAAGATTTTCTCATTTGCATTTTCTGGCACCCTGTAGAGTGGCTAGAATAGGGGATATTACCTCTGCTTTACTGATGACTAAACATGCCTGAGGTCATGTAAGCAGCAGGAAGGAAATGAAAGCCTCCATTTTTCTAAAGCCTGGGACTGTAGAAGCTAAACCATGTGGTTTAGAACGTGAGCTTCCGAGTCAGGCAGACCTGGATGGAATCTCAGTTCCAGGATTAGCAATGTGACCTTGAACAACTTACTTATCTTCTCTGAGCTTCAATTTTATCATCTGTAAGATGGAGATAATAGTGCCTTCCTCGTGGAAGATTAAATGGGATAATTTTTTAAGGCACATAGTTCCTTAAGAAGTATAACTCCTTGAGGATAAGTGGAGAAAACCAGCTTTAAGTAAATGATTATTTCACATATGGAACACATACCAAAAGTTGCGACCTGATTCCAATTAATGAGAATATTGACAGAAGTTTGATCTTCTGGGTTACCTAGCAACCAAAACTAACTCAATACCACAAGCTACCAGACTTGTTTTTATTCAGACCAAGAATTCAGCTGCTCTTAAGGGACTCAAGGTTGTGAGAAGACAAAAGGATTCCCCTGTGAATCCAGAGTTTCACAGACATTTTAAATACATAGTGTCCTTGGTGACTTTGTACTGAACACGCTTGGATGTTGGGGTCGTCCCCATTTCCCTTCCCCTTGGTGACAGATGTCAGAACATCCATTAAGTTGGATAGAGAGTGGGCGTGGAGAAGGCAGAATGCTCGCACCTCTATGCCAACGTATCCCAGCCACATTCATCGACTGCTAGGGGATCAGAAATACAAAAACATTCTGCCCCCGAAGAATTTCAGAATCTAGGAGGGGAAGCTGGTCAGTGTTAGGTGATAATAGTGAATTATTTCATGAGTGGCTTTCCAAGCCTATGTCCCTGGCTGTACTCTAAGCATTACAGATAGAGCAGGTTTAAACATTCAGTGTTAAGATTATCATTTGCTTGCAAACCCATCCTGGCAGCATATCTCTCTGCTCTCCCAACACATTCTGGGTTCACTGCCTTGAAAGGCGGCGCTGCTGGCTGGAGAGGGCATGACGCTGGGAGGAGGGGGCCTTGGGCTCCCACCCACTGCGGGACTTACCGCCCTTCTCTGAAGCAAGATACTTAACCTGACTCACGTCCTGCTTTTCTCAGTTGTGAGCCGGGTGTGATGATTTGGATTCTGACTTCCTCATGGCAAGAAGCGTGATGCAATGAGATAATAAATGTGTAAGTTCTGAGGAGATAAGTGCAGTTTCTGAGCTAATTTTCAGCAGTTTGCCATCAAGTTTATATCACACTCCATGCAGCATCCCTGTACCTTCCTTTATTACATTTCCTTATTCTTTTGTAACTCCAGGTTTTACAATTTAAAAAGAAAAAAAAGGGGAGGTTGGCATTTTTGTGCTTATTTGCACTTGATTTTGTTTCCATCATTCGTGTCTCAGTGCACTGACTTCATTTGCAGGCAAGATCGACGTGGCTTAAGAAATCCACTGGGCCCCTTAGGCATGTCAGCATTCGTTGACCCAGAAACATGACTTAGGGTGCAGGCCTGGAGAGCAGGCAGGGGGTGGATGGGTCGTGCTCAGCGTTCAGAGAGTGCTGCTGGCATGTGTCAGTGGCACACAGGCTCACCTGCCCCTGCCAGTCAGTCCTTCCTCTTCTGGTAAAGTCCCTCTGTCCTGGTGACTGGCTAAAAGCACATGAAGTGGAGAAAGGCTGGGTGTGGAGTTACTTGATCAGGGTAGGTCAGCACCCTGGGCTGTGCGATCCGGCGCAGGGATCAGAAGCCGACTGGAAGCACAGTCCCTCTTCTGGTCCCCGGGCCACACCCCTGGAATGGAGGTGGTCCAGTCTACCCCGCAAGTCAAGATTTTAAGGGGACAAGATTCCCATCAACTCCCTTCTGAATTGCTGCAAACGTTTTAGGTGGCCTCTATCAGCATCATTTTAACCTTTTGTGGAGGATTATAAATTTTTAAGGAAGTTCAAACCAAAGTTCACAGCTCCACTAGTGGTGCTTTTTAATATTGGCTTCAGTGGCTGTATTTGGTTTCCTGAAGAATTGCTTCATTTAAAATAATGCTAGTTTTAAAGTAAAACAGCAGGGCGGTTAACATTTGCAGTCCGGTGTTTCACTACTTACTGTATCATTTTTTTTTTTATTTCTTTTTTGTGACTATTCACTAGCACCCAATTCTGTGTTTTGTTTAAAGAGGAGAAATTAAACACCTTCGGGGTGCTGGTCGGCCTTGAATCTCATCACAGAGTGCTGGGGGGAGGCCAGACTTCGGGGGATGCTGAACGTTTAAAATGTATTTGAAAGCAGCTTACATAAAAATAACAATGTGACTGTAAGTTATAAGTGCCTGGGTTTTTCTTTTCTTAAGGATTCACCTAGTGGTGTTCTTAAAGTCATTACTTGCTGAAAAAAGAATCACTTTCCAAGCTGAAGAACCAGGAACTTCAACAACGGCCGCAGCTCCTTATTTCCATTTCTACTTCTGTTCGTGATTTTACACTGTTCCCTTTTTGACTTCAGCCTGTAGCCATTTCCACCCCTGTGTGTGTGTATTATTTTCGGTGAGACATGATCTGTGATACCTGATATTTTAGTGACAGGTGTTCTGGAAATATCTGTCTCAAAAATAAACATACTAAATATAGCACACAAGTTCAAGGCTTTTGAATGGCATAGTGGTTTTTAAAAAAATCAATCTAATGACTGCTTCACGTTGAAACCATTTCTTGTAAAGAAACCCGGTAGCGAGTGGTACATACCCTACAGCTCTGTCACGGTTAAATCTCTCCTGATTCAGATCCCACATTAGCATTTTTACCATATGGCTGGAAGGGTAGAGAATATATGTTGCAGAGGAACAAGTTGGTAACATTTTTGACCATCTGGTAAATAAATGTGTAAGTGGCAGGAATTTTAATATTATTTACTTAGTTATATGGATGAAAGCTTTAGCCTGGAATAGACCCTAATACAGTAAACTAGAACTAAACTTATATTTCTCAAATCCTTTGAATCTCCTTCACTAAACATTGTCACAGTCTACTAGGTACTCTTAAAATCTGACTCCTAATTATGTGTTTCTTATACTTATTGATTTACTGGGGCACCTGACAGTGTCTAACTTAAAATACCTTGTAGGAGAGGCCACATGACTGGGTCCAGCATACTGGCTTCAGTGCTGACGTTCTGCTCTGCCACTAACCACTGTGTGGCCTGGGATAAATTACTTGGCCTCTCTGAGCCTGGAATTCTTTAGCCAGAAAGAATGAACAACATACTGTTAAAAAAGCATCTCTCAAAGGGTGGACCGTGGAAAGCCATGGATTGATGCACCTAAATCATGTGGGGAGCTTTCTCAAAATACCAGCACATTGGTCCCACCCTCAGAGATTCAGGCTCAGTATGTCTGGAAAGAGTATATGAATCTTCACTTTCAGTCAGTGTCTGAAGGGATTCCGAAGTACACTGAGCCACTGTTACGGAGACTGAGTATAGACAGCACTTAGCTTTTTTGAAAAAAACATAGCTAGCCGATTCTAATAAACACTAAATTTTTGTAAATACTTTACTATTATCAATAAGCATAACTCAAAATATTCATTTTATATCCTAGAAATTTAACGCTTGACGGTATTTGTGCTTAAAATACTCTAACTTCATAGAAAATGGAATGTCACCTTGTTTAATGGCATCTATTTTTTTTTTTTCTTGCAGAGAAAAACACAAAATCTTTGTGGGCCAGATCTAAATCAGGAGCCCAGGTGAACTTAGAGAAGCCAGCATGGGATTCTTAGTTTTTCAAGATCCATTCATGCCAGACCCTAATCGCCACAGCTCGTGTCCAGGCTTTCTGTGGTTTTGTGGACACTTAGCAAGACCCTGATGATGGAAAAGCAAAGGACTTAATTACTCGCTTGAACATCATCTCATGCCAACTGATGAGGGAAACCAAAGGGTAGCACAGCCATGGAAAGAAATTCCAGCTTATGGAAGAACCTAGTAGATGAGCACCCGGTGTGCACCAGCTGGAAGCAAGAGGCTGAAGGAGCCATTTATCACCTCGCCAGTATTTTATTTGTTGTAGGTTTCATGGGTGGCAGTGGATTCTTCGGGCTCCTATACGTCTTCAGTTTGCTGGGGTTAGGTTTTCTTTGCTCTGCTGCCTGGGCTTGGGTAGACATCTGTGCAGCTGACATGTTCTCCTGGAACTTTGTGCTGTTCGTCATCTGCTTCGTGCAGTTTGTCCATATCGCATATCAAGTTCGCAGCATAACTTTTGCCCGAGAATTCCAGCTGTTGTATGGCTCCCTTTTCCAGCCTCTGGGGACCTCTTTGCCCGTCTTCAGAACAATTGCTCTGAGCTCTGAAGTGGTTACTTTGGAAAAGGAGCACTGTTATGCCATGCAGGGGAAAACCTCCATCGATAAACTCTCCCTGCTTGTTTCGGGAAGGTTTGTACGCGTGGTGCTTACACATCTTTTCCTCTATATTGTTATGAGTTTGTGTTTCTTTCTGCTGCATTTTTCCATCTCGGCATAGCATAGTCTGGGGCTATATTTAGCGCCCTGAGACACGAGAAGGACCTTGACCCATGAGTCACGGACATAGGCATTTAGAGTACATGGTATTATTTACTTGAAGTATGATATAATCTAAAGTGTTACTATTTCTAATTAGAAATCAACTATATGAATTGGTTTGTCTGGATATACTATTTGTTTTCAAGCTCATCATTGAGAATCTTAAAGAAGGTGGTGCCAGCTTGAATTAACAGAATACTTATGCTGGCATGCAAAGTATTTTAAATAGACTCTGATAGGGAATCCTTTTAAGTCCCGTTGACCCTTGAACAATGCAGGGGTTAGGGCATGGGGTCTCATGCAGTTGGAAATCCAGGTATGACTTCTGACTTCCCCAGAACTTAACTACTAATGGCCTACTATTGATTTTATGGTAGTAAATGATGAAATAAGACTAGTAGCTGCATATATTTTATGCATTAATGACATACCTAACTTTTTCTTAAGTTTTTGATATTTCTAGGCTGCATGGTTCATCTACAAGTTTTTTCAAGTTGCTGCAAACCTCCAAAAAGTTTTTCAATATATTTATTGAGAAAAATCTACATATATGTATGTGTGATTCAGTTCAAACTTGTGTGGTCCAAGGGTCAACTGTAATAGAGAACCTTTAAATTTTAGAGCGATCACATTATTTTCAGCAAATTCTAGCAGTTGCCCTCTTGTTAAAAGGGGGGCTGCACCTCATTTATGTGTATGTGTATATATATATGTAAACTTTGAAAAGAGAAAGTTTGGGGAAGGAAACAATGTGATTATTCATATTTTTAAGAGGTTATTTCGTTTACAGAGGTATTTATAGTCATATTCCTTTATGTTCTTCAGTGTTCTCCTACTTTGTTTAAACTCTCAGTGCATTAAACTTTTTATTGAGATAACATACATTTATTATTTATGATAAATAATAAATTTATTAATATGCATTTATAATATACACACTTAAATGCGCACATATCATAAATGTATAGCTTGATGAATATTCTGATGCATTTCACCCAGCATTTCAGAATCCTGTGTGAGGAACATCAGTACATCAGTTCTAGGAGATTTTGTTACTTACTGAAACGTATTTAATATTTTGGCCTTCAAAATCTTAAGAGCCAAAAAGGTGGTCAGAAGTCTGAAACGCCGCCCACCCCGCCCCGCCCCCGTCCTCGCCCCCAGCCGCGCGCCTGCCTCCTGCATCCCTCAGGAATGATGCTGTTTGTGTTTGCTAGGATCAGAGTGACGGTTGACGGCGAATTTCTGCACTACATCTTCCCCTTCCAGTTTCTGGACTCCCCTGAGTGGGACTCCCTGAGACCCACAGAGGAAGGCATTTTTCAGGTAAGGGATGACTAGACCGCGCAGTGAGCACAGCCTCTTCTGAACACACAAACATTGTTTGTTTCAAAACAGCTAACAAACAGAACAACAGATGACAGAGGAACAATTTATATTTAACTCTGTAATGTCCTTTGAAGCGTGCATGACTTGCCTATTCCGTTCAGCCCTCACTGATCAGTGCCGCTCTAGAGGTTCAGCAACAGGAGAAGGACGGGTATACTGTATGGCAGAAAAGACTGGAAACATTCTTAAACTTCCCTTTGCTTAACTGCATATATGGAAGTTAAAATATAATTCACTGAGATTCGACTGTGCACTAAACACCGCCACTGGGACAGTTTAGAAGAAAACCAAGAATGAAAAATCTGCCCTTATTACATAGTGTTTTTTTACATTTAAGATGTGGATGGATTTCAGTTGTTTTCTAGCAACAAAATGCTAAACTTACTGTCACTACTCTGCTGCCACACCTGATGATCTCAGCAGGTTCTGTCTGTCACGGTATATTGTTTTCCTATATTAATACATGACGTGTGTATATGCAAATACTAATTCAGATACATATGCAGAGTAAGTAGGTAAATGGATTCTGTTTTGTACTACAGAAACTGAAGTAGGGTTACACGTCCACGGTCTTCAGGACTGACTTGGAAATACTTCTCTAACATTAGACAGTGTTATTATTTTTAGTATGAAGTAGATCTCACTTCAAAATATAGACACCTGAATTTAGAAAATGGGTAAATTGGGATGGGCACAATGTTGTGATTATTTATGTCATAAATTATATACATATATATATATAGTAGTAAACTTTATAGTTTCCTTTCCTATGTTTACAGTATACTGTGGGTCAATGGGCTTTATTAACCTAAAAGAGCAGCAAGTGAAATTCATTTAAAACTTGGGGCAAATAAAATGTGGCAGAACTTTAACTGCACCCTGCGCTTTGTTTATATGTGGTTTTCTGCTTTCATTTTTGCTTTTTTAGGTAACTCTCACAGCAGAAACTGACTGTCGATATGTGTCTTGGAGGAGAAAGAAACTGTACTTACTCTTTGCTCAGCATCGTTACATCTCCCGCCTGTTTTCAGTTTTAATCGGCAGCGACATTGCTGATAAACTCTATGCCTTGAATGACAGGGTGTGTATAGGAAAAAGATGCCACTACGATATTCGGTTACCTAACTTCTATCAAATGTCAAGTCCAGAAACCCCTAAGAGGTCACCCCTCACAGAACGTTTTCGGAATTCTAGACGATATTGTGATAAATGACAATTTAGAAGTCTGAAGTTTTCTAATTATGAAAAAGACTGTCTTCATCCTTCCCCAAAGGAAACAGCGAAATATAGAAAATCGAGCTCACTAATATTTTTATAAATCAAACTCAGGCAAGGTGCCATTGTCAGCTCTTTTACTCATCTCAACTTCTGCATTGTGAATAAATTTACAAGCTTTTCTGTACTTCTTATTGGAACAAATGGGGGAGGACCAACAGCTATGCGCAGTTTTTCCTTTTCTGTGTCAGAACTGGGAGAATGAAATTTTGCATTCTCAACTATTTTCTCAGATTTATTCAAATCTGCTGTCCCATGGAGTTCGGTGTTGCTTCTCAAGAAGCAGCCAGTGAACCCTCTCAGCATGAGCGCGGGTTGCTACCATCCATGTCAGTGTTCCCAGAATTCACTTTTCGCTACAACCTCTGATGAAAGCGAGGTATATTGTTGTGGTGGGCAGCGATTCTTTATTTGAAATGTGAGGTTACTTAATATGACTACAAAGTAGAATAAATATGACAATGTGCCAATCTTGGGAGACTTTTATTCCTACAAACAATTCATCAGCTATTCTTTATAACAACATATTGAAAAAGAGGCATTTCATGGAAAACAAAGCTGCATAATTACTGAGTAAAAAGAATAGCCGGGCACAAGCAGTAAAAATGTTGCACAACATTTCAGTTTTATGTGCTCAGCTGAAAGGGTAAGAGTGAGTGGTCTGAGTGATTGGTGAGGGACTCGCAGCAAACGCCCCGCCCACCCCACAAACACGGCAGGCTGCCTTACAGCCACGGCTCCAGCTTTGCAAAGAAGAGCACGAGAAAGAGACGGATCCTCACGCACAGATCTGATCCCCATCTCTGGAAAACCAGTTTCCTGAAGATCGCATGCCAGCCATGTTCTTTGGTAGAGAAATATATCCTCATCTATTCAACAAACATATTGAGCACCTACTACGGCTCCAGTCATAGTGGGCACTGGGGTAAATCAAGTGTCAGAGATCCCACCCCTCCCAGAGCTTGCATTCTGGGGCTGAGGGAGACGGATAATAAATCGGGAAAGCCTAGAGTTAGAACGAGTGCCATGGGGAGAGGCTAATCAGGGAAGGCGACCAGGGAGAGGTGGTCAAGGAAGGTGTGAGTGGAAAGGTTATGTTTGAACGAAGACCTAAAAGAGGCAAAGGAACAAGCCATGGACATCTGGAGGAGAGGGGAACAATCCGGGCAGAGGGGAGAGCAAATGAGAAGGGCTCCAGTCATGAGCATGACAGGCTGGTCCTGGGGCAGCAGGCAGGGCAGCCTGGCCAGGGCAGAGCAGGGAGAGAAGGCAAAGAGGTCTGGGGCGACTGGATGTGCCTGACAAGTCACGGCGAGGATCAGGAGCCACTGGGGGTGCTAAATAGAAGAGTAACATGTTTTAGTAGAATCCCATTGTCTAGCCTGCTCAGAACAGACTGGGGAACAGGGAACAAGAGAGGGCCTGGAGGGGGGATCAGGGTTAAGTGTGAGATGCCTACTAGACACTGAAGGAGAGTCAAGAGTGGATGAGTGTGGAGTTCAAGAGAAGGTCTGGGCTGGAGATAAAGACTTGGGAGTATTCCACCTGTAGATGATAGTTACAACCATGAGATCAGACGAATGGCCAAGAGAGCGAGTGCAGATTCAGAAGGAAATTGGTCTGAGGACCTTTCAGTGGGACACTCCCTTGTTAAGAGCACAGGGAGATGGGGAAGGGTCAGCAGAGGACATGAGAAGGTGCAGCCAGGGGGGCAGGAAGGAAGTCAGGAACGGGCGCCCCTGGAAGCCAGGCAAAGGCAGTGTTCAAGGAGAAGGGGACAGTGGACGCCCCAAGTGGGCTTACAGGCAGGTGATGTGAGGTCTGAGAGCAGGTCACTGGGTGAGCACCACGGAGGTCACAGTGGACTTGACAGGTGCGGTTTTAGTGGAGTGACTGAGGACAGAAACTTAGCTGAAGCAGGTTGAGGGGAAATTGAGAGGGAAGAAGTGGGAAGAACAAGTATAGGCATGTTTCTCAGGGAGTTTTGAATTGAAGGGAAGTAGAAACGGACAGTAGCCTGAGCAGGAAGCACAGTCAAGGGAGAGGATGTTTCTATTTGTTCTAAGATAAGAGGAAAGCATGGCATATTTGTATGCCAGTGGGAATGTTCCAGAAGAGAGGGATGCATGGGTGAAGCCGTGACGAGCAGGTGAGTGAGGCTGGGACCCTGGGACCTTAAACAGGAACATGGACAATTATTAATTATTCAGAAGGAAAGAGGGCAGGATATAGGGGAGGGCAGTGCTTGGCAAGTCAGAGAGGAGGCGGAAGCTCATGAAGGTTCCCTGGAATTACTTTTATTTTCTCGGTGACCTAGGAAGCCAAGTGCGCAAGGAGGATGGGGAGCACGTTACTTTTTCTGTATGTTAGTACCTGCCGTAAGGGGGACAGTGGGACAAGGTCTGAATCATTAGTCTGGACGAGTTACTGAGCTATTCAAGCTCAGCATGAACCAAAGGAGTCGTCAGAGGGCTTATTCTGCCTCCCAGCCCCACGGGGAAATCACGGCAGCTCTTGCAAGCAGACAAGATGGCAGCTGTCTGCCTGGTGCAGCTGAAGGGCCTTGCGGAAGCAGCCACTGGCTTGTCAGTGGGCTGCCCGATGGCGCAGGGAGGAGCTCACTTCTTTGCTCTTTAAGACTTTGTGACATTAAATATTAAAATACACAGCACCCCAAGTAGAAGTCACACCTTAAGTTAGCACCAGCTGATGATTTAACAGGGGTAATTATCAGATAGCTTCCTAACCACGGAAGTCAACTGAGAACAAAGCCACATGGAAATGGGGTGCAGATTTTTGGTTCACATCATGTAGCAGGAGGAGGAGGAGAATTTATATACGAGTTTTCTAGAACTATAACCATTTTAAGGATGAGGAGATAGGAGTACAAACCTAAGAGGACAAGGGATGTTGAAAGAGGAGCTGAAGACATGCTGTGCGGCCTGTCTGTCTTCACACTCCTGGGCAGGGCCGGCACTGCCCTTGACATTAACAGATACACTGTTATCCAGCACCCCGGTCTGCACACAGGTTTTCTTACTTCAAAGAAAAACAAAATCACAAACCCCAGAATGACCTCTGCGTGTCTGCTCTGTATGTTTGGTTTGAAATGTGCAGCAAACCACGTTACTATTTCAAAATACTCCTCCATCTAGACACACACAAGAAACCAACCACTACTGGCCCAGAAAAGTGCCCCTGAAGTGCAATATTCACAGTGCACTTGGGATTTAATTTCTAGTAAAAAGTGGGCTCGTTTCAATCTCAGCCTAAGTGTTCCCAGCCCTAAATTCCTCCGATTCGTTTACCACTGGTGAGAGTGCAGTAAGACAAGGAATCCACTGGTTGTTTTCTTCTGTGAAAAACGGTTCATGGCTTTGTAAACAGGATCTGTATATGCATAAATGAATGAGCTCGTAAACAGCCCATCCAGTCACCAAGGCAAGTTCCTGGAGGCTGCAGACCCCTCTTGCACAGTCTTTACTTCAGCTGGATATACGGAGGTTTCCTGCCCACCCCCACCCCCCAGCGTCCCTGAGGCTAGTCCTTCGAGCCAGACTTGACCTCCTGCAAATATGACAAGGGACGAGTGTGACTTGCTCTGGACACCCCCACCACCCCTCCCAGGAACTCACAATGCTGATAAAAAAATCTACCATAAAGAATAATACAATGTTCCCTCAGTACTCATGGGTTGGAGAATTTTCTCTCCTCAACGAGGAGCAGAAGGAAATTCATTTGCTTTCTGCTCATCTGGATAAGCTCTGGATGTCACATTGTTACACTACACAGAACCAGAGGGACAGAATTGATTTGACAGAGAGGTTACAAAGTGAAATCCCTCGGCGAAGCTGGCAAGAGCCACAAGAAAAACATACTAGGCTGACAGACCACATCGCTATACGAGCAATACCTTATACAGCGCTGTGCACTTCGGACTCTGGTCTGATCAAGGATGTAAATATATACGTGGCACTGGATTTCTAACTGGGTTCTGTTATATTGCACATGGCTACCGAAGAAATTAACCTTCAGAAGTGGTGTTTCTAAATAAATATTATTTTTTAGTAAAAGACAGTTTTTATGTAAATTAGAGAACTCAATGGGCCTAATTAATTCCATTATATTTCTTCATCCTCCTAATTTAACACACATATATCAATAAAAAAGACAAATATCTCTATGTATTGACTTACAATAAAATATTTGATAGAAATAAGTTGATAGAACTATGAATTATTTCAAGATCAAAACTCTTAAAAGTAATGAGAAGGTGTGGCAAAAATTGAAATATTGGTTACTTTAGCCCTTAGTCATCTCACTGTAAGTATTGCCATAGTTGTAATGCTGGGTTGTATATTTGCATATAATATCAACATGGTTTCTTCATGATTTGAAGTTTTATTATGATAAATAATAATATTTTCATTTGACTAGTTTTATAACCTGCTAGGTATTAAAGATTGACAGGGAACTTTTCTCCCCCCTAAAAACTGGTGATTTGTGTCTTGAACTATGATTTTCCTCTGTACTCGGTTTCAAGTCAAACTTCAGTGGTCTTAATAAATGTAATATTATTTTATTTATAGGATTCTAAAAATATTTGCTTTTCCATAATTTTATAGGAGGACTGTAGCTCCGCTTGATATAACACCAGATGATGTGAGTCACTAACTTTTGAGATGACCACTCTTACTGAATATAAAATATAAAATTAAATATAAAATAAATATAAAATTATCTCCCAGATTATGTAATTTAAAACATTATCTTACATCTTTTTAATACCTTACAGTGTACAAGGCACATGCCTACACATGACTTCATTTGCCTGTTCCTTAGAAGAATCCCATTTTAGGGATAAAGAGTAGAGGTGAGTCACAGCACATGACGACACTCGGTTCTTTCAGGTCACTGTCCTTGCATTTTCCCTGCTGCCCTGTGACCATGGTGCCACTAAATGACTTGAAGAGAACTAAAGTGCCCCCCCAGCTGAAATGAAAGGAAGCCCAGAGCCAAAATCCTAGTTACATATCTGTGGAATTTATCAGTGACAGCACAGCATGGGGAATATTATCTGAACATGAACTTTCTTTCTTCAGGAACCGCAGCAATTAGCTCGAGCTCAAATGTGGTCTGCAAGTGAAATGTGTAATTAAATGTAACGCTACTAAAATGGCTATACATTTGTATAATGAAAGAGCACGGCCAAGCTCCTTTGAGGCAGTTTAAATCAGTTCTTCGAATTTTGGATCTGTCCACTTTCATTTCAGATATATGGATGGCTCATTCGAGATCTCGCCACAGATTTTACCAAGAAGCCTTCATGATCTCGGACCACCAAGACTTATGTGCCACCACCTCTCCTTACATTATAGGTAGACTAATTCAGTGCATCTCATAGCATCGTTTTCCTCTTTTCTAAGGTGGAATAAAATTATGTGTACAGTGTAACTTTGTAAACTGAAGCTTTTTCAAATAGTAGCCAGTAAGGGCTCCAAAATGCAGAGGATATTTTTTGTGTGATATGAGGGTTTCTGAAGAACAGGGTATTACGATGGAAAACAAATTGATGTATTGGAGATAAAAGTTTAGCCAGTGCACAAGCACAATATCTATTTCTTTGAGGAAAGGAATTCTCTCTCTTTAAACTTTCCCACCAGTCTCTATCTTTTTCACTGTGTTGGAAACAGTGCCTGGCATGTGGTAGTTACTCTGTAAATATTTGTTGAATAGAAGGAAAGTAATTGCATCTATTCTTGAATCTCTATCTGCATTTTAACTTCAAATCCCCCTTCCAATTTGACTTCAATTATGCAGTTTTTTTCAAGACCTGTAGTAACACCGTTTTTTCCTGCATGTCATTTTTTTTTCTGCATCATGCAGAACTATTATTTCTTTGAATGATTTTCAAAGTCACATTCTTCTTGCTGATATTGTTGAAGTGAGTTTGAGCAACACTTGTGCAGAAGGCACACTTACTAGTTTTCCGGTTCCAAGATCACTCTTTGGGTTGAAAATCTGCAAGCTCATTTAGCTTGCAGAGTCTCTTTGGGTTGGCAGCATGCAATGGATTATTGTGTTCCCTGTAAGCAATTCTATTTTAAATGATAAATGAATATAACTGGCCTCTGTATTTCATTTTTCTGAAGAATACATATTGTGGGAGCTCCTCCGACCTCACCTAAAGCCAGTCTCCGTACTTCTATTATAATTATATTTTTCTGTGCAAAAACCATCCCTATGCCTGGTACACAGCAAGGGCTCATTAAGTTATTTTTGAAAAATATGAATAAAATGCCCAGCAGGTATAAACTGAGGAGACAGTGATCAGTAATGTGCAAAGCACATCTTTCTTTTAACCAGCCATTGAGCTCCTCCTGTTCTCACGGCCTCTTCCCAGTGACGGCAGAAAACATTTGGTCCTGCCACTTAGTCCCGTTTTACACAGTTCTTTTGAAATGAACACCTCAGTCTTCCTGTGCCTCTCTCCTTGCTCTGGGGGGTGGGGTGGGGTGGGCAGGGGCAGGAACAAGTTCACAAGGCCTCATGGCAGAGCGGAAGTGTCTCCGCCTCCCTGCCCCCTGCTTCTCCCTGGTTCCATTGCCTTTTGCTTGGCGACTCGATCTCCGGGCACCTGGGCTGAGGCCCCAGCGTGTGGCTGGTTCTGCCGGGGTTTCTGAAGTCAGTCAAGCTCTCTGCATTCCCAAACTGTTAGCAGCCTGACCCCAGGCATTTCCCACCCATCAGACCACTCAGGATTTCTGGGTGGAGAAATGAATGCGTCTCAGGGTTAAACCATCACCTCTTCCCATTCCTTCCAAACCCATCTTTACCAACTCGCTCCTGTTCCACCACAAATCAGCTAGATGGGAAGGAGGAAGAGAGGAAGGGTGGGGGGAATGAGGGTGCGCAGGGGAGGGGGGTGTCACTATTATGGTAAGAGGTCACCATAATTCTAGATCTAGGGCCATTTTGTTGTTGTTCCTTTTATTAGAAAAGTAGTATGACATTACAAATAAGCAGGAGTAGAAAAAAGATAGACAATAATTCCACTATTCTAACCCAATTTCTATTAACATGTTGATGTATTAGTTTCCCCATTCATAATAATTAAAGTTTTAAAACACAACTTTAAAACATTTACTATTTCTTCTATTGGAGAATAATATTCAAAAGCAAATGCACACAGTTATTCCACCACCTAATATCTACTGAGTTCCAAGTATAAGCAAATCACATGGTAGGTACCATGGAGATATGAAAGATAAACAAGACACACTTCCTACCCCTCCAGAAACTTACAACTATGAAAAATAAAACTTGTACATAAATATGCAAAAGGTTGGAAGTGGTAAAAGCCATAACAGAGATAGAGAATAACTGCTCTGGAGAATCACATTTCTATATTCTCACCTCAAAACATGTGGGAACCTGTTCTAACATAGTAATCATTAATGATGTACGTACTAAATGCCAAGGTACTTCTAACGATTTCATTATATGGCATCTTACAATGGTCATTAAACAGTATTTTCTACTAGATTTTTTCCCATTGAGCATCAATTTTCTAAGTATTAAAAGTTTCATTCATTCATTAAATGATCATGTGCGGTCATCTGCAAGATTGCTGACTCACGTTGGAATGCTCTGTTGCTTTCAGATGCTTTTTTCTGAGTTTATGATACATTCATTACACTTCTCATCGAATAACAGAAAGTGGTGCAGTTGAGGGAAAAACCATTAAGAAATCCCTAAGTAGTGGTATGCAAGAAAATGACATAAGAATAGTTTTGTATATGGCTTGTAAACCAAAATGTTGCTTGGTCAGAAAATGTTCTACCCCTGGAATACCTATTCTTCCTATATTCTAAGAGACTCCAAGTCTCTAAAGAGATTCTAAAATCTGCATCTTTTGAAAGTTTGACCTTTTTCCCCCTAAGAAAGTGGGTGAGGGTCTCTGTAGTTTTCAAACTAAGTATCATCGTCATCCTGTTGTGAGGCTCTAAACTGTACCGAGTATGTTTGATCTTGAACTAAAAAAATGGCTCATCTTATTTACCCTTTTATATGCCGAGTGATAAAACTGCTGGTATATGGCTCATAAATATTTGATTAGGTTTTCTATATGCATTAAGCTAGTGAGGTGTCTTATTTTCATGAATTTATTACAACAATTTAAGTAGTAGTAATAATAAAATTTTGCATTTAAATAATTCTTTTCTCCTGGGAACTCGGAGTGTTTCTGCACATCAATTAATGCCGGATGGCAGCGTCATCTCTCCAGCCTTATTTTATTATTCCATCTTTATAATGTGTTGCTTGGGGTTTTTGCTTCTCACCAAGGTCAATTAAGGGGCTATTATCAGACCTCACATTTGCCTTCAAAATCAACCCCTTTTGAGGATTAATTACGTAACAGAATGTTATTGCTCAGCAGAAACTCTTATGAAGTTCTGCATTCACCAGATAGAGATTAAAAATCATTCTGTGGCTTCGCTGCCAATCAAAATCTTACCTACCCCATCAGATCAACAGAGGTGAGGCTTAGAACCTCACCCCCCCATTCTGAGAGAAATCTTCTGCATACGTGGATGTTTTATTGCCCTTGTCTAGCTCGGATTAACACATAGTCTACAGGCACACACCTGATCATCTACATTTGCTCTCTTACAACACTAAACTCTGTTTTCTACCTTTATCTCGTATCTACCTACCACTTCAGCATTTTATTAAAAATAATAATAATAAAGAGAGAAATGTGGGATCCACATATAAATCAAGTATAAAAATCAAATGAGTATTCATATTTGAACTGACTGTTTATAGTTCATAATGCATAAGCAAAACCGAAAGTTTCTGTGATGACTGCCCTTGTAATGTTCACCATGTAACTTATTCACTATGTAAGAATTTGTTCTCCATGTAAGAACTTGTTCGTTATGCTTCAGAAGATTGGAGACTGACGAAAATTAGGCTTGGGGTGGATTAATGATTGTGCATTGAGCATTGACCCCCCTATACAGAATTTTATTTTTGTTAACAACCATTTGATCAATAAATATGAGAGATGCCCTCACAAAAAATATATATATATATACACACTTCCAATTGTAAAATAAATAAGTAACCGGGATGTAATGTATAGCATAAGGAATATAGTCAAAATATTGTAACAACTTGGTATGGTGATAGCTGGTACCTAGAATTATCATGTATATAAATGTCGAATCACCGTGTTGTACATCTGAAACTAATGTTAATACTGTGTGTCAACTACCCTTCAATAAAAAATAATTATCTGAAAAAAAAAAATCTTACCTACCCCATCAAATCACGTTATTAATAACTGCCAAGAGTTTTTTTCAACCATTTAACAACATGTCCTTTCTAACCACCAAACAGCTCGTGTAAAGAAGTTACTATTTACACACACCAAAAACAGTACCTTTAAAAGTGTTATCCTCAGGGCTGTTGCATTTCTCTTCTCTTAGAGGTGCTTAACTTGGGTTTCAGAGATGGGCTTCAAGGGTCTGTGAATTGATGATATTTGCTATTGGTAATATTTAAAACAAATAAAGCACAAATGGAACTTCTAGTTGGAAAGCTATGTGAGGAAGTAGAGACAGAGGAACTATCTGGTCTCTAGTTTTTGAAATTGTAGTAACTGTATGCACATTTCTGCCAACCCCAAGATGGTGAATTACTGTAACTTAACTCTGCCGAGTGCCCGGTTTCTAGAATCCATACTATTGCATATTTCATGAGTTTGCTTTTGAAGCCAATATCTCATTTCTGGCTACTCCTGGGAAATCCCAAACCACTGGCAATTTTTGCATGAGCCAAAGTCTAGCAATTTACAAATTCTGTTCAAAACACCAGTCTTGTGTACGCTCTATTCCATCTATTTAAAACAGGCAAATACACAGAAAATGAAACTACATCTTAACTATTTCATGTGTTCATAGGATAGGTCAACTCTTCCATCAGATTCTGACCTTTGATGATTGAAATTTTAATACTTTTTTACTGACTGTGCACCAGGTGCAGAACACTAAAAGGCAGTTAGAAGATATATCCAACTAAACTACCAAAAGCTGCATGCCAGGCATTTTTGAAAACATAGTCTATAAAGGTCAAAATAAACCTGTCTGCTAATAATTGTTTCCCCGTTTTATAGACAAGTCATTGAGCCTCAGAAAAGTTTACTAAATGGTTTGAATTCACCCAATTTACTAAATGTAAAACCATGCTTCTAATGTCAAACCCAGGTGCTAATTCCAAAGGCCCCACTCTCTTGAACCTTTATAATTCATTGTCCTCTTAAAGTTCTGGGTCACTGTTTTGAACTTTTGTTGTGTTTCATTATGCTTAAGAGTTTCACCCTTTGGGTAAAGTGTACCTATTAGAATGGCTAAAATCCAAAGCTGATAATACCAAATGTCAGCAAGAATGTGGAGCAACAGGAACCCTCATTCATTGCTGGTGGGAATAAAAATGGTATGGCCACTTTGGAAGACAGTTTGGCAGTTTTTCACAAAGCTTACGTAGTCTTACCATACAATCTAGCAGTTGCACTCTTTGGTATTTATCCAGATTAGTTGAATATATGTCCACATAAAATCTGCACATAAATGTTCATAGCAGCTTTATTTATAATTGCCCCAAACTGGAAGAAACCAAGATATTATTAAAATGGTGAATGGATAAACCAACTGTGGTCCATCCGTGCTGGAATAGCACTCAGTGATGTTAAAAATGAGCTATCAAGACATGAAAAGACAAGGAGGAACCATAAATGCATATGACTTAGTAAAAGAAGGCAATCTGAAAAATCAATATTCCATATGATGTCAACTAGGCAACATTGTGGAAAAGGCAAAACCATGAAGACTGTAGGAAAAAAGTAACAGTGGTTGCCAGTGGGTAGGAAGGGGAGGAAAGAGAGGGACCAATGGGGGAGCACAGGGCATTTTTAGGGCACTGAAGCTATCCCGGTATGGTGCTGTAGTGGTGGGTACGCGACACTACTGAAGAAAAATTCTGTTTCCTCTCCTCACAACACTTCGGACACCAACCAAATATGTGGGAGTTTTTCCCACACCAACCAATTCTCCAGCTCTCCTGACACCAAGCAGGTGTTCTGCAATTCCGTTCTGACACTAAGTACCTAGAGTTCGGACAGACCCCACAGATGAAGGGCTCAGCTCCACAAGCCTACCCCTACTCAGGTGCCAATCACAAGTAGTGGGTCCCCCAGGTTCACACTTCTGTCCGACTTGGCTGTAAATCACATGACCTTGTCTCAGGTTTGATAGTTTGCTGTAATAACTCACAGAGCTCAGGGGAACATGTTTACTGGTGTATTATAAGGGATAAAATAAAGGACACAAATAAACAGCCCAATGAAGAGGTACATAGGGAAAGGTCCAGAAGGTTCCTGAGTGCAGGAGCTTCTGTCCCTTTGGACTTGGGGTGCATCGCCTGCCCCCCACCACCACCAGCATGTGAATATATTTAACTTGGAAGCTTAGTTAAGGGATTTTTATGGAGGTCTCATCACATAGGAATGATCAACTACTAATTCATTCTCCAACCCCTGTCCCCTCAGAGAATGGAGGGTGGGGCTGAAAGTTCCATGCTCCCCATCACGGCTCGGCCTTTCCAGTGACCAGGCCCCGTCCTGAAGCCGCTGAGGAACCCACGCAGGGTCATCTCATTAGAACAAGAGCAGCTCCTACACTCAGGAATTTCCAAGAGATTCATCACTCAGAAAATTACAAAGGTTTTAGGTGTTGGGAATTGGGGTCAAAGACTAAAATGGAACAAAAGATGCTACAGCACCCCTGTCACCCATAAATTACGAAGGTTTCAGGAATTCTGTGTCAGGAATAGGGAGAAGAGATCAAATATATATGTTTTATTATGTCACAGGTGGATACCTGACATTATACATTTGCAAAACCCACAGAACTTTACAAGACAAAGATGAACCCTGAGGTACCCTTTTGTTACTAAGAATGTATCAGTATTGGTTCTCCAATTGTGACAAATATATCAAACTGATGCAAACCAATTAGGTGTTAATAACTGGGGAAACTAGGAGGGGAGGGAGGGGGTGACTAGGAACTTTCTGTACAACCTGCTCAATTAGCTGTAACCCTCAAACTACTTCAACAAAGCAAAGTCTGTTTTTTTAAAGAAAGGTGAAAAACAGTCAGTGAGGTTGGTTGTCAAACTGGTCAATGAAAAAGCGAGTGTAACATTTGTCAAAATGAACTTAGGTACCAAAAGAACCTAATCAAAATCACCGTTCAGTCATCCGTGTCTGATCAGAGCCGCCTGCTACGAGGCCACCTCGGAGGGAGCTGTGGTCTCCGTGCAGTTTGCAGTGACAGCCGAAGGAAAGCCCGCAGTGATGTGAACCTCGGGCAGACATAGATAAGGAAGATAAAGCTTCACACTTTTGAAACCAGTGACTCCCTCAGGTCTTGTTTTATTTTCACAAACCTCACTTTATCTGAACTTTGAAATCTCATCAAGATTTCGTCCAGATGGTAAAAGCAGAATAGGGCGCCCGTGGAGAATTATTAGGTAGAAATAATCGTTCACGTCAGTCTAAGCTGTATCCTAGCCAGAGTTTCCGCAGAGCCCGGCTGCCCTCTGCTTTGGTATGAATGTCTCCTGTCCTTTTCATTCTATTCTTCCGTGCAAGTAAGTCACCTCCTTACATCGTATTCGTTTTCAAATTGCCTCAGAATCTTTCAACCTGACCTTCTATGACCAGCAGGAGATGACCAGGAAGCCTAAGGCATTCCCAAACCCAGGTTTTTATGGATAGAATCCTTATTTTGAATTTTATCAAGCTAGTATTCATAAATCATAAGAAATTTCCTAGGAAATTTAAATATAAAATGTTGATTTTCATCCTTAGATGGGTGAGTGAAGGGTTTAGGTTTGGTTCAATTTCCCCCTTCTCAGGAACACAGACTCAGAGAAAAAAACAGACTCCATCAAAGGCCAGGACTCAAGTCTTAGGATTTCGAATCCAGTTCTCTTTTCCTAAAACTAGGCAATCTTTACCTGTCCTAGAGGCCTTGCGGGCACCCTACCCCCCAGGTGGGCCGGGAGTGGGTCCTCTAACAGCCGGTTCCATTACCGGGCCTGGAGGCTGGCTTTCTCTCTGCAAAAGCCGGAACTTGGGCTGTACTATTTTAATAAACATGTTTTAAATTATTATAAAAGTAACATATCACCATTGTAGAAAATTTAGCAGAGGAAGCAGCAAGAGTAGTGGGAGGAGCTGGAAGAGGCGGGACAGACCAAAGGACTAGAGGGAGGCAGGGCATGAGGGGAGGAAGGAGAAAAAAAGACCATTTACAACCTCACCACCCCGAGGTAACAAAGGATTTTGCTGCTTTATCACCATGGATGATGTGTGACATTCTATATATACTATTGGGCTTGCCTTTTTCTACTGAATAGCTTTCCCTGGGAGGCAGTGTGGCTAGAGACAGGAGCTGGCAGAAGCAGTGTGGCTGGTGGGTAGGTGTACGGCCTGTAATTAGACCGCCTGCTTCCCATCCTTGCTCAGCTTCTCATTAGCTGTGTGACCTCTACAGGCTACTCTACCTCTCTGTTATCTCAATTCCCGTCTGTAAGATGGGCATCATAACAGGAACTGCTTGATAGGGTCTGCTGTGAGGATTCAGTAATTTAATATATTTCAACCACCTAAAACCCTAGCACAAAGTACACTCTTTTTCAAGGGTAAACGTTTCTCAGTCAAGAACTAGACAGTAAATACTTTAGGCTTTGTGAGATCATCCGGTTTCTGTGGCAACTCTGCGATGTTGCCCTTTTCGCATAAAAGTAGCCGTGAATGATTGAGTGTGGCTAGGTTCCGATGAAAGGTTATGGACACTGGATTTGAATTTCATGTCATTTTCACGTTATGAAATACTCTTTCTTTTTTTTTTTCAACCATTAAAAAATACAGAAATCATTTTAGCTCATCGGCTGCACATGGCAGTGAGCTTTACAAACTTTGGGCCACAGTTTGCTGACCTCTGTTCTATATATTCAGTAGACATTATGTCTCTAATATCTTTCTATCAATTATTTTTAAGAACTGCTTAGAAACAAGACTGTTTGGATGTCCTATAATTTCCTTAGTTCCCTATGGTTAGAATTTGAGCTATTTCACCACGCATTATCATAAGCCGCCCTCCAATGAATGTCCACACAAAATCTTTGTGCACTTTTATATCTACATCTTATAATTTAGTGGTAGCTATTAAAATGGCTGGCATTGCTTCTGGAAGGAAATAGACTTTGAAAACAGTGGCCTTGATAACTAATCTTGTATAATTACAGCAAATTTCAAACATGTTAAAGAAGGAGCTTTATAAATATAATATATATTATATAGTCCCATACATAGAACTTACTAAGTACCATATACCATTCTAAGCCTTTTCTATGTATTAGATCATTTAGTCCTCAAAACAACCCTGTGAGATACAGGTGCAACCATGAACATTATCTTCATCAGCATCATTATCAACATTACCGTGGTTCAAAAGAGGAAACTGAGGCACAGAGAAGCTATGTAAGTTCCCCAAGGTCACACCACTAGCTGGTAGCAAAGGCAGGATTCAAACCTGGTCTGGTCAGCCCTGTGGCACATGTTCTCGACGAGTGTGCACGGACAGGTACCCACTTGGGGTCTTTTTTATATTTAGCTCATGTTACGGACTCATGAACGACCTCATACAGTTTCTATCCCACAACGGGCACCGGGTGGAAACTGCAAATGCCCGTCCCTTCCTCTTCTGTCCGCCTCCCCCTGCCCCCCGTGCCCACGCTGCATTAGTGTGCCTCGCATCTCTTACCCAAATAGCCGCCCTCTAAAGACGGTAAAGATTGCTCGAGGTATACTTTCATATCTTGGTTTCCCATTTATGGTCGCAAATCTACCAAATCCACGTGGCAAACTCGGGTGCAGCTTCGCCTGCCCCGGGGCCCCGCGGCTCACGTGCCGGAGAAGCGCCCCCCTGCGCGCTCAACGCGGAGGCCGGTCGGCCTCGCACGCGGCTCCCGGCCGCCCCGACCGCGTGGGCGCCGGCGAGGGGCCCTCGGCCCGCGAAGGGGGCCGCCGCCCGCTCCCCACGCCGCCCCCCTGCCAGGGCCGCAGGCGGTGCGTGCGGACGGGGCCGCCACCCCCCCAGGCCCGCAGGGGGCGCCGGGCGGCGGGCGCGTGCGCGGTGCGGCCCCGGCCCGGCCGCCGCGATGCCTATTTCAGTCCGAGCCGCCGCGGGCTGGGCACCCGTCCCGGCCCCGCAGCCACGGGCGCCCGTCGAGCCGCCGCGTCCGTGCGCCGCCACGCGCGGCTCCAGGTAAGGCGCGGGGACGCCGGCAGCCGCGCGCGCGCCGGGCTAATCGGGGAGCCCTGGGGGCTCCGGCTCGGCCGCGGCTGCCGGGCTCTGTCCTTGGGGGCGCCCGGGGCCGGGAAGGCCACGGCCCTCCGGCGGCAGCGCCACCGCCCCGGCGGTCGAGGCCCCTCGGCGCCGGTCCCCGCGCTCTGCGTCGGGCACCCGCCGGGGGAGCCCGGCCCTGCCGCCCCGCCGGGCCCCGGCCGCACTCAGCTCCCCGCCGGGCTCGCGGTGTCGCCCGCCCCGGGCCGGCGCTCCCGGCGCAGCCCCGGTGACCCGGGAGCTCCAGGCCAAGGGGACAGCTGCCCCTGGGCGTCCCGGAAGGAGCGCGGTGAGCGGGGCCCCCGGGGAGCGCAGCCGGCCGGGAAGCCGGGGGGCCCCGCCGCCCACCCACGGCCCCGTTTGCGGGCTCTGCCGACGGGTGTTGGCCAGACAAGTCCCAGAACTGCTTGTTTAAAGCAAGAGTAAGCGGAGGAAGACCTCAGCCACGTGCGCCCCGTGCCACACCGAAGGTGTGCAGAGCAAGGGTCCGCGGGCATCACAGAATCAAGCAGCCAAGTCGGCTGATGCGACTTCTGCACGCTGCTGTTGGCGTTCTCGTTTTTCTAATTTGGTGAAGGGTTAATGTTAGTTTCACCATTGAGCTATTTAGCCCTGTCCTACTGACAGACCTATTTTAAAACAGATAAACAGGAAATTTAAGGGATTAGACTCGGAGGAAGTAATAGGAAAAAGAAAATTCATCTTGATTTAATCAAAATCAATATGAACGTTTACCAATTTATCAGTCTAGCCTTCCTCATTAACTCATTCAGTGTCTGTATGAGGGTAGTTCAGTGAAAACCACTTAAGTATGTTAATTGTGATCACAGGGGCTGAAACAGGTAAGATCCCATCAATATTTATTAACAATAGGTAACTGGCATTTCAAAATGGATATATAGATAAACATACAAAATAAATAATAGACACATAGATGAGTAGACAGATAAATATACAAATAATTGTGTGTAATAAATGCATAATGTTTATTATATGAGATATAATACATATAGAAGGTTTTAAATAAATAAATATAAATATATGTATCTTTAAATAAGGTGTGATGTATCCGAATACGGTGTGAACCTTTAAAAAATTCATGTTCCTCTTTCCCTGGTTCTTGTGTTAGTGGACCACGGTTTTCCAGTCATTTCTCCCAGACCAGAAATTGGTACTTTTAGTGCCACTTGAAGAACTTTTAAAAGCCTGAAATTGAACTACAGAGGATGAGCTGGTACTCAGGTGGACGTGCGGAGAATACATACTGATTTATTACATAAATGTGTATTAGAGCCACAGGCTAATAAAATTTGCAGGGACTTCAAAAACCGCCTAGCGCAGCGGCCTCTCCTCCCAGCAGGAAGCGGGCCCAGGAGCAGAGCGCCCCTCCCCGGCTGCTGTGGCCCTGTGGGGTGCGCGGGGTTCCTGACCCCTTCAGCCGCGGGAAGGCTACGCATTTCCGTCGTCTTTGCTACCGAGGTGTGCGGAGACTGCGAGGTGATTTCTGAACGTGCCCATCCTGTTTGTGTCCCTTCGGGATGGCTCTCACCTCTGCCACTGGCCTTCTCTACAGAGGCTGGGCCTTGCGTGTGCAGAGATGAACGTGGTGTGCCCCTGCCTCCTGGAGGAGATGGGGTATTTCAAAGAACAGATAGGGTGATGGGAGGGAAAGCCCATCCTAACGTGCCATAGAAGCGGTAGTTCCTATTAGCTGATGTAATGCTAATACATAAAGCTGACGCTGGTATTAGCTTATCAATGATAGAGGACATTTAATATCATTCTCCCTTCTACAGAAATTAAGAGATTAATTCTGATTTGGTCCTTGAAAGCAAACTTCATATACATGAAGTTACTAAAATAATTCATGCCCCGTCCCTCAAACCCAATAGGCTATTTTTATTGATTCACACCTTTGGAAAGTAGTTGAATTTTTATGATTTATTTCCTTTTTTTTGCAGAAAATCTATGTCTAAGTCAATTCTTTCTCTATATTAAAAAGATATTTCAGAAATATGTGAAGAGATCTTTAATTGACTTAATCATTCCATGTAAATGTGTGTATTTTTAATCATCTTAAGAGATGTGTAATTCTTTCACATTTATCTAATAACATCCTTACAAAATGCCCAATCTGTAGCAAGTATTCTTCACCTTTATTAAAAGCTTTACTTTAGTATGATGAAAAATAGGAATGGAAAAGTACATTTAAATGTGTGACCTTATTTGGAGAAAATACAGATACTCAAATTAAATTTAAAGGTATTTTGGGTCCCATTTGGAATTCTTTTCCTGAAACAGAATAATCACATATTCAGTAAATCTACATAGTTTTGTCAGGTACCATTTCTTATAATTAATAATAGAACTTTTTAAGTACCAGAGATGGAAGACAGGTAGTATAGCCACTTTGTGTTAAGGTTTATGTAAGCATGTATAAAATGTATATTCCCTGAATTGTATTTGCTACAGATTTTAATATTAAATAGTTGAATGTATATTCGTGACCCCTCCTATATATAAGTAAACTGGAAATTTACTGCTTTTCAATTTGTGAGATGCTGCCTACTAGAATTTTTATGGGAAAGAAAGTAGAGATTTAGACTAGACAGTAAAAAGAGTAGATGTTATATCTCTCTGTATACATAAATGGCTATAGTAATGTATTTAATTATGTGCATATATGATAATGTAGAATGTATATGTGTAAGATAAAATGATTTAATGACAGGATAAAAGAGCCTTCTAACTATTCAAATCCTTCAAAGAGTAATTATGAGGGTTTTAAATTTTTTGAAAGTGTTCAAAACATCAGTTTTTCTTATTATTTTTCCTGTTTTTTGGATTCAGTGTCACTAGAGAGGAATTTTGATGAAAGACTATACTACACTACAATTGCTATGGTTAATAAGCATTGGTGATTGTCTTTTAAACTAGTTAACTAGTTAACTCATTCCTCTCTCCCCCAACAGGGATGTTTATGCACAGATACATACAGCTGACCCTTGGACAACACGGGTTTGAGCTGCGTGGTCCACTTATATGTGGATTTTTTTCAGTAAATATAGTGGAAAATTTGTTTAAGATTTGCAGAAGTTTGAACAAAACACTTTCATTTCTTAAGCTTACTGTATTGTAAGAACACAACATATACTACATATACAAAATATGTGTTCACCAACTGTTTATGTTATCTGGTCAACAGTCGGCTATTAGCAGTTAAGTTTTGTGGGAGTCAAAAGTTACACAGGATTTTCGACTGGTGGCGGGGGTTGGGTAACCCTAATTTCCACTCTGTTTGTAGGCCAACTGCGTATAGGTATATATCAGGGAATAGTTGTACACTCTGCTAAGTATTTTATATATTTCATTTCATTATCAAATCAAATTATTATCATCATTTAACAGATAAGGAAATAGATACATTTAGTATATGACAGAGCTGGGATTTGAACCTAGGTGTGTCAAACTTATAAGCCCCAGGGAAATCTCTTTACCAACATTTACTTCACAAAAATAAATTTGGTGTAACATCAATAGGGATGATAAGACACAGTTGACATTTTTATAATTGCCCTCCTGTTTATTTGTTTTTACAGGAATTTTCAAGATGAATTACACAGAGTCCAGCCTATTGGCAGAATCAACTGCAATAGGTTTTATCCCAGAGTTAGGAAGCGTCACACCTGTGCCTTCCAATGAGACCACCTGTGAAAACTGGAGAGAGATACACCACCTAGTTTTTCATGTAGCGAATATTTTCTTCGCCATTGGATTGGTTATTCCAACTACTCTTCACCTTCATATGATACTTCTTAGGGGGATGTTAGCCATGGGTAAGATTCATAACTGAGATTTTATGGAACTTCTCTGTAACCGGCATCAACCGGGCTTTGTTAAACCTCCACAGGGCTTCAGGTATTCATGATACCTGTATTCTACATTTTTCAGGTCCATAGCACCCTGAAAATATACATGTGTTTGCAAATTGGCAGTGTCTCAAGTAACTTAGAACATAGGCCTTCACATATCATCTCTCTTATTTATTTGAGCTAAAATGATGCACAGGCACACCTCAGAGATATTGAGGAGTTGGTTGCAGAATGCCACAATAAGTGAGCCCAATGTGTTGATTTCCCAATTCATGTAAAAGTATGTTTACACTATACTGTAGTCTTGTTTAAGTGTGTAATAGCCTTGTCTAAAAAAATGTACATACCTTAATTAAAAAATACTTTATTGCTGAAAACTGCTAACCGTCATCTAAGTTTTCAGTGAGTCATAATCACTGATCATAGATCACCACAACAGAGAGAATAATGAGGAAAAAGTTTGAAATATCATGAGAATTACCAAAATGTGACTCAGAGACATGAAATGAGCAGATGCTGTTGGAAAAATAGCTCTGAGAGACTAGGTCAATGCAGGGTTGCCACACCTTCAATTTGTAAAAAAAAAAAAAAAACCAGTATCTGTAAAGTGCAATAAAGGAAAGAGCAGTAAAACGAGGTCAGCCTGTATGTTTTCCAGTGTTTAGATTTTCAGGATAATCAGAAAATCCACTCATGTGTAAGACTATAGACTTTTAAGCCAGATGGTGTGATTCAAATCCTGGGTCCCCTCCTTGGTAATTGTGTAACTGGGGCAAGTGACTTAACCTTTCTATGCCTCGGTTTTCTCATGTGTCGAATTAGGGTAGAAATATCACCTCCTAGGGTTGTTGAAAAAATTAAATGTGCTTGTGTGTCTCTGGTGGTGATATATTTGACTACTATAATCTGGCACATAGGGAGGACTATCTAGTCTTAACTATTATATTTGAATAAGCATTTATGTGTTGTGGCTGGTAAAGCAATACTAGGAACAAAATCAATTACCCAGACACAATAGTGCAAGTAAAACTTTTTGGGGGGCTCCGGTAACCCTGATGAAGCAGCTAAATTGATCCACATCAAAATGCTAAAACAATCTAATTTATTATTTTAGCCATTGATTCTTGACAGATCACTCTGTGTGTGATTATTTCTCTGATGATTCATTTATTTGGGTGCATTTTTGAGCACCTGTAATGAGTCAGGCAAAGGTGGAAGAAGGCCGTCTCCACCTTGAGAAAGACTCTGTTGGGGGCCAGAGCAAAACAGATGGGCAATCACATAGGACGTGGTGGGTGCTGTGAATCAAGGGTGCAGCCAGTGCCAGGGAGCAAGGGAGAGGCCGGTGGGCTCAGCAAGGAGGCTGAGCAAGGTCCCCCGGAGGAGGTGGCTCTGGAGCTGGCTTTTGGGAGGTTAAGATTTCTCTGAATGGAGGGGGGTGGTATCCCATAAAAGGCCCCTAAGAGGGAAATCCAGCTTATGGAGGGAGAATGAAGGGTAATTCGTTGTGTGGGAAATATATGAAAAATGGCAAGGAAGAGTCTAAGAAGAGGCCAGAGGGTAGCTAGAAGGTAGCTTGTGGGCCACGTGGCTGTGATACGTCTGAGTCAGTAGGGATTGTGGGAGGAAGAGAAGGGTTTTGAATGAAAAACAACTCATCCTGTAAAGAAGCAAAAGCTAGTTCCGAATTTCAAGACAGTTTTGGAGGTAGGACAGACAAGGAAGATCACCTGGCTGAACCCTTTGCTCACAAATGAAGAAAGAGAGGCCTGGAGAAATTAAGTAACTCACCCAAAGTTGAGACAAGGAGAAAGTGGCCAGACCAGGACTATAATTCAGTCCTGAAGGCTCATCTTCACAGTCAGGCCTTCTGTCATGTCACCCTGTCTCCTTTAAGTAATAATACTATAAAATTCTCCAAAATTTGTTGTGAAATATTCTTAAAAGAATATAAAGTTTTACAATATGGATTGTTGTTGAAATGCTCCAAATCATTCTGCTGAAATAAGAAATTGCCAGTGAATAACTTTTTAGCGTGGTTAGCTTTGATGTGTACATATGTTGTTGATACACTTGTATCATAATGATAGTATTATTTTAGATTAAAAATATATATTGGCATTCCCACCATAAAATCAATCAAAAGGCACTGGGGACATTTTACCTAAAGTAGGAGAATTGATAAGAAAAAACCGGAAGAGTCCCATAGGTGAATAGTCATTAGCTGAAAATTCAGATGGCTAGACAATTTTGATAAAATATTAAGGCTGACCAATAATCATGGAAATGCAAAATATAATATATAATTCATTATCAAATTAAGAGTTCAAATTATATAATATTCGCAACTTGATACTGGCCTTCCCAACGAGTAGAATTGCAGGTTTGTACAAACCTTTTGGAAAGCAATTCTTCAATATCATCAAAAGCTATAATGATACAGCTTTGACTTACTGTCAGGTAATCCACCCAAAGTAAACAGCCCGCAAAACAGATCATTTGTTAATGTATAAATATGTTTTACCTACTTGTCAAAAATTGCACCCCAAAAAAATCTCATCTGTCCATCAATAAGGGATATGGTTAAATAAATTATGGTTTAATCTGTCACGCTCATTAAAAGCTCTGTATACAAAGAGTTTTAATGAAATGGGGAAATTACTTCAGTAAGTAAAAGAATGGGGCTTTAAATTGCATATGCAGTAGGTTTGCCCTCAGGTAAAAATGCATGAAAACTGTAAGAGAGTATTCATTTGTGGTTTTCTTTTAAGTACTAGAATTACGGATATTTTTCCCCTTTAAAAAAAATTTCTATACAAATTTTTTGCAGCAAAGCATGTTTTTTTCTTTCCTGGGAATTAGAAAAAGATACAATGTAAAGTAACACTGAGATGTTTGGCTTGGGTATTTCTAAAATGTATGTAGTTTATTTTATATACAGAGGATAACAAATGTATTAAGCTGCTTGCTGAATCTATGGCAGACATCTAACATGTCACCTTTGGTATTCACCAGGGTGCACCCTGTATATCGTCTGGGCTACTCTCTACCGATGTGCCTTGGACATCATGATCTGGAACTCTGTATTCCTGGGTGTCAACATTTTGCATCTTTCATATCTTTTATACAAGAAAAGACCGGTAATTCCTAAAATCTAATTAGTAAGGAAGAGATGTGAAAGCTAAAAAGCTTTTGAAATACTTTGTCCTGACTTGAAAATGAGCATTCATCCTTTGATATCATTTCTCTGAAGATTAGGCTGTTTGTATGTGCCTGTAAGTGAAACATATGAATACCATGACATTTGTTTGAGAGATGAGTTTTGATAACTTTTTCAGTCATTAAGGCAGTTTAGACATGACAGAACATGACACTATTCTTTTTATTTCTTTTACCTATTGACACTCAGAGGTCACTTGGGAATATTTTTGCCTCATTTACAAAATTAATTACTCTTAGGCAACTTCCATGAACATACTAATGGTTTACCAGAGAGCTCATGCTATTTGCTATGCTATCTTTAAATATGATGGCTATATTTTTTTATGTTATAAAAAATAATTTTTATGTTATAAAAAGTAGTTAACTTTTTCTTTTCAACTCTGATTTATCTTGTTCTGTTTCCTTGGTGATACCAAGAACAAAAAAGATGTAAACTGAATAGAAAGACAGGACAGTTCCTAGATAGCACTCATGAGTGTTTGCTGACTACCCAAAGCACACACAAATATTCAGTAAAGTAAAAGATATAATGCTTGCCCTAATCTTACTTTCAGAGCTAGACATGTGCATAGAGAATTATTAGAAAACAAGGCAGTTCATAGGAAATTACAATTTGAATGATACGGATACACATAAAGGCATTCCAGTAGCTTACAACCTCAAACATTGAAACCTCCTGTTTTGTTACTGTATTAGTCAGTTTTCCCCAGGTTATGCTGTGTAATGAACAACCTGAAGAAAAACAAGAGTTTTTTGTCCTCACCCACTCAGTAGGTGGGCTCTGGCAGCTGTCTCAGCTGCGATTCTATCCCGTGTGTCTTCATTTCAGGGTCTCTGCACAAGCAGCAGATTCTGTTTGGACACACTTTCTCAGAGCACAGAGACAGTACAAGAACAGAAGAGAGACACCCAATGGCTCTTAAAAGTTCTGCTCTGGGGGGTTGGGAGGGCATCCGATGCATTTGCTCCCATTTCATTGGCCAAAGAAGCAACATGGCCGAGCCTGGTAATGTGAGAGTAGGCGGGGATCGGAGGAGGTATAACCTCTCGCAACGCCCGGGAGCATCACATAGCTGGCAGCGATAATATCAGCTACCAGCTCCCCGTCGTGTTCCCTGTTCCTGTCAGCCATGCTTCTCACATGAGACGTACCCAAAAAGATAAGTACTTTCACAAGAAGACTTAAGAAGGCTTCATGAAGGGTTTGGAGCTTAAGCTGAGAGTCGCAGAATGTGCAGATCATGAACATGAGTCAATAGATGTTTTTTAGGTCTGTGTTCATTGCTGTGCCACATTGGCTAGTGAGCCGTATTTGTGAATCAAGTGTTTTAAACACAGTAGAGCTCCGCAGTGGAGGAGGAGGGTGGTGGTGATTATGAGGAGTACAGTTTCCGGATGTCAGAACGTTCTGGAAACCCCACCTTCTGAGCGTAAGGTCCAGAAGCCGCCGATGTGACAGCAGCACCGTGTGAGTCACTTAGTATTTGCACCGTTGTTTCTGCCCAGACTACAAATACACTTTTTTGAAAAATATAAATGTTGGTTCTTCATAAAGTAAAATAGCAGGACGAGCAAGAGCCTTCTTGGCAAGGCTACAGTGACGTCCGCGCAGCTCTGCATCTGGGCCTGTGAGCCTCCTGGCGGGGCTGCCGTAGGATTCGGCGGGACCCTGGGATGGGGGTCGTCTGAGCCCCGAGTTCATGCACGGGCTGTATGGCCTCTGCACACTAATGCTGGGCCATCCAGCCCTTCCTTCCTCCACAGAGGGTTCGCCGTTCTGCAGAGTTTATTTTGTTAATTTTAACATAGGAAAACACTGCTTCTGAAACCCTTTTACCCTCTTCACTTTGCTTCAAAATAAATAAATCAGAAGCAAAGATTGCGGCTGTGGACGTTTTCCTACTCTGGTGCATTAAATAATAACTACATGAAGATAGAATACTTAATGTGTATTTTCATGCATTTATTTCCACACGGATTCCCTTTTGTGTGTTCTCTCGCTGTAATATTTAAAAGTGAGTGTAATTTCCTTCTGTGAACAAAAGCACAAGGTTTTGTACCATTTATAGGAAATGCTAAGATTGAGGGCAACCTGCACAACCTCCGCGGTTGCTTGTAGCGCGCAGGAGATGGGGTCCGTGGTGCAAATCTCCCCCATATTCACGTAGAGTTCAGTTTAACGGAGAGAGTGTCCTTTTAGGGTGTCGGCCTCGCTCGCCGCTGACTTGCTGTCCTGTAAGGTTCCGTGGGCGGGAAAACGGGGGGCAGCGGCGTGCTTGCTGGCTTGTCCCCAGAGGCCCCTAGCTGAAGTCGTTGCTGCGTTTCAGGTAAAAATTGAGAAGGAGCTCAACGGCATCTACCGGCGACTGTTCGAGCCGCTCCGCGTGCCCCCAGACCTGTTCAGGAGACTGACCGGGCAGTTCTGCATGATCCAAACCCTAAAGAGGGGCCAGACCTACGCTGCGGAGGATAAAACCTCGGTGGACGACCGTCTGAGTATTCTCCTGAAGGGCAAGTACGTCTCCCTGGACACGGACCCTCCCGGGCACCCTGAACCTCTGGGGGGCTCCGGAGGGAAGGGGCAGGGGGCTTGCTGCGGGCCGGGGGTGAGACCTCACTGTGCGGCTGCGGAGCGCCGGGTTAACAGTTGCACAGGTTCTATTGCTCTGAACCTTGTTGATCTCAGGATTTTCAACTGGAAGTATTTTTAACCTTTTCCGACCCTTTATTTAAAGTGAATGAGTCAAAATTGAAGTCGATTTACATTAGGCATTAAAATTCAATTCGCTTGTGCTTGTTTCAGAGGTAATTTATTTTTTTAAAGATCACAAAAATCTATCTTGGAGAAATATCAGTCTTTGGGGGAGAGAACCGGTGTATATTGTTCTAGCATAATTGTTACCACCACCCTCTTCTCTCCCGAGAGTGTCTGAGTTTGAGTAATGAATTATGTGGTCCCTTTAGCTGTAAGAGTGGTTAACCAGTGAAAGGCACATATCTGGTTCAATACTGGAGGCTGTCTTTTTTTTCTTGTTGGTGAAATCTATTTTGAAATAAATAATTTGTACTTCAGGAAGTGCTTTTAACTATGTCAGTCACGCATGGAGTCTTTAAAAATTTAGTATAAAGGACAAACCCATTAAATTATGGAGAGTGTAAGGATTTTCATGTGATTTGTGAAATATATTATGTATTTATTAACATTAATTTCTGTTATCAGAATGAAGGTCTCCTATCGAGGACATTTTCTGCATAACATTTACCCCTGTGCCTTTATAGATTCTCCTGAATTTAGATCAACTCAAATGCACAAAGGTGAAAAATTTCAGGTATGTTTAGACATTATTTTTACAAAGAATTGAAACTATGTATCATTTAAAATCCAAAGGATATTCATAGAAAAGTGGCTATGATTTATTGAACAAAGAGATTACCATACAGGATATATAGCATGATCCTATTTTTGTACACCTTAAACAAAATAGTGCATATCAGTGGTTTAGAAAGATACGTTCTATTTTGGCCAGACTATTAACATGGTTATTTCTGAGATGTGAGCTTGAATGCATTTTTATTTTCTTTTTGCTTATTTGAATTTTTATAATTTAAACATCTAGTGATTTTATCAGAAAAAAAAATGTCAGTTGTAGATAATCAGTGTTCTTAAAACATGTCATCAGTTACTTTTACTGAGAAAAAAACAGAAAACTGGCTTTGCCCTAGAGAGCTTCTGAATCCTTATGAAAGAATCGAATTACTTTACCCTTTTCTATGTAATGAATGTGTTCAAGGGCAAAGAATGGAGTTCCTCGTGGGTACAGCACTTGGTGAACTACGCAGTGCCGTTCCTTGTGTATCTTTTTAAAAATTGCTCCATTATGTTGCACTTTTTCTGATCCTGTAAGCGTCCAGCCTTCCTGTTTAATTCCCCTCATTATTGGTGGGAATGGAACCAAGAAAGCGAACGAGAGTATCCTTTGTTCTCAGCCTCTAGAGAAACAGCAGCAAGAAAATATCCTGAGAATAAGGGTGCTTATGAGCAAAAGGATAAATCTACATGGGTAGGAAATGGAATAAAAGAGGATGTTATCACCTGAGGGAAGAAATACTAGTGTTTCTTGATGACAAATCTTATTTTTGAATCTTATTTTGAGATGCCATACAATTTGGGATGCCACATGGGTATACACGGAAAATGTACAGATATTCAGGTTATTTTTTTTGCAATGGTTTCAGCCCTGTCCTGCTCTCCTCCTGCCTGAGTAAGAGGTCCGAGTAACCACACAACTTGTTAAAGTTGTGTGCATTCACTAGAGTCTCATCTAAGTTCATTACCTGGGTGTAATGCTGTTCCCTAGCCGGCTGGGCTTCAGCACAGAAGTAGAAGCTAATGGTACAGCCTGGCTTCTCTAATTTTACTCTCCCCTTATATCTGTGAGGGCCAGCTATGCGCTGAGGTCTCTGTTCTTCTTCTTTCTTTAATCACCCCCTCTGCAAACTGTTACAGGGCAACTTCTTGCCTTTCTCTTTTCCGACATCTTTACGGTTTCTTCCTCCTTAGCCCACCAAGTGATCTCTTGTATCCATTTCCCTGTGGATAGTAGCAAGTGGTTTTACACAATAACTCAGTTGTGTCTAATTCTGAAGAGTCTGGGACTTGGGGAGGAGGTAGAAACTGAACCTCCTTTGTTCCTTCTAGAAGGAAGTATTTCCTGAGAGGCCAGGCATACAGACAGGTACTCTCTTTTCCACAGAACTTCAAATTATATTTTAATTAAGTTAACAAAAAGGAATTCCTACCACTAGCTACAGTTTTCTCCCGGGGACTGAGAATCAGGAGTTGGTAGTTGAGAAATGTTCCAGGCAATTGCTGCAAAGAGCCCCAAATCCCGACTGAAATCGACATACTGCAGCTGGGAGAAGGATGTTTATCAGCCTTGCTAACACCAGCCGTGTTTTGTCTGCACAGAACCTGGTGTGGCATTTTCTAAAAGGTCAAAGGATGAAAGCCACTGTAGCATCGTTGACCCCACGTTCTGTGCAGCTGGAGCAGTTCTCCGGCAGGGTTAGTCCTCAGGGGACATTGCCGTTTGCGTGTTTACAAAATGTTCCTCTTGGCAAGTACTCAAGAGTAAAAATAACCATTGCGCATCCGTGCAGGAGTGGGCCGCCTCCTTCTGAAGCAGGTTCCCAAATGGAAACCGTCACGTGCCCCCGGGCCAGCTGTCCGCTGCCTGCGCCTGTGGCAGACACTTGGGTGTGTCAGCGGGCGAGCTTCTCTTCCCACATTTTTTTACTTGCCAGTTTTATTTTTCTCTAACTCTGAGCAGCTCTGGACAAGGAGCTACTTCCTTTGAATTTTTATTTCTTTGAGTTAATTCTTTGGTAGGGCTGCTAATGCGTTATTATATGAATGGGGTGAAAGGAGGAGGTAGCATGGCCTGTGTTGCGAAGCCTGAAGATCAAGCCTGATTGACTTTAAGGGAGGGCGAACGTCTTGAAGGCCGCCGGCCGCCGGCCAAGCCCTTGTGAAATGAACGAGCACCGAGCCTCCACCGGTGCTCACCTTGCCGCAGGCTGCGAAGCAGCTGGGTCCGCCGGCGTCTCTGCTGTTTTAGTGCCCGTGGGAACTCAGTAAGCAGCCGCTGAATAGACCACTTCGGGGACATTTCCATGCTCCTGAAGAAAATAATAAATTCTCCCGAGGACAGCCGGTCACACTGTCAGGCCCCCGTTTCCGAGTCCAGCGATTCAGCAGTCCCCCCAAGTTACCCTTGTTTTCACGCAATGTCTTCTCCTTCTGGGGATGTAGGATCGGTTAGTCCAGCTCTCGCCCTGAAAGATGCCCTTTGGGGCCTCCCCCCCACCCCACCGGCTCCTTTGCCTGTAGGACGTTAGGGAAATTCCCCGAGAACCGAAGCACCCCGCCCTTGAGCTACCCTAACGACTTGAGACGCAAGGTTATTTTATGGAAGCTTTAACAATTCCTATATTGCTTTATCACAATTCTTCATTAAAAATATGTTTTCCATGCCTGTTGGACAGGAAGTCATTGAATAAAACTATTTGGTAAAAAATGAAGCGTTCGCTGTTCAGTAAAGCGACCCAGTCAGGATGCCACCTGCCCGCTTCCAACCAACACCTACTCTCATTGGCTTGTGCGCTGCGCATGCACCCGCCCACATCGCTCATTATTTGAATAGTTATCCGGTTTAAGTTTAGTAACAGTTTCAACAGGTTCAAAGTATTTTCCAAACACCAATAAGAAGTGGATTTAAGTGAATGATAGTATCGTAAACTATCAGTGCCTCATGGAGACTGGAGGAAATTAGGTTCAATTTCTTTTCCTTCTGCTGGATGACTTCCAGCTCCTGTTTTAATTTACTTCCCCCACTGCACATGGATTATATTCTCCAAAGCCACGGGTGACCCTGTTGCAAAATGAAGCCTTCTCCACTGGCGCATCCCTTTGTCCGCAGGGAGGGGCCGCCGTAGCGCCCCGCACTCACCCTTCCCTGATCACTCCTGTAGATCCTGCCTGGGTTCACCCGCCCAGCTCCTGTTTCTGGGAACTCCTCAGCAATGTCTTCACCTTGTGCTGCTCTTCCTATAAATCTTTCCGTGTGGGTCACACGTCTGAACTTATAAGCTTCCTCCTCTAGAATGTGAGCTCCATGACACGGCGTCCGGCTGCTCTTTGTTTGAGGGACTCTCGATAGACTCTGAGCCAACTTTGTGGTCATTTGGCCAGATTGCTTTACACGCGATCGCCCCGAGGAATACTGGACCCATTAGCCGTTAGGTAAAGTTTAGCCTGCTGGGAAAATACGTCTGGGCTGGAAGTCAGAAGTGCTCACTGTGTCCCTAATTAACATGTGTTTGTAAATGAGTTTATTGGGGCTTTTCATTTGACATCTGAAAAATAAGGAAGAATATTACCCGTCTTAACTTAAAGGCAGCTTTGAGGGTCCAGAGAGATGGAGGAGCACCTAGGTGTTTAAAAGTACAAGACACATATAAGGTGAGGGGCCTTATGAGTGACCGCCCTTCCGAGTCGTTCTCTGTTGCTTCTCCCTGGTCTGTGTTTGTGAAAACACTTGCTGTCGTCTGAGGATGTCATACTTCTTTATTATCAGCCTCCTCTGCTAGAATGCAGGCTTCCCAGGGCAAGGGTCTTGTCTTTCATGTTCATTGAAACATCAGTGCCTTGAACGGCATCTGGCCTGAAGTAAGTGGGTGATCATGTACAGTGAAAGAATGCAGGCAATTTAGTGTTTTATGGAGTCATAGCTGTTGATGCATTTCTTAAATCCAAATGTGTTTGGTTTTGGAGATTCTTACTTTTAATAAGTAAATGCAAGCTTTTTTTTCTAGGACTATTGACCCACTTTTAAAGGAGCCAAACTTATTTTGCTAAAGATCCCAGTTTCAGCTGTTAATATTAGGTGAGAGGCTGGGCTCTCCATTCTTCTCTCTTAATAGGCATAGACCCCTTTGTCATCAGAAATAGGTTTAATTATGTGATGAGCCGAAGGGAAAGAGCTCCTTTGGAAGTATTTGCTCTGAGGCTCAGATATGACTTCATGTCATGTAAAATTCGTGTCATATCATGACTTCATATCAGTTTTAAAAACTTTGTTAATTTTGCCTGGACAGGCATTGGGTTTAATGTTGAGGATGTGAAAATGGTTGTTACCGTCAACAGTGTTAATTCCTTCACGTCGTAAATGCATATTTGACGCCCTTCTGTGCTGGCGGCTGGGCATTCAGACGTGAAGCTGCACCTGCCATCGGAGAGCTGAGGAAACAGACGTGGCAGAGATGGGTTTGCGTTCGGTGACATGAGTGCCACACAGAGCTCAGGAGGGGGCCAAGTGATGGGAGGGGACCGCGTGGGAGGCAGGGCTCCTTGATGCTGAGTTGTGAGGCACAGCCCCTCGCTCTGGAGGAAGGATTTCTTCAAGGAGACACGAGCTGTGTCGTGCAGTTATGGTGCTTTCCCACTTCCCTGTGTAACAGGACTGGAGGAGAAGGTGTGGTTTCTGGGTCCTGAGCTCACTGGGGGGTCTGTGTGTCCCCCTGGGGCTACACTGGAGCCAGCCTTGAAAGGTCACACTCGGGAAACACCTGTGACTGGAGGACCTGCAGAAGGACCCTTGCCGGCCACATTCACCGGAACCATCCTGGGCCCTAAAACCATCCTCTCCTCCCATGTGTCGGCCGAGATGGCTCGCCGGAAGGTCTCTCATCTGTAACGTGCCTCGTAAATTTTGCCCAATTCTTCTCCTTAAAGCTGTATTCTTAAACCCGTTGTAATGATCCGGTGTAAAGAAACATTTATCCATGAATTGTATGTCCAGGGGGCACATCTGTCCAGTACACTCTACAGCAGGGCTATTGACCCAACGGTCACTCTTCTGTCACCAGACCTCGCAGAGAAAGACGACATCAAGATGTGGATTATTTGCTTTTATTTATTAGTTTGCAGGTTGCTTGGATTTAAACATAATTTTATACATAGTTGCAGAAGCTCCTGTGTATGGACTTTTTAATTTAACTGATAGGACAAATCGTTGCTGTAATAATATAAACCTCATTATTCGACTCTTCCCTCCCCCCAGGCTGCTGCCGTCATAATTCAGACACTTAGTTGCACTTTTCTCTTTCTCTGCTTGTCCCCTCGGCAGGTCACCATCATGGCAGACGATAACTGCAGATTTTTATGCTGGTCAAGAGAAAGGTTAACTTACTTCCTGGAATCAGATCCTTTCCTATATGAAATATTTAGGTATCTTATAGGAAAAGACATTACAAATAAGCTCTATTCATTGAATGATCCCACCTTAAATGATAAAGTAAGTGTTTTTGTGAATGAGTTTGTCAAATAAGTATGTATAGTGAGATATATCTTCCTCTAGGCAACCTGTGTTCTCCTGAATTTTCCTTAATCAGTCGTGTATGTTCAGTGACATGGAGATGCTGGTGATTTAGAGACCGTTCAGGGAATCATTGTCAAGAGGGTGGAGATATTTTGTAATTATTATACCTGCCGTTGTCTAGTGAGGTATCTCTAAATGTCCAGGACCTCCACTTACGGTGAGGAGCCCCCAGCCTCCTTCTAAAGGGTCTTTTAAGAAGTTAAGGAAGATGGTGAGTGAGTGGGAGGCCGGAGGAGTGGGGGGGTGCAGGGCAGTGTGTGGGCTGCAGGCAGGAAGCCCAGCGAGCAGGTAGGTGGCATTTAACCATGGTGTGTCCACTTCTGCACACCCTCTGGTCCAGTCCTAAGAGACAAGGGAAACGTGGGCAGGACCCTGTGGCACTTCAGTTAGAGAGTTCAGAGCCGTGTAGGTCTTCAGCCATCAGTTCCCACATGTGCTTAGAAGGAAATCAGAGTGATGACTGAGGAGAACTTGCAAACACGGTTTCTGTGGTGAGCGCCACTCTCCAGGGATTATGACTAATCTCGACTAGGCAGTTTATCAGATTAGGTGGTGCTTATTATTTTTCAGATTCATAAATAGGCTATCAAGTATATTACATTTTTATACTGCATTTATAGGAATAGCTTATAAGAAGAATCATAGCTAACATTTATTGGGCTCTTACTGTGTACCAAGTGGTGTTTTAAATCCAGGAAAAGTAAATGCAGCTCACATGACCTAAGACCCAGAGATCTCAGAAATCTTCCCCTTTACTTTGTAGAAGGCCAAAGGCTTGGAACACCAGCTCAGCCTCTGCACACAGATCTCCATGCTGGAGATGAGGAACAGTATAGCCAGCTCCAGCGGCAGTGAGGACGGCTTGCAGCAGTTCCTGCGGGGCTCTTCCAGCCTGTCCTCTCTTCGTAAGTCACCCCAAAACTGATAGCGATACTCCGGGACTCTGACGCACGTCACTGATACGTGATAACTTTGATCAGAAAAATAACTTTATAACTATTTGGCAACCTACAGGTAACGATAAACATAATCAGGTTTTTTCCTAGCTCTTCTTTTTCTATATTGCACATCAGCTAAAGCCCAGCTTTTAGAACTCTCATTTCTAGTTCTGTTTTGCCACAGACTATTCTTAAGTACTGGTTCTCTGGAATAGTGCCCAGGAGCCCGTCTTTTGCTGGATATTCAGTTTCGTTGTTTTCACGATTTTAGTTCGAGTGAAACCCTAGACTTAGAAATGAGTCAAAAATGATGGGAAATAACTACTGGGTATTATTGCTGGCTGGTTATCTCAGTGTGAGCACGAAGAGGTAAAAGGTGACCAAGTAATAGAATATTCCTGAAGATGAAGGGGCCTCTCAACAAACCCTGGGAGTCGCCTCATTCACACACCCACCACGTGCAGGTTGTCCGAGACTTTTTACATTTCAAGTAACACTTACAACAGATGAAGATCAGTAAGTAAAATGAGAGAAACTCAATTATTTTAAGAATATATGCTTCAAATTAATGCTTAGAATTATTCCACGAATGAGGATATTAAGAACTTTGAACAAATTCATCTGAAATAGCAAAAAGGCAGACGCATTCTCCCAGGACATAAACCGGAAACCTATTAATATTTCCAATTGTACGTTAATCCAAAGTAACTCTTAGGAAAATACAGATACACCTTCCACAATTCTAAATGTTTGTGTAAGTGATCTTACAACTTTGGCTGCTTTAGATGAATTGGATTAAGGATTTTAAGTCGCGGGTAGTCAGGAGAGACTGGAATTGACGAGGCCGTATCGTTGGTGTAAGCTTCCAACACAGAGCTGACCTAGGAGATTTCACAAACACCACAAATGAGACCTTGGAAATGGTTGTATTTTATCCCAAAGTCACTTTTTGTTAAGTACTGACCAAACTCTGCACTCTACTAGCATATCAAATGCATTATCTGCCTCACGGAAACCATTTGTGGTTAATAAGCATTTGCAAATGAAACCATCTTAATTACATGTAAAGTGATTACTGAGAAAGGTCAGCAGAAGGATGAATTACAGTTAAATATTGTATGTGAGTTATTTTTCCTATAGAATAGCTTATTTTTTTAGTTTTTCTTTTCAGTTCTTCAGTCTTGCTTAAGAAACACCAAGAATAAGCAATGTATAGTATGTTCAGATGCTTTTCTTAAAGTTAGTTATGTTTTTCTGTAGAATTTTATTGTATCATCAATCTTTAGGGGAGGTAAAATAATATTTTAGAAAAAGTTTATCTAGGATATAGTGTTTAAGTAGCATGAAAACATGCTTTCAAGATGAGCGTTCGTACTGTACTTTCCTCAAAACCCACATTTCCAGGTGTTCAGTGGCTGGATCACACATGTTGTACCTTCAGACCTGGGTTCAAGTCTTGCTCTAATAATTATTAGCTGTGTGGCTTGGAGTAAGTTGCATGACCTTTCTAATCTCACAGGAACTGTCCTGTCTCCACACAGGCATGGGTCTGGCCACAAGTCCTGGTCGGGGTCCTTTCCTCCTCTTTATAGTGAATTATGACTTTAATCCAAATAGCCGTCCCTGCAGAGATAACTGATACTTCTGCATTTGTACAGAGGTGCACTGCCCTCAAATGTAACGCTGCATTTTACCTGTCAGTGTCCTTGTTTAATTGTACGTTGCTGTACTAAAAAGATGTGCAACCTACTTAAGTTGTTTACTTATTTTAGCCTCAAGTTTATTATGCAAAATCTTACATATTGGCACAAATGTATATAACCACTCATGTGCGCCTATTTTTGAGTGTGTATGTGTGTGTAAATTGCACAGCCAATCAATGTCATAACTGCTTCCCAGCCCTCCTTCTGAATTTTCTGGCTTCACATCCCACAGTCCCATGAAAGACGTTAAAACTTGAGCACTGTACTCATTATGAATTACTTAATTCACCATGGCGTGTGATTCATTAAAAGCTAGTTCATTTTTATTTCTCTGACTTAGGTTTTAGCTCTGAACTGCTGAAGGCTGTCTTTGTGTTTCTTTGTCAGGCCCGTCAGTATGTCCTCTTCTTTTCCATATTACAAATTAACATTCCTTGCAAAATGGAGAATACAAAACCGATCTCGTAGGACAGTTAGGCTGAAGTGACAAAATCTATCACGTTGTGAGCAGGTCCCTCATACACGTGACTAGACTCTTCTTACCTCCTGATTTCTGATGTGCAGACGGGGACAGCTGTGCCTCAGGGAGGCTAACGGGGAGAAGGACACACTTTTATGAGCAATAGCTTCCCTTGTCTCAAATGTTCCCCTTACAGAATCACACCTGATCTTCACTGCAGTCCTGCAGGGGGTGTGTTAGCTTTGGCTGAACAATGCAGCCCACAGGTCCCGGGCCCTCTGGCAATGACGCAGGGGGCTTCCTGGCTCGGGCCCACGCAGGGCGCTGCTCCAGGCCCCTGTCGTCTGCCTGTGAGGTGCCTGAGGAGCGACTGCTGTTTGGGCCACTGCCGGCAGAGGGAAGACAGAGGTGCTGGATCCTTCGGTGGCTCTTAAAGCTCCTGCGTAGAAGTGGCACGTGCCACCTGGACTCATGTTCACTGGACCGAAGAGGCCACTTGGCCAGAACCGCCCTTCTCAGGAGGGCCTTTCATCCTGCCACAGGGGCTGAGCAGGAAGGGGCCTGGTGAGGGGGGCAAAGCGGGTGTTTTGACAGTAACACAATCTACCCCAGTGGGCACATGAGGAAGTTGGGACTGTGAGGAGCAGATGGCCTCCTTCCATTTGCACAGGGAGAGGCACTGGGAGACCAACCTAGGAATCCTGTCTGACTCCAAAGCCCGTGCTGGTGAAACTATGTTATGTCTGCATTTTAAAAAGAAAACAGAAAAATGCACATGGCATTTGGCTAGTGCTTTCGAGTGTACAGGTCCCTCTCACTCCCATTCTTGCATTTGAACCTGGCAACTGTGCCAGGGAGGCACAGTCACAGGCGAGCCTGTGCGGGGCAGCCCACGGCTGCTCGGGGGAGGAGGTGCTTACCCAGCGCTTGGTTCCCCACCCGCCTCCCGCCCCACAGACACCTCCCCTCCAGCGTCCTTCATGGTGACCGAGCAGGGCCGCGAATTGGTTCTCATAGACCAGTTAATTCCCATTGCAATGAAAAATCTTGCCTTATTCCTTGTATTAGGGTTCCATATAGGAACATTTAAAACCGTCCAGTAATGTTCTCCAGGGAGTTAGTGTTCCGTAGCTTTCGCTTTGCCGTGCACGTACTTACAGAATCGCGAGCAATGCTGCTCTGTAAAAGTTACATTTACTTTATGTATTTTCCTAAGTAAACAACTTATAGACTGTTTGCCCTGGTCATTGACTCAAATACAGATTTGGACTCTAAAACCCATATCAGCATTTCTCAAGGTCGTCTTTCAAATGGCATCAGTGTGCACCCACTGCATTAGCTGGGACAACAAATGGGTACAAAATTTGCTTCTGATCTGTTCAGTAGCCCAGTTAGTTTAACTTTTCCCCTTTTGTTTGCTTCGTTCACTTGAGCTGCATGTTTGGAAGTGTGATTGTGAGACAGGAGGGCAGGAGAGGCCACGATGGACTGGGTGCCCTCATGTGAACACCAGCTTTCCTCCCTCTGCGCGGGACCAAGGCCGCTGGGAAGCACAGCTTGGGGGTCAGTGACCGGGTCGAGGTCATTCAGCCCTGAAACACTGGAGGGTTGATTTGCCGTAAGCTGTGCTTTGCTGTTTACCTCGCAGGCGTCCGCACCGCATGTGAGCGTGAGCGCGTGGGGCTCCCCACTCTCCGCTGTAGCGGCCTCACCCTGTCCACGTCCATGTGTGCTCTCCTCTGATCCTAACGAACACTCAGGAGGAGGCATTTTCCCCTTTCAGGGCTGAGGAATATGACACAGATCTCCTGGGTCCGTGGTCCCCCGGCCAGTGGGGGCTGTGCTCTGACCCCAGAACCTGCCCTCACCAGCCTCCAGCCGCTCTGTCCTCACACCGCTTTCCCATCTATACATGACAGGGATTTTATAGTTACACTTTTCATCAAAAATTTAAAAACTTATCAAGTGAATAGATACACACAGATATCGAATCGTAAAAACAAATTGTTTTCAGTGAAAATCACTGACCCCTGCAACCTGTTTCCCAGGAGCGATCACATTGGAGCGGCTTTTGTCCAAAATGCTGAAATAACGTGTCCTTCTGTACTGCCGTATCCACTTAACTACCTATCAGCCTAACTAACTTCGCTCCCTGGGAACTTCTCTTTCCCCTTCTGTTCAGCTTGGTGGTGTCACTGTTTTTTTATTCTTTCACTGTTTACCTTTGTGACGTTAAGTCATATGCTTGGGCCTCCATTTCTTTGTCCGTCTGCAGCATTTTTAAAGGTGAGATCATTAGCCTCTCCGCCCTTTCTTATCCTTTCCCCCTTCCACCTTCAGACTGGTCTGGGTCTCTTCTTTAACTTTTAAACAATCAAGGGTGATAATATATAGATTCTCTTCTTTTTTTAAAAAAAAATTTTATTGTGGTAAAAAACACATAACAAAAAATTTACCATTCTAATCACTTTCAAGTGTACAGTTCAGCGGTATTAAACACTCTGTAACAACTTTCTTGTAGACAGTTAGGTCTTCCTTGCTGTGTATGGGTTGTTTTGCAAAGCTTAAAGCAAATGGATAATGTTGACATTATTATGCTTTATCCAGAACCAGGCTATGGGCTGTGACCATATTTCTTTTTTTTGGGGTCCACTGTCCTGATTCCTGTTCCGTTTAGAGGAGACTCTTCCTAGTCAGTTCAGATGGAGTCTCCTTCCATATACAACATAAAAATCATGCCTCGGTTTCTTTGTGCTTTGACCGTCCTGTGTTCCCCAATGTTTCTGTGGAGCCTGGCTTTGGGGCCATCTTATTCTCTTCAGTATCTTCTGGCTTCTGAACTGCAATCCAATTCATTTCTTCCTAAAGTCTCTGGGTGGCTGCTCACACTTGAGCCGTGCCTTTTCATAACAGCTTTTCGTGGGTCTTTCTAGTTGTCTTTCCTTTTCCTCATCCTCACAGTTTTTGTGTCTTGTCTCTCTGCTCTTTCATGTCCCCATCTCCTCAGAGACCTGCCCCAGAGCCATCCACCCTCCTCCTGAGCGGGTTGTTCCCTGAGTCGTTCGCACAGCTGCTGCCCCAGAGCTGCCCCCTCTCCTCTCCTGAGTGTACCTACTACCTCCACGACCCCCAAGCTTTCTCTCTGTGAGCCAGGAGGGGCTCTCCCTGCTGCCCGGCCGCGCACAGCTGTTACCGTGCAGCCCAGGGCCCGGCCACCCACCTGAGAAGTCAGTTGATCTGAGAACAACCCCTGGGCCAGAGAGACCTCTTTTCAGGAACCACTAAGCACCTCCAGCCTCCCTGTTGCTCTGGTTTGTGCATTTCTGTGCTTGAGCCCCTCGATGCCGGTGTGCTGAGTTTCTCTAAGGGAAATTAGGTGTAAAGCCCGTCCCTGCCCTTCCGCATAATTGTTCAGAAAGCTGCAATCCAAACTCAGTTTCTTCTGTTTAAAAACATCTTACGGGGACTCTCTTGTCCCCTCCTGGCGTGAGCTGGGAGTTCTGTCTTTTCACTATATCTCTAAATAAAAGCCTGTACCTTGCTCTCAAAAAATAAATAAATAAATAAAAACATCTTACGACATACACAGGCGAAGGCAGGAAAGAGATGATGTTGCTCCTCAGCAAGGAAGCCATTAAATCCTTCTCCATCCCTACACACTGAAAACTATACAGTCCAATTAAAATTCTAAACCCTTGTAAGGTTTTTAATTACTTGGTAAAGCAGTTGGCCAGATGGTTAAGCATAATAAAAACAAGAACACTTTGAAAAGAGTGAAAAAAATGTCATCAAAGTTAGCAGAAAAGGGGGGATAAACCCTTGTAGGATAGTAGTTTACAGAAGTGTATCCCTTTTTAAAAAGGGCATTTCTTAGGCAGAGAGAAAAGTCACTTAAATTTCATATCCTGGTACTCATTTGAGGATCAAACTTGGGGTTGCTTATTCATTCTCTGGAGCAGGTGTGACCTTTCTGGTTTTAAGAACAAATATGTCTGTTTACTTTTACTTGGCCAGGAGAGGCCCTCAGGCCCTCACGCTATTAGAAGCACACTGAAATAGAAATAAGCTTAATAGAACTGAATTTGGTCAAAAGGCACTTCTACCCAATTTTTTACTATTCTGGGTGCTGGATTTTAACTGGTTGCTATGAAAGATCTCCCTGGTGTATGAAAGGGCTTCCTGTGCTTCTTGACTCTGGACCGTAGAAGACAGAAAGGGCCTGGTGAGGCACCCCAAGTGCATCCTGCACGGAGGCCCCTGGCTTGCAGGCACTGACCCAAGGGCGCACAGTGACCCTTAACAGCCAGATCCTGCCCACACCTGGGCCCTGGCACCTGCCGCTGTTGGAGCGGGTCTGCTTCCCGGATCTGACCCCCCAGTGTCCCTGGTGTCATCACCCGCGATCAGGCGTGAGGAGAGGTGTCCGCTGTGTGACCCAGCTCAGGGCTCTTACTTCTAATTGTCTGTCTTTGACACTTGCTCAAAGCCGCACTTTGTGTGTTGAGCTCAGGATGGCCGCCTGGTGCCTCAATTCTGTTTCTCGCCTGATCACCCCGTGAGTGTGGTGCGTGTCCCGGCAGATTCTGTTCCCCTGTCTGTGCCATCTCACCGCGCTGGTATCTGTGGAAGGGACGTGTAAACCTTTCTGGCAGATTTTTTTGCTACCTGGTATAATATGAAACATCCCAGAAGCAACAGGAACTCTTCACATAACTGTTTAACCATTTCACACCTGATACGTCTGGTGTGCAGTTCAGTCTGAGACTATTTATTTTACATACTTTTATAATAAGTGTGTTAACTTGTAGCCAGAGCCAATTAGAAGATGATAATAGCGAACAGCAAAAAAATAATGCTGACTATCTCTTCTTGATTATAATAAATGCCAAAGGATATATAGTTAACCACTTCTGTCTCCCAACTATAAAAAGAATTTTAATAGAAGAAGGGTAAAAATCAGTTTTCTGGAAACTTTATAGGTGTGGGTTTATTTGCCCCTCTAGGCTTTGGAATAAATGAAAGGTAAAGTATTATGCAGAAGTCATGAACCTCATAGTAACATCCTTGAGGGGCAAAAGTTATTTGAAAATATAAAATCTGTTTCTTCCTCTCTCCTCCCTTCACAGCTAAGTAAGGTATTGGGCCTTGTGGGCAAATTTCTGATGATGCATCAGTGCATAAGATTAATGAAAAGCCAGGGAAACCTGTAGAAGGACTTTATTAATGTTCAACTTGTGAAATGTAGAGTAGTTCCCTTGAAGCAGAAGGCTCTCTACCGCTTTTGTGCACATCCCAGACCGCGTTTGGACTTATTAGTGGACGACGGTGCTGCCTGGCCGCTTGGTGACGGCCTCGGGGTGTGGCTGCAGGTGGGGAGCACTGGTCGGGGGCCAGGTACACTCCTCGCTCCACGAAGCCTGCCTTCCTCCTGCCTGGGACAGCGGCAGGTTCCCAGGTAGGGCCCGTGGCTGTCACACGTGGCCCTCAGTGGTACAGGAGGCCCAGGCTGAGGCTGGCAAAAAGAGGAGACCCTCTCTGCAGCTCTGATTCCTGTCGGGGGGACAGGCAGCCAGCTGGCACGGGGTAGCTCCTGGCAGTTATGAGCCAGGCGAGTCCCTGGTGCCTTGCAGAGCATCTGCTGGGTGGACAGCACCAAGGTACTGCTGTTCTGGGACCTGGGACCTGCGGACTCGTGGTCTCTGACTCAGCCACCAAGCTTGAAATTCTGCACGTGAAAAGAATTGTAGCAGAAAAATTCAGTCTTGCTTCTGTTAAGGGCTGTTAAGCCCACCTGGTTTATCCTTCCAGAATGTTCCTGGTGAGAAAGGCCTGAGTCCACGGCACCTTCCCCACTGTTTTTTTTCCCACAGGTTGTCCAGGTTGTCTTAGTTTTCACCTCTGAGCATAAAAATAGAAGTAATAGTGTAGATGTGGTGAGGCTGAATTGCTCTGAAAAGTACATTAAGTTCCTGAGAAACAGGAGAGACTCAGAGACTGTTTGATGCATTTTTATTTCACCAACATTTAAGCCCACCTCTAGCACCTTGTCCCTCAGCGATTCTTTCTGCTGATGGCATGAGAACTTGTAGCAGGTGGTGACACCGGCGAGCCTCCTGAAGTGGGCTTGTGGGCGTGCACACATGCCCTCTGTAAGCTCTGGCCAGTCGGGCAAGTGTATGAAAGTAGTTTCCCCCGGGGAACGTGATGGAGACACAGTGAGGTTGGCAGCCCCAGACCTGCCTGCCCTGCAGGAATGCTGACGGGGGCCCACTGGCAGCGTGGGGATTTGGCCGGTCAGAGATCACACTTGGTGGCCCTGTGTCTTTCCCAGGTCGGGATCAGCTCTCTGAAAGCGCCAGGCAGAGGCTCGGAGAGGGATTTTTCTCACGTCTAAGTAATTGTCAAGGCCCTGGGTGTGTGGGAGGTACTCCCAGAGGCTGCACGGAGGGGCGGCTGCATTAGAGCCCTCTGGGTGCTTGCTTCCCAATCAGGGAGGAAGGAGGGGCCTCGTGGGCAAGGGAATCGCAGAGCGGGAGGGGCCGGGGTGTTTGGAGCAGAGAGCCGCCCCGGGGGAGGAACTAGGGAGGCCCAAGATGCAGAGGTGGGACCTGAGCTCCCCCTGGGGGATGGGCAGGCGCTTGCTGGGGAGGGAGGGAGGGAGTGGAGAGACCCTTTCAGGTGGAGAGAACAGAGGGAGGACAGGAGAAGATGAATTGCATCTGAAAAGCAGGGAGGTTTGGGGGTTTTTTTGTTTTGTTTTTAGAAATACTTCAGTTTACTTGAATTAAGTAGCATATGAAACCAAATGTGTAGCTCGTACCAGAGAATGGACTTAACCGTTTGGTGTTTGATAAGAACAGCTTCTATCCAGGATCCCAAGAGACTTAACAGAACAAAGGGCAAAGCTTTACTATTCAGCAGATAAAACACTTATGTTTCAAACAGGTCATACAAAAATGGATGTATACTGCGTTTCTCTTTTTCTGATATTTAGAAAGTGCAGATGTAACAAAAGCCAGCCATGTCCTTTCTGTGCACAGTGCTGATTATAATTAGGAAATAACAAAACTGTCAGTCTGTTACCCAAAAATCCCAGCGTTCAGTTGCTGAACCTTAGTCACTGAACTGGTAAGGATTAAAGAGGGTTAAAAATTAAAAAGCTGCTATCACATTCCAGATAAAGGAGAACAAAAGACACACGAGAGTTAATCTAACAACAGTAGGTTTAACCCAAGACTTTCCAAGAAGCTTAACATTTCATTATTTTTGGTGGAAAGTGAGGGATTATTTGGGAATGCTCCTTTGCCAGTAGTAAACATGGATAAAGTCAAGGGAGGGGAAAAGCTGAGAACCGCCAGACAGGCATATATAATTATCCGTAGGGCGCTGCCTGAACCATCGCTGGTGTTTGCTGCAGAGGCCTGGGGGGCAGGGAGTCAGCCAGAGGCTGGGCTGGAAGGGGGAGGGGGCCCAGTGGGGGACCCTGGCTGTAACCCCAGGACCGGTTTACTCTCTTGCTAATGTTACTTGGTAAGCACACAGCACTTCCTTTGCCCAGGCAGAGAAAGTGAAAACAGAGTAGATTCTTTCCCAAAGAAGCGGACAGCTCTTGAGAAGTGTTCACAAGGTCATTCCCAGTTGTGCCGGGTCCTCTCCCCCTCCTCCCTGGTGGATGCAGTGACTGGAGAGGTCGTTGAGAGGGTCAGATGCTGCCATTCTGGCCCTAAGGTAGACAGCAGCCTCAGGACCCTGTAGAATGGCACCCCTGCTTTGATGGGTGGGTTTAGAATCTAGAGGCCAGTTGGTTCCCGTTTCCCAGTCAGAACAAACTGGGCGTGTTTCCACTCTGTGTATCCGACAGTTAGGTCTGAATGCTGTACGCTGTTCATTCGATATAATGCTCTTACACATGCCATCTTGCTGTTTGTTCTAAGGTTTATCTGATTGCAAATGCTAAGCCTATGTTAATACTGCTTGAGGCTCAGTCATAACCAGGCTAGACGAGTGATGGCAGCCAGGGCTTTGACATTGTTGTTTTGTTTCAGACAATTTTACTGCACTCGGGTGGTTTAGACTGAAAACACAAACCCCTACTCTAGCCAAAGTCCGTTTTCCTTTATTTGGCATTCCTATAGGTGATGATGAATTTTAGCATATTTTCTAATTAGCTAGGCCATTGCCCTCCAAAAACCATATTAATGCGCTCACTTTGTTGACTTAAAAACATGGACAAGGTGATTATTACATCCTAAGCACTGATCTAAGGCCTTTATAAACATTAATTCAATCCCCTCAACAGCCATACAAGTAGATAGCATTATTACTGTTCCTATTCCACAGGTAGGGACGGGCAGTACTGATGGCCCAGGAGGTGGCATGCGAACAGGCTGTGTTTGGGGGTGGGCGGTGTCACTGCACGAAGAGGTGAAGAGCCCGCCTGGGGCCTGGGAGGGTCTGTGCTGACCCACTCTGGGACAGAATCATGTTCTGGGGCTATTTTAACACAGGCTTACCGTCTACAGTTGGTGTCTGTAGTTGTCCTGCAAGAACCTCAATATTTTAAGTCACTCTGACTGTTTGTGAGCCATTTCCGTGTCTGAACCGCAGACACATGGCTGTACCAGGGTCCAGCCCTGCGTGATTACTGCCTTCCTGTGCTGGAAGGTGGTGTTGCCTTGGGCATTTCCCCAGATGTGAGGCAGTGACTGTGCGACTCACGGTGAATGACGCTGACTGACAGTTTCTATGTGCCCGGCACCCTGCTAAGCACGTTACATGATAATTTTGTTAAATCCTCCCACCAACCCAGTGAGGCAGGTTCTGGGAATGTCTCCTTTCTACAGATATGGAAACCGAGGCCCAGGGAGGTTCAGTGATGGGGTGCACGTCACACAGCTCGGGAGCAGCAGAGCGGCGCTGTGAACTGTTTCCGGGGCCTCTGCTCCTGCCTCCTGTGCGTGCTGCCCGCCCCCGGCCTCCCTGGCCCCGCTGTCTGCTACTTGCCCGGGGTCCACCACTGACCCTGATCCGCTTTGTGCAGCTATTCTGTTTTGTGGTTTATTAGGACCCTGGGGCTCTCCTTCGCTGTTTTCCAAGTCTCGGAGGAGTCGGGTGTCCCCCATCCATCTGCCTTTATCAGCCTCAGGCCCAGCTGCCAGCACGGGCTGATTGATGGGTGCCACTCCGCCCTGCCTGAGGGCAGCACAGGCCTGGGGGGCTGGACACTGGCAGACGACCCTGACCTTGAATGTGGGAACTGTATGTAGGGGATTTTAGGTTTATCCTGTCACGTGAGCTGCTCATCAGGCACCTTGAGAAGCCGGTGCACCTATTGTAATGACTTCTCCTCTTACTTTTAGACAATATTTTTTTCTACATCAAGCATGGTGTCCCTTATCCGGTAGATGCTCAATAAGCATGCGGCGAATGCGTAAATGAGAGACATGGCTGCGCCATTTACTGGCCGGCTCCTCTGACTTGAGGGCGTCTGCAAAGCCCCACAGGGCCCCTGCCCCGCTGTTCCTTGGGGCTGTGCCTTCTCCCCAGCTCCCCCCCTGCACAGGGACTCTCCCCTCCCTCCCCTCCCATATCAGTCCAGGGAGGGGCTGAACAGGTGACAGCAAAGCCTGCGCTTTCAGGTGGTGGAGCAGATGGTGGTAGGTTCCACAGTTTTAGAACAGAAAAGTCCCTCGGGAAATTCGGAGTCGAATCAGCTTTTGAGGGACTTGGGTAACCATGTATGACATTAACGCAGGAACATGCAATCTGAGTCCTAAACACACTTGAGCACAGCCCTCTGGGGACTGGGTGTCTGAGACGTTCCCGTCATCCAGGCACAGGCCGTGGAGTACGTGCCACATCGGTTCTCATGACGGCGAGTCACTTCCTCCCGTTGTTGCTTTGTTGGAAGGCCGGATTGAAAATACAGTGTTAGGGCATCTGCATTCTCGGTACCAGCTGTCGATTCCCAGAGACGTTTGTTTCCCAGCTGGGGCCTGTGAGTGTGACATCACACTGACGTCAGGGCAGGCTGCACACTAAGTGTACCTCCTTGTGTCCCGGACAGATGTGTCATCCCCGCAGCAGCGCGCGTCTGCAAAGATGAGACCAATAGAGGAAGGGGTGGAAGATGACGACGTCTTCGAGCCTGTGTCTCCGACCGTGTTTGAAGTCCATCGCTGGCCCTGATCGGAGAGGGCGTCGGGGCACCAAGATGGAAACCGTCTCGCGGAGACCCTGAAAAACACCCGCACTTCCTCATGGCGTTTGGGTCGCCCTGAGCCAGTGCTGGTGGTGTCTGAGGGCAGGAAAATGGGCAAAGCCCCCAAAAGAGGCCAGCATAAAGCAGTTGTTTTCCTGAGCCTTCTGACGAGACCTAGTTCTATTTTGAGATATGTATTTTCACAGTATTTTCTAGATATACGGTTGTTTTAACTTAAAAAAAAAATCTTAGCGCTCTGTCAATGCAAATGCCTTTTTCTTTCCAAATTGTGGCTCACTTTCCTCACGGTTTTTCTCCGCCACGGTGATGTGGTTTTCTGTTTGATAGTTTTCACAAACACTGTCAGTTTGAAATTGTGGTTGAGGTGACGTTAAGGCAGGGAATCTCAGGCTTTGTTCGGTTGATTCTGGGGACATTTTAAAGAAAGACATGATTGGCTGGTGTTTATTTTTCTCCCAGGCCAGACACATTTCTCCACTAGGTCACCTTACTTGGCTGGGCCTTGTGCAGATAGCCTGGTAGTGAGCAAAATTCACCAGACTCTGCTCACATTATCCATCTGTCGTGCTATGTATGAACTCTCCAGAACCCCAGGAAGGTGACAGAGGAAGGTGGCTCAGCGTCCACCTTCAGCGGGGTTCGGCTCAGCTGTGATGCGCAGCCACCTTGTCCCACCCACTCCGATTGGGAGGAGAGGAGAGTCAGGGGGCTGGGCACGTGGCACAGCACGAGGTGACTGGAAGAGCAACTTCCTTCTTTGGCCGGTATTCTGAAGACTGTTCGTCCAGAGCCCTAGGTGTCTCCTCACAACGGGTGCAGGTACCCAGCGCCGAGCTCTGAATGGAACACGGCCCTGGGGGCGGACAGTTCACCACAGGCCGTGCCCTGGGCACCCAGCCTCGCTGCTCTGAGGGCCTCGATCCCAGAGCTCTCTATTCTCCTGCACTCGTGTTTTAGGAATCATGGCATGTGGCTGGGGAAGTGGGAAGTCCGATTAAACCGTGGGTCAGTCTGGTCTGTGTGACTGGCCCTCACATGCATGGCGCCCAGCGACTGGCTATGCCACGTCATGCCCCGCTGATGTTTGTTTATTTCATCCACTAGGAGCACCTGAGAGTCAGCCCCCTGTTGTACTCAATAGCTAAGAAAAGTTCTAAATGAATTATTTTCAGGTAGGCTGAGCCAAAAGAAGCATCTCTCACCAAGAGGTGATTTCTGCTCGAGAAGGTAAACAAACTGGCCTAGGGTCACTCACCTCATTTTCTTAAATTCCTTTTTTTTTTGAAGCTAATTGTTTTAGCAGTTCACTTAAGCTAAATTTACATGCTAGGTCCCTCCTTGAGAAAATTGCCACAGAGCGGGAATCCAGCTCTTAGCATCTTTATCAAATGTTGGCTTATTAACATTGCAATAGAAAGGCCAATTCTACTTTGCTGACATAGCACTCTCTTAAAATTTATTTTGGGGAAAAGAAGCAGAGGTGAACGACTTAGCGTTGGCTCTAAGATCGTGAAGATACATTAGGTTGAAATTCACCCAAGGTGGACCTCTCTCTCTGTGCCCGAGATCACATGGCTGACTACCACGATGGTGTTTTAGTGCTGCTTTCCTGTACCTTTTGGGGCTCGGTCATGCGGACCATTTAGTTCACACATGCGTAAGGCTAATTTACAAAACCGCTGTAAAGCACAATTAGACGTTACATCCTTCCCCGAGTAGAAAACAGTGTGAGGTTCTGCCGAGGCATTTTTACTGCTCTGTGGGCCCCGAGAAGAAGCTCGGGGCTCCCTGACCAGGTCTCATCTTTGGACTTGTGTCACTTGGTCATCCTCAGACAATGGAGATGTTCACCTCTACAATCAACCTGGATGTGTTTGGAGGTTATTTTTGGTCATGCGGGGAACGAACATTTTTAAAAGCACACTTCAGACATACAAGCCACGTTCTGGTGTCGTTGATAAGGGAGATGGTAAACTCAAGATTAGGGATCTTTAAAGAGCCACTTAGCCTGAATGGGAGGCAGGAAAGTATTTTTAAATCCACACCTCTCAGGAAGACGGTGAAACTGAGAGGAAAAGAGCCTTAAGCGGCTGAGCCCCTCTTGCTCGTAGACTCGATAGCAGAGAAATAGATGAGAAAACAGAAAAGGGTTTTAAGCGTAAGAGTTCCTGTGGATGACTTTAAATTCATTTATAGAAACGAACAAGTGTAGCTTTGTATAAGTACATAAACAGAAAACATGTTTGCTGCCAAAGCCACCGATAGGATGCTTCCTGTGTTTTCTGGCGTTCGCTAAGCTGCATGACCGTGGCTCAGAAAACAGTGTGCCAAAACCACTCTGTGTGGAACCCAGAATTGACTCCATTTAAATGTAACAGCAGTCGTATGAATCGGAAGGGTAACATTTATACCAGAACGTATCATTTGTAATACTTTGAAAGCCCTCATAAATATTTATATTTATAATAGCACAGATACTAGATAGATCCTCAATGATGTTTATAAACCTTAAATTAGCAATTACAGGTGCCATGTAATTATTTTTCTGTTACCATCCATTGCTTTCTGGGATCTTTCCCGTTTCTCCCGGGGGCTCACGTACCCCATAATCATGGACACCTCTGTCCTCTGCCACCAGCACCTTGCCCTGCCCCGGGTGCATCCAGGCAGCGACCTATCCTGTGCAGAAGATGGTCCTGCTGCTGTGCTGTGCGCCCAGGCAAGCGTGTGGGCATGGGGGGCACCCCTGACCTGTGGGGTCCAGTGCCCCCTTCCCTGCACACCCCAAGGTGCAGCTCCAAGGATTCGCTGTTATTTTTTTTTCATCTTGGTCATTTATTTCTAAAGCTGCTCTGCAGAAACCCCTGACCTGGCCATGCCTCAGTTTCCCCTCCTTCCCTCTTTCCCAGACTCTTTTTCTGATTATCCCGAGCTAGAGTGATCTCAAATTCCCACCTGCTCAGTAGAGGTGGCTGAGGCCGCGGAAGAGCGAATCCTGATGAGGAAACGCTGCGCTGCCGCGTGACCATGGCCTCAGCCCCCCCGGCCCCCAACCCACCGGCGGGGCGGCACGTTTTCTCATGGCCAGCAACCCTGGAGAGCCTGTTATAACGACGAATTGTGTCATTTAAGAAACCTGCCTTTAACTACCATTTACAGGTGTTTCTGCTTTGCTTGCAACCCGGTTTTAAAGTGTAAGAGAATTTTATGAATGCTTTGTGCAGACACGTTTAGAGGAGACGTATCCTTTCTGTTTTTAGGTGCCATTTACACTGATAACATTTACTTTATAATAAATTTATGTATTGTCTGAATAGAGCCTTATAGTTTAAAATATCTTCATATATTGTCATTTGATCAAATAAATTTCTTACTCGGAAAATAGGCATATGTTCATGTCGTTCCTCTTACCTGTGGTTGCGGTGCTGGGCTCCGGGCCCACAGGCTGGGGTCTGTCCGTTGCCCTCAGAGGTGCTGTGAGCAGACCTGCCCAGGGGCGCTCCTGGGCCCGACCCACTTCATCCCAAACACCTGCCGTCTTGGCCGCCTGGGGCTGTGCAGCAATGGAGAAGCCTGAGAGTTTCACCATGGCGATAAATAGATCTCAGCTTTTGATTCAACCTCCTTGAATGCTCCCTTCTAGTCTTACAAGTCTGCACAGCACAAGGAGCCCCGCGAGGGAGGGAGGCAGTCTGCCCTGGGGCTCCTCCGTGGTGGGTTCTTGTTCTTGGAGAAACAAACCTCCGTTCTCTCAGTCACCTGGCCCAGCTATTGGAAGAGGAGCCTGAGGGCCCCGCTCTGGGCAGTAAATCCTGGCTCCGTGGCCCCTCACAGACTTGTCCCAAGATTAGACCCAAATGGAAGGGGCATTTTGTAAGTCCATGGAAAGAATTGATTCTGTTTTTGCTCAATAAGCCATGTGTCTTGCCAATGGGTTTCAGCCCCGGACAAGTTCACTATGGATTCAGTGTGACCAAAGAAATGACAGGAGAACGTCCTTGGGGTGAAAGGGTTTATACCCAACTTTATTCCCACGGTGGCAGGTCAGTCACTAGAATCCCGTCCACTCAGAGTGAGTCTGCAGGCAGCAAGCCGGTCTCTGCCTCTGGGCCTCTGTCCTCGTCTCTGCTCCCCTGCAGCCTTGCAGCCATACCACCGTGTCATGCCCAGAGCACTGGGCGGAGCTCTTTATATAGAGTCAGTAATGACGTATTGCCCACACCTATGCAGTGAGCTAGCCACCCAGGGCCAGGTGAGAATCCTGGCCATGGGGACTTTCATGTTATGCACACCATGTCACCTAAACCCACAGTTCAGGTCTGAGCCCTGAACTTCTTGCTGAACCAGCTCTGGGGCAACTTGCTGTTACCTAAGTCTGTTCTCTGAGGCCTAAGGGTTCCAGCTCTGCCCACTCAGGGGTCTTCTGTAGACAGAGGTGGCTACGGCCCCCCACGAGGTAAAACTGGCAGGGCTTGGCTATGGATCTGGGGGGGCAGGTGTGGTGGTGAGGGAGGGGGGCGTGTCAAAGCTTGCTGCCTCTGATTACTATTGGTCACTTTTAGAGTCATGGCGGAGGACTAGGTTGAGTGGGAAGACAGAATATTCTCCTTATTCTGAGTTGGAGGGTCCTTTGGGATAGTGGAGAGATGTCATGTAGGCATTGGATAAATAAGTCTGGAGCTCAGTGGAAGGTTCTAGGCTGAAGATCAGATTTATCCATTGAATCCAGCACTGCAAGTTTGACAGCTTCCCAATACATAAGGATTTTTCTCACAAGGTGTGTGTGTGTGTGTGTGTGTGTGGTGAATGAATATGACTTCTTGATCCTTTATTTTGAAAAGATATATAAATCTGAGTAACTCAGTAAGCCAAGATTTTCTAAATGACTGATGCATGATGTTGCCATGTATGGCATGGGGAAAAGGTCCACTCCAAGTTCAAGTAGAGCAGCGTGAGAGGACCTCTCACGTGGTGTCTGACCCATATTGCCTCTGACCTCTCAGCACGAGCTCTTGCTGGTTTCCTGGTAGTACCGAGAACATCCACAATTACCTCTGAAGGCTACTGAAATTTTCCTCCCTTCCCCAACCACGTGTCTGTGCAAGGCCAGATTTTTTTCACAAATTTCAACCAAAACGTCTCGTAGGAAGCCGGACCTTGAAAAGCTCTGCCAAGGTGTGAAGCGATGCTCCCCTTCTGCTTTTGTTGTTTTTCTTTTTGGTTTTCTAAAATAGCTATTTTTCAAGAAAAATGTTCTTTACATTAACATGGGTGTTATTATTTTTTTTAATGAAATAAGGAAGATGACCCTTCTCTAAGCATCTGCATCTCTGGGCCTCTGCAACAAGCCCCAAATTGTTTCTCTCCCTCCGGCCTCGCCTTTCCAGCCAACTTGTGTATCACCATCCATCTGAAGTGCTGCAGAGGTGACAACCTTCTGACGCTCTCATTACCTTTTGGGGCCATCTTTGCAGTTGCGATGGGGCCTCCTTACCTGCAGAAAAGAGCCCATGCTCTTAGCAGGACCACAGGGCCCTTCCAGGTCCAGCCTCAGCCCCACGCACCCCAGTCAGGACGGAGACCTCCACTCCCCTCTCTCGGAGCGCACCCCGTGCTAGCCCATCAGCCTGACAGGCCTGTGCCTCCCCCGGCGGTCGCCCCCAGGATGAAGGCCTGCCCCTCCCACCGCAAGTGTCCCACCCTCAGCTATCACGGGTTTACACCCCAGCGTGGCTGGCTCTGTGCCGTGGCCACCATGGCAGTACATTTGGTTAGGTTGCAAAGCCCCTTCAGATCATTGCTCAATGTGACAAGCCCTTCCCGTAGCCTCCCAGTATCAGGGCCCTCAGCAGAGCACTGAGGGGGCATCAGGACACGCAGTACATCCCCATTCAGATGGAGGGATGTGCAGAGGGGGCAGTGGCTGGTCCCAGGCCACACGGCCACATGTGTGCAAGTGCACCCCAGCACATGCTTGGTCGGGGCACCTGCGTGGTCCCCCCACCACTCTGCCAGACCAATTTCTTGCCAGCCATGCTCTTGGGCTACGCCTAGGCCTTCTCTCTGCCCCTTCGGGGTGGTTTTCACGGTACCAGGGGTGCCTGCACCCGCTGCCTCTGTGTAGCTATACCCCTGGATGCAGAACATCAGACACTACAGTTGACCCTGAACTGCACAGATCCACCTATACCCTGATTTTTCTCAATAAATACATTAGGAAATGTTGTGGAGATTTGCAACAATTTGAAAACACATTTTCTTTTCTTTAGCTTATTTTATTGCAAGAATACATATGCCATTCATGCAGCGTACAAAATATGTGTTCACTGACTGTTATTTGTAAGTCCAGCAGTATTAAGGTTTTGGGTGTCAAAAGTTACATGTGGGGTCAGCGCCCCAAACCGCCATGCTGTTCAAGGGCCAACTGTACATTCGTATTTCCTTGCTATTTACTAGGGACAAAGCTGTCCCCACTGACCTTCAAGCCTGCCCAGCCCCTCCTTCGTGCTGTCATGAGACACTTGTCCCAGCTTCCCGCTCGCTAAGCCTTTCTACTTTCCCGCCCCTAGTTGCTTGTCGCGGCCGCGTGTCGCCCTGTAGCACTTACCCTCGCGGGGCCAGCACCCAGGACAGGTCGCAGCAGAGCGAAGCCCGGGGCTCGGGACTTTATGCCCCAAGTCCTTGCATGACAGCCAGCAGAGCCAAATGTGGTTTGAACGAAGCTGAATTACCTGACGCCTGATAAATGCAAGGCCCACAACCGTCAAACTGCTATTAGGGGACGGGACCCTCGAGGGCAAAGGGGTTACAGTCATTTCTGCTGGATGTTTACCCGCAAGTGATGAACGCCTAGGGGGCCGCTCGCGCCCCCTGGTGGTTACCTGTAATTGTGCCGTTTGTGCAGAGACCGCGAGCACGTGGTCCCAGGGCGGGCGCGGGACAGGGGAACGGCCGGCCTGACCCTCAGGGCGCCAGCTGCCCGGCACAGGCAACAGCTGCCAGACGCCCGCCTGCCCTGGGGTCACTTCTCCCAAAATAGCTCGGTTACCTCGGGGGCCTAGCTGCCCTTTGCAATGCGGTTCTCGCTGTTTGTTGTTCTCACCTGATCTCTTCCAAACCTCGTCCTTGTTGGGGTTGATCGGTTTTGCTAGTAAGAATATTACAACATAATACTCTACTTTTTGTTTAAGTACTTATATAACGAGGGCATCTTCTAGAAAGAAGAAAAAAATTTAAATCTGATACTGACCTTCAGCATAACCTCTGCAAGGCCCCGCTTGCTTCCCGCAGAAGGACTGGGGGCCCCCGGGACACGGCTCTCGGGCGCAGCCCCTGGGCAGAGGGAGGGGCCATCCCTGACCTCCGCAAGCCGCCGCAGAGGGCGGGCAGGGGAAGGGGGCCGTGGGCATTTCTCTGGGGTGGCGGGAGGGCGGAGGGCACCGGCGCTCGGGTGGATGGGGCTCCCCACGAGGCGCAGGAAGGAACAGGTGAGCCCGCGGCCAACAGTCAACACAGCACAGCTGACGCTTGAACAGGCAGGCTGGCGTTAAACTTGCTCTGGTGCACTTGCTTGCAGATTTTTTCAATAAATATATTAGAAAATTTCTTGGAGATTTGTGACAATTTGAAAAAAAAACACATTTTCTTTTCTCTAGCTTACTTTAAGAATACAGCACATAATACATATAACATACCAAATAGGTGTTTATATTATCTGTAAGGCTTCTGGTCAATAGTAGGCTATTAATAGTTTAGGTTTGGGGGAGTCAAAAGTTACATGTGGATTTTTAACTGTGAGCACGTGACCCCCACGTTGTTCAAGGGTCAACTGTGTTTTGAACTAATAGCCTTCTTGTCTCCCCATGGTGACCACTTGCATGCTGTGAGCGTGGACCGCATGAGTTGTGGCCACAGGAAGGAGGGAGGGTCTATCTGGCCCCGAGAATGCTAGGACTTCGGGCAGCTCCCGGCACCTCTTGGGGCCTCGGTTTCATCTGTAAAATGAGGTCAGGCAGGTGAGGACTGTTTGCCCGTAATTCCAAGTGTGCGTCCTTCTGAAAGGCTGACACGGTGTCCCCTTGCTCCATGTGTCCTTCATCATGCCGTCAGGGCTTTCTCTTTCCGGGTGAGGACGATCTGGGGGTCAGGCAGTCTGCAGCCACCCCAGCTCTGGCTGGCCTTCCCACTGGGGCAGTCCCGCGCTTGCCCCGCCCGTCACAGAGGCTGTGCTGATTTGAAGCTGTGAGAGCACTGTCATCACTCAGTTACGCAGAACTGTCAGGTCCTCTCATCACCAAGCATTCATTGTTCCCTTTTTTAAGTTTTTTTTTTTTTTTTTAAAAGATCATAAAGGGATTCTTGCAATCTCTCACGAAAGCAGCCGGCTGCTGAAAAATCCCTTCCAGTCCTTCTGGGGTGGTGTCGCATGAGGTTTTCCTCAGGAGGGGACAGAATAAGAGAAGTTTAGAGCGGATTGACTATGTAGATTGCAACTCGTCCAGAAGTTCTCAAACTTGGGCAGGCATCAGAACCGCTGGGACGCTCCATCAAACCCACGTGCTGGTCCTCACCCCGAACCTGGGCCACTACATCTGGGATAGGGCGCAGGGACCTCACGGTGTGCCAGGACGGGAGGGGGCCACACTTTGAGGGCCCCCTAACTAGTCCAACCCCCTTACTAGCAGATGGGGGGGCTATAGCTGGGAGAACTGAGCCCAAGGAAAAGCAGAACCCAAGCGTTCTCAATAGCACCCCTACTCAATCAAGGCTTTAAATATATGTATAATTATTTATATTTACATTGTATTTTATTTTTAAGATTTGTATATTTATACTTATATAATTTAAATTTATATATATGAAAATATCTATTTTATATATAAAATGTATTTATATAATTTAAACTTGTATTTATATAGATTATATTTTATTTATTATAATATTTATATGTATTATATGCTTTTATTTATTATCTATATATGGCTCTAGGCCAATAGTTCTCAAGCGTTTAATAGAAGAGTCACTGAGGGAGAGTTTACTCTAGGCACTCACAGATACTGGCTCGACACACCTGTAACAGTGATTATCAACCCTGAGGCATGTTGGAGCCAGAGATCCTGAAGTAACTCAACATCAGGATGCTTAAATGCTCCCCAGGTGGGTCAAGAGGGCAGTAAACCTGCGAAGCTCTGGGCTGGTGGAAAATCCAGACACCTTCCGCTGCACAGGCATCCCGGTGATTCGGGCAGAGCTGTGGGCTGGTCCAGGCTCGGGGGGTGGCTGCTTACAGGCTTGTGCCTCCTACTCTAGGGGACATTGAGGAGCAGAAGGGTGGTGTGGGGCCTGGAGTGAGTTCAGACGTGGTGGCGTACATGGAAACACCAGACCAAATGTAGGTGGTCTTGTAGGTGTGTGACTTTTTTTCTGAGTATATACATATTCATTTCAGGAACATTTGTTTTTTATTGAGTCATAATTGACACATAACATTATATTAGTTTCAGGTGTACAACATAATGATTCAATAATTGCATATATTGCAAAATGATCACAGTAAGTTAACGTCCATCACCATACATAGCTACAAATTTTGTTTTCTTAGGAGAACTCTTAAGTAAAACCTATTCTTTCAGCAACTTTTAAAATGCAATACAGTATCATTAACTACAGCCACCATGCTGTACATGACACCGCAGGACTTATTTATCCTGTAACTGGAAGTGTGTCCCTTTCGGCCTCTGTTGGGGTGTGATGTCGATCCTGTCAGCTCCCTTAGTCACTTTCCTTGTCTCCCTGTAGCTTCCTCAATAACAAAGTCAGAGAGAAGCTGCAGCCTGGTTCTGGTGTCTGGGAGAAGAGAATAATTAGGATTCTGAGGTGTCTGTTCTAGCTCCGAGCCTCATGCGACCTGAGCAGTTAATGTCAACTCCTGACCTTTAAAATACGGGAATATTATTAGTATGGTTTTCTGAGAACTAAATTTTAAAGCACTATAGAAATGGCAGATACTATATTAACCAGTGACTCATGCATGGAAGCTTAAGGTAAAAGAAATATCGCTTCACTAAATTAGACCTGGAAATTCTCTTGGAACTTGTATCGAATTTCTCCTTGCTTCTAGATACATACTTTCAAATTCAAAACCCAGAACCCCTGGGTGTGAAAGTTTGAGGATTATAATAAGACAGTTTCTTCTCAGATAATGGGAGGACAGACCTATTAAGATATATAAGTGAGAAGAACGAGATCAAGGTTTTAAGGAATAAAATTCCACTGAAAACTTTAAAAGTCTGTATTTCTTATCACTTGAAAGGCAGATGAGGAATTATGGGATAGTAGCAATGCAATATGCATATATAATGCAATATGGATGTTTACAGTTTGAAGTTTCTTATTACGGGAAGACCTAGAAATGCTTGGATAAAATCCTTTGTCCTAGACATGTTACCAATATTAATATCCCTTCAGCATCATACAATCCACGTTGACAACCTGTCTTCTGCATAAGAGTCAATAAAGTCATTACTTATAATCACATATTTTTTTTCTAGGCAGAAATTTTCCTAGGTAAGTTTACCAGTCATTTGAAATATTCAGAAATTCAAATAGCTATGAAGTGGAGACTTTGGTTTGAGGACGCAAGTGAATAGTGCCCTCTGGTGGTATGACGCAGCAACTGAAATGCATCTGATTTCCTCTAGAATTATTAAACTACAATTCTACAGCTTCTTAAAAGTCAGACTTTATGGGGAAAAGACAGACTCTTTAAAAAATGGTGTTGGGAATGTTGGACAGCTACATCTAAGAGAATGAAACCAGATCGCTGTCTTACACCACACACAGACGTAAATTCTAAATAGATCAAAGACCTAAATGTGAGCCATGAAACTATAAAACTCTTAGAAGGAAAAAAAATAGGCAAGCATCTCATGTACATTAGCTTGAGCAACTTTCTTTCTGGTTGTGTTTCCCCGGAGAAAGGGAAAATAAACAAGAGGGGGGGAAAAAAGCAAAAACAAACAAATGGGATTACATCAAACAAAAAAATTTCTGCACAACAAAGGACACCCTCAACAAAACAAAAAGGCAAACTACCAAATGTAAGAATGTATCTGCAAATGATATATCCAGTAAGGGGCTAACATCTAAAAATATGCAAAGAATTCATATAACTCAACACCAAAAAACCCCAAATGATGGGCAGAGGACCTGAACAGACAATTGTCCAAAGACATATAGATGGCCAACAGGCACATGAACAGATGCTCCACATCGCTTATCATCAGGGAAATGCAAATCAAGACCTCAGTGAGACATCACCTCACACCAGTCAGAATGGCCACCATCCTAAAGTCAAGAAATAACAAGTGTTGGTGAGGATGTGGAGAAAAGGAAACCCTCTTACAGGGTTGGTGGAAATGTTAACTCGTGCAGCCACTGTGGAAACAGTATGGAGGCTCCTCAAAACACTAGAAGTAGAAATACCATAAGACCCAGTAATTCCACTTCTGGGAGTTTACCTGAAGAAAACAAGATCACTAATTTGAAAAGGTACCTGCCCACCTATGTGCACTGCAGCATTGTTTACAGTAGCCAAGATAGGGAAGCAACTCAGGTGCCCATCACTAGATGAATGGATAAACAAGATGTGTACATACACACAAAGGAACACTGCCCATAAGAAAGAAGGAAAACTTGCCCTTTGGGACAATATGGATGGATCTACAGTGTATCATGCTCAGTGAAATAAGCCAGGCAGAGACAGACAAATACCATATGATTTCACTTACATGTGGAACCTAAAAACAAACAGAAAAGAAATGGGCGCACAAATACAGACAACAGACTGTTGGTTCTCATGGGGAAAGGGGCAGGGGGATAGATGAAATAGGTAAAGGAGATACAGAGGTACAAACTGCAGACTGTAAAATAAATTAGACATAGGAATGGAAGTAGGACATATGGAATAGAACCAATAATATTGCAATTCCTTGGGTATTACATGGGGTTGATAATGGAGTAACTCCACTCACTGTGGCAAGCAACTGGTAATGTATATAATCATTGAGTCACTATGCTGTACATCTGAAATCAGTGTAATGTTGTATATCAACTTCATTCCAATAAAATAAAAGGCAGGATAACTATTTACCCTAAGGGGCGTGGTAATGACAGGAAAGGGAGAATGAAGGGCTTTGCTGGGGCTGGTGATATTCTGTTTCTTGATTTGAGGTTAGTTAGACCTTTGTATTCACTTTGTTAAAAATTCAACCAGCTTTACACTTACAATTTGTGTATTTTTACGTCTTTATGTGATACTCTAATAAAAGTTTTAAAGTTCCAAAAAACAAGTCAGACTTTCATACTAACCTCAAGGAATTTTTACACTTCCAAAGACCCGCTGTACAATAGACTGTATTAGGACATGCTATTTAGATTGTGTCGTTATTTAGGTTGTCTATCCTATAAGCCCGAGAGAAAATGTAAGTTGCGGCAGTGTTCCATTAGGAAATAATTTGTAATTAAAAAGCAGCACTGTAGGTTGTGAATACAGGCCTTTTGATGTTGTGCTGGGATCTGAATGCAATGTGTGCAATCTTCTCCGGCAGGTTTTGGGAACAGGTATCTGGAATGATCTGGTGTGATTCTACATGAAGACAGGCTTTCTGGCCAAATGACGTTCTAGGGTCCCTTCTGACCACTTTGTTCTGTTAAATTTCCCCTGACAATCTGTCTCCTCATGACGCTGTGCAACATTAACAAACGAAAGGAAAATACAAACCTAAGAAAACAGGTTAAACATGGCCATACGTCCAGAACGCTTCAGCTCCACCAACACCGTCTCGTATTTCAGCCTCTCCATTATATTTTTTCCAAATTTTCTACCATGAGAAAGTTTATTAGGTCACAATCAGAGGTCATTATTATTGTCGTAAATGGATTGCTCTGGGTGAGTGGCAGAAGCAAATGTAACACAGGACCAGCTAAGCTCATGTCTAGACCAGCTAATGAAAATGATGGGTACAGAATTAATTTCACGAAGAAGTGAGAGGATTTGAAGAGCCATTGTGGAGATCACTGTAATGGCTTAAACATGTGACATGGCAGTTGAAATGAAAGAAGTGATAAATCGAACTTGAAAGATTTGGCATGCCCGTAGCGAGGCCACATCTCTAGAAGGAACTGCGGGAAAGCAGTAGGGAAAGACCACGAGCCAATGATATGTCCGTGGGAACCAAGTCAAACAGGGTGAGTATGACGGGGTTCCTAAGTCCTAAGCGGCCCCTCCCTGCGCTCTGCCTTCACAGCATCGCCGCCATGATACTCAGGTGTGAACCGGGGTTCTTGCCAGAAGAGCAAAACAAACCAGGTGATTTCAGGTGTACGCACACACCCCAAGGCTGGAGTTGGTGCCTTAAAGCACTTCTTACAAACTGGAGCAGGCAGACAGCTACAGGTGCTAAGCAGGCCAGAAATTAAACAGAATTGAGGTCCTTATCCTTCAGGAAAATAGCTGACATCTTCAAGAAATGTTGATTCATTTTAGAAGCAAAGCACACACGGCTCCTAGATAGGAAACTCTTTACGTGGAAATACTGTGTTAAGGAACATGCAGCCTCAGAAACATTTACCATTTTCCCAGGCACCTGAAACCACTTCAGCAAGTGTGTGTGTGTGTGTGTGTGTGTGTGTGTGTGTGTGTGAGAGAGAGAGAGAGAGAGAGAGAGAGAGGGTTAGAAAAGGTAACATATTTGTTACACTTCAATTGTTTCAGGAAAGCAAAGCAGAGAACCCACAGAGTTTTTGAGAGGAAAAAAAATCAACGTCACAATAATAACTAAGAGCAGGAGTAGAATGATAATTATCACATAAACAATATGGTGAGTTAGCAGCCTGGCACGCGGAAGCTTCATATAAAGGCTCTTACAAAAACCTCATACAAGAGGCACAAACCGGGGGTAGGTGGCACACATGCACACCGATGTACATGTAAGGGAAGCCTCAGATTCTAGTTTTCTATTATCTTGAATGGGCCTTACATTTGTTCTGTATTAGGAAAAAGGAAAGAAATATTAATTACAGAAGTATATTAGGCTACTTATACTTTTGTTCTCAAAATCTTCTGCCATTTAAACACTGTAACATCACTCCTTTCCCCGGCGTAGCTCCTGGAGAGGTTGACTGCCATCCGTCCGTCTCCTAATCAGGACGGGGGGTGCGCCAGCACAATATGCGTGTGCATTTCTAGGCATTTGTAAAAACTCAGATCACCTGAAAAGCCAGCTTTTCAATGATGGCCCAAGGAGTTCATTATGATACCAAATTAATTATCTTTGTGTCCCCACCTAGAATGGCCACTTAGCAGCCAAAGAACGTGGTGTGGTGAGAAGTCCTTTCTGCCATGTTCTTTCATGAAAGTAGTTTCATACTTAGGCCATCTTCTAGAACCTTCCATATCTCTCTCTCTCTACTGGTTCCATTCCTTCTGCCTTCAAATGGGTGCTAGGTATCTTTAAAGAGTGAATGGCAAGGTCATGAGAAGATGCTATTAAGGTGTAAAAGCAAACAGTTGCTTTTGTCTGGATCCCAGCAGGGCTAAACCCTAGGAATAAGGGTCACAGCCTAAGAGTATGGACCGTGCACTAGGAAAAGGGCAAAATTGAAACAGACCAGCCTAACACAGCCTAAAACTAACCCTGGATGGGACCGAGGTGACAGGTGGTACACCACCTGCTTCCCAAAGGACACATCTCTCTCCTTGGGAAACGTGACATCGCCCAGCGCTCCACAGAGTTTCATCTACAATGTCCAGTATCCAATCCCAAAGGATGAGGCATGTTAAGGACTTGGAGAATAACTATGGTAAATAAACAGAGAAGATACAAAAGTCAAACAATTCTTAGAACCAGAGATTATAGTAACAACACAAGAATTCAACAGATACATTTAATGGCAGGTTAAAAGCAACAGAATAGATTAGTAAACGTGAAGATTAATAGCTAGGAAGTATCCAGGTTGGTGAACAGAAAAAATTTAATGGGGCAATACAGGTGAGACCAAATTGCAGAGGATTAAAGAAAACAGAAATACTGTATACGACTTGTTTGAAATAAGAGTGAAAACAAGATTATAAATGCAATGTGACAAGAAAACATGAGTAAGAATTTTTCAAGATTAAAAAAAAAATCAACTGTTTTTTTTCTGTTTTATTTCACTATGGGGGAAAATACATAAAACAGCAGAAATAATGAGTGTGCAGAACTGACAAATGTTAAGAAAGTTCATACAATGATAAAGCTGCTTCCTTAACAAAGTTATTTCAGTGTTACTATAGCCTTTCTTCCCACTTTCTTGCTAAAATGGTAGCCAGAAGCCCTGCTTTTACTCTCGAAGGTGGTGTCTGACAAAAAGCTCAGATTTTTTCACCATGGCGCGTCTGTCTGACGCTTGATATTCAGCCCCGGTCTCCTCAGCAGCGGATGGCTGAGGAAAGCCATCAAGTCTTCTAGCCTCCATGCCAGGGCTGGGGTAGGGCGAGACAGGAGAGGCGCCTAGGGCAGGTGCCACCCTGAAGGGCAGTGCCCTCTCCTTTCTATGCTCTGCTCCGCCTGCCTCACCCTAGCTGCCCCTGCTGAGAGCTGCCATTTTCTGCTGAGTCTTAAGATTCAATAACTTGAAAGGAATCTGTATACAGATTTTGGGGGCTCAGTGCTGTGAGCCTCCCTTTCTGGGATTTGACCCTCAATGTGGTGTTGTTCTGACAGTCCTGAACTTGTTTCCACGTCTCAGTAAGAACGCCACTTCCTTTTTGCAGGTTTTCACCCCATGGCACCTCAAGGAACTGGAAAGTGGCCTTAGGGGAGAAACAGGGTAAAAGCACTGCTCCCGTCTGTGCTTTTTTTCATTCGAAACTGGTAGGCCTTTCCCGGCTGCATCGGTTGACCTCTACTGCATTCCAAATTTTATTTTCATGCTTTGTCCCACCGAATTCCTCTCTTCATGACTGATTGAACCTGCACTACTTAGTCTGGACTCTGATCTTCTGTTCACGCTGCTTCTCCTGATGCAGACCCTCTTCCTTCCCCCTCCCAAACCAAGCCCATCCTTCCTGCTCCACCTGAATCCCACTTCCTCAAATCATAGGTGCATTTATCACAAAATCATTTTCATGAACAGGACAAAACATTTTATGTTAATGGAAAAGAGTAAAGTTCCTAACCATATGTAACAGAATTTTTGAAATGTATTGGGAAAAGAATTTTAGATGATTTATTTTTAAAAGGTTAATGGTTATTTATAGGCATTATGGCATTACGTATTTTTAGAGGTTTTCCATATTTGAAATTAACAAAAAAGGTTATTGCTTATTTCCAGGTGATGGGATTATTATGCACTATTTTAATTTTCTTTCAAGGGTCTCCACATTCTCTATGGAGTACAGCGTTACTTTTATAACAAAAAGATATTCTTTTAATAATTATCAATGAAAGTAGACATACATGGTTGATGTATTTAGCATTCATAATGGATGAGCATTCATAATGGAGCTCCTCACAGCCTAGAGGGGACGTGTTCACCGAGGCACAGCAACGTCAGCATACTTAACATTTAAAAATGGTTGATGGTAGAACATTTTCTTTAAACCACAAGTAAGAAGAAAAAGAAAAACGTAGGAGTTATAGTAGACCACACACACGCACTCAAAGCGAATCATCCAGGTAGAGAGTGGACATGGGAATGAATTTAGTTGTGGCACTGATGTATTTGTAGAACTCTACAATTTTATCAACTTGTTTTTATAGCATAGTTTGATAAATCTACTCACGTTTTAGTCTCTTGGTACTGGTGTAACCAGGCTTTGCGTGTTCTTTTCAAATTAACATAATTAGGAAAATAAAGTAGGAAAAATTCTAAAATGGTTTCTCCAAAAGGTTTTGAACATTTTTGTTTTCAGGCCACTTTTCCTGACCCCATGAAGTACGTATCTTGATTCACAAACTTCCACCATCCATGTTGGTAATGCAGGCTGACTGGACTCACGTTTCCTTCATTCATTCAGACTCAATTTACACCTACATTATCGTAAGTTCCATGTTTATGATCACCGATATCTGAGGATACATTAGAACTGTTTCATTCATCTTAGATTGGTGTAAATAGTGCCTAAGTGGCCTTTTGTTCATTCATTCAATTAAGCAATCATCCATATCATGACAAAACCTCCAGAACTCATCATAAATGCCAACGTTATATGTTTTATTTTTAATCAAGTCATTTCTTTAAACCTCAAAATATCCATAATTGACAGAATATGACATTAGCTTGGAATGAGAATATAAAATCCACGGTCTGCGGAAAGGCCAACAGTACTTTAACCCATCAAGATGACTTGTCCATGAGTGAGGCGCCATCCCAAATTATCCACTCCTTTTTGTCCTTTAAAAACATTCAGTTCAAGTGTCTTTTATTTTCACTTGTAAACAACATGAGTCAAAATGGACGAGGTAATCTAAATACTACACAGGATAATTTAAAAACACTAGATAAAACACCATATTAAAGACATATAAGAAATCAGTGTTCACTTTGGTCTGTCATATGGTTAGAGTTGTTAATACCAAAAATCAACACATACTAATTCAAGCCAGCTTGGTGGTGTGCGCCAGTGGTAGAAAGATGTTAAGTAATTCAAAAGAGGTAGTCAACACCATTTTCAAGCTGGTAACTCTCACAAGTGTTAAGCCACAGATGTATTAAATATCGTAGTTTTGCACAGTACAGTACTTTACCATAATCTTGCAGCTTTGTTCCAAATACAAAATTTTAAAACGATTCATAGGTCAACCTCTCACTCTAAATGAACAACTAGGACACAGATCTCACAACCACCACACATCTGAAAGAGGCCGTTGACAGCTATGAAGACAGAATTTGAGACTTTTAACAAGTTGTTCTCCTCTAAAACAAATAAATCTCATTAAGACATCTAGAAAATTAAAATCAGTGCAGCCGCAACTTGCACGTGCTTTCCCAAATTTTATAACCAAACGGGAAATACACATAATATATTTTATGATAAACATCTTAAGAGAAAACAGATAAATTAACTTAAATTAACTTTTAAGACTTAATGAGATTTCCCATGTCCTGTATAATCATCTTACAGTGAATGTTACAAAGTCTATTAACACTTATGGGCTTCTATTCACAAACTAAATACAACTAGCAGTAACTTGGGGCCACACTGGTGCAAAATAAAACAGGGCCGGAATATGAAAAAAATATCGGCAATAAAAACATCCTATATTCGTAGGTGGACCGGTGTTAATAACGATGTTTCTTGATCTTTCCTCCTACATTGCACACCAAACTTCCAAGTTTTAAGCAGGTAAAAATCTTTCTAAATCTTTCAATTGTAAAAATACATCCAAAGTCTTCTAGCAAAGACTAGAAATCCAAGTATAAAAACGTTTCTACTATAATCTGCCATGTAGCAATGAGTAGCTCACAGGGCTAAGAGACCAGTAGTGCATCTCTCTTAGTTAGGAATTACATTTGTGATGACATGGGGGTGGGGTGAAGGGGCAACTAATTCACAGGCCTCCTGACCAACCCCTTGGTAATCCCGGTAAACTGATGCTTCACACAGACCCTTCCCCTCAGTAGCTAGAAATGGCATTGCACGCCCACTCTGTGTTCACTCACTCCTCGGCAAGCCAGTGCTAGTCAGCTAGGTGCCTGGGCGACGGCACTGCAAAACACTTGGCCTCAAGGCAGCACAGACACAAATGACAGAGACTGGCAGCTCTTAGACTTTTGCCCGGCACACACACACTTACACGCCAACCTCTCCTTCCCGCGGCCTCTCCCAGCCCCCGACCTCTGGGCAAAGCAGCTATTTTCGAGATTGCTTCTGTGTTCTGTTTCGCTTCAGTGTTAGAGTGCCCATAAGTCTTTAAACTAAATACACGAGAACTTTTTAAGGAAATGTTTAGGGACTTTGCTAACTAAATGAGATGCTTCATTATTCACAAGTGTTTGTCCGAAACATGCATTGTGAATTATTATCACAATAGAGATAAAAAGTTCTGTACCAGAGAATTCTCAGCCACTGTAAGGCTGAAGCAGCATAAAGGTGTGCTAGGCATCAACTATGAGGTAGCCTTTTGCTGTAAACAGAGTAATATTTCACCCATGTAAATGGACACTGTGCGCACACCCGTGATATTCACATATGCAAGGAGTTTGGGAGTTCTGCCACAGAGCACTTCCGTGTGAAATAAGAACAGCAGAACTGACAGCTGATATTTGGAAATTTTGATCTTTGTCAAACTCAGAGGTAGTTATTACTAACACATCAGTACTTAATACTTATACAAAGATCTAAGTTATTTGGTTTGTTTTGAATAAGCAGGACTGTAGGCTATTCTGTAAAGAAACAACGTTAGATGGCATGTTCCCTGAGCAAAGTTCTTTGTCCTGAGTATGTTATGTAATAGTGATAATATTCTTATATAAAAATAAACCCCGACTTTTAAGCATAAGATAGGTTTGGTATGTGCTCTTAGTTCAGTCTGGCAAGATGCTTCAAATGATTTAAAAATGCACCCATAAGGTCCACAGATATGTTTCTTTTTTGAAACATTAAAAAGAAAAAAAAATTTTTTTTTCAACTATGATCATAGCTCTGAACTTCTTTTATGTAAACAGGGAATGTCCAATTCTCAAGTCTGTAATTTCCTAATTCTATAAGGTCAAGGAACTTTGGTTTGGATTTTCAAAGTGACTTACTATGTTTTGCTTTTTTTTTTTTTTTACTGTTAACCTGCGTATTATTATACCTGCTAAAAAATTAAGCGATGCCACTTTGATTTGTCTACATAATTTAAATAAGCTTACAATCCTCACGTAAGGCAAGGAAGAACTTCTCTACAGCTATAAATCACATTCAATATCGTCAAAGGTAAGCTTTGCCTCTCAGCACACCGGTATTTCAGTGTCTACCATGGGGAGTCTAGCAAACACTTCACGGGTCCAAGGTGAGTTGTAAGGGGCTGGCAGCCCGGCCTGGGGCGTGGTCTCCGAACGCAGGGCTCCTGGATCATCAGCAACTGTTCAGGCCTCCCAGGGCAGGACCGGTGGGGGCAGGAGCAGAAACTATTCCAACAGTGTATCTTGCTTCAATCATGCTATTTTCTTTTCTGATTATCTGAGCTTACACCGACAGGCTCATACAAACTACACTTATTGCCAATGTTCGGCACTGTAACTCACTGGCACCTTCTCGGAGATGGTTCCGAAATTCCTAACATCTAGAACCAGATGACACCGAAATGAATCCCTCCCATGACTGGAACCTAAAGGCACCGACACCATGACTGCTCCCCAGCCGGGTAACTACTGCAGCAGAGGCCCGGCCAGAGGAGCGTCCTCTCCCCGTCACTCAACTCACCCTGGACCCGCCGCACAGGTGACCCCGGCGGCAGGCACGAAGGAACCTCCACTTAGGCTAATGCTACTGAACAAGAGACGGGCGGCTCCCTGCAAGGACGGGCTTTGGAACCTTTGCCCCGGGCTCAGGACTCCAGCTCTTGCCCCCGGAACGCTGCACCTCTTAGGATCTTCCGCAGGTCATCAGGACCAGGCAATTGTGGACATCCACTTAATTTTCATTCTCAACCCCGGTATTTTATTCTTACCTGTGATGTTTTGTTTATTTCAGAAACAGGTCAGATCTCTCTTCAGGGGGAATAAAAACAGCCACCCAAAACACACAACGGATGACACGGGTGTCCCTCCAAGGTCTTCAGTCGTAAACAAGGAGGGGCCCCCGCTCAGAGCGACGGTCAGAGGACTGACTGAGTTGAGGGAGGCTGATGCTGCCACAATCCCTTAAAAACTTCACAACATGTAAAAGATTGTAATGAGTTGGTATCGAAATACCACTGAAAAAATCAAGTCACTACATTTTTATACTTTGCCCTCCCCCTTCATTTCTCTTAATAGGCATCTACTTCACGATCAAAACATGAATTAAAAACATTGAAATATCGGCACAGAAATTACACATTCATTGTCTTTTCTGGAGTTATGTATCCCAGACTCAAAAAAGCTTATGGCAGCCATTGGCATATGTCGTTAAGGTCCTGCTTTCCAAGCGAGTGGAGGTTGGGGGGACACTACAGATCTCAGGAAAACGAGGCAATCCCAAACTCGGGAACACTGGCGACTTAAAAACCTTTAGTACCATATGATTGGCAGCTCTGTGACGTGAAGTATACTTTGGTTCACACAAAAAGTAACAGTCGTGCTTCCAGTTTTATGTGCTATAAAGGGGGTGGGACTTCAAGAAAACTGCAGGGGTTATTTTTGAAACCATCTAAAATATGCTTTGCATGGGTTTTTCAAAAACTGGGGACGTCCGATTCTGTGAGGGAGGGTGTGTGCTTTGTGTGTACACACATGTATAAAGACAAGCCCTCTTTATATATGCGTGTCCCCATTCCTGCATGAAATCCTCCCGCACACACGCGGCCTCGGCGGGCTCCCTCCCACACCAGCGCGCAGAGACACAGCATCTCCCTCTGCGAACGGCACTAAAACCCGACGCCCTGCTCGAGTGTGATCTGCTTAGACTGATTTGTCTGTTTAAAAAAAAAATTCACAGTTCCTCAACAGTAGTTAAAAATGCCAGGCCAGCTGCTGCCTGTGACACACCGTGCCTGCGCCCGCATGAGGTAGACTTCCCGACGGGAAAGGCGGCGACGCGGGGCGCGGAGGGCGCTTAGGTCTTTTTCCGCTTCTGCACCGAGGGCCCCTTCTTGCCCTGCTCGTCCGGCGCCGCGGCCGGCCTGGAGGGGGGCGCGTCGGGCGGCGAGCGGCCGGGGGCGTCCCGGGGGCCCGGCGGGGACGCGCGGCCCACCTCCCGGGCCGGGGGCGGCGCGGCCCTGTGCGGGCAGGCGGCCAGCATGTGCGCGATGCTCTGGCAGCAGTGGCACTTCCGCGGCTGCGGCGGCAGGCTGCACTCCTTGGCGTGGTGGTCCAGGCCGCCGCAGTTGTAGCATCTGCAACGAGAGGGCACCGTGAGGACGCGGCGCGGCGGCGGGGAGCGCGCAGGGGGCGCCCCGGTCCCCCAGGCCGGCGGCGGGGAGCGTGCACGGGGCACCCCGGTCCCCCACGCCGGCGGGGCACCCCGGTCCACACCAGCTGCCCAGACCGGGGTCGCCAAAACACCCCCCGCGAGTTATAAGGCTGCTGGGACTGAACAGAACGCACAGCGAAAACACAAGACTATGAGAGCCTGTCCATCACTGCCGCCGGGACCTGATTCTCTTATTTTGACCCGACAGGTGACTGCAAAGCAAGTCCAGCCCAGTAGAGGGCGGCCGGCGTTCAACAAAACGACCGGCGGGCGTGCACGAGACTTGCTCACGCACGCAGCCGTTGACATTGTGCGCAGGGGCAGCCTGCTCAGCGATTGGGGAAATGAGAGACCGAATTAAATTTTATCACTGTAACATTTCTTTGGGTGTTAATTATTTTGACTGTGGAAACCAGCTGACCTGGAAGAATTTTTGTTCCTTTGTACGAATTAAGGGGCGCGGTGAGATTTGATATATAAGAGAGAGGGAGGCCTGTGGTGAATGATATCTGGCAAATTACCAAGTAATTTTAGAGCAATACAGTAAGTATCTGCATCAGAAGAATACTATAAAAGAAAGCTTCCAAATTCTTAGACCGGATTAAGAGAGGTCGGTGTTAGTTCAGTGACAGGAAGAATTTACTTTCTTTTCCTTCTGTAAGAAATTAGTTTTCCTTTAAAGTAAATTCTTCACGTTGAAATAAACATAAATCCATCCTTTGAATGCACACTGGGGGCGTGGCTTCGTACTAGATGTTTAAAAAATTGACTTAGCTTTTAAAAAGTTAAATTATTTGGAAGATAATATTGGCATGATGTGAGATTTTCTTTTAAAATTTTATATTAAAACAACAGAACAGCATAAAGTGGAGGAAATAAAATCAGATATTTGCAAAGGCTTTTTTTTTTTAATCTACCTGAGTACAGAACTTGTTTTTTGATTTGTCTCTGTAATGAAATGCTTTAAGAACTTTCTATTTTAAACTCATTTTCAAAGACTTTCATGATGCCACAGTTCTCACTATGAGGCACAGTCAGTGTTGAAAAAAAATGTTGCAAAATAAATGCTGTAAGAATCAGCTTAATCCATGATGACAACAAAAGAGCTAATCACAATTAATTAGGTGTATGTGAACGGCAAGCTTAGTAACATATTATTAGCATGTATTTCAAAGACAAACCACTAGGATACTATGAACCCACTGAGCAGTATTTGTAGGATGCTTCGTATTTCATCTTCTGGGATAGGTTATGAAGAGTGACTATTTTTTACTTGGCAAACACTAGGTTAACTATGGCCTGCTCCCTCCAGGTGTTGATATTACTTTACGGATTTTAGAATAACAGGTTCACAAGTGGGCTTGTATTCTTTGCAATAAACAACAAGTATTTACCTTCAGGAAAAAAGAATGCATCGGATTATCAAAAATTAAAGGGAAAAACCAAGAAATTGCTTTTTCTGATTATATCATTTATTGTGCAATTGCAGACCTTAACATAATAAACTTGTTTCAGCCTTGTGTTCTAACAGGTAATGCAAAATTAAAGAATAATAAAAATTACTGATTAATTCTGGAAAATCAGGTCCCCAAAACAGCAACCTCAAAAATGGCATCTTTGAAAAAAATACAACCCTCTACTTATAATGTTTTCTCATGTAGTTCTCCTTTATAATGGATAAGTAAATTCTTAAATTAAATTTGCCCATCTATAAAATATCTGCTTTTGAATTAAATTCACTTCCTTAAGGATAACATCCACTCAGGAGCTCATTTTCGAAGAGAGAGAAAATAGGTTAAAGGCTTCAGTAAAAGAGCAGGTCCATCAATTTCCTCAGTGGCTGTGGTATGTATGCACTGTGTTACCCAATTCAGGAACCATTCCGCCCATCATCTACCCAGGGCCTGATGTCAGGCTTCCGCTTTCACAAATGGGGTCTTCCATCATATTCTGTATGTGCATTTACCATTGCATTAGGATTGTACGTCATTTTTAAGGATACTGTATAATTTTGGTGCCCTTGCATTTTCATCTGCATAGTTAATCACCCCCCAGCTTTTCAGATGCGTGCTATCATTAGGCCAGACTGTCTTCCGCTCTGAAAAGATGGCATTCAGTGTATATGTGCTTAGCCTTAAAAGGGGAGGAGTGGTATTTATTCTCTTCTTATTTAATCACTCAGTGTCAATCACCCTTAGTAAGAGCGCAGATCACACCCCATTATGAAACCCCTTCCTTCCCAAGGGACTGACACCAAAATGGGAATTGTTCGGCTACCTTTCAGCTCACCGATGGTAGTAACACGCTACATACTCCATACAAGCTCTACATGGGACTAGTCTCCTTTGTTCACACTCCACACCTCTCCAAATCAGTTTGCTTTTGTTAGTATCAAGGAGTTTTACGTTGTGACGTAAGCATAAAAATGGCATGTGAGCTCACGTTATCAGCTGCATGCTTAAGAAACATAAGAACACAGACTCACAAGCAAAAGGCTATAAACAAAGAAAACTATAACCGTATTTCATTATACATTCCCATAGCCCAAAAAAGTAAAATTACTCACTCTAAGTATTATACAAAATGAGAAAACAATGGCACAAAGAATATTTTTAAAGAGAAACAAAAATGTTCAGATTAAACTTGGAACCTCATCAAGTTCTTCATAAGATCACATCATAAATATTTTAAATCTGAGTTAGCACATTCTACAAATACAACAATATAATTGGGGTCAATGTTTAAAAAGGCTACTGAAATAAAGTTTTTAAATGAAAGGGGAATGGCAACAATAGATACAGTAGGATATGCACATAGAATGGCAAAAATAAAAACAAATCTTTTAGGGTTTTGGAGTTATTAAATTACATTATGAAATAAATAATTAGGTTAAGTCTTAATATACTAAGCCAAACACATTAGTGAATAACTTGATCAAAACATATCCAAAGTTCTGAGGATTCTGCAGTAAAAATGAAAATTCTGATTGAGAAGTTAGGATTTAGATCTGCTATGACCCTTAGAAGAATTCTCATTTTTGGAAGATCCTAACCACAGTATAAGTCAATTATATTTTCAAATGATACCAGCAATAATGGTCAGAACTGAGCCCAATTGAAGCCCACTAAATTAGAATATAAATGTTAATTTTTAAATGATACCTCAATGACATAAATGAAAGACTTCATCAATTGTATTCCCTCTAGGTCCCAAAACTGATAAAAAAAATTGGGCAGAGGGGTGACACTACAGATAGAGAGCCAGCTTTGCCTGTCTCCAAGCGTCATGGAAAAGCACACAACTTGGGTGCTTCTAAATATTTGAAAATGGTGTCTTAATAAGAATTTAAGTTCTTAGCTTAATTTTAATCGAATAAAACTTATATCTGTATTAGGGGGAGAGGTTGACGGGGACATTAAGGATATGGTCACAGCGATCTGTGAGCTTCTCAAGAGGAAGGAAATGTTGAAATCACAAGGCAGGCAAAACTGGGGAGAAAGATGAGAGCAGACAGGGAAGGGCGCACTGTACGGCTGGGAGCAGGAATAAACACGGGGAAGGGCACATGAGGGACAGAAAGGATCGATGGTGTCTCCAAACATGAGGCTGGAGGGGAGGAAGGGAAGTCACAGGTGGCAAAGAAACTCGGCAACGAATATGGGACAACAGTAACTGACACTGTGGAGCCACTGTTTATCATTGTTAACCCTGATATAGTCCAAATAAAACCCAGAAATGACATTCAACGAGTCTACTGTTTTCATTTTAATATGTCTGAACACCTGTCATCTAATTCAATTGCGTGTCATCAACCCAACACCTGGGAGAGCTGGACGCCCACACGGTGTGGGGGGAGTGGATGGGCAGAAATGCCATCAGACGACCCGAGAGCTGAAGAGAGGGAAGGAGCCGGACAGAGGGGTGGCTCTGGACGGAAGCAATCTGCCCCCCACACCTCCTGAAGGTCAGAGAGGCAGACGCTGAGACCAGCCTTTCAGAAGACCCCATTTTGTTGTGGTAACTTTTAAACAATCTAAATTTACACCAGGGTATAGTTTATCCACTTCACAGGATCTGCCCCAAAATACCAGGAGGAGAGTTAGAAAACTCTGACACACCAGAGCAGTTACAGGCCTTTTGATAACAGTGTACACATTTCTGACCTCTATCAAAGTAACCTATTCTTTATGTGAATTTCTGTTTCTTTTATTTCATTCTTACATACCAACTCCTTTGACTGTAAGCCAATTCAATAATAAAACATTTTAATAAAGTTAAATTTTATCTATTTTTCTAAATACAGTAGTAAAAAGACTTAGTTTTTAAAACATTGGTTAGTGGTGGTTTATGTCCTTTTAAAAAAGGTTTTATTATACCAAAAATTTTATTTGTATCATTTGAAATAAAGAAGCCAGTATCTCCCTCAAGTACCCTAGTTCATGCTAAAAATAAAATGATCTATATATGCTGTAGGGATGAACATACTGTTAACAGAACTAAATAAAAAAATAGTAAGAGGTTCAATTTAATTTATTAAGAGCTTACTATGTTCCAGACATTGTAAAACGTTTTTAGTATGCTATGTAATTTAATCCTCCCTCAAACTCTATGAAGTACTTTCTACAATGTCTACACTGTTGATGAAAAATGTAAGACTCACAGTTTACACAGAAGGAAATGTTAATTGAAAACAAATTTTACTTGCATTTTCACTATATATTATACATTAATGTTGGGTATACATTATACCCAACAATGGTAATGTAAGTTTTATTATACAGTAAGTCTAAAAAATACAGGGTCCTGAATTTAAAATACCAACACACACACACACACACACACACACACACAGAACTGACGTAGATTTTTCTGGAGATTTGGGTTACTTCTGGCGCTATGCTGTGGGGGAGTGAGCGACTCTCTCTGGTTCTGCCATCTATAAAGTGAAATGTTAGAACTAGTCTAGTCTACTTTTCACTGCCAAAGCCCACTTTTATTTCTACCCTTCTTGTGCCTTACACGTTGAGAATTTTGTCTACAAAACCAGTAAACAATTTTGCCCTTCTCCTTAATCATATGTTTAAGGCTGTAAATCAGAACTTTAGATTGATGTGTTTATATAATGAGGGCTGTCAAACTGACTCAATGAAATTCCAGCCAAAACGAAGAAGCCTGACATTTTAGTTAAACCAGGAAGACATACTGGCACGTGGACAATTTATTTAGACCTTGAAATAAATATCGCAATGAAATTCTATTGGCCGGAGCAAGTATAAATTGAGACTGATTCTCTTGGTGGGCAATTTGACAGCATATTTCAAAATATTAGTAATACATATACCCTTTAACCCAGCACCTCTAACTCCAGGAATTTGCCTACAGGACTATTCACTAATAAGTACAATAATTTGGGTACTACGATATTGATGACAGTATTGCCCATATTGGTAAAAAATAGAAAAATTACATAATAATAATACTAACAACAATAATACTTGTAACAAAAATCAGATAATCTGGCTATAAAGTCCATGCTCTTTGCCTCTGAGCTACAAATATGTGAAAATGAAAAAGAAATTAAAGCCCATATACTGAGAAACACTCTACAGATAATAAAAGGAATGAAGTAAAAAGATATTTTTGAAAATAAGGTAGATGGATATGCATTTCACATGGAAAGATCTCCAAGGCAAGTGAAAAAAGCAACCCACAGGATATATATACTATAATCCCATTTATGTTTCAAAAACACTACATACAAGTAACTTTGCATTTTTATTTTAAATGCATGGAAAAACCACCGGAAGGATAAACAGTAAATTAACAGTGGTTACATCTGTGGGGGAGAATAAAGGTAAGGTGAAAAGGGACTTTCATTTTTATTCCATACATTCTTGCGTAGTTTCTGTTTTAAACAGACTTTATCTGTTTACTGTGTAATTAAAAAAAAAAGTAATGATGAAGTTCCACCTCCACTTTGTAATTTGACCTTCATTCCTATGGCTGGTCATCTGACCGTGAACCTGCATACCAGCAACCCTAAAATCATCTGATCTGGGAAGCTTGTTAAAAACGCTATGCCTGGGCCTTATTCCAGACCAATAAAACCAGCATCTCTGAGGGTGGAGTCCCAGGCTTAAAACCTTCCCAGGTGACGGCAAGCACACAGCTGTACCCAAACCGGGCTTTAGCACAACAGCCTTACTAAGGGGTCAGTCCCTAACGCCAACCACGAGGAATGCAGTTCAAAACAGAGTAAATCTCCCAAAACAGGTTTTGGAGTTTCAACAGGTCACACTGATGCCTTGGAAGGGAGGAAGGTGGGAAGGAAGGAAGGAAAATGATTCTCTGAAATTTACGGCTGTGACAGCACAAAAGCTCACAATTTTTACCATCACTGATCTCTGCTTATTTTAGAAGGAAAACACTGCAAAAATCTACTGAGTTTGGCTTCAGACGTGGTTTCTGTTTCGGAAACCATTATTCAATTCTTAGTTCAGCAATCAAGGATGGGTTCAATGTACAGGCACCTGCGTCATCAAAATGGGTGACAATTTACAGCTCATGAATCGATGGCTACTTTCCCTAAACTTCAACCATCATTACCAATTAACATTTATTGATTTCCCATAATAACTCTTCTAATTCTCCATCTTCTGTTGGCTGCATCTAAAACAATTCTCAAAAGCACATAAACTTGTTTCGCATAGATAGACTGTAAACTCTGTTGGTTATTTAGTGTGTAATAGATGGTTTAAAACCTGTTTGCTTAGTTATTTAGACCAACCTAAGGGTAGGTTTTCAATGTCATTTTTTAAAAAGCAAAATTTAGTCAGTGTAATTGCCATGTGGTTCTTCCTGGTGCGGAATGAACAGTAGATGTTTGGATAGCCGTGTATTGCCTAATTTTAGCCATAGTTATTAGCAAGTGTCAGTCTGTTGGGGTGTGGTATTAATGTGAATTCAAACTGCAAGCCTGCTGGCAGGACAAATGAATACTCCATGTCTCCTCTGAAACTCAGTTTTAGACCATTTACTAAACTGATCCAGGGTCTGCACTGAGTTCAAAGGGTGTTTTTTACTTACCAACTACTGTTCTAATGTCTTTGATCAGCTGGTTCTATGATGAGAAATTATCCAGCTACCTTGCTTCTTAGTGAAATCAACTGATTATAATACCCATGGAATCATTTTCATAAATTCAAGTGGAAAATAGAAAACAAAATCAATAATAATAAGAAGAGTACAATTTTGTACTAGATATTAATGAAGTGTATGTGGATAGTTATCTGGAAGGGTAGGTTCTATATGTTTATTTTATCTTGTCTCATGTCTTCTCCTCACTGCTTTTTGGATAGTCTGATGTTTATTAGCTTTTGGACACTCTGATTAATGCCATGGTGTGTCATCTGTATCGTAACTCAAACTAAAAAATGCACCAGAGTATCTTGAAAACCAGCTGAAACACAGTAATAGCTCTATTTGCAAATCTTTCATCATCTTATACAAACAAGAAGATGGAAAATGTGGGGAACAGGTACGTGATGAACGGCAGTGAAGGCTATCAAGACCAGTAGGGATGGAACATGGAGCAGTTTTAAAAGAGAAGAGGACACAGGAGGGGAGAGAAATAACTGGAGAAATGGGGGCAAAGGGAGTCCTTTTCATGTCACGGCACTTCAATCAGGTATAATTATATGCCAGGCATTTTGGTATTTCATCCCATTATGTTTAGGAGTATTTGGTAGATTTTGCAGCAGTTCCGCACAACAGTAATCTGTTGAGAGTCTATTACTTTGTACCATAACTTGAGAAGAAGCATAATAATGAATTCTAGGTCATAAGTTAAGTCTGTATTTGAAATAGAAATGTTATCTCTCTTTTATGTGACAAACAACATCCCAGACAGGTAATCTGTTCTGGCTAATGGAAAAGTTGAAAAAAAAAAAAAACAAGGAGAAAGACGTACTCCAACACAGATAACTCAGAGCTTTCCAATTTCTTGGGAGTCAAAGCAGTTTGTTATGAAATGGGGCCCACTCGCATATGCACTGGCACTCCGCCAGCCCTGCTTTCACCAAGGCAGCACAGCCGGGGGCGTGTCCAGGTGAGGACATCTCTCACACACACACGCACCCCCCTCCCCCGAGGTGTCCAGGTCAGGACATCATGCACACGCATGCACACACACACACATGCACTTCTGCAGTGGCAGTGCTGTAAGCACCCAAACTGCAGGTCTCAAGTCATCCTTGTTGGAACCAAGATCAGTTTTTCTATCACATTTGGTCACAGTGACCTTTAGGTATAGATTATTTTTAGAAGGTTAGCGCTGGTATCAAATATGAAGGAAAGGGAAGACAGCCAACATTTAACTTACCTTCAAATAGTTAAAAATTAGGTGTTTACTTAAATGGAAGAATTAGATTATAACATGCAATCTGAAAATGTTGGTTCATTTATGCACAACAGCAGCCTTGCTGTAAATTTAAAAGCCCTATGTGTGCTTGCTTTCCACCAGACATTTCACACTCACCAGCATCGGAGGTGTGACATCTGCTGTAAATAAGCATCAGTTCGGTCTGAAGAAATACAATTCCACTAGTGCTTTTGTGTCAACTTTTATACATTCTGTTTTCTTGCTCATCATATGATTTCTTCCAGGCTTGGGTTCTGTAGGCCAGCCTCATTTTTAATGGTTGTTACATCTTTCTCTTTTTGTGTACTTTGAAATTTTTCCTTTTTTACTATTAAATATTTTGGCTAGAAGCACACCAAATTTTAGAAGAGGGTCTGCATCATGACTACCTGATAAGTGAAGCAGTAATGTTATTTAGAGAAGTGGATGTAAACATCGAAGTAATATATGAAATAATTTAAATATATAATAGAAATACCTTCGGTATATAAAAATACCTTAGGTATACAAACAAGGACTGCAAAAGGAAAAAGAATCTAGCTCATATTTTTTCAGACGTACCCATGTTAAAACATAGAAGGAAGAGATAGCATGGCAAATTTCAAAGGAAAAAAATATGTATAGAAGTCGAGAATCAATTTCAGTGGCATGACCGATGAACTGTACAGAAGGTTAGATAACAATCCCAGCTTTACACCAGTTATTTGCAAGCTAGAGTCCAAAAGAGGGCTAATTTCAAATGTTATCCTGCTTTTTAGCCAAGTGAGTTATTATTATCATTATGATTATTATTATTATGCCAAATGGGTTATTCAAAGCTTTGAAGTTCCCTGGACTGGGTGACCTTCGATGCAACTAACAATGTTGGTAGCATTTGAGTTTCTATGAAGTTTTAAAACACCTCCCAATTGTTATTACTGAATCAATATTAACACTGAATTACTGCTATATTACTGAGTTAGAAAGAACTATGTGTAAACTTCCTATTTTGACAAGTTCATATGAGTGGCATTAAGAGATACTTATAGAGGACCCTCTGCCCCTGATGTGCTCTATCCAGAATGGTCCCCAGGATTAATTCGTGTGCAAGAGGCAAAGGAAGATTGTGCCAAACCGTCTCCCATCTCTACAGCTACTCAGGAATCAGAAAGAGTTAAAACCACTCCGCTGAAATCACCAAGGAGAGGCTTCTAATGATCGATAAGTTTGATCTCCTGTTCCACACCAGCTACTGCTGAGGATAATGATGAAGTACAGATGAGAAGTAAATGGCTCTGTCCACTTCCCCTCCAGCCCAATTGGTCTTCCTGTGACTGACTAGATATTGCCCTTTGCCAAGAATCAGCAGTTGTTAAATTGTTCACCATGTCCGTAGGTCGGTGGAAATTGAAGAAGCAAAATTGCTACTATGCTCAGATAACCTGCGTAAGCTGTGATATTATCTCCTCCCCGTGCAGGTCTGCTCGCGCAGATTAGAGCTTGAGGAGAGGCGGGCATGGCCGGCACCCTTGGCCCCGTGTCTGCTTCCCCTTTTCCTTCCTCAGCAGGTGCAGCTGATCCGGGGTCGCCCTCATGCCGCCCAACTTCTCCCCTGAGGAAAGCCTGACGGCCAAGCTGCTCAGGCATCGCTGCAGATCCCTGCACTGATCACGGATCCCTTAAGGAAGCCTGTTTCCCTACTGAGCATTTTAAGGCTGTGATTCTGTAAACACATGGCCACTGATACAATATAAGAGGCGGCTGTCAAGCCAGGATGGAGGTGAAAACGGAAGGTAGTCGGTACGAGAAGAGTAGCAGATAAGTCCCTGGATGGAGCCAGCATTATTTACACACATCCAAATACTCTTAGTAAGTGCTAACCACCGGCGCTGCAATCTACACATTAACAAAATGTGCTGTGCATATGCTCTAAGCCAAGAAATGGCTTGTCCTAAAGACAATTCCTTGAGTATTTGAATGACGGAGTTTTCATCTCCATCATCCTTTGAATTTGGCTGGTACATGCTAATAACTATGAAGAATTTGGCTTATTCTCTTACTGAGACGAAAGAAGGAAAGCCACTGAACAATTTTTTTTCTGTTTCCAACAACAACAAAACAATCTTGAAAAATATCCAGCAGGTGTTCTAAGAGGAGTAAACTTGTTTAGATAATACTTGATTTTTTACTTAAAAAATGTACATATTTCATAAAACTAAAAAACATCCAAAAATATGATGGCTGCAAATGACAAAATGCTATTTATCACACTGTGATGTTCTACATTTTATTTTGATAAACTAACTGAGCTCATCATACATGTAGGGAAAAAATTGTGCTTCAGTGGAAAACTGTGCCTTGTCTAGCTAGAGCTCACACTTAACGGACTACCTGATTCTGATTCTCTGGGAGTTATTTTACAGCCCTTTAAATTGCCAACACCCGATAGCAACGCAAAGTTATTGTCGCCTATTGAGAGGCAGATTCTGTACGGTAAGGTTTAACTGACTTCCCTTTCCCACTATGGAAGAAGTGGATTTTGCCTCCATTTGCATGTTTGCTTCAATATTCCTGTGCCACAAATGTGCCTTTTCTTTAGGCTCTCCTTTGAACAGGTTATAACACCTGCCTGTTTAACTGAGTTACATAAAATAACTCTTTAACACTTGCTTATTTGAGATCTGTGAGAGTCTTAATGCTACATTTTTTGAAAATTATTCTATAATTCTCATACAGTAAATGTGTGCCATAGAAGCCATTGGGTGAAATGCAAAGATCATTAGGACATCACTATGACCTTGTACTTCAGGCACATAGAAACTTGAAAAGAGGTAATTTAAATGTACAACTTTAACTCTCAGGGTTATTGGATCCAATTTTAGTTTTTGTGTTTCTTGTCAGTGATCTTACTTTTTTCCTATACCTTGAAACACTGTTTATTCTCTTTCATAATCCCAGGAATTATTCCCGACTATGCAAAAAAAAGGAGCTTAAAATAGAAAGAAAATTTAAATTTTTTCAAAGAAGATATAAAAATGGCCAACAAAAACATGGAAAGTTGCTCAACATCGCTAATCATGAGGGAAACATAAATCAAAACCACAATGTCACCTCATACCTGTTAGAATGGCTATTATCAAAAAGACAAGAGAAAACAAGTGTTGGCGAGGATGTGGAGAGAAGGGAACCCTGTGCACCACTGATGGGAATGTAAATTGGTGCAGCCACTATGGGAAACAGTATGGAGGTTCTTCAAAGAATTAAATATAGAAATACCTAAGACCCAGCAATCCCACTTCTCGGAATATATATCCAAAGGAAACAAAATCACTATCTCAGAGATATCTGTACTCGTATGCTTGTTCCAGCATTATTTACAGTAGCAATATGTGGGAACAGCCTAAGTGTCCACTTATGGATGAATGGGTAGAGAATATGTGGCATATACATACATAATGGAACATTATTCGGCCTTAAAAAGGAAATCCTGCCACTTATGACAACATGGATGGATGGGCCTCGAAGGATTCATGCTCAGTGAAATAAGTCAGACACAGAAAGACAAGCACTGTATCATCTCACTTACATGCGGAAATGAAAAAGAAAAAAGTAAACTCATAGAAACAGACAATAGAAAAGTGGTTGCCAGGGGCTGGGGGGCTGGAGAGAGAGGAAGAGGTTGGTAAAAGGATACAAACTTTCAGCTATAAAGTGAGTAAGGTCTGAGGATCTAATTATCACATGGTGACTATAGTTCATAACAATGTATTGTAATAATTGAAATTTCCTAAGACAGAAGAACCTAACTGTTCTTACCAAATATATAGAAAAATAAAAACAGGACGAAATAAGTGAGGTTGATGGATGTGTTAATTAACTAGATAAGAGGAATCCTTTCACAAGTGTATGTACATCAAAGCATCACAACGCACACTTTACATATCTTACAATTTCATTGTCAATTATACCTTAATAAAGCTGGAGGGGAAAAAGGAAGACTATTGCCCTTACAGGACGGACTTCATGCTACCCTAATACTTTTTCTCTTCTCATATTTTGTAGGATTTTCCGCTCAGCTTGCCTGTATCTCAACTGACCATGGGCGACAACACTGAAACGGAGGCCATGAGTCTCTGGCTCTCGTTTTTGGCTCTGCTCCAACTCACTTGCAAGACAGACCTAGGATTTGAATTCTCTTGATTCTCTCCCTATTTGAACGCCTATGATCTTGATACATCTCTATCCTCATGGCGGGCAAGAGACCCAGATTTAGCTAACGTTTCAGTCTTTTTCTTTTTAACCTTTCACTGGATGCAGTTGAGAATTTGGAAATTTTCCTTTTCTGTCCATAGGGCAAAGAGAAGAACACCGACAGAAGGGTGGATGCGCAGAAGGGACAAGAGTGCGGTGCACTAGTTTCTCATAAAAGAATTATTGAAGTAAGTCAGTCCAAGCTGGGAGGAGATGCAGCTGACACCAGAAGGAACTCAGAGGATAACAAAAAAAAAAAAAAAAAGGAGAGAGGATTTCAAATACCTACACTCAGTTGTCTCAATCTCCTCTAATTTCATAACCTTAAATATCAGTTACACTACAAGTTCAACTGGAATCAAGATTATATAAATTATCGCTCAAGTGTCCCATGCAATCCTGGAGTTCAAAACTGTTGGCAGAGAACTTAATCTGCTTGATATTATTCTGTACTACCTCCATAGTATTCTATTGATCATACATTTAAATAATTTTCTGTGCACTGGGAAATAAGCATTTTGACTTTAAAGCTTTCACAGAAAAAAAACTAACAATGCGGGGATTATCCAGAGGATGATAAAATTGTGAACTAAATCATCACCGTTTCTTCACCCTCCAGTGTTGTTACTGCGTTGCCCAAGGTGCTGTCTGACCCTCCCAGAAGGGATAAGAGGTGTCAGAAGACAGGATTTTGGGGGTCCTTTTCTTTTTAACCTTTCATTGAACACAGTTGAGAATTCAGAATTTTTCATTTTCTGTCCTTAATGGCAAAGAAAAGAAAACTGACGGATGTTTTGCGATCATTAGATGAGCGAAGGGCACACACACGAGGCAGGCACCCGTACTCCGGGGCCGCCCGTGAGCGGAACATTGATCGTGTCGTTGAATCTTAGACTATGAGTCTTTACATAAGATAATACCTTAGACTATTTTCTCAAACTCAAGAATTACGTCCACAATATACTCCTATGGACAAAAAGGACATCTATTACGCAGTTAGTCATTCTACAAGGACGATGTCATCACGCAGTATTTTTTTGACAAGAAATTTTTGCTGGAAGGACATGGAACAGTATTCTTTCACCTTGTTACCAAGTTTTTGCTGGAACATTTACTCTGGTCTGGTTCATAAGGGGCTAGATGCTGAAGACACTGATGGAAAGGGGATGAGGAGCACAGAATGAGAAGTTCACAGAACTGATTGTTCTGATCAATGTCTAAAAATGAAAACATTTTGTTATTTTAGACTAAAGACAATGACCACCGTCTCTGCAACAAAATTACGAGCCACGAAAATGTTCAACGCATTGCATTTTGAGGGTAGAAGTGCAAGAAAAAGAACCAAAGGTATAAGAAGCTGAAAATTCCCAGTAATTTATTTGAAATCTGGATCAGTATTTTATTAGACGGGTGTGCTCCACGCTCACCCATGAGCAGTTGCTTTGGATATTGCCCATTTGGGGTAGGTACATCTTCACACCAGAAAAATATGGAATAAAATTTGGATTTGTTACCTTCAAATTCATAGTAACTTCCAATACAGCTGTTTCTCACAAAATCCCTTTATATATTAAAAAATATTTGTATTGACATACATACAAAAAAATGCACAAATCTTAGATACAACTTGCTGTATTTTGACATGTATATACATACACTCATGTAACCATCACCCAGATCAAGATATCAAAATCTTAATAATTATTTTCTCCTTCATTTATTCACCTATCCCATCACCCTTCACCCTTACAGCAACTACCAGTCTGTTCTCCATGTCTATTTCTGTTTTGTTTTGTTTTTTAGATTCCAAATATAAGTGAAATGATTTGATATTTTTTCTTTCTGTGACATATTTCACTTAGTTTAATACCCCCAAGGTCCAGCCATGTTGTCACAAATGTCAAGAGTTCATTCTTTTTTTATTGCTGAGTAAATTTCATTGTATATTATGTATTACTTCCCTTTTATCCATCCATGTATCAATGGACATTTAAGTTACTTTCACATTTTTATATGTGTAAATTATTTGTAAAATGACTTTTAAAATATATTTTTAAAGGGTCCATTGGACTCAGGTGGTAAATGGTGATGACTATGCTTCCTGGTATATTGGTGGCAAATAAAGTGTAGACTCTGATAAATAGTGTAAGAGATAGAAAATATTGTAACTTTTCAAGAGAAGACATGATCACAATTACTGGGAGAAGTAGGAATGGTTTGTAAAGGCGGTGGCCTGGCTACAATAAGCTAGTTTAAAACTGTTAAAAATGAGAAAGGTTTATACAGACGGAAGTAAAAAACATGTTAGGTGGATATATGGCACGAGGAAGAAGACAGCAGTGGAAAACTGGAGGATATGTTTTGGAGAACAAGTTGGCCAGCTTGGAAGAGAAAATGGAAACCAAGATTCCTAAGCAGAATATTAAATACACCCCATAATTCAATATTTTAGAAATCTTTCATTTCATAGTTGAAAAGAACCGACTTTCGAAGTGGACACACTGCTCGTGACCGTGAACCCCATAAAGGCCGGCCCAGGGCTTCAGCCTATAGCTCCACTGATCCGTGATGAATCACTTAATCTCGCTGGGTCCCCTCATCCATAAGTAAGTTGCAGCAGCCAGAAATCCCTTTTTTAAAGATGATAGGAATTCCCATTTATTTCACATGGTTGCTGCTGGTCTCAAATGAGATAAATATTTTAAAACGCTCTGCAAACTACGAAGTCCTGTATAAGTGGTGGGTGTGATTTCTTTCCCTCAACTTGAGCATTATCTTCCCAAAGCGCTTTCCACCCTGCCGGCGGGGAGAGGATCAGTGGGAGAAGAGCTGAAGTTCTCACGAATCAGGGGGAAGAGCAAAAATAAAAAACAGGAAAGCCTTAAGGTATTTTTTTCCTTTTCGAGAAAAGTAAAGAGAACAAAGTAAATAGCCTAGTAGTGATATTTTGCTTATCTCATGGATGGTCTGTAAGTAATCTGCATTCCCCACTCCTGTTCATTGGGATTTACTTTACCATCTCCTTATGCTTGTCTATCATGTATCCTTAGAAAAACTGACTCCTGAATTTTGATGAGATACTAGTAAATTAGTTTGTTGCAGATGCTGTATATTTTTTCCCATATACATATATATAGGTTGCTGTTGAAATGCTCAGTATTTTTATTATTTGTATCTTGGAGTCGCTAAAAATCAAATCTCAGAGTATGTTTTAATAAATTCTGTCAGAAAATTTTATAGATGAAGAAAATTATAAAGGCATTAATCTGTGTATAATATAGTTTTATGTATGGGGGATTTACTCACTATTCCTGTGTTCTAGGAACTATTCTTTCAGGATATCCCATTATATTGGTTTCCTTTGTACCTTTTTAGATTATTTTCCTATCTTATTTTCAGTACTTTCTTGGATTCACCAAGATCTAAACTTCTGTCTGTCTATCATGTATCCTTAGAAAAACTGATTCAATTCCTTTAAACAAAGTATTTTCTTTATGCTGATCACTCACCAATTCTTCCCACTTTGATGTCTTCCTGTAATTTCAAACTCAATTTATTTCTTCAAGGCCATTTGATCCCCAGTTTCCAGATCTCTCCCAATACTGACAGATTTTCCTGTAAGTTCCATCATTCATCATTGCATTCATAATATTTATTGCTACATTACTTGGTTGGCTCAAAGAAAAGGACAAGGTATCATTAAGATCTTCACTATATTTTTGTCCTTTTAAAGCAAAATGGAAACATAAAGCTTACTCTTGAGTCAACTCTTAAACCTACGAATAGTCTTATCAGTTTGCTGCCCATTTGGGGACAGTTTTCTGGTCCCCTGTCTTTATGTCATGCCAAAGGCTAAGTGATATTCCAAGTACCACCATCAGCCCACCTGACCCACTCAATCACCAACCAGTGACGACCATATTAGTTTTACCTTCAATAGTGTAAGGGAAGCAAACAAAAACTTGTTAAGTCAGTAACTTTGTATTACCTTTTAAAATAGTGTAATAAAAACAATGAAAAGGAATACTATTATGAGCTGTTAGAACATGAGTGAAGGTGAAAAAGAGGGGCTGCCCATGGGCAACGTCATTAAAGTAGGGGAGGTGTAGAGTGGCATATGGCAAAAAGACATAAAAGCACAACTCCCCACCTACCATACTTTCTGTACCAAATATTACTGTCATGTATTCTAGACAATATTTCAGGGTCACAGGTACCCACTGAGTTATCACCTAACCCTATGGCAGAAACCTCTTCTCCTGGGCAAAAATGCCTAAATTCAGCTCAATTTCCTTAAATCATTTTTTGCAAGCCTTTTATAATTTTTTGACTAAGCGTCAGGAGTTTTCAAAGAAGTGGTCATGCAAGAACTGAAAGTACATGTGAATGTGGTGCCTTTTGCAGTCCTGCTAGTCTGGGGCCTGAGGAGATGCTATGGTTGAATCATGGATTGGGGAACATCATTCCGAGGACAGATGGTGGTCGGGGCCACGGGACAGAGGTCAGCTAGCAAAATGTGAAGTGAGAAGAGGACTGCAGACAAAGTTTGCAGAAGTACTTCGATCTACTGACTCTCAGGTGGAAGAACCAGTTAGGTATCCAAGAAGGAACAGAGAAGTCATAGGAAGGCAAGAAAAGAGGCATTTCCCTAGTTGAAAAAGAAAATACCATGTCGTATTGGACCAAGTGGCTAATACTGACCAAAGAAGATGAGGTATTTAAATAGGTCGATGGATTCAGCAAGCGGGAGGTAGGCAGAAGTCTCGGGTAGAACACACAACGAATAAACAGGAATGGAGGAACTAACACCGAACTGGGGCGCCACCTCAAGCTTCACTCCCTCAGAGTCCGACATGCGGACCTTAGGAAAACGGTCTTCCAGGCGGACTTCCTCAGAGAGTGGAGAAACTCTTTCCAAAGCTGAAGACCACATATTCTTTTGAAAATCACCAGAGTACAGTAGACAAATAGACAAAGACACAAACAGGAAATTGACAAAAGGAGGGAGAAAAGTGACAAATACTTTTTAAATACTCCCACTAGTGAAAATAAAAATCCAAACAAAAATCAATCATACAAAAAATGAATTATATTCCCTTCAAAAGAGCATATAAAAATACTCTGGCTGTACCACTGAAAACAACTAAAAATACTGGATAAAATCTTTTCAAAACATTTTTTGAAATGCATTACTGTTCAGGCAAGAAAGTAAGGAATGTCAGAGTAAAAAACTAAGTCAAAGCGGGGAACTAGGGTGGTCAAGTGGGGCATTAAAACAGACTCTCACCCTGGAGGCATCCACAGAACATTGCCAATCTTAAGCTCTGACCTTGTAAGGGGTCAGAGGGAGCAGAGGGGTCAGGAAACAAAGTCTAGGACCTGTCCAGAAGTTACAAGTCTCACAGGAGATCCTGCCCCATAGAACTGGAACCCCTCCCATCCCCAGCTGCTCTCACAATGTAAAGATAAGTGAAAAATAAACTTGCTCTGAGGAAGAGGATGGCATGGAAACCTGTCTACCCCCAACATGGTGTTGGGAGGAAGAGAAAATAAATCTCCTCTGATAACTGATAACCACAGCCCAGACTGTGTCTGGCATTGCAGCTCAAGTGGGGATATGGCTTAAGCTGAAAGTTTATTATTACGTGGTTCCCAGTTGGTGTAAGTGCCTCCAGGCACATGACAAAGCGAACTGAAAAAAAATCACTGGAAAAATGCATCTTTCCAGCCAGGAGTCAGAGTTCCTACACATAAAAATTCAGTATGACTGGTTAAGAGAAAATCATAAAAGATAAAAGAAAACAGGGCACCATGAACTACAGCCAGTAGAATCAGACTCAAAGACTTGAAATATTGGGCTGATCAGATTCAGACTGTAAAATAAATATGTTTGATATGTTTAAAGTGATGGTTCTTAACACCATCAGGTCAGTGTTTACTTTTTATAAAAATAAGTATTTTTGTAATGTCCCCATTCCTACCCTGAAATTTAAATTCTTATCCTATTCTGAAATTTAAAATATATGATCTACATATACATATATATGCATATATTATGTATATTTCCTCAACTGTAATATATGAGAAAAAAGTGATTTATAGGAAAATAACATATTTCAGAGATGCATTAACAAAACCACATAAAAGACAGAATGAAATTGTCAGTGCTTGCCCTTATCTGTGATAAATATAGATTTAAGAGAAACTATCTGTACAAGTACAGAAAAATAAAAAACAACAGGTGCAAGGGAATATCAGAATAAAAATTAGTGTGGGTGTACATAAGTACAACAAGAGAAAGGAAAAAAAACACCCTAAATGAAGCAGCATAAGTCAAGACAAATAAAAAATGATCAACATAAAAAGTGAGAAAATACAACACTCTTCAAATGAGTTAAACCTTAATTTATAAGTATAGTGTCTAATTAATTCATGTCGTAACATGGTAAACAATAGTAATGAAGTAGGGCGGAAAACATGCCATGTATCTTTTAATTCTACCACATGCTGAGATATAAATTCAGGGTCAAGTATATAAAAAGACCTTGGAAACCATATCCTTTAATAGGTGATGAATACCTGATGGATTAGAAAACAAAAAATAATAGAAGAGGTTATAAAGAAAACAGTATAAAGGTTACACTGTTTTTGGAGACAGTATCACAGTGAGGTTGAAAAAAAACTTGCAACCCCAAAATAAATAATTTCAACATGCAACAGTATAAATTTTTTTGTCTCTGTGTTACAAAAGAAATTTATAATATATAGGTTCAGTGGGCTTCTGACCATAACTGACTTACTGTTACTAGACTTTCCCTTCTTCAGTGAACAACTACAAAACTGGGGAAGACAGATGAAGCAACTGTTTACTGGATGGGACAACAGGCAGTGGAAACCTGAGATGCTTAACAGAAGGGAAATATTCAAAATAAGCACCATATCTGGCCTGGCTTTCTGACTGAGTGGACTTTCGGGAGTAAGTGTCAAAAGACATGGAGCCCAGGTAGAGGACAGTGGTGACAGTGAGCCAGAGAGGTGCAGATCTGAGTGCTCATGGATTATGAAACAGTTGGAATTCAACCGCAAGGCTACTGGAGAGATCTGTGCAAAGAGCACCCCACCCCCATACACAGAGCGAGACTACAAAGCATAACAGAAAGAGGCCATTGTTTGGCGGAGAGAGAAGCGGATACCCAAGGTTACACAGTGCTGGGAGATACTAGAGTTCTACCCAGCCAGTCTGGAGACTACACTACACTTTAAATCCAGCACCTTGGGCATTCAGCTGAGATCCCAGGAAGCTCATGCCTTAGGAATAAGGACCATACTGTACAGGAAGCGCTGCACCCTAGGACGACACACAAAACCCAAATAGATCTGTGCTAACCTAGAATAAAAACAAGACTGGCAGAATAAAAATCTGCCAGTAATTAATTCAACTGCCTGCCGGAACAACACTCAACACCTGGTAAAGAAGATAAAACCCCAGACTCCCTACAACCTACCACCCACAACATTCTGCGAACAATAAAAATAGTTATAAGCTATATAAAGATAGGAAAAAGCAACTCATATTCAATGAAAAAAGTGGTCCTTTTTTCTATTTGTAGAAAAAAATATAGAAAATAGAAAAGTTTTTTAAATAGAGAAGACCCTGAAAAGACCCAAATTTTGGAAATGGAAGAGCAGAGCTCAAAATAGCTATGATAAATATGTTCAAACATAAAAGAAAAGGAAGACACAATGGATAAAAGAAATGGGGAATCCTGGCAGAAAAAATGTAATAGTAACATAAAAATTAACCAACTGGAGATTGCAGAACTGAAAGCCATATGTAAAATGGAAAATTCACTGATCGGATAACGGCATTGTGGGAACTGCAGAAAAAGAGTCAATGAATTTAAAGGTAGACTACAAAAAAAATAATAAAAACTGATTGCAGAGAAAATAAAGGACTGAAAAATATGAACAGAGCCTATGTGGTATGGGAGATAATATGAAATAGTGTGTTATACATGCAATCAGTGTCTCAGAAGAAGAGAAAACAGCAGGAAAAAAATACTTGTAGAAATAATGGCCAAATATTCCCGAAATTTTACAGAAAACATCTTGTATCAATAGATTTAAAAAGCTCAGAGAATCCTAAACATGATAAATACAAAGAAAACCATACCTTGGCACATGATACTTACTTCAATTCTCCCTGCCTCCCCCCGGAATAAACAAAGGGACACATTTCATTCTGTGCAACGAATAAATGAATGACACGTAATGTCTTTTCGGACATAACAGAGGCCAGGTGATGAATGAACAACATATTCAGAAAAGTAGTGAAAGAAAAAATATTTGCAGTTGAGAATTCTTAATCTATTTAAAATATCCTTCAAAAATGAGGATAAAATTAAGATAGCTGAGAGAACGGCCAGCAGACTTCCATAAGAAATGCTGAAAAACAAAATTTTTCAGGCTTAAGGCAAACGTCACCACACAGGAACTTCAATCTGCACAAAGAAATGAAGAGAACTAGAAATGGGCAATGTGTGCAACATGAAATGCTGTCTATTTTCTACTCTTAATTACTTCTAAGATAAATATCAACTGAAAGCAAAAGTAATAACAGTGAATTGGGGGATTTATGTAATGTTGGAAGTAAGTAAATGACACAATAGAACAAAGGATGACATAAGATGAATGGAATTATACTGTTATGTTCTTATATTATACAGCACATGAAACAATACTAACCAAAGAAGAAAACAAAGAATAAACAAAACAAATGAGAAAAATTGAAAACAAATAGTAAAACGGTAGACTTGCATCGATATAAAAAATTAAGTCCATTCAAACAGCAATCAAAAAAGTTAGTTTGGCTATATTAGCATCCGACAAAATGAGATATATTACAAAAGAAGAAGTGGGAAATCTCATAAACACAGAGGGTCAACCCATCAGGAAGCACAATATTCCCAAGTGTGAATGCAACTAATCTGCTACTAACAGTTTCAAAACTCAGAAAGCAAATACTATCAGAACTCAGAGGAAAAAGAGAGCAATCCACAATCATGGATGGATTTCTCAGTAAATGATAAATCAAGTAGACACACACACAAGGAAAGATGGAGATTTCAGCCACACTATAAACCATCATTACTAATAGATATTATATAGAACAACACACTCAATATCTCCAAAATATGCAATCTTTTCAAGTGCAAATGGAATATCATCCAGGATAGAACATGTTTAGGGCATAAAAGAAGTCTCAATAAATCTCAAAAAGTTGAAATCTTACAAATATGTTTTCAGATCACAATGGAATTAAATTTAGAAATAAGACATACATAAAATCCAAAATATTTTAGAAATTAGACAATGTACTTAAATAACACTTAGGTCAAACAAGAAATCACAGGAGTAGTAAAACTGAAAACAAAGTATGTGAACATTTGTGGGGTGCAGCTAAAGCAGTGCTTAGAGGGAAATTTAAAGCCTTAAATGTTTATATTAGAAAAGAAAGGTCTAAAAACCAGTGCTCTAAGTTTTGACCTTAAGAAACTACAAGAAAAGCAAAATAAACCCCAAGTAATACGAATTACATAATTCTGAGTAGAAATCAACGAAATAGAAAACAAACAATGGAAAAGTTAACAAATCAAAAATTGGTTTGAAAAAGATTACTAAAATTAATAAATTCCTAGTAAGGCTGATCAAGAAATGAGAGAATAAACAAATCAACAATATCACAAATAAAAGAGGGAATATTGTTCTATGTTTTACAGACATTAAAAGGACAAAAAGGAATATAATAAATAACTTTATGCCCAAACATTTCACAAATTAGATAAAAAGAACCCATTTGCTGAAAAAACACAAGATAAGGAAACTGATATGAGAATGAAGATAAAATCTGAATGCCTTTTGTGATGGTTAATTTTATATGTCAACTTGGTTAGGCCATGATACCCAATTCTTGGTCCAACACCAGTTTAGACGTTTCTGCTAATGTCATTTTTCAATTTGATCAACATTTAATTCAAAAGACTTTGCCTAAAGCAGATTACCCTCTATAATGCAGATGGGCCTCATCCAATCAGTTCAAGGCCGTAAGAGAAAAAGACTAAGGTCCCCGAGGAAGAGGGAATTTTGCTTCTGGACTGTCTTGGATTTGAGCTGCAGTATCAACTCTTCCCCGGGTCTCCAGCCTGATGACCTGCCCTGCAAATTCTGGACTTGCCAACTCCACAGTGGCATGAGTCAATTTTATATATATGTATGTATGTGTGTATAATAGAGATACACAATATCATACTATATGTAATACATGCCATAAATAATATAATACATAAAATAATATACCAGTATGATAATTATACTGGTTCTATTTCCCTGGAGATCTCTGACTTTTACACCTTCCATCTATTCAAGAAACTGAATTTGTAATACAATTTCTACAAAGAAAGCTCCAATCCCAGATGGTTTTCCTGGTGAACTCTACCAAACATTTAAAGAAAAAATTTTTTAAATAAATGACACAATCTTACAAAACCATTTTCAGTATAAGGAGGTAAACTGTTTATAAGATCTAAATAATCCTAATACCAAAACCTGACAAATACAGTATAAGAAAATACAATTATACACCAGTATCCTTCATAAACACGGACACACAGATCATTAGCAAAACATTAGCAAAAAGAGCCCAGCAATATATACAAAGGATCGTGCATAATGACCAACTGTAGTTTATTCCTCAGTTAGGTATTTGTTGTATTATCATATAAAAAGTCAATTAATTAATTCACCATATTAACAAAATAAAAGATAAAAATGGTCATTTTAGTACACATTGAGAGAAGCATATGACCAAAACCAACATTCATTCATGATTAAAAACTGTCATAAATTAGAAACAGAAGAAAACTTCCTCAAACTGACAAAGGACTACCAGTATAATTAATAGTGAAATACTGAATGCCTTCCTCCAAAGAATGAGAAGGCCAAGATATCCACTCTTACCACTTTAGTATTTTATACCTGAAGTACCTAGCCAGTGTAATAAGGCCAAAACAAAGGCATAAAGATGGAAAAGGAGAAGGGAAAACATCTTCACTTTCAGACATGATTGTTAACATATAATAATCCTAAGGAATCTACAATAGGTAAATGTAATAGTCAAGAAATCAATTTTATTTTCATATACTAGGGCAAACAGTAAACAAAATTTTAAAAGGTTATGTACAATAGCCTCAAAGTATGTAAAATACTCAAGAATAAATTCAACAAAAGATATGGAAGACTTCTTATGCTAAAAACTACAAAACATTACTAAGAGAAATAAAAGAAAAATAATTGGTTATATCTCAGGGTAATGAATCTGGAAACTGAAAATTGTTAATATATAAATATTCACCAAATTATTCTATAGATTAAAACACAGCCCCAAACAAATTTCCAGTTGACAAGTTCATCTGTAAATTATATAAAAATGCAAAGAATACCCAAGGCATTTTAGAAAAAGATAAACAAGATTGGAAGACTGATGAAACCTGATTTCAAGACTCACTGTAAAGTTCTGGCAGGGTTTTTCAGTCTCAGCATGACGACACTTTAGAACAGGCTGCTCTTGTGGGGGCTGTCAGGGGCACTGTAAGAATCTTAGCAGCATCCCTAGCCTCTAGAGATGCTAAGGGCAACCCAACCCTCAGCTGTAACATTCAAAGGTGTCTCCAGACATCGCCAATGTTCCCTACAGGCAAAATCACCCCAGCTGAGACACCAAAAACAGGACAGTGTGGTGCTGGCATTAGGATGGACGGGCAGGTTAATGTAAGAGTGGAATCCACAAACATGTCACCTTTATGAGGGCAACTGATTTTCAACAGAGATGCCAAGGTAAATCAATGAAAAATCTAAGCCTTCATCAAAAAGGCATTAGAAAAATTAGATAAACTTATGGGGGGAAAAAATGAGCCGCATCCTCTACTTCATACCATATGTCAAAATGAATTCATTTATGAGTAATAGACCTAAACATAAAAGGTAAAACCTATTAAAAGAAGATACGGGAAAATACCTTCACAAATTAAGGTTGGAAGACTACATAGCATGCATATAAAAATGAATATTGAAGTGAAATTTCTTGCTGCAGAAGGAGTAGTCATCTAATGTAACTCTCTCATTTACAAGCACTAGAAGCACCATCCATCCTGCCACACTAAGTGGCTGTTTCTCATTTTACCTTCTCGGTAGCGTGTCAACACGGTTCGTCACTGTCTTTGAGACGTTTCTCTCTCTGAGACCTGGCCTTCGGGGAACCTCTCCTAAGCTCCCTCCTTTGCTATTCTTTCTTTGATGTACCTTCTACTCTCAACTTCTAAATTTTTCTCAGTACTCAGTGCTCTATCTGTTCCCATGGATTTGAGTACTGTCAGTACCCTGATGGCTCCCGAATTCATACTTAGAGTCCCTACCTCTACCTTGAAGTTCAGGAAGAAGCACCCAGATATCTACTTGACTTCTCTGCTCCAGAGAGGCAGCACGGACTTAGTATGTCCCAACAGTACTCTGGGACCCTCCCGCTCTGCTTGCCCCCCATCCTCCCCTTGTTACGTACCACCCTTCACCCAACCGTTCACACCAGAAACAGGCGTTGTCCTAATTCCTCTTTCCCTCACACCCCATGTCCAGTCTCTCAGCAAATCCTGCCGGCTCGATGGAATCCACGTCCACATCCACGTCCATGTTCCTGTCCAGGCCCTCATCACCTCTCACTGACCAGCCTTATTTTAACAGCCTCCAAACTGGTTTTTCTGCTTCCGCTCTTTCCTCACCCAGGTCTATTTCCACACAGCAGTGAGAGGGACTTTTGCAAAACAAAAAATAGGTCACAGCACTCATTTCCTCAAAACCATTCAAGGGCTATCCATCTCATCAAGAATAAAGTCCAACTTCAGACACAGCTGTGCTACAGTCTGGCCCCTGCCCATTTCTTAGCTCTCACCATTCACCCTTTCCTATCAGTCACTTCACTCTGTCAACCTGGCCTGCCTGCAGCCCCTCAAACAGGCCAAATTCACGAATGCCTGAGAGTCTTTGCATGGGTTTTGCCTTCTGAATAGAAACCACTTCCCCCAGAGCCATACAAGGCTTGTTCTCTCTGTTCATTCAGGTCTCTGCTCAGATGTCGTCTCCTCAGGCGTTTCCTGACCCCTTGACCTGGAAAAGCCCTACTGTTACCCTCTGTCCCCCTACCCTGCGGTATTTTTCTTCACAAAAGTTACCGCTACCTGACTTTATATTGTGTCTTTATTGGTTTATGTTTATCTGCCTCACACTCTGAAATGTTTGCTCCAGGATGGCAAATCCTTTATGTGTCCCATTCTCCAGTATTTGCTCAGTGCCTAGAACAGGGCCTGACACACAACAGGTGTGCAAAAAAGGCTGGCGGAATGAGTGATTTCACAGATGAGGAAACGGGAGGCACAGGGAAAATTAACTGTCCAAGGTCACAGCTACTTTATTCAAGAAATACTTACTGGGAACTTAGTATCTACCACCCTAGGTGCTTAGAGCTAGATAACCAACGATGGATAAGGAATATCAGATCCAAAACCCTCATGAACTTTACACATCAGAACTCCACTCAAGGCCTCATGGCCTATGCTCTATTACACACACCTCTTCACAACTTTAAAAAAGTCCTTTGACAGAAAAGGATAAAGTAAGAATGCACCATTCCTTAGTAATTCAATTACAATTATGTGTCCCTGGATGTTTATTTCTTTTATTAATCATTGCATTTTTTTCCTTTCTTTTTTAAAGTCGAGGTATAACTGACACGTAACATTTAATGTTAGGTATACAACATAATGATCCATTATTTGTGTATGTTGTGAAATGATTTCCCCAAGAAGTCTTAGTCAACATCCAGCACCATTTATAGTTACAGAAAGTTTTTCTTGTAATGAGAACTTTTAAGACTTATTCTCTCAGCAACTGACCGATACAACTGCTTTTTTTTTTCTTTTAGATACAGTTACTCAGCCAGGTGAGTCTACAGACACTTTACAGCATCACTGCAAAACAGTCTTACATTATACCGCATCTTGGATTTCCTAATAAAACAAAATACCTGTATGAACACTTCTCTGATATTTTGGTGATTTCTGACTTAAACAAGAAAGAATTTTAAGAAAATTAACGAGGCCTTGAATCTACCTGGTACTTAAAAACAAAGAGATTTAAAAACATGTTTAAATAACCTAGTACTAATTCAAATTGCTAACTTTAAACAATTCCATCTTAGGAAATAGAATGAAAACAGTACATGGATGAAAGAGCATCTAAGCTTTAGATTTTTTTTCTTTATGTGGTATTAGACAGCACCTCGTATATCGGTTATTTGGACAGAGACATAGTTAAGTTGACAGTTCTGAGTTTGTGGCCAGGTTCTGCTCTGTGGCTCACCAACCGAACTCTGACAAGCAGTCCAGCCACACAATGCAGGGCAGCAGGCTTCCTTCCAAGCTGAAATGAGTAGATTGTTTTAGCACTGTCCAGCAGTGCAGACACGATAGCTTTTTAATTTAAGAAAATATGATTTAAAATGAGTGGATTTAAAATGAGTGGGTCACTCAGAATTTAATTAAACAGGCCTGCCTATATAAAATATGCATGGAACAGACAAACAGTGCCTTCGGGTATTTCCATAATTTTCCTCAGTCTTTGATGGGATTATTTATCACCTTTTTCTTTTTACTGCTCTCCACAGTTTAACTGTTAGACCTCATAATGCACATGCCCATAGCATTAGTTTTCCCTTCTGGGTCTGACAATACCTTTCTAACACATCACAGATCTACATTTTGCTTCCTATATAGATATTAAATGTCAGAAGTAATTTTTTTAATAAATATGAGTAGACATTAAACTGTTGCTATTTAAAATAATTTCCAATGACCACATTAATTCTTAGGGCATGAAAAAGACATAGACTAAGCTATATGAAGTAATAGTTTACAATTATAGTTAAATGTATGGATTCATTATGGACTTAACATTTCTATTTACAGCACTGTTCCCTCAGATTCATCAACTGAAAAACTGGGATTCCAGGACCACAGGAATTTCATGGACAAAACAGCTTGAATTCCTATCAAAATACCAGTGGGATTCTCTAATGGTAGTGATGGGTTAGACTTGACAAAATGATTTTAAAGTTCACGTAGATAATAAAGGGAAATTTGTTTCTTACTATACTACTATAAAGTATTACAAATATATAGAAATTAAAACAACTGGGGGGAAGAAAAGGCAGAACAAACAACGCAAAATTAGAGAGCCTTGAAACATACATACTAGAAGTGATCACAGAAGAAATCATACAATATAAAAGGCTTTACAAATCAGTGGAAAGAATTCAAGCAAGAGATGCTTAGGTATGAGGAAATTAAAATTAAAACTTCACATTATAAGAAGTTACAAATTAAGGGTTAGTAGATTTAAGAGTTAAAAAAAGTAAACCAGAAAATAATACTGATCAATACTTATCTAATCATCAGATGGGTAAGAAGCAGACAAACAAACTGAAAGAAAACTCAAAAAAATGAAAGAGCAGTGAACTTAGAGATGCCAAAAATTATCATAGGTGAAGCAAAATCATTATTTTTAGGTAAAGGTATTTCATACCTTGAAGTCCATAAATGCATTGAAAATTTATTAAAACCAATAAAAGAAGGCAGTGTAGCTGGTTACAAAATTACACAAAATCAATCCTATTTAGAAAAGATGATAAAAATGAAGGAGGAAATCCCATTTTCAATAGTATAGACACACACACACACTCACAGATAACATAAGCCAGGATAGACTTCATGAGTGTTGTTTTACTCTACCTTCTTTTATGATACCAATGTATAGTTTTTGTTCTATCCATTTAGGTCCTACATACCTACATTAAGCTTTATTTCTTTATTCCTATTTTGATTTTTTGTTCTTTTTAAAAATGGGATATATTCTTCAGTGGGCAGAGTAAAATTCAAAGTTCTTTCCTGGGCCATTCATCCCACCATCCTATCTCCCTTCGCAGGCGGGTCATGGTTTGACGGCTTACTGCCAGCTCAGAAACACAGAAACTACACCTTCCACAGAGCAGAGACTTGTCTCTGTTCAAGAAATGCTGAAAGCTAGACCCTTAAAATTGTAAGGGAAGAAAAACCACAACTGGAGGAAAAAAACAATAACTCACAGGGACAACGTGACCCAAAGAAGAAAGATGCACTTTTATAAAGTGTGGCTCCCACTGAAATTCTCTGAAGAGAAATGTAATATAAACCAATTAGTTTAAAACAGGAGGGGGGGGGAAGCTCTCGGGAACAAAAAACATGATTTCAAATTATAAAATTGAATAGAAAAAAAAACAGTGAAAGGATATAGTCACACCTGTGAGCTCAATATTCTGGGACTTCAAGAAGAGTAATCTTAAAACAAAAGCAAAACCAGGGATGGAAATGCCGAGAGAGAGGAAAGCAACTTAAAAGATCAACTGAGGAGCATGAACAGTTGGGTAACAGGAGTTCCAGAGAAGAAAAGGAATCGTAAAGGAGAAACAGGCAAACAAAGAACCAAAGAAATTTCCAAGAAAGAAATGAACATTTAGTATGAGTGACACTGTGATTGTAGCAAGACTTCCTCAATGAAGGAAGCAGGATGTTGATTTACATCAGAGCACAAGCTCCCTGTGTTGCTGGAAAACAGATACAGTTTGCCGTTTTATGGATACCAGTTGTTTTCGCCCAACCTCATCCAATGTCCCTTTTTACAATAGCACCTTGGTTTCCTTCTGGCGAGCCCGCAGTCTCCTGCCTTTAATCCTTGTCGTTTGGACGGGCTCACCTCACTCCTCAGATCAAGGAGTGGGCAAAAGATGCGGGTCTAGCAAGTCAGACTCACGTTAGCGGTTAGGTCTGTAAAATCCACGCTGAACTTCTGTTAGAATTGCTGGTAATTCTCTCCCTCCTGGCACTTGGAGTGCGCACTCAAATCCAAATGTATCTAAACCTGTTCTGATTCCTGGAATTATAAATTATATGACTCAATACATTTCTTTTTTTCCTCCCTAAGCGCATGGTTGCCGAACTTTAGAGTGCATCAAAATTTACCTTGAGTCTGTTTAAAACAAAGACAAGCACAGATCGCTGGGATCCATACCTGGGGACGTCTGGATAAGGCCGGAGAATTCACACTTTTAACAAGATCCCTGTGACACTGATCCCAAGACCACACTTGAGAATGATTGCCTTAAGCCATTCTGAGTTGGTTCCTCTTAACACCTGAAAAATTAGCGACCACTATGTCTCCAGTCAGATGAGAAACATTTAAATGACCCTTGAAGCGAACTGAAAATTAAAGCTAAAATTTAAATTATCTAGGAAATAATGGAAATAATTAGAAGTTTATATCAAAGCCTGCACAACACAGTTAAGCTTCTCTTGAAGGAACATGTAGAGTCTAAAATCCTCATCATTCATAAAAATAAAGACTGAAAATAAGCTAAGGGTTCAAGGTAAGAAAAACAGAAAAAATATAACCCAGTTAACAAAGGATAGAAGATTTTATACAGGTATGATCTAAAAGTAAGGAAACAGAAAACCAACAAAAGCAGCAGAAAATGTAGGTAAGATAAAAGCCAATTATTTGAAAAAGTAAATTCACAAGAAGCCTGCCTAAACAAAATGAGAGAAATAGAAAATAGAAAGTGGTAGAGATTATTAAAGTCCAACTGCACATATTGAAGAGACTAAAAGAATAAGAAAATCTTATTTGCAACTTATGGAAACAAATCAAAATCTAAAGTAAATAATTTCCCAGTGAAATATACCAAATTTAACCTAATAGGAAGCAGAAAAACCTAACAGTTAAGAGAAGGCTCTTTGAAATATACAAATTCAAAGGGCTTGGATGTTTGGTAGCTTAGTTCTATCACCTTTTAAAGCTGCAGGTGCCAAATTATTTTGATTATGCACATTCATCAGTAAAATATTTTAGAACACCCATCCCAATATGTTTATTTATTTGTATTTGTAAACTAGATATGTACTAGTATACACTATAAAACAGAAAAGTATAAAGCAAATAGATACAAATACAAGTTTTGATCTATTTTTCATATATGAAAATCCCTTAGAGTATAGCCTTCCACTCAGGAGACCCCTACATTAACTCTTATGTCTATTAAATTATTCAGAAAGAGACAGAAAACTCCCTAAAACATGAAGCTAGAATAACCTTAAAACATGGTGAAGAAAACACATCAGAAAATCCAAGTTCATTTATGACCAATAAATATTATGGACCTGAATGTGTGTATCATGACTAAGAAGGGATTTTTCCACCCAGGAATAAACCAAAGTGGAAAATTATGAAATTTTGTTAAAAGTTGCCAAAAAGATGTTTGATATGATTCATCATCCATTTATCATAAAACCTGAGCCAAAGAGAAGAAAAGGGAAAGAATCAAACCTGATGATTATTTACTGGAAAACAAGAGCAGATAGATTAAATTTGAAATACTGAAGACATTTTTATTAAGTCAGAAGACAGGATGCTTGCTGAAGACAGTATTATTCAACACTGTTTAGAAAATTCTAGTCCTTTCCATAAGAAAAGAAAATGAAACAGTAGGTATAACTATTTGAGAAGAGTTGAAACCATCTCCCCCATCCACAGCTTTTCTCTATCAGAGCAGCAACTAGTTAAAACTAAAGGAAAAACATTCATTCACAATAGCATAAAAAATTATAACACCTAAGGATAAATATCATAGGAAAGGTATGGAATACTATTGAAGGACACAAAATAACTTGAATACATGGTTCTGCATAGCCTAATGTCCTTCTCCAATCCCATTCTCTTCTCTCCCAGACTGAAACCTTTAGCAGTACAAGTTTTACATTCTGAAGCAATCAATTTAATTTTATCCCTTGTGGTTTGTGCTTTTTGTGTCGTTTAGAAAAAAATCTTCCCCAGATGTAAAGTCATAATGATGTTCTCCTATATGTTTCCTTCTCATAAAGCGTAAAGTTTTGTTTTTTACTTTTACATCTTTAAATATGGTATAAGGTAGGTATCCAATTTTAACTTTTTCTCTATCAGCAGATGTATTCCCAGGAGCATTTATAATCTTACCACTTTCCAAGTTCTGAAATGACACCTCTGCCATATATCAAGATTTATATACATTCTGTTTTCCAATGGTCTATTTATCTCTCACTGGGCCAGCACCTCATTTAATTACATACCCTCACATAGTTGTGCAGCAAATAGTGGTATCTGATAGGAAAAGCCTTCACACTTCTGGTTTTCATCTACAAAATTGTGTTGTTATTATTGCTCCATGAATTTCCAAATTAATTTTAGAATCAACCTTTTTTGGAATTTTGAGTGGAATTACACTAAATTTGTAGATTACTTCATGGATAATTACCTTCTTTAAAATACTGAGCCTTGCCTTAATTGACAAAATACCTTTCTCTACTTCTTTAGGTCTGCTTTTATATCTCTCATTATAAGTTTATTATTTGCTCCATAAAAGTCTTTCATAATTTTGTTAGATTTATTTCTAGGTACAGTATATTTTGGCTTATGCTCCAATTATAAAAAAACCTCTTTTGAAACTATAGTTTCTAGTTGTAAATTCTTGGGGGTATAGGACTGTCTTTATACCCCTGATACTCAATTGTTCTTAATTCAATTTTTATGTATTGAACTTATAACTAGCAATCTTGTTAAATTATTTTACTTATTCCAACTTATCCACTAATTTATCTGTAGATAACCATGGATATAAAAATCATATTGCTATGACTAACAAAGCATTTTCTTTTTTTCCAATCCTTAAATTTTTTGTTTTCTTTTCTTCTCTTATTGCATTGGTAGTATCTCCAGTATTATCAATGATAAACCCAAAAAGGGATTCTAAATGGGCTACTAAAACTGAGGTGACTAAAAGCAAATGCTAAACCAGGTAACAGTCTCAGGTCAGTCAAGTTAAGAAAAAGCAGAAACCAACTGAACAGCAGTTCCTTACAATGGTCGTGTAAAAAAACTGCTATCCATAGAGGCTTTTATCTTTAACAGTGCAGAATGGCTGGTAAGGAGGCAGACTAGGTAAAAGTCTCTAGTTCAAATTTAGCACAAAGCAACTGAACTCCTCTTAACTATGATCATGGTCTGCTTTCCCAATTAATGAGGGCAACTATGAAATTCAGTTGTCCTTAGTACAAGATTCTTGAAAAACTGAGAGTTCTACAAATAATTGTAAAAAGTACAGATATTTCAGCCTTTATGGAAGGACATAAGCACATATAAAGTATATTTTTGGCATTCCAGGAATTCAAAATATTTTCTATAGCCACTTAGCATCAAAAAATAATTCTCCCTCCAAAGGTAGGGATGCACTTGATTTGTTCCTTATTAACCCATATATTTAAAATAATCATACAGGCAATAATCAAGCAGGCAAGACTGAACTTATAAATTTTAGAAGCTAAAATTCTTTAATTCTTGCTTCTTGACTTGGTCTAGATTTTTTTTTAAGAAAAGGTCATGAGGGAGCATTTTCCTTTACAAATCTTTTTCTAAATTTAGTATTTGCTCTCTGCTTATATCCAAAGGACCTATTCTTTAAAAAGTCCTTCATTATGTGAAAATGCATATGCTAAAAATATTATTTTATATGGAAACTTACTGATTATGAATCTGATTTTATAAAAATGAAACCTGCTTTACTAAATGAACACTTACTGCTACATGCAAGCAGATTAAAATGTATATTACTTATGTTACAAATTATAATAAATAAGGTAATCCTGTTTACACCAACAAAAAGAAAAATCTCTTCGTAATATGGGAATAGTTCAAGTTGCAGCTCTTAATGTGTTTACCTTAACCATTACAATTTCAGAATGAATTTGGAAGAAATTCTGCATAGGTTCTTCCAATTCATCAGGGCAGAATTTGACTTTTATGTCCTTATTAATGGAGAAAAAAAGGAAGGCTAGCTGGAAGGTCCTAACAAATTTGTAATTCCCTGGACTGTTACTTGAGCTTGGGGCATAGGACTATTTCAGTGGAGGGATTTAGCAATGTGGAGTATAGAAATTTTCTGTTGATTACTCTTCACCCTAAACAGCCCTTATGTTTTTCACGTGGAAACAGATTTGACATCCTAGCAGATACAAACATGAGAATTTATGTTTGTTAGAGTTTAAAAGTGACACTCTGAACAATGTCAAGGTTTAATTAAAAATATACATACTTGGTATTAAAGGCTAAATATCCTTTTTTTAAAGGGTCTACAAATTTTGAAATATTACCCAATTTTCATACTCCCTTGTATTGAAACCATACAATAAATATTTTATCTAATTTTCACCAAAACCAGTCTAAAGGAAGAAAGCTATGTGAAGTTCATTCTTAAACCTACAATTTCTACTTGAAACATTACTGAGTTGCTTCTGGAACTTTTTTTTTCCGTAGAATTGTTCTATTGCTTATTATGCTCATGCTCAGAATAAGACAGCAATTAAAAAAACCAACCTAAAATTGTGATTATTTGCCACTTGGCTTCTGACCATTCTCATCAGGCATCTTGGGAGACCTATGCAGCACCAAATGAAGCTCAGCACCACACAATGTGTTGCAGAGGGTGATGAGAATGGCACATTGTCTGCCCAGTCTGAACAGAGGTCACAGCAGGGAGAGCATCTGCTAAGATAATGTGAATGAAGGAAACAACTATAATTGCCTCATTAAGAGATCTCTGGCCAAATAATCACAAGAAGAAAGGATTTGGAAAAACACCCTAACATTAAGTCTGTAATAAGGAAAATTTGAGGTAGAATAAAAAATGCAGAAGAATTAAGGAGACTTGGGTATTCTATTGGTTTTACTAAATGTCCTTAGTCACTATATGAATGAATGGAAGCTTGGATGCAAGAGTTCAGTTATTCAACTCCAGCCCTTGCCAGTCATTAGAAGGAAGCAGAAGATGCAAATTCACAGCTGTCCAGGATACAAACAAATTTAAAATAAAGGGTGGTGGGGAATTGCTTACAACGGACCACAGAAGTTAAGAAGAATTAAAGTCTGCATTTTATGATTACAGTGAAATGCATACAAGTAAAGGCATAAGAAATACTTTAAAGGGAAAGGTAAAATATAAAAGAGCAAAATCTAAGATGAAGGGAAAAAAGGATAAATTGTCTCTGCTTGATCAATTTACTTTCTTCTGTTTTCTACCACTACTTTAAAAAAATTTTTTTTAAAGGCACTAAAATATAATTTATTCCTAAATCCTTAGTCACTTCAAATTATCAGCAAAAAGAGGTATACACGTGTATATATATATATATATATATATATATTTTTTAATTCAGCATTGTTGATATATTTTCTTCATGGTAAACATAAATGTTTTCCCAATTTAAATTTAAACTTAGTATACAATAGTAGACTAAAATGTACTGAACTTGCGACAAATTATTTTTTGCATTTCCTGATATTTTGAGATTAAATTTTATAAATTTAATTTGCATTATATAGTGCAAATTTATTTTTATGTAAATAGAATCTTGAAGTGAATTACGGTTATTAAATTTTTCTGATTCCAACACAGTAAAATTAGCTTTTTACACCAATAAGCCAGGTTTAAAATAAGCAAACTATTTGATGACTTTGATGTTTTGCACCCAAAATGTGCTGGCTAATTTTTCCATTCCATTTACCATTCCGGTCTTTAAACTGCCTTAATCTTCTGCCCTCAGATGTTGACCTTGTAAGAATAGGGGTCATAGGTCAGAATAGACAGACCTCAAAGGATCTGGACTATCAATTCATGCCTCAGAGATTTCTCTTCCACAATAGGAACCTACGAAACAGCAAATTCCTAAATCTAATCACACAAGTATCAGGGCAAAACAGTTACTTATTGGAATTTTTCAATGTACAATTTTCAAATATCTCTAGCACCAGAAGAACATTTTTCTTTTTCTTCTGAGAGCAGATTTTGGGATATAATAGATACAAAAATAAAATCACTGAAAAAGCTTTTAATGTGAAGCAGATATCCTTACTAAAATGACATCAAAACCTCAGTTTAGATTTATTATTTTCAGGACTTCTATGTAGATGTCAAAAGATATAGCACTCGAATTCCTAACTACAAAGTACCTGGAAAACTTCAAATTACCCCACAGAGATAATGAGTGGAAGAGGTTATACAGCTGAGAGATCTGTGTGGAAGGGGCTAAAGGAGGGTTATCACTAGTTTTGAGCTCACTTGCTCTAAAGGTGGAATGAGGCAATTAAATAAATACTTCTTTTTAATAAATGAAAATATACAGTCCTTCAATGAGGAAAGTCTAAATAGGCAAAAACAAAAACAAAAAAATCTTACGGCTTTCAGAACCTTCTTGCAAATCTAAAGAATTTGAAACTGCAAACTTATGGCCCTATAAAAATAACTTTACTATCACACATCTTCACTTTTATTTTTAAAAAAAAGGAAAGAAAGAAAAGACAAGTTAGCTCTTTCGAACTGAGAAAAAATTAGACATATAAAATAATTTTATGCTTGCCTTGGTCTATCTAACCACAAACTTTAATTATATGAATAAAGTACCACTCTAATACCATTTTAATACTGGACTAACTATAAGGAATTTCAAATTTCATAATCAATTTTAAAGTTTAAAAGAAAAGCATCTTGAAAATGATAAAAGTCTAATATCAAATGCAAGGAATATTCCTATCCTTCACAACAAAAGCAGCAATACTGAGTATCATAATGATTAACTTTCTTTCTAAACAAAATACATTAAAACATCAGTTCATGTAGAAAATCAAAGAGCTTACTAATGTGCTAATTCAGGGATGCAAATGAAATAATTCAATGGAATGAAAGTAGTAAAATATTGGTATTATTTCCTAAGTTATTAAAAAAAAAATCTCAGGTCAACATTATTGAAAGGGAACTTGCATTATTATGAATAGCACTTCTTGGACTGTGTGTTTGGGTCAAAAGATGTGGAAGGTTAAGGAGAACAAAGAAGACAGTCACTACACTAGAAAAAAATGGAAAAAAAAGGGAGGTAAAAAAAAGAAACCATAAAAAATAAAAAAGATAACAAGCCATATGTATACACCATGTAAACAATAATGTATGTATGCACTTCAAATTTTTTTAAAATCACATGTATTTTTTATTCCTTAATTAAGGATCAAAATCATTTGACCTACATAAAAACATTTCCAGATCACTGTTTTCAGTCCACATCCTTTTTACTAATATAACACATTTGTTAAATAAACTAAAATATGAATTACTTAATTCTGTTATAGATTGAAGATGATTATTTCACATAAATACTAAAAATCAACATGGCAAACAAAAAAATGATCATTCTACTATCTTCCCTACAATTTCATTCTGTTAGAAGTTACTTTTTTTTTCTTCTTAGCAAAATGTGCTGTTTTTAAAGAATAAAAAGGTACCAATTATAGGCCTGTTTTAGAGAGGAAAAATCAAGTTTTTAAGTCTTTTATTAAAAACAACCTTCATTTTATTATAAAAGGAGATTTATAGGGGTCACTAAATCTCTTTACTCCTGATAATGAACATAAGAAAAAGTAAACAGCAAAATTAACTTGAAAATACTATATTTGAAATTTTAAGAAGAGATTTTCAATGTAGAGAATTAAAATAAAACAAGATAAAACTGCTATTGAGTAACTGGACATTTGTAATTGAACACTAGTTTTAGCAGAATTTTAAGGTAGCATGAAATAAATAATCCCATGTTTTTTGGTAAATAAATTAAGATAGAATTTTAAAGATAATTTTATATACCTTTCCCCAAAGACAAATATGGTTCTTCCATATATATATATAAATATTAGAATTGAAAAGTAAGTTCTCTTGAATGATGGAACCAAATTTTGAATCTGTTAGATATATTAATTCCAGGTAATAAAAACTTTAATTTTAATATGAAATGACAGAAATTAAACCTTTTAATTTAAACATATCAAGAAAAGAGATAGTCTTTCCAACACATGGTGTTTGAACAGTTCATATAATTCTTAGACAAAAAATAAGCCTCAACATAAACCTCACATCTAAGAACTAACATAAAATGGATCACAGATGTAAGTGAAAATGTAAAGCTATAAAACTACAAGAAAACATGGAGAAGATGGAGAAGAAAATCTTTGTGACTTGAGGTTAAGCAAAGATTTTTTAACCATCCAATAAACATGATGTAAAATAAAAGACTGACAAATGTCTTTACCAAAATTTTAAACTTTTGCTCTGTAAGAGATACTTAAGAGATTGGAAAGACAAGCCACAAACTCAGAAAAAATACTCAAATAATTTATCTGACAAAGGACTTTTGTCCACAATTTATATAAAGAGCTCTTTAAACACAACAATGAGAAAAGAGCCAGTAAAAAAAAAAAATGGGCAAAAACCATGAACAGACACTTTACCGAAGAGGCTACAAGGATGACACAAAAACATTTTAAAAAGCTCAGTACTAGTAGCCATTAGGGAAATGAATGTGAAAACCACAATGAGATATCACTACACACCTATCAGAATGGTTAAAATAAGAAAGAAAAGAAACACCAAATGGCAACAACAATGCAGAGCAGCGGGAACTCTTACATATTGTTGATGGTGGTAATTCAAAATAGTACAATCATTCCGGGAAAAAAAAAATGGGAAATTTCTTATAAAGTTAAACATACACCTATGGCCATTTTCTCCAACAATCCTATTTCTACATAAATGAAAATGTATTTTCACATGAAAACCTGTACACAAACATTTGTGGTAGCTCTCTTCATAACTGTTAAACTGAAAATTACCCAAATGCCCTTAAATGGATGAATGGATAAACAGTGTTATATCCATATAACATATCTATTATTAACTAGGCAATAAAAAGGAATAAGCTATTGGCATACTCAACAGTTTGGATGAATTTCAAAGTCACTATGCTAAGTGAAAAAAGCCAATCTCAAAAGGTTACTAAGAAACTAAGCCCAAGTTAGCAGAAGGAAGGAAGGAAGGAACAAAGATCATAGTGGAAATAAATTAGAGACTAAAATTATAACAGAAAAGATCAATGGAACTAAGAACTGGTATTTTGAGAAGGTAAACAAAATAGACAAAGACTTAACCATAAAAAAGAGAGAGGATGCAAATAAATAAAACTAGAAATGGAAGAGGAAACATTACAACTGATACCACAGAAATACAAAGGATCATAGTGACTACTATGAACAATTATACACAACAAATTGGACAACCTAAAAGAAAGAGATAAATTCCTAGAAACATATAACCTAGCAAGACTGAAACATGAAGAAATGGAAAATCTGAAAACACCAATTACTACTAGTAAGGAGATTGAATCAACAATCAAAAAACCTCCCAACAAAGAAAAGTCCAGGACCACATGGTTTTATTTGGTAAATGGTACCAAACAAAAAAGACTTAACACCAATCCTTCTCAAACCCTTCCAAAAAATGGTAAACTTCCAAATTCATGAGGCCAGTATTATTACCCTGATACCAAAATCAGACAAGGATGCTACAAGAAAAGAAAATTACAGTTCAATGTCCCTGACAAACACAGATGCAAAATCCTCAACAAAATATTAGAAAACGGAATTCAACAATACACCACTACCAAGTGGGCTCTATTCCACAAGTACAAGGATGGTTCAATATCTGCAAATCAATTAATATAATACACCGTATTAACAAAATGAAAGCTAAAAACCACAGGGTCATCTCAATAGATGCTAAAAATACACTTGACAGGATTCAACATCTGTTCATGACAAGAACTGAGTCTCAATAAGGTGGAAATGGAGGGAACACACCTCAACAAAATAAGGGCCATATATGACAAGCCTTCAGTGAACATCATACAATGATGAAAATCTGAAAGCTTTTCCTCTAAGATCAGGAAGACAAGGATTCCTACTCTCACCATTGTTACTCAACATAGTGCTAGAAGTCTTAGCCAGAGCAGTTATACAAGAAAAAGAAATAAAAGGCATCCAAACTGGGAAAAAGTAAAACTATCTCTATCTACAGATGTTATGACATTATATAGAAAACTCCATAGACTACCAAAACACTGTTACAAATAATAAACAAATTCAATAAAGTTAAGGATACAAAATCAATATACAGAATCAGTTGGTTGTCTATACACTAACAACAAACTATCAGAAAGAGGAATTGAGAAAACAATTCTATTTAAAATTGCATCACAAAGAAAAAAGTACGTAGCAATAAATTTAACCAGAGATAAAAGATCTATACACTGAAAACTACAAGACTGATGAAAGAAATTGAGGAAACACAAATAAACAGAAAGATATTCTGTGCTCATGGACTGGAAGAATTTGTTAAAATGTCCATACCAACCAAAGTGATCTATAGATCTGAAGCACTCCCTGACAAAATTCCAATGGCATTTTTCACAAAAATAGTACAAACAACCCTACAATTTATAGGGAGCCACGAAAGGCCCCAAACAGCCACAGCAATCTTGAGAAAGAAAAAAGCTGGAGGTGGCATGCTCCCTGATACCAAACTGTATTACAAATTCCTAGAAAAAAAACATAAGATTTCATAAAACCAAACTCACAGAAATGAAAGAGCAGACTGATGGTTGCCAGTGGTGGGGGGCAGGGCAAAATGGGTGAAGGTGGTCAAAGGCACAGACTTTATAAGATCCCTAAGTTCTGAGGTTTAATTTATAGCATGGCAACTAAAGTTAACAACACTATATTGTATTATAACAATACTAAGTTGCTAAGAGACTAAATCCTAGAAATTCTCATCACAAGAAAAAAAGCATTCTAATTATGTGATGGATGTTAACTAAATTTATTGTGGTATCATGTCCATATATATATGAAATCATTATGTTGAACATCTTAAACAGTGTTATATGTCAACCATACCGCAATAAAAACTGGGGGGGAAAGCTTACACACTGTGTAATTCCACTGATATTCCATTCACAAAAAACTAAAATTATAGTGATAGAAAATATGTCTGTGGTTACCAAGAGCTATAGGTGGAAAAGGGGTAACTATAAAAGACAGAGGGAGAGTTCTGAGTAACAGAACGTTCTAGATCCAAATTATGATGGTGACTACACAAATTTATACATGTGTTAAAATTAACAGAACTGTATACCAAAAGAAAAAAATCATTTTACTATGTGACAATTAAAAAAATAAAAACAATGCCCCAAGCAAACAAAACACACATAAATATACCAGTACTTACCTCCTCTTTTAATAGAAATTAACTGGAGTTCTAGCTTTCTAGTCCTTCAGCAAAACAAATACAATATTTAGTATCACTATTTTAAATATTTTGTAGGCTTTAAGATAAATTTGAAAGTTTTTTATGCCTGTAAGAAGTACTCAAAAAATGATGAGAGCTAGTTAAAAGGACACAGAAACCAGCTTGAAGGGGCTCCTACTGAAAATATCTGGCAACCTTGAGCATTACCATAAATAATGATGGTTACAGATGATACCACTGAAAAAAATAAAAACCCACAGTCCATACTGATACAATAAATTAATTAAAACTGAAAACGCTGAAGAAGAATGGGATATTTACATAGTCTCAAAGGATCTCCCCACAAAATGCTAGTCAATTACTAAGGGACAAAATAACTTTAAACTGAAGTAGTCCTACAGACACCGCCTTGACCAAGTGGTCAAAGACTTCAACATCAGTAAGAGGAAAAATCCAGAGTGTATGCCGTCTGACAGGACACAATGAAAGGAAATGACTTCAAAAAAATTGCCACAAAAGTAAGCTTTGGACAACTGGGGAAATTTTAATATGGACAGTGTATTACGTGCTATTAAGGAAGAATTGTAGGTTTTTTCATAAGGACGATAAGGCATGATGTTACAGTGCAATGTATTTGTAATTTTAAATAAATTTAAAAATAATTTTAATAAATTTAAAACATTGTAAAGTTTCTACAAAAATGTTTCTAATTATTGAAATATACGATATGGTTATATATGGATGTTGATCATAGCTTTTTTCTACTTTTTTGTATTCTAAAAATAATAAAAATAATCAGAAAACAGTAGGGGAAAAAACCCAGTGTAACAGAAACCAATCCAAGGGCTAGCTTTTTAAAATACAATAAAATACCTAACTAAGGTAAAATGTAAAAAAAAAAAAAAAGGCAATAGGAAGTAACAAAATCCAGAATATTTTAAGATTTTTGGGGCTACAAAATTACGATAACAAACTTGGAAATCTAGATCAAAGCACCACTTTACTCTCATTATTAAAGCTGCCCCAGGACATGGTGAATGATCACGGAAGAAATGAGGAAAGCTCCCAAAGATCTCCGAAGTCTCTTAAACATTCAGGGAGTAAATCCACGCCCCGGTTCCAGCAGTCAGTTAAACCTGTGACATCGCGTTTTCCCATTGTTTTCGTTCTTATACAGGAGTCTCTGCTTGCTTAAATATGTTATTACACTTTGTCTCTATAATTTTTTAAAAACAAGCAGCACACACGTCATGGGAAGATGGCAGCGTGAGTAGTTCAGAGGAAATATCCTTCCCAAAGCATATATACTTATGAAAATACAATAAATACAACTATTCCAAAAAGAGACACCAGTGGATGCAGTACAACAGCCAGGATACATCTACATCTGCGAGAACTCAGCATCACACGAAGGGGGTAAGATACAAGCCATGGCCAGGTAGGAACCAAAGGCTCCCCCACCCCAAAACCCTGCGGGAAGAAAGGAGTCAGAACGGGGAGGGAGTGAAAGCCCAGGACTGCTAAACAACCAGCTCTAGAAATCCGCACCCGGAATGCAGACACAAGGTGCACGGGGTGCTGGATATTAGAGAAACGGAAAAGCAAAACCTGGGAGCAGGTCCCCGCAACGAGCACCCCTGAGACAAAAGAAAAGCGGGTGCTTTCTGCCAGCCTTAAAGAGAAAGGGACCCCATAGGTGGACGAAGTTGTCCCAGCAGTTGGGAATACCGGGGAAGCTTAGGCGCCCTAAACAGAGGCAGTGCAGCTCTGAAGCCCCTCACAGGACTAGGCAGCCTGCCAGTCGTTCCTCCAACTGGCGCGGACCCCGACACATGGGCCCAGTAGCAGGAGAGTGGGAGCGCGTGCCGGGGGCAGAAGCGCTGGAAGGAACCGAGAGCAGATCCGTCCTAGCCCACGGAGGCGTGACTGAACAGTCCAGGCGTGGCTCGCGCACACTGGTGGCAGTGAAGCCAGAGCCCGGTAGCAGCCTGCACAGAAAAGCCCCGCGTGCACTGGCAGCAGAGCCAGAGGTAGCAGGCACGCTCCCAGGAGCTGACCAGAATCCCAGCTCAACACACAGCTGCCCAGGCCAGACCCAAAGGCCGCTGTTGCCACACAGCTGCCAGGCAGAGTCGTCGCTAGCAAGGAGGAGTGCACCTGGCATGCCTGCCACTCCCCGCAGGGCTCCACGCTGCTCTGACGGACACCCCACCCACAGCAGCTTAGGGGACTAACCCGGTGGCTGCTCCAGGAGGGCGGGTAACCAACACAGGCAGCGGAGAAGGGCAAGGCATCCAGAAAGCAGGAAAGGACTTTCTTCAGCTGACACACCCGCAACCTGCCTACAGCCACTGCTACCACCATGAAAAGGCAAAAAAAATTTGGTCCAGTCTAAGATAGTTACACCTGAAAAAGGATCTGCAGAGGCAGACCTAACCAGTCTGCCTGAAAAAGAATTCAAAATAAAAATCATAAACACGCAGACAGAGCTGCAGAGAAATATGCAAGAGCTAAGGGATGAAGTATGGAGGGAGATTACAGACGCCCAGAGGGAGATCACAGAAGTGAAACAAACTCTGGAAGGATTTATAAGCAGAATGGATAGGATGCAAGAGGCCATTGATGGAATAGAAACCAGAGAACAGGAACGCATAGAAGCTGACCCACAGAGAGATAAAAGGATCTCCAGGAATGAAACAATATTAAGAGAACTGTGTGACCAATCCAAAAGGAACAATATCCACATTATAGGGGTCCCAAAGGAAGAAGAGAGAGAAAAAGGGATAGAAAGTGTCTTTGAAGAAATAATTGCTGAGAACTTCCCCAAACTGGGGGAGGAAATAGTTGCTCAGACTACAGAGGCACACAGAACTCCCAAGAGATGAGATCCAAAGAGGTCAACACCAAGACACATAATAATTAAAATGGCAAAGATCAAGGACAGGGACAGACTATTAAAGGCAGCCAGAGAGAGTAAAAAGGTCACCTACAAAGGAAAACCCATCAGGCTATCATCAGACTTCTCAACAGAAACCTTACAGGCCAGAAGAGAATGGCATGATATACTTAATGCAATAAAACAGTAGGGCCTTGAAAAAAGGATACTGTATCCAGCACGATTATCATTTAAATATGAAGGAGGGATTAAACAATTCCCAGATAAGCAAAAGTTGAGGGAATTTTCCTCCCACAAACCACCTCTACAGGGTATCTTAGAGGGACTGCTCTAGATGGGAGCACTCCTAAAAAGAGCACAGAACAAAACACCCAACATATGAAGAATGGAGGAGGAGGAAAAAGAAGGGAAAGAAATAATCATCAGACTGTGTTTATAACACCTCAATAAGCGAGTGAGGTCAGACAGTAAGGTAGTAAACACGCTAACCTTGTACCTTTGGTAACCACAAATCTAAAGCCTGCAATGGCAATAAGTACATATCTTTCAGTAATCACCCTAAATGTAAATGGACTGAATGCACCAATCCAAAGACACAGAGTAATAGAATGGATAAAAAAGCAAGACCCATCTATATGCTGCTTACAAGAGACTCACCTCAAACCCAAAGACATGCACAGATTAAAAGTCAAGGGTTGGAGAAAGATACTATACGCAAACAACAGAGAGAAAAAAGCAGGACAAAATAGACTTCAAAATAAAGAAAGTAACAAGAGATAAAGAAGGACATTACATAATGATAAAGGGCTCAGTCCAACAAGAGGATATAACCATTATAAACATATATGCACCCAATACAGTAGCACCAATATATGTGAAACAAATACTAACAGAATTAAAGGAGGAAATAGAATGCAATGCATTCATTTTGGGAGACTTTAACACACCACTCACTCCAAAGGACAGATCCACCAGACAGAAAATAAGTAAGGACACAGAGGCACTGAACAACACACTAGAACAGATGGACCTAATAGACATCTATAGAACTCTACATCCAAAAGCAACAGGATACACATTCTTCTCAAGAGCACATGGAACATTCTCCAGAATAGACCACATACTAGGCCACAAAATGAACCTCAGTAAATTCCAAAAGATTGAAATCCTACCAGCCAACTTTTCAGACCACAAAGGTATAAAACTAGAAATGAATTGTACAAAGAAAGCAAAAAGGCTCACAAACACATGGAGGCTTAACAACATGCTCCTAAATAATCAATGGATCAATGACCAAATTAAAATGGAGATCCAGCAATATATGGAAACAAATGACAATAACACAAAGCCCCAACTTCTGTGGGACGCAGCAAAAGCAGTCTTAAGAGGAAAGTATATAGCAATCCAGGCATATTTAAAGAAGGAAGAACAATCCCAAATGAATAGTCTAATGTCACAATTTTTGAAATTGGAAAAAGAAGACCAAATGAGGCCTAAGGTCAACAGAAGGAGGGACATAGTAAAGATCCAAGAATAAATAAATAAAATTGAGAAGAATAAAACAATAGAAAAAAATCAATGAAACCAACAGCTGGTTCTTTGAGAAAATAAACAAAATAGATAAGCCTCTAGTCAGACTTTTTAAGAGAAAAAGAGAGTCAACACACATCAACAGAATTAGAAACAAGAAAGGAAAAATCACGACGGACCCCACAGAAATACAAAGAATTATTAGAGAATACTATGAAAATCTCTATGCTAAGAAGCTGGAAAACTTAGGAGAAATGGACTTCTTAGAAAAATACAACCTTCCAAGACTGACCCAGAAAGAATCAGAAAATCTAAACAGACCAATTACCAGCAACAAAATTGAAGCGGTATTCAAAAAACTACCAAAGAACAAAACCCCCGGAGCGAAATGGATTTACCTCGGAATTTTATCAGACATACAGACAAGACATAATACTCATACTCCTTAAAGTTTTCCAAAAAACAGAAGAGGAGGGAATACTCCCAAACTAATTCTATGAAGCTGACATCACCCTAATATCAAAACCAGGCAAAGACCCCACCAAAAAAGAAAACTATAGACCAATATCTCTGATGAATGTAGATGCAAAAATACTCAAGAAAATATTAGCAAACCAAATTCAAAACTACATCAAGAGGATCATACACCATGACCAAGTGGGATTCATCCCAGGGATGCAAGGATGGTACAACATTCGAAAATCCATCAACATCATCCACCACATCAACAAAAAGAAAAACAAAAACCACGTGATCATCTCCACAGATGCTGAAAAAGCATTTGACAAAATTCAACATCCATTCATGATAAAAACTCTCAGCAAAATGGGAATAGAGGGCAAGTACCTCAACATAATAAAGGCCATATATCGTAAACCCACAGCCAACATTATACTGAACAGCTAGAAGCTGAAAGCTTTTCCTCTGTGATCGGGAACAAGACAGAGATGCCCACTCTCCCTACTGTTATTCAACATAGTACTGGAGGTCCTAGCCACGGCAATCAGACAAAACAAAGAAATACAAGAAATCCAGATTGGTAAAGAAGAAGTCAAACTGTCACTATTTGCAGATGACATGATACTGTACATAAAAAAACCCTAAAGACTCCACTGCAAAACTACTAGAACTAATATCGGAATACAGCAAAGTTGCAGGATACAGAATTAACACACAGAAATCTGTAGCTTTCCTATACACTAACTATGAACTAATAGAAAGAGAAATCAGGAAAACAATTCCATTCACAATAGCATCAAAAAGAATAAAATACCTAGGAATAAACCTAACCAAGGAAGTGAAAGACCTATACCCTGAAAACTACAAGACACTCTTAAGAGAAATTAAAGAAGACACTAACAAGTGGAAACTCATCCCATGTTCCTGGCTAGGAAGAATTTATATCGTCAAAATGGCCATCCTGCCCATAGCAATATACAGATTCGATGCAATCCCTATCAAATTACCAACAGCATTCTTCAATGAACTGGAACAAACAGTTCAAAAATTCATATGGAACCGTCAAAGACCTCGAATAGCCAACGCAATCCTGAGAAGGAAGAATAAAGTGGGGGGGATCTCACTCCCCAACTTCAAGCTCTACTATAAAGCCACACTAATCAAGACAATTTGGTACTGGCACAAGAACAGAGCCACAGACCAATGGAACAGAATAGAGACTCCAGACATTAACCCAAACATATATGGCTAATTAATATTTGATAAAGGAGCCGTGGACATACAATGGGGAAATGAAAGTCTCTTCAACAGATGGTGCTGGCAAAACTGGACAGCTACATGTAAGAGAATGAAACTGGATCACTGTCTAACCCCATACACAAAAGTAAACTCCAGATGGATCAAAGACCTGAATGTAAGTCATGAAACCATAAAACTCTTAAAAAAAAACATAGGCAAAAATCTCATGGACATAAACATGAGTGACTTCTTCATGAACATATCTCCCCGGGCAAGGGAAACAAAGGCAAAAATGAACAAGTGGGACTATATCAAGCTAAAAACCTTCTGTACAGCAAAGGACACCATCAATAGGACAAAAAGGTATCCTACAGTATGGGAGAATATATTCATAAATGACAGATCCAATGAAGGATTGACATTCAAAATATATAAAGAGCTCACACGCCTCAACAAACAAAAAGCAAATAATCCAATTAAAAAATGGGCAGAGCTGAATAGACAGTTCTCTAAAGAAGAAATCCAGATGGCCAACAGGCACATGAAAAGATGCTCCACATCACTTGTCATCAGAGAAATGCAAATTAAAACCACAGTGAGGTATCACCTCACACCAGTAAGGATGGCTGCCATCATCGAAAAGACAAACAACAACAAATGTTGGCAAGGTTGTGGAGAAAGGGGAACCCTCCTACACTGCTGGTGGGAATGTAAACTAGTTCAACCATTGTGGAAAGCAGTATGGAGGTTCCTCAGAATGCCAAAATAGAAATACCATTTGACCCAGGAATTTCACTTCTAGGAATTTACCCTAAGAATGCAGCACTCCAGTTTGAAAAAAGCATATGCACCCCTATGTTTACCGCTGCACTGTTTACAATAGCCAAGATATGGAAGCAACCTAAATGTCCATCAGTAGATGAATGGTTAAGAAGATGCAGTACATATACATAATGGAATATTACGCAGCCATAAGAAAAAAAACAGATCCTACCATTTGCAACAACATGGATGGTGCTAAAGGGTATTATGCTCAGTGAAATAAGCCAAGTGGGGAAGGACAAGTACCAAATGATTTCACTCATATGTGGAGTATAAGAACGAAGGATAACTGAAGGAACAAAACAGCAGCAGAATCACAGGACCCAAGAATGGACTAATAGTTACCAAAGGGAAAGGGACTGGGGAGGACAGGTGGGAAGGGAGGGATACGGGCAGGGAAGAAGAAAGGGGGCATTACGATTAGCATGTATAGTGCATGGGGGACACGGGGAGGGCTGCACAACACAGAGAAGACAAGTAGTGATTTTACAGCATCTTACTGCGCAGATGGACAGTGACTGTGAAGTGGTATATGGGGGGGACTTGGTGAAGGGGGGAACCTAGTAAACATGTTCTTTCTGTAATTGTAGATTAATGATACCAAAATAAAAGAAAAAAAAAAAACAAGCAGCACATGGAAAACTGGAATTGCTAATCTGAGAGACAAACATTTTAGACATCCTGAACTTAGCCAGTTGGAAATCATAGATAACAAAGGTGTAAAAGCTTTCATCACAATTAGACATACAACCAACGTTAAGGAGTGTGAGCAGTTACCCTCTGACCACCACCAGCCTTCTAGTAAGTGTCCCACCTACAGCGATTCTTTGACGCCCCTTTTCAAAGCACAGGCCATAAGCCTGCCACTATGACCGCTCCCGTGCATACACCCTTGGAGCCCCTGATTCTCTCCTGGGTTATTCTCAACTAGGAGAGCCCCAACTCTACGTAAGCCCATCTTTCTGCCTATTTCACAGCTGTAGCCATGAAGTCAACTATGACTGAAGGGAAAACACAATCGTATCGACTGACTTTTGACTTGACATTCATGCTCACTCCCCTTAAGTGGATTTTCTGCATAGCCTGGAATTCTACCTTTTCTCCCTAAGGTGTTGTGTTCACTCTTACTTTTCCATTCCATACCTCCTCCTTCGTTTTTAAACACCCAGACCTCCTCTTCTACTGTCATTCTCAGTTGATAACCGTCTCCAAATTTCACTAAGGTAAATAGAAAAAGGTGAGAAATCTCACCTTACCCCGTCTGCCTGCCCATAGGCTGGGTGGGCCTCGCCCCCAGCTGGGAAGGGCGGACCGCCTGCCCTCCTGCGGCTAGCAGCTCTCTCGGCTGTGCCTTAAACACCACCCTCCCTCGCTCGCGCGGACATCACGCCGGCAATCGCCCTCTCGCGTGCTCAGTCTCCCAGTTCGCCTAGGCCTCTCCCACGGACACAGAAACATGGTCGGATTTCTTCTCAACTGCTTCATTTTCCTGCTCCCATTTATAGGAAAACAAAAACGCGTCTACACTTAATGTCTCCTCTTCCTCTCCTTTCCTTCTGTTAAACACATCCCACTTCGGTTTTTATTCCCAACCAGTCCACTGAATCTGATCTTGTCACTTCACCAAATTTCCCTGTGGTCAAGTCTTGATGTCACCTTCATCATTTCACCCTGAGCGCCACTTAGCACACCTGACACCCTCTCCTTGGAATACTTCTTTCCCTGTTTTCTGAGACAAAAGCCTCTCTTGATTCTCCTGTTTCCCTCCTTCTTACTTAGGGCCCTTTGCCACTCCTCCTCCTCCTCTTGACCCCTAAATGCCAGAATGCCCCCAGGGCTCAGTCCTCTCTCTCTTTCTTTTTTTATGTATACTCACCAGATGGTGCTCTCATTTGGTGTTAAGGCTGTAAATATCTTTTTGCTTAATATTGCCAAATTTCTCATCTCTAGCCACGGAACTCCATACATTTGCACTTGGATGTCCGTTACACATCTCCAATTAAACAAATCTACATTTAACTTAGTGATATTAATTAATAATAAACCATATTTCTGGTTTCTTGCTCCTCCCCCAGTCTTCTCCATCTTGGTAAATGGTCCATCTTTCTAACTGGTCAGACCAAACAAACCTTGGAGTCATCCTGAACATTCACTTTCTCACAGTCCATTATCTAATCCAATAGGAAATCCTGTTGTCTCTTGCCAGGATTTTCGTTTACCACCGTGACCGTCCCGGACTGAACGACCGTTATCTCCTTCCCGTGCTCCTGAGCTGCCTCCCGAGTGGTCTCAGCTTCCGTCCCGGCCTCTCCCCTTTGTGCTGCCAACACAGCTGCCAGAATGGTACTCGAAGGAGGTAAATCAGCGCATACTACATTTCAACTCAAAATTTTCCAATGACTTCCCCATCTCCCCCAAATCGAAATCCTTACTGTGGCTAACAAGGTCGCACCATGAGGAAATGTCCTGCTGTCTTACAAGATCTTTACTCTCAGCCTCAACTACTCTCCCCGTACTGACTCCAATCCAGCATACATGTAAAAACATGCCAGAACCATAGGGAAAGATTTTACCTAAAAGATAAGGAAAAAAAAAGGACTTTATTTTTTCTTTGCTTTACCTGCATGTGTGTATGTATGTGTATACTATCTTCACGAGCAGAAAACCACTTTAATGGTTAAGCGTACAATTATACTTTTGCACATTTTCATGGAATTTCCTTTATACAAAATAGCTCCTAAAAATATAGACAGAAATTGAATTTATTGTCCTATGATGGCTTTTCAAGCATGTGGGAAAATATGGACTAGGTAATCAGTGCTGTAGAGAGAACTAACTAGTAATCTGGAGAGAAAAGGAAAGCTATTATCCTTATAACCATCTCCTCAAGAACAAAATACAAAGAGAAGAGAGGTACGTATAAAAGACAAACTAATAAAAATTCTGTAAGAAAACGTAGATGAAGATGGCATGTTTTTCATTCGGTAGCTTGGAAAAGCAGATAGAAGTCAGTCAGGTAGCATTAAGTAGAGAGTGACAGACTTGCCTGCTTAAAAATTCAGAACTTCAGAAGTATTTTTAAAAGCTACTATAATTAAAGCTAAAATACATTTCACAAGTTGAAAAAATTATTTATCTTATTTGAGACAAAAAGTTAATGTCATAAATACACAAGAGAAGGAGATGGCAGACCCATCTACTGGTCTCTGCTCCCAGCTCCTGGCACAGAACTAGAACCCTTGCAATTTCCTAGGTGGTAACATTTAGGAGCATCTCTCATTCGAATACTGGTCTTTGACCTCTGTTCCTGACACAGTACTCTCGGGAAACCCTTGCAATTTCCTGGTGATAGGGAAATTTTGTTCTCATGAGGCAAATCTGGGTGGGCTCCTGGATGGCTCCTGGAAGGGGCTGGTCGCCAGAAAGACCACACCAGGATTAGAAGCCTGGAATTTTCAACCCAGTCCCCCATTTTCTTGATAAGGGAGAAGGGCTGAAAATAGAGTTAATGATCAGGCATGTCTATATAAGGTTGTGTCGATATAAGCCTCCATAAAATCCCCAAAGTACAGGATTCAGAGAGTTTCCAGACAGGTGGACATATCCACACAGGGAAGGAGATACAGCCCAACTCCACCTCAACAGAAGCTCCTGGGCTGGGGACTCTCCCAGACCTCACGCTGCATATCTCTTCATCTGGCTATTGATCTGTATCCTTTACCACATCCTTTAATTAACTGTAAATGTAAGTGCTTCCCTGAGTTCTGTGAGCCACTCTAGCAAATTAATGGAACCTGAGGAGGGGCTGATGGGATTATTCAGTGCGCACAGCGGAATGCTTGGTTAGGTACATTCTGCAGACAGTTCAAACTGCAAGATAGCCTATATTCCTGATATCCCAGAATATTCCTGATATTCAGCCTATTCAACCATGTGGTGCCGGCATTTCATTTTATTTTGGCTAGACTATATAAAATCCGATATAGTAATAAAAATATAAATAAATGTTCATACATCTTTTCCAATAGAGTAAGTTTGTAAATTAACAAAGTAAAGTGATTACCTATCTCCCTTTGGTTTTCTCTTTTGTAGTGTCTTTCCTTTGGGTCTTCTTTCGCTTCCTAAACAGGGGGTCCCACCAGGTCCTGTTACCCGTATTGACTCAAGGCCTTTGGAAGATTTCTTAAATGTGAATTCCACTGGTTCTCCTTCTTTTAGGCTTCTAAATCCTTCCATGAACAATTTGCTCTGCAAAAAGCAGGGGAGGGAGGCAGGGAGAGAGAAAGAGAGACCACGATTATCAGTACTTTATAAATTATCTCTATGATTTTAAGATTAACATGGCAAGAAGTTCTCTGTCATCCATTACAGAGTATAAAGTCTTTTTTTTTTTTTTAAGTTCGGTCAAAGTTATACCATTTAAGGATTTCCTGTTGCAATGCTGGCAGTGGGAGAACAAATCAATACCATTTTTTAAGGCAATCTGGCAATACTTACAAAAATTTAAATGTGCATAGTCTTTGACCCAGCAACTCCACTTCAAGGACTGTCCTACAGACATACTCACACAAAGATTAAAGAAAAAAAAAGACCTATATCAAAATTTACTACAGCACTGTCTGATAAAAAAATTACAACTACCCTATTGTACATCAATGGGCAACTCATTAAATAAATTTTAGTGGAATAACATAATGTAACATTGACTCATTAAAGGAAGATCTACATGTATAGATCTACATGTATAATGTGGGAGAATAAACAAGTAATATTGCTGAGTGAAAAAGTTATGGGTAAAGAACACTGTGTCTATCTATCGTAATGTCATCTATGCAAAGAAAATTTTAAAAGAAACATATTTATTTATGTAGAGATGGGGTCTAGAACAATAGATTTAGCAAATCATAAACAGACATTTTCTCTGGTCCTTTTTGGGAAAGTGGGGAAGCTATTTGATATACACATGATTGTATTTTTTGAGTATTTTATAATTTGAAAAAAAGTAAGACTTTTTATAATTTGAAAGCTAGTTGATTTCTGGGGGGAAAAAGATTTATTATTGCAAAAGTATAACCTTGGTTACAAATATTAATTGGCTCTTTCAAGCTTTCACCAATGTGCCAATTCAAAATATACTAAAAATAAGTCACTGGTTTTATTGATTTCTTCAAACTCCCTGTGTAGGTTTCACAGATCTACTCTGGAATATCATGTAGTTTTAAAGACCTTCCTGAATTTGGGGGCAAAAGAAAGCAAAATTAAACATGGTAGGAGACCTTAGCTCAAGCTCAGCCTAATAGCCATGCAACACTGAATGAGCCATTTTATCACTTTGTGTTTATCTGTAAATTTTAGGGATCTGAGCTAGCCACATGTGTTCTGAGGAACAACAGTTCAGAAAACACTCAGTGAAAAAAGGATTTTGTGGTCAAATAAGTTTCTGAAATGGTGTATGTTGTTTCTCCTTATTTCAGGCACATTAGCATATTAATGTCTCTGACTTTGCATCCTCTCCCCCACCACCATGAAATAAAAATCTTGTTTGACTGTGTTTACTTAACCCAGCAATTTCCCTACCTAATTGATCCCAGAGCCCTTTCTTTAAAACTGCAGATGACTAGCATACTTTGGGAAATACCAGGCCAGAAAGTCTTCACCCCTCCCAAGCCCATGACTCTAAAGGCAGTTAAGTAATTACACACAACCAAATAATTACATGGAACACATAAAAACAACTCTTCAAAATTCAACGCAACAGGAGACACTATTCATTGTGAAGGTAATATGATACATGACAACAGGGTTTCTAGTGCAGGTCATCTGACACTGCAAAACCCTTCACCTGGAGTCTGCATTTGGCAGCACCTTTTCTGTTGTCTGATGCTATGTAGAAATCAGAAAAAAAAAAATCACAACTGCCTACACTCAAAAAAAATCATATTTTCTAAAACTTTAACATCTCCAAATCTTCTATTATTTTCCTCATAGGTATCTCTTCACTAATTATAAAGTTATTTTTCTTTCTTTTCTAACTCCCCACTCAAGAAAGTTCAGATTATCAAATTAGATAAAGAGGACCATAGGTCAACTACAGCTATTAAGAGAAGGAAGAGAGAGCAGTTTTAATTACAGCTATCAAATGTTCACATTTTGTTTCTGTAATAATTTTATCACTTCCTTATCTCTGCACAGTCCTGGTGGATGGGTGCACTTAATTTGATTTTATTTTCTATTATTACAATTTTTGACAAGTATAAGTACACTTATAAATCTAAAGTAAAATTCCCCTCTTACGATCATGAAGTTCTGGCTATTACTGATGATGATCTAAAAGAATAATATTTAAATTTCATCATGTACTACTCCTCTATCCTTAAATTACTACATGAGGCAACTGAGATTCCTAGTATTTGGCAACTTAATAATATTCCAAAGAAACTGTAATGGCTTTGTAAGAAAACAAAACAAGGAACCACAGAGAATATTCTATCTCTGCTATGACATCAAAATTGCTACTATGTAGGTGGGAAAGATTTGTTCAAAGGTGGGGAATTAGCTCTTTATATTTCTTCACAAAAATTAACTTTTTCCCTTGTCTTGAAAAATTTTATTAAAGGTGCCTCCATTTTTCCAGTCACACTGGTTCCAATCCTTACTTTTATCCAAACCATTAAATAACTCTTGTGGTTCTTACTTCATGAACTGTTTCATCTGCCCCAACCATTTGATTGGATTGCCACTGACCTACTTCTGGTCCTAACTATCTCCTGCCTGGGTAGGTGTAACAGTTTCTTCACTGGTATTTTAGCATCGAGGTTACATCCTCCCTACTCTGTAGCATCTCCCACACCTGCATATTCTCTCTGAATAAATCTAGCCTGTTAGGCTCCTGTCTCAAAAACCTACAATACCGCTCTTAGATCGTAGGGGAGACGATTCATAATCTTACCTTCTAGTTCTATTTCCCACTTCCCATTTCTCTAAAACACAGCCCCTCCATTCATAAAGCTGCTGACTTGTACTTTCTGAACACACTTCAGGTTTTCTCATCTCTGTCCTCCTGTGTAAGCTGGTGGGGATGCACTCTTCTAGTCAGGGCTATCAAAATCATACAATTCAAGGCATAATTCAAATGACCCTTTATGCAACCATTCTCAATTGCTCCAGGTTGGAAATTCTCTCCTCTTTCACTAAGTGATTCTTTAATACAGTTTTTAAAATACACTGCTGTGTAATGCAGACCTTGGTGTATGCTGTACTTGTGTGCTCTTCGGTATTTATCTTCTCCCGAAGGGCAGGGATTGTGATATATATCTTAGTATTTCCCAAAGGGCTTAGCATAATGCCTGAGAATAGCTGTCATTCAATAAGTACTTAACAGCATTGTAAATGCAGCATCAGTAAGATCTTTAAGGATTATTTCAAGTCCAACTCCCACTTGAAATAAAGGTGAACTGAACTCTAAGGAGTTAAGTGAGTTGCTCATGCAAAGTCAAATTTTGCAACTCATATTTCTACTATAAAATAACTTCTCATTTTTAATGTCAAGGTGACACTGTGTATGGTACAATTTAGAACAAAATGCTGATAGGATTATAATGGTTCACGTAATAATGTTATTCTCTGACTCCATAGAGAAGTTAATATGGATCTATTTTCCTGTTCTTCCTTCTACCCATTATTTTCTAATCATCCTCATGATAAGCCTCATAATCCATGATGTTGTTGCCCATGTAAACCAGGAATGCAGACTGACGTAGGTTTTAGTTTAATCTGTACGTAAGACCTGCTTACGGCAGATCTTTTAGTCTCTTGGCTTACAACGTCATCTGAGACAACTGTTTGGACAAAATAGGATTTTATTCTCTATGAAGAGAATCACAATTATTGAGTGAATAAATGAACAAAGGAATGACCAAATGAATGAGAAAGCATTTAGAAGAAACTGCTAACATGCTGACTAACGTATCAGGCACTTACAATGGGGACAGGCCAATCCTGAAGGTGCACATATTAAGTCAACTCAGTAACACCACTAATTTGTGTTCCTCTTCCTTCCACCAAGATCTGGTTCCCTTTTCTCCCACTTCCCTTTATTCCGAATTTTAAATTCTTTGCGGCACAAATTTATTTCAGAATTATAAAAATACCGGCTTTCAATTTCCTTGATATACTCACTTTCTTCCTCTCAATCACTTTACAATTACTTAAAAAAAAATAACAGGAATACTGAGTCAAATGAAAGCAGCCCAAATGCTATCCTTTATTTGCCAAGTATCTCTGCCCCAGGTTCCACTTAGTAGTGAGAGCTTCTCTCTCTTGGCACATGCTTTCTCTCTCCAGCTAGACTGAGGTGTTGCTAGTTTTATACTTGATTCTCCTTGAAAGAGTGTATTTTCTTCTCTAAGAAGCACAAGCCAATAGAGGCTGGAAAAACGTGGGCCTCAGGTTACTCTTTAAAAGCCATCAAAATGACAGTAAAATAATACAAAGGAACAGAGTCACAATGAGGAAGACTGTAAGAGAGGTGCTATCAACAGAAAGTGGAATTCAAGACATTTCTGGAAGTTAGAGTGCCGACTGAGTTAAAGAGCCTCCTCACCCTAGAAAAACTATCAAAAGGGCTTCAGCAGAAGGTGGGACCAGCATTGCTGACCGAAGCCAGAGAGAACGCCGAGATGACACAGACACAAGGAAGGGCAAGGGAGCGGTGGGCCTGAACACAGGGGGTGATGGGAGGTTTGTTGATGGACTAGAGAGATGCCCGTTTCATCCTCCCACCGCTGTGCCCACCTACACACATGAAAACACTCAAACATTACCCTAACGCACATAATGGGAGGCCTTGCTCTTAGGAGACTGAAGGAAATATCTGGGCAACTGGTGAAATACTGGATCCTGCACACAAACCCCTATTCATTCTGATGATTAGGAAGCTGCTGGTACAGGAGGTGGCTCCCTACCTTCTCGACTTTAAATCGTTCCTATCCTCATTCTTACCCATCAGCCCTATATCGGAAAGACCGGCCAAGAATCACAAAACAAGCAGCATAATGGAGAAAGGCCAAGATAAATGAGGAACCAGAAGAAATTTTGTATACCATCGAATTCGTTTCTCAGATATTTGAGACCATATAACATCACTAAAACAAGAACAAAAACAACGAGAGAATTTACAAAGCACTCTCAGAAATTTAAAAATGATTGTTGAAATTAAGTGAGCTGGAAGCGAAAGGTTAGAAAATCTCTCAGGACACAGAATAAACAGACCCCCCCAAAAACGAGATACATGAGAGAAAAGAAGCACAGAGGAGGTATGTCCAACTGGAACTGGAGTTCCTGCGAGAGATACAGAAGATGGAGAAGAGAAATTATGAAATGAGTAACTTTCCCAGAGCTAAAGGGAATACCCAGGAGAGACCTACACTGGGTGGAGGCATTATGGGAGCTTTTATTTGGGGGTTCAAGAAGAGAGAATGAAATTTTAATGGAGATTGAAGAAAACCCAAAATGAGCTAATAGTTTAACCATATGCTTGTGCAACAGGGTGGTTAATATGCGTTTGGGGACAGCAAGAAGCTTAGCTTAAGTGTATGACTGTGAGGGAGTGCCCCAAAATGAGGCTGGCGAATGCAAGTCAGAGGTAGGTAATACACATTTTTGATTGACATCCTAAGCATTTTAGGCTGTCCAAAATAAAGAACTACTGATTTAAAAATATATTTTTTAATTTTTTGCTTTTAGAAGTAGCAAGATCAAATTTGTGTTTTAAAAAATATAACTTCTCAGAGATTAAGAATAAGAGTATAACTATGAAAGAATGAAAGCCCTACATAAAAACAATAGAAGAGTAAACTTCAGATAGTCATCTGTAAAGAAGCCAAGAGTCTGGCACCTACCTAACCTTTGCAAGATTTTCTGACCACAATAACTAGGAACAAAGCCAAGTGATTTAATCTCATTTTCCAAACTCATGTAAGCATGCTATGTGTCAAATAAATGATCAATGCCTGTACTTGACTTTATGTAATCAAAGAGTATATAAACAAGCTGCTACTTTTCATTAAAGGCCAGGCTCAGCTTAAAATATATTTATACACACACACACACACACACACATATAATCTCTTTGACAATACCGTGGATGTGTGGACACATGAGGAATGTATGTGGGATGCCTGTTACAAGCCACTGTCACAGTCCTACCCAGAGATGGTTACAGCTCAACTAAAAAATGAGAGGAGGAATTGGTTTTGCAGAACACTTCAGGAGTCATGCATATCACCTGCTACAAATTATTACTTCCCCACGTAACAATTTATTGTTAAAAACTCAAATTCAAATATATTGTTTCTCTTCAATATTTTTATGAGGCAAAGACCATTCTTTTCTAAGGTATTCGTGGAAAAAGTATATAATTAGTGATAGGCAATTAATTATGATACAATATGCAATGGTAGAGATACTACATGATATGCATGAGTAATGGCCAACTGACACTCAGAAAGACTACACATTTTTGATCTACATGCCAAGATACTCCAGGAATAATTGAACCTGAGGACCCACAAGGACACAAGGAAAAGATCACGGGACTAAATATCGGGACATCTGGGATCCAGCGTCAGCCCCAGTTACTGTGTTGCACAACCATAGACAAAATGCTTATTATTGGGTGAATCTCCCTCTTTCCTTTTCGTTATACAACTCAGGTCTCTAGCCTTTGTTGTAACATTAAAAAAAAAAAATTCTATGACTTCACTCTATGTAGACATAGATAGAAATGAATCGGTAACTTTTTTAGTCAATCTGAAATTTCCCTTTATACATTCTTACTGTTTCCCAATTCACTGAAGGGGAGCGAGATTTTAGTTCTTAACATAACTCAAATCTTTAGGAAAACAGAAGCTAAAAGGAATACAGTGGCACTGTAGAAAGTGATGTTTACTGAGCTTTACCTAAGTAGATAAAATTCAGTTTAGCCCCAGTCAGATCTCTAAACTTCACATAAATAGGACAAAAAGAGATTTTTCTACTTTTCTTGAATATTAAAAGAAGTCTTAAGTAAATCCCTTCATTTGGCTTGGACTTCAACACTGAGACACACACACGGAAACTGGCACACTGTTGGAATGGCATTTTAAAAAGTGTAATACAAAGTATGCAGGGATGAAAGGTAGATTGAATACTGGCTGCTAATTACCACCTCAAGCTACATGACCATAGTGTGTTAAAAAAAACTTTGTGCCCCATTTTCCTTATCTATCAACTGGGAATAATAATATCTTTTTGGAATAAAAAATATCTACTATAGTTGTTATTGTTAGATCCCAAATAATTAATGTAAAATGCCTATAACAGTGCTTAGTACATTGACCAGCACCTAAATAAAGAGTTTCTACTATTTATATCAGTATCCAGTCTGCTCCTCTACCTGCTCAGTCAAGTACAGGAGAAGCAGGAGAAACAAACAAGTTCAATAACCGATTCTAAAGCAGACATGGTGGGGAATGTTTTCACCTATTAACTTAATCCAACCTACTCTTACCCTTGACCCCCACCTGGAAAATGTATGCACATTACCGAGTTTAGTTTAAACACTATCTCATCTTTAAATCCCTTCATGACATTCTAGAGCAAATACAGGCGCTCCTTTTCCAGTGCTCAATTACACAGAGTATATATCACTGCTGTGACTTCTATGAGACTGCATCATCATTTGTCTGTTTTCTTCTAAGAATACAAAGGAAATAGCATAATTGTTCATTTACATCCTGGTGCCTAAAACCATTCCTAAAACAAAGCAGGTGCTCAGTATATAATCAAGGCAGAGGAAGAGAATAAAGGTGGAGGGGAACAAAGGGAAGAGGGAGAGTTGGAGAAAGCAGAAAGTAGCTGTGACTTTCTCTCCTGCAGTTGAGGACATTTAGAGGCACAAGGTCAAATCTGATGAATGGTAGAGCCAGGACTCAAAGCCAGATCTTTTGACACCAAAGTCATCGTATACCATGATGCATAGTGTAACACTTTCCGTAATTATTTCAATTATCCCTCAACACCATAATCACAATAGTAAGGCTTACGAACTCGAAGTTATAGGTGTCTGGCAAGGCCTCCCTACTCAACTCATGGTCATCTCTTATCCCTCAACTGTTTTGTTGTAATTGATAAGCTGGACTTCATTAAAAACCTTCTACTATACAAAAGACAATGTCAAGAAAATGAGAAGATAAGTCATAGACTGAGAGAAAATATTTGTAAAAAACACCTTTGATAAAGGACTGTTTTTCAAAATATAGAAAGAACTCTTAAAACTCAATAATAATAAAATGGAAAACTAAATAAAAATACAGGCCAAAGACCTTAACAGACATCTCAACAAAGAAAATATACAGATGGCAAAGACATATAGCAAAAGGTGTTTCCCATCACATGTCATCAGGGAAATATAAATTAACATCAATGAGATACGATTATAAACCTATTAGAATGGCCAAGATATGGAACACAGACAACATCGAATGCTGAGAAGGAGGTGGAGGAGCAGGAATTCTCATCCATTAATAGTAGGAATGCAAAATGATGCAGTCACTCTGGAAGACAGTTTGACAATTTTTTAATAACAAAGCTAAACATACTCTTACCCTACAATTCAGCAGTTGTGCTCCTCGGTATTTATTGAATGGAGTTCAATACTTACATCCACATAAAAACATGCATGAGGATGTTTATAGCAGCCTTGTTCACAACTGCCAAAACTTGGAAGCAACTAAAATGTCCTTCAATACGTGAATGGAAAAATAAATTGTGGTATATCCAAGAATGGAACGTTATTCACCACTGAAAAGAAATGACCTACCAAGCCATAAAAAGACACACAGGGTCCTTAAATGCACGTTACTAAGTGAAAGAAGCCAATCTGAAAGGGCTACATATTGTCTGATCCCAGTTATATGACTTTGTGGGAAAAATAAAACTCTGGAGATGGTAAAAAGATCAGTGGTTTCCAGGGGTTGGGAGCAGACTGTGGAAGGGATGAACAGGTAGAACACAAAGGATTTTTAGGGCAGTGAAAATATTTCTGAATGATACCATAATAATGCATACCTATAATTATACAGTTGGCTGAACCCACAGAAGGTACAACACCAAAAGTAAGTCATTATATAAACTACAGATTTTAATGTGATTATGATGTACTGATGAAGGTTCATCAACTGAAATAAATGTACCTCCCTGGCAGGGGTTGATGATAACGGGGGAGGCTGCACATACGGAGGTAGTAGGTCTATGGGAAACCGTGGTGCTTTCTTTCAATTTAAAAAAGGGCGTAACTTAAAATGTTACACAAATAAATAAAAACGACTGATTTAAAAATACAGCTCTGATTTTACCTGAAGTGGTAAGACACTAAGTCTTACATATATTATGGAAAATCCCCCCCAAGAAATTTTAAGAACACAGGTATACTGAATATTTATGTACTGTGGTTCTTTGGAGAGCCACAAACCACTGTCATTTCTAGGATGTTTTTGCCCTCAATCCCAAAACCAATGTTCACCCTCTTGGGACACCATCTTCTTTGAGAATGAATGCTTTAGGGCAAACTAAAAATAATACAAAAAGATGTGATTAAATGGAACTTTTAAAATATCATATTAACACAGAAGAAGGCATAAATGTAAGGAAAGAGGTTAGAAAATACATGAGCTAAACAAAAAATAGCAAAGTGGTAGATCTAAATCAAACCATATAAATAAATACATTAAGTATAAAAGGACTTAACACTCCAGTCAAAATGCAAAGATTGATAAAACATAAAAAAAGCAAGATCTGACAATGTGCTCTTTACAAGAGAACCACCTTAACTATAAAGTTACTAAAATATTTTTAAAGAGAGGATGGAAAAGACATACCAGGAAAATGACAAGCAGTGAGAAGGCGACAGCTATGTTAACAGTAAACATGACTTCAAGACAAAGGATGTTACCAGAAATAAAGAAGGCTATTTCATAATGAACTAAACACAACTTTTTAAGATGTGATAATCACCAATTACCTGGCAACAGAATTCTAAGATGCATAAATCAAGAATTGACAAAATTATAAAAAGACAAATCCCAATCATAGTAGGACAAAAGATTGTTTAAAAAACTTTATTAACCACTTTGCCCTAATTAACACACCTTTGCCCTAAAGTACACACATCAACTACCAAATAGAACTTCTTGCAATTCCAAATGGCCCATTTACCACATTAGACCTAAGCTAGGCCAAAAAAAAAAAGTCTCAATACATTTCAGAACATCTTATAAAATATATATTCTGGTAAAACAGAATTAGAATAGAAACCAATACCAGTAAAATAGGTAGACAAGCAAATTATAATATTATAATATGTAAATAATATTTTGACTATATATTATAATATTTTATATTATATGAAACAGTATATTTAATAATATAAAGTCAATGAAATTTATATTTTATAATATATAAAATAAATGACAATGTATTAATATATCAAATATTAATAAAAATAAAAATTATCAATCACATATTTAAAATGATAAAAATTAATAAAATTATTTTATAATATATTTTATATTACAATATTATGTTTTATATATTTATATTTTATAATATTGTAAATTTTATAAACAGATGAAAGAAATACCAAGGAAATTTGTTTAATGTTTTAACTGAATGATAAACAAAATACAACAAATCAAAATTTATGGTATGTGACAAAAACCATACATAGAGGAAAATTTACAAATTTAAATGCTTATATTAGACAAAAGAGGTCTCAAATCATTACCATAGGGTTTCACCTTAAGAAGCCAGGGAAAAAAAAAAAGCAAAGCAAACCTTTATTAGTAAACAGAAGAAAATTATAAGAACTAAAGCTTATCAAGAAGATGGGGGAAAAATTAGAGAAAATTAAGAAACCTGAAAGTCGGCACTTTCAGCAAAACTAATAAATCCCTTTAGTAGGCTGGTAAGAAGAAAAGAACACAAATTACAAAATGAGGAGAGAGCCTCTCACTACCAATCCTACAGACATTTAAAGGATAGTAAAGAGATATTAGAATAAATGATTGTCAATAAAATGGACAACTTAGGAGATATGATAGTTCTTTGAAAAAACAAGACTTAATTTAAAGAGAAAATAATAACTGGAAATAAAATTCATCGAAAACTCTCATCCAACTAGGAACAGAAGCAAACATCCGCACTCCACTCAATGACCTCTACGAAAAACAAAAAGCTTAATAATGAGATATTGAACAAAGCTTAATAATGAGATATTGAACCCACTCCTCAGACTGGGAAGGAGGCAAGGATGACTATTGGACATCAGGCTGGAGGTCAGAGCCACTGCAATAAGGGCAAAAAGGGGGGTAGAAATGTATTTAGTCTTTGTTCTTGTTTCTGGCACAGAGCTCCTAAAACTCCAGGCATTCCCTCAAGGTGCCTTTTGTTGTGTTAATAAAGTGACTTTGGGAGAACACCTAAGGACGGGCACTGGGTGGGTGCCAGGGGAACAAACCAGGCAGTCAGAGAGTTGGAACTTGCAGTCCCATCCCTCTGACCTCCAGGAAGGGAAGAGTGGCTGAAGAGTAAGTTCAACTACCAATGGCCAACGGCTTAATCAATCCTGTACTTGTAATGAAGCCTCCACAGACCCCCAAAAAATTGGTTTCGAAGAGCATCTGGGTTGGTGAACACGTAGAGGTGCTGGGAGAGCGGTACACCTTAAGGGGCATGGGAGCTCCACGCCCTCCCCACACCCTGCCCTGTGCATCTCTTCCATCTGGGTGTTCCTGAGTTACAGGCTTTTATAACAAACTGGTAAACTAGTAAATAAAATGTTTGTCTAAGTTTGTGAGCTGCCCTAGCAAATTAATCAAACCCGAGAAAAGGGTCATTGGAACCTCCAATCGACAGTCATTAGGTCAGAAGCACAGGTGATAAGGTGCACCTGCAACTGGCATGTGAAATGGGTGGGTGGGTGGTCCTGTACGACAGTCCTGTGGCATCTGATGCTTTCTCCAGGTAGCGGCAGAACTGAGTTGAATTATAGGACACTACGCTGGTACTGGAGAATTACTGGGTGATGTGGGAAAAAAAATCTACCAGTCTGAATTAGAATCAGAATCTTTTGGGGCAACTAGAACTCTCACACTTTGTTGGCGGGAGTATAAAATGGTAGATTTACTTTGAATAACGTTCAGCAATTTCTAATGGAATTAAATATATACCTATCCTATGATCCACTGTTTCATTGCAGGTTTTTGCCCATGAGAAATAAAAACACATGTCTACCCAAAGACTCGTATGCAAATGTTTATAATGGTTTATCGATAATAGCTAAAAACTAAAAACAGTGTAGATGCCCTTAAATAACAGAAAAGATAAATAAATTGTGCTATATACATACAACAGAATACTACTGAGTAATAAAAAGGAATGAATTGCTGGTGTATTTGTAATAGTGTACATCACAATACTTGTCAAGAACTGTAAAGGGTCTTTGATTTTACCTCAAGTGCAAGCTAAAATATTAGCCTGCTAGAATTTCACAGGTGCTGGTAGAAGGCACAATACTATAGTCAAAGACAAAGGACAGTTTACTATTTGGAGCAATACCAACAACCAGAGAATCAGCAATTTTGCCCCAGCACTACAAGCCCCTATTCCCACATAGTGATGTGAAGGTCAAATGAAACCTACACACACAGTGGGTTGCATGACAAAAGATGAACACTGGCCTTAGGGAACCTGAATTTTTTATAATGGACAGTAAGCATGCTTGCCCTTTACTCTGGAAGGAAACACTATGTACTCGTTCCTGGGCTCTCTGCTATATAAACGTCCTTACCTTAAAAAGATAATCCAGAATGTAAGAGAGTCAGTGCCTCACTCACAGTCATGGAGCTATCTGAGACCCAGGGAAAATTGTCTTTGAACAATACTGAGTAAAAGCAGCCTTCAACAAAGAGTATGGACTGTGTAGTTCCATTTATTTGAGTTTCTAGAACACACAAAACTAAATTATGGTAGGAAAAAAATTACAGTATCTGTTGCCTGTGGGTGAGTGAGTAGGCAGGTATACAGATTAACTGAACAGGGACATGAGGCATCTTTCTGGAGTGATGATAAAGTTGAATGTCTTAAGAGTGGTTCAGGTTACCAAAGTGTAGACATACGTCAAAGTTATTGAATGGTGCACTTACAATTTGTGTGTTTCATTGTATATCAATTTTACCTCAAAAAAGATATTGAACTCTACTTAATGATCTGCATGCTGAAGGATTTAGGGTGGGAGTGTATTGATGCCTGCAACTTCTTTTGAAATGCATCAAACAGATAGATTAATGGATCCACAGAGAGGTAACAGATGTAGTTACATTAAAAAAACAAGTATAGGAAAATGTTATACAATCTAGATGTTTGATTTTAACATTTGCTGTTAAAATTCTTTTAACTTCTTTGTATGTTTCAAATTTTTCATTTAAAGACACATCTTTGCCAATGCTTTATGGGTGAGAGATATCTTAGCAAACAAATTTGAATTTTAAAAAATAGTAAGCGGAAACCGAATGTTATATTGTTATATATTGATGTGTGTGTGTGTGTGTATATATAGTTACATTTTGAAGTTGAAAATAAAGTTCTTAGTAAAGCCAGCATGTACATGGCACTATATCTGACATTGCCAACACATTTTTAAAAATTAAATATACTAGTGACAATTGCCATCTGACATTTGATGTTACTTGCGTAACTGGAAAAGGGGATAAAGTGGATGTAGGGGAGAGAAAGAGAGGTGAGTAAGAAGCAATGAGTATGAACATGAATGGCACTGAGAATAAATGAATGCAAGAACTTTGGAGTGAATGTGCAGAATTATTTTCAGAATGTACACTCTGGCTGCTGGCTGACGCCTGATTTTGAAAGGCAGCAAGGAGGTGATTATGAGAACAACACATGGGACAGAGATGATGAAACTAAAGAGAACCATTGATATGGAGATCCTGCTCCTTTTTAGCATATTTTCCAAGAGGAGTTACCCTTGATCCTTTCCTCCAAGGCAGTTTCTGGCCTCCGCATGGAACTGACTGGCTTTGGCAACAGTACGGTATTCATACTTTATTACAATGATGGCTGATGGAGAGACAGACATAAGGAAGATGAATCAGTGAGAAGTGTGTCCACATTCCCTTTAAAGCTAAAGAAAATATTGGGAACTTCTCAAGCTGACAGATCACAAAAACTCCAAACTTTATCTTTTCGACTTTATCCAGTGCAAACCAAACAAAACATCAGAACTCAGTTTTCTACCACTCCTTCTGCTTATGCCTATCTGAAGCCCTGCAAAAGAGTGACTTTTAAACCATGCTATTTAAAAAAACCTGGAGATCAGTGAAATGCCTCAGTGAATCTATAATAACTGAGTTGCATTTCTATTTTAAGTATATTATTAAAGTACCTTAAAATCTGTAATAGACAACACTGGTACTTTAAACTCTAAATTAAATCAGTGGAATCCCTGACATGTTACTTGGTAGCACTAGGTTTACACCTTATCTTTTGTGTGTGTGCAGATTTCAGGAGTTTCTACTGGTGTCTTTCAGTGCATGTATTAACAGTGTGCTTCTGATTTATGCTCTTTATTGCTTTTATTAAAGCATCTGGCTTGTTCATGGCCCTTCATAAAAAAAAAAATCAAACAAGTGCACTTACTACTGGACAACATGTGATAATGCACAAATGTGGCAAGACCTAGGCACGTAAGATAACTGTGAGCTGTTTATAACAAGTGGCCATAACCGTGCTCTACACTCCCGAGAGCTCTTCCACGCTGACTATCAGTGTGAGTGTGAAGCAAAAATAATGGCCTTTAAAGCTAGAAAAAAGATTTCTGTTTCTTGATTAAAAGCAGGACATGTAATGGACAGTGACTGTAATGGGGGTATGTGGTGGGGACTTGATATTGGGGGGAATCTAGTAACCACAATGTTGCTCATGTGATTGTATATTAATAATACCAAAATAAAAAAAATTTTTTTTAGAAAGCAGTACATGTAAAAAGAAATGCATCAAGTCTTCAGACTCAAGGTAAAACGATTTCCATTAAACTAACAACAGTTAATCTTGAATTGTTTCCATGACATGGAGAGTGCCCGAAACATTCATATAAAATAATCATTCAAAGGCAAGCAAGTATTATTTGATATTGTGATACTTCTTATTGAAAATAAAAAATTTTCAATATAGGTTTCAAATAATGAAATTTAGCTAAGTGCTCACATGATTGCTGTTCAGACAATGTATTTTCAAATACAGAATGAAAGTAAGGCTGTTAATTTATGTTTAATGTAAATCGAAGAACAGTGGTTTAGAATACAAAATAACATCATTACAAATAAGCTACTAAATTGAATAGGAAGGAAAAACAGGAATGGCCAGGGAAGCAACTTACTGACTTAGCAACGTGATGTATGTACAATGTCACTACTGGGCTTACAGAAATAAGGTCGGCAATAAAGTTAAAGTTTGAACAAAATAAAAGAAATGCAACTGACAGAAGAGTACTGATGTATTTGCAATATTTTTTAAATGACAGCATAGGATAACTTATAATTTTCAAAAGGATATATTTAAAAATATACATGTGTATTTTCAACCAGGGAAGTTAAGTTAGCTGAGGAAATCTGATCAGTTAAAACCACCCAACTGGACAATTATAATTCAAGGATGCAAAAGCAGTTGTTAAACATTGCCAGGGGTTCAACACAGAAACAGAATGTCCTACATTTCTGTCAAGCTTCTGAATTCTTGAGGAGTACTCTGAATTCGTTTTTTCTTTTTCTTTTTTTTAAAGATACTGCTATTGAGGAAAATAGCTCACATCTTTTATAGAATATTAATGTTCTTATTTTCACTATGTTTACTGAATATAATTTTCAACAAGTTGTCAGGAGTGAGCAGCAGTTCTTAAGTCATATAGCTGTAGAATTTGAAGCTGGAAGGGAATTTAATGCATCTCATTCCGGAAGATAAATAGATTGTAAAATGCATTAGAATAGCAAGGGCAAAAAGAAATTATAGAACATGCATAAGTAGAATGCCATGATAATAGCCATTACAGCTGTTAAAACATTCTGGCAGCCCTCACTTCAGGGCAAAGGTGGACTTCCAGCTCACTACGGTCTTTTAAATTAGGCATCCCATGTGACTTGCTTTGGCCAATGAAATCTGAGTAGAAGTGGCTTGGATATTTTTGGATAGAAGCTTTTAAATTTAGTATACAATCTACCGTATTTCCCTTCCTATGAGACACTACATATACCATATTGTACATGTGGTGTGGAGATAAATTCCGTGTATGCCACTGAAAGTTTGAGACTGATTGTTATTCAAACATAGCCTACACTGTCCTCTGAGTGGTACAGAAAAAGGAATCTACAAGTAAGTTGTGGCCATACCCCAAACCTAAAATATAATCTTACAGATTGGTGAGTGGGAGGCAAGAAAAATTATACTGGATGGCAATCCATGCTATGTGGTGTCAACGCATTTAGTAAAACTGTCACATAACAAAGTATCTCGGTCACTTTCAAAGTCCGACAGCCAATGATGGACAGTGACCGCAATGGGGTACGGAGGGGGGCTTGATAATATGTGTGGACGTTGTAGTCATAATGTTGCTCATGTGAAACCTTCATGAGATTGTATATCAATGATACCTTAATAATAATAACTAAATAAAATAAAAAAGGACAGCCAAGTATCATCAGACACTTAAAAATGGAAGAAAGGAGCCAAAATAAGCAAACAGTTAAAAAAAAAAAAAAGAGCCTGGAGAAAATAAGACAAATGTAGGGACAAGAATCTTAAGAAGCTACAATTAATATCCTCAGATAGATAAACATCCATGAAACAATTCAGTATCCTCCTGAAAACAAGAAAGAGCTCTTAAAAAGTAAATACGTAATTAAGCACAGCAAAAATTCAACAGAAGTGTTAGAAAATTGAATCTTCCAAAAAGAGCAGAAAGATAAAAATGATGAAAATTAGAGTGAAAGACCAATTAAAATACTTCCATCGACAAGAGTTGCAGAAAAAACGAACTAAGAAGGGTGGGAAGGCTTTACTGGGAACAATTCAAGAAAAGAGTAACATGAGTTTTCACACTGAAAGAACCAAGCCAGGAAAAAAATTACCCTGAAACATCATGGGAAACCTCAGGACAACCCAGGTTTCGGGGGGAAGGCGAAATCTAAAAGCTTCTGAGGAGGAATAAATGAAAAGGTAGGGTCTTATAAAAAGGAATAAAAATCAGAATGGCATCTGAATTTCCAACAATAACAATGAGCACTGGAAGATAATGGAAAAGCATTTTCAAATCTGAGGGAGGCACTTTTCCATGTGAACTCAGTTCCTAGTCAAGCTCCCAGACACACAGTCTTGAAAACTTCCTCCTCAAGAAGCAGTTGAAGGATGTGTTCCACCAAAACACTGGAGAAAACCAGGAAAGATAAAGACATGAGCTCCAGAAATAGTAGAGGCAAAGGAAATTTCCAAGACAAGATTAAAGGAAAGCGTGGGACAATAGCTGCCCAATAGGCCTGTACAGAAAAACAGACTTCAGATTGGAGAAGAGCGTGGTAAACTCCAAGAAAAAAAAATGGACTGGCAATTGATAAGAGACATTCGAAGTCACGGAGTACCTTTCCACTTCTGCTGAAGATTTTGGAGACATAATAATGATATATACATAGAAAATTGAGCCAAAAAAAGAAAAAGAAAAAGCAATTATTAACTCTAACAGCTGCTTAAAAAAAGGGGGGGGGGCCAACTACAGTATACTATGATTCCTCTGTAATTATTTACATAGCTATAATAAATACTAAATATTTATTTAAGCAAAAATTGTGCTAACCTGTTTCTTTAAAGACTGGAGGAAGGGATGGTATAAAAGAGTTAAATATTTATCTTCTGCTACAGGAAGTCAATAGACAGTAACTGGGGAGAAAAAAGAAATACTGTGAAACATGGCAATCAACAACAGAAGCCACAGCCAGACTATTTTAATTTTGTTTGTTGTACAAAAAGGAAGTAGGGGTGGGGAGGAAAGAGGTATGGGATTGTTCTTCCACTTTCCCCTTTATGCCTTACAGAACTATTTGATTCTTTAAACTATTACTTTGATAAAATTAATTTAAAAAACAAAATCATAAAGAGAGAGGGATCTAAACTCACCATCTCCAATGCTTCCTCATCCATTTACTCCTCAGTCCTTGGTAAAGGGTCCTCGGCCCTGAACTCTACAGAAATGCCTGTGACCTTTTTGGTGTGAACCCAGTGTACTCTTCAGTTTTGTGTTCATGTTCCTTGATATTTAAATTATCATTATTTCCGAATGGTCCTCCTTGGCCTTCTCACTATAAAGCTTTGCCTGGGGTATTTTCTATATTCCCTTACTTTCAACTTCTATTTACGTAACTCCCATTATGGTATCTCCAAACCACACTTCTTTACACACTCTAGCCTCATATATCTGCTTTCTACATAGCTCCACATGACTCTCTCTCATTATTTCTAAAACTGAACTGATAGCCTCTGCAAATAATAATGAGCACATATAGCACTCACATGCCAGAAACGAGTCAAAGTATTTTACGCACATTAACTCATGTGTAAATGAAGCAAATTAAGAAAGTTAAGGCACAAAGAGATTAACTAATCTAAGTTAGTAAGGCTGACTAGCTAACATGCCTTTGGCCATAAAGTTAATAAGTGTCACTAGGATTTTAAACCAGTCAGTCTAGCTTCAAAATACAGCCTCTTGGTCACACCGTATGACCTCACCGGTCAATTCCTCTTAAAGTATTGCTCACCCATGGAAAAGTCACTATCACCCATCCCACTGCTTTGCATAGAAACCTCCATCTCCCTCAGCTCCACATCAATGAGTCACCAAGTTGAATTAATACAAATTTCACCTCCTTGACACCTGCAGAATCTGCTCCCTTCTTTCCTTTTTCCTGAAACAGTTTTTCAGGTCTCACTCCAAGGGGAGCAAGAGCTTCCTACTGGTCTCCGCTTCTAGCCCATTCTCCGCACCGCTGCTGCAGTGGGCATCCTGAGGCACAGACCCGCTCCTCTCTCCCCACGTCTCCCTGCTTATATGTCTATACACACAGGCTCAAATGTTTTCAGGGTGTTCCCACAGTGCTCGGCATGAGGTTCAGACTTCTCAGTCCCTTACTTTCCAGCTTCTGCCTCTCTTCCTAGGCCTGACTACGCACTCTTCTACACCCTCCCGCTGCTTGACCTGCAGACTTCACACTCCAGGGTCTCTGCACGTGCTCTTCACTGCCCGGACCCTTCCGCCCCTCTCCACTTCTCGCCCTTGGCCCAGCCTCAGTTAGATGGCCTCGGACCTGGTATGCCTGGTACACATCTAGGAGACACATGCCTGCCTACTGTAATATTGTGTCTTCCCCTCTGAACGGACTGCAGCTCCAGATGGCATCACTTGAGTTCATCCATCCAACAGGAAACTGAGGCAGATGATCATATAACTGGCAGAGTGCCACACTGCGAGTGACCGGGGGAAATGCTATCTAATCCAGATCTGCATGACTGAGAAGCTAATGAAGGTTTTATGCAGAACATAATGAAAGCAATACTTTATGATAAACTGCTGGAGAGTCTCATATTCCTGGGCAGTGGTTTAGGGTCTTCTACAGCTTGGTTGCCCTTAAAATGATTGGAAGTAAGGGCAGGACTTCTCCTGGCAGCCTCATCACACCTCCTCTTTCTCATTCTATTATGTCTTCCATTCAAAGTCATAGCTCTTTTATAAAAATTATACCTGAGGGAACAACGTGTCCAAAATTAGCTATTATAAAAAAACAGACTTTTAAAGAAATATTTTACTTAGGTCTAAATCCCAAATTAACTTTAGAAAATCAAAAGTCCGAAGTGTTGAAGCAACAAAATTAAAAATAAACAAGTAGGGACATCAAACTAAAAGGATTCTGCATAGCAAAGGAAACCATCAAACAAAATGAAATGGCAACCCACTGAATGGGAGAAAATATCTGCAAATCATATATCTGCTAAGAAGCTAATATCCAGAATATGCAAAGAACTCATACACCCCAATCTGACTAAAAAAACAAACAATCCAAATCCAATTAAAAAACAGAGGGTCTGAATAGACAATTTTCAAGACATACAGATGGCCAAGGGGTGGACAAAAAGATGCTCACCACCATTAATCACCAGGGAAATGCAAATCAAAACCACAATGAGATATCATCTCACACCAATCAGAACAGCACGTATCAAGAAGACTAGAAATGACAAGTGTTGGTGGGACATGGAGAAAAGGGAAGTCTTGGGCACCTCTGGTGGGAATGTAACTTGGTGCAGCCACTATGGAACACAGTATGGAGATTCCCCAAAAAATTCAATATAGAACTACCATATGAGTCAGCAATTTCACTTCTGGGTAGCTGAAGAAAACAAAAACACTATTTCAAAAAGATACATGCACTCCCATGGGTTCACTGTATCATTATTTACAAAAGCCAAGATCTGGAAGGAACCTGAGTGTTCACTGATAGATGAAAGGATACGAAAAACATGGAATATATATACGTGTATACACATAATGGAATATTATTCGGCCACAAAAAGAATGAAATCTTGGTATCTGCAACAACATGGAGAGACCTGGAGGGCACTATGCTAAGTAAAGTAAGTCAGACAGAGAAAGACAAATATGGTATGAACTCACTTATATGTGGAATCTAAAAAAAAAAAAAAAAACCAAGTTCATAGAAACAGGGAATAGATTGGTGGTTGCCAGAAGTGGGGGGCAGGTATAATGGACAAAGGAGATCAAATGTATAAATTATCAGTTATAAAATAATTAAGTCATGGGAAAAAACTGCTTGAAGTCTTCTAACTACTTAGCAGCGGTGGCTGGGACAAGATCACATTTCCTGTCTTCAAAATTAGTGTTTTTATTACCTACACAGTGCTGTTTCCCAGAAGCCAACTTTATAGTATTTTATACCTTAACATGGTCAATCTCTATTACTGATTAACTTAAATGAAACTTTCCTCATAGTCAAGTTAGCTGACTTGCAAATCTACCAGCATTATAATATACTGTCAAAGTTATAAAACATCTGTCCAATTTGGAAAAATCACAATGATTTCAATCAACTTCACTTTAAAAGCCATGGATAAGGCTATCCTAAGACATCCATATATCTTGGCTATTGTAAATAATGCTGCAGGGAACATGGGGGTACATGTACCTTTTCAAATTAGTGTGTTTTCTTCAGATAAATGCGCAGAAGTGGAACTGCTGGGTCATGTGTGTGTGTACATATGTATGTATGTATGTGTTTATAAGAGTGTTGAAATAAAATTTTACGCGATGACAGGAACTGTCTATATTTATACCATTCAAGATGTTAGGTACCAACTAGACACATGTGGCTAATGAGCACTTAAGATATGGTTAGCACAACTGAGAAACTAAAGTATTTTATTTAATTTTTATTAAGTTAAATTTAAACAGTCTCACAGGCTAGTGACTACCATCCTGGTAACCAGTCTCAGAGTCATGCCATAAAGATCTAAAAGGTAACTTTGCAAAGGGGTTTTAAAAATAAATTATATCTCTATACTATTAATGTAAAAGAATTAACTTAGGTAATCACTATGAGACACATTATTTTGAAATGTTTTTATTAACTCTAGGACCACCTTGATCTTCCAATCTATGTATCAGAGAGCAGGATATTATATGTCAGGGGAAAAAACCTTTATGGCTGGTGCAGGGTTGGGCAAAGAATAAACAAACCTTCCTCCTCTAAAAAAACTCAGAGGGTCTCTTCAAGTGCCCAGCCTGCTCCAATGATCACAGAAGGGTCACGAAGCCCCGGGGGATCTTCCCAGGCATGAAACAAGTTCCACAACTCTGCTCTAATTCTTTCACTGGATAAATCATTGGATACATGTAAGGCAACATCCCAGCAAAGCCACATTACAATTTTTACGTTACTAACAAATTGCTCCAAATAACCAGACAGAAAAGAAAAAGATGTCATTTTAGGGAAGAACTTCATTAACTTATGACCATGCTATGCATTTTATTCCCCCTCCCCTTTCTCTAATATTAAAATACTTGTCTAAAAAACTTATCTTCCAGCCAGGGACATGGGTTTCTTTTTGATACCAAGAAAGATTTGGAGAAGGGCTCATTTTATTCAGATATCGCAATATTTCCTCAATTAGGCCATCATCTTTCAGGAATACTGTTTCAGTTTCTGTATTTTCGTTAGCGCACTTCCTTACACTATTTTCTCCTGTTCCTCTGCATCCATTCCTTCATTGCCCTCATTAATCACTCTCCCTTTCTCTTACACAAGTCCCTTTCCCTTAGAACCCCGATTACTGGTCTCTAACTGCCCTCGGCCCTCTCCCAGTCTGTTCACCTAGCCCTGTACAGGCCCACAGGGTCGTGGATGGCTCAACACAATCACTTACTACCATAAATAAGTCAAGCATAAATCTTGCTGACAGTGGGAGATCTGGACCAGGAAATAATACCAAAAGAAATGTCATCTTCAAGAATAAAAAGCTGTGATTTGTGTGTGTTCCAAGGGCAAGTGATTTGTATGTGTTCCAGAAGGCACAGCATATGGACACTGTATATACCCACGTAAGTGTGATGCTCAGCTTGACATAGTGACTCTAGGCCACAGACAGGCTTCTGAAAAATGTTGGCTAAGGGTGGGCATTGGATCGACTTAGAAGATCCTCCTTTCCTATCTGCATATGTCGGTGGCAATGAATGAAGTAATAGCAGCAGGTCAAAGGCTTCTGTGAGATGAGATAAAAAACTGAAAATACAAACAAAATGTAAAATATATACAAATGTCAAGATATTTGTGTGTTTTCGCACCTGGCATTTATAACCTATTTCTGACATTTAAGGGAATTAGTAATATGAACTGGGGTTCAAGGAGATGGAATTTTTTTTACAAGAGGCGATGTATCGCAGTCTGAATCAGCAGAATGACTTCGGCTATACTACTTAAGCTCTCTGTATATAATAATAATAATAATAATAATAATAATAATACCTAAGTAGGGTTGTTATAAAAATTAGATGAGTTCATATATGTCAACTGCTTAGAATAGCACCTGGCATATAGTCAACCCTATACTGAGACCACACAAACATTAAAAGGTGACTTTGCATGCAATGTGATTAGCATTTTTGAAATGTTGGTTAAGTCATTGCTATTGTTTTCCCCCAAACCCCATCACAAAGAGTACCTATTAATTTTTTAAAATACAGATAATAAAAACAGTGGGTAAAAATCACCTGAATTCCCATCATACCACTGTTAACATTTTTTAAAACTTTTATTACTCCTATTACCATAAACTTCCATTTTCTCGTATGTATAGACAGATGAAGATACAACTTCTTTTTTTAACACTGAAATACTACTATACCTGCTGTTTTATGCTGTTTCTCATTTGCAAGGTAACTGAGTATCTTTCTATCACACTGAATGCTACACAGTCATGTTTTTAGTAGCCAAATATACTCTCTCCCTCCCTTAACTCCAGGCAAACTCTTAACTTGAAACTTCTGTATAAGAAACAAAGAGCAGCTCTAGTTGCAGCAGAATGGAGTTGCGCTTGGTGTCACCTTCTCCCGTGGTCGCCATGGCCCCTCCAAGGAAATCAAGGACACTTCTGCATACAGTGCAACAATCTAACTTTGAAAACATCATTTTTAAAAACTGGCTACACAATGTTATATTACATGGATGTTCATGACTTATCACCCGATGATGAACATTTAGTCATTTCCAATTCTTTGTTATTATAAGTTCTGTGATAAAAATCACCCTTATTTACAAGCTTCTGACATGCATTGCTAAATTACACTCTAGAAACATGTATTAGTATATATCTCTGCCAGAGGTATATGAGACTATTTCTCTGCAACTCGTTATCATTATCATTAAAATAATAACAATGAGCCAAATTTTCATCTATTAAGTGCTGTTTTAAACTTACAATTCTTTAATTTCTATACTCATACTTTTGTGTATTTCCGTTTCTGTCCTTTGCTCATTATCTACAAGGATTTTTGTTTTTTTTTACTAATTCACAGAACATTTTACATTGCAAGGACATTAATGCTTGGTTACATACGTAAATAATTTTCTTACTTGGCACTTTGCCTTTCAACTGAATTTCCTAACAAGCTTCTAAAAGTGTTTTAAATTTAATTAATAATAAAGAGTTAATATGAAGAAGATCCATGGCCAAGCTCAATATAAAAAAAAAATCTGGTTTACTCTATTCCTTAGATAAGTACTTATACATAATTTGCTCATTTTACATAAGACTCCAAAGTGTAAGTTAACTGTACTTTATGAAATTAAAATATATATGGAATAAAATATTTCACTCATTAAATAAATAGCCATCATTACTTTTCTAAATAATAGGTCAGCTATATATAAAATCGACTTTAAGTGTCAACATCAGTGAATGATTAATGATATTGGATTCTAAGAGGAAATGAATGGGCAAAAAGAAATTAATTTTTTATACATATGGTTGTAACATGACACACCCAGCAGGTTTAGAGAGAAAAAAAGCAGTTAAATATAAATGGTCAAGGTAAAAAAATGTTCAAATCACAAGTAATAACTTGATTACTACTGCCTGTATTTTAACAATAAATTAAACTATTATACCAACACAGCGAAAGTGGCTGAAGTAAATCAACTAATCCTAAATTACTTGGGGTTATGTTCTTTGTTAAGTACATTCTGTGTTAAAGCTTAACATTAGAAAATCTAAATAAAATGATAGTAAAATATTAATGAATTTCACATCGCTCTTTCAGCTGAACATTTTGCTTTATAAATGAAATCCAGCCTCAGGACTTCAAATATATAATAGGTTAAATTCTACTACATGCACTTCAGTAATTTCTAGGGTTTTTTTCCTTATGGAATTTTATAACATGAAACACTTCTTAAAATTACAGGCCATGAATAAGGCATGTTCATTTTAATATTTTATTATGGTATGGTCGGATTTGTATTACATATCCTATCTAAAACTACTCTATATATGATTAAAACAAATAGGTGGATGAGAAAAGTACTTGAATGTTAACAGTATAACAAGGCTTAAAACAACCTTCCAACAATCAGGCTTCTCCAATAGTGGAACCTTTCTCTCCTCAGTTTATTGCTGTGTATAAGTCAGTTTTTCAAAGGCATCCAAAGAAGACAACCTTATCAAGAAGGCACGAGGGAATAAATTAAAGATGAAAGGCTAGTGCTCCCTCTGAGGAATACCACGAGGGCGAACAGGGTGCCAGGCATCTTAAACCTGGAAGTCTCAGCCTTCGCTGATGCTCTCGGACTAGTTTTTAATGGGATGTGAACCCAGCCAACCACAGATTATAAATTCTTATTTCAATGTGAGGATGAACTTACCACTAGCAAATTCCACCCTCATCATTATTTTCTGCCATTGTTACCAAATGTCAAAGCTTTCAACCTAAAGAACATTTTATCATTTCAACAATTGTTTTGCAACTTTCTTGTAGAAATAGCACGGGTGGGTGTTTCATAGTTTTGTTGATACTGTATTAAAATACATTATCTAACTGAGAAACTAAGTATACAGATACAGTTCGAGTTTGTCACTGTCAAGGGTTCAGAATTTTTTATTCTTCTTTTTCTTTACTCCTTTATCAGTAATAGAGGTTCATAGGTTCCTCTTTCCAAAGGTTTGCCATTTCCTTTATATTACTGCCTTTCCCTTTCTGAAAAACAAACAAACAAACAAACAAACAAAAAAACCAATAGCCTCACAGACCACTATCAGAATGACCCTCTTCAAGTGAGGTAACAATGCAGAAAAAAGTATCCAATGGCACATTAAACAAAAAACGTTTTAAAATTCGTAATATAAAATCGTATCATGCATATGAACAGATATTTTTAAGAAAAATAGTTATTTTGAGTTATAGGCAAGGTAAAATGTTCTCTGGAATCATTTTTAGATACTTAATAATTTTAAAAGGCAGCTGCTGCTGTTCACGAACACCCACCTCATCACACCACACCCTGGCTCAAGAATCCACCCAAACTATATTCCAAGTTCATCATTTAAAACCATTCAACAACTTCTCCCCTTACCTTTCCACCCCTCCAAGCCTCCTATTCCTATCCTTACGTATGCCAACCAAAGACTTAGCAGAGAACTTCCAAGTGACCCCCAACATTTGTCCCTGCCTTCAAACCTTTGCTGAATTCTCCCCTCCCCTTATCGCTGTTACAGACTGAGAGCGACAAGATCAGCCCGTGACAGACAGGGGGTGGCCTGTCACTGTGAGTCAGGCCTGTGTTGCTGGGAGTTGGCTTGGCGCTCAGAGCTAAGCCAGGGTGTTCATGATGCAAAATTTTATTCTGAACATAAGCAATTTCCAAGAAACGCAACATCAGACAGGGCCATTTCTGTGACTTTATCTGAACAGAGACAAAAACAAGAATATTGTCCAAAGCAAGGAGGCGTCAAGCACTCCCCTTTTCTAGCTAATATGTCTGCTTCCTTTTCAATTGCAGTGTTAGCACCGCTCTGTCCTTCCTGTTTTCTAGATGACAACTGGTATGGTGACCAATCACAAATTACTCCTGCTTTCTGACAGCATCGCGAAGCCCTGCTTCCCTGACCCTCCCCCGACAGCACCTAACACAAACCCAAATCCTGCGGGTCCTTTCTAACATCCTCTCCCTGAGACGTGTCACGGATCCACGTGACATGCTGAGTCCCTCATTGCCACAAGTTAATAAATCCAGTTTTGTTTGATTCAAGTATGTTCCTGATGGCATTTACTTATATATTTATATTTTATAAATTCTGGCATCAATAGGAGTATGAACTTCTGACAACTTACAATTACATATATACACACACACTACTATATATGTACAGTGCTTTTTAAAATTTATTTTTATCTTGTTCAAAACACGTATCTAAAAACTCCCTCTTTACTGCCTAACACCAAGCTATTTTCAGTTTCAGTATATATTTTTATAATTCATATTACATTTCATGCAAGCACTTAAATGTTAGAAATTTTTTCCATTACAAGTGCATATACATTTGCTCAATACCATAAAAAAAAGATAAGCTCCTTACGGATCCAAATCACTTATATATCTTTACTTCACTACAAAGAAGGTTAAGAACCCAGCATTAACCCCTTTTGTCTCCTGGCACTTTCTGCTCCGGGATCCTTTCCCCCACTCTCCATTTTCTTCTTATGATGCTCTCCACATCACTTTCACTACCACACTACCACCTAGAACTGGTAACTTCTAAGTCTGTGACTATAATGCAGACTGCCCCTCTAAGACTCGTGTGGTACCCGACGGATAGTCACAGGGCCCCTGTGCTTACATTCCTAAAACAGGACTCGGTATCTGCCTCCAAACGTGCTGTTCCTTCTCCTCCTCTAATTTCCACCCTCCTGTCTCTCCCATCCACTCAATCAGCAAAATAAAAAAATCTAGTAGTAATTCATATACTTTCCTCCACTCTTCAACGAATAATTTACCAAATCTTGGGTATTTTTTATGTTTTTCTTAACATCTCTCATCTTCCTGTTTGTATCCAATGTTACTACCTTCCTTCCTGGTCTTCACCGTCCTTCCAGAGCTGCATTTATTTCTCTTACCTCCTTCAAATCCATCATCAATGTAATACTGTAGCAGACACTGCCCAGAGTGACTCTGTTCAAATTAGTTCCCTGCCTAACATCCTTCAGCGGTTCCTGGGTGTCAATAAGCTAAAGGCCAAACCTCCCACCTCTCCCGTGGACTCTTTCACACTGTCCCCTCACCCTTCTACAATATCAACTACTTGAAGTGTCCTAAAATGCCAAGCTTTGCGTATAACACTCCCTCCACTGAGAATCACTTCCCTCAGATGTCTAACATACTCTCCTCTTACAAAGCTCAGCTTAATAATCACCTCATATAAAATATTTTTTAACACCCTGACAAAGCAAATACATTCTCCTTTGGGATTCTGATGTACGAATTTTCCTGACAGCATCTACATCACTCTGTATTTACAGCTTTTCCTCTTTTTCTGATGAGCAAGGTCCTTGAAGACAGAGCCCGTGACTTAATTCATCTTTGATCCTAAATATCTAACACAATGCCTGCCACAAAACAAAATAGTAAGTTAAATAATTGATTTGCTAATTCATAGCAAAATAAAAATTTACCATGAACCTTCACTTAAGAGTGACATCAAAAGTTCAAGTACATTCTATCAAGTATTGGTGTAGTTGAATGACATCCTTAGATATAAGTAACTTCTTTGCAAAATGCTAGAAGAAAAAGTGACTGTACAAGATGATCAGTATATTGCTTTTGGAATTGCTACTTGTGCTGATGCTCACAAGAAACAGGCAAGATTTAAGATCCTACCTTTGAAATCCTGAAATGAACAAATAAAATGGCCATTTTTTCAGCAGCAAAAGTAACCTTAGTAATAAACACATTACATCAGGGACTTAAATGTGAAAAAACATATTTTAAAGCTTTAAAAATAAAATGTAAGAAAACTTCATGATGTCAGAGTAGAAACTGACACAACCACTGTAAAAAACAATTTGGCATTTCTTAAATTGAAATTGCACATACCTTATCACTCAAAAAATTTATTTCTGAGTATATTCTCTAGAAAAACTTTTGCATAAGTACACCTGAAAACTAAGAGAATATTCAGTGAAGTGTTGTTTATAATAGCAAAATATTGAACTCACAACTAACAAACTTAATTTACTTTCTTTAAAATAAAAGAATCTAAGAATGAAGACTCTAAGTTGGCACTATCCATTTGAACTTTCTGTGGTGATGGAAATATTCTATACCTTTACTGCCCAGTGTGATAACTACTAGACACATTTAGCTACTGAAATGTGGCTATTGCAACGGCAAAACTAAATTATTAATTTTAATTAATTTAAAGAGCTATATTTTATAAGTGGTTATCATATTGGACAGCAGACCCCTAAATATTTCCTTTGTAGAAACATAACTTAGAAGAACTAGCTACACAATACATACTCTAAAATATCTATAGTTTTGTCATCTTATTAAGTTATTTTCTTTCATCATAAGCTTATATGAATGTATAAAGTTCTTTGCTTTTCTACTCTCATCATTAAATCAAACCTCAGATGTTGGATGGAAAGGTGCTTAGGTTATTTCTCAGAGGGACATTTTACTGTGCAGAAAGGACATTACTGTAGGTCCAGTGAAATTATACAACTCCTGAAAGCATACAATAAAGTTTCCTTTCTCCCAGGGAAAATGTAACAAGAAAGGCTCTGTTGTCACAGATGAGAATACCAGCTCTGTGCTAACTAGTCTGACCTTCAATGAAGTTTGTTTTAAGATGAAATAAGTATCTTACCCAGGTGAATCTAAAGATTGCATGAAATGAAATAATAAACTTGCATTTTACAGTGTCTGGCCCTCATTAGACACTTACTAAAAGTGATTTGCCTTTCTCGGCCACTCCCTCTCTCCTCTCACCTGAATAGGCTCTTTGCTCCCTCTGAAATCACAAAACCATGCTATTTTTCTTTCACTTCTGAATAAAAGGATATTTTCCTCTTTTCTTCACTTCCCCCCACCCCAGAGATTTGTTCTCTCAATAACATAGGAAAAACATAATATGAAACTCAATGGTATCAGAAAAGTATTCCATGCTATAGATTGTACTAAATTATAGTATATAGCAGTTTATCATATTGAAAAGTATTTCATCAAAATAATTTAAGGTATATGTCAAAAATATAACACATTTTGAAACAAAATGAACTCAGCAATGTTTTACAGATCACCAGAGTGTAAACATCGGGACTAGCTAAGAAAGGAAGATGTTCAACCTCTTTATAATCAAGGAAGAACCAATCAAAATTTCTTTTTAAAATGCACTTCTTCTTTTAATGCATATCAGCAACAAAACTAGTACATATTGAATAAATCTGGCTTTAGAGCACTTAACACTACATAATGAACATTTTCTAAATCATTTATCCTTCAAATTATTTTTTTGATGGTTAATACTTTATTCAGAGGTGAGCAAATATTTGGCACATAGTTGCCCAATAAATATTAGATGAATGAGTGATTCCAAGGTTTTCCACTGTTATAGACACATCTTAATTCAAACACAGGCTGATTTTTGCACGTTTTTGTTCATGTCAATATTTGCATTGGATGGAAGGGGTCCACCAGGCAAGGGCGTGCGTGTGGCCTCTGGATGCGGAGAGCGGTACCTGGCTGACTGGCGATGAGAAAATGCAGACTTCAGTCCTATAACCACAGGGAGCAGACTTACAGCAACAGGAATAAGCTAGAGAGAAAAACCTGAGCTAGAGATGAGAACACAGCTGGCTGACACCCTGACGGCAGCTTTATGAAATTCTGGGCTGAGCACCAGCCACACAGGGCCAAACTTCTGACCTATAGACTGTGAGGTAATAAATGGGTGTTGTTTTAAGCCACTTAGTTTGTGGAAACAGAAAACTAATTCAGTATCAAGGCGGGAGGAAGGAAAAGAGGAGAAAGAGCAGTGTTAAAAAAATGTATACCTCGTAAACTGCAGGAAGTAGTGTACAAAGTGGTGCTCAAGGCCTATCTTACAGTTCAAAAATAACCCCAGGATAATAGTCCCAGGGTAACAGTATTTTTCACATAGCACCTACGATTTCACTCAAATAAAACTCAGATTATGAAGTTCTCCAGGCTAACAGGAACTTAACCATCTCTACCAAAACAGAAAAGTATCTGGGAGATCATTGGTACGTGTTCACTAGACTTAAATCAAAGTTAGCTTCATTTGCATGATATTACACTACCCAGGGCAGTGGTTGCCAAAAAGCTGTGTAAGAATGCAGATGTTCTGAACACTGCATTGCAGAAATGTAAAAACTAAGAACCACATTTATGCTTTAAGTTGTCTTCCTCAGGGTTTTTCCTTTATTCAGAGATGATATCCCTCTCATGAAACAGTAATAATTACAAATAAATTCCTTACATGGCAAAGCAAGAAACAGGTGATGCAGCAGTGTGCTGGATCTGACTGTTAGATTTGTAGTAATTCCATGAGATCGCTGTTAAACAAAGCAACTTTTAAAAATTAAATTATAAAAAGATACAATCAAATGAATTATATGAAAAGAATGATAAAAAAAATACTCAAAAGTCATCACTTCCTTATTATTTTACTATATTTTACTATTATCTATGTTCTTGAGGTTATTTGCATCTGATGAATCTGTACAGTGGAAATACTACATAATGGTGTGTCTCTATGCATGTCTTCCCACCTCCACACTCACTGACATCACACTGATGTGAAATGGCCATGGTGTAAGCATTTACACCATGGAAATCGGCAAATGCTACAAATCAGGGCTTGACCTATTGCATTGTTAAGTGCCTAGACACTTAGGAAAGTGATGGAGAAAGTGTTAGTAATGCAGATTAAACATTACAGTATATCATGTCTATAGCTGTTACAGCACAACAATTGAGGAAATATTTAAAATATTCAACAGTGTTATCCAAATCAGCAAAGACGTTGCTCACAATAAAGTGTCAACATGTATCTTCCTCTTTGTTGTTTTATTTTTGTCACTCCTTAAAATAAAGTAAAGTATCATTTAAAACATTCATGTAAGAATTACACTTGTTCATCAGTTGCAAGCATAGTGGGGCTACAGATACAAGAGATCAGAAAAAAAATCAAGATAAGCATTCTGTGAGAATCAACTAGCTACATGGAATTTCTAATGAAGAGTATTATATATGTATTATTATCAGATATACCTGCATCCTTTACACAAGTAAAATTTATAACACACACACATTTTTTTGTAAAGCCAATTATTAAACATTTACCAAACCACCCGAAGTTTTAAAAAATATTTACTGGTCCACAAATCACCAAAATTAGAGACACTGATACAGAAACATTTATACTTTTTGATCATTTTCTTTTCTATTTGTAGAATAAAAGGTTTAGTCTTCAGGACAAAGAATTTTAGGCAGTTGTAAGTGGTGAGACATTTTCAGGTTGACAGCAGATTAAAGGCGGTGGTGCTTAAAGTAATAGTGCTGGTTTATATATATAAACATTTTCTCTATAAACTTACTGAATAAAGACTTTTTTTTCCTTTCAGGAAACACTAAAACATTGAACTTGTTTGCAAACATGGTTTGGAGCATTCGCCATTATTCAGCCTCACCACTGAACCTAAGGCCATTCAAATTAACTCCTGCTTACTCAGTCTATGTCTACTATATTGCATGCAAACACTTTTATGTAATGCCTAAGGGATATTACAAATACATTTGGGCCACTTTGTACATTTTCTCATCAGATCTTATAACCTTATTTTCAAGCTAATGTGGCTGCTCAAACTTGTCCATGACCTAAAGACAAATTCCTCTCACAGTGTATCAAGTATAACAGTACTTGACATGATAAAAGAAATACACCTATGATAGGAGCAATATAGTAACTTTCCCTGGTTTTTCTGATCTCATTTCATTAGCTCCCAGATAGCAAGATTTTCTTCTAATGCTTTGGAATTGCTCTGCCTTGGTTTTTGCAGGAAAGTCAACAAAATTAGGGAAGAAATACACTCATTTGAATTTGCAAATACGTTTTGAATAGGAAGCAGTTTTATAAATTAAATTTTCCAGGCTTTAGAATTCACTGGAATTATAGAGGATATATGAATTATATATGAAATTGGCTCTTCACTCTTCCGTACAAATGGAGTAACTGAAAGCCAAGAATTAAAAGTTTATAATAAAAAGATAAAGTGATAGGAAACGAAGAGCAGATACAAACTCGGCAGCAATGGGCAAGTGACTGAAATTTCAAGCTGGTTTTCTTTTGTTAAAAGCTGCTTTTCCAGTAAAGAAAAATTGATTAATCAGAGAAACTGACAAGGATCACAGGAACCTGGTCAATTTCTCTTAGCAGCCTGGCTCCATGTGTTAAAGTCTTTGAAGCAGAAAGAACCGATTATCAATTTCCTACAGAAGCTCTTTACACCAGGAAGAGGGAGTAGGGGTGGAAGTGGAGAAAAGAGGAGAAAAACACACGCATGCACACACAAACAGCGGCGGGAGGAGCAAAATGAGCAAAAAAATTTTAAATAGCAGTGTTTGTAGAAAAGGTGGGAAATAACAGAAAAGGAAACAAAAGCTAAGGTGAATGTGTAATGTGGAAGGGTGTGTTCTGCATCGATGACATATTTTTCTAGCTAAAATAAAGTATTCCAGAATGTTGTGGTGTCCAATCTCAATTTTGATCAGCATTACCTGACGAACAGACCAAGTGACCAGAAGACCACAGAAATTTATAGCATGAAATACACAGCAGAAAATGGTAGGCAACTGACATAAAATACATGATAGGAATAAAACTGGTAACAGTAGATTAGGGATGGGTTGTTCTTAGTGGTTGTGTTGAGAAAAACAGTAGGATGGCCAACAATTTAAACGGACATTACAGTAAAAGGTTAATTCAATTTGAGTGCAGAGGAGGAATCTCACTGTATAGAGAAGCCAGATGGGCAACAACTAATATGTGGATGAGCAGATAATGAATCAAGTGCTGTTGAGAAAGGAATACTTTACAAGGGTATACAAGCTGTTTCCTTTCATATTAAATGAAAATTGTTCCTTTACCATAGGTTTTTAATTTCTATAATGCAAGACAGAACCTGAAATATATTTGTCACTTAAATTTAGGTCAACATACGATCTTCTGGGCATAAAGAGGAATACATACCGTTGTGCATCTCTGAAGCCCATCTGGGAATTTAAAGTCAAGAAGGGCTCCTTGGAAACTCCCTATGTCACAGAAAAGTTTCAAACTCAAAGGACTGTTTCTACCTTTTCACACCTGCATCATTTTCCCTGCCTGAAATGCTTTTTCTCCTTGCTCTGCAGTGAAACATCTTCCTTTGTCAAAGAAATTAAAATTCTACTTCTCTCCACTAACAATTCAAATGACCCTGCAAGGTATCGAATGCTTTGGTTATAATATACAGTTTCCTCAAAATGTGTCTAACCCTATATATTTTAACAGCAACGAATGAATGGCCTTTTATTAAATTTAAGACAACTATATTACAGAATTTTAAATAAGGCATCTTTAACTGACAGTCATCTCTAAATAGAGTTAGCAGAAATTAATTTCTTAGCTAGAAAAAATACTGACTTGCCTATTGAACTGAAAAACTACCTGAAGACTGTATGATGACTTCATAAATGTTTATACAAAGTAAATACACATACCAAACACCCATGTGTCCGGTTCAAGTGGCATATTGGTATATTTTGCATATGAAAATAGACATGTTAATAAAAATTCTATTGTTTCTTCTAAATTGTGCCAGATGACAACATTTCCGAAAGGATTTAAATTTTAAAAAATAAGTGCCTCACATATTCAAACTTGTGAAATTATAAGTAGATTAAAGTGAAAATAATATAGGATGTTGAGTCTATTCTTATTTCAAAAAATGTACTTCTTCAGCAACAAGTATTATTTAGACTCTGCCACACCAATAGGTAGCACATACCATACATGTTTCTCTATGCTTTCTTTTCTCAACTTCCAAATTAGTTTATAAATCTGTTTTTCCTATTGTAATGTAATTAGTTTTAAACTCCCCTAATTTATAATCGGCAATAATTTGACAGAGAGAATTGAAATTTACTTTCCCTAGTTGTAAACAATGTTAAGGCAAGTAACATTAAAAAATAAGTGATTCAAAAACAGCATTTGTCTTTAAGTTAAAAGGAGTAAAAGAAAATATATTAAAAGGTAAGCAGTAGTTATTTCTGAGGACAGTCAGAATACCTTTCATTCCCCTTTCAGGCATCAGCCTACACACTTAAGAAGATATTAACTTAAATCTATACAACTCTGTAAAATTGTGGAATAATGGGTGATTTTGATCATCACCTTTACACTCTTCATTGCCCTCAGGGGGACATTTAGTGATGTTGGGAGACATTTTTGGTGTCATAAGTGGGAGGTGTGCTGCTGGCATTTAGCGGGTAGAGATCAGGGATACTGACACACACCCTACAGAGAGCCCAGGACAGCCTCGCACACAGAAATTTATCTGGCCCAAAAGGGCTGAGGTCGAAAAATTATGCTGTGGATCATTAACCTCCACTTCTCTTCATTACAAATATTATTACATGTACATCAAAGTATAATTCTTAGAATGCCTTAGAATTCACACTTAGAATCATATATTATTTTTACTCTTTCCCCCAAATTGAAACACCCTCTGCTTTTATACTCCTCATGTTCCATTTCTCCTGAGATTGATTTCCAGAGATGAAATATTATTTTTTAAATTAATGATGCTATTATTTTGTACAGAATACTGTCAGTTTATGTTCCTACTTTTTACAGTGGATTTAGAATATACAAAAGAGAAGGGGGTAGCGTCAGTTGGCACAGCTATTTTTGCTCATGTTGCTTTGGTTTGTCTTGTTGTGTCTCACGTACTTGGTGTTCAGTAATTGTTTATTGAATAAACTCATGGAGACTGCCCACCACCACATTCTCTTGGGAAAGGGACCCACCAGCAGAAGCTCGCCACCGGAAGGCCACAAAATCAAATCGTGTATGCCTGCCTTTGATCCCAAAGCTTCTTTGCCTGGCGTGCCTCACTCTCAGGTCCTTGCTCCTTCAGGTATGGATCGTTTGACTGCCAATCAAGACTATTCTGATCATTAAGACCTCAAGTCCAGATGATAGGAAGTTGGGTGGCCTTTGAGATTACAAACAGAAAAAACAGTCATTGGACAGGAGGGATAGCAAAGAGTCATGGGTCAGAAATGATACTGAATTTTCAAATGCGAGTGATCCAAACTTTGATGGAGAGGCTGAGATGGGGAAGGGCGAGAGGTACAGCCTCCAGATGGGAAACCAGTACCTATAAAAGGAATTGTTACTGCTGGAAGTTCCAAAGGCAGAGAGAGAAGGTAAAAAGCAGAAGCAAAAGACTAGTGATACTGTTAATAGTAAAATGTAAACAACTCCCTCAAGATTCAAGATAAGCCAACTTCAGTCTCATCCCCACTCTGGGACATAAAAAAATCCCTGCCAGGAGGATGCCATGTGCTTTACACTGACTGCTAGCAGCTACCCTTTATGTTGAAGATGGAGCCGCCTTTCCCAGGGACATAAGGAGATGAGCTGGATACATGGGCAAAAGAACGGAGGCTTTGATCAGAAAGAAGAAACAGAGAAGTAGATGCTGGCCATGCCCCCAACAGTGTGCACGGCAAAAAACTTACATCTTTTCCGTATAAGCAGATATCAAATCAAGACAGTGTAGCCGTACCCTATACTTATGGAACTGACTTACATCCATTATGCTCTTTACTTTTGTTATTAATTAAGATGCCAATATCTACATTTTTCTCCATTAAGTTTCATAGTGTGTGGTTAGTTTCATTTATCTGCTAAGTCTTGGCCCTATCGTCCTTTACAGCAAATATCCTTCTCTGCAACGTATCAATTGTAGCATATATACATACATTTTTTTTAATTTAAAAAATGAGCTAAAGTAAAAAGACAGTCAGAATACCCTTTATGCCCCTTTCAGGTACCAGGCTACACACTTAAAATACATTACCTTAAATCCACACGACTGTATAAAATTAGTACTGCTATCCGGTTTCTGTAGATAGGAAACTGAGGTAAGGTAAGGTGGCAAAATTCAAACACCCAGTAAGCACTGCAGTTGGGATTCAAACCCAGGTCTATTCACTCCAAGGTGTCCACTGTTTACATTTAGTATCATCTCATCTCCTTAATGACACTGCCACTTAAAAAACGGAATAAATATCCATGCCACTGTTCTCCTCACGTACAAAGAATTAGACAAATAGGTCCTCCCCTACAATAGACCATGGACACTTGAGACTTAACGGTAAACTGTGGTTTCATTTCTGCTCTAAAAAAAGTGTAGGGGGTGGCGGCGGGCAGAAGCTCAAAAGGGTTCTGGGCCCACAGATGCCAAGTTTCACATATATAATTCACTGCATAATGAACAAGTAAGAGGGATGTTAAAAGGAAACTGAATATAACTTGAACATAAGGTTTTCTTAAACAAGATGAGTTCACATATGCTCTCTTGGACAATATGAATCCGGCTAGTTCCTTAAAATCTGGGGAAGAAAATGTTCCTAATGTATTATACTTTTTTTCATTAAGAAATGTTTCTGAGTAGGAATTATATGAAAAGCATGCACCTATGTATTGTAGGGAATACAAATTTTGGTAAAACAATTCCACTTAGAGTTTACAATTTAATAAAAGAAACAAGAAAACAAAATATAACAGAAGACAATCTATGAAAATAACCTATTGTTTATAAAGAGTTCTGGAGTTTGTAAGAAGGAAGTAAGCAGGTCTAGCTAGAAAGATGAGGAAAAGTCTCAGGGAAAGAAAGATCTGAATTTGGGGCTGGATTCTGGAAGATGGCAAGGATTTCCAAAAGTGACTGTACTAAGACATTCAGAGGCAAGAGGCAGCTCTGTCCGTGCACATGGGAAGCAGCAAGGAAGTGCAGGGTATGTTTGCAAAGTGACAAGTTCTACTTGGCGAAGCAAACAATTTAAAAGAAGAAATATGAGAAGATGGGAAAAGCAGATTCAGTCAGATCATGAAGAGCTTGGATGCCTGGCTAAAAAGTCTAAATTTTATTCAGAAAACAAATAGCCAGTGAAGCTTTTGAGGAGTAAGTATTTTCAAGAAATTCGCCAACAGCAATGTTCAGGGTGAAGACCGCAGGAGGGTCAAGTGGCCTGATCACAAGGCCCCCCGCCCTCAGCTTGAGCTGCATCTTCACCACTCCCCACCACCCACTTCCCTGTTCCCTCCGCCCACCACGCCTCGTACCCTAGCTACACAACAGTATTTCTAAAAGGCTCTTGAACCTCTCCCTACCTGCACATTTATAATATGGAATGGGGCTGGCAAGTTCCTAGGTATTGCTAAGGCCCATCTCAAATGGCCTCTTCCTTTGTAAAGCCTCCCATGCCACTAAAAGCATAGTCGGTTCGCACCTTAATGCTCTTATCCGAGCACTTATCACTCTATGATAACTGTTGGTTACCCACAACGTGTGAGCAGTGCGCATGTGCGCGTGCACACACACACACACACACACACACACACACGCAAGCTTCTTAAAGACAAGGGTTGGATATTACTGATCTTTGTAGTCCTAACACTGATAAAGCTAATGCTCCAAAAAGTTCCTTATTTGCTCTTGCCTCTCACACCCTAGCCCTCCTCTGCTGGAATGTTCTTTCTCTTGGGCTTTGTCTATTAATTCTTCATCCCTCATCACAAATTTACTGCCCCGAAGAAGCCTTCCTGACCCCAGATGAACTCAGGACCCTCATCCCTCACAGTATATACTTAAAACACCACATACCTTTTCTTCATGGCAGTCAAGAGGTTTTATTTTACTTTCATTTGTGTGATTGTCTCCCCTACTGTTCCTTAAGCAATGTGAAGTGAGAATCCCTCTCTGCCTTTTGCTTACAACTGAATCTCCAGCACTTAGCATAAGATAATCACATTAATATAAAATTACAGCAGCCAAAAATGTGACTGGAACCTAAAGAGCACAGGTCTGGAGTCATACTGCTAGCTCAACTGCATGGAATCGGGCAATTAGCCATTCTAAGATCATTTTCTTTATCTGTAAAAATGAGACAATAATGTATCTTTCAGAGTTGTGAAAATTTAATAGATGTAAAATGCTTAGCACAGTACTTGGAACTTGAAAGAACTCTAAAAAAGTTACATGATACTATTGTTATCAATCTTAACGTCACGATTACTATCATTGCTACAATACTGATTGGCTTTAGCTGAAGGGTTCTTTTGTGTTAGCAGAACAGAAGTCTTGGCAGAGGGAAGTTACACTAGTGCTTCTGGGTGACTGGGAGATAGGATCAAACGGTGGCGAACTGGAGTCTATCTCCAGGCACAGCAGTAGTAGAAGCTTCCATTAGTAAGCAGCTAAAACAAAACAAATACAAATGTTTGCTGATCTCAAGAGAGTCTGGGCCAGGAAAAAGAGATACACGATTATATTCTAACTGCACTCTATCAAAAGATTGCTTATCACTTTTATTTTGCCTGTAATATACTTGCTATTAAATTTTTGTATTTGCCCTTTAAATAAAGAATATTCAAAAAACTTTCAAAATATTTCACCCCATAAAACCTAATTATATAATATTCACTTTTAGTATCTTTTGGATATAAATTATGGCTTCTACATCCTCTTCAAGTTAGTTGTGAGATTCCACACCATTCTGCTTAAGTTTTTCAAACTAGAGTCAACAAGCGTAAGAGACTTAAATTAAAACAAATGTATGTGGAGCTAAGTAAGGGATTGCCCTTTAAGATGAAGAAATGCTAGCAGAAATACCTATAGTTCAACAGAAGAAACATGGGCCCTACAGTAATCTTACACTGCAATGTTTACTCTCCTGAATCTGCATTTTTTTACTCACCCAGAAAACAGAGAGTTCATTAACAGTCTAAGGAAGTAAATAACTAAAACATTTCTAGATCAATATCAACTTAGTTTCATTGTTAGCCTATTTTATGAGTCAGTCTGTGGCTTCAAAAATATGCTAGACTCACAAATATTATCTTTAGACGACAAATGATGTAGAACAAGACATTTCGTGTATACTTTCTCGGGAAATTTAGGTAAACACAAGTACCAGTAAGTGTGCAGAAATTACCTAACCATCCACTGCTTTTCACTATCAGCAAAATCACTGGCCACAGGCTTCACAAAAGGTGTAAAAGATTTAACCAAAGCTAAGGAAAGAAAATAACGCGATGAAGGACTGGATTTGACTAGCGAGTGCCTAAACAGACACAGTGGACTTCTTTTTCATGATAGGAATATCCAGCTCTACCAAAAACAATTTTTAATTAATTCAGAATAAATGCGAAAAACTATGTTCTGTTACTAACCTCTTCTCAACTGTACTCCTCTCCAAGGGATGGATGCTACTTCTGCTAAAGACAGACACTTTCTGCTGAGTGATTGCTTTTTCCCGGTATCTCTAGAGCTGGGGTGTCAGACTTCCTTCCCGAAGGGGAGTGGGGGAGGGGGAGAGGAAGGGGGAGGGGGAGAGGGAGGGGGGAGCGAGAGAGACCACTTAGGGCGGTAATAATTCCTGGTGGCAGACCAAACGCTAATATTAGGGCAGGGAATCATTTGGGGACATAATGCTTTAATAATTTGGGTGATTCAATTCACAGCTAAAAACTGAAAACTATACATCAAAATAATAAACTCTGTTCTACTAAAATCTCACTCTGAAAACATATCCCATGTCTCACAATATTCTCCAAAAATCACTTGGATTTTGTAAATTTAGGAAATTGAAAATATGTTGAATACTGAATCTCACAGCAAATTCTGGATTACCTTTCTGTAAATTAATGACTTAATAATGACCAAATACTTTTAAAAGTAAAGGCAGAAGGATGGAGAAGTGGTCAATATCTAACAAGACAATTTCCCAAACATTATTTGTTAATATTTCTTAAATATCAGAGTATCTCTTAAAAAATAAACAACTAACCCTAAACTGAAGAACATGCACTGAAATAAATGTCCATTTGTACTTGGCCCTTCATATATTGTAACTTTTTGAAAAATTATTTCTCATTTTATTGTAATGTTTATTTCAGGAGAAAGAAAATTCACAGTCAAATCATTCATCAACCATATAGTTATAATACATAATCCACATGAAAGCAAGTAGCAATACCGGAAACAGTGTTACTCCTACAAACAAGGCTTGTACTTTTGACTGAACATGAAGACACTGCAACCCACATAAATTCATTTTAAAAACGACTTTTCTCCATACAAGAGACAGAAAATTTTTGTAGGAAGGAAAGTGTTTTAAAGGCGAAAACACTCAAATTTTCACCTTTTCAAACTGTGTTGGGAAAAAAAACACATGCAGTACACAAAAACCCCAGGCACAATTTTTGAAAAGTAGGCTTTTGTTGACTAATCTTTTTATTTTAAAATTACAGTGACAGTTAGTGTTGCTTAAATGGATTATTTCAACAATAAATGTCAGCATCAGATTCAAGTATTTAGCAACAGACTGTTGGTGTTTTATGAATATCTAGCTACACAAAAGGTAAATAAAGGAGAATCACAGATGTCAAAGATCCGGTATCCTAAACCTTTCCCAAAAACAAAATTTTGGTGACAACTTATACATTAAATATCAAACTTTAGAAGTTAATTAAACAGAAGTTGAAATATCCAATTGTAAAGCACAAAATAAATAACTTACTATAAATTTTAATGTCAATAAAAGCATAGACCAGTTCATTCATTACAGACTTCATACCAGATCCCAGTTACTGAAAAGCTGATAACCCATGGCTACTGACAGAAACTTAAGTCACGTTTCATATATCTCGACAAATTTTTCATATTTTCAAATCAAATTAACCAAGTTATCTTGGATTGGTAGTAAAATCATAGTATTAAATATCATTGCCCTTCAAGAACTACAAGACTATGAAAATATAAGAAACAGTTTTTTAATTTAACAATACCCTGGAACATTTTATTGAAATATAGTATTTTAGTATGTTAAGTAAATGCACCCTGTATTTTTAAATAGTATCATTCTAAGAAATTTTTAAGAGTACTTATTCCCATGCAAATATGACATGCCAAAGAACATTATATTTTAAAAATCATTGAGAGGATACGCTTTTAAAACTATTGGCTTCAAATATTTTACTTATTATTTGGTGACAGTTATATTCTTTACTAACACAATTTAAATGTTTGGAAAAACAGCTTACAAACAAATTAAAATTACTTTAGAGACCAAATAATGGTTCACACTAAATTTGCAAAATCAGGACTAAATCACCAAATCAGGACTAAACATAAACATTTACCCTCACCTATCTAACTTCACAGGGAAATACTAGTTTACTGATGATGTAAATATTCTAAGAACTAGACAGCATTTTCTCTCAAAGAGCTAGCTAGCTACATTAGTTATTGATGGGTGAGACAAAAGAGGAACAAGAAATAAATATATCCAATTAATTCCTTCTTATTTTACACGCAGTCCTATAATATTTTTTCTACCAGCAATTTTTCCTTATTAAATCATCCCAACCGTGACCATCCATTTCTTTACACTCTCAGTGACTTCTGATATAAACTACAGTTCAGAAACCTTGAAGGACGCTAAGATAACTGATGAAACACAAGTACACTAATAAGCTTCCATATGTAGATAAAAAGATCAGTACTATTTTAAAAATCTATTCTGTAGCCTTCTGTGGCTTCCTGTAAAACAACAACATGTATGTAAAATAAGGTATAGTTGTTCAAAACAAGTATTTTTACGTATAAAACACATGAACTAAATAAGTGGTATATTTCAATAAATACTTTGAATAAAGATAAAACTTTGATATTTCATTCATTTTGAGATTCACTTCAACCCTATCTGTAAGAGGGAAGTCACATGACTTACACAATGAACGAGAAAGAACAGTTTTCTTTCCTTTCCTTTCTACAGGAAGAAACAAAAGCTCGGTATTAGCCATCCAAGGCCGATGGGTGGGGCCTGCAAACCCAAAAGCTGTAATGGATTGAGGTTAATCTTAATGGGGGCCCACTTTAACCTCTGAAAGCATAAAAAAATGCAACCGTGCTTACACAAAACAACAAGCATTTAATGTAAGTTAGGTTTTACAACTAGAACATTCTACAGGGACATAATTAAATTTATAAACAATGTTGCTACTTTTGTTGGGGTAAAATCACCTAACTGTGATTCCCTACACAGATACACACACCATCCCCCACTGACACACAGATACTTCACAAGCTTCTTGAATAAATAGGAGTATCCAATGTCCAGGGTGATGGGTGGTCCCGAGGTCCTGAACCAGAGCTGTATACTTTTAAGGGATGCTGAGATAAGAACAAAGTGTTTTGTGTTTGTTTAAACCTGGGTCTGTATTTAAAGTCCCCTCACCATTATTGATACAGTTCATAAACTTGTGCTGTAATTGATTCAGACAAGTTTTAAGTGTCAGCATAAATGCTAGACATTAAGCATATCAAAGCAAAATACTTTAGGGCTTTTTAATAAATCTCACTCAAACTAATTCAATTTACTTAAAGTAATCACTAATATTTCAAAGGTGTAAAAATCTCAACCTGAGATAGAGTATCGTACCACCACACTTTCCCTACCAACAGGATGCTTTTACAGGATCTTATGAAATAACATGTATCTAAATAAAATTATATATATCAAATAAGCTGCAATGCAATGAAAAACTTGGTAGTGAAATTAGTCCATGTGGAGTCAAAATCAAGCATCAACTATTATAAAATCTCCAGGATTTACTAGAAGTCTAATTTAAGGAGTTGTTTTTTTTTTTTTTTCCAGAGCAGAAAGGCAGGATTTACAAGTGGCCCAAGGAAAAGATAAGCAATGAATAGTTCTGACCCCAGCTCCTCTGGCTTGATCAAGTGGGTCTGCAACCTGAGCCAAAGGCCGCAAATTCCTCACCATTCAAAATTCTTCAATGGCATGGGGGAGGAGACAGTGAAAGGGGCAAACATGCAAATCCAACTGCCCTTAGATTTAGTATTCAACTAAAAGCTTTAATTAGAGAGCTAAAAAATGAGGTCAATACTATGATTACATTTCTGACTCTTAGTTGAAGCAATTCTAAAAAGAGAAGCCTTTTCTTTTCCTTTTAAAGTTGAAGAAAATTCATTCACTTATCTTTTTAAAGGTATGGCTTTTACGGAACTCTGTTAGGTATGTGTCTCTAATATTGAACCTATTTAAAGAAGTTGCTGAAAAGTGAAAATAGTTTCCAGGCACCAATGTTTCTATATTGTAAGCGAAATGATGTATTATTAAAATCAAACCTTGGAAAAAAGGCTGACAGAATTCATTCCAAGCAGTACAATATATCAATGGTCTATTACTGTTTCTGCAGTGAGAGAAGTAACATGTGTTGTCAGACTTCTGTTACAGATTGAACTAAGGATAAAGATAACTCATTTGAATGAAAAAATGTTAAAATGAAAGAACTGAGATTATAGTAGCTGAGAACATGCTAGGTACTATAATTATAGCCCAGGAAATTGATTACAAAGCTTAAGGAAAGAAATGGTCTTGAAGAAATCATGATCAAGGTGAAATTTATATGAAATTTACATAGAATCCTTGTGTAATATAGCACAATAAAACTGAACAAAAATCTCAGTTATTAGCAAATAAACTTACAAGATTTTGAAAGAGGCCAACTTTAACAAAGTAATAAATTTAAGTAGGTTTGGTTTTAAAAAGTGGACAATTAAAACAAAAGGTTTAAGCAGCCAGTGAAAACTAAGCATATTATCAATAGCACCATAAAATAATGTTTCTAAGCATTGGGAAAGATAATGTCTATGAATGAAATTTGAAAAGTATATGTTTTAACACAAGCAAGAAAGTGTATTTAGCTAACAAATTTAAAATGAACACTCATTTTTTTATCATAGTTATCCCCAAATGGGTAGAGGCTGAATAACTAGACTTTGTAAAAAAAAAAAAAAAAAAAGTAAATAGTACATGGGAAAAATGATCTTTTGCTTTTATGTCATGTATGAAAAGAATGAGAATTAAAAACATCTTATAAAAAGTTTGCTGAAAGGAAGAAAACAGAAAGAATATGTAGCAAGCTGGAGAGCAGAAATCTTAAATCTATCATCCCACAGTGCTTTACACCTAGTATGTGATCAACTAAAAAGACAGCTGAGTAGATAGATTACTGAACCAGAAATTTTTCTAGAGTACCCATTTTCTTATAGGACAGTAAATCACCTTGTTGATTTACACCTCTAAGAATGTTTATACAAAAACTCAGTTGAAACAGAAACTCAATTTCCTTGAAAGAAATATGAATATCGATAAGTTTACTTATGCCCTCTAGGTAAGCAGTTTATACTGTATAATACCATAAGTATAAATGAAATTAAAATGGAAATTAGTGAATTGCATGCTAATTAATCTCACTTTCACAAGTAGAGAAACTGCTGGGGGAAAGGTAATTGTCAAGTGGAAATAACTGAAGAGAAACAAAAAATCATGAAAATTAAGTATGGGTGGCATACCCAATTTAATAAAAGATACTGGATTGTAGCTTATGGCTAATGAGACAAAGCTAAAAGGAGTCAGGGCAGTTAACCAGTTAATATGACAGATCGAAAATAGGACGACTGAGCCTCTTCTCCTCACAAGGGACTACAAAGGGAAACAGGGAACGGGGGTGGGGGTGGGGGTGGGGGATGAAATGTTCTGTATTGTCATTGTGATGGTGGTTATGCAATTTGCCAAAACTCATGATTTACTTAAAATTTGGTGAATTCTATATATAAATTATGCTTCAATAAAGTTGACAAAGCAAATTAAAATAAATGACATGAGCTAACTATCCTTTAAAAACTCTCACAATGATTTATATGGTGAAAGTGTTACTAAGGATATGGTACTTGAAAATAAAGATTAAAACTAAAACCTGGGATTATTACAATTCCTAAATTATTCTCACATGTACTTCCTCAACTGCGTTTTACCCTAACCCTCAGAAATAGGGAGGAAAGATATTATTGACTCATCTTACCCATGAGAACACTGAAGCTCCAAAGAAATGTCTAGCCCAAAGGAAGAAACCCTGCAAGCTGCAGAATCAAACCCAAACATTCATTTCCGATGCTTTTTCCCTCATTCTACCACACTACTTCTCCTTTGCAATAACTGTGTACAACATTGCTGAGTCCTCACTATTTCCCACGGTCTGTGTTAAATGCTTTACTTGTATAATGGCATTTCATCCTCATAATAACTGTATGAAAAGTGGGTACATTTTGGCCCCATTTATAGGACACCAAGACATTGCCAAGGTGCTTCCTCTACAGATATAAAATAAACTGGGATTTGAATACTATCTATTTGACCAGACTCTATATCATTGAATAATATCTTGTAAAGATTAAGTAATTATTAATAGAGCAACAGGCACTGAATTACCATAGCAGGTCTTTTTAAGACAATTTTTTCCTTAGCTTATACTGAAGAATACACAAACTGGGTATGTACAACTAAATACACACGTCAACTACCATGAAACAATTAAAGCAAAAAATTTCTGTGTAACAGAATTCTGTCCAAATCTTAGTCTATATCCTGACACTTTAAATAATGTCTTATACCATGAAATTATACCAAAAAGCCTGTAGTTCACTGTAATGGAAATTAAGCTATTAATATTATATAATACATTTTGCCCAATTTTAAAGATAGCACATAAAAGAAGATCCCAATGTAATTTTCCACTATGAGAATATGCCACTGAATACAACTTATTGGTGATTTTAATTGTGGCAAAGACTACTTTTGTTTATTTATTCAACACATACTTGGCAGACAATTTATGTAACAGTATCTCTACTCTTCACAACGACCTTAAAAGTTAGGGATTATTACTCCAATTTGAAGTTGACTATAGAAAGAAATATATGATTAAATACATCAATTACTATAAATATTAGACAGCATTTCCAAATTGTCCAATATTTAGATATTGGGGGAAGGGGAGCAATCAGCAATCTTCCAATTTGCTGCTAGATAGGAGATAAAATTAATCCTGATGCATCAAAAACGCAACATAAACACTTGCTTTTCATTTGATAGAGTGCTCAGTAAGAAATGATTTCTAAATGTACCCTATTGATCTGCAATGTATTTTCTTAAAATATTACTCTTACCAACTTTTATGATATTAGCAGATGTTACACAAATTATATTAAAGGAATATAAACCATTTAAGCATGAACTATATGTCATGGACTCTATGTTACAATGCCATAATCTATAGTAATTGTCTATTGAACAAACCGAATTTCCAGTTACTTAAAATTCAGTGAGAAATATCTCAAGGCATGAAGAACTGATAATTAAATAACAACATTTTATTTATTCCATATTTAGTTCCAAATCAAGTCTACAGAATAGCACATTAAAAGTAATAAATTTCCACTTTAATTATAATCAGAAGTATCACTTTATTATTTGTTTAGACTATGCCATATTTTTAACTAATAACTTTAAGGTTAATGACAGTACCAAAAGAACTGCTCAGTTAAAATATACAAAACTATCTGCAGTATGTATATAATTTCTTACAGGAAGAATTCAGCCAAATTCAAGTAAGTGTGCCTTGCAGCTGCGCAAGAGCAACAATATTTACAGCAGACTCACCCCTACCACGTTGTTGAGCGCAGGTAACAAAAGAAGTTTTTAACTTATGAAACCCAAGAACTTGGAGATGAGTTAAAGCTAAGTTAAAGATGCTATGCTGAATATTTGCAAGTGGTTTATCACTTACTATTTGTTTAAAAACAATTATTCAATTTACTGCCTTTGTTTCTTGTGAATGGGTTTTTAAAAAAATCAAAAATGGTAAGAAGAAAACACTTGGGAGTTACATCAGTAATCTTTAAAATAAGGAAGGAAGACTCTTGTCTTAAATATGTACCAAGTTTATATTACATGTTTAAATTGAATGAGAATATCATTTTAGAAGTACACAAAACAAGGGTCTTGAAATAGGCCAGTATTTGAAAATTAGAAGGAAAGTATCCAGTATCTTTTAATACAATTAAATTATTTTAAAATTTTGAGTTCAATGCCTTTAAATGTGATTTTATGATTAAATAGCTTTGAAGCATTTTGTTTGGGATTCTTCTGAATTGGTCAGCTGGGCAAATCATCTTGAAAATTTGGTAGCTTTAGGGACTATTTCCAAAATATTAAAATGCATAATTCATTAATGAATGAGCTATAACTGTTATATGATCACATTTTTAAAATTTCCAAGATTTCTTTGTCTAAATAATGTTTGAAATTGACATTTTCCTTAGCTTCAGTAATAATCACATCTATTCTGCATGTGAAAAACTTCTTACTAAACTAAGACAAAATATGGCTAATAAGTTAGTGATAAAATATTGTGAAATACTCTTAAACATGAACATATTAGATAACTTTATTTTCATAAATTGTATAATTAATATTAAATAGAGACAAGAGCTCTATGCTACACCAACTGAACTGTTTATAGTTAAAATGTTCATATATTTAAATATTAAGTCATCTCCAAATGTTTTCTTATCCTATACTGTTATAAAAGTGCTTTAAATTTATCTCAGTTACAATAACTATTCTTATTTCTTCTATTTCCATTACTCTTTGAGATGTTTTCTGAGGAAAGCAAGATAAGGAACAAAGTATGTAAAGTATTTGTAATATGGACATTTGTATTCTCCAAAAAGATCAAACTATAAATCAGAAATAAAAAGCATAAGAAGAATACATCAATACTTGAAAGTTAAATGAAGAACTTGAAACCAAATTATTAAGAAATATTTAAGACTACTGAGTAATGGCAGTACAGTCATTTGGAAATTACGTTCTCTTTGGTAAAAGTCTTACATAAATTGTGAAATAAATGAAATACATCTATGTGAAAAATTCTCTGTACATATTTGATGGCAAAGGTTTCCAAATATATAACCCAACAAGTGAAAAAAATATTATTATGCAAATGAGCTGAGGACAGGGCAAAAGGAGAATGGATTCTATCCCTTTCCTGAACAAAGTAAAGTTCAAATGATCATTTTATCTCTTTAGGTAAGATAATGACTTTGGAAATAAATGTCAAAACCTATGTAAAGAAAAACTTAGATGATAACCAACATCAACAGGTTGTTATTGGGTAACACTGCCCTTCTCCCAAATAGATGTAATATTTAATTGCCATATAGTTCATCTAAAGTACTTAAGTCTTATTAAAGCTTATAATATTTCAAAAAATTGTCAGAGACCTTCCCCATGTAATTTAAACATGTTAACCCACAATCTAACTGTGGGTGCAAAATTTTTGACCTATTAATAACAATAAAAAGATAGCAGTATTAATTATTAGCACCTACAGAATGATTGTATTCTAACTGATGAAATCACTTTAGAACCTTGATTTACACATTTGTATTAACAATGCATACTCAGTTCAACTGAGAGACAAACCTCTTGTGTTTTGCACTGGATTCTTAAGGAAGAAATCCCTACAAATTTATCTTACTTACAAACTAAATCACCATCACAATTTTCAAGTTTTAAATAATACATATTTTAAGGAACACCTCAGTGAGCTGTGACAAAATTCACAACTGTAATTTAATTTACACTTTTGTCAAGTTTTAAAAATTATTTTTAAACTCCATCAACGTTTCAGTAGTAACATGCATCAGACTACACATATTCATTACCAAGCTATTTAAATCACGAGTTAATACTAGGAGGTCAAATGAAGACTGTCATTTTAAACCACCAATGGTCACACACCATCCTCAAACAGTAGAACCTCACTGCATTTATCAACAAGTCTGAAGACAGGGAAAATACAGCACCTAAGCCATGTGTTTATTTTTGAGGAGTTGCTTACATCACAGAAACTGAAGGAAAGTTTGTTGTATTATTTCAACAAATTTTAAATAGAATTATGTAACTATGTATAGCTCTATTTTAAAAATACACACACATATTCATTTCATAGCAACTGTTTTTGTTGAATTGTTTTTGATGTGCATTTCTTTGTAAATGTATGTCTTTTGCTGACCCTTAATTTTTATTTTAAAAAAATTTTTGTTGGAAGTATATGCAGTCAGTATTTTTAAAAGAGAAGATGTATTTTGGGTTCCTTGACATGAATTTTTAAATATTACTTTAAAGAAATTAAAAATCATTTATTTTTTATTTCCTCAGATATATACTATAAAAACATGTTTCAGAACACTTAAAAAAAATCCAATGACATTTACTTCTGAACACTCAAAAAAACCTATTTCATATTTAAAATAATGACTAGATATTGGTCCAGTTGAACATTTAAAATTCCTAATTACCTCTGATGCTAATTCTTTCATAACAAAATAGCATACAGACATAATGGGGGAAAAAATCCAACATAACTGTACAAAAAAGCCAGTATGCTCTCAAAAGTGTTCACACAATAAAAATGGCAGGCAAAAAGGTAGTTTCAAAAAATGTTTTGAAAACTTTTCTAAAATGTTCCTAAGTTGCAACCTGATTGTGTAAGTGAAGATTACATGGTACCTCATACATCACTTGTGACCATCTTATTACTCGTAGTTATTTGGCTAAAATCAGTAGGATTCCTGCCTTCCTTGAAACAATTATTCATATGATTTGCCAGCAATTTATGTAAGTCCCAATATAAGACAAAAACCCCTTTACCAGGCATTAAAGTCAAGAAGCAAAAAGATAAAACTGATACCTAATTAATTTTTCCCTAGGAAAAAAATGAGATATATAGTTCAAAAAAACAAATACTGTAACCATCAAAACAAAAAAATCCCCCCAAAATGTCACTTTTTCATTTTAAAGAACACCCCTGCTCTGGTTTTTTTATATCACAAAAATGCTAAAACTTAGTTTAATTGACTTTTTACAAACTAGATACATTCTTCTGAAGAATACAAATTACATATTTTAAGAGAATTATCATTTTAATACTGTTCTCTTAGTCAATACATAGGTGTCAAAAGATTAAAACAAGTCAAATAATAATCAGTGTTTGTAATCCAGAGACTTTTCCTTATCTATACATAAAACTCTGCCAGCAATACAGTATTTCTTAATTCAGTGGATAAAGGAGCGTTTATCAACATATAATCATTAAATAGCTTAAATTTGGATGTCTTGTGGTTCTAACATTAATATTGGTTAATAAAATGTCTAATATTTGAATATATTAAAAGGTAAACATGGAAAACCAAATTATAACAAGGTGTGATCAAAGAAGAAAAGGGCTATTTTTTTTATTCATCTATAAAACAAATTTATGAGATCGTAAAGAACAATTTAACAACCTAAAGAAGGTTCAAAGGGGGAAAAAGCCAGAGCCTGGGAGAAAATGGATTTGTCAAAGATTTCAGTTATTCCATCCAGGGAGGGAAAAACCAGAAAATGTGGCTTCATTTTGCAATATAAAAAGGAGGCATAAAATCCAGTAGCCTGTCTGTAGACTTCTATTTATGTATTTAAACCCTGTTTCAATGCACAGATTATGCTGATCCTACCACATGTAAACAGCCAGTAATGATGGCCAGGCCTTTAGGAGAAGAAAGGAAAACATACACCACACAGCAAGGTCAGGAAGCTACCAAGCACCACAGGACAACAGATCCATACATAATGGTTTTACATGTTTTCTATTGTTTCTATACTTAATTTGAAGATAATATTCCTTAGGGGAGAAAGGACGTTGTAAATATCACAAGGAACATGCAATACAGTACCAAGTAAAATATATAATTTTCATACAAATGCAAAAGTATTTCCTGCCTGTATCCAATGTCAGTCAACCTGCAGTATTGATAGCCATTCATTCAATTCTTTGTGACTTAGATGTCAAGCCAAAATAAACCTATTTAGTCTTAAAAACCCTTTGCCTATCTAAGAACTCATTACAGAGTTATTTATATTTCCTTAATTTCTTTCGGTGAAGTCATCAAACTTGCTAACCTTATTTTTTTACTCTACAGAGATTAAGGAACAGAGAGGGTTGAAAGAGGAGCAGGTATTAATTTCTTGCTTCTGGGTAAAATTTTGAAAATGGGAAGCAATGACATTTTGTTTGGTATTTAAGCATCTTAAAAAATTACAACACAATTTAAGTCAAGGTGGAAATTCACCCCCAGTAGTAGCAGTCTATCACATTTTAAACATACAAACCAGAGCCGCCTCTGGCCACATGGTTTTTTTTTTTTAAGTTCAGCCTCTTAAAGAGACAGTATCCTTGGACCGATGCCCTACAGGAAGCACATTTTTCTAAAATGTTTGATTATGAAGCATCCTCACCTGCATTTCTTCAAATGCATATTAGGCCAACAGTGTTCTATTTTTTCGTACTGTGAAATCGAATTACTTTGATTGAATCTACAAATGATCCCCGGGCAGGCAGAGATGAAATAAACAGGGGAAGCCACTGTGACTAGAGCTTTCTAAAAAAATAAGGGGATCTACAGAACACTGATAACAGCAAATTGGGTCTTTTAATTAAAATGATCACTGCTTCTTCATTCATTTTCCCACTCGTTCTCCAGGCGTAAGCGACGGAGTATATTGTAACCGGTAAGACCGGAAGCTACACCAACGCGGTTCTGCTGTAGAATTAAGTTAAGAACTTGCTAAAAAAGTGAACCACCACCCACGCACTGAAATTTCAAAGATTTCATTTTCTGTTCAGAAAAAGATACCTAGGAAGGGGGCTCGTACACATACACTAAAAACTGGATTAACTCGTGATTGTAAGGAATAGTTTGTTTGCCTTTCAATGTACTCAAGGGCACAGTATTGTACATTCATTGACAAAACCGGCGATCAGCTCCTCCACATGGAAGGTCAAGAGGGAGAAAAAAGTTTGGCTTACTTGGTGTACAAATACGTCGACTGGAATATCCAAAGGGCTTCCCTCTCGGTTTACCATGGAGATGAATCCAAATCCCATTCGCACATTGAACCACTTACAGTGGCCAGTTCCGTGCAAAACCTGGGATTCCTCCTCTGCCTGCTCCGGCAGCTTCCCGGGCTCTTCTCCACCTTTGCCGGCCCCGCCTGGGTAGAACCGGACAAAAAAAGTCAGTCAGTCTGTATTCCCACACTGTCCATGGAAAGAGAAAAAACACTGCTTGGGAGGTGGGTGGGGAGGAAAGAGGAAAAACACTATTAATGGCTGATTCTTTTCTTCTACGGAAAAATATTTAAAATGAAAGGGTTAAAAGGGAAGCGGGGGAGGGGGAGCCACACTGTTCTATCGATCACAGCAACTTCCACGTTTCTGTACATACGTGTACTTTTTAACTCCGTTTTTCTGCCACATAGCACAGTACGGCATACGATACTTTACTTGCATATTGCTGATTTAACACTGATCCCATTCACAAAGAGAAATTTTCAGCGAAACTATTCTCTCCGGCGGGCACGAGGAGCAAAGAGAAATCGTGAAGATGGTCAGAACCAGTTAATGCACATGCGGCTGCCGTGAACCCAGAGCTATTTGCAGTGTGCATTCCCCTCCCCCCAATAACTTTCAATTAAAGTTGGGGTGGAGTGGGGGAGGGGGCAGGTGTATAAAAGTTTTCTTGGGCTCACTAACTGAAACTGCGCTTAATCACACTCAAACAATTCAAACAATAGCCCCCTGAAAGCTTTTCAAGTTGTGAATCAGTGTGGGCGGTACAAAACATTTTTGGAGATCTGTAACAATAGGTTGCAGAGAGACCCGTTGCGCGATGCGGGGTGGGGGTAATGCCCAGTATTGGGGTAAAAGGGGAAGGGGGGACGGGCAAAGAAGGGTGGGAGAGGGGGAGGGGGGGAAGAAAGGAAGAGAGAAAATCACAGTAAAACAATAGAAAAGAAAATTAACCTTCGGCCATGTTGCCCCACGGGCCCTCGGCTCCAAACTCGTGAGATGAAAACTTTCCCTTTGGAACGGAGTGATCTTCTGCATCAATCTAACATCTTGATTTTGTGCGATCACAAATTTAGCTCGCATGGTCTAATGTGCTTTCCCTCTTTTGATTTTTTTCTCCTCTCTCCAGTTTCTGGCCCCCTGTGCCACGTGACTTTGTCAATTACATGCTTTCTTGCTACTAATTTCACCTCGGATCCTTAAGGGGCTGGCAAGAGGAAGAGATAACCAATCGCCATTTCATCTATGCTGACATCAAAATAATTTATGAATGAACACGAAAAATCAAACATGTTATCTTAAGGACAATTTGGGACGCTTCTTTACGATAAATCAGAATGCTGATTTCGGGCTTTTCCTTAAACACAATGGAGGGTCCTTGTGAATCGTCGATTTAGAAAAAACGGCACAGTCATATATGTGCACACGCGTGCCATACACACAAGCCTGTCTAAATAATCTCATTTAGGGGAGAAAAGCCATTTAGATCAAGCAACCGATGTTACGCTTTTTCCCCCCTAAGAATTCAGCCGCTCTAACACCGGTAAACCTGCTCGTTTTATAAATTTCATATTTAATTCAGTTCTTGGAGGAAAATACATAATTTACAGAAGACCTAATCAAACCTAATAACATCGCCATGAAACTTTCGATAATGGTAACCTACACCTACAGCAAGACAAAAGCACACCCTTACCTGACATTTTTACAAATTTAAAGTAAAAAATCCCGCCGGAAAAATTGCTATCACCTACATGTGGTCAAACTGTGTTGAGGTTTATCATTTCGGAGCATTTTGCAGGGGGTTGGTATGGAATTGACTTCACAGGTTTCTCCGCCATCTCTTTCCGGGGGAGGAGATGTGATTAATGACTTCCTAAATAACAGCCCAGTTTTCCAGCGCCTAACGTAGAGTGAACCTCAATCAGTGGTGATTGTTCCCCAAGAGCCGGAGGACGCAGGGCGGGAGGGGGAGGGGCGCGTCGGGCGGGAGGTGATGAGGAGCCGCCGGCACCCGCGGCTGCAGAGCCGGGGGAGGGGGAGGCGAGGGGCGAGAGGGGGAAAAAGGTAAATTCGTATCCTAGTGACTGGGCCCTGACATTTAAAGGGTCCACCACCAGTGGATAGAAGCGTCGGATAAATGAAAATTTAATAACGGATTAGGCTCCTACAGTCCCTTCCCCAGCCCGCCTCCAGTTTCAAAATGCTTACCCTTTACCTTTTAAATTGATTCCAACGATTGTTGATTATTAGATGCTGACAGCACCATTACCGTCCACATTGAATACTACAGTAAATACAGATCACCTAGAAATACTTTATCTCCTTTAAAATATAAAATATCACCACTTTTGAAACATTTACACGCACTACCACTCCTTGCCCCACCCCACCCCCATTTTCTTAAACAAGCAGTTTATGGAGAAACTGTACAGATACCACTTCCCTTCGGCAGGCAGAGCTGCCGAGGCGACCCTCCCCCACCGTACCCGCAATCCCCCGCCCTGTGTCTCCGAACACGTCCACACTCCCAACTCTTAACAGTTTCACACAAACTAAAAACGTAGGGATTCTGCATCTAAAAGATTTTGAAAACCCACATAATGCACCTATTTACACCTACTCCCCGTATGAAACAACTAAATATACTAACTGGTTTACATCTGAAAATTGATGTATATAAATGTTATTTTCAGCTGTTTGTGGTAAAAGGAGATGATCAAGACTGATGAATGTGGAAAGATTTTTCCTCTGTTTCTTTAGCTGTTTCTTAGGAAAGGGGGCAAAGCTTTCTCATTTTATTTATTTGGGGGGAATAACCAACCATGTGCCAGTTGGCAGGCGGGAGAAAGAAAAAGGGTAAAAAATCCAAATGCTTAAGTGTTAACAAACGCTTGAAGCTCTCAAAAAATTATCTGCTAACAAAACATTTACTAGGCATTATTTTAATAGTAGAAATCAACTGATAACACTGACCTGTGGTGCAGTAACTTTAAGGATGGCGTTCCAGGTTAAATATTTCACATACTATGAAATAGAAAAACTTACTTAAAATAAGTTATGTGGTTTTTTAAAAAATATTTTAAATAGAAGAAATACTTTAAAAAATCAACATCTGGTAATAGAAAGACTAAAGATAGTCACTTACATTAAGAGGAAGTGCTATTATTTATGTAGAACTAATTATAAAATTTATAAATAAGCCAGTATAGTTTTGTCACTGGCACACATTTATGGTAAACAATAGTTTATCTGCAAGTTTGTTTTCAATTAGAAAATAGTTTAATCATCAGATCAGAAGCAATATATAGGTGGATTCTAAACCCTTGTTTATCATTAAGTCTGATGAAATTCAAACCTATCAATACATAGATGCAAAGTGTGAAATACCCTAACTGACCCACATTGGATGGTACGGTTCTGAGATTGCCAGTCTTGCCTGATTAGAGGCCTCCAGTATTAGTGGAATTAAGGTAGGGTTCACTGCATTGGTCACTGGGGTCAGAGGTTATCGACTCATTCATTTCCTGAGAGGGACATCAGCCTTTCAAGTTGGGTAGAAGGCTTTTTCCAACAGGGAACTCTGAGAAATCCACTAACATTCATTCACAAAGAATTTAAAGCAAATTCATTTACATGCGGGGTAGGAGGTGAGGAGAGTAAAGAAGGTGGTTGGAGGGGAGAAAGGACTGAAGAAAGGATAGGAGGAGGGAACGAAATTGCAAAGGGAGAAAAATGAAAGAAAGACACACAAAAAAAATCACCATTTCGGGGATATGGCACTGCCTTTTAAATAGGTTCCTCTCTCTAGCCTGCCCCGCTCCTCCCCCAATCTTTGGAGCCTAAGATCATTTTATAAAACTGACCGTAATCTTTTTAAACTCACAGATTGCTTCTTTCACATAAAATAGTCCTATGAATCTCCTACAACGCTTTCCAATTTGTCACCTTCCTGAAGTCTTCTGTTTTTAATTTTTTTCTCATTTCCTACTTGTTTTTAGTACCAGAAAGACCTGCGCTTGACTCAAAACGCATGTTTTGTACTTGTGAAGGCCAAATGTTTTAGTAGCTTGATTGATCATAGTTCTTTCAAAATGTCTGTAAAATGAGTTCAACTAGCTACAAAAAATCGTCAACGCAGAGGGGGCAAAAATCAAGGAAAAATCCCATTCTATATGCCCGTTGGTTATCGAAACCTAAGGTTTCTCTTTGGCAAACGAAGCACACATTTTCTCGGCCGACGTGGTTTTTCTGTTTTTCAAAATCTCCACACTACGATGCAAGGAGCCGAAAGAGGTGCCACCGCCCACCGTCGCAGCTCCCGACTAGAGGCACCGGGCGACTTCCACGACCGCAGCCACAACGCTCCGGTTCTTCCTAAAACCGGGAGGAGGGGCTGCGGCGCGGAGCGGGCGCGCGCCCCCCACGCTTCCCCCGCGGGGCCGGGGTCCCCGCGCGCAGCTCGCGCCTGGTCGCCGCGACCCCGGCCCGCGGCGCTGCGCGTCCCTCACCTCCCGCCCCCCGCAACTTCCTCCGCCGGCGCCCCCTCCGGCCGCCTCTCCCTCGATTCCCACATCACCTCCTCCTTCCTCCGGGCCGAGCCTTTCCAAAGGCGGCTGATGATTGCTGCCTAATTGAGGGGCTTGTACATGTGTCACTTTGTCCCGAGAGCACCGAACAAAAGGAGCCCTTGCCTTCACCGCCGGGACGGCAGCCCTGGGCGCAACCGGGTCCTCGCCCGCCTTCTCGGACATATATCACTTGTGATCTGATCTCGGCATCCGTGAGATGTCAGCGGCGGCGCACGCGGCGCAGGGACGCCAAGGGCGGGGGGCCAGAGGACCCGGGAAAACGGCCCCCACTGCCCGGGCGGCCCTGCCCGCGGCGGAGCCGTCCTCGGCCCCGGGGAGCCGCGGGGCGCCTTCGGGGGCGCAGAGTCTCGGCGGCGGGGCCGGCGTTCGGGAGCCCGCCCTGCCGCCGCGAGGTGTCCCGCCTGGAGGCGCGGGCCGCACGTCGGGCAAACTCCTCCTGCCCCCTCTCCCCGCGCTCAGTAAGCTACTTGGCTGGCCAATGACTTCCTTCTAATTCTCACTCCATGGAGTCAAATGAGTGCGGCACTCGGCTGGTGCGTCCGTCTTACAGTGGAGGCACTGCAGAACGTGAGGGCATTTCGTTTTTGTTTCCAAAAAACAAAATTCCGTTTTCATTTAATTTCCTTATCAGGAAGCAAATGCTCTCTGGCTTACCACAATTGTTCCAATTTGAGAATTTTTACACAGCTGTAAAATTCTCTTTTGAGCTTTTCTTTAATATTTTCTTAACACATTTCCCAAGATCTAATTAAATTATGGAAATTCAGGAATTGATTGGCATTAATCAACTGAAATTTGCTAGACAAATTTCCTTCACGTTTCAAAAAAACAAGCATTTGCAAATGTCCCCTTCTTTATGGTCAGTTATGTCTCAGCAAAGTACTTATAGAGAAACAGAATTAATTGAGAAAAGGGGTATTATTTTAAGACCACCGTTTTGTTCAAAGTTTCTTTTTAAAAATCTGGAATAGCAAAAAATACTGTTCTATTAACATATTTCTCCCCCAAGGAAAAGGAATTACTTATTTTATATGCTACTCCCAAATATATTCTAAATTGGACTCAAGAAATACTTAAATGATTTTAATTAGAACAGCAATAGATTAAAAAATCATTAATAAGCATTACATTACTTTGCCTAGAATAGCACAAAATGAATTTAATTTTTCAAAGAACAATGAGTCCGTATTTTTCACCTGTTCTACTTGAACATTATGCTTCAATAAAAGATCTTTTTTAAGTAAATATTGTCTGTAGAAATGACACTAAGTAATGTACACATTCTTTCTCCCTCTCTCAAAGCAATGAAAGTTTGTTCTTTATAATTTAACCTTATCAAAGGAAATAATCAACTAATATGAGTGTGGTCAGTTCCCAGGTATTTCTTACAGTATTTTTACTTTGGAGGAAGGAGATAGGTACTTGGAAAATGGGAAGAAAAAAGAACAGTGTGGGAGCAAAAGATGGGGCAAGTGAGAAGAAATCTCCCAGTTTTAAAGGTGCCTGTGCGGGAAGCAAATGTGTAGAGAAAAGGCATCCAGCTAGAAACTGGAGGCGGGAGTTCTGGTCCCATTTGATGAACTTATGACCCTGGGCTAATCATTAAGCTTCTCCGGGTCTCAGTTTTCTCATCTGCAAAGAGAGAAGACTGGACCAGTTGACGTCAAGTCTTTCAGTTTAAATGTAATCTCTAGAAATAACTTTTCTTTTGGTGAAAGTGGAATCTCTCTCCAGCCAACCCCTTTTCAATCACAAGGAAACACAGACATGAAACTTTATTGCAGTCACTTAACACATTGGTGTTAACATTATTTCCCAACAGAAAACAAAAAGGTCTCTGGACTGCCTCCAATTTGCCCCCACAATCACTAGTAAGGGGAAACCAGTTAGTAAATTAAAATATTGAGGCAACTTCTCAGAATCTTCTTTTTCATGATACCCATTAGAGCATCATGTCCACGCCAAAGGATTCATTCTAGAAAAAAGTACAGTGTTTGTCAAATGGCAATGCCTATCAATGGTTTGTTTCCTCATTAAACATTTTCATCCCTACTACCTTCCTCTTGCTACCTACAATCCTGTTTGATAAGCTTAACAACAGAATAACATCTTTTTACTTTTTACTTGTACTTACTATTGCTCATAAACTTTGCTATATCACAGCTTTTAAGTGTTTTCAAAGTAGTATTTAATCAAGTGTAGAGCCAAGATATTCATCAGAACAGAAGCCAGAGTACTACATTTATCATCAAATAAAATTGTTAGTGAAAAATACGGTGTTTTAAGTTTTGAGTTAACTTTGACAATATAAAAAAAATTTTTTTATTGGGACACTCCCTAATTCTCTGAAAAATGTCTAGTATATTTTGCTATTTATGTTATTGTAAATTCTTTGAAAACAGCACCACACCTCTGTCTTTAAATTAATCCAGAAGATATTTGTGAGCGCCTATTTTAACATCAGAGTCACAAAAATGAACAAGCCACGAATACTTTTCATCCAGCTCCGTAAGCATTTAAATACCTATTATCTATCTTGCCTGAGTTATGGAAGAGGGAATCATAAAATTCAATATTGCTAAAATCAGGAGGAAAAAGAGTTAATTAGAAGAATTCACTCAGGCAGCTCTGGAGGGAATAATAAAGATGAAGTAATCTGGAGTGCAGCAGGACATGGTACCCACCTTCTTGCCAAAGTGCAGAATTCCTGAAGGCTGTCAAGTTCTCTCAAATGCCTCTAGTAATCTCTTAAGACATAAGTAAAATATTTAATTGAAAAAAAAAAAAGACAAGACTAACCTGGGGCTGATGAAACCTGGTTGAATGGCCTCATCCTCTTCTGAAGAACCTAAAATCAGAGAGCTGGAGTCAATACTACATTAATTGCCTATTTAATTGCCTCTTCTTTAGCTTAATGGCTTATTAGAAAACAATAAAATGGCTAGGTTTTGACTCTGTGAAGTGACCTGTAAACTTTTTTATACTATTTTAAGACTCACCTAGCAAAATTAGATAACCAATTGGCATAAATTTGCCTTTCACTCCTATTAAAGGACACTGGTTTAAAAACATTTTAAACAAACCGGTAAGACATCTTAATTGTTTATGACCCAATTTCATGAACAATACAGTTTTAAAAGTTTTTAAATGTTTAATTTTACACAGTGATTCAAGAATCCCATTCCTTTTTTTTTTTAACCAGTTAAAAATCAACCCAACATATTGTGTTTCTAGATGAACTCATTTTATTCTCTTCAGATGTATTTTAGAAGACAAGTCCTGAGACTCTAATTGTGAAACTAGACCACTGATACTGGGTCTATTACAAATAATTTTTGGGGAAAATTAGTTAAATAGTAATACATTTAATCATTAAGCATATTTAAATATATCTAATATGCATTAACCTAGATTTTAAAGACCAAAAGCAGTTCTTGTTTAAAATATGAGTACATACTGATGTTTCTAATACATCTGCTAGCAGATGTCACAACACAATAAAACTTGCAATGAAGAGGTCATCCAGGAATGTAGTGATTGGAGGAGTCACTCATGATGGCCAATGCATCATCATTTTTATCCTTGGGTCAGAGTTATGACGGTTTCGAAAATACACTGGTTTGAATATGCATCCACTCACCTGCTACCACCCACAGTTGTCTTTCTTTCCTTAACTAAGTTTTACACACTCTATCTACGGTATCAACTCATGGAAAATAAATCATTATGTGTAAATTCCTTAAGTTGCAACCTAATTTTCTTCTTAAAACAAAATGGAGGCCTTTTCAAGTGCAGAGATCTACTGAATGTTGACCCAATATTCTTCTTACAAAGGATGACAATCCCACTGAGTAAGATTTGAAAGGAAAAGAGAGGGAGAATGCAAACAAAAGGCACATGAACGTCTCTGTACACTAAATCCTGCAGTTACCCTGTTTACAACCAAAAGACAAAAGATAATGGCTGACCATAAAGTTAGCAAAATTCATTATTAAAAACTTATTGAAACAGAGCTTCCCTTTACATCAACTCCATGTTGTTTTATTTTGCACATTTGGTTTATGTGTGGGCTGTTTTTAAATATTACACATAAATTTCAGCAAAACCCTACCTCATATTTTTCAGTTCTAATAACCCACAGCCTATGCTTAATTTTCTCTGCTTATATTTACAGAAAAGTTCAAGTCAATATTCTAAAGATGTGTGAAAAGAATCAATAGGGTTTGTAAAAAAAAAAAACTTTAAAAACTCAGATGATAAATTTTTACAGATGTAATAAAGTGAAAATCAAACGGTGTAAGAAAATTAGCTACCTAACAAAATTTAAGAGCTCTAACTATGAACTTCCTGGGTTTAGAGAAAGCCAGTACATTTGCATGATAAAGATGTTCAGATTTTTCACTATCCAAATGCACATGTTTTTTAGTTACTGATAGTTTTAATATTATTTCCCTTCCAAAGGAAAAGCAAGTGGAATTATTTCACAGACAATATACTTTACTGATGTTAAGTAATGTTTTAATTTTCTCAAAAACAAGAGTTTGTAAAGAAAATAGAAGTTTAACTATGGATATTAATATCCATCCAATGTTTACTGAAGAACTGTGAAAAGAGGTAAATCTTACATAAAACGTTCACAATATTAAATGTTTCTCACAATATTAAATGTTTATACTCTTACTACAGGTGACTATTTCTGAAATGAAATAACAATAAAGAATTTAAAGTAATTCTTTAAGTGCATGAATACTCCAAAAAGTTATTTGTAATTTTATACATGGGTATTTTTATTTAATACTATCATTGTTTGTAAATATTAGAAAACAAAAACCTAATTAAAACTTTGATACTGTCGCACACATTTCTCTGCCTCTTCAATAGGATAATTCCTGTTCACCATTTAAATCTCCACTTACATCTCCTTTTCCAGTTGTCCACAATGACTACAATGCCTCTACCTTGTAATACTGTAATTGACTGTATTAGCTCATGAAAATGTTCTCTCCCAACTTGACTTTATGCTCTGTGGTGGGAGGGGTGTATGTTTCAGTCGTCATTGTAATCCGAGCATTCCTTAGTGTTTAATACATATTTTTTTAATCAGTCAATGATTTAATGAGTTTGTGAACCTGGATTGATGATCTCTTGGATGACTTTTATAAATTAGATTGACTTTAAAACCAACTTTTCATAAAAAGAGAATGTGATAGGCAACTAATAATTTGACTATTACAAATGTAAAATATGTACATATAAAGTGATTTCAATCATTTTTATTTTAAACAGACTGTTAAAAAGCTGCCTAACAAACATTATTCATTACACTTAGATTTCATATCTCCTATTAAACTATATAATATTCTTCTCAAGTACTTTACATATTATTAATCCACTACTGTAACTACTTGATGTAAAGGAAAGTGTTTACTACTATGCATTATACACTGTAATTATTTAAAAAGTACCAAGCTGTTAAACTCAGAGAATTAATCAATAAAAAAATACTCATAACATATTACACAGAATTTTATTTCAATTCAACTTACACCATGTTAGTTTTTACTTCTAATATTAATCAGATGCAAAAATTAATTTGGCAAAAAAAAAAAAATGACTTAGCAATCAACAATATTCACCATAAAAGGAACGTTATTTCTTCTCATAATTTCTCAACATTTAAAAAACGTTTAAGATAAATTTTGTTTTTATTTTCAGTATTTTCTAAAATACTGTAAATACATTAGTTTACTAAGTATTTACTTATGTTTATAACAAAACTATAGTCTATTTACAGTATTTTCTAAACTATCATTGAACTAAGTACACATTCTTTGGAAAAAAACAGGCAACACTGGGACTTTTCTTTCTTAAAAACGTAGTTGGGAGAAAAGATTTTAAAAGACTCTTACTTAAAATCTTATAGTAAACATACTACACAAACACCAGAGAAAAATCTAAAGCATATTTACATTCATTATAACTTTAATATAATATACACATATGAAATAAAATATTAAATGTGGAAGTTCAACATGCAAATGAACATGTGTGATTTATGAAAACATTTTCTTACACTGTCCTCCAAAGGAATGTTTAATCTTTATTAAAATACTTCATTGTAATTTTGCAAAATATTCAATAGACTAAATTCAAACGCTGCCTAAGTGAAATCAGGGTAAATTGTTTTGTAATTTAACTGAGCATCCTACTGTATTTTTAGATAAAACTGAAAATGCTGTACTTTCAATTATATACAGGTACACATAATTTTAGAGAAAATAAAAATGGTAAGTATGGAGTATTAAAACAGGAAACTTCATATTTGCTCAAATATTTTGAGCACTATCTTGAGAGACTGATAAAAGGTCTATTTAGGGGAAACATTTCAAAATTGCATTTTTTATATTTCTTAATTATAATGCATTCACTGTTTGTAATGCATTATATAAACACTTAACCTTAAATTGGAGGCTAATATTTGTAATAGCGCTGAATCACAGGGATGAATTTAACTTTCTCAATCTTTTAACAAATTGAAATTTTACTGTTTTCATATAAGATATAGTAATTAGCATTCTGAAAAACTGTAGCAAAAAACAACTGATTCTAGAACTTCAATGAATAATAATTTATGTCAAATGACATATTGTCTAGATTGTTTAAAGCCCTTGACTATGGCAGAAATGTTAATTAGTAAACACAATTCCTTAACTTAAATGTGAATGTTATAACATAATTGAGCTACATACAGCACCGTTGGTTTTGTTGATGCAAGTAGTTTGTATTTTCCACCATATGAAACAATAGTTTTATATAATAAAGCTCAGTCAAGTCATGGTTGAGGTCACACTAGATAAAAGAAAAACAAAGCAATGTGGTTTCAGATTAATAAGAGTCAAAATAATAGCAAAACTCCTGTCTAAAGAAGCTAATTCCATATACTTTGAAGGCCCACCATAACTTTAAGATAAAAAGTCTAAAGTAGCTTCTTGATATGGTTAACAAAACTAATTCAAAGCGAACCTGAACACTTCTAATTACAAAGCTAACGAGAATTTTACTTGATACACAAAGTTTTAATATACATTAACAGTTAAAAAATTTTATCAGAAGAATTTAACTAAATGAGAACTTTCAGTGCATCCCAAATAGTTTCAATAAACATTTTAATATAATAGATGTTTTAGATGCTGCTCACTTTTACATCACTGCCAGTAATCGAATGTTGTAATAAATGTAATATAAATTTTGAAAATAGGATTTCAGCTAGCAGAGATTATACCAACACTAATGCAAAAAGATATAATTGAGTTTTTTCCTAAAACTTTTTTTAAATGTACAAAAAAGGTCTGTTTTTACCCTATACAGTATAGAATATCTTAGTTGAAATACTTTTGTAGGGTCTGAAGAAATGTTACATAAAATAATTGTTTGAAAAATTTAAACATTATATTTCAGTTGTATTCCCAAATAAATTACTAATTTGAAAATATCTAGAAAATTCAAAACATGTTTTTCCACCATTAGAACTGGTCATTCAACACTAAGTCCTTTTTCTGTATAATTAAGCTTTTGTTCAGCCATGAAAAAACTAGACACTGATTGCTTGAAAATGAGCTGCATGCCCTTTGTCCTGGTTTGTCACCTTTGACCCTTAATTTGACGATCCTGCATATCAATCCATTCTATTTTTAGGGAAATAATGTCAAAGTTCTGTGCCTAAAATAGTACTTTTCACTGAAATTTGAACATACAACATTCCTTTTCAGGTAATTTCTACAGTGGTTTCACACCAGTGTTCATTTCACACAATGCAGAACACAGTAAAATTATAAGCAGTGACAACCTAGAGTTTATATCCTGCTTCAAACAATAGAAAATTTCACCAAACTGTTGATTATAATACCAAAATTTGTATTTTTCCATTTAGAAAATTGCTTTTATTATCATTGTTTCTAAGTAGAATTTATTTCCTGAGTGACTTCTAATTTTATTAGTCTTGACAATCACCTGTTTTGATGTTGGTTTTACCAGTGCCAGAATATAAACCTGAATTGAAAATTGTAAATACCAAGTTCCTAGGCAACTTTACAGTAGTGTCAACTAAAATTGTATAGTTTTTGAAAGAACTCTTTGATTGCTTAAATTAGCTTTAAATTCTTGTCTTCATCTGTAAGTGGCAGCTTTCAAAGAAAGAGAAAAAAAACCTCTAGCGTGGATCCCATTGATTTTACTGACATTATTTAAAATCAATGTTATATGGTAAATTAGTATACTTCCGGGATAAAATTTCTCTATCACCATTTCCAGCTGACTTCAATGAAGCTGGGTAGAAAGAGTACACAAAAAAGTACATATGAAATATTTGTGTTTACATCCAACAGTGATGATGTTACCTGAAGCGCTACACAATTTCTGTGTACAGTTTCAGTCAGATTGTTCAGGGACCAATATGGCTGTCTTGGTTCAGCACTATGGTCAGCGACTTCAGAGCGAGTCCTCTTGCCAGAGAAATCCAACACAGTATACATACATGCACGTTAGACAAGTTCCTCAAACCAATGTGATTCCCTATTTCATATATTCCTAAATATGTTCATATAAATCCATCTTAAGTTTTTAATGTAAAGAATTTTCATTGTTCTGCTAGACAAGCTAGAGATTTTTCTTTACCTTGTGGATCATCAAAAACAGTACATATTTGTACAGAAAACAGTACCTTTGAAAGGCAAGAAAATCAGGTACAGGTTCTCAAGCATTTGAACATAAAAACATTTGTAGACTATAAAAGTTTAAAAGAAAATAAGATTCTACTAATAATTACCAAGTAAGAAAACACTTTAGCAGATCACAAATTTGCAATGTCCCTTTCATAACCAATAGCTTTAATTACTTCTACATCAATTCCTCTCTGAATTTCCACTTCCCTTTTTTTTTAAATCAACTCAGCTATGGATTAAGATAAATGTTGAGAGATCATTTCCTGACTGGAGCTTTTCAACATGTTTCCCAAATTAGGTCGTTAGGAATAGCGCTTCAATTAAAGAGATATCAGTCCTATACCTGAAGGCTGTCATGCACATATACAGATATATATTGTTTACCAACTTGTTTTTCCCTTAATGATGGCTTGTAAATTATAATAGCAGTATGTTACAAATACCAAAAAGAGTTGCGGAATCAGATTCCAAACATCATCAAACTATCAGGTAAGATCTGTTAAGTCCTCCCTTTCTTCAGAGTAAACAGGGGGAAAAAATTATACATATCTTCTTCACTTAACTAAAATTCTGGTGGCTTTGTGGAATTTACAAATGAAACACACTTTAAGTCATTGTGAGGTCTAACTTTGAGCAGTACTACACCAAAACTCAGCCTGCTTCACCTACAAAGTACAGTTAACCCTATTTCCCCCATAACGTGGGGTTTTTTATTTAAATTCTAATTTCACAGCAAATTTTTCATTGTTTATGAAATAAGTTTGAAACACAGTCATATAAGAAGGCACTTTAGAATTTGACAAAGATTAATGAGAGTTGATCCTTGAATCACTGGGTTCCAGATCTATTGAGAAGCACCTATAAACAGTTCTAATAACCAATATGCATATGTTGATTCAGATCTTTAAATTCTCATGACATTTTATTATCAAGCAAAGATTAACTGATCCCATTTGTAAAACGGAAAAGTCAAATAAAGCACTTTATTCATTTGTAGTATCTTCCCCTCCCCACCAAGTACTAGAAAAAGGCCTGTGTCAGTTTAATTCCTAAAGCTCTTTAGGACATTTGGGCACACCGCATTGTCCTACTTCATACATTTGGAGATAATTTGGGAAGCAAGAATTGTCTCCCAAATGGGTAAGGGCCTCATTATTCATTTAAGTGGAATAACGATTATTACATACTCTGTGGTTAATTTGTAGTAGGACTCCTCACTCCTCTATCAAATTTGTGCTGATCCATAGCAGGAAAAAAGGCATAAATTTCTTAACCATCCAATTTATATTCTGAAAATCACATAAAACTGGCATCAATTTCCAGAAACTCAGTTTTTAAAAGTTTTCCTGAAATCTTTCACAGAATTAAATTGTAATGTTTTATAACTTCTTGTTGGACTTACCATTTTGCTTTATCAACTGATGCATTTTATAAAGCATTTCTGAATAGCTAAATATGGTAGTAATCCTAAATATCTGCCCCTAGCTAAATATGGTAGTAATCTGCACAAAAGAAACAGGATTTTTTTTGGATCAGAACAAAAATCACTTCAAGTCATATTTTTCCAATAATGCTGTAAAATGTTTTAAATGCACTCTGATACTAGTTGTCATGCGTAATTTGAACTTGCAATATCTGTGACCAAGAAATAAAAGCTACAATAAAACACAAGCGTAATTTACTTTTCCCTTCCGTTAACAACTATGAGTACAAATATCCTCCCTGGAGAATTTAGTTCTTTGAACAGTGGTAATAATACCTGGAAACCTTACAAACCTACGGATGAAAACCAACGCACAAAAAGCACAGAAAGGAACTCAAGGCAACACAGGAACCTAAGATTGCAGCCTGTGTTCCACCAAACAATTCAAAATGGCGGATATTACTTACATTTAAGAAATTTCCGCAATGAGGACACTAAATACATACTGTAAGATGTTACTCGAAAACACTCAGTGTTTACCAACGTGCAATTAAAAAAAAAAAGTTTTTGGAGTACAAATCCTCGTAACACGCCCGCACGCAGCGTTCCGGTCGGTCAGTTAACGCTCCTGCCGATGGATCGTTTCTTCTTTGCCGTTTCCTTTCCAAAAGCAACCTAAACCCGAGTGAGTTTTCCTGCGTTCTCAAAGCCTTGCATCTGAATTCATTTATTTACATCTCCGACACCGCAGCAAAAAGCAGCCCCGACGCCTGCCGGCCACAAAGCGGCTCCGCGGGCGGAGCAGGTGCGGACGCCCCCTGGCGGCGCGCCCCGGGGTCCCAGGCGCCCGCCGCGGCCGCGCGGACCTCACGCCGGGCCCGCGACCCGCGTGCACAGGGGCCGCGAGCCGCCCGCGCGGCCTCAGCCCCCAGCCCCGCCGGCCGCCGGGCTGCGAGCCCCGGGCCCGCCGGCTCCGCCGCGCCCAGCAGAGAGAGAAAGGTGTGAACCCGGAAGTACATCGCCCGCCGCCTCTCCGCGCTGACAAGGGGGCAATAAACCAGGGCCGGCGGAGGAAGGACGCGGCGCCGGCCCCGCACGGCCGCTCGCCGCGAGCGCCGGCCCTTCCCACCGCCCCGTCCCTCCCCGCCCCGGCGCCCGCGCTCCCGTCCCTCCCGCTGCGCGGCGCCGAGCGCCCCTCGACGTTGCTCACGTGCCGGCGCCGGGGCCGCGAGCGGCGTCCGCACCCGCGCGCATCCCCGGCCTCCCTCGCGCTCGGCCGGCCGCGGGCGCGCCCTTACCTCCGGTGCCTCATGGTCGCGTCGCCGGCCGGGGCCGGGGGCCGAGGGCGGGACCGCGTGCGTGCCGCCCAGGCCGGGGCCGCGGGCGCGGCGGGGCCTGCAGCCTGTCCCGCCCTGAGGGGGCGCGGCGCCGGGGCCCGGGGCGCGCGCGCGCGGCGGGGCCGGAGGGTCAGCACATCGCCGGCCGGCGAGGGGAGCGGTGCGGAGGGGCCGCAGCCAGGACGGCGCTCGGCCGCGAGTCCGCTGTCGCCGCCGCTCCGCCGCCGCAGCCCGGGGCGGAGGGGGCCGGCCGGGGAGGGGGCCGCGGGGCGCGGCGGCGGCGGCGGCGGGCGGCTCGGCTCGGGCCCTGCGTCAGCCGGCGGCACGCGCACACCTGCCCGCCGCCGCGCCCGGCCGCGTCATTGGCTGCCGGCGCCGGGAGCGCGAGATTGAACTTCCCATTCATCCTGGTCCGGGGCGCGCGCGCCCGGCGGTGGCGGGGTTCCGCCCGCCGGCTCCCGGGGACGCGCGCCGCCTGCCGCACCCCCGAGGCGCGTCCCCGCGCGGGCTGTGGGCGCGCACGGCCGTCGCCGCCGGCTTCCCGCGGAGGCTCCCAGCGAGCGGACCTGCCCCCGGTGTCCGGGCGCGCAGCCGGGGGTCTCGGGCCCCAGCGGGCGGTCGCTGGGGTGCGCTTGGAGGCCGTCGGGCGTGGGACTGAAAGAAGGTGCCAGTCGTGCCCTCGGCCCGCGTCGTCGTCCAAACTGCATGCTTTGAAGTACCACGAGATAGTGAATTCCTAACTGCAATTCCAAGTAACAGTTATGTCTCCGAATCCAGCGAGCGTGGTAAATAGTGTCGGAAGTTGGGGAGCCTTCTATCAGCTGTATTCTCTTGCACTTTCCCACATAGTGAATGACCTCAAATTGAATACAAACATTATCTCACCAAGTGCTAAAAGATCTGTGGCCAAAAATACTGTGATATCTTACACCTAACCTTGCTATTTTGGTATATGTTCCCAAAGTGTCACTGCCTTCTTTCCTGTTATTTTCTACTTGATGACTTCATAGTCCTTTCTTGTCACTCATAGTTTCTTTTTATACTCTCAGAACCAAATAGTCCTGGTCAACCATTGGCTGACCTGCTACAAACAACATAGCCTTGTCACCTGTCATCTGGTCTGACCAGATACAGGATACAGGCGGTCCTTGACTTACCATAGTTCAGCCTGCGATTTCGGCTTCAGATGGTGCGAAATTGATACTAATTCGTAGAAACCATACTTTAGATCTTGATCTTTTGCAGGGCTAGTGACAGGCCATAGGATGCTTTCTCCTGACTTCGGCAGTGGTGGCAAGTTGCACCTCCCAGTCAGCATGTATCCTGAGAGTGAACAACACACTTCGAACCATTCTGTATCCATACAACTATTGTTTTTTCACTTTCAGTAAAGGATTCAGTAAATTACAAGAAATACTCTACACTTCATTATGCAACAGGCTTTGTGTTAGACGATTTTGCCCAACTGTGGGCTAATGCAAGTGTTCTGAGCACATTTAAGGTGGGCTCAGTTAAGCTATGATATTTCGTAGGTCAGGTGTATTAAGTGCATTTTCGACTTAATGGTATTTTCAACTTAAGATGGATTTATTAGGACATAGCCTCATCCTAAGTCAGAGAAGATATGTATTTGGTAGAACTGATTAAAAGGATCAATACTTAAGCGAACTAAAAACTAGATGTGTTCAAAAATAAAAATATGTATAGGGTATAAAAACAAAGGTTGCAAAGTTTAACCTATGACTAAAAAGTATGTCTCCAAACCATTGCTGTGTAATGATGACTCTATATTCTCTTCTAATTCCTGGGTTAGGATTAGGAAACCAGTTCATCTTTCTGGAGTAACCATGGTCTAGAAAAAACATTTCTGGCCTGGAGGGTAAGATAAGAGCAGATAAGCTGATCAGAAGCAAAATTCCGTTGTGATTCCCTAAGAATTTTCCAGATTGGCTATGTTAGGCATATTCCCTAGATGGCTGCCCAGCTTTCCATTGAGCCTGTGTAGAATGTGACTGTAAAGATGCCTTTTCATTGACAAGCACATAAAGTATTTCTTATATTACTCATTGAGTAACACAGAGGATTCTTTTAGATACAGTTCTTAGTTATAACCATTGTATCAATCAATTGCAATTGATTTGTTATAAGGCTACATATTTTAGATTCCAAATATAATTTAGTAGAAAAGGATGCAGACATTGAGCACTACAAATAAAAAAACAGAGCAATTAATTATATATCACCATCTGAAATATGATGTCCTTGACTTAAAAGCATTATAGTAATTTTTTATTTATGAGCGGATTACAAATGATGCACTTACAGAAAGGGCTTTCTTTTTTTTTTCAGTAACTCTGTCTTTTAGGTCCTTTATAAGAGCTTAGATATGTTTATGTAATACCTGTTTAAAGTCCTGAGAAGAATTGAAAACAGAAAATAAAAATTAAAACAGATTAAAACTAACATGAAGTTGGTATACCAAACAATCAAGAGGTCATCTTTCCTTTTGATTTCAAAGTAATTACCATGATAGCATCATGCTGCTGTCACAAAAATGAAAAATAGGATATTATAATACTGAATGTATTATTTCCTATAAGCTACTAGGAGGGGAGATGAACTTTGGTAGACTGAGCACTTTCTAAAGAATGAACGACCATCATTACACAGCAATGGTTTGGAGGTGTACTTTTTAGTCATACGTTAAAGTTTGCCACCTTTGTTTTTATACCCTATATATATTTTTTATTAGAAGTGGATGAAAATCCACAAAAGAAAAAGGCAAACGAATTTATCATTTACATATGGCTCTTGGCAATTTCTTTCTAAAAATGTATCTGTCTACCTGGGTCATGGTGATAATTTGTTTTACTCTGAAAAATATATCTGACAATTACTCTCTGAAGAGAAAAGACTCTATCTTATTCTTAACATCTCCAATGCCTACAACAGTGCCTGGCACATAGTAGGAGCACAAGAAATGTTGTTTCTTATTTAGTGCATGAGAATTACAGCTGCTCGTTACATTTCCAAGCAAATAATAACAAAACATTAGAAAGTATAGAAGGCTGTATATTATATCTCTCTCCCCTCCATTTTTTATGACTAGAGTATATGGAGTAAGTCCCAGACATAATGTCATTTTGCTTATAAATTACAAGGATTGAGTGTTATAGTGCTGAAAAACTAGGGTCTTTTCTTGTTCTCCTGTTTCTAAAACAATTTTTGAAGTATAGCTTAAGAATAAGGAAAGATTAGTGTTTGTTTGTTAGAGACCATTCTAATGACCCCATCTTGATCATCAGCAATAGCTGTATTCCCAAGTGTGGTTACATTCACAGATACTGGGGTTAGGACTTGAAATCTTTTGGAAAGGGAACAATCCAACCTATAATGTGTCATTATTAGAACTAGATGATTTTGCTTCTTCACTGAAAAATAAGTATCTTTCTGCAGAGCACTGATAAAATACACATAAAAGTTTTGTTTTTCTCTCCATTATTATAGTAAAAGAAATAACTCTAGTCACATATGCTTGCCTATCACAAATATAATTTATCTTATTTTCAAAATGAAAGGTTTATAAAAGAGTACTATCTTGGACAATATCCACCATATCATAGATAAGTTTTCACAAATGCTTAGGATGCCTAACTGGTTTTCTTGGTTTCACTGGAGATGGCTGGTAATTATAGGTCTGCTTTGGTTATGTAACTGTATTCCTATTATGTTAGTGTGTGTACACAATTTAATTAGTAGTTTAAAACCTATACATGCTGAAGTTACTCTACAAGAAGATATGTCAAAGAAATTATCAATCTTCCCAGGTTTTCTTCCGCCTGCTACTTCTGTAGCTTTTCTTCTTCCTTCCTAATTACAACCCTTAAATAGAATTCGTGCCTCATATCGAATTTACCGAGTATCATAATTCTTCCAAGTGGTAAAGATACCTCAAGACAAATGCTGGGCAAAGAAGCCACAGGGCATAAATATGCAAAGAAGTAAAAAGCTAACCTTTTCAAACAATATTGCCTCTCTCTCACTTACCAACTTCACATTTCCCTGTATGGCCCCGGAAGATGACTGGTTAGCCAGAGACGGGTAAGATTCCTCAAGGGAGGAACAACCTAAGACAGGCACAGTTGCAGGGGGGCCATCAGGTGAGAAATTGGGGATCAACAGAGGTGAGGCTTAGAACCTCACACCCCCCTGTTCTGAGAGAAATCTTCTGCATACGTGGATGTTTTATTGCCCTTGTCTAGCTTGGATTAACACATAGTCTACAGGCACACACTTGATCATCTACATTTGCTCTCTTACAACACTAAACTAAGTTTTCTACCTTTATCTTGCATCTACCTACCACTTCAGCATTTTATTAAAAATAATAATAATAATAATAAGGGAGAAATGTGGGATTCACATATAAATCAAGTATAAAAATCAAACGAATATTCATATTTGACCTGATTGTTTATAGTTCATAATGCGTGATCAAAACCGAAAGTTTCTGTGGTATGACTGCCCTTGTACTGTTCACCATGTAAGAACTTATTCACTATGTAAGAACTTGTTCGTTATGCTTCAGAAGATTGGAGACTGATGAGAATTAGGCTTGGGGTGGATTAATGATTGTGCATTGAGCATTGAGTCCCCTATACAGAATTTTATTGTTAACAACCATTAGATCAATAAATATGAGAGATGCCCTCTCAAAATAAATAAATAAATAAATAAATAAAATAAAAGAGTACTATCATCCAAATTATAATGAATCTATTGAACTCTCCTTTATATAGAAAAATGAAAAAATGGGCAAAAAGTTTAACATTCACAAAAATAATGACAAACTTGTACCTGCCTATGGCACTGACAAAAATAAGTTCGATAGCACACTCTGTTGGCAAGGCTGCAGGTAAACTGCTACTTCATACGCTGCCATGGGAGTGCAAAAACACAACGTTTAGAGAGGGCCATTTGGTGAAATCTATTACAATTATAAACATACTATATTAACCAGCAATCTTGCAATCCCTCTTCTGGGAAATTATCCTGCAGATATAAATGCACACATGGCAAATTACATGTGTACCCAGCTTGAGTACTTCTTTCATAGCAAAAGAATGGAAATAACCTGTGTCTGTAGACAGGGGCTGGGTAAGTAAACAAACAATGGTACGTTGATACAATGTATGTAAAATCCCTGTGTACTTATATGGAAAGGACTCTAGAATACATTGTTAAATATAGGAAGCTGCATGCCAGACACCGTATATGCTCTCTTTTGTGTGAGAAAAGGAGCAAATAATAAAAATATGTATTTTTATTGTTATTGTTATTTGCCTATAGAAACACTGGAAAGATACACAAAAACAAAATGGTTGCCTATTGTAGAAAGAAGATCTTCGTTGGTGGGAATAGGGGTGGGAGTGAGACTTGATATATGCTTGTTACATGGCTTTGATATTTGAACTATGTGAGTGTATTATTCAGAAACATTTTAATAAAAACAGTACAGTATGGCAAATTAGTAATGCTACTTCTACAGAAAACGCTGTTAAAAACTTCCATTTTTTGAAAATTCAACTGTTTAAAAGGATCTCAGAAAATGAAAGATAGTGGATTAGTGAAGCAAATGTGGCAGAATCTTGGTAACTTGAATCTCAGTAGTAGGTAGATGGCAGTTCATTGTACTAGTCTCTCTAACTTTATCTGTTTGAACATTTTCATATTTTTATTGTTCTCTTAATCATTAAAATTTATAAAGTATTATGGCTTATCTAAAATTAAATTTCTAAAAAATTAGGAAAATTAGATGTCACTTAAAAATTGTTAATGCCTAAAATGCCTGGCTTTGGGGGAAGCTACCTAATTCAGGGCTTTAAGGCAAATAGCTAGAAATTACCATTACTGTCTCCTTTGAATGCATAGTCTGGTCAAGTAAACCTATTAGGAGAAAAGGAATGCTTATTTATTATTATAGTTCAAAGTTGTACATAGTAGGTCTATAGACCCCAACTTTTTAAATCAGACTTCCTCATCTAGTTCTTTTGAAAAATCATTGTTGTTCACTTTAAAATTTTTATTATAATTGTGTTTTAAACTATTAGAGCCATAGTATAAACATTTTTATGTTGCTCCCCATCAGTAAAAAAAAAAATTGGACCACCCACCTCTAATATGTTTATTTATTTATAGATTTTATGCATATACTTGCACACTGATAGATTACATGCACTAGAAAACACATACAAGGTAGAAATTTTAAACAATGAGATAACAAATCAAATTATAATTTGTATTTCCCATTCCCCACTGGACTGTCTCCTGTGCTCATCCCAATTGGAAACCACTGAATTTGAGTGCCAGGGACTGTGCACAGCTCTTATCCTGCCTGGCTGTTGCTTAAAAACACAGTGAAAATAGGCAGTTTATCCCCATTCCTTTAATTCTGGAAAACTAAGATCTAAGACTTAATGATAGTGCATTAGTAGCATCATTTTCATATGTGACAGTGTAATAATAATTTAGCATGAGGATAGATGTTTTTGCTGGTTTTTAATTCTTTGAAGTAGGTATACAATAAATGAAGAACAGAGTGAGCAAATGAATATTTGCACTGTTTTCATCCAATTCCCTCAAGCCTTTGAGGCAGAAAAAGATTTATTAGCACTAGCCACAAGAAGGTCAGAAATCCAGAGAACTGAAACATTTAAAAAGCCAACATGTAGTAAAACATGAGAGTTTGAAAAGCTTTGGCTAATTAAAAATTGGTCTTGAAGCAGAAGCCAAATTAAAAACCTCTAAAGGAATTAAAATATCTCAGGGCAAAGATTAAATCAACCATGTGGCACCCATATATCTTTTCATTAGGTTGAGATGTCTCGGGAAATAGGCTAAGATGCAGATCTTTCAAACCATCTGCCATTAAAGAGAGAGAAAGAGAGGGAGTCATTCAAATCAAAATAAACTACGGCTGTTGTAATGGTACATGGAGCCAGTAACTGGCTTGTTATCATATAGAAAAGAAGCCAGAATTTGGGAGTTTTACTGCCAAAGGCATTACCAACCTGGTCTAAAATTTCCAGACCTGGTCTAAACTCTTCTAGACTTTCAACTACTCTTCAGCCATAACAATCTGTGGGCAAGGAGAGGGCTGAGAAATGTGTGCAGCTCCCAAGGAAAGTATATTCTGCAACAGCCACTTCAGATGTGGCCAAAAAGGTAATGGAAAAGGAATAATTTTCTGGGGGTTGGGGAGACGAGATGGGGACAGGAGAGCAGAGGCCGTGGAGCACAAGCAAGCAAGCTCCTCTTACTGAGGAAAATCATGACCTGATCAAAGGACATTTCCCCACACCGGGGTTGGGGGCCTCAGCGCATCCACCCAGCAGGACTCCCAAGTTGCTTTAGACCAGACGTGTCTTTCCTTCTCCATTCCAGAACGAGAACGATGACCGCAGGGCCTGCTCTGCCATTAGATACTGGGTGTGGTCAGGGAGTGGGAGGCGAACATCCTATCTCTTTGGTTCACATATATTGGAATCAAGGGGATTCACATGGGGACCCAATGAAGAGACCAGTGAATCATTGAAGATCCAGAATTTTGAGCACCGTGTCATAAACAGATGGGATTTGGGGGTCATCTTCCTTGGGAAGGAGATTACTGGCACTCTGTCTGGAAAGAAGAGGTGGCTATGTGGGTGAAGGGAGTGGACCGAGGGGGGACTTCCGTGCTCCCCCACATGCACATCTCCTCTCTGGCGACTCAGAAATCTCACCTGCAGTTGGGCAGGGCCACTGACTCCTTTGAGCCCATGGCTTAGGGATGGAACTCACAGCTCTTCTGGGCCACAACATTTCATTGTCCCATTATGAACCCTCAGGGTCTCTCCTGCTGCTGGGACTCGCTACTTTCCAGATGGTGGAGCCTCCTGAAGTGAGGGCTACACAGAGAAGAGCCCCTGTCAATATAAAATAGACATGTAGCAAGAATAAGATTTAGAACATGCCGTTTATGCTGCTGATACATGGGAGTTGTTCTCCTCATTACGGAAGTATAACCTGGCTTATTGGGACTGACAGTGTTCAGTATAAAAACTGATAGTATAACTATGTTTATTAGTAATTTCTACCTGAAATACAACCCATTTTAATAGGTCGTAAATTTAAGGAAAATGATCAGATTTCTGTTCCTGAAATTAACAATATAAAAAAATTGAAGTATTTACTTTCAAGAAAAGACCAACCTTCCAATAACTTGGGGTAGAACATTAATAGAAGTTGAAGTTCAGAGGAATGGAATACAAAAAAATGGCAAAGCTGATGACTAATGAGTGCCAACCCTAGATACAAATGTAAGAAGGCAAATGTGGCTTCCAACCGTGTGGCATATTCTATGCAGAACTGGCTGCAAGAAGCCCCCTTGTAGTCTGTGCTCCTGGTATTCCCTTCCCAAATGACTGAGCTTGTCTGTGACTTGTTTTGGACAAAGGGACAGATGAGATGCAAGCACGGGCTTGAAAAGTACTTCTGCCCTGGGGCTTGTTCTCCTGCTGTTCTTCGGAATCAAGACCACAGTGAAGAAGTACAGACTTTTGGGAGATGAGAACACAGGAGAAGCAAGGATGAACTGCTCCAGCTGAGGCCCCCCCAACTAGGTCAACCAGCAGACCAACTGCTACCCAAGTGGCTAAGGCCATCAAGACCACCTGGCTACCAGCCAAGCCAGTCTAGACCAGAAGAATCAGCCAGCCCACCCACAGATATATGAGAAATGATTAAGCGTTTGAGGTTTTAAGCCACTACATTTTTGGCTGGTTTGTTACATAGCAAAAGTTAATTGATATGAATTAGGACCCTCAGACCCTCCGCCAGCTTCTGTCATAGGTCTCCAGGTTGTGGGAACCCACTCACATCTTCTAGAGAAGTGTGTCAAGGCATTTTTCCATGACCTCTTTGTTACCCTTCCATTTTTATCCCATCCCACCTGCTCTCTCATGAGAACTAACCTGGTAAATAAACTCTTTGGGCACATGTAATCATAGGCTAGTATTTTTTGTGTGACTTCTCACACAATTTTTCCATCTTTTCTCTCTAAGCAGTACCTTGGGGGAGAATTTCCAGAACAGGTAAATTTGTTCTGAGTCACTCTCAGGGTGGGGGAATGGGGAATGGTATTTGGGGAGCATAGATGGAGAACCCCTTGCTGATCTTCAAATCATGCCCATCTTCTTTATCTAAAATTATTTCTGACTCACTGGCCACTGACTATAAAGGTTAAAGGATGGCATACAAATAAAAGTAAATTCAGGAACGTTCACCTTTCTACAGTTTTCCCTTCAACATGTTACTCAGAACTTTCTTTAAATATAAATTATAAGAGGTACTGAGGCAATACAGTTCAAGGTTCTGTTGTGATTATTATTGAATCTGGAAAAGGAGTGCCTGTAGTTGTCTGCTGTTAGTTTTGTCAGAAACGCAACATATACGATAATATAAATATATATAATTTTTAAATGTTTTTTTTTTTTGACTAGGAACCCCACCCCAGGATTGTAGGTGGTGACAGGCATGAAGAAAATGTCTCTGCTTACTTTTTGAGCTCATTTTCAATTTTTAGATCCTAGATTCTCCCTCCAAAAATTCACAGAGGTTCAAGGGTTGGCCTTAAGAATAGATCTTTTGAAAGTAGAAATTGGATCTATTTCATTGCAACATACACACAGCTTTTCTTGTTGTTTAGCTTTAAGGTAGATTATATTAAGCACTTGATTTTTAAAAAAATCATTATAGTGTTGATGGGTGAAGGTTTTCCAACTGACGATCTGTCCAGAGCCGACTCCCCCATCAGTCTGACCTTAGTAACGGAAACTGCTGTGCTTTCAACCCTACAGTTCAAGTCATGGAAAGATAGTGTTACAGCATGAATGGTATTTGGTACTTAAGATAGACACGAATAAATTAGCTCAAATTAGGAGGCAGAATTAAAATACTGTGATAGCCATCTTGATTTACACTGATTAGAACATCTATTAGCATAATAGATGTTAACCTGGGGCGGGTAGTAGACCAGTTTTAAGCAGTCTGTAAAGCTATTCAGAAGGAAATCTAGGTGAATACCAGCATGTATTTGTGATCTGAATGACTAGGGAAAAATTATATTGTAAGTCAGCACTTTTCCTTTTTGTTCAGGGGAAAATCACTTCTGAAATAGAAAGGAAGTGGGTGGGGTGAAGAGTCAACGTGTGTTTAACCCTTACTAAGTTTCAGACTTTGTTCTAAGCATTTCTATACATTATCTCATTTATATCTCATGAGAAACCTATGAAGTGAGCATAACCGGGTCCATTTACCAAGGAGGATTTTAAAGTTATTCACTTTATGTTTCTCAAAGGGTGTTCCACAGATCACACACACCAGTATCGCCCAGAAGCTTAATGGAAGTTTAGATTCCTGGACCTCAGCTGAGGTTCTCCTGAGTCATAAATTCCAGGACACTTTGAAAAGAACCGGTGAACTAAATTATACAAAAGTTATAAAATAAATGGCAGTTTTCTTTTTAGGTGGATGGTTGTTAAAGTCACACGTTAACCCACCTCTGTTCATGACAAAGTTCCTTAGTGACCAGTATCTGTATTATAATTACATTTCTGTTATACATGGACAGTCACTAATTTTATCTACAAATAAAGGCAGCATGATAAAGAGATCAACATGCTAGACTTGCTCTTCCTCAGCTGACTGTCAGAAATAGCACCTAAAGCAATACACCCTTTTCTTTTTGTTTTGATTTCCTTATTTCAGTCTTTCCTTTCTACTTTCTCATCTTACAGTAATCTTTCTTCTTCCTGTACTATGTCTTGGGCTTGTCATTGGTTTCTGGTGACCTGATGAGGCATTAAATATTACTCTGTTTCCCTTTTCCCAGTTCTGAGCCAATTAAGATAAATACAGAGAAGCAAGACAGATGGAGATTAAAACAAAAAAAAGCTGCATTGAAAACTAGGGCTTGGATTAGCAACCAATCAAGCTTGCTAATACTTCTCACCAAGTCTAGCCCTTAGAATGACCTGCTTACCTGCAATCATTGTTTCAAATGTCAAGTGCAGAGAATGGTAAGAGAGACAAATCATAGCCTCTGGCCAGGTTCTAAAGACAGTTTTAAGTCACGTATGGGTATTAGTCCATTTGTATTGGGAGGTATTCAGAATACAAATGAGTATAAATAAAGGCACCTGTTTTTACAAAATGGGGACCTAAGTAACATCTAATCAGCTTCAGTTCCATAGGCTGAGTGCTTGGTAGAATACTTGTGGGCAAAGCATTTACCTCTGACAAGTGCCTTAAGTCCGTGTCCTCTCTCCCAATGATAATACATAGGAACAGAAATAAAATGATTCCATACAGATTCCCTACCAAGTTAACCTTGCTTAAAAGTTCACCGTTCTTGGAAAGATTCAATATACCCTATGGAATCATGACACATTATGTGAATTAATTATTGACGTAATGGCAAATGTAGATGCCAGGTTCCAGGGCCATTGCTCTGTGGTTCCTTGAACTGGGGTTTTGAGAAAAACAAAACTAAGGACATCTCTGCTGCTTCTTGGTTTATTTGGTGACATCACAATAAAGCAACTACGGAATTTCCCAAAGTTACAAGGCTACTGTGACTGCTTTCTTTGTAGCCAGTGGCCCAGTTCCGGATGGGGAAGTGGGACACAGTCTGAGCCAATGGTGATGTTGGTGATGGCGATAGTAACCGTAAAACTGGGTCAATCAGCTTCAGGAAAAGCCTCCTAAATGGTATTCAGAGATGAATAGGATTGCCCTGCCCTCAAAGAATTAATAATTTAATAGATAAAAGAGATGGAGCAACTTAATTCAATAATCGAGTAAGAGTGACAAGAGCTTCGTATACTCCAGGTGCTGTGTTACTTACCACGGAATCACGATGTAGGTACTAATATAATTCTTATTTTATAAATGGATAAAATGAGACCTGGGTGGGGTGGGGGTGTTAAATAGTTGGCTCATGGGCACACAGAAAGTAAGTCCTTAAGCTATGATTTAAACTGAGGAAAAATAATAAGCAAAGCATTGACACTAAGCCCCACTGATCAGATGAGAAGAGAGGCTTAACTGGGGAGATGCTTAAGTGTGTGTGGTTCCTGCCAGCTCCCTTTTCTCAATAAACCAGGACTTTGCCTAGAACACCTTAAGCCTGTTGAATTTTCTGTGTGTGAATAATCATAATGAGTTTATCATGAGTTTGGGGGAAAGAAGTGGCAGGAGTCACATTTTCTGATTTGTGATTTGAGTCCCTGTTTCAGGAAGGAGAGGGTTTGGCAGATGAGCTTTGGAACAGAGGGAAGCCACACCTGACAAGTGAGAGAAGTGCCCAGAATTCAGGTCCCAGAGATTATGGTGGATTTGGGCATAGATAGCTAGGGCAATTAGAATATGCAATAATGAGCCAGAGCTAATTAGTTAACAACAGACTTCCAGTGTAAGCTCTGAACACCTAAAGTTACAAGACAGCTGAAACAGCTCAAGTGAGGTTTTAGATGTCAAAACTACTCCCAAAATAGAACATACAAATTGAAGCAGCAAATATAAGTGTGAACAGGTCCAAAATGCTAGAAGTGGAAGATGTCTGTTTTTCTTAAAGGTAGTAAAGAAAAAGATTAAGGAGTTCTTGATAAAAGTTAAGGTTTATTCTGAAAGGAATGTGACTTGTACCCATAAAGAGATTTCTTTTATATCACTTTTTGTATATTTTTCACTTTGTATAGTGAATAGCTAATTTATAGTATTAATCAAAGTTTCTATGTTTAGATTTTAACCTATCCTTCTAAAATTTACACTGCCATCTCCTGGAGCTCAGAGGGTTGTCATAAATAGATTCCAGCTGAGAGACCGTGCTGCTGAGCCCTGATAGAGTGGCCCAGCACTGTCTTACATGAGGAGCCGTAAGAAATGTCTGGTGGATGGGAGATGGAAGGATGCAGAAACTGGTACTGGTTATTAATTGACCCAAACCAGAGCCTCAAAGCAAGTAACAAAATTTCCTTTTTGCTTAGAGTCTCAGGAGTGCTTGGCGAAAGCTTTGGGACTGACATATAGGTCCCCGTGATAATGAAATCATGAACAAAGAGGGGAGATGAAATCCACCCAACCTTTTGTGCAGAACGGGAGTGGACCTGGATGCATCAAGAAGGAAAAAGACTTCACCCACAGCAAAAGAGAGGTTCTTGTCAGTCATCAGGGACTAGATATTCCTTTCAGTCTTATTTTTTTCTGTTCAGATTTAGTGAATTCTATTCATCTGTTCTCAAGCTACTGCTTCTATCCTGTCATCTCCACTCTGTGACTAAGCCCATCCAATGTTGTTGTTTTTTTTTTATTTTCATTATTGTAGTTTTCAGTTTTCTATTCTCCATTTGCTCTTAACTCCTATTTCTTTGTGGAGATTTTCTGCATTTTCATTTGTTTCGAGAGAATTCGTTATTGCCTGTTGAAGCATTTTTATGACGGCTGCTTTACAATGCATGTCAGATAATTCCAACATCTGATTCATCTGAGTATTGGTGTCCTTTCATTGTCTTTTCTCATGCAAACTGTGGCTTTCCTGGTTCTTAATATGACAGGTGATTTTCTATTGTATCCTGGACATTTGGGCTGTTGCATTAGGAAATTCTAGGTTATATTTAAATCTCCCGTTTTAGCAGACAGTCATTCTGTTTAGATTTGGCATGCAGGCTTCTGGTCTACTTGCAGACGGTGGTTCTGCTTGATTTTCAGGGCCTTTGCTGTGCTATCTTGGCTCCTTGGCCTTCGGGTGGTGTTGGCAGGAAGCCCGCTCTAACCAGGAGAGGAATGAGCCTCCGTGAGCCACCGTCTGCCACTAGGGTGCAGGAGACATGGGGTCTGGGTTGCCTTTGTTGCTGGTGAGGTGAATCACAAGATAGTGGGCCACTGCGTTCCTTCAGGCGGGGGGCCCTAGCCAGTCTGCTTTCCTTTTCACCTGTCAGAGCCCTCCAGTATCGGAGGCTGCCTCTTCCATTATTTCCAGGGAGTATAGCTGTACTTATCGAGAGCAAGAGAAACAAGTCTCTGCCATCTTTTCTGAAAAAGAAACCCACCTGAAAGGGTATTTTTAAGGTCAGTATTGTCATTTAAATACTCTCTAGTCAATCCTTGAGAGATTTAGAACATTCATTGAACAAATATTATTGAGCGCTTACTATGTGCCAAGGAGTGTCCTGGGGATGTGGAAATGAACAAGATAGAATTGGTGCCTGCCCTCATGGAGGGGACTTTTCAGTAGAATGAGAAGTCATTTCATAGTAAGTTATACTTGGAGACCAAAAGGGTATCATTTAATAAGCATGCTTTATCATCTCTCCATTTTCCACTGTGGGGTCCGTACCACAAAGACAGGGAACACATGGTGGCTGCAGATGCAGAGAAGTGTGCCAATGTCCAGACAAGAGGGGGGCGGGAAAGCAGTAGACCTCAAAGCATTGAATGTTTACCAAACACGAGCATGAGTCACATGGACTAATCAAGGGAACAGACTTGGGGGTCCCAGTCCTGCTCATGAGGAGAGAAGAGAATTCTCATCTCTTCCGCATGGCGCAGAGATGTGCAGGAGGCTGTGATTCCCCAAAGGTCATTTGGACAACAGTAGAACATGTGAATATGAGACAGCAGGGGCTGTGTTTCACACAGTAAGAAGCAGGATTGGGACTAAAATATTATCTGTGATACTGATTCACAGAACAGTGTTTTTGTCTATCAACCCACTTTGCTGTAGTGATGCTCTATATTCAGAAGAAAGCCGTGGGGCAGTTAGACATAAAATAGTGATTCAGAGTGGTGTGGAGATGCTCAGATTCCTTAGGGTTTCAGGTTTCTGCAGGGTTCTCCAAGGGCTTGGAACACAGGCACTCTGAGCTAGCTGGACCCTGGGTTTGTGTGACCTAGAAGGGGGATGAAAAAGTAATTAGCGTATCATGGAAATTGTCAGGTTCAAGTTGCAGCATCTGTGTGTGTGTGTGCAAGCATCTATAACATAATCACCATCTCATGGAAACACTGGGAAGTTGTTTCAAGGGCTTGTAATTGATGTCTGTGGTCTACTGAACTGGAATAGTTTTCATAACTGTGAAAATCAGAACATGTGTATAAATGCAAAAGCACTTCCAGCACCCTCAAATATTTTAACATTTCCCAAGTAAGTCAGTTAATTCAATAAGCCTCAGACCCCTTTTTCTTCAATACTTACTTCAAAATGATATTTAGATTGTATTGAATACAGTTTCATTGCATTTTTATAAAATTAGCACGCTTTCTCAGTCCATGTGTTTGCTTTAGTGTATTTATCTTCATTTGGCAAAAATCTTCATTACTGCTACTTTGTTAATCCTAATTCTATCCACTTTTTCTACAAAGTATTTTATTTTTCACATGTAACGATTCCACATCTAGATTTCCAGTGTGCTAAAATGTTGTATTTGCTGCAACATTAAAGCTAATTAATTTTTTAAACTTCAATCTTAAAATAATTGAAATGAAACAAGTATACTGAATACATCAGACCATAAAGTACATAATGTCACAAGTAGAATTCCCAGAGCTAAAGAGTCCGGTGTATGCTTTTCCATAACATCAACAAAGTATTCCCTTTCTTGAGGTCATTTGTAGTGTTATTGGAGGTAAGTCAAGGTAATAGGGTGCCCACTGGAACCCTATTTTAAAGACTCAAGGCTGCAAGCGTGGGAGCAACAAGGGCAAACCCAAGCTGTCCAGAGCCCATTCCTCCACAGCAGAGGGTCAGTCGTAAAGGCCCTTTGGCCTCTAGCTACCATTTAAAACATGCTCTGATCTGAGTGAGGGGACTTTGGAGGGTAAGGCAGAGGGGATCCTATATGAGGAGCCAGATTTTCAGTAGAGGGACAAAACTGATTGGATGGAGAAAAGAACAACTTGACCCACTCAAAAAGAAAGAAAGAAAAAATAAAAAGGGAAGAAATGGTTAACAAACCATGGGGTGTCACACTAACCCGATTTTTTACTGAATTCAATGTCTCACCCTTTAATTAGAGAATAAACCAATACCCAAGGACATCCCACTGAATAAGAAAGATAATTTTGTTTTTCGCAATATGGCATAACTAGATAATGGTAGGGCTTTTTACATAAAACCCTAACACTGTGACTACGTAGAGCCACAGGATTTTACCACCCCACCTTAGGTAATTAGGGAATTGATTATAAAATAAAAAAGCAAAATGAAACATCCACTTATATTCTAAGGAAAGTATTTAAAAGGTCCTCAGATGAGTAAGGAAAAGCATTAAGATGATTGCACTGCATTATTTTTTTGGTAAATAGCAAGAAACATTCCCACATGAGACCTGGACAGAATTCTGGAACAAAAACAAAATAGGAGAGAAGAAATATGGATGAGGAGCACACTTTGGAAGAACAAAATTGCACATAGTTGCTTTGATTCTCTAGAAGTAAAGAAAATATGGACCCTGCAAAACAAGACAAGACCACGTCAAGTAACCCTAACTCTGTCCTAACCCTTCAGACAATCTTTGCTAAAACAAATAAACAAGTGCACTTTAAGAATTTTTTTCTTCATCTTTAAAAAATAAATGATTAAGTTACATAGGAAAGGACTATCGATACATACTGAATCCACTTGACCACAGAATTAAATGTAAATAACTCTGGTAATTATAGTTAGAAGGCAGAATATAAGCCTTATGATATTGCAAGAGAATCTTTGTGTCTGATAATAATTTCACTATAATAGTCTAGGACAAAATTCTCAGAGCATGCAAACAAAAATTTGGTGTTGGGGAAAATGGAAAGCAATATTAGTGCTTATTTTACTTCTCTCGTATAAGGCACACTCAATAGAAATGTTAATTCTGGGATGTGATTATGCCAAGTTTTTATTTTGAAATAAGAATAAAAACCAATTATCTTACAATTAAGTTCAGGTGGTACAAGAAACAGGCGCTACTTAATTAGCCTTATATTATAGAACCTCAGATACAGATGAAATTCTGAGGCTACTTATGAAAGAATCTATCCTTATGAAAGAATTCTGTCCTTTCACTTCAGACTCTGATCAAAATGATGCCAGTCAGTCGGACCAAGTGAGTCCACTCGTCTCCTAACCCAGACAGCTTAATAATCGTTCATTAAGCAGCTAATTAGACTTGGATTACCCTCAGCCACAGGCTCACAGACCCCGCCCAGCGGACACACCTTCGCCGTGCTCCTGGCACTTGCATCTTACTTTGCTTTGCTATTCAAAGCAGCCCAAGAAGGACTTTTGTCTTCTAGGAAAAACGAACGAAAACCACCAACCAACCGTTTGAATTTTAAGCAGCCTGTCAGTGCACTGATGTTTATTTGTTTTGTTTGATAGGCTTCAAAAGAGGAGCGCTAGGGAATTTAGTGATTCCGTGGCTTACATCTAAAAAGAGAAGCTGAAGACAGTTGTTGGGTAGGTGAGTAGAAGCAACACAAAAAATGTATGTGCGGGACCGTAACTACTGTCGTTCTTTCATGAAGAGGATCTTGCTCTTGTGACCTGAAGAAAATCCCAAATACGTGGATTCAAAGTCTACCTGTTTGGTTCTTGAGATGATAAGGTATTTTTCTGTGAAGAGTCCTTGCATGTAGAATTTCGTCCTAGTCCTGTTTTGCTAAGGTACCAGTCTGTGGACCTCTAGGGCTTGCAAAACGGTCACTTAATAAGAGATTTTTATTCTTATTGTAAGAATTGGCACCATAACTGAGTTTATTGTTTTCTAAATGTATTATTTTACATATTTATTTTTATGTTTTTTCCAGTTATCATTTATCATAAATCATAATCTTGAAGAAAAAATTAAACTAACATCAGAGGCATTGGCAGGGCTACCATTCCTGAGTGCTGACATCTAGTGGTGGTTGCTATTCTTTGATAAAAGACTAAAATACTTTGATAAGGTCTTGTCTGCAAGTTCTATTCTAAGAAGTTTAAAAAGTACTTTACAACTTAGGTAATTTTATTTGTCCTATAAAACTGTATGCATTGAAAATACTTTGGTTAAGAAAAATCATTCTGAAACCTTGAAGTTAAACACAGGATTTTCAAACATTTTTTGCCTTGTAAGTATACAATTTAAAAGTGCAATGCTTTCCCATCATACCATCCTGCTACATGCAATGATTTTCAAGAGAAGCATGGAATAGGGGTGACAAGTTCTAGGGTAGAGATGAGGAGTTTCCTAAACCTCCTAAAACTTACTAGTTTTAAGTCTTTCTTTAGTGCCTGTTTATGAATGTGGATAGCATCGCTGGATGGTTATTGGGATTTCCTGGAAATGTGGATCTAGTACTATTTTGGAAGTCACAAAGAACACTCAGAATGAAAACATACACTTCTTAGCCATGTACTATTACCAGACTAGTCCTAGAGGTACAAAATGAATTATTACGAGCCTTAAATTAACATCAAGAAATTTTAAGGTAAGGAAAATAAATGTGTTATGAAGCTATTACCATTTAGTATTCTAGGTAGAATTTTTGACTGTGGCAAAGAGAAGCACACAGGAGGAAATTATTGAAGAGACAAAGAAAAAAAACTTCACAAAGGAATGATTTCTAAACTAGGTTTTGAAGATTATTTATGAATTATCCAGGTGACAAAAGAGGGGCATTCTAGATAGCCATTTATTCATTAACCATTCAGCAAATATTTATTGAGCACATACCATATGCCTAGTGGGGTACAGCATGTGCAAAGGCTAGAGATGTATAAGGTATTTCGGCTAAAGCAGAAAATAGAGAAATTGGGAGAGCAGTAGGAAATGAAGAAGTGTGATGGAGAAAGGCAAATCTGAGTTCAAATCCCATATCCACCACCCTTAGTATGTAAACTTAAGCCACTAAATATGATTTGTCTCATCCATACAATGCAAGAAAGACTTGTTTCACAAGTTATTGGGAAAGTTAAATGAGATAACAAATGTGAAAATTCCTGGCTTGGAATAAAGGATAAAATGTTAGTCATTGTATCCATCAGCTTTTGCTGCATAATAACCACAGAAATCTTTGTGGCCTACAGTAATTAGCATGGCTTTTTTTTTTTTTTTCATGATCACTGGTCTGCAGTTCAGTTGCGGATCGGCCGTTGTCTGGGGAGCTCAGCTTCAGGCTTTGGGTCCAGCCCACACATCTCATTCTGGGCTCAGGCTACGGGGACGAAGGCCATCAGGGTGTGTTTTTCTCAGTGATAGAAGCGCAAGCGCAGCCACGCAAGCTCCTTTCCGGCTTCTGCTCATGTCACGTTCCTAACATCCCATTAGCCGAAGTGATCACATGGCCAAGTCTAAAGTCCAAGGGCAGGAAAACACTCTGTGCCTTCATGGCATCATGACATGGGTGTGGATATATTCTACTATGGAGAGGAATAAGATTGGGAAGTGATTTATTTTGTTACATTTCTTTTATTGCAAAGGCCTTATATATCATCTTAAAGGAGGTTGGACTTCATCATGCAGGTAACGGAAAAACACCTGATAAAATCTGTGGTTTCAGAAAACCCCCTGATGCCGTGGAGAGTAGAATTGAAGAGGAACACAACTAAAAACAGAAAGACCAGTTGCAGTCATTTCTTAGTCTACAGTGATGACAAAGGCCTGAGCTGAAAAACTTGCCTTGGGCTGCATAGAGGCAGAGGATGATTGAGTACAGAGAGGGGGAAATAGTACAGAAGGTTAAATCCTGATTCTGGATCCTGAAGAACTACTGGTTTTAATTTATTTGCTTCATCTTAAAAAATTATTGACAATCCAATCAGAGCATTTCCAAAGGCCACGAAAGTAAGACTTGATAACTAGAAATAGTCTTATATTGCATAAAATCTTTTGCCCGGTGGATGTGGCAAGCCAGCTATATTATATGGGCTTGTGAGAGTCAATTGTAAAATTTTCAAGGCAGTTGTAAGCCAGTTGATTTACACAGCTGTTATTAAAAATTAAATTGTATGAACTTATAATGACATAAATTACCCTAAAGGTAAAGGTTAATTACTTCTGCTCCTAGCCAAGATGAAAGTAGAGGACATGAATTTACTTGTCTACCTGCAAGAAAAAAACAGCCACAACTTCTCAGACAAAATATATGAAACAACAGTTTTTTAGACACTGGACACCTGGTGACAAAGAACAGTGATCTCTGAGAGACGAGAAACAATTGAGGGAACTCTACAATCGCCCCCAGTTTACTTCCCTGAGAAAGTAAACTCCTCCAGGCCGAGGAGCAGAGGAAGAGAAGGTAGGGAGAGCCCAGCACGTCCTGAGTTGAGGAGACAGAGCTGGGGGTCCTGGAAGAACAAGGCTGCTAGAGGTCTCAGGGCACAGTGCCACAGCTGCAGAAAGAGCATCGTGGAACTCTATGAAGTGTCTGTCTGGAGTAATCTGCAGAGTACTACTCACATGCACGTAAGGCAGTCACTTGAGGCTGGCCAAAGAACTGTCTGGAAGGATTAGAGGAAATGATATTCTGTGCTCACACATCACCTGAAAAAGTGCCTGTTCCCACCAGCTAGAAAAACTCATCATTTGGGTAGAATACTCAGAAGAGTCTTGCTTCGGTGTGGGAAATAATAACTCTAAGCACGGCTCTGACCCCACCTTTAAAAATATGAAAATTGAGTCCTTAAAAGGAACAAACTGTTCTCAAGTAACTTAACGACATCTCAGAGAAAGCTCAAGAAAATAAATGCAGAGGAGGACAAAAGTATGCAGTACTCAACGAAGTGTAATTCACAATATCCAAGATTACCAAGAATTCAAAGAATCAGGAAAACAGGAGCTGTAAGAAGATAATCAATTAATACAGACTCAGAACAGATAGAGAGGTTACAGTTAGCAGAAAAACAGTAAAACATTTTAAGTATATTCCATGTGTTCAACACTTAAGTAGAAACATGAAAGGTACATAAAAAACAGACCCATATATAATTTTTAGAGATGAGATGAAAAAATAGACTGGATTAACAGCTGATTAGATATTACAGAAGATTGGTGAACTTGAATACATAGCAATAAAAACTGTTCACAATGAAATCCAAAGAGTAAAAATAATTTTTTTAAAGAGCATTTTAATGACCTTTGAGACATAAACAGCCCAAACAACCATTACTAGATGGGTGGGTGAACAAATGTTTGTATATTCATACAATGGAATACTGCTCAACAATAAAAAGAAATAAACTATTAATATGCTCAACATGAATAAATATCTGTGAAAGATGGAAAAAGGCTGTGAAAGAAGCAAGATAGCAAGGGGCACACACCGTATGATTCTACTTACATAAATTGCTATAAAGTCCAAATTCGTCTACAGTGATGCGAGCAGATCAGTGGTTGCTTGGGTGAAAGAGTGGGAACAGGGGGATTATAAAAAGGCACAAGGAAGCTTTTGGGGGTGATGGGTACGTTCATCATCTTGATTTTGTTGGTGGTTTCATGGGTGCATCCATATGTCAAAAATTACCAAATTGCTTACTTATTTTTGCTGTTGTTCGTTTGTTTTTTCTATTCCATGGGTAAATGAAATCATATGATATTTGTCTTTATCTGACCTATTTCACATAGCATAATACCTTCTAGATCCGTCCATGTTGTTACAAATGTCAAGATTTCAAAATTGTATACATAAAATATATGCTGTTTATTGTACGCCAATTATACCTCAATTAAAAAAACAAGCTCTGACCCACAGTGGCAATTCAATAAAATTTAGCTGTTATGAACACACAATAAGAAATACTTGGAACTCATCATTTCCTAATCATCTTACTATATTCTGTCCCCGTCCATGTTCTTGAGCCCATGTACGCCTGTTGTAGCTGTACGGTGGCAGTACTGTGTAAAGGTGTGCCGCTTGGCATCTCTTCACAACTCCACGTTCACTAACATCAGGCTGGTTTCTTGAAACAGGGGATGTCGGGAATATTTACATCATGGGGATTGGCAAAAACTGCAAACCATGTCTGTCTTCTCCCCTCTCCTACCCCCACCCCAAGAGCCTGTTAGGTAGGTAGAGGGACAGGGTCCTATTTCTAAACCCAGTGATCCTTCCACCAAACTGTGCCACCCCATCTCACCCGCAAAGCCAGAAGCTGCTCAGAGACGCACTGGGAGGGGGTGGGGGACGCAGAGCCTGGAAGCCCTTCCCGCCTGCCTGCCAACAAGAGGAACAGCACGAGTTAAGACTGGGGGGCATGAGACATTTTCCTCTCGTTTTCACTTCTTCCCTCCCCCTTCAACACCTTTCCCTCTCCTTTTTGCCCAATAAAGTAACAGAATTCTGCTCTCAGAGAGCCGTGCTTAGCAAAAATCAATAAATTATTTATGGTGGAATTTCAGAAATCAATGAAAATGAATTTTCTTTCAGCAAGGGTTGTTCCCTCCACTGCTCTGATGACAACATATGAATACAGTCACCATGTTTCTGCCCCCAAATCAGGCATATAATTTGAAGATCAAATGTGTGCATTTCCATGGTTTACGAACATCACGGAAAGAATATTTGATATATGGATTTTAGCAGAAAATCCACATAAGCTGAATTCCTTCCTCAGTCTTCACCAGCCTGTGGGGATAAATGGAGTTAAATAAGTGATCAAATTTCACATTCCTAACCCCACCTGCTATCCCAGGACTTTCAGGCTCCCAGGGCATGTCTCCCACCAGCTTAGGCAGCCCTCTTACCAGCTCTGGAATCCCTCTGGGTAATGTGCTGCTCCAAAAGAGAAGCCCCTGAAAGTGTTGCCTGCCTTTGTTGACAGCTTCTGATACAATATTGCATCTGTTGAGGGTTGCCGTCTTTTGTGCCTTTCAGAGCTGTCAGATCTGCAGGTGCTGAGAAGTCCTGCATTTTCAGAAGCTGCTACTGGCGATGCGAAGTCATGATGTGCTGTGAGAAGACTCGTGGAGAATGCCTCTCGTCCTTGCTTCTGTCAAGCTGCATCCCCTTGTTTCTAGAGTGCCATATAAAGTGTTCCTTGGCATTTATTTTGTAATTTATCTTTCTAGAAGTTTCCAATAGGAATTAACAGAGTCGAACCAGGGGACTAGTATCCAAGACACACGATGTAGAGTTCCCTCTGTGTTGGGCCTGTGGTATATGATTGGCGGGAGTGTGCTGGTGGGGGAGATGGCAGGGGAGAAAAGAAAAAGCAGGTTTAAAGTCAGGTCAAGACATGTCTAAATGCTGGTTTTGACTCCGTAGGGGCCCACTACATCCAATTGGGTGAGTAACCTCCAGTTTTTCCTATGGTGGTAAAACTGGCCTTACTTAAACTGACTGGCCTAATTCCCACCACAGAGATGAGATGTCTGGGCAGCACATACAGAGATGGTCTTTGGTTGCCTAAGGAAATCAAAACAAGTGTTAAATCAGATCATATTGCCAATAGCTTAGCTTTCTCTTGTATCTGACCAATGACCCTTATACTGTCACTGAATCTGGTTTTTATTTTTGTGAGATAAAGACTGAGAAAGATGTATTTGAAAGGCAGGGAGAGATGCAAAATAGAAAAACCCTTTCCTTTTAGAGAACTTTAGCATTAACTCAGCTTGTGACATCGATATTATAAGGAGAGAAATGAGGCATGGAGGGCTTAAGTGTCTTACTTCCCAAGGCCCTTTAAGGCAGACATGAACTAAGTAAGGGTCTGCATCCCTTGACTCTTTGATCAGGAAACCCTCTGTGCTGGCTGCTTAACTTGCCAACGTACATTGTCTACTCACATCATGCAGTCCAATCTGCTGATAAATGTGATGGTATCTTTATGTTACATTTCGGTATTTGTTCTTGACTGGAGCCCATGCAGTTGCTGTGGATTTTCATCTTCTAGCCTTTCTATGACGAGTATTAGGGAAATCATGAAAGTCTTACAGAATGGGAGAATCTTCTGACAAATCATAAACCTTTAGGAATACAGGTATTTTTAGAGAGTATGTATTTACTTCTCTTACTCCAGAGGCAGAAGACCATGACAATTAAAAACTCTCTTACTTACTACTACTCCAGAGGCAGAAGACCATGACAATTAAAAACTCCAAAATTTTCAAACCATACTTTAAATTCTAAAGCTGCAGGAGCAATTGAATGATTTGGTTCAGGGGAGGGGGTTTGTAGGGCTAGGTTCTAATATTAGACAAATCAGTTCACTCATCTCTAGCTGACCTATTTGTTCATCCATCCAAGTCATTACCCTAAGCTCTGTAGAGCTTCTGTGTTCTGCAAGGTAATTAGCACATATGAGATCCATTTGCAGTAGGCAGTGTGACCTCCTTGCCTGTAAGTTTAATCTAAATACATGGATCTCTGAAGAACTTTCTCCCCTAAGAGGAACAGCTGACTGATTAAACCGAAAAGGGTAAGGCGTGCCCTGGCAATGGTCATCAGGCAGACACAGTGCCCTCTTCACTCCAGACGTGAGTACTAGTCTGTCAAGTGACACTGGAAACCTCTTTGCTACACGAGTGGATACACTCAGTATTTTATGAGTGAGTGTGGGAGGCAGTGATTACACAAAACTAGTTAACCAGATGGCTGTAAAATGACCATTCCTACTCATCCAGTTATATACTCTATTAGCTCTGTTAAACATCTTTTGAAATGATGTATGAAAGCTGTGTTCTACAAAGTAGTTACTGTGAACTAGAGAAAATATAAATATGTGTGTGCATATACTTACTATATGTACACATTTTATATATTCATTATTACTTAAGTAAACACACACATATATTTTATCTAGTCCTACACACAAATGTGCACACATACAGATATAGATTTTCTCTACATACTATAGGAGGAAAGTTTTCTCCTGAATTGCCACTTAAACAGCTCTGATAGGAAGAAAATCAAGGAGGGTAGTGAATACACCACTTAAGTTTGTCAGCAGCCTTTTTAAGTCAGTTTGCTTATATAAACATCCTTTTCCAAGGGACAAATTAATTTTAGGTGTCAAAAAAAGAAGACATAGATGGCATGACCATTCCATTTCTTTGAAAAAAGAGCACCACTTCTCTTTTAGGGAGTTCTTTATCTTCCCTTGTTTCATCGATGTGCCCTCACCCCACTACTTTCTTTATGCCAAGCAACTCTAATCTTCCTCTGACGTTTTTCCTTATAGGAATTAGCCAAATCTGTTTAAACTAGGATTGTTTCGTACATTTTAAATTCCTGTTTAAAAAACTTTTTTAAACAGAAGGGAATATGTGATGGAGAAGAATATGTGGCCCCCAAAGACCTAACAATATTTGCTATCCAGCCCTTTACAGAAAAAGTTTGCTGACTTCTATTTTAGGAGTTGGCTCAAAGCTCCTAATCACAGCTTCTGCAGAAGAAAAGTAATTATGGACCAGGGCCGGCCTTTGATATTCCTAGATATTAGGCAAGACCTGACTATGATTTAAGGAGAAGGATCGTTTCCTGTGTATTTCTGACCAGAGAATGAGTCTCCTACCCAGGGAGATATTCTGTAACCAACAAAACACAATCTTGGAAAAAGCACATGATGTGTTGAAGATGTTTGAGGACATCCACATAGTCGCATACAAAATCTACCAGAAAAGGCCGATGAAGGCATTAACATTATTGCCAGATGACATTGGCATCCATGATAATTTTGCCAGTGATGCAACAAAATGAAGTGGGCATATGGTCCTCTGCTACCTTTGTTTATTTACTTGCTAAATACTTGACTTCTATATACAGTTTCTTCCCACTAAGTTAGCAGCATTGACAATCTCTGAGAAAGTAGCCTCTGATGTTAACAGTCTTACCAACTGTGCTCTTGATTTGTTTCTTCCAGTGAGATGGGCCTTTATTTAAAATATTTAAAAATAGAGTTCTAAGGATTATCTTCTTATCTTTAAGCAAAAGATGTTTTCTTCCTAAATAGAAAAAACTTCTGTCTGTGTACTATGCTTGTCTGTTTCTCCCAGGTATGTTGACATCCCTTTAGATATTTTGGATAAAATCAAAGCAGAAGTTCTTCTCAATTTATATGCACACACACACACACACACACACACACACACACACACACAGACACACACGTGGTTTTCTTCCTAAAGGAGGTCCATATGAAGTCTCTTTTTGTCTTGAGAGGTAAAAAATGTTAAAATGAAATATCTGAGATGAGGATGGGAATGTTCATGTCAATACTCATCAGTTTTCTCTTCCCCAGCTGCCTCACTCCTCTTTTCATTCTGTTTTCTTCTCTGGGTTAATGCAAAAGAACTGGTTGTCAATTAAGGTATCTGCTTCCAAATGTCAAGATTATAAGGCCTCCAGAGGGCCTAGGTCGCAAGTGTAATCCGTAACATCCATTCCATCCTGTCATGCCTGGGAGCAGTGCAGATCGGCTAGCTTTTTTCTACCCACCATCGGATTATTGCTTAAAAACTTCTCACCATTATTGGCATGCCCTGAGTGCTTATGGATTTGAATCAACTTGAATTGAATTGAATTCACCCTTATTCTAGTTGCACTATCTTTTGGATCTGCCTGCGGGCTTCTATACTTGAAAGTACCGTTTCTAGTCCTCAAGTCTGAATGCCTCACCCTTCCTATTTTATTCAGCCTTAGCTTGTACCGCAATCCTTCCTCTTGTCCTCAGATTTAGCTTTTCTTCTCCCTGAATGTGATTCCTAGGTATCTGTCTTTGGATTTTAAGACCTTTACCATGCCTCCGCCTGGGCTCTGTGGATGCTCAATTGACTTCTGCAGTTGGCATCGGAACCGCTCTATGCCTTCTCCGGCCGCTCCCAATATACAGTAACACGTGCCTTTCTGTAGCAGCAAACTATGTACAGTAGGGGTATTAAGGGAGATGAAGGCTCTGTATCACTGTCCATGGTCCTGAATCACCGTTGCTCCAACACCACGTGGTTACACCCCATTCACCTTGCTCCCCAGCCTAATTGGGTCTTGTCCACTCAGTTCTGCTTTGCCATAGATTGAACAAGAACACTATTTTAAGTTGTAAACCACCTCCTTGAGGATCCTACGTGGAGGTACCAAAACAGTGAAGTGGGCTTGCATCTGTCTCCTGAGTTTACTTTCATTTGACATTTGCTGCTTAAAACCAAAGACCATGGCTTAAAAGAAAATGTGAAGTGTGGATACAACTTTTTAATGATTTTCCCAAATTATTTTCTTTTCTGATCCCCTCTGTTTTACTTAACTGTTAGCTGTCTTCCAATGCATGCTGATAGCTTTATATTCATAATTATCATGTTAGTTCTTTGCACAGGATTTTTATATTTTTTAATTGTCACAAAGACAGAGAAATTCTTCGGGGAGTTAGAGTTTAAACAAATTTGCCCCAGATAGTTGTGAAATTCGGATATAGAACCACGTTATTAATGGAAGATGATTTTAAAAGTTAATTACACTTGTTTGGAATGATGAATGGATCAGAATCCAGATATTCATAAAATATCTTCTTTTCCTTTAGATAAAGATGATTACAAAGAGGAACAAGTTATATGAGTAGAGAAGCAAAGTTTTCATTTTACGCATGCAAGTTTAGCCATAATTGGATAATTATTGAAGCTGGATTATGGATATTTGGGGTTCCTTATATATGTTCTCTCTACTTTTGTTTGTGTTTGGATAACCCATAACAAAACGTTTTAAATGTTTTAAATAATTGGGGAAAAAACACTTATGAATAAAATTATTCTTATATATATATGTTCTCTCTATTTTTTCTCTCTTCCTTATATATGTTCTCTCTACTTTTGTTTGTGTTTGGATAACCCATAACAAAAAGTTTTAAATGTTTTAAATAATTGGGGAAAAAACACTTATGAATAAAATTATTCTTATATATATATGTTCTCTCTATTTTTTCTCTCTTCCTTATATATGTTCTCTCTACTTTTGTTTGTGTTTGGATAACCCATAACAAAAAGTTTTAAATGTTTTAAATAATTGGGGAAAAAACACTTATGAATAAAATTATACTGCATGATGTAGTAAATTACCAATTACATATTAAAATTACCTCTAGACTGTGTTATGTAAAACATTCTTGTAGTATAATTGTGTCGTATTAACAGAGCTCTAAAGGGCATGGAAATTCCATGTAAACTGGGTCAAATCCTGCTTTACCAATTCACAAGTTTGTTTGTTTTTTTAACTGGAAAAATTAGTACTCAATAAAATTTGAGATATTTTTGGTCAAAACTTAAAAAAATTCAGAGACATGTAAAGTATAAATTGCTGCATATGACCTTGACTTTTCTTCTCCTAATATAATGTTCCTCCTCAGAGATGACACCATTATTATCAGGTATTATTCTTGTAGGCTTTTAAAAAATGAATTAATATTGATATGTAAACTTATAAATATATAATTCTATTATACATATGTGTTATATTGTATTAAGTTTTTCTAGCAATATTGTTTTTTAAACTTAATTGTATTTGAGAGATAGTCATCAAATAGGAATATACTCTTCTATTTAAAATACGTATTTCATCTTAGGACTTAATCCGTTGTCTCATTACTCTAATGAAAATCTTCAGAGCTTTCCTGGTGTAGAAAACAAAATAAAAGATGGAATTTCAAAGACAAAAGAAAATATTGACTGCCTACTATTACCACCGTCCATGTGATTTGATAATCTGTTAACCTGGAGCTGTGAAACACCTGGCAGTAGTGATGTGGAAATAGTTCTTCAGTTTTCCTGATGCCACAGTACTGAACCACAACTAGACTTCCAGTCATGGTGGATTCTGCTCCTGTCCTGTAATTACAGCTTTACATCTGGAGTTTGACACCTCTTTTCTGGGTCATCCGTGTGCTCATGGCCACCTGTTACTTCTATTGAGCAAACAGTCATTACAATAACAGCATCTAATCACTGGTAGGGACATAAATAATCATCTGATTTGGTAAACAAGGGTGATAGCATGAAGCTATCCCATATACTGACATGTCAGTGTCTTTTTTTTACATTAAAAAATGTGTTCAATTCTTTTTAAGTGATGTACAATCTTATATTGGTTTCAAGTATGCAACACGGTGATTCAACAGTTACTCATGTTACTAAGTCCTCCCCCGACTAGTACAGCTACTATCTGTCAACGTAGGAAGACGTTACAGAGTCACTGGCTATATTCTCCATGCTGCATTACTATCCCTGTGACCAACCTACATTATGATTGAGAATTTTTGTGTCCCTTTATCCCCCTTGCCACTACCCACTCCCCCCATGGTGACCACCAGTCACTTCTCAGTGTCTATAAGTTTATTGCTGTTTTTTTTCATTCTGTTTTGTTTTGTATTTATATTCCACAAATAAGTGAAATCATACAGTATTTGTCTTTTTCCACCTGGCTTACTTCACTGAGCATAATACCCTCTAGATCCATCCATATTGTTGCAAATGGCAGGATTTTTTTCTTTTTTATGGCTGAATAATATTCCATTGTGTATATGTACAACCTCTTCTTTATCCATTCATCTAGTGATGTACATTTTCATTGCTTCCATATCTTGGCTATTGTAAATAATGTGGCAATAAACATAGGGGTGCATGTATCTTTTGAATCAGGATTTTGTTTTTTTTTTTTGTAAATTCCTAAAAGTGGAATTACTGGGTCAAATGGTGTTTCTATTTTTAGTTTTTGGAAGAACCTCCATGCTGCTTACCACAGTGGATGTATCAATTGACATTCCCACCAAGAGTTTAAGAGGGTTCCCTTTTCTCCACATCCTCAACCAACACTTTGTATTTCTTGTCTTTTGGATAGTGGCCTTTCTGACTGGTGTGGGGTAATAGGGTAATATCTCATTATGATTTTGATTTGCATTTGCCTGATGATTAGCGATGTGGAGCATCTTTTCATGTGCCTGTTGGCATCTGTGTGACTTCTTTGGAAAAATGTCTCTTCAGGTCTTCTGCCCATTTCTTAATCAGGTTATTTGTTTTTTTGGTGTTGAGGCATATTAGCTCTTTATATATTTTTGATGTAACACCTTATTGGATAAATCATTTATGAATATATTCTCCCTGTAGGATGACTTTTTATTCTGCTGATGGTGTCCTTTGCTATACAGAAGCTTTTTGGTTTGATGTAGTCCCACTTGTTCATTTTTAATTTTTTTCCCCTTGCCTGAGGAGATGTGTCCAGGAAAAAATTGTTCATATTTATGTTCAAGAGATTTTTGCATGTGTTTTCTTCTTAGACTTTTATAGTTTCATCTCTTATATTCAGGTCTTTGACTCACTTTGATTTTACTTTTGTGTATGGAGTTACACAATAGTCCAGTTTCATTCTCTTGCATGTAGCTGTTGAGTTTTCCCAACACCAGTTGTTGAAGAGGCTGTCTTTTCTCCATTATATATTCATGGCTCCTTTATCATATATTAATTAACCATAGATGTGTGGGTTTATATCTGGATTCTCTATTCTGTTCCATTGACCTATGGGTCTGTTCTTGTGCTAGCACCGTATTGTTTTGATTACTGTAGCTTTGTAGTATAGCTTGAAGTCAGGGAGCATAATTCTTCCAGGTTTGTTCTTTCTCAGGATTGCTTTGGCTCTTTGTAGGCTCTTTGTGGTCCCATATGAATTTTAGTACTATTTGTTCTAGTTCATTGAAAAATGCTTTTGGAATTTTTAAAGGGATTGCATTGAATCTATAAATTGCTTTGGGCAGAATAGTCATTTTGACAATATCAATTCTTCCTGTCCATGAGCACAGGATTTCCACTTATCTGTGTCTTCTTTAATTTCTTCGATTTCCACTTATCTGTGTCTTCTTTAATTTCTCTCATGAGTAGCTTATAGTTTTCTTTCACTTCCTTGGTTAGGCTTATTCTTATGTATTTTATTCTTTTTGATGCATTGTAAATGGAATTGTTTTCCTGATTTCTCTTTCCGCTAGTTCATTGTTGTTATATAGGAATGCAACAGATTTCTATGCATTAATTTTGTATCCTGCAACTTTGCTGAATCCAGTTATTAGTTATAATAGTTTTTTGGTGGAGTCTTTAGGGTTTTCTATGTGTAAGATGTCATCTGCAAATAGTGACAGTGTAACTTATTCCTTACCAATATGGATGCCTTTTATCTCTTTGTGCTGTCTGACTGCTATGGCTAGGACTTCTAGTACTATGTTGAATAAGAGTGGTGAGACTGGACATCCTTGTCTTGTTCCTGATCTTAGAGGAAAAGCTTTCAGCTTTTTGTGATTGAGTATGATGTGATACCATCATACTGGTGTAACACAATGATTGGTCTGTTCAGATTTTCTGTTTCTTTCTGAGTTAATCTTGGAAGGTTGTATCTTTCTAGGAATTTGTTCATTTATTCTAGGTTGTTCAATTTATTGGCATAGTTTTTCATAGAATTCTCTAATAATATTTCATATGTCTGTGGTATCTGTTGTGACTATTCTTTTTCTGTTTCTCATTTTGTTTATTTGTGTACACTATCTTTGTTTTCTTGATATGCCTGCCTAGGGGTTTGTCTATTTTATTTATCTTCTCAAAGAACAAGTTCCTGGTTTCATTGATTTTTTTCTATTGTTTTATTCATCTCTATATTATTTATTTCTGCTCTGATCTTTATTATGTCACTCCCACTAACTTTAGGTTGCATTTGTTCTTCTTTTTCTAGTTTATTTAATTGTGAGTTTATACTGTTTATTTGGGATTGCTCTTGTTTCTTGAGGTAGGCCTGTACTGCTATGTACTTCCTGTTAGAACAGCCTTTGCAGCATCCCACAAATATTAGACTGTTGTATTTTTGTTTTCATTTGTCTTCATGTATTGCTTGATTTATGTTTTAATTTGGTTATTGATCCATTGGTTTAATAGAAGCATTTTGTTTAGCCTCCATGTGTTTGTGGGCCTTTTTGTTTTCCTTCTGTAATTTATTTCTAGTTTCATACCATTGTGGTCTGTAAAGCTGCTTGATACAATCTTTTTGAATTTATTGAGGCTCTTTTTTGACCTAGTATGTGCTCTATTCTGGAGAACGTTCCATGTACACTTGAGAAAAACTTATCCTGCTGCTTTTGGGTGGAGTGTTTTTAAGATATCTGTTAAGTTCATCTGGTCAAATGTATTGCTCAGTAGCTCTGCTTCCTTATTTTTCTGTCTGGTTGATCTGTTGATGTGAATTGTTTGCTAAAGTCTCCTAAAATGAATGTGTTGTAATATATTTCCCCCTTTAATTCTGTTAGTATTCATTTTACTTATTTAGGTGCTCCTATGTTGGATGCATAGATATTTGTAATGGTTATATTCGCTTGTTAGACTGACCCCTCTATCATTTTGTAATGTTGTTTTTTGACGCTTGTTACTTTCTTTGTTTTGAAATATATTTTGTCTGATATAAGTACTGCCACTCCTGCTTTTTTCTTCCTATTGTTTGCATGAAATATCTTCTTCTGTCCCTTCAGTTTTAGTCTGTGTATGCCTTTGCTTCTGAAATTAGTCTCCCACAGGCTTCAGGTAGATGGGTCTTGTTTCTGTACCCATTCTGCCCCTCTATGTCTTTTGATGGGTGCATTCAGTCCATTTACATTTAAGGTAATTGTTGATAGGTTTGTACTTATTGCCATTTTATTGTTTTCTGTTTCTTTTTATAGCTTCTCTGTGTTTCTTTCTCTCTTATACTCTTTTCTTGTTATTTGATGGTTTTCTTTAGTGTTGTGGTTGGATTTCTGTTTTAATTTCTTGTGGATCTATTATAGGCTTTAGGTTTGTGGTTACCAGAGGTTCAAGGATAGCTTCCTGACTACATAACAGTGTATATAAGTTGCTGATCACTCTGTTTGAAACACAGTCTAAAGGTACTTCTTTTTTGTTGTTCTTCCTCCTCCGCTCTTTATTAGATATCACAGTCTGTACTTTTTATATATCCCTTGACTGACTGATTTTGTGTATAGTTAATTTTGCTTCTTTTGTTTTGTTTTAATTTTGTACTTTCTTGGTAATTTATTGGTATACTACCTTTACTGTGGGTTTAATTTCACTAGTGAAAGCTATTTAACCTTAGTAACATTCCCATCTACAGCAGTCCCTTTAACTTATTCTGTAATGCTGGTTTAGTTGTTATAAATTCTTTGAGGCTTCATTTATCTGGAAATTGTTTAATCCCTGCTTCTGTTTTGAATGAAAGTCTTGCTGGGTTAGAGGATTCTTAGTTGAAGGTCCTTCTGTTTCAATGCATTAAATATTTTACACCACTCCCTCTGGCCTATAAAGTTTCTGCTGAGAAGTCTGTTGATAGCCTGATGGGGTTTCCCTTATAAGTAATCTTTTTCTCTCTCTGGCTGCTTTCAATACTCTCTCCTTAGCCTTAATCTTTGCCATTTCAATTATTGTACGTCTTGGTGTTGTCTTCCTGGGGTTCCTTTTGTTAGGGCTCTCTGTACTTTCATGACCTGAATATCTATTTCCTTCCCCAGACTGGGGACGTTTTCAACAATTATTTCCTCAAAGAGACTTTCTATCCATTTGTCTCTCTCTTCTCCTTCTGGTAACCCTATTATGCAAATATTGTTTCATTTAGGTTGGGCACACAGCCCCATTATCATCCTTTCATTCCTAGAGATGCTTTTTTCTCTCTGTTCCTCAGCTTCACTGTGTTCCTGTGCTCCTTCAGTCACCTCCCCAGTTGGGCTGAGCAGGGCCAAGAGAGCTGGGAGAGCCTCCCCATGCCTGCTAGGAAGTGAACTCTGGCACTGCTGGGCTGAGCAGACAGGAGTGCCAGCACTGTGCAGGGAAATACCTCTGGGCTGAGCCTCCAAGTGAGAGGGATGGGACATCTGAGACTCCAAAGAGTGCCCAACCTGTTGGGCTGAGGAAGGGTTATGGAGGTATCATCCATCTGCATTTCTCCTGTAGAGAAAGCACAGTCCAACCCTTGCCCCTCTGGCACTCCTCCCACTACTGGCAAGTCTCTCAAACTGCTTCCTCTGCTTTGGGGCTCAGTGGGACCTTTGGAGTGTGCTTGTCTTCTATAAGCAGCTAGAGTCTCAGCCTCCCACTGTGCCCCAACTGTTCCTGATGTCCAGCCCCACTAATCACCACAACCCAGTGCAATGTGGACTCGTGTTCTCAGAGCAGCTCTCCAGGGCCAGGCATGCAGAGTTCCTGGGCACCTACCCACTGCCGGCTCCATTCCTCTTCCTCCTGCCTGTGGGCTGGGATGGTGGAAGAACTTGGGTCCCACTTGATTGTAGCTCTGCTACTTTACCCTTTTCTGTGCGGTCCTCTCTTCTCCCCCAGGTGTAGGTGGTCTGTACTGCAGTCTTCAGGTTGTTTTCAGGTTTAGTTGTATTTTCTGCAGTTGCTTCCTTAGTGTGTTTGTGGGAGGAGATTTCTGCCTTGCCTTCCTACTCCACCATCTTTTTTCTGGAAATCCTCAACAATACAGTTTAAAAAAAAAATCAATGAACTGCCTTCAATGGAATAAATCTTAAAAAATAATAGTCAATTTTCAATCTTCTTAGTCTTAATTCTCAGGAGTACTTTAAGCACTTCACTTGGCTTCTGGTCTGCCGACTCTTGCTGACTGCTCCTTCTGAGACTGCTTTGGTAGATCTATCTGCGTTGTCCTATCTGTGAATGTTGCATGGCTTGTTACCGCAAATTTCTCAGTCTGCAGTCATTCCCTAAGGGCTCTCATACAGTTCTGTGATTTTATTCCACTCTAATGTTGATGAAACATGCAATGTAAATATAAAGAAATGAAATATACCTACCCTACCCCTTTCCTCAATGCCAGAATCATATATCCAGGCTTCTACCTGACATTTCCTATCAGCTGTGTACTAAGCATCTCAAATTTAAAGGACCCTTGATTCTTCCTTGCCTCAACCAGCTCCTCCTCCACTGTCCTCCATATTGATAAATGAAAACTCCAGTCACCCAGAAACTTGGGTAAAAATCCCTAGGCTCTAAATCTTGGACTAACTGACTTCTGTCTTTCTCTCGAAGCCTTCATCCTATCCACCAGCAAATTCTCAAAAACCATCATATCTCACCACCTTCATTAAAATAATCTTGGTTCAAGCCACCACCATCCCTCTATTGAATTTTTGCAACAGCCTCCTAAGGGACCTCGTGGCTTGCACTCTTGGACTCCTACACTTTGCTTTCCGTGCAGTAGCCAGGCAAATATTTTTAAAATATAGTTTAGATTACATCATGCCATTGGTTAAAACCATTTGGTGGTTCATCCAAACCATGGTCTACCCACCCCAATACCCTTTGAACTTTTTTACTAGCACTTTTTCTGGAGCTCACTGAATTGTAATCACACTGGCTTTGTGCTTTTCTTCAAACACCCCCAGTTCCATTCCAGTTCAAAAATACAGTTCATGACTTTTATACTTGTGGTTCTTTCTACATTTTTTCTGTAGTACTTTAAATGGCTAGTATTATATTATTTAGTTTTATTTTCATATTTTAAGTTTTCTCTACTAGAAACCCACAAGGGATAAACCCTGGGGAATAGGGATATCATCTGTCTTGTTTACTGTTATATCTACAATATCTAGAATGGTGCCTGGAACAAAACTGGCACACAATAAATATTTGTTCAGTGAATTAAAATGTGCATGTCTTAACCTGTTTTCTGCTGTGATTTTCACCTTTCCCCCATCTCTACCACAGCTATCACGTGTTATTCTCTTATGCACAGGGACAGAACTTAGATTTATCAGTATTTCTGATAAATAAATCTGCATTTGTTTCCCCTGTGGAACACATGATGAACTAGGAATTTGGAGAAATAAAGAAGTGTCAGAGGAGGAATGGCTATTCTTTTAGCCTTACAGTTGATGCTGTCTTCCCAAAATGTTTGAAGTTATAGTCAAACCAATTATAAAAAGCTGTTCAGAATGGAGTAGCTACTATAGTAGCTATTCTACAATTGTAATAGAGTTGCTATAATTGAATAGCGCCAAGCTATGGGCACTTTTCTGAGCATCGTTGTAAAAAGTAAATGGCAATATGATAATTGGAGTCTTTCCCACCTTCAATGTTTCTGGGAACAATTCTTTCCAGAAATGAGGTAGGTGGGACCTTGTAATTCTAACAGGAAACCCTTCCACGCATCACCGGGTCTGAGCACAAGAGTGCAGATGGTGCCCCCCAACAGACACCACCACTACTCAGGGATCCTGTCCAAAGCATCTACTTCTCCTTTCATCTGCCTTCTGCCCCCGTCCCCACCAAAACTTTCTCCACAATGACTCAGGAAGTAGGGCTGGATCTATTGTGTTGGAATTCAGAGAAAGAAAGATGAAGATTCTGTAAAGACTGTTTAAGATGAAAAGAAATATCCCTCTCCAAATGAATTAGTGCTCAGCTAAGAAAGTACATTAAACATCAAAGATATTCCACATTCTACTTCTGAATCTATACACTTGTATTCTCAGGTATCCATATTTTAGGTAATTGTGCAAAAAGGTAGATCTAATCATCTTGCTTTTCTGCCCAGATTTCCATATGAAGCCACGCCCTGCCTTTGTGAATGTGTAGGCGTACCGAGTCATAGATGTAATATGAAGAACTAGTGCCCAAAATGTTGAAACATAGGGGTTAAACTGGAATTGTGGGATTAAGTAGGAAGCAGGTTGGGGCACAGAAGTCAATGGTTAATTAGGTAGAGCTGAAGTTAAATAAGGACTTTGGAGCTGTGATATGTGTCCAGGTAAAATAAAGCTGTAAGCTCAAGTTATCCTGCTTCTGTTGGTAACATGAAATCCGCCACCTCCAAGTCTCAGAATGGGGAGGTGACCAGGTATTCTTGACCCTTTCTCAAATGGCCAATTTGGGCCAAGGGAGTGGTGGGGAGGTGGCTTCTACAGTGGCTTTTGTGGAAGGTAGAGGGGACAGCAGTTTCTGTTAGATCAGTTCAGTTTTCCTTTTCACTAAAATCAACCAGTGCTGAGATATTCTATTAATCAAGAATTCCTGGAGGTGTGGTAGCACTAAAAATGAAGAAGAATTCAGGAGATAAATGCAAGCAAGGAAGGACAAACAAAAGGAGTAAAAAAAAAATTTTTTTTAACAGACCATTTGGAAGAATGGACATCAAAGATGTACCAAATAAGGATGTTATTTCGCAGAAACAGATTTTTAGAGTTGAGTATGTAAGTCCACATCCTCTGTAATGGCACATTATTTTGCATCTCTGGCTCCTGCCTTTCCGGAACTGCACCTCTCCATGCGCATGGCTCCTAAGAGAGTAGCCAGTTCAGTAGCTTGCCCCTGCACGCTGGTCCAAGAATGAGCCATCAAGAAAAGCTGCAAGATATTCTCATTCATTGTAGGAATAGTTTCGCCTCTTTGAAGAAGCTGAGAAGGTCTAAGCTCTTTGTTTCTCTCTTCAGCAGCATCTTGTCCCTGGTTACATCCAAGAAGAGAAAATTCCTCCCTTAAGTTTTCATTGTCAGGGGTGTTAGCCAGGCTCAGATTTACCAGGACTGGATTAATTCTTAGATGTTTCAGCTGCTTAAATTTCTGTTTTTACCCTGGCTTGTGCTTAACTTCTGCCTAGAGTTGACAAATACGATCTTAACCACTGATTTCTTTCTAATTAATTTCTTCCACACTTTGTTGGTATTGTCAAGTATTTTGGCAGCTCACCAAATCAAAGCCTTCGGGCTTCCCATTGGGATCTGTCGTCACCTTAACACTGCAACATTGTATCAAATAAATTAAAATTTTCTTTCAGGCTGTTATCTCCCGTATCTTTTCCAGAGTTTCAACTTTCAAAGTCAGGTAGTAGGTATGGCTATACAGGGCACAAAACAGAGTGGTGTGTTCTTGCCCTCTAGAAGTCACCCAGCAGGGGAGACAAATAATTGAACTATGATTAAGTTACTTGCAGTGGAGGAAAAGTGTATTTTGCATTTGTTTGACTTTATTCTCCTTTAAACTTGACATATGAAAATATAATATTTCAATAGTTCATGTATCTGGAAAACAAGTGTGTCAAAACCGGGAGGGTGATGATGATGGATTTACGAACCATTGTGCAAAATGCCCAATCTGCTATATAGGGGTGTGATAGAATTGAAGGAAGCTGCTCCCACAAGACTGTGGAGGGCAGGAGGAGGGGGCGTGGGGACACCCGAGAAATCTCTCCAGGGACCTGGGGGCACGCCCAGTCTTGGCATCGCTTCCGGTACACACCGCCCTACGCCTGGCATGTGCACGGCGGGGCCCGGAGCCCGGGGCGCCCCCGGCGTGGCTCCGCCCCCTGCGCGCGGCTCGGCCGGCTCGGAACTACGACTCCCAGAAGGCCGCGCGAGCCCGGGGGAAGCGGCGGCGGCGGCAGGAAGGGCGCGAGCGCCGGCCGCGGGTGCCCCTCCGTGGTCGGCGCGGCGGCCCCAGGACGGAGGGCGCGTCCCGGAGCGCCTCCCGTAGCCCCCGGACACTGGCCGGGCCGTGCCGGAGCTTCCGCCCGCCGACGCCCGGGCGGGATGTAGGGCGCTGGGCGCGGCGGGGCGAGCGCAGGCGGCTGGCCGAGGATGGAGAGGGCGATGGAGCAGCTCAACCGCCTGACGCGCTCGCTGCGCCGCGCGCGCACCGTGGAGCTGCCGGACGGTGAGCGGGGCCCGGGGTCCGGGGCGCGGGGCCCGGGGGCGGCGTGGCCGCGGGGAGCACTGTGCGGAAGCTGGGGAGACGCCCGCGTTCACCCTCCTGGGCTGGGAGGGGCCGGGCCGCGGCCCCCGTGGGCCCGGGCAGTGGGGTCCTGCTGCTGGAAGAAGCAGGACCGACGGACGTCTCTCCGACAACCGATGGGCGAAGGGGTAGAAATAGCCGGACGGCGGAGGCCTGGGCTCAGAAATCGGCGCGGTTGTGGGTCATTTTACAGTCGTGCCTGCTGGGGATAGAGATGTTCCCCCGAATAGTGTTATTATTTCCTGGAAGCTGCGGGGGTGCGGGGCAGTGTTAAGCAGGCTTTCCTTTTTGAAAATGCAGAACACTATTGTATTTTGACCGTAAACAGATCACCGAAAGGGTGTCCGATGCCAAACACGTACCCTTAAAGTATTGCGTGTGTGCACACGCGCTGTTGCACATGCACGCCTGCCTTCATTCTTCATGTACTCGTCAGACGCAGGTGGGGGCCGGGAGGCTGGTACGGCGAGGAGGGAGGCTTGATCCTGTGGTCCAGGCATCTGGTTCCGTGGGCCAGGGTTCCTTCCTTCAGGGCAGGGGAAGCCCGGGCGGTCCGAGGGGTGAGAAGCACAGCCCTCTCCGCAGCCTCGGCGGGCCGACGTTTGAGTAGCAGAAGGACTTAGCGCTGCCTCTCAGAGGCTTTGGCTTTTATATGCCCAGCGGAGAGACGGTCAGGGGTTACAGCTACTGAATTTTTTTTAATGCATTGTGTTAATTTATGTTCATTCTTTTCAAAACTTGGATTCGCTGCGGGAAAGGTGATTTGTACGTTAGGGAAAGAGATCTTGGGAGAGAATCATCACAGAAATGTGGGTCTGGGGGCTTTGGGGATAATTTCCTTGAAAATTTTTCCTGTGGTCTCTCCTTACGATTCAGAATAGGGATGATTTGCTAGTACTTTGCTCGTATGAAGTAACCGACTGGAAATAATGCCGATTTTAAACTACACGTCCCACCTTGAACTTCTGTTTCCACCTCACCTTTGAGGCCATTTCTCAAGTGCTGCGCTCATTTTTCACAAATTACTTGGACAGGCTGATGAGGAAGACGGCACAGTTTCATTGACAACTTCTATTGCTTAGTTTATACCCCATTTTCTTTTACACAAATGTGATTTAGAAGACTTTGATGTTGTTTCTTGGTATTAAAAGTAGTATGTTTTCATTGTAGATAAATTTGAAAACAGAGAAAATTAAAAAGACCTGTCACTCCACACTCCAATAGTAAACAATGTCAGCATTTTATTTCCTTCCATTATTATTTATTTATGAAATTAAGATCTTACTGCATATAGTCTTTTCTTTTGCTTTTGAAAATATACCACATTTTTTATATCTTTAAATATGCTTAATGACTTGATAGGATTTCATAAGAAACATATAAGAAATATTGAATCTAAGTTTTGTTTTTATTGTAGATTTTATGAGAAGCAGCTTTGCACTTTTTAAAGTCAGTTTGCTTCTGTCAGATATTTCCTTAGGATTAATAAGTAGAAGATTACAGACCTAGTTATGTGAACATTTTTGAGGCTCTGAATATCAACCTATCAATTTACTCTTTGGAAAGTTCCACCAACAGGCTGAGAGATATTGGAAATTTGAGTAATTAGAAATAAAACTTTTTTCCCATGTTGCTAGGCAGAAGTGACATCTTGCTTACATTTATTTTTCTTTGATTATAATGAGTTTCCTCATCTTATTCCTTTAATTTGTTTTTGTCCTTAATTTCTGATGAATCTTTGAATTCTCAGAGATTGGCTCTTTCAACTATATGTGTGTATGTGTGTGTGTATACATAGATACATGTTTTTAAATTTTTTAATTATAAAAATTCAGATTTTTGTGCATACATTTTAAGGGCTGAACAGAAGTGGTGAGGTCTCTAAATTTAGAAAATAATCAGATATGTATTTTGCCTTGTTAGAATTCAGTGATTAATAATTATGCATCTAATTGGAACAAATTATTAACTTTGGAAAGTTTTCAGTCAGCTTTTACTCTAAAATTACCTTTGTTGCATAGGAGTAAACTACAGATACTGGTTTGCTGAGTTGGATATTTGGAGGACACACTTATGTTTCCTTGGGATGATGAAAACTTGAGTATTACCACCAGAAAATGGTGTGCAGATTGTTGAGTCATTGCATGCAGGGCTGACATAGGAATATTTTTGTGAGAAAGAAACCAAAGGGAAAGAAATTACATTAGGGATATGGATTCTCAGTGGACTTTAAAAAGTTGGCTTTTACTGGTCACTTGTATAGAAAAAACAATCTTAAATTACTGCATTTACAGTGAATGTAGTTTATTAAAATGATAGAACTTGAGCCCATCTTAGCATATGTTTGAATGATAATTAGGATGGTCAGTTTTTAAAAAATAATGATTTGAGGCGCGATTGTATATAATATGAATCCAAGCTCCCTATTCCTAAAGATTTTCTTTTTTAGTTGAGTTCTGAAACTGATCAGTTAATAAAAAAGCCAACATATCTACTAAAGTGAGAGATTAAACTTTTCTTATCATCCTGAGAACTTTAATTATATACCTAGTTCTCAAGGTGTCTTCATGAGGTTGGTGTAACTGACAGTAAATTTTATTTAGTTCTTTTTTAGTGTAGTTTTACCTGGATACTCTCCTTGTAGCACCATAGTTGTGGTTTTATCTTCATACCGGTTGGTGTATGTGACCTATATTATATATATATATTTACAAGGTTTGATGTGACTTAAAAAATAAGATCTACATCTAAATTTTACCTAAACAAACACCCCATAAATAAAACCCACGGGAACCTGATGATGCTCACTTACGCTCACTTAAAACGATGTACCATCTTGGTTTGTAAATGGAAATTCACAAACAAGGTGTCTCCTGTTTATAACTTTGTTTATTGTGGAGGGACTTAATTGAAATTGTTCCGGTTTAGAATTTCAGATTCTTCCTGGGGTGTGGGGTGTATGAGAAAGAAGGAATGTTGTTGCCGTGCCCCAGGAGGCCTAGTGCAGTGTGTTTCAGCTCCCGGCGGTGACTCACTGGTAGTAAGGGAGAACAGTTTATAGTGGTCGTATTCAGGGCTTTAAAAAAATGAAATAGAAAAGAACAAATTATAGTGTATTGCACATATTAGGAATAGGTACTGTGGATCTTTTGGGTACTACATATAGTGTATAGTGAGTGCACTGTAAGATTTTTATCGCGTGGGCTCTGAAATCAGCCAGGTTTGTATTCCAGCTTTGCCACTAAATGTCACCATCACACAGCTTGTTACATAACTTACTGTTTCCATTTTCTCATGTGTAAAATGGAGATAATAAAAGTACCTACTTCATAAGGTGGTTGTGAAGATCGAAGAGATGACATGCAAAAGTGTTCAGAACAGTGCCTTCAAGATAATGGTTTAAAACATGTTGACTGTTTTTAACAGGATTCTTTCATATTATTTTTATAGTGAAAGAGCTGTTGCCTCTGTATCTTGATCTTGAGAATGATGACTAGGACTAATTTGCTTTTCATGTGTATATTCACAGATAATAAAACAGTGAATAAAATGAAAAAAATGGTGTTAACTTTTTTCTTCTCTCTAAATATTCAGTGTGTATTTCTAAGTAATATCACTTACCATTATTAGAGCCAACACAATTAACAAGTTTTTATTATCATCAAATATCCAGACCATATTCAGTTTTCCCCTCTCAAAATTATCCTCTTACAGTTGATTTGTTTGAATCAGTATACAAAGTCCACACATTACATTTGGTTGATTCATCTCTTAGACTCTTTCAATGATAGCAATTCCCCCTTGTTTGTCTTTTTCCTTTAACTTTTTCTAAAGTAATTTTAGACTTCCAGAGAAGTTGCACAAATAGTACAAGGTTCCCATATGCCCTTCACCCAGCTTCCCCTAGTGTCCAGTACAGTTAGCAAAGCCAAGGAGTTGACCCTGCTGTAAGACTGTTAACTGCATCACAAACTACTAGAATGTCATGAGTGTTCCCACTAGTGTGAGACATTTTCTATTTTACACACATTGAATTTAGTCGTCATGTTTCCTTAGCCTCCCCCAAATGGATAATTCTTCAGTCTTTCCTTATCTTTGTTAATGGCCTTGAGACTTTTTTATTTTTTTTATTTTTATTTTTTGTAGATAATTATTTTTTATTGAAGGGTAGTTGACACGCAGTATTACATTACATTAGTTTCAGGTGTACAACACAGTGATTCAACATTTATATACATGATAATTCTAGGTACCAGCTATCACCATACCAAGTTGTTACAATATTTTGGCTATATTCCTTATGCTATACATTACATCCCAGTTACTTATTTATTTTACAATTGGAAGTGTGTACTTTTTTTCTTTTTCTTTTTTTTGTGAGGGCATCTCTCATATTTATTGATCAAATGGTTGTTAACAACAATAAAATGCTGTATAGGGGAGTCAATGCTCAATGCACAATCATTAATCCACCCCAAGCCTAATTTTCGTCAGTCTCCAATCTTCTGAAGCATAACGAACAAGTTCTTACATGGAGAACAAATTCTTACATAGTGAATAAGTTACATGGGGAACAGTACAAGGGCAGTCATCACAGAAACTTTTGGTTTTGCTCATGCATTATGAACTATAAACAGGTCAAATATGAATACTCATTTGATTTTTATACTTGATTTATATGTGGATCCCACATTTCTATTATTATTATTTTTAATAAAATGCTGAAGTGGTAGGTAGATACAAGATAAAGGTAGAAAACATAGTTTAGTGTTGTAAGAGAGCAAATGTAGATGATCAGGTGTGTGCCTGTAGACTATGTGTTAATCCAAGCTAGACAAGGGCAATAAAATATCCACGTATGCAGAAGATTTCTCTCAGAACGGGGGGTGTGAGGTTCTAAGCCTCACCTCTGTTGATCCCCAATTTCTCACCTGATGGCCCCCCTGCGACTATGCCTGTCTTAGGTTGTTCCTCCCTTGAGGAATCTTACCTGTCTCTGGCTAACCAGTCATCTTCCGGGGCCATACAGGGAAATGTAAAGTTGGTAAGTGAGAGAGAAGCCTTATTGTTTGAAAAGGTTAGCTTTTTACTTCTTTGCATATTTATGCCCTGTGGCTTCTATGCCCAGCATTTGTCTTGAGGTGTCTTTACCACTTGGAAGAATTATGATACTCGGTAAATTTGATATGAGGCACGAATTCTATTTAAGGGTTGTAATTATGAAGGAAGAAGAAAAGCTATAGAAGTAGCAGGCGGAACAAAACCTGGGAAGATTGATTATTTCTTTGACATATCTTCTTGTAGAGTAACTTCAGCATGTATAGGTTTTAAACTACTAATTAAATTGCGCACACACATTAACATAATAGGAGTATAGTTACATAACCAAAGCATACCTGTAATTACCAGCCATCTCCAGTGAAACCAAGAAAACCAGTTAGGCACCTTAGGCATTTGTGAAAACTTATCTATGATATGGTGGATATTGTCCAACTGAGCTTGAACAGTCTGAGAGAAATCAGACAAATTAAAACAACCCATTCCTGGGGAATGTTCACATCCCTTATGTTTTTTTTAACAGTAAATAGTCTGTAGGTGTAAGATTTTGGAGCGCTACAATTTGCACTTCTCCTAATTCTTGGTTGAGTTCCAACAGTATAGATCCAGTCAAATTTGTTGTTTTACTGTATGCACAGGCCAGCTTAGATATCTCCTTCCTCATTCCCATGGCAAGTCCAGGAACTGGTGGGATGAGTGCATCTACAGCTGTAGCAGTGCGTGGATCTTTGTTGGGGTTTTTTGATGATCATCTTCTGGCATGAGTCTTCCAGAGAGTGCAGATGTTGGAAGTTCTTTTTCATATCGTATCTTAGTTCATTTTCGGGGTAGCCCAATTAGGCTTTGATCCTCTGTATAAACACAAACAGACCCTTTTCCTGTACGTTCATATGCCTTTTATACCCTTGTGTAGGACTCATTGGAGGTCTCCACACAGGAACTGCCTTTTTTTTTTTTTTTTTTTTTGGTATCACTAATCTACACTTACATGACGAATATTATGTTTACTAGGCTCTCCCCTTTACCAGGTCCCCCCTATAAACCCCTTTACAGTCACTGTCCATCAGCATAGCAAATGTTGTAGAATCACTACTTGCCTTCTCTGTGTTGTACAGCCCTCCCCTTTCTCCCACCCCCCATGCATGCTAATCATAATACCCCCCTTCTTCTCCTCCCCCCTTATCCCTCCCTACCCACCCATCCTCCCAGTCCCTTTCCCTTTGGTACTTGTTAGTCCATTCTTGAGTTCTGTGATTCTGCTGCTGTTTTGTTCCTTCAGTTTTTCCTTTGTTCTTATATTCCACAGATGAGTGAAATCATTTGGTATTTCTCTTTCTCCGCTTGGCTTGTTTTACTGAGCATAATACCCTCCAGCTCCATCCATGTTGCTGCAAATGGTAGGATTTGCCCTTTTCTTATGGCTGAGTAGTATTCCATTGTGTATATGTACCACATCTTCTTTATCCATTCATCTATCGATGGACATTTAGGTTGCTTCCAATTCTTGGCTATTGTAAATAGTGCTGCGATAAACATAGGGGTGCATTGGTCTTTCTCATACTTGATTGCTGCATTCTTAGGGTAAATTCCTAGGAGTGCAATTCCTGGGTCAAATGGTAAGTCTGTTTTGAGCATTTTGATGTACCTCCATACTGCTTTCCACAATGGTTGAACTAATTTACATTCCCACCAGCAGTGTAGGAGGGTTCCCCTTTCTCAATAGCCTCGCCAACATTTGTTGTTGTTTGTCTTTTGGATGGCAGCCATCCTTACTGGTGTGAGGTGATACCTCATTGTAGTTTTAATTTGCATTTCTCTGATAATTAGCGATGTGGAGCATCTTTTCATGTGTCTGTTGGCCATCTGTATTTCTGTTTTGGAGAACTGTTCAGTTCCTCTGTCCATTTTTTAATTGGGTTATTTGTTTTTTGTTTGTTGAGGCGTGTGAGCTCTTTATATATTCTGGACGTCAATCCTTTATCGGATGTGTCGTTTTCAAATATATTCTCCCATACTGTAGGGTTCCTTTTTGTTCTATTGATGGTGTCTTTTGCTGTACAGAAGCTTTTCAGCTTAATATAGTCCCACTTGTTCATTTTTGCTGTTGTTTTCCTTGCCTGGGGAGATATGTTCAAGAAGAGGTCACTCATGTTTATGTCTAAGAGGTTTTCGCCTATGTTTTCTTCCAAGAGTTTAATGGTTTCATGACTTACATTCAGGTCTTTGATCCATTTTGAGTTTACTTTTGTATATGGGGTTAGACAATGGTCCAGTTTCATTCTCCTACATGTAGCTGTCCAGTTTTGCCAGCACCATCTGTTGAAGAGACTGTCATTTCGCCATTGTATGTCCATGGCTCCTTTATCAGATATCAATTGACCATATATGTTTGGGTTAATGTCTGGATTCTCTAGTCTGTTCCATTGGTCTGTGGCTCTGCTCTTGTGCCAGTACCAAATTGTCTTGATTACTATGGCTTTATAGTAGAGCTTGAAGTTGGGGAGTGAGATCCCCCCTACTTTATTCTTCTTTCTCAGGATTGCTTTGGCTATTCGGGGTTTTTGCTGTTTCCATATGAATTTTTGAATTATTTGTTCCAGTTCATTGAAGAATGTTGCTGGTAGTTTCATAGGGATTGCATCAAATCTGTATATTGCTTTGGGCAGGATGGCCATTTTAACGATATTAATTCTTCCTAGCCACGAGCATGGGATGAGTTTCCATCTGTTAGTGTCCCCTTTAATTTCTCTTAAGAGTGACTTGTAGTTTTCAGAGTATAAGTCTTTCACTTCCTTGGTTAGGTTTATTCCTAGGTATTTGATTTTTTTTGATGCAATTGTGAATGGAGTTGTTTTCCTGATTTCTCTTTCTGTTGGTTCATTGTTAGTGTATAGGAAAGCCACAGATTTCTGTGTGTTGATTTTGTATCCTGCAACTTTGCTGTATTCCAATATCAGTTCTAGTAGTTTTGGGGTGGAGTCTTTAGGGTTTTTTATGTACAGTATCATGTCATCTGCAAATAGTGACAGTTTAACTTCTTCTTTACCAATCTGGATTCCTTGTATGTTTTTGTTTTGTCTGATTGCCGTGGCTAGGACCTCCAGTACTATGTTAAATAACAGTGGAGAGAGTGGGCATCCCTGTCTAGTTCCCGATCTCAGAGGAAATGCTTTCAGCTTCTCGCTGTTCAGTATAATGTTGGCTGTGGGTTTATCATAGATGGCCTTTATTATATTGAGGTGCTTGCCCTCTATTCCCATTTTGCTGAGAGTTTTTTATCATGAATGGATGTTGAACTTTGTCAAATGCTTTTTCAGCATCTATGGAGATGATCATGTGGTTTTTGTCTTTCTTTTTGTTTATGTGGTGGATGATGTTGATGGATTTTCGAATGTTGTACCATCCTTGCATCCCTGGGATGAATCCCACTTGGTCATGGTGTATGATCCTTTTGATGTATTTTTGAATTAGGTTTGCTAATATTTTGTTGAGTATTTTTGCATCTACGTTCATCAGGGATATTGGTCTGTAGTTTTCTTTTTTGGTGGGGTCTTTGCCTGGTTTTGGTATTAGGGTGATGTTAGCTTCATAGAATGAGTTTGGGAGTATCCCCTCCTCCTCTATTTTTTGGAAAACTTTAAGGAGAATGGGTATTATGTCTTCCCTGTATGTATGATAAAATTCTGAGGTAAATCCATCTGGCCCGGGGGTTTTGTTCTTTGGTAGTTTTTTGATTACTGCTTCAATTTCGTTGCTGGTAATTGGTCTGTTTAGATTTTCTGTTTCTTTCTGGGTCAGTCTTGGAAGGTTGTATTTTTCTAGGAAGTTGTCCATTTCTCCTAGGTTTCCCAGCTTGTTAGCATATAGGTTTTCATAGTATTCTCCAATAATTCTTTGTATTTCTGTGGGGTCCGTCGTGATTTTTCCTTTCTCGTTTCTGATACTGTTGATTTGTGTTGACTCTCTTTTCCTCTTAATATATCTGGCTAGAGACTTATCTATTTTGTTTATTTTCTCGAAGAACCAGCTCTTGGTTTCATTGATTTTTGCTATTATTTTATTCTTCTCAATTTTATTTATTTCTTCTCTGATCTTTATTATGTCCCTCCTTCTGCTGACCTTAGGCCTCATTTGTTCTTCTTTTTCCAATTTCGGTAATTGTGACATTAGACCATTCATTTGGGATTGTTCTTCCTTTTTGAGATATGCTTGGATTGCTATATACTTTCCTCTTAAGACTGCTTTTGCTGTGTCCCACAGAAGTTGGGGCTTAGTGTTGTTGTCATTTGTTTCCACATATTGCTGGATCTCCATTTTGATTTGGTCATTGATCCATTGATTATTTAGGAGCGTGTTGTTAAGCCTCCATGTGTTTGTGAGCCTCTTTGCTTTATTTGTACAGTTTATTTCTAGTTTTATGCCTTTGTGGTCTGAAAAGTTGGTTGGTAGGATTTCAGTCTTTTGGAATTTACTGAGACTCTTTTTGTGGCCTAGTATGTGGTCTATTCTGGAGAATGTTCCATGTGCACTTGAGAAGAATGTATATTCTGTTGCTTTTGGATGTAGAGTTCTATAGATGTCTATTAGGTCCATCTGCTCTACTGTGTTGTTCAGTGCTTCTGTGTCCTTACTTATTTTCTGCCCGGTGGATCTATCCTTTGGGGTGAGTGGTGTGTTGAAGTCTCCTAGAATGAATGCATTGCAGTCTATCTTCCCCTTTAGTTCTATTAGTATTTGTTTCACATATGTTGGTGCTCCTGTGTTGGGTGCATATATATTTAGAATGGTTATATTCTCTTGTTGGACTGAGCCCTTTATCATTATGTAGTGTCCTTCTTTATCTCTTGTTAATTTCTCTGTTTTGAAGTCTATTTTGTCTGATATTAGTACTGCAACCCCTGCTTTCTTCTTGCTGTTTGCCTGAAATATGTTTTTCCATCCCTTGACTTTTAGTCTGTACATGTCTTTGAGTTTGAGGTGAGTTTCTTGTAAGCAGCATATAGATGGGTCTTGCTTTTTTATCCATTCTATTACTCTATGTCTTTTGATTGTTGCATTCAGCCCATTAACATTTAGGGTGACTATTGAAAGATATGTACTTATTGCCATTGCAGGCTTTAAATTCGTGGTTACCAAAGGTTCAAGGTTAGCCTCTTTAGTGTCTTACTGCCTAACTTAACTCGCTTATTGAGCTGTTATATACACTGTCTGGAGATTCTTTTCTTCACTCCCTTCTTATTCCTCCTCCTCAATTCTTCATATGTTGGGTGTTTTGTGCTGTGCTCTTTCTAGGAGTGCACCCATCTAGAGCAGTCCCTGTAAGATGTCCTGTAGTGGTGGTTTGTGGGAAGCAAATTCCCTCAGCTTTTGTTTGTCTAGGAATTGTTTAATCCCACCATCATATTTGAATGATAGTCGTGCTGGATACAGTATCCTTGGTTCAAGGCCCTTCTGTTTCATTGTATTAAATATATCATGCCATTCTCTTCTGTCCTGTAGGGTTTCTGTCGAGAAGTCTGATGTTAGTCTGATGGGTTTTCCTTTATAGGTGACCTTTTTCCTCTCTCTAGCTGCCTTTAAAACTCTTTCCTTGTCCTTGATCTTTGCCATTTTAATTATTATGTGTCTTGGTGTTGTCCTTCTTGGATCCTTTCTGTTGGGGGTTCTCTGTATTTCCGTGGTCTGTTCGATTATTTCCTCCCCCAGTTTGGGGAAGTTTTCAGCAATTATTTCTTCCAAGATACTTTCCATCCCTTTTCCTCTCTCTTCTTCTTCTGGAACCCCTATAATATGGATATTGTTCCTTTTGGATTTGTCGCACAGTTCTCTTAATATTGTTTCATTCCTGGAGATCCTTTTATCTCTCTCTATGTCAGCTTCTATGCGTTCCTGTTCTCTGGTTTCAATTCCATCAATGGCCTCTTGCATTCTATCCATTCTGCTTATAAACCCTTCCAGAGTTTGTTTCATTTCTGCGATCTCCTTTCTGGCATCTGTGATGTCCTTCCGGACTTCATCCCATTTCTCTTGCGTATTTCTCTGCATCTCTGTCAGCATGTTTATGATTCTTATTTTGAATTCTTTTTCAGGGAGACTGGTTAGGTCTGTCTCCTTCTCTGGTGTTGTCTCTGTGATCTTTGTCAGCCTGTAGCTTTGCCTTTTCATGGTGATAGGAATAGTCTGCAGAGCTGGGACAAGTGACGGCTGGAAGGACTTCCCTTCTTGTTGGTTTGTGGCTCTCCTCTCCTGGGAGAACAGCGACCTCTAGTGGCTTGTGCTGGGCAGCTGCGCGCAGACAGGGTTTCTGCTTCCTGCCCGGCTGCTATGGAGTTTGTCTCCGCTGTTGCTGTGGGCGTGGCCTGGCTCCGGCAGCTGCTCCAAAGTGGTGGAGTTGCGTTGGAGGGGGAGCAGCTGGGAGGCTATTTATCACTGCAAGGGGCCTCCCTGCTCCCTGCAGTCCAGGGTTTAGGGTGCCCAGAGATCCCCGGATTCCCTACCTCTGGATTAAGTGTCCCGCCCTGCCCCTTTAAGACTTCCAAAAAGCGCTCGCCAAAACAAAACAGAAAAAAAGAAAAAAATGGCCGCTCGCTTTTCTGGTGTCCTCCGGCGCCAGGCCTCCGGTGCCCGCTCACTGTTCTTGCTGCCCTGTTTCCCTAGTATCCAGGGCCCCGCGCATGCGCTGTGTCTGCGCTCTGGCCCGGATGGCTTGGGCTGGGTGCTCAGCAGTCCTGGGCTCCGTCTCCCTCCCGCTCTGCCTACTCTTCTCCCGCCGGGAGCTGGGGGGAGGGGCGCTCGGGTCCCGCCGCCCGGGGCTTGTATCTTACCCCCTTTACGAGGCACTGGGTTCTCTCAGGTGCGGATGTGGTCTGGATGTTGTCCTGTGACCTCTGGTCTTTATTCTAGGAGGAGTTGTCTTTGTTATATTTTCATAGATATATGTGGTTTTGGGAGGAGATTTCCACTGCTGTACTCACGCCGCCATCTTGGCTCCCGAGACTTTTTTATTTTTTAAACATGCATATACAAAATCCCTGTTTGTAGAAAACTAGTCACAGGATAGATGAAGGAACTGGCTGATGGAAATTCAGTGTGGGGGCCAGCTGGTCTGTGGGGTGTAGCGCTTCCTGCAGGCTGAGCCCCCACTGGCTGTTGCAGACCAAGGACCCAAACTGTACGTCGGAGCAGCAGGCTTGGAAGCTGGAGGCAGAATGGTTAGTACATTTCCTAACAACCCGCCAGGATGCTTTCCTCAGACAGGGCTTGAGACTTTTTAAGAGGCTTGATCAGGTATTTTGTGGAATTCCCCTTGATTTGGGTTTGGCTAATGTTTTCTCACGATTGGATTAAAGTTTGGCATTTTTGGTAAGGATACTACAAAAGTGATGTGCCCTTCTTTGTGGATCCTGTCGGGCTGGCTGTGTGACATGGCTATGTATTATAATTTCTAGTGATGTTATCCTTTATCAGCTGGTTAAAGTGGTGTCTTCTGGGTTCTCCACTGTAAATTTACTGTTTTTCCTTTGTAATTGATCAATATTTTGGGAGGATTCCTTGATATTATGCAAAAACCCATTTTTCTTCAATATATAATTCATTGATTTTAGCATCGATACCAACTTTGTGAAGAGCTTAATGGGACTTGTCAGGGTTAACTTTTCTGTAAATCACTTGTTAAAAAACATAAAGCTCCAAAATGCATTGAACTGAGAAATGACCATTAGTAATATAGTTGACCCTTGAACAACAGGGTTTGAACTGCACAGTTCTATTTGCACCTGGATTTTTTTCAATAAATATACTGGAAAGTTTTTTTGGAGATTTGCGACAATTTGAAAAAAGATTTTCTTTTCTCCAGCTTACTTTATTGTAACAATACAGTATCTAATATATATAACATACAAAATATGTGTTAATTGACTGTTTTATGCTTTTGTTAGGCTTTCTGGTCAACAGTAAGGCTAATAGTTTAAAGTTTTAAAGTTTTGGGGGAGCCAAAAGTTATATGTGGATTTTTGACTGCAGTGGGGCTTGGTGCCTCCTGACTCCTGTGTTAGTTAAGGGTCAGCTATATATATAAATACACTTAAACACTACCTGTAATTCACTGAAGTGTATATGGCAGTGTATGTATATATAGGTGTTTTTGGCTTTTACCGTTTGTTTTTGGATCACTTTTTTTTGCATTTATTCTATAAAAGATGTAAATGAAAATGTGAATAGTGTTTAGTAATAAGTAAAAGTAAAACCTTAATGCTGTTTCATAACAGCTTCTAAAATAATTTCTTTTGATATAATATTGGCAGGAAGCAAATACTACATATACTTAATACTTTAAAATTATTTTAGCATACTGATCTATAACACACATGTATACCTGAAATTCACCCAAACTGTATTAAGTATGGTAAGACATGAAGCTGATAAACACCTCTTTGGAATTAAAAGAAATTTCATTTGTTAAAGCCACATTTTAAGGGCTGAACAGAAGTGCTAATTTTCCCTTCAAATCCAGAAGTTAAGCATTTTTGTGATGATACACAGAATATACAGAATTCTGCATTATTGCAAATTTTGCAATACTTCCGGTATTCTGCACTATCCTTAACCTTTCTCCCCCTCCTCTCACTTCTTATGTAGAATTAAGAAAACTCCAAAATAGTCTTAATTATCACCCTTTGGAAAAAATACATAAATTAATTATTTTTCTTTTCTTTTTACTCAGATAATGAAACTGCTGTTTATACATTAATGCCAATGGTTATGGCTGATCAACACAGGTGAGTGCCTATTTTACAAATTTATATTTTTTGAGAAATACACATTTACATAAATAATTGTGTACACACACACACACACACACACAGAAACACAAAGTTTGAACATATATGCTGTCCTGAGGCAAGCTATATAACTTCTGTTATAATTTTCTCGCTGTAAAATAAGAAACAAGATTATCCAGGATTCCTATCAGCTGTAAAATTCTATGGCAAAGATGTCTAAATGCACAGACCGATACTAAGGCAAGTGTTTGGTTTGTCTCTGACAGTGGAAAAACATCGTGATGGTTTCTGTTAGTGGTCGCTACTGGCGTTTATAACAGAAAATCAGGGCTAGTGGACAGCGTTTTTCCCTAATGTTCTACTATTTTGATGTTCTTTTCATTGATGTACTATTGACACTCTTTACATGTATAAGATACAATTATCTGCGATGAGGGGTTTACCCTTGTAGAAGTGATTTGCTGTGATTAGCTGTTGGGTACTTTGGTATAAAGAGAAGAAAGTGAAGAGAAACTCTATTCTGAAAGAAGTTTAAAATATAAATGATTTTTTTGCTTTAAACTTCCAGCCTCATTTAATCAGAACATGTTTTTGTTTGATTTTTCTTATTGGCCAAAATTACTCCAGGTAAAGTCCAGCTTTCTGTAGGGGAAGCAGCCAGCCCTGCTCTCTGCTTGTTAAGAATCTAGGGGAAGTTGAAGCAGCTCAGGTGGCCTGAGGGCAGGTGACCTAGTGAGAGCAGCACACGGGGAGACCTTCAGCACCAGTGTATAGGTCAGGGCAGTTGGTTCTAGAAGACTCGCTCTGGCTGCTATGCTGCACTGAGAGAATGGTGTCTTGGTTTTCTGTTGATGTGGGACAGAACCTTTTGAATAATTGGTAAGAGTAACTAAAGAATTATTAACTTGAGTTACGTTTTTAAAAACTGTCGATTTAACCTTTTTTTTTTTTAAACATGCTGACTGTTTTCTTTTGGTGTAGGTCTGTTTCTGAACTACTATCAAATTCAAAGTTTGATGTCAATTATGCATTTGGACGTGTGAAGAGAAGCTTGCTTCATATTGCAGCCAAGTAAGACTAAAGGTGTTTTGGATTCATCTCTGACCTGGAGTGACGATCAGTAAGCTCTGAGTCAGTGTCACCCCGCGGTCGTTACAGGGAGAGCTGAGAACAGGCGGCTGAGGGGTCCTTCAGGGCGTAGTGTGGACACTTGCTTGCTTTCTCTAAGCTGTCAGCCTTGGGACTGGACTCATACGTGTTTTCCTTGCTTGTCCTACACCAGATCAGAGTGGGTTAGGCATGGGGATTGTCTTTCCTGGATGTACTTAATAGATTATACTCACTAAAATTTTCCTTTTATTCTAATATAAGATTTCATATGCTAACTGCACATGAAGTCATTGGCTTTATGTATTTTACTTAGACATAAGAATAATTTTTATTCATAATCTTCCAGTGTTTAATCAGTTAGTTAGTTGATATACAGCCTCTTATAGGATTTAGGTAGGCGTATTACAATTCATTTTTCATAATAAATTTGGTTTCTGGGAGCCAAAACGTTGAGAGTACTGTATGGTTTTTTTATGTACTAATATTTTATCTTGCTTTATTTGAACTTCTCAAATACTTCATAGCTTTCAAAGTAGAATGTGCCATTTTGAAAGTAGAGGCTATTTACTATTTGTGACAGAAGCTAAATTAAATTGTAGATATATATGGACCTCCAAAATAATGTGTTTAATAGAGGTTTGTTTTTTTAATTAGGTTATGTCAGCTGTGGCTGTTTGTTGAGTGTATCTGAATAGTTTCTAATACTGTTTTAGTTGTGGATCGGTGGAATGCTTGGTTCTGCTGTTAAAAAGAGGAGCAAATCCTAACTATCAGGATATTTCAGGCTGCACACCCCTTCACCTGGCAGCTAGAAATGGGTAAATATTTTGTTTCCTTGTTGTATTCTCAGTTATGACTTACAGTGTTCAGGGTACTTTATACTTGATTTGGTGATTTTTTTTTTTTTTTACCCTTGGGGAAGAGGGTCTTGGGTCATTAATGTTTAACTGTTAAGTAACTATCATATTTCATAATTTATTAAATTGCTGATATTTTTCTTCTTGAAAATATTTTTATTGAAGTTTATTTTTACTTGTATTATAATGACATTTTATTTTCTGAAAATAATAATTTCCATCTCTTTTGTTGATATCCATTTTCCTGCTCATCTTTTGCCACTTCTCATTACATGGCTTGTTTTCCAAATTGCTTGCTTAATTTTATTGGAATTAAAGGCAGAGTAAATATACCCAGTTTATTTGTAATTGTTGGTTAGAATGAGCTTTAGAGTAAGCTTTCCAGGTAATGGTAGCTTGGTCCTTTCAGTGCCAGAACTATTTTTCATCTTAATTATGACAAAAAAGTTTCCTAAATAAATAATGTGCCTCCTTTTAGATGTATTTGTTATTTTTTTTCCCTTTATAAAAGTAATATTTCCAAAATGTGATTGTATTTTTGCCTTTTCCCAGTAAATCTGATCGTTATTATGAACAGCATTATGTTACTGTGTCTATTTTAAACCTGCACTTTTTATGGGTTTCTCTCTCCTTTTCTGTTAGGAATTTCAGATTCCACATCTTTGTGGCTGCCTCTACCAGTATTTTGCACTTCATAAAATTCTGTTGGACTTAGAAACCCAACCAAAATAGCTGGAATTATGTTTAAAATAAAAATAAGTCGTTTTTGATTCAGCACTTGAGGAACTGATTTTTATTAACATTTTTTTGAATACTATGAAACTTCTCTATGAATGTATATTATGTATCTTTTCTTTTGATTGCTCTTGAAAATATTTTTGTTTCCTCTTTTGAACTGGGATTCTAGGTAGTTGAGGTAACTGCCTAAATGAGATGGATATAGGGCTAAAATTGTCCACTTCATGAATCTGAGGTCGAATCTTTACATGACCTCATTTCAGGATTAAAGTGGAACCAAGAAGACAAGAACCACTCTGATGTCTGGGCTGGACAGGGTGAAGCGTCGCCCTTTGACCCTGTCTGGTCTGTCCCATTTCCTGATTTAGCATGTGCTCCTGTTTAGTTGTCCATTGTTCTAATAGGTGACAACATGCTGATTAAACAACTGTTTTTATAATTGGCCACATTAGGTAAGTTCGTAGGGTGTTACATCCAGGCTCATGGAGTGCATCATTCATTTCATTGCAGAATTAGTCCCAGGCCTAGACACATTATCCCAAGTGTTGGTAGGATAGTGACAAAGCTCTTTGAAAAAGTTACATATAGAAAAACAAACACTGTAAATGAAAGGACAGATTGGTGCAGAGCAGGCAGGGATGAAGTGCTGTGTTTGTCATAGGAGACTTAGTCATTTAGGAGACTATGACTTTTTTCCCCAGCTTTGTTGAGGTCTAATTGATAAATAAAATGATTAGATACTTAAAGTGTATATAACACGATGATCTGATACACCTAACGCATTGTGAAAGGATGCTGACCATTTAAACACAGTCTTCACCATCACCTCACAAATCTATTTATTTATTTTGGTGAGAACATTTAAGTTGGAGACCATTGTATGTAAAGATGGAGAAATTATGACAGATAATACATGATTCACGTGGCAAGGTGGTGAGGAGACAAGGATCAAGAAGAGTTCATGACCCTAACATAGTGTCTAATTTGGATCCTTTTCTATTTCTATAACGATTATTTTTGATATTCAATACTTAACTGTTATTTTGGTTTTTACTATTGAATGGGTGCCTTATCCAAATATAGAGGTGCTCAGTAAATGTTTGCTGAGTGACTCGAGTCCTTACATTTCCTATAGCTTCTGATGTTTTCAGAAATACCTGATTACTATAATTTGTTCAGACTGTAGCAGAAGTCATGGGAGTTCTGCCCCTTTAGCTGGTTCACCTCTTCTTGGAGCTAGATTTTTGTTTTGTTCCTCATGCATCATTGTCAGATGGGTAGAATATTTCTCATTGCCTGCGTTTGCTTCTCTCTTCACCCTTCAGTGCTGGGTGCACTAGTGCTGAATTCTCCTTTCCAGGAGAGCACCCGTTACGTTGCCACACAGTACTTGGAAGGCTGATCCCTGTGTCATCTGCGTTGCCCTAGGCTTCCTGTAATTGTTGCACTGTCTGGCCAGGAAAATAATTGCTTCCTGTAAAGGAGGATCTAGCTTGGCTCTTGATTGAGAATGTTAGAAGGGATGACTTCAAAATTATTATGTATCCTTACATTGCATGTGGTCAGATTTTAAACATGGCTTTTTATTTTGGGGGCTAGATGGTAAGCTCAGGAAAGGGCAGCATCTGTGTGATAGCTAATATTTTAGCTCCAGTTCTTAGCAAAATAGGTGCTTGCTTAGGTTGTTTTGACTTACTCAGGTTCTAAGTATAGTGATAATTATCGTTGAGTAAGAAAAAGAGGATGTATTTCTCTCATACTGTCCTATACCTTTTGCACTTAATTTTTTTGGGGGTTGGGGGGAAGCATTACGGATTGCTGCTCTTCTTCATCAACTCCTGCCCTAAACACTTCTTTGTTACTATTTCCCTCGCTCATATCCACTTTAGCAGTTATGGCAGTGGGCCAATGGTCTATGACAGGCTTATGAATAGATTTTAGAAATCTAGTAGTATGGGTACAGACGCACACATTTTAAATAATGTGATCATTTTAATAGGACTGTCTGGCCTATTGTCTCATGATTATTGAATATTTATTTCCTAAGGTTTCTTACAGTGTGTTAGACGAGGGAACTTTGTAGATGTTTGAACTTGCAAGTTTACTCAGCTTTATTTCCTTCTGTTTATTTGATCATAATGATGATTTTAAATGACATTTAACATCATTTCAGTATAAAAATCAAAACAAGAAAACGAATTTCTTCTTTTAAAAGGTTTATTCAGATAATAAAAGCTTTAACTATTGACTTATAGGATTGAATAATTAATAATCAGTTAATAAAGTCTTATTGAGAGCACCTTGCTATGCTTAATATTGAGTTGATTAGACATAATAATATAATCCACAGTATGAAGAAATTTATTATCTCATTGAGTAAACAGTAATATTACACATATATGCTCTGTGTCCTATATACTGTATATATACCATATGCTTTATATATTCAGTATACTTGTGTATATATTAGTACTGTACATACATACCATATATACTCTATTATATAACATACTTTCCATAATAAACTAGTATATACACATTATGTTTTTTATGTTTATATATATGTTACATATATGTATATATAATTAGTCAACTGTATCATAAACTTCATGCCTTGGATTATATCATACTTCCTTAATCAATTCAGTACTGAGCATAGTCAAGTGTGTGTGTATGTGTATATATTTAGTATATTATATATAGTGTGTGTATATATCACCACCAGTTTACAAAGCATGACTCTTTTGATTATTTAATGAAGTGGAAATTGAAATGAATATTGAAGAGTGACTAGGAGTGGATCAAGCCAAGAGGAAGCATTGTGAAGGAAATGAAATGGGTAGGCAGTTCAAAAGTGGGCAAAGGACTTGAATAGACATTTCCCCAAAGAAGATACACAAATGGCCATAAGAGCATGCAAAGATGCTCAATATCACTAATCATGAAGGAAATGCAAATCAAAACTACAGTGAGATACCAGTTCATACTCATGAGTATGACAAAAAAACAGAAAATATGGGGAGGCTGTTATTGGAGCCATTGTGCACTGTTTACTGTGTGTAAAATGGTACAGATGCTCTGAAAAACAATTTGGCAGCTCCTCAGAATAACTGAAAATAGAATTACTGTAGGATCCAACGGTCCCACTTTTGCATATATAACCAGTAAAATTAAAAACAGGGTCTTGAAGAAATACTTATATACTCGTGTTCATAGCAGCATTATTCACCATGGCTAAAATGAAAGCAACCTAAGTGTCTGTTGATGGATGAATGGAAAGTGAAATGTGGTCTATTAGTTAACCTTGAAAAGGAAGGAACTTCTGACGTCACATGTGCTGTAACATGGATGAACATTATACTGACATTGTGGACATTATACTGAGTGAAATAAACCAGTCACAAACAGGCGAACACTGTATTAGTCCACTTTTGTGAGGGACTTGGATAAAGCCAGATTGTAGAGACAGAAAGTAAAATGTTGGTTCCCAGGGGCTGGTGGGAAAGGGAATGTGGAGGTACTGTTTAATGGGTGTAGAGTTTCACATTTTCAAGATGAGAAGAGTTCTTGAGGTGGACCGTGGTGGTGGCTGCACACCAGTGTGCAAAAACTTAATACCACTGAACTGTGCACTTAAAAGTGGTTAAGATGAATTCTAGGTATATTTTACCATCATAAAAATAACTGAAAAAAATGTAGTGGATAGGGGCATGCACAGATGTGCATTGTATTAATTTTTTTTTATATGTCTTAAGTTTTTATAACATCTTAGTATTAACTTTTATTATTTTAAAAATACAGGTTTTTAAATTGAAATATAGTTGGTACACAATATTATATTGGTTTCAGATGTACAACATGGTGACTCTAATTATATACATTATGAAATGTTCACCACAATAAGTGTAATCTTTGTTACCATACCAAGATATTACAATATTATTAGTTATATTCTCCGTGTTATTTAACTTCTAAGTATTTTGTAATCAAGAATGTAGGATACGCCATTGAAACATCATTTGCTATATCCATTCCCCTTCCATTAGGCTTACATTGTGTTTGTTATATTTCTAATGAAGATTACTATTCCAAATATTCAGTCAACTCTAGAAATTTCTCAGCAGTTTGAATGATGAATTTGTCCTAATGGCATGAAAACCTCATTGTCCATTTTCTCTATCCTGTTATCTTTGAGTCATAGAAACAATTATTTATTTTTTTCAAGTGTCACGGTGTTTATTTAAATATTGCAGATGTAGATTGATATGTGACATCCACTAATGTTGAGTGTAGTTAATATTTTCAGTAAAATAATCATCATTTGTTTATTTTTCTATTACCAGTTGTCTGTGATTGTCTCTTTTTCTTTTCAGGCAGAAGAAATGCATGAGTAAATTATTAGAATACAGTGCTGATGTCAACATTTGTAATAACGAAGGCCTTACAGCAGTAAGTGCTAAGAATTTTATTTGAGTTTTAAAATCCTTTTTAGAAAATAATGTTGAAGCAGAGAATGCAGTCCAAGTGTTCCTGCAAGTTACTTCTTGGCAGTTAAGAAGTTCTTTTTGTAGATACCTTGGGGTTTTCTGTGTAGACAATCATGTCATCTGCAAATAGAGATTGTTTTATCTTTTCCTTTCCAATCTGTATGTCTTTTATTTCTGTTTTTTGCCTCTTGGAGCTTTAAATTTTTAAAAGTTTTCTAAGTACTTGTTATTAATGCATTACCAAAACTTTCCCTGAGCTTTGTAAATATTCTCATAATATGTACTCAGTACCTTTCATCTTCCTAATTAATTTTGAAGGGATCTCGTATGGAGACAACATTCTTTCTAAGCTGGGTTGGTTGGTTTCTACGCCTGCTTTACAGCTATTGTTTGGAATGTCTCTCACAGCCTCTTGGATATTCCTTTTCCCTTTCTTTTGTTTTGGGTTCTTTGTTATGTAAGTTCCATGTCTGTCTTTCCTGATAACTATTCTGTCACTTTGCTGGAGCACATTTTCCAGTTTTTAACTGAGAAAGGGTACATGGCAGGTAAATTGGCTGATACTTTTCATAACAAAGTTATTTAAGTCTTTGACTCTAATTATGATACTGACATTTTAGTTCACAGTAAAATTCTAGGCTGTACATCATTTTCCCTTAGAATTATTAAATCATTGCTTTGTTGTCTCCTAGCTTTCAGTTTTGAGGTTGGTGCAATTTTGATTCTTGGTTCTTTTTATGAATCCTCTCTCTGGAAACTTTTAGAATCTACTTTGTCCTTATAGTTCTAAATTTTTAAGGTTATATGTCTGAGGTTCATGTAATATGAACCCATGAGAAATTTTCATATATTATTTCTTTGATGATTTCACTCTGTTTTCCATGTTCTCTCTTATTTTTGAATTCCAGCTATTTGAACATTGGACTTTTTGGGCTAGTCTTTTAGTTTTATTGCCTTTTCTCTGTTTTCCCATTTCTTTGTCTTTTTCTGCATTTGGGGAGCTTTCTTCAGTATTATCTTCTAAATCTTCTTTTGAGTTTGCATTGTCTCCATCATACTATTTCTAAGAGGTTTTTTTTGCATGTTTTTATTGGTTTGTTTTGCATTGTCCCTTTAAAAATAATGTCCTGTTCTTGTTTCAAGGATGCAGTCAGTATGGTCCCTCTGAGTATTAAATACAGTTTTTTCTTCTGAAGTTTTTCTTAAATATTCATGGTTCCTGTCTCTGCTTTTTGTGCTCTTTTTGTCTTATATGTATGTATTTTTTGGCTTTGCACAAAACTATTTTATTTGATATCTTTGCCTGTAGAACCTTCTTACATTTAAGAGACAGGTGTCTCAGCCATATGTTAGGAAGCCTGAAAGGGACAGGATTGGGTCACAGATTCAAACTTCCACCAGTGCCCTTCATGGTTTCCTCATCAGTGGCTAAGCCAAAACTGCCCTTCACATCTCACGTCTCAGCTGCTCAGGGAAGACCAGTTCTTCATTACTTATAGGATGAAATCTAATGGAATTTATAACAACCAGCCAATTGGTAAGGGGAGGCATGACAGTGACAATCCCTCACTTCTTGGCTGACAAATACAGTTTCTAGATGTAGGGCAGCTGGGTGGATGGGGCTGTCCAGATCAGCCAGGGTCAGGGGCCGCCTCCGGGTGCACTGCAGCATCTCCAGGTCTATGGCCTGCCTGTAGGGGTCCAAGCTCCTGTGCGGACACCCACTTCCTCACTTCAGGTGGCCCGACTGTGGTGATGCTGAACATGGGTGGAGCTGTGCACCTTAGGTAGCCAGAGATGGGTTCCTTGTGGCCCTCTTCTATGTGAGGGAACAATGGAAAGTCAGAACAATGGAAGGTCAAAGTTTTCAGGCACGGTGCACCTTGGTGTCTTCCTGCAAGACATCCTTTCCATGTCCTGAACTGCTTCTACCGGATCCAGAAGAGGGGAAAGCTCAAGCGACCTGTCACGGAAGGACCTAGAAGTCCTTGTTTTATATTTGTCTTTCAAATTAGATGCACTTGTCAAATGTTTGGTGGGACAGGAAGAAGCTATACGACCACTGTCGGATCGGGTGAGGCGCATTCGTCGCAGGCCTTCGTGTCGGGCCATGTGCTGGGCATCTGCCTTTAGGGTCCTTCCTCGTGTCAGCTGCTTCAGGCATTTACTCTCGAGCTGCTCACATGCCCAGAAAGCTCGTGCGACTGCCAGGTGGATGGTGGCATTCTGGTTTCAGGGCAGAGGATAATGCTTTGGGATTTCGATATGCAGCGTTAACCTTGCATTTCATCTCCCTTTTTCAGGGTGATATTCTTGTTTCAGCGTGTCTGGTGTTTCTTATCTTAGGGACATTTTTCCTCAGGCCTCTTGCGTCCTGTCAGATTGGGGAGGGGCAGTTCCTGGCCTCACAGAGTTGGGGAGGGATGGGGATTTAAGGGTCTAAATCTTACTAAACAAACCTTCAGCTGCTCTGCTTTTAGTCCCACGCTTACCCCTACGTCAGGAGGTGCAGGGAGCTTCCTGCTGATTCTCGAGCCGTTGGGAGTTCTGGGACCTGAACCACCTTCCCTCCTGGTTTTCTCTAATGTCGGCGTGAGGTTCAGTTCTGTGTTCTGACAAGTCAGACAAAAGCTTCCAGCTTCCAAAATGTGTTGATCTTGTAGTCTCTCCTTTTTGTTATCTTAATGGATCTGCCCTTAAAGAAAAAAAATGCTCTTTACTGTCATTTCAGTGGTGTCTGGGGAGGCAGTAGAAGCTGAGCTGATGCATGTATTGAAGTTGTAATTTTAAAACAGAAGTTTCATGATATGCTTTTTTTTTTTTTTTGTGAGGGCATCTCTCATATTTATTGATCAAATGGTTGTTAACAACAAAAGAATTCTGTATAGGGGAGTCAATGCTCAATGCACAATCATTAATCCACCCCGAGCCTAATTCTCGTCAGTCTCCAATCTTCTGAGGCATAACAAACAACTTCTTACATGGAGGACAAGTTCTTACATAGTGAGTAAGTTCTTACATGGCGAACAGTGCAAGGGCAGTCATCACAGAAGCTTTCGGTTTTGATCACGCATCATGAACTATAAACAATCAGGTCAATTATGATTATTCGTTTGATTTTTATACTTGATTTATATGTGGATCCCACATTTCTCCCTTTATTATTATTATTATTATTATTTTTAATAAAATGCTGAAGTGGCAGGTAGATGTAAGATAAAGGTAGAAAACTTAGTTTAGTGCTGTAAGAGGGCAAATGTAGATGATCAGGTCTGTGCCTATAGACTAAGTATTAATCCAAGCTAGACAAGGGCAACAAAACATCCACGTATGCAGAAGATTTCTCTCAGAACAGGGGGTGTGAGGTTCTAAGCCTCACCTCTGTTGAGCCCCAATTTCTCGCCTGATGGCCCCCCTGCGACTGTGCCTGTCTTAGGTTGTTCCTCCCTTGAGGAATCTTACCCGTCTCTGGCTAACCAGTCATCTTCCGGGGCCATACAGGGAAATGTGAAGTTGGTAAGTGAGAGAGAAGCCTTATTGTTTGACAAGGTTAGCTTTTTACTTCTTTGCATATTTATGCCCTGTGGCTTCTATGCCCAGCATTTGTCTTGAGGTATCTTTACCACTTGGAGGAATTATAATACTCAGTAAATTCGATATGAGGCACAAATTCTATTTAAGGGTTGTAATTAGGAAGGAAGAAGAAAAGCTATAGAGGTAGCAGACGGAAGAAAACATGGGAAGACTGATTATTTCTTTGACATATCTTCTTGTAGAGTAACTTCAGCATGTATAGGTTTTAAACTACTAGTTAAATTGCGTACACACATTAACATAATAGGAATACAGTTACATAACCAAAGCAGATCTATAATTACCAGCCATCTCCAGTGAAGCCAAGAAAACCAGTTAGGCACCCTGGGCATTTGTGAAAATTTGTCTATGATATGATGGATATTGTCCAACTGTACTTGAACAGTCTGAGAGAACTCAGACAAATTAAAACAGCCCATTCCTGGGAAGTGTTCACATCCCATATGTTCTTTTAACAGTAGATAGTCTGTAGTTGTAAGACTTTGGAGCGCTACAACTTGCACTTCTCCTAATTCTTGGTTGAGTTCCAACAGTGTAGATCCAGTCAAATTTGTTGTCTTACTGTATGCACAGGCCAGCTTAGATATCTCATGATATGCTTTTTAATGGAAAAAAGTCAAACAAAAAATGCATGGATAGCATAGTCAAAAGTTTTAACATTGATTATCTTTGAGTGGTAGACTTAAAAGTATTTTATATATTTTTTATCCTCCCTATATATTTTATTATTTAGGATGATAAATTCATTACTTATAAAATAAAGAAAGTAAAGAATATGACACCTACTGTATTACTTTTTAGCTTACGTTTGCTTCTTGGGAAGGAAAAACATCCAGTACCTTTTCTCTAGGGGCAAACTATGCTTAGAGTCTAGGGTCATCTAAGAAGCAGAGTATTTGGTGATCTGAAGTCTAGGATATTTAACTACTTTCAACCGCGAAGTGCTTCATTTTGAAATATGTGGTGGTGTAACCAACATCTCACTGTGTCTTTTTTCCACACATAAAAATACAGGAAAAATGTATGAGGGCTTAAATTTCAATTTTAATCTTTAGTGTGTGTACCATGCTCACAGTTGAGAAATAGTAGCATTATTTATCTGCTGTTATTGTGTGAAACACTCTTGCACATATGTTAACTAACTGAATGGCTGCACAGATACACTGGCTGGCTGTGAATGGGCGGACAGAACTTCTCCATGACCTCGTACAACACGTCAGTGACGTCGATGTGGAGGATGCGATGGGGCAGACAGCGCTGCATGTGGCCTGCCAGAATGGTCACAAGACGGTAAATTCCCCCATGAGGACTTTAAGTTGCATGTGTTTATTTTTGAAAACTTTGACTTCATGAAACATTTTCACTGTATGTAATTGAGAGCATGAAGCATCATAGTGAAATATAACATTGTTTGCATCATATAGACTCCTAATTAATATATTCTATGTGGATAAAAGGAATAGAAAATAATGCTATTAAATCTGTTTAAAATATTTGTGATTTAGATTTCATTTTTATTTTTGATTCATAGATTTTGATACATGAGTATACTAGAATTTTAAGTGTATATTCATATATAATTTTAAGTTATGTTTATTCTGTTCTCAGTTTATTGAATGGCTCATTTTTTATTTTTTACCATTAAGCTTCATTTATTGGTACTAGTGAAAAAAGTGAGCACTGACATTACTCTCATAGTTCCACTTTGATTATCCTATTTTCCTACTGTTGCGGGATATGGTACAAGTATAGTGTGACAGCGGTTTTCTTTCTTACTTCAGTTTTCTATAATGGTTTATTTGGTTTATGGCAATGTTTTCCAGTTATTCCTGTGTGCAAACATTTGGCTTTTAAAATTACTAGTAGTTTTCTCTCTTATGAGGAGAATTTTCTGCCTTATATAAAGATTGTTAGCTTAAGATTTCAGATTGAATTACTGCTTTGCTGTAAGTTCCTATTCTGGTTTCTATTTTTTCACATTTAACATTATCAGTAATAGAATTTTATTTATTTACTTGCTAATCATAGCAATAACAATAAAAACCAACCAAAACCAAAAAATCAGTGACTGTAAAAACATAGAAGTTTGTTTAATTGTTTTGGATGTATTCTCTCTGAGTCTTTTTGTATATATTCTCTCTTTGGGAGAATTCCTAGTGGAATCTGGATTTCCATCTCTGCAAATAGTTTTTTCCTACCCTGGGTTCAGGATGTATAATTCTTCATGTTTAGATGCTTTCTTAATTCTTAATTTATAGACTATTACACTTCTTAAAGATAGTGAGCCCAAGGTTGACACTGTCTTATGTTTAATAAGAGTTGGATGAAAGGCCCTCCTTTTATGCAACTCTTATTATAGTAGTATTTTTCTTCCCTGGTCTGAATACCAATGTTCATTAAAATTTTTTTTTTGTCTTTTATCATCTGAAAACTAACCCAGTTGTTCAAGGAGTGTTCCTTCTCATTAGTTTTTACTTTCTCAGAGTCAACACTATTAGGTTTAAAAAGTACTCCATGTGAAAATAAAAATTATCTGAAATGTCCTAATTTTGAATGGCCTAGGTTTTTAAGCAGCCTTTTGCGTATTAGAGAATGAGTCCTGTTGGTAGCCCCTGTAGGACAGAAAAGCACCTACTTTAAGATAAACGCTCTCTGCTGTAACGGATGAGTGGAATGTCATTCACGAAGACTGCAGACCCTTTGTGGTGCCCAGGGACTTGTATAGGTAAACACTGGAATTCAGATTAGAAATGGTCTACAGAAGCTAATTTTAGTTGCCTTGAGCCAGTGAAGAAGCAAGAATTACTAAGAAAACGTTGGTTTAAAACATGTGCATCACAGGCTGCCTTGAAATTTAGAATTGCCTTCTGAAGTTATTGGAGGTAGTTAGTGTAATATGCTCCATATGGTTTACAACCTAAAGCAGGTGTGGTAAAGAAAGAGAAGTCCTCATGGTTAAATGCCTTTGAAGAATTGTATTAGAAGATTTATAGAGGCACTGACTTCACTTGGGTGAAGAGTTTCTCAGAGTGAGGTTTTGCAGATACTGTAGAGCAGGGAGGGCACAAAAGGCTGTGTGGGTTTGTGGTTGATTGTATTGGTGAGTGAGATTCCATTCTGTCACAGTTGGTCAGTTACAGTTATCGGCCAGAGTCATGTTTAGCACCGAGCTTTCTGAGTCGTCATATACATTAAAACAAAAATAATAATAAACTTTATTTTTAAAGCAATTTTAGCTTCAGAGCAAAATTGAGCTTAAAGTACAGAGTTTCCATAAACCCTCTGCCCCACATTTATACAGCCTCCCCACCATCAACATCCCGCAATGATACATTTGTTAAAATTAATGAACCTGCATTGACACATCAACAATACCCAAGGTCCGTTGTTTACATTAGGGTTCATTCTTGGTGTTGTACATTCTACATGTTTGGACAAATGCGTGATGACATCATTGTAGTATCATACAGAGTAGTTTCAGGGGTGTAAAAATCCTCTGTGCTCTACCTACTCATCCCTCCCTTTCCCAGTCCTTGACAACCACTGATTCATTATATACATTTTTAAACCTTCAGTTTGGGCATGAAGGAATCTTGAAAAATTAGTCTCTCCTAGGCTCCAGACTGAATTATGCCTGTACCAGTCTGTGCAGAGAGTTGTGCAGGTATTATCTGCGTCTTGTGACAGGCGTGTTGGTGTGTTTTCTGGGACATGCTCAGATCTAGTGGGTGGGCACGTCCTTTTACCTTGAGCTGGGCTGTGAGGGGTGATAGGTGATTATAGGGTAGGGATTGTTGGTTTCTTTTTAACCCTTGGTGTGTCTTGCTGTAAACTGAGCACTTTAAATTGAGTCCAAAATACTTTGTAGGTGTCCTAGTGACTTACGTTGGTGGCAAGTGAAAATTGCCTTTTCCTCGCCTCAGAGTAGCCAGTTCTTGAATAAACTCATTAAAACTGTGTCTGTGCAGACATATACCAGTGCAGATAGGTTTCAAGTTTTATTTTTAAGCTTAAAAGCTTGCAGATTGATTATATATGTTTTATAGAATAGAATATAAAACCTTAAAGGGGGAAAGAAAGTCTATTTTAAGATAGTCTTAAAAAGATAACAGCTTTTTTCAAATTAAAGAGGCAGATATGATAAAGAAATCCTCTGAACTTTACCTTCTCATCTCATTCTAGAGTAAATCTCAGGAGTGGTGCATGGGAAGATTTTGAGCACCTGGCTCAAGAGTGCTAAAGCTTTGTAGAATTTATGATTGAATACTATATTCTTTGAGGACAGGAAATGCTTGTCATATTGACATTACTTTTCTAGAGATATAAGATTTGGAAGGAAGATTAATCTTTGCCATGATTTCATATATATGCGTCTGTTTAGTCAGAGGTAAACCAAGATAAAGGTCTTACCCTCTTGTTGGAAGGAAGTGGTTTTGGCAGTTGAACAGTGCATTCTGACCATTTTTGCCCTTGCAGCATAGCAGCATTATGATTTTAACCTACTTCTATTCTTGTTTGAAAATGATGGGATGGAAGGAATGATCACAACAACTTAATTTTTTGTAACTTTCCTTAGGTCAACTATTACTGGCTGTACAATATCAATTATGGTTTGTCTTTTGGTATTATTAATTGAAAAATACTAGAGTTTGCTTATTCAGCTGGCTTATATAATGTTTGGCAATTTTTTCTTCCCTTGCTTTTATCTCCCTCCTAAGGTATATTCTGTGTAGTGATTATATAAGTAAGGAAAGTGTTGGTAACACTTTGGAAGATACTTCAGAGCAGTAATAGTATTGGTACTATTACTGAAATTATTAATATGGATGATGTGATTCTGCAGGAAAAGTACAGAGAGTACTATTAGGATCCTTATTCATTTACTCCTGTGCAATAAGCCACACCCAATATGTTTTTTTTAAAATTTCATTGGTAAAAAGTATGGTAAAACCTAATATGCTACCTAGGTGTAATTGACTCCAATTTCTTTTTTTTGGCCGTAAGTTGAACTTACTTTTTGGTAAATTTTTCTTTGTCACTGGTTCTTTTTAAGATTTATTAATGTGTTGAATTGCCACAATGGTGGATTACATTTTTCTGGAATACCATGGATTTAGAAACTCTAGAGAACTGTCAAATTGTTGAATCTCAGTTTATGTAATAGTACACAGCAGGATTAGTTTGTAGACTAATTTCAATTCACTTAAAAGAGACATTTTATTTTTATCAGAATAAACTTTATATTGCTGAATTTTTATAGACGAAGTTTCACAAACAATGTAAAATGATAGTTGAACCCTGCTTTGAGTAGATTTAAGGTCCTGAAACTTTACAACAGTTATCACTGGTATTATAGACCACCTTTCTTAGAACAGACTGCATATTTTACTGATACTGCAGGCTTGTTACAGAACGGGGCTCAACTGACTGTGTACAGTCAACTCTCTTGATATCTTTAGCCAGCTTCCAAGCTTACCATCCTGAGAATTACAGGCCAGCCATACAAATTTAATTGAAAGCTTGCAAAAATATTTGTTGGATTCAGTCTTGAGGCATAAAAGTAGATAGGTTACATTTTTGGATTGTATTTTTAGGTTCAGAGTAATTTTATTTATTCTAATGTTAGAATTCTCTTTTAATCATTTCTGGGAAATGTGAGCAAATAATAGAAAGTTCTCCCATTACTGTGATTTTTCTAATGAAACTGGACAATACTGATTTTTTGCTAGCTATTGTGTGAGAGTTCAAAGCCTCAATAGGTGACAGGTTTAGGAGGACGGGTTTCCTGAGAAGACCTATATAAAACGGTCAGTGATCAGCGAGTTGGCCATTTTTCTTAGTGCATAAGTTATTTGTGCATTGCTGTTGAGTCATGTCATCAGTTAATTTTTACTGAAAGATAAAAATATTTTTGTTGTTGTTTTGTCTTTTAGCAAATGGTAATACCACAACTCAGATTTTTACTTGTAGTTTTAATATTGAGTATCTTTCCCTTCTACTTTGGTCAGTGTTGTTCAGAAGGTTGACATGACAGAGTAGAGCTGCCTTGGAGTTCTTGCTTCATAATTTATTAGTGTATCGGGCACAGGTGGTCTTGGTTAGGCACTGCCTTCAATTAAATGACTTTTGAGATTGACTCAAACATTAACTATGCACATTAGTTTTCCATTCAGGATATTGTTTTATCACTTGAAAGGTCATGAAGTCTGTTGAAAATGTGGTGTTTCTTCTTAAGGATTTCTTGAGGGCTGTATGAAAATCCCCTCTCACTGCCTTTCTTCCAAGGCTCCTTCCCAGCAGTTTCTTACTCTGTAAGGAGGGAGACCGCCATTGTAGATTATCTAGGAATCGGACAATTGCTTTTCTCTTTTTTAAGCGGGTCAGGGTTGGACAAGGGAATTTCAAGTTCTGGATTATTTTAAAAGCATATTTTGGTGATCTGAATTAGGCATATAAATTTCAGTTCAGTGTAGTTCTTAAAATTATGTATGTTGTGTTAACTTGAAAAATGTACGTAATCAGCCATTATTCATAGATACTTATATTGGTACACCATTACATGTTTGTACTTGCTTAATTGTAAGCTGTTAAGCTTAATTTTTGCAAGTAAACAAGAAGCCATAAAGTGAAGCCGAAGAATTTATGATCGCTATAAATAACAATTATATATTTTTTGGATTTCATGGCTTACAGTTTGTTAAACACGGTGAAGTTTTCCCAGAAATACTTGTGTGTAGGGGTTTAGGGGTGAGAAATGTGCCAAAACAAATTGAATCCAAATCTGTCCTAGAGAATCCTGGCAATTTTTCTGGTTAGTGCTAATCACCATCTAGCTACTACATATATTTTTATGTCTTTTGTCTTGGTCAATTGACAAAAATTGAAATTTTTGTTGAAGAGATGGAATGGACCAGTCAAATGCAGTACCACTTTGACCAGCTTTTTCTGCCACACTTTGAATTTCTGAATGTTTGTCATGTTTTTCTTTTACACCCTTGAAGGGGAGTGTACTTTTTTTTTTCCAGATTCTCCTTTATTGAAGTATTGTTGAAATACATTATTATATTAGTTTCTTGTATACAGTGTAGTGATTTGACAATTACATTATGAGATGCTCACTCTGCTAAGTGTAGTTACCGTTTGTTATCATACAAAGTTAACAATATGATTCACTATATTCCCTGTATCCCTGTGACTTAGTTATTTCATATTTGGAAATTTGTACCTCTTTATCCCCTTTACGTATTTTGCTCATCCCCCCACACTCCTCCCCTGTGGCAACCACCAGTTTATTCTCTGTATTTATGAGTCTATTTCTGGTTTTTTTATTGGTTTTGTTTTTAGATTCCACATATCAGGGAAGTCATATGGTATTTTTCCTTCTCTATCTGACTTACTTCACTTAGCATAATACCCTCTTGGTCCATTTATGATGTCAGAAATGGCAAAATTTCACTTTTTTATTGCTGAGAATAATATTCCACTGTGTGTATATATGTATATACACACATACACACCACACCTTCTTTATCCAGTCATCTGTCAATGGATTCTTAGGTAGCTTCCATATCTTGGCTACTGTAAATGGAGTGTATATTGTAATAGTATTGATTCTTAAAAAGGTCTAATCTGATTGATTTTTATCTATTGTTGAAAATTTCTGCTTTTTACAGTCCATAGGGATTTTAGTAGTTGAACTCAGAATTTATTCTCTTTAATTATGTTTTGCCTTATGCCTCTGTACAATTTAAAATCTTCTGGTAGTATTGTTTCTTCAAGAACTTCTATGTATTTATTTTAATAAATACTCACTTTCCTCCACCTAATTTTTACTAGTTTCAAAGTTATTTTACCCTTTATGTACATATAAGTAGTTCAGTTTTTAGAAAAAACCTGTGATTTAGGGTATCTCACTTACTGCTCCTTCTCTGTTATGCCAATTAATTGATCATTGAATTCTGCATTATTGTTTCTCCTCCTGTTTTAAAGCTTTTACAAAAAGAATCTGCAAACTTCTCCGAAGCGGGGAATTTCTTCATGTCTCTTGTGTCCCGTCTCCAGTATTCTGGATTCTGCATCTCCTGTGTATCTCCTCATTTTGGAGGAGGAGAGGCTCCAGTAGCTTCTCGAGAAAAGGTGCACTGGTGTAGTTTTTTTTCAAAATATTGCATAGCTGAGCATATTTCTTATTTAAAACCATATAATTGAATGATAGTGTGGTTGGCTAGCTATTTGGAATCATTTAACTTAGAATTTTGAAGGCATTTCACCTTTTTAGATTCGAGTATTGCTGTTGAGAAAATTAATGCCAACTGACTTCTGTTTCTCTCTGGAACGTTGTATCTCCAGGAATATGAAACTCGACTTTGATAGGACTTGTTCCCGGTGTTGTATTAGACTGGGCACTCGGCGAGCCTTATGAATCTGGCAGGACATGTCCTTCAGTTTTGGGAAACTTTTTGTTGTTGTTTTTTGATTACTTTCTTTTGGTCTCCATCTTGCTTCATTTTCTTTATTGTTGATTTCTACAGTATGTCTCCCTGAATCGACCTACTGATTTTCTTGTTTTTCCTATTTGGTCTGTTTTACTTTCTTACAGAGTTTTTCAACATCTTTCCAAACATCCGTCGAGTTTTTTTTTCTTCTATCATGTTTTAACTTCTTATTCTCTGAATATTCTCCTGCCAGCCTCTTGTTCTTGTCTCATGGATGTAATTTCTTTCCTCTCTGAAGGTATCAGTTACTTTTCTAATTCTTACTGTTGTTTCCTCTGGTTCCCTTTTTTATCTTCACTTTTCTGACTTCCTTTTACTGTTCATTTTAACCTTTGTATTTCGGGTTGGATGCCTGCTTCAGTCTCGTACACGCCGTCTGCCCGTCCTGTGCAGCGGCGAGGCCCTGAAACGCTGGCTGGGAGCCGGTGTACACGGGCCGAGTCTGGCGTGCGACGCGCCACGGTTTCTCCGTATCAGCACTAGTGGCATTTGGGGCCCGAAAATTCTTCGTGGCAGGGGCTGTCTGCGTGTCATGGGATGTTTAGACCTGTCCCCTGGCCTCCGCGCACTAGTTTCCAGCTCCATCATCCCTTCCTCAGTCATTGGGAAAAAAAAAAAATCTCCCCGCATTGCCGAATGCGCCCTGGGGACCGCGGAGCTCTCCCGCCGCAGCGCAGGAGTGCCGGGGGCTGTGGGCGCCCCTCTGGGGCCGGTCCCCTGAGAGGAGGCTTCCCTGTCCTTCTGCTTGAGGCTGCGAGATGGGCCGCTGGGTGCCCGGAGCCCCGCCGAGCACGGGGCGCGAGGTCGCCGCCCCTGGTTGATGTCAGCGCGGCTCCGCATCCCTGCTCATCTGTGCTGCTTGCTGGCCGGTCCCGAGCCTCCGTCTTCCCTTTGTCCAGAGAATAAACCGGAGACGGTACAGGGAGAGAGTGGCTACTATCCGGCTGTTTCTTTCAGAGGCTGCCAACTTGTACCCCGGTTTTTAGCCCTGGGTACTTGCCGTTCCTGGTCTGTGTGGTCTGCGGCGAGGCCCGGGCTGGCTGTTCCTGGAGTCCCCGTTTGCAGGCACTTGGACCTCACTTTGTTTCACCTGCTGAGCCGGTTCTAGTCTATTTGGTGGCGGTTTTCCCAGAATTTACTTAGCATTCTGTTGGATTCTTCCCTGTTTTTCCTCATGGGCTTACAGTCTTACTGTTTTATAGAGATTGTAGTATGTTTTCAAGCAACAATGAAGATTGAACATGTGTGCATTCCAGAAATAATGTTGAAAGTCTAATTCCCAAAACTTTTAAAAGTTTTTACGTGTTTTCTTCCTTTCTATAGGAGAACTCAAGTGACGGCCATAGGCATAAAACCAGAAAAGATTATCTTTTTAAAGGTTTGCAGGCAAGCCTCACCCTATCTAGTTATCAGATATGTACTTTCAGGGTTCTGCATTAGCTAACTTTCCCTTACAGGGTCAGACGATTGCAGAAACGGGGCTTAGGAGACACAGTATGTATGAATGACTATCAGAGAAAAGGAGTCAGTATTGGCTACCGCTAAAAGCAAAAGGACTTCTTAGTTTTTTAATACTTTTTAAAATAATTACATTCTTTGATCTTGAAAAAGTTATAACTCTGGTATCTTTTAAGAGGCAAAAAGTTCTGGTTTTAAATTCAAATATCTAGCGCTGCACCGTCCAGTTTGTTAATTACATGTGGCTATTTAAATTTAATTATAATAAAAGCAAAATAAAAAATTCTGTTCCTTTGTATTAGCCACATTCTGAGTCCTTGGAGAGTACATGTGTCAGCGATTTTCCAGAGCCTTCCTAGGTTCACACACTTTTTATTATACTGATTATTCCACATATTGGAAGTGCCTGAGAGACTCAGAGAGCGCACCAAAGAGTGGGCTTGTTTAGCCATTGTAATTTTCATATTCCTATTCGTTCTTCTTTAAAGCTTCAAGTTGTTGCAAGAACTTTCCTTGTATGAATTAAATTGTGATAATTGTGTGTTTGTTTGGCATCTTTGACTTTACCTTTAATTGTTTCTTTTGCCCCCAGACAGTGCAGTGCTTGCTGGACAGTGGTGCTGATATTAACAGGCCAAATGTATCAGGAGCCACTCCATTGTACTTCGCTTGCAGGTATGATACTTCATATTTCCAGATGCTACCATTACAGAATGTGGCATATCTATTGTATTTCCAAACACAAACATTTCTGATATTTCTGAAGTGCTTGTTTTCCCACAAATACTGCTACTTTTTAAGATGAAGTATAGCATTATGGTTCTGTTATTTGACTGCATGAGGAAAATTATTTTCCATCGTATTGCCAGCGTTTTTTGTATTTTATAGGTGGGAACTTTTGATTTACTTGATTATTCAAATTTTAGACTGATTACTTAATAAGTAATAACAAAGACATATCAATAATCCAGTAATTTCCATACTTTTCTTTATTTAACCAGGTCAGTTCCAATGGGATAAGCTTTTAAGTTATGTTTTGGCCCAGAGCCATGGTTTTGCTTTCTCTGGATTTGTAACCTTTAGAAAAATTCTTGAATCACTCATGCTAGATATTAAGTTATGCATTATTTTTGGATTTCTGTCTTGATTCATTTTCTTGAAGTATATGTTTTGTTCATTGATTCCTTCATGTAATAAACATTTAGTTAGCACTTACTATGTGCTGTACGTGTACATTATTTATGCAGTAATGATACAGTAATAAACAAACCTCAGTCTTTAAACAGCCAACAATGTAATAATTATATACATATACCTTTCTGTCATACCACATATAAACATACATGCACACACATAACATTCAAACACACACATGATATGTTATATAAGTGTAGTCTACAGTTGGAGCAGTTCACAATACACTAGTGAGTATTCTCTTTGATTTAGATTTTATGAATTGCAATATTTAAGTTCTTAAGTTAGGATATAGAGCTCTGTAGGAAGCTCATCTTTTATCCTTTCTATTATATATTATTTTATTGGAGGTTTGTGTTAGACTGAAAGACCTGCTTTTCCTCTTATTTAGCTACTCTTTTGGATCTCCAGTGTTACTTTGTTCAGACTAATTCCAGTCGTCACTGAACAACCTTTTATCAGACTACAGGGACTCTGGATCTCTAGACTTCTTGATCCTATCTGAATCTAGCCATTTTCTTACATTATACTTAGGATTCTGTTTCTTGGTTAGAAAACCAGTTCTTCCCATAGTGTCCTGCATTTATGAATAATATCATTGTTTGATTCCCTGAAATCATACCCTACCTTGAGGGGATTATCTCTAGATCAGGCCTTTCTTTGAAGCTTCAGATTTGAATGGCCACCTGCCTGCTTTACGTCATCACTTGCAAGTCTCAGAATCTCAGTTGTCATTATGTCTAAAAATTAGCTTCTGATTTTTCTTTTCAAATCTTTCCTTCAGTTTTTCTCATCTCAGTGATTAAAACCCTTATCCTTCTGGTGATTTAAACCTGTATCGGTTTTTTTTATTTCTCTCTCTCTCGACTTGGAATTTATTATTAAGTTCTGTAAATTCTGCCTGCACAGTATATTCTGAGTCTCATAACTTCTGTCCAGTTGACTGAGGCCACCTTAGTTATGTTGTCAGGTCTTGCCCATGGTCCTTAGAGGCCTCCTCACTGGTCTTCCGGATTCCTCGTATTTCTCTCCCATCTGTTCTTTCGTCAGCAGCCAAACTGATGTTTAAAAAAAAAATGAATGAGCTGTGTCACTTTGTGTTTAAGCTTTGTATTTTAAAACCTTTCAGTGCCTCTTTGTTGCATGCAGATAAAATCCGAGCGCCCCCTACGGCTACGAGCCCGGCATGGCCTGACCACACTTCCGCGCTCAGTGTGCTTCTGCCATGTTGGGTCTCTGGGTTCCCCGAACACAGCCGACTCTAGCAGGCTCTCTCTGTGCTCTTCGTTTGGCTTGAAGGGCTGTTCCCAGGCATTTATGAGGCTACTCCTTCATGTCACTGCTTAACGTTTACTTTTTTTTTTTTACTTTTTAGGAAGGCAATTCCTGACCCATCTAAGTAGGTTCTCCCCAGATTTCCTGTCACAGTATCATATTTCCTTCATAGCACTTTGTATTTTGTAATTGTTTATGTACTTGTTTATAGTGTGTCCCTCCTACTAGACTGAAAGTTAATGAAAGCAAGAATTTTATTTTATTCACTACTTTGTATTCAATGTGTAGCACAGTGCTTTGTGCTTACATGCTTAGTAAATGTTTTTGAATGAATGAATCACTGTAATTACATGTTTAAAAAGAATCTTATGTAAAACAATGCCATGTATAATAGTAAAATATAGGTATATCAGTATTTATAAAATTGATATGTTCATCTAGTTAGTCTGAACATAGGAATATTGTAAAATAATTTTTTTAGAAGTACTTGCTGCTATTATTATATTCCCATAATTAAGTTTTAACATAGGAAACATTAGCTCTCTTTGAACAAAGATGGGAAAGCAAATCTGATTAAAATTGAAAATAGAAAATAAACATCATTTTAGCAGGATGATCGTTATGGAGCATGATATATTTCTGTAAACAAATTTTAATTGTTTTCTTGATATCTAGATATAGGTATACATTAAAAATACAAATTATTCCCACCATATTATCTCTGATAAATGAAAGGGAAAGGAATGTGGAGAAATAGAACAAGTTGTCCCTGCAGACATTATAGGGCTCTAAGATAAAAAGCTGAACTTAATGTTAGTTTTTATTGACTGAGAGGTATTACTAGATATATCATCATGTGCCTTATTCAAAGATCAACTACAATAACTTCAAAAATTTTTTTGAAGTAAATTTAAAAAGTAGTAAGATATGTAGGAGAAAAAACCTGGGTTTTGGAGGCAGCATTCAATTCTTGGCCCCAAAGCCATGCAACTGTTCAGTCAGGTTTCTTGACCTCTGCTTGATTTCTTTGTGAAGTGGAAATGCTGATACCTACTGTGGGACAGTGGAAGTTCTGTGGCCAGGATCCTATCTGACCCTGAACTGCTTGAAGGTGTAACTGACCTGCTGCTAGGCTAATGCATTTACACCAGTAGGCAGTGAGCTGTTATTGATCGAGTCACTATATAAACTGGGTGGAGGCAGAGACGAAGGAGGCTTGCAGCCCTGCAGACTGCTGGATGCTGACGGGATTCTAGTGCTCGGCCTCCCGCCGTGAGAGGAAAGCCAGTGTAGACCCTTTCACCCAGGAACATTCTGTTGTCATTTCTCAGTCTCACCGAATCCATAGTGAACTTGCTCAGGGTTGAAGCAGGACACCCCAGGCAAGACACCTGCCCTGTGGGGCTGTAGTGAGAATCGAATGAGTCCGTTTGTGTCAAGTGTCCTGCAGAGTGTTTTCATTTAGTGGTTGGTAAGCGCACACTAAGTTCTGCCACTTTTCCACCACCCAGTAAGCACACGGCTGCATTGTCACCATTCGGTTTCATTGCTATACAGGGTGTTCTTTCTAAGAACAGTGATTCTTCTCCTACCATACAGACCCTTTCGTTGTTCCTTTGTATTACTTCTGTTCTAATTCTGAGCAGTACTGAAGAATGTAGTGTTTCTGTGAGTAGATCATTTTCAGACTGATTTTACCTAAAATTATGACAGGAACTATTACCCAGGTACTTTGCTTGCCTAGGTATTTTGCACAAGATGTTGTAATTCATTTTCTTTTATGTGTACTATAGGCACACATTGGTACTACTCTTCCTCATCTTTAGACACTTTTGTTTTCAGGACTTTATGTGTTATCTATAGATGCTTCAAGTCCATAAATTACTAGAATAGTTGAATATTACGTCATAATGCTTCCCATTCCCTTAGCTGGGTTCTTCAAATAAAGGTTTGGATGTGTAATGATTTTCAAGTATTTTCTATCTACAGATAACTTTTGTTGTATTAGGAAAAGCAGGGTTTAGCTGGGGTCATGTAGATACAGTGAATTAGGTGAGATTTTAGCGGTCTGTAATAGAGTGAGAAAGAGTAAGATTCTGAACATGGATTTTTAGCTACTGCTAAGCAACTCAAAGTCAAAGTAGCCATGTAAAACAGCCACAGAGGCAAAACTGTAAACTTTTAGAATATGAAAGGACCATTAGAAAATATGGTCTCTTTCATAAACAATTCCAAAAAAGATTGCAGTATATATACTCTATGTACTTTAGCCAAGTTTTCAAATCATATTGCTGGAAAAGCCTAAAGGTAGGAGACTGAAAGTATTTGAGAAATAAGTTCTAAGTGTTTCTAAAACACTATAGATTTCTTATTAGTTAAATCTTTGGTGGCTTTTTAGTTTCCAGAAAATATATTGGCATTTCCTTGAAGGGAGTGTTAGCTCAATGTAAAAAATAGTAAGTTCATTGGAAAGAATAATTATCCATTGAGGAAAGTTCTGCAGTTATTTGAACTGAAGTCTTTTACGCGACACCCTGAGTAGTCTGCTGTCGAATCCTCCTAGGCCCTCGCAGCAACTATAGGGAGGCGCTCGCGGCACTGAGCAGCTTGCTTAGGTTTTCTGTATTATTAGCTGTTGTTTCTTGCTTTTATTTTTGAAGTGAAATGTCACCTGATCATAGATAAGATTTTAATGCAGTTTTAGAACTCCTGCTTTCTGATAGTGTCATAGTGTTATTTCTTTTTCTTAAAGCGAGTTATCCTTTTTGTTCTTCATGGTACAAAATTAATTGTTTTGAGGCTGTTTTTAAAAAGCACATGTATTGAATGGCGTCCCGTTTGTACATGGTGATCCTGCCTGTTCATACAGTGCGATTCCCATCATAGTGTTCTCCCAGCACACATCCCCTTGCACCTTACACCATCTTCTCCTAAGTTATTCACTCTTGAGGGCGAACTCTGTGTTCATGCATCTTGGTGCAGCAGTATGATATAGGTGAAGGATTTTGGAATCAGACTGTTTTGGATTCAAATTCTACTCTGGTATGTAACTGTTGGTCTTGAGTGACTCCATTACACTTGAGCTACCATTTTCTCATCTGAAAAAATGGGGTGAAACTTACCTTATAACTGTCAGGATTAAGTCAGACTTTGTACAGAGAGCTGAACAGTATGATTGTCATCTAGTGGATCCTAAATAAATTATGATTTGAATCTCTTTCTGTTATTTTCTATAGTGTAGAATCTTCATGTACTACAAAGTAGCAAAATTAATGCTTGTTCATCAAATGGGTGGTGTCTGAAGATAAAACGTAATAGAATTCAACAAATATTTTGACTACATGTTATAAGCCAGTTATCATTCCTGGTGCTGTGGAACAAGTGCATTGTCAGGAAGTTTACTTGGAAAGATCAGACACATGGATATTAAATGACTGTAAAAGACAATGGTATTAAAGTTAAACAGAATAGCTTTGTAAGTCTGGGTTTCTTAGAACTCTGGTACTTGCAAGGACATCAGAGTCTAAATAAATTAAGGTCATTAGTTCTATTTAATTAGCCTCTATTTTTAGGTATTATAAACAGTAGAACAATGTTAATTGTAAAGTAATTACTATTAGCTATAATACAGGATATGTTGTTCAGTACTCCCAGCTTAATGACAAATGATGCTTGATGAAAACTTCCTGCTTTTGGAGAGATGGCTGATTTACTTGGTTTTTTGATTTTCTGCTTTTTTTGGAGTAAATTAGGTATTGGTCTTAAGTTAGTTTTGACTTACTGATATTTTTGTCTTAAGGAAAGTAGTATTACAGTAAAGTATCAACAAAGCAAAATACCTATAGCATCTGTCACCAGATTTATAGTAGAATACTGTTTTTAAAAAATTACCCAATTATAATTGGTTATAAATTATACTTTATGCAATGTTATTTTGTGGAAAAGAATGAATAGGTTTTTTTTTTTTAAGTTTCTGGGAACTCTCCATAGTCTTTCTCCTTGCATAATGTGATACTTTTTCAGGTGATAGTATGTGGAAAGAGTATTGGTTGAGAGAACCAGAGATCTGAGTTCTGATTTCACCTGTGCTTGAGTAGGTAGCTTTTCTCATTTATTAAGTAAAATTTTTTGATCAGATAGTCTTCCAAACTCTATGATTTCAGTGGGCATTTCATAAAACTAAGCTTTAGACATTAATGTCCCTGGATTGTAAACTCACTTTTTATTTCCTGTATCTAGGATCAGATTAGCTCGTTGAATAACGAGATGTAGAGTCTAGTGGTTGCTAGCCCCAAAGTAGCTTCCTTGTAGCTGAAAAACGTGGCCGTTACTAATTTTACTCCTTCTAGAAAAAGTGCAATTAGAGAGAATGGGGCATTTGGATTAGAGAATTGTTCTTTCTGGTCATAGCTGTCCCCAGAAGCCAAACTGCGTGGGTCGGTAACATGAAGGTTGGAAGCTAGATAGTAGTTTTGACTAATTAAGCCCTTCTCTTACTCCTTTCTTTTACTTTGATATTTGTCTTTTCTTCTTTCTTCCTTTTTATTTTTTTTACCCAGTGTTAAAGTGACATAAAATGTATTCCTGTTTTGAGTATTGAGGTTCTTTTGAACTAAGAAGTCCAGAGGCTTGGATGTGTGTGATAGCAACGATGTCAGGCTAGAGTTGTTGAGAAGGAAGCGACTGGAAGAAAAAAAGCATAAGCCTGATCAGTAGCTACTTATCTCAAAATATGACATATTGTAGGTAATGTGTCCCAAGTTCAATTCCAAGATTTAACAGGTCAGTTTCTTATGTACATAGTGAGGTACGATTTCCCATTGGGAGAAGTGTCCCTGATAGCTGAGGACGCAGCTCCGATCTTCCTTTGACTTGGAAAATTGCTGACCCTCTGTTGATCTGCATTAACTTTCCGTAATTCATGGAGTAAGACTTTAAATTAAAAATATGTTATTTTTAACTTAGTTTTCTTCCTGTACAGTCACGGTCAGAGAGACACCGCACAGATTCTTCTGTTACGAGGAGCCAAATATCTGCCAGATAGGAATGGAGTGACTCCTCTGGATTTGTGTGTACAGGTATGTTGCTAACATGTATTCTTAGCCCCTTAATTTGTTTTTTTTAATTGCATTTTATTTTATTTTTTTATTATGGTATCATTAATATACAGTCACATGAGCAGCATGGTAGTTACTAGATTCCCCCCATTATCAAGTCCCCACCACATACCCCATTGCAGTCGCTGTCCATCAGGGTAGTAAGATCTTAGCCCCTTACTTTATAGTAGAAACTGACACTGGTAAAAGCACTTTTTTCTCACATGAGGGGGTAGGTGCAAAGATTTTTATTCTGTGAAGAATATGGCCTTTAAAAGGAACTGTGATATAAGAAATACCTATCGGTCTTCTTCCCGGTTTCTGACACAAGAGCTCCAAGACCCTGGGAATATCCTGAGTGATAAGAATGCCCTTTTGCGTGTTAAGGGGATGACTGGCGGTGGCTGAAAGCCTCCAGGTGGCTTCCGGGTGCGGGCCGGTTGCCAGCGGAGCCTGCCGCGCGCTTGGTGGGCGCTCCTCCCGCCCTGGGAGAGCAGCTGGGGGTGGAGCTCCGTCCCCAGTGCCCATATTCAATTATTGGTGCCCTGCAGTGGAGCTTCCATTAGACTCTAGATTGTGGGGTTCTCAGAACGCTTCTGGGTTGGTGAACACGTCGGAGTGCTGGGAGAGGGCATGGGGACTGCGCCTTCCCACACGCCCTGCCGCATGCATCCCCTCCGTGTGGCCGATCCTGAGTTGCATCCTTCATAAGAACCAGGGAGCAGTAAGCAAAGTGTCTCCCTGGGTTTTCTGTGCTGTTCTAGCAAATTTTTGAACTCTAGGAGGGGGTCCGGGGAACTCCTGACTTAAAGATGATTAGTCAGAAGTATGGGTGGCCTGGACCTGCGATTGGCCTCTGAAGTGGGGGCACTCTTGTGGGACTGAGTCTCTAACCTGGGGGTTCTGTACTAACTGGGCAGACTTAGCATCAGAGTGGAATTAGATTGTGGGATACCAAGTTGGTGCCCACAGAGAGTTGGAGAATTTCTTGGTATGGTAACCCCACATATTTGGTGTCAGGCTTGTGTGTAAGAGGAAATGTGTTTTCCTTTAGGAACTTTGTTTTTTTTTTTTTTCGTGAGGGCATCTCTCATATTGATCAAATGGTTGTTAACAACAATAAAATTCTGTATAGGTGGGTCAATGCTCAATGCCCAATCATTAATCCACCCCAAGCCTAATTTTCGTCAGTCTCCAATCTTCTGAGGCATAACAAACAAGTTCTTACATGGAGAACAAATTCTTACATAGTGAATAAGTTACATAGTGAACAGTACAAGGGCAGCCATCACAGAAACTTTCGGTTTTGCTCATGCATTATGAACTATAAACACTCAGTTCAAATATGAATACTCATTTGATTTTTATACTTGATTTATATGTGGATCCCACATTTCTCTCTTTATTATTATTATTATTTTTAATAAAATGCTGAAGTGGTAGGTAGATACAAGATAAAGGTAGAAAACATAGTTTCGTGTTGTAAGAGAGCAAATGTAGATGATCAGGTGTGTGCCTGTAGACTATGTGTTAATCCGAGCTAGACAAGGGCAATAAAACATCCACGGATGCAGAAGATTTCTCTCAGAAGAGAGGGGGTGAGGTTCTAAGAGGAACTTTGTTTTTAAACCTAGATAATTTTTAAATTTTGTTTTTAGGGTGGATATGGAGAGACCTGTGAAGTATTAATTCAGTATCACCCTAGGCTTTTCCAGACAATTATTCAAATGACACAGAATGAAGATCTCAGAGAAAACACGGTGATGTCATTGTGCTAGTAGCTTGTTAAATGAACAAACTTTGCTCATGTTTAATATATATAGTATTTTACAAATGTCTTAATGATTTTATTATTGTAAGTATTTTAATTTGAATTTGCTTATCTTCACTATAGGATATCATTATTTAATGAATTATAAAATAATAAATTTGACCCTATTGATCTTCTTTGGGCTTTTGGTCTCTTAAGATAATTAGATTTTTTCCCAGAGGTAGAGGAAAAAAAATCTAAGGAAGAGGATCATATCATGACTGGTAATCACTAGTTTACTGAGCTCTGTATTTGTAATGGCTTGTACATTTACAGTTATAATACTTTATAAATTTTATAAATTATAATATAATTATAATAGCTCTGTATTTATAATTTGAAAAATTGCAGCCTTTAAACTTCTCTTAAATTTTAAAAGTTTGGAGTTAAATTTCTGTAAATAAACATGGTGATTCTGTTCCATCTATTTATATTTTTTGTTGCTTTTTTACTGGGTGATTTTGAACAAAGATTTTATGACATCTTATCTCTACATTAGCTTTTGAATTGATGCAGGGCAGGGTAACTGTAAGGGACTTGCTGTGAGCCAATGGGCTTTGGGATACTTACTAAATTAATAGGTTCTTAATTTCTTGATAAGGTTTAATAGATCATTACATAATCACATTTTTTTGTGTGTAAAAAATTTAGTTACGGCAGGTCCTGGAGCATTTGTCTCAGCAGAGTGAGAGCCAGCACTTAAAGATGCTGACGGGCCTCGCTGAAGTCGCCACCACCAATGGTCATAAATTGCTTAGGTAAGTGTTTCCAAATCTAAGCAGATCAATAAGTACTAGTATCTGTCAGCTTTGTCTCCTTTTAGGCTTTTTAGGGACTTCTTTATTTTTTTGGATGCCTTTTGTCAAGTCATAAGATGTTCGAAAAATTTGCTGACTTACCATTATTTGTTTTGTTTCAAGGGACCAGGGCAATCAGCCGTTACTGAGGACACTAAAGAGACTAAAGACAGAGAGTTAAGTGCATCTGGCCATCATGTGTCTAAAATTTTATAAAATGATTTCTTAGGCTAGTAATGTAAGTGAAATGGACATAAAGAAGAATCAAGAAAGTAGGTGAGGAATCTTGATCACTAAAGATTCATAAAACTGGGTGTAGGCAACAGTTCAACTTCTCGGGAGACCCTCACCATGCCTTACCCTCAGTTCAGTTCTCTGTCAGTCCAGAAGATTCTCTGACAAGGTGCATCTGTAGGTCCACAGGGTTAATGCCTTTGTATTACTTGAATTTATGCATACTTCCTTTTCCTGCACCTGTGCTCTCTGAGTGTAGTTAGCCACCCCAAGTAGGAATAAAGAGCCATTCAGAAATGGTTAATGTGTTATTTCTAAGCTTACCGATTTGGCCTGCCTCAAATTTGGATCCTTTCCCCTTCATAGTTTTCCTTTCCTTTTTCTTAGTACATCGACAGCCTTAGAGCAGGTGGCAGCTTTCTCTCACCTCTGGCTCCACGCTGCTTCTGCAAGTGAGCTGTCCTGCCAGACGCGTTCCGTTAGCCCTTTGCTTTCTGTCTTCCTTTGGACTGTTGAGGTACTTCAGGCCAGAATCACATCCGATGCTATTGTTCATGGGGATCTTTGCTCGGTCCCTTACACTTCACGGGAGCAAGGCCACCCTCTTGTGTTCTTTACCCACTAGGTCTTCTTCAGCAGTTCTACTCTATATACCATGTGCTAATTTTTAAAAATTACTGTTTCTCCCTTTGAGGCTATTTAGACTGTATGCAAGATTCATTGAATTCCAGCTTTACAGATGCTCTCCTTTTATTTAGTCATTTCTACCCATCCATTTATTTGGTGAGGACTTTCTAAGATTCAGATGTAATGAGTAAAAGCGTGGGCTGTGGAGTCAGCCAGGCTCAGGCTTAAACCCAGATGTCACCATTCTCCATGTGACCTCAGCAAAGAACTTTTTGGTGTTTCCCTTCATCATCCACCCATTCATCAAATGCATATTTTTGAGTGCCTGCTATCCACCAGGCCATCTGCTAGGTGATGGTGAATAAAGCAGACAAGATCTTTCCCTATATTTAATTTATGGTCTAGTCAGGATTTTATTTCCTTGCTGGAGAATAGTAGTAATTATTTAATGAATTATTGTGAGAATGAAATGATAATAAGGTCCTATAAAGTGCCAAGCATAGTGTCTGGCACATAGTAGAGATGATGAAAATGATATAAATGGAAAATGCTGCTGCTGCTGAGGATTTATTATTTTAAATATCCCCATAATACCTTTAACCGGTTTTCCTACATTAGAAAACTTACTTGTTTTTTTCTACTTAAATCTTTTTCCTTTTTTCTGCTCTCCCACAGCACTCAGAAGGCACTTGTGTTTTCATGTATTTGTGTTTTTAAGTTCACCTTTAATACTTAGTAAGTTACAGAACATTTAAACCTCATAGTAACTTTGTGATTTAGATATTGTTATCTCCATGTTACATATAAGAAAGTTGAAGTTCAATATTTGCCAGGCTAATACACAAAAGAACAAGGATTCATACACTCACCAAGGAGCAGATCCTGGGTTCCAGTCTAGCTCTTAAAAAATGACCATAAGATGGGTGGGACAGGAGAGGGAGGGTGGGAGGAAGGCCCCCTAGCCGGAGAAAGAGTCACAGCTCTTTGCTAACTTGGGCTCCTCAGCACTTTCAATGTTACCTTTCAAATGCTTTATAGGATCTCATATTATGACCGCTTTTGGACAGTAAATATCTCTGTTGGAACTGGTAGTGAGTATTGGTTATCAGTATTGTGTTAGAATTTATTGTGTTGTTACTGTTTTGGGAAAATCCAGTCCTCCTCTTGTGTTATACACTAGGACTGCACTTCAAATACTTCCGACACCAGACGTGTAGATTTTTCCCCGTACCAAGCAGTTCTTGAACACCAGCTGGGCGTCTTGCAGTTTAGCTCAGCTCTGATACCGTCTATACCTGGAGGCAGCATCAGATCTCACAGGTTAAGGGTTTGGTCCCACGAGACTGCCCCCACCTTCAGGTGCCAACTGCAAGTACTGGGTTCCCCCGGTTACCCACAACTTCTGTTTGACCTCATTACAAATTGGGGTTCTCATAACTCCTTCCCCTTGGATTCAGTTTTTTCCTAGAACAGGTCACAGAACTCAGAGAAACACTTACTTACTTTGTTAGTTATTAAAGAATATGGTGAAGGATACAGATGAACACCCAGATGAAGGGATATACAGAGTAGGTCTTGGAGTGTCTTAAGTTCAGGAACTTCTGTCCCCGCAGAGTTGAGGTGCATCACCCAGTATACGGATGTGTTCACCTTCCTGGAAACTCATATTTTTGGCTTTTTGTGGAGGCTTCATTATGTAGGCAGGTCAGTCATTAACTCCACATTCAGTCCCTCTCTTCTCTCTGGAGAATGAGGGGTGGGCTTAAAATTCCAGAGATTTTAATCACGGCTTGGTCTTTTTGGTGACCAGACTCTATTCAGGCCACCCACTGAATGACAAAGTCACGTCAGTAGAAAAAGGACACTGCTGTCACCCAGGAAATTGCAAGGGATTTAGGAGCTCTGTGTCAGGAACAGGGGTCATAGACCAAATACTAGAACAAAATGCTCCTAGTGTTGTGATCACTTAGGAAGTTACAAGGGTTTAGGAGATCTGTGCCAGGAACTAGGGGCAGAGACCAAAAAATATATATATTTTGTAATATTTCAGAGCTACCAGGGTAGATTTTTAAGAGGATCTCAAAAATTACTACCCCAAACAATTGATCTTTTATGGTACTTTCACAGATTGTCTCCTTTTGTTCGATTACATGTGAATCATTTTGTTTCTTAACCCACAGTGTAATGTAATTAAAAATAATTGATTCAAATACATAGTGATTCAAATAATTAGTGAAGGTTGAGATGTTATTTAGCACACTTTTGGAAAAATGGATAGCCGTTTGTGTAACCGATTCTAGTAATATTTGCTAAAGATAATACATATTTACTGAGGGCCCTTCTGCACATAATGTTGTTTTACTGAGGGTGTTATCTTGCCTTCTTTGTATTTATGATGAAGGTAAAGATAGTTATCAATGTACATATGAACAGAGATATCAACAGCTCTTTGCTCAGTAAGATACTAATTGAAAGTATACTTTTATATAAACCAAAGGTAAGTACATTGATAAGGCTTTGAATTAGGAAACTAATTTTTAAACTTTTATATTGAGACCTGGTAGGTTGGGAAAAAACTATTTTATGATCAACTAGAGAAGGATATGAGGAAGTTTGGATTTTATGATCTTTTTATAGACTACAAAAGAGATATTTCAGTGGCTGAAAAGTGAAAAATAATCATTTTCAGATTAGCAATCAGCTTGGAAGAAGTTTGATTTGGGTAAAGTAACAATTATTAGCCTGTACTAATGGATGAAGATACTCAGATTCCATTGTGTAAGAAAATATTTCTTATGATAACTCTTCAAGTGTTCCCTACATCAAATACTTAAATATTTATATAAACATGGTAGTTTTGCAGAAGAAAATCAAATTCACACCTTTTTCATAAAAGAATTTGTGTCGTTGTACTTAAGAGGTCCAAGAACTGCAACCCAGTGAGAGAAGGAAATCGTTTCAACAAAACTACATTTCTATATTGTCAGTCTCAATAATCTTATGATATGAAATTAGAAACACTTCATAAAACCAAGATGTAAAATCAGTGCAGCCTAACTAATGAGTCTATAGATGTTTGACTCAAAGTTCCTAAAACAGAAAGGTTTTGCTGACATGCTGTAGCTTCTCCAGTCTCACACAGTTATGTTTTACTAACACTTGTCACTGATAGCTGGTTTTTACGGACTATTTTCAACAATTTAATAATTCTTAGAATGAGAAAACAACATGGATGTCGAAGTGAAAATATCAGGAAATTTTGGCTCACATGTCACCATAATAGAAAATACTCTCTAAGTTGGCACTTACCAAATTGGAATACTTAGCAGTAGGTATTTTCTATTTCTGCAATAAATGACTAATCCTTATCTTTTAGAGTTAAAGGATGCCTAAAAATATCATGGAGGAATATATTAATGAACTTGGTAAAGTGCACTTAGGGGGAGATAGGGTAAGCTTTGTAATTAAATTTATATAATCATACCATTCTGTCCAAAAGTTCATGTGGTTCTGCTTCATGCAGCTGTTGTAACACAGCCTAACTGATGTTAGCAATTTCAAAATAAAACCACCCACTGAATGACAACAAAATATTTTTACACATCTATCATAGATTCAATAAATATTTAGCCTAACTCCTACAGTTTCTCTGTGGAAGAGTAATGATCGATATTGATGATGGTGAACGACCCCAGACACTATGGTTGAGTGCTAATTTGGATTTGATTCTCTTTTTTTTCATAGTGGGGTAAATGCCCTATAGGTAGAGTTATATAACAACCCATTATATGGAGAATCACCTGATGCTGATAGTCACTTAAAGGTTATTCAACTTGTGAATGTTCTGTATGTGAACAACTGGTTACTGTGCTGGGGTAGGGAGAGGAAATGGGGTCATGGGTAGAATAGGAGAGAGGTCAGCCACTGCAGTTGAGTTGTGGGTCGGCCTTAAAACATAATCAACATTTCTACCATTGCTCCTCTGTGAACTGTTCTCAGGGTTCTAAAAAATCAGTTTAATTTACAAATATACTTTTGGAAGTGAAAGGTGTAGATTGCCTTGAAGTTGGTGGCGCAAGAAACTGCCTGTTCTACAGTGGTGATTTCCTTCATGCTTTATGCTTTGATCATTGGTTACATTCTGGTGCCTTGAAAATTAGTAGTTCATTCATTTGCAATCCAAATAATGCATATTTGGTAATTTATTGTGAAACAAAACATTCTATCCCCTAACCTAATAGGAAAGGAATTTTACTAGTTATGAAACAGATTGTCAATGTGATGAGAATGTTTTAAAGTAAGTATTTTAAGATGTAATTTGTTTCATTTCATCTAATCTCTTTTAATTTTAATTTTCAGCCTGTCTAGTAATTATGATGCTCAAATGAAGAGCCTTTTAAGGATTGTGAGGATATTTTGTCATGTCTTTCGAATTGGTCCATCCTCTCCCAGTAATGGAATCGACATGGGCTACAATGGAAATAAAACTCCAAGAAGCCAGGTGTTCAAGGTCAGGAAAGTATATGACATTATTAGGAAGATTGACGTAAAAGAGGTGAATTTGACAAAGCATGCATTCATTAATCAGAAACTTCATATGCAGGACATAAGTTTGGTTCATACGTGTATCACTTTTTAAGTTAGGCACGTCTTTCTCCTTTCGCCTCTGTCTAATCAACAGCAAATCTTAAGTGGTGAGCTTTCTATATATCTTTTACAAGTAAAATTCTAATTCTATTAGTGTTTTATTCTTAGGGTAAAGATATTTAATGGTCAGATCTAATTAGATTTACTTTTTTATTGGATTATAGGTTTTCAACATGGCAATATGCAGCCATCAAGTTTTTAAAAATATGTTCTTATTCAGAAGGAAAGAAAATACCCAGTTTCTATATAGATTGTATTATCATGCATGTTATGTGTGTGTGTTTTTAAGTAAGCATGAGGAATTTTTTCCTGGACACATCTCCTCTGGCAAGGGAAACAAAATAAAAAATTAACAAGTGGGACTACAACAAACTCAAAAGCTCTGTACAGCAAAGGACAGCATCAGCAGAAAAAAAGGCACCCTACAGTATGGGAGAATAGATTTGTAAATGATTTACCCAATAAGGCGCAAACGTGCAAAATACATAAAGAACTCATACACCTCAACACCAAAAAAACAAATAACCTGATTAAAAAATGGGCAGAGAACCTGAACAGACATTTCTCCGAAGAAGAAATACAGATGGTCAATAGGCACATGAAAAGATGCTCCCCATCGCTAATCATCAGGGAAATGCAAATCAAAACCACAATGAGATACCACCTCACACCAGTTAGAATGGCCACTATTCAAAATACAAGAAATAACAAGTGTTGTTGAGGATGTGCAGAAAAGGGAACCCTCCCACACTGTTGTTGGTAATATAAATTGGTGCAGCCACTGTGGAAAGCAATACGGAGGTTCCTCAAAACACTAAAAACAGAAATACTATGTGACCCAGTAATTCCACCTCTAGGAATTTACCCGAAGAAAACAAAATCCCTGATTCAAAAAGATAAATGCTCCCCTGTTTATTGCCGCATTATTTTTAATAACCAAGATTTGGAAGCAACCTGAGTGTCCATCAGTAGATGAACGTATAAAGAACAGGTGGCATGTTTACACAGTTGAATAGTATTCAGCCATGAAAAAATCCTGCCATTTGCAACAACATGGATGGAACTAGAAGGTATGCTCAGTGAAATAAGCCAGGTGGAGAAAGACAAATACATGATTTCACTTATTTGTGGAATCTAAAAACAAAACAAAACAAAATGAACAAAATGACAGTGGACTCATAGATGCTGAAAAGTGACTGGTGGTTACCATCAGGAGTTGGGATGGGTGAGAAGGGTGAGGGAGATAAAGGGGCACAAAAATTCTCAATCATAATGTAGGTTGGCCACAGGGACGGTGGTACAGCATGGAGAATATAGCTAATGATTCTGTAACATCTTCCCGTGTTGACAGATAGTAGCTGTAGTCGTGGGGTGAGCATTTAATAATTTGGGTAACTGCTGAACCACTGTGTTGTGTACTTGAAGCCAATATAAGATTGTGTATCAGTAATATGTCAGTAAAAAAAAAAAAAGTAAGCATGTGTGTATGTGTCTGTGTATGTGTTTTAAAAGTAAGATTGTTTTCCTTTACTGCCTTTACTAACAATTAATTATTGGGATTACTTCAAGGAACAATCATTGAGATATTTTATCAAAATATTTTGTTTTGTGTCAGCTGCTTCTCCTGTATAAGCATGTTTATAGATGGAATCCTTGGGAGAATCATTCCATATAAAACCCAAGACAGTGTCGCTACCCATGTTAAGTAATAATTTTAGGAAGTCAACAAAGGGAACATGTGAACATGGCTGTAATTGCTATTGTTAATCGTTTTTTGTGGCTTTCTATTTTCATATAACAGATTTTGGACAAGTGTGTAATTTAACAGCTGTTTTCATGTTATTTTTTGAAGGTAATTTATCTTAGATTTCATAGCATAAAATTTGCCTTTGGATACACGAAGACTTGTATTTCTTTAACAGTCTTTTGAGTATATGTATACATTATGTATCCAAAAAGTGATAAAACGTTTTAATGTGTCACTTCCTCGAAAACTTTGATAGACAGCTTCACTGTTAAGTTCAAAGTTAAACTAATGATCTGTGCTAAATGGAAAATTGTTGGCAAACACAAAGAGTTTGCAAGTATATTGCTAGTAGATTCTTTAATATCTATAATAGGTATGATAGTCAGATATATACGTTTCTTTTCAAATGTATATTTGTATACATATTTCATATATATATACATATATATATGAAAGTGTCTGTGCATCTGTTTGCTTCACTCTTATTTTAAATCAGTGTAGGAAAGTTTTCAGCCCTGCATGTACATGTGTGGGTGCGGGTTTTCCTTTTTCTCCCCCCTGTTGTGCCACCTCCTGGAAGAAGGCAGTTATGCATCTTCTTGTAATTCACATTTTGGCTTTTCACATACTGCTGAGTGTAATGCTAGTTAGAAGTGGTAATTTACCCCGTCTTTGTAAAATTCAAATCTATATTGATGCAATGTTTTGCCAGTGTTGTTTTATGAGAGTTTTACTGCTCAAAGATTTACATTACTCTTAAGTTGTTCTTAATATGTTCTGGAGTGGCTCATGCTGTTAGTTCTTGAACTACCCCTTATTTGATTTTCTACTGATCCTTTCTGCTCATCTGTAATGATGAATAAAATATCAAATCAGGTAGAGATTATATTCACTGTTAGCTGATGTATTTTTTGTTTATTAAAATTTGAATCTGCCACCTATTTGCTAATGATACCAGAAAATAAATACATGCTCAGTAGCCTCTTTATGGGCATTAAATGCTTGATTTAAATGTTAGTTTTTTATCTAGATAGTCAGCACAGATATAACAGACTAGAAAAGGATATCACTATTTTTCTGTTAGCTTTTCTTTTATGCAATCTAGATTCTGTGTTTTGATTGTCATATATCATTGATGTCTGTGGTATTCATTATTCTATATTTTTTTTTTTTGTTAGTGTCTTTCCTTTTCAAGATACTACTATCTGCATTGTTGACTGCTGATTTTTGTCTCTGATCACTTATTTTGTCTTAAATTTTGATCTTTCAATTTGGAAACCATTTTTATTACAAAACTCAGCTAATTAAAAAAACATTAAGTATTACTTTAAGGAATTTACTAGTCTCTTTCCATCTAATTCTCTGAATTAAATGTGGACTCTGTGGAGGATGGCAAAATGATCTACCCTTCCACTTATAAAGATAAAAATAGAAACTACATTTTCATCCATATATATAAGGTCTTCTGTTCATCGTGAGGTGATTCAAGTTGTAAAAAACTTAACCATTTGCTGAGTGGCTGCAGTGTGAGTATGGAAGTACCATTTTAATTTTTACTACATTTTTGTCTAAGGCAGCAATTGATGCCTTCTTTCCATTTCATTAGCTAGATACTTTAACATGTCACGTCACTGTTAGAATCAATTAATGAGCTTTCCATTACGAATGAGTGGGTTTATAGCCTTATGTTTTTAGCAAGTAAAATTGTTTAACATCCTGTTACTAGTTTTCTGATTTATCTTAGAAATTTTTTCTTTAAGTTAATCTTAACATATAAAAAAAACATTTTTTATAGCCATTTTTTCAGTGTTAAGAGATTTTTATCTAGTGCCTTGGGAACTTTGGAGCATCTGAGGAAGGTCGTCCTGGTTATCAAATGTGGGCTTCTTGAATCTTGATAGGTTCTTTCTTTGTGTGAATTGTAAGCTGTGACTGTTAACAGTTTCATAGAATTATAATTGAGAAAATTGGGAAGGCCAAAAAGATTGAGAAACTCTTTGTGATCCTATGTTTTGGGTTGGGGCATTTGACATTATTAAGTTGAGAATAGTTAGACTAACAGAGAATTTCAAGGTACTATTAAAGAACTTCAGTTAGTAATGATTTCTTGTCAGATTTGTATCTCACTTTGGCACATGGATCTTGAATTTTTTAAAATTGTCCAACAAGTTTGGGATTATATGTTACAGCTTTGAAATATAACTTGAAATATTTTGAAAGTCATGTATGATTGTCACATCATTATTCCTTTACAGAGAATATAATTCTGTGGTGAAGGTCACTCAATGCAGTGAAATGAAACAGTATCTTCACAGTGCCAAGAAACATGCTAATATTGTCTAGAGTCATTGACTCATTTTTTTCCAGTAACAATTGATACGTATGGTATTTTGTGTCTTACCTAATATTTTCTTAAGCATTATTATGACTATAGAAAGCAACACAGTTGTGGTTTACAATGATCTATTTTTAAGTTTTAAAATTTTATTTTGTCTGTGGCTGCTACGTTTTTTGTAGTTGAGGAATTAGTTTTCTAAACAAATCTTCAAAGGGAGTGCTTTAAGGTAGGGATTTAGCGGTAGTGCACGTGTGAATGCAGGCAGAAAAGGTGGGGAAAAGAGAGAAGTAAAGGCCTAAGGTGGCTTACATTTCCCCCTCATCCTCTTAATTCTTTGTAGAGTTTCTTTATTGAAAACTTTCTAACTTTTCAGTATCTTTATTGTCACTATCCTTTTTATACACATCTGATTAAAAAAAACTATCTCTGGATCGTCTGGTTTGTGTACATGGCCAGTGTCTGAAAGCGGGCTGCGCAGGCTGCAGCTGAGGCGCAGGGCTCCCCCGGGACAGGCGCAGGCAGCTGTCCCCGCCTCCGGCTTCACCTCCGTCCATGGGCTGGTTTTCCCGGTTTTGGCCCTTCTCATTTAGAGGCTGGTTGTTCCTTTTTCCTTTTGCTTCAAGCAGTTTTACATCATCCCTGTTCTTTCTATTTTGGAAGTTTATTTTCTGATGGAAAGCTAAGTCGTTCTGTTCACATAAAAAAGTTCCTGTTCATTTTTTTATAGCAGGTTTAATGTTTTACTCATGATGAAAACTCTAGGCTCACAGTCGGAACGCTGGAATGATCGGAGTGAAGCGTTTTAGGGAAGGCAGCGCCCAGGGACCAGGGCTGCTGCGCCGCCTGCCTGCGCCGAAGCAGCTCGGGGACCCTGGGTCGTGGGACCGCTGTGCCCGAGCCGCCTGTGGGGCAGAGGGGTGCTCATTTCAGCCTCAGAGAGGGCGTGGCTAGTTTCTCACTTGGCTTACCTGTTTACCCAGGAAGTACTAATTAAATATGTTACATGAGTTGAGCTAGGTTTTTGCTGATGGTGGTGGGACATTTTGTCAAAAAATGTTTTGTTTTCCGCTTTTGGGTTTAATGTTTAAGGGAATACTTAGGGGTGATTTTATTGTAAATTCAGTAGGTAAAATACTCTCAAAAAGAGAATATTCTGGAAACCTAAAAATATAGCAGAGCAATTTGTTAGATAATAACTGGAAAGAATTTCCTGGTAGAACAAGGTTACTTAAAGTTTTCTAGGATTCCAAATATGATTATATAATGTCTGTCCATAGTGGTCTTTAAAATAAGATTATTTCTTCTAGTTGAAATATCGTATGGGTGGGTCCTTCAGAGACATACGCTCCTTTGTAGCATTCTGTGATTGTACAGGAATCAGAAAATTAAGTTTTACATTCATTTGACCAAAGTTTGTTATTCTCCATGGGAATATTTAGAATAGTGTAGGAATGAAGGACCATTTAACCACCATCTCCTCCCCCTACTTAACTGATAATCTTTACTTGGGGTTAAAAATGTTCTAGCAGGTGGGTTTTTCCCCCTAGCTTTATTGAGGTATGATTTACATAAATATTGTGTACGTTTAACACATATGGTGTTATGATTTGAAACAAATATATTGCAAATTGTTCGCCGCCGTACGGTCAGTGCACACGCCCCTCACCTCGCGGAATCCCCGTTCTGCGGTGGTGGTCAGAGCAGGGACGCTTTACTCCGCAGCCGCTGGTGCTGACAGCCGGAGCCCGGGGGCCTGGCACCAGATCTCCGCGGCAGGTCTTTTAGCAGTAGTTGGGCATTTATATTTCTGCTTGTGCTAAAAACTACTAATTATTAGAGATGATACATATATTTCATTTTCTCTAGTACTTAGTCCTGTTGTAGCAATTGTAGCATTTGTGATCACATAATATTTTAAAAATAAAATTTGACTTGCTATTAATTTTTTATTTATTTTATTTATTTTTATTTTGGTATCATTAATCTACAGTTACATGAAGAACATTATGTTTACTAGGCTCCCCCCTTCACCAAGTGCCCCCCACATACCCCTTCACAGTCACTGTCCATCAGCGTAGTAAGATGCTGTACGATCACTACTTGTCTTCTCTGTGTTGTGCAGCCCTCCCCGTGCCCCCCATGCACTATACATGCTAATCCTAAGGCCCCCTTTCTTCTTCCCCCCCTTATCCCTCCCTTCCCACCCATCCTCCCCAGTCCCTTTGCTATTAATTTTTATAAAAGACATTTCATTATTCTCAAAAGAAATCTTTTAAATAGTGTAGAAATAAACAGTTCCCTCCCTACTTTTTCTTTTTTAAACTGTCAATCTTTATTTATAATTAGGAATTTGCTAGTCATATTTGATAGTTTAACTAGAGATGGATTTTATATGTGTGTGGGTAAGCAAATATGTGTGTGTGTGTGTGTAGATCATATATGTGTATATGTATGTGTTTATAAATGTCTCATATTTTAAAATTTCCTGTCATTTTCAAAATTGTAGGAATTACATGTAAAGAAAGGAACACAGTCACCTAAGCTGTATCTTAGGTTCTTTAGGACTTTTCATTTTTTTAAAAATACAGTAAATTTTAGGGGGATTGTATAAAAGTAATTTTATTTTTTACAATAAATATTAGAAAAATTTTAAAAGATAGGCTTAATACATTTCTTGTTTTATTTTAGTTTTCCCTTTTTACTCCAAAGAGCCAATAAATGCAAATTAAATTTTTGCTAAAAATGAAAAAATTGTCTTTTATATGACATTCACGTTTTTGTTACTTTCCTCTAGGCAGTGCTGTCATGTTAACTTGGGAATATAGAAGTATCTAGAGTATATTTACTATTTTATAACACTTGTTTCACTGTGTGGGGTTTCTAATCCTGGAGTTTAAGAATGATATTTAAAGACCACTCTTCTTTCTCTCGTAGCCTCTCGAATTGCTTTGGCACTCATTAGATGAATGGCTAGTCCTAATAGCTACAGAACTGATGAAAAACAAAGAGGACTCCACAGATATCACTTCTATTTTACTCAAACAAAAAGACCAAGATCAAGGTGCTGCTTCCATTCCTCCGTTTGAACCTCCAGGACCTGGGACTTATGAAAATCTCTCCCCTGGCACACGGGAATCTAAACCAGATGCTCTCGGAGGGAAACAGGAAGGCAGCGCGGACGGTCAGGATGTTATTTCTGTGACAGCGAACCGGCTTAGTGCTGTCATTCAAGCTTTTTACATGTGCTGCTCTTGTCAGATGCCTCCGGGGTAAGAAAGTTTCTGCTGATTATTTCCTTCTCTGATAGATGAAGAAAAGCTATGATTCATTTTGTAATTTTAGTAACAACTAATAATTTGTTCATTTTAGGTTCTAATCTGCTTTTGTTTTAGGAATTGTTTATAGGATGTTTACTAGTCTAGAATTAGTACAAAATATTGGAGTTTTAAGCATTAGATCGGTTACTAATATGTATGATGGTGAATGTCACTTTATAAAGGATCACTTGATTGTGTATTCAAGGTGTATAGAGCAGAGATGCTTAAAATTTCAAGGTTTTTAAAAAGTCACCTGTTTATATCATCTGTTAATGAAAAGTTACGTATTTTTTCATCTTATAAGTTGACTAGGCATGCCCCAGTCTCCTAAATTTATGAAGATGATCCAAAGCCAAATTCTTCTTTTTTTTCTATTTAGAAGCCAGTCCAATTCAGTGCATTGTTATTAAATCTGCTGTATCACCAGCTTCTCTGTGTTCTCATTGTTTTTTACCTCCTACAGGATGACTTCGCCCCGTTTCATTGAATTTGTGTGCAAACATGATGAAGTTTTAAAATGCTTTGTTAATAGGTAAGGCTTTCTTAAATGCATGGACTGCCCTTGCTGCCTCTTCTTTCTTTGCTTATAGTTTTCATCTCAACAGAAAAGTGTTACTTCTGTTAACCATTCAAAAAATGCATAATGACAAGTGGAAGTATAGTAGATGTGATTAATATGTATTTTTCTTCTGTTTCAGTATCTGTATGTATAAATTTGCATTACTTATCCTTTTTGTCCATTTAAACGAAATATATTTTTCTTTTAGAAATCCCAAAATTATATTTGACCACTTTCACTTCCTCCTTGAATGTCCTGAATTGATGTCCAGATTCATGCATATCATAAAAGCACAGGTAGAAATCTCTCTTAATGTTTTTAGTCTAAGGAAAATAAATGTTTTTAATTTGATAACTTTTGGTGAAGTAACTATTATACTTGAGACCTTGTGCTCTAAATGGCATGACATTATTCTTTACTATAGTATATGGAGTTACATAATGTTACTTTAGTATGAGGAACAATTTCTTCTTCAAGAAGAAAGTGACTACTATGTGTAAGTCTTGCACAAAGACAACAGAACATGGTGCCACTTCCTGAGATGAATTTCATGGGACACTAGTCATATAAGGTTATGGTCCTTGAGAAAAGGATTTTGGTTTCCAAAAACATTTAGGAAACATAATATACCCCCCTTTTGGAGATTGATAAAGCATATCAGCACCTTGTTAGAGGCTTTGAGAAGCCCTTTGGTCAAAAAGTGACTTAACTTTGCTAATCCCCCAAACTTACTTGACCTGAGAACCTTTCCCCTGCCAGGGTTCATTCCACGTATCTCATGTTTGGTGAAACGTGCTACGGAAAAGCTTGCCATGCTACTTACTTTGGGCACATTTCCTACATCCTTTAGCCTTCGTTCCTTCATCTACAAAAATAGATAATGACAGCAACCTCATTAAACCTATTGTGAAGAACTTAAGTTTTAAATTGTGATGGTATGTATGTTCAGTGAATCGTAGTTGTTTGGAGAAAGAAAACATGTTGTTTCTCCAAGAGCATCTTAATTTAACTTAGTAAAGGAGGTAATAAATGTACTTATAGAATAGTAATTACAGTATTACCTGGTTCTTAGGAGTTAAGGGAGGAACAGCTTGCTTCTGGCTGTCTGTAGTCATGGGAAATTTCAAAGAGGTGTGATGGAATTTAAGCTGTACCTTGAAAAACATTCAAAATTTTGATAGGAATAAATGGAAAAGATGAACATTCTAGCCAAGATTTGGGCCAAGGCATATAGATGGAAAAGTGTATAAAACTACAGCAGCTGAAGCAGAATTCTGTGTAGGTGAGGAATGAGATGTAATTTGGAAATGGTAGGTCGGAGTCCTAACTCGTCAGGCCTTGGTTGTCAGATTGGAAGCTCTTTGTTTGCTAGGCTGTCAGGAGCCACTGGTAACTTTGCTTCAGGAGAATGATGTGATCCTGGCAAACCTTTAGGAGATTATTTGTCAGGAATGTAGGATAGAGCAGAGGCCATGGTTTGGTTAGGAGTCATAAGATAAATCCAAGCAGTGTTTTTATATGTCTTTGGGGATACTGATCCTTTCAGAATTTAAAGAAAACTGAGAACTAATTCTTATGAAACTATTACCATGCATATAGGTATCCTTTGAGATCTGTTTAATAACAGACCCTTCCTTCCTTCCCTCCCTCCCTCCCCCAGGCTAGTACAGATATGTGAGTATTTCATACGTACAGATTTATATGTAGTTTGTCCATGAGGACCTAACAGAAGTGAAAATGTCGTTACTGCCTTAGAGGAGAATTTGGTTTAATTGAGAAACTTAAATAGTTGAAAGAATTAATTTCATTTTCTTTATCTACACAATGTGACTCCATTCAGGGGCAAATGAGATCATAGGTGAAAGAAGCTTTGAGCTTTTGAAAGAGGTAGTTTGCTATCTTTAATACTATCTCTGCTTTTCGCTTCCCTTTCCCTTTTTCCTTCCTGAATAGTTCAGTCAAAAAGCATGTTTTAGCTATCCACCTTTTCGATCCCCTGAGGGGTTTTGTTGGCTGACGAGGCTGAGGAAGATGCCCACGTGCAGGGTGGTGGCCCGGTGTGGGGTTTGGGAGTTTGGATGTGGTAGGGAGGGCGTCTGTGTGGAGGAGGGTCTCAGTATGGAGCATGTGAGGTGGGCGGTGTCCAGCGTGGACGGCGGAGACAGTTGCTTGGAGTAGTCTGACAGCCTCAGTCAGGCGGAGGGTGTCTGGTGGAGGGTCCGTGTCGGCTGCAGAAGATCGGTCACATTCAGGGTGGGGTGGTTGGTCAAGTAAGTGTAATAAAGATGATGGGGGCCTAGTTTCTCACGGTTGAAGAAAGAATTTACAAAGTAGAGGAAGATAGAATGAATTGCGTGCTGTTGGATTAGAATTAAAGATATTGGTGTGAATTCATAGTTTTCAAGGTATGTAGATACAGGAAACCTGGTACCCAGTTCTTGGTCTCTAAGTGCCATTCCCAGTGAACCAGCGCTCACTGGGTAAGTGGTCAATTTCAGGGCTGACTCAGGGAAGGTACCAGATGAGCTTAGAATTTCTAACTGAGCAAGAAAGTTGTTCAGAGAGTGGTGGGGTGCATCAGAATACTCAGAACCAGCTTGAATGGACTCCACTGGCCAAATGTGGAACAATTGGAACATCAAAATAAATAATGATGGCACTAAAGTATAAATACAATTGGAATCCATGAGTCTATACTATACAAGTTAATGAATAAATGGAAAGTTTGACGAGGGATGGGTTATTCTTATAATGTCAGAGTCTCTGTACAGAACACCTAGTAAGTACAAAGACTGGAAAGGAACCTTACGGGGGAGAAGCCTGGCAGTGATCAAAGCAGACGTGTCAGTGGGCCCGCCGAAAGGATGCTCTGAGAGGGCATCCCTGCTGATGTCCCTGCCAAATACGTGCACCCTGAATTTAATCATGAGAAGGTGTCAGACCAGCTCCACTTGAGGGAAATTCTGCAAAACAACTGACCCGTAGTCCTTGAAAGTATCCAAGTCATGAAAATTAAGAAAACACTGAGAACTGTACCAGAGTGAAAGGGGACGGCTGAACGTGATCCATTCACCTTGTGCTAAAGGGGACATCATCAGGAAAGGGGCAGAACTGGAAGTGGGGTCTAAGGATTGGCTGTAGTGCTACGTCAGCGTGAGTTCCTGGCTGTAATGGTGGTTATCCGGTAATGTAGGAGAATTCTCTGTTTGAGGAAAGACTTAGGGGTGACTGAACATCATCTCGGCAACTTTCACATTAGGGGGGAAAAACACAGCCTTTTCTCTATTGTGCTTAGAAGTTTCTGTATCTTGGAGGTTGTTCCAAAAAAAGAAAAAGAAAAAAGTAAACACAGAAACCACTGCCCCTGCGAAGGGACTGACTTCCTATCGTGCTGGTGGTTCAGGTGGCCTGTAGGCAAAAGCCATTTCGTATCGCTGTGCAAGTGCTAGTAAGGAGGGCGTCTGAAATCAGTCCCGCTCTGTGAGTTAGTTAATGGAAATGCAGGTACTCAGAAAGTGTCCGTACAAAAACGTGCGCTTCAGCTTTGTGGGTGTGCACCGTGTGTGTGTGACTGTTCGGTCTTACAGATGTCTTACTAGTATTTTGTATTTTGTAACATGTCTTTTGAATTACTTTAAAAAAATTGCTATTTCCTTTTACTTACTGGTTCACATTTTGTAGATAAATAATTTAATGTTTAATATGATAAGTAAGTTTACTGTCATTTTAAGTACTTATTCACAGTAATTTTAACTTTGAGAGCAGAAGTAGGAACAGCATCTATTCATTGAGCTTTCTGTTTCCACAAGATACTGAACCTCTTGGTGCTTTTTTCTCTTCTGTGAAATGGGGGTGATAAGAGTCCCTTTTTCATACGAGTGCTGTGAGGATCACGTGTGAACAGGCATGTAAAGTGCTTAAGACAGTACCTGACTTATAAATGCTTTAATAAATGTTACCTAATTTATGGTTATTATGTTGTGTATTTGCCTTATTTTGTTTAATCTTCACAATTAACCTTTGAAGTAGGTATTATTTCCCCTCTTTCACAGGTGGAAAACTATAGTTGTGAGAGGACTAGTAATTTCCCTGCGCTTACAAACCTAGTAGTCACAGAGCTGGGATTTTAAGCCATGTTTGTTGAACCTCAAAGCCCATATTTAAATAAATTATTTCCATGTAATTTTTTTTCTGTCTCTTACTAAAGGTCTAGAAATAATCAGCATTTTAAAATTTCAAACACTTTACATTCTAGTCTTGTTTAGTAAATATGGAATATTCAGTTTATATGCCCAGCAGTAAATATAGAAACAGCAATGCTTTATTCATAATGTGGACAACTATTGGGAGTATGGGCAGAATTACACACTTAACTTTTAAAAAGGGAGCATTACTCTTTTCTTACTGAAAGAGCAGATATTAAAAGGCAGAAGTTAATCTCTTTACCATTTATCTTCATAATAATATTTTGATTATGGGTTGATAAAAAGTGATGAGTAAATCTTTTGAAGCAAAACTAGTAGTCAGTTTAGCTGATACGAAAATATTTACGGGCGTCCTAAAAAAATGCCCAAAAGATCACGTCTTCGTGGTGGTGGGTGTTGATCATGCCTGTCTCTGGGGACGGTGGCTCTTGCAGTGTTATTGCACCACCCTACTTCTCCTTTGATTTTTTCTAGCTGTGTGAGTCACTTGTTAAGCAAGTTCTCAGTCCTGACCTGTAGCCATAAACTTCCTCGTTCTTGGTGTTTGTTCCTTTATCTTTAATCTTTGGAACAAGGGACCTTAATTTGTCCTCAACTTCGGCTTTGTTCATGACTGTTTTCAGTGTCTCAGCCCCAACACATTCCAGTGTTCATTTCCAAGCCCTTAGTAGTTATATCCTAAATAACTTTAAATTCAGAATATGTAAAATCTCACTCATTATCTTTCCACTAGTGCTTTCCATAGGGGTAAATTGTGAGAGGAGGGTTTTTTGCCACTAAGGGGTTTCTGTTATTAAGCTCTATTCTCAGGGATTGTCTCTTACTGCTCGTCTTTATTCAAAGGAGTGTTGTCGCGTGGGTTCACTCTGTGGTTCCTCTTTTTGTCATGACCAGGACTTTATCACTCAGTACCTACTATTTCAGCCACTGCCTAGATGGTCTCCCTTCACACTGGCACTACTCCAGTTTTAATTACTGCGCTGGTGATGTTATTTCTTTGACCAGATATCCACCAGTGATCTTTTACTTGATTCTCAGGATCCATGATTATGTCCTTGATTTATTCATACAAACTGTTCCCTTCAACATGTATAGGGATAGGACTGTGGTCATGCCAGTGCATTCATTACATCTTCCAGGGAGAAGTTTCTCCTCCTGAGCATTTGTTCCTTTGTCTCTCTTAGCCTGGTAAGCCCCTTGCTCCCTGCTTGGGCTAGTCCTAGCCAGCTTTAAGTCTGGGCTCAAACCGTGACCTCCTGAAGCTTTTATCTCTGCTCACCTGCACAACTTCTAACTCCTTAGTGCAGGGTAGTCTGCAGTTCACTGTCCAAAACTTGATATATAGGTGTGTTGTGTTGTTCTGTTAGTCTTATCTCTTTAACTGTATTAAACTGTATTTAGCAGTGAAATTGAGATTTTGCAGCTCTTAATGTTACCTGCTTTGTTGACACAAGGTACTCAGTAGTATTTTCTCATTAATCATAGTATCACAAGTCACTTGCAGTTTGCATATCTGGCAAATGAACAACAGGTAGAGTCTTCTTATTCAGGAGATCTTATTCTTCAAATTTTGGAGTGGAGGAAGGGAAGAAAAAGGGTAACAAACTCCTTTAGTTGCTGCATATATTCTGTTGTGTATTTGGTCTCAGCCTGTCAATAACTAACATTATAGCTGGACCGGCCCTTGTGGTTCTTTGTATGATCACAAGACAGCCTTCAGCAATAACCATTAGGAAACTTTGAAAAAATAAAGGTTTATTGCTTATAGGACCTAAAAATTACACAGCTCCCCTGGTGCCGCACAGCAGGGTTGTAGGTAGAGAGAAAGAGAGGACATGTGGGCCTGGGAGTCTGCTTTGATTGGGGTTGACGGTGGGGGCCTAGGGTTTCACAGGCTCACTCTTTAGTGGTGAATTTAAAACATAAGAGCGGGAATTTGCAGGTCTGGAAGTGAAGAAAACAGGTGGCCTAAACGGTCAGTTATTGAAATCAACCAAGATCTCCAAAGCAGAGAGAGCCTCAGAGAGGGGAGGTGGCGTCGCTCTCTGTCTAGTCCAGTGGCCGGCAGTGTGTCTCCCTGAAATGGGCATCTTCGGAGTGGAGGCCTCTGTCAGTCAAAGCTTAAGTCAGGCACTTGTGTTACAAAAAGAAAAACAAACACCTGTCAGGGTTACAGGGCAATTCACCCTGTGAGGTTGAGGCATTAGAGTCAGTGGTGAGGACATTGACTGCCTGGGTAGCTAATATGCTAAAAGTCATGCGTAGGGCACAGTGTAATCCAGACAGTACACATCTAAATAGGATTATAGTAGCAAATCCTATAAAAATTATCCTGTCAGTAGTCTGAAATTCAGTCTGTAGCCATTGTCGCAAACTTGAAGGTTCCAGCCATGAAAACAGGTCAGTTCAGTTAAACAGTGTATCCCATTTCAGGAGGTGGGCTGCAGGTGGGCTCCCAACATCAGGTCTATATTATATGAGAAATCAGGTGTTTAATAGGTGGCAATTCTGTGGAAACAAAGGTTATAATGGTTGGAGCAAATATAAACCCAATTTGCTTGCTAAGAGCAGCCAGTTGAGATGTCTAGACATTAATTAGGCTCAAAGCAAATCTGTGGTTTGAATGTCTGTGATGATGTCACTGGGTGCTCAGGTAAACTTCTGAGTGGCCCATATAGCACCAGGCATGAAAATTATGCTGTTGTGGTAATATCTCTGAATTTTTTATGAAGTTCCATTTTTTTTATATGTCCCATTTTAGCTTGCATGATTTCAGGTAGTGGGCACTTTTAGTTCTCTGTTACTCCAAGTCAGAAGGGTGGGAGAAAAATTGGAAATGTTAGCTTGAGAGTTATAGCCAGGTATTGAAGGAAACTGGAAAACTTCAGGTTCCAGTCTAGTATATAGATGAAAAAAAAAACTTGCTTGTCAGTTAACAGCACTAGAATCTGAAATATATGATGGTATATTAATGAAACAATTTTTTCTTTACAGTTACCCCCCTTTCTATCAGAGATAATAAAAATGAGACTAATTTGTTTATAAAATAAATCTATTCTCATTAAACTTGGATTGGTTATTTACATAAATGCAGCAGGAAAAGTCGATTGATCATATAGATTCATCTAAGTCTGTTCTGCTAGAATTTTTCATAGTGAATCTCAGATGGAATTTTTAAAAGCCTTTCAAGGCTAGGAAGCCAAGCAAAGGCCTTGACGTGAGCCTTTGCCTGCAAACTTACAGATTTGAATGAATTCCTTTTTTTGGAAGTTCCAAAATACCCTGAGGTTCCTGAGCCTGCCGGGAGGTGACCTTCCTTACTCACCTGGTAAGGCTGCTGGGAACCCTGTAAGCAAGGTACCAGGCCTGTTTTTCCAAGGAACTTCATTGGCTTTATAAGGTCAGCCTTAGTTCCTTAAAGCTGTCTGGTCATATTCGAGTCTATGTATGTCTCTCTCAAATAGGACATTCCAGTCAAAGCCCTCATTATGTAACCATTGTTTCCAATTGTGTCCCGTTACATTCTTACTGAGTTTATGCAAATAACTATATTGCCTTAAAAATACAAGAATACCTGGAGTTTTGAATTCTAGAGGAATCAGGTAGGGAGAAAAAAGTAATCGTTTTATCTGTGTTCACAAAGGTATACTTTCCCAAATTGATGTAAGTCATACATAGCTAGCCTAAGAGAAAATTTCCTTAAATCTGGGAAACAGAAGATTAAAGAACTAGCAACCTTTAAAAAAACTTTTTTATTAAGGTATGGTTGATACACTACCTTATGAAGGTTTCACATGAGCAACATTGTGGTTACCGCGTTCACCTATATTATCAAGTCCCTGCCACACACCCCATTGCAGCCACTGTCCATCAGCCTAGTAAGATGCTGTAGAGTCACTGCTTGTCTTCTCTGTGAGAACTAGCAACCCCCTTTTAAACAAAAGTTATAAAAGTTATAACCATCCTTACCAGTTCATCCAACCATATGTAATTCTTAATCTTGATATTTTGTTAGCAGTTTTATGAATGCAGTTTTTTTCTTAGAGTTCTGTAAATTCATACCCAGTTCAGTGATATGATCTGAAAGTTATCAGAAACCTGTGCTTGTCAGAGTACTTTCCATGAATCTCCTTGAAGATGGAATACTTTTACAAAGGCATCAATAAAATATTAACTGTAAAAATGACAAAAGACTTAAAAATGCCCATGGTTAAAGTTCTGACGAGAGTTCATTATAATGAAATTGACAAGGAAATTTGTTGATTTCTGTGACACATTATAAGATGATAACTGGAATTAGGATTGATAACATTTTATATCATATTTTTAGGAATTTCATATAATTTCTGGAACATTCATGTTAACATATATCTGTACAAGGATATCCATGCAGAAGGTTTAGCATTATTTTTTATTTGACAATGCTTCCCATGTAATTTAACATACCAAGCAATCCTAATTAGTTTAATGTCTCTTTTTATAAGGAGAGCAATCTTTTGAGATGGTCCAGGGGCGCTCCGCAAAATCCCAGCGTTACTTCCAGGTCAGAAAGACTTCACTTAGAATTTGATTTTTCTAAGTCTGTCAAAAAATATCGAAAGGTTTTAGATACTTGACTAAATACGATCACAGGTAATTATGCAACATGTATCTACTTAACCAAAGTGACAAAAGCATTTAAAGAATGTCACATAGTTGTGAGCAAAAATTAGCTCTTCTAATATTGAGAAGACTCAATTTTTTTAAGCAGTCAAAAACCTGATTAAGAAAACATGAACATAGGAAATTGTTTTGGTAAAACACAAAATCTTTGTTTTCTACCTAGATACTTAAAAGGTAAAGAAAAACCTTTCATATTCTCATACGAGGAGCAAATCAGTTCTCCAGGATAACTTTGTACTTTTAGCAGATGAAAGAAAATTATATAAGCATGCTATTGAAATTAAAGCTTGTTTTAAAAAACAAAAAACTTGTCATGATAATTTTGTTTTTAGCTAACTTGACCACACAAGGTAAATATTCTGTCTTCCCAGCTTTCTATAACGTTTTGTCCTTTATTTTCCTCTTTCCCATTCTGAAGTCATCAGTTTTAATTTAGGACAAATCTGCTTTCTTTTTCCTTAACAAAAACAAATCTCCATACTTTATACCTTCTATTAGCCAAAAATGCATCCTACTTCCCTTGCGTAGAGAGATGTTTCCTTTGTTATTTCTTGTAGCTTTAATTACATATATTAATTAGAATTCTTAATCCTTGAAATCTTAATTTCTAGTGAGAACTAAGAAATAAGCAATTATGAACTATTTCACCAGCATTCTTTAGATTGGCAAATTTATGAATGGATTTCTTAATTTGTAGAAACATACATTTCTTCTTAGCACAGTTGTTTAGTTAGTGTGAGACATGTTTCTTTACAGACTCAAATTCTTAGTTCCTCTGTAAGAGGTCAAAAGTAGGTAAAGTTAGACTTGCTTAGCGATTAATGTTTTGGTATTTCATCTTATTTGGAAATGATCTACACATTCAGTGAATTTCCATAATTCAGTTTAACTTAGTAAAATTCTAAGGGTGGAAGTTATCAAAGATTTGGAAAGTATTTTTAAGTAGACATACCATAGTGCATACTTATTGCTGAAAAGTTCACCTAAAAACTATCATCTCTTTTAGATCTGAATCACTTGTTCCCAACAATTGTGTTTAAACTACGTGGGAAAACTTCCTTAGTAGACAGACATCATTCCAAGCTCTTTTTCTTGCTGACAAATTTTTTGTAATAGAGATAACATGAGTTTATTTGATTAGGAAACCCAGGTAAAATAGAAGTTGTTTACCTGTATCATATTTAATGCTAATAACTCTGAAGACACACCTTTTTAAATTAAACCAAACTTAAACTAGCTTTTATTTAGCAAAGATTATCCCAGATCATGTGAACTTGAAAAACATTTGGGTTAGTTTCTATATTTCTGAGTTTCAGGAATACTTAAATCATAAGCACTTATTTTTACCTTCCAGAGGTAGAGGGGAAAAACACACACACACACACACACACACACACGCACACACACAATATATATCTGTAGACATGCATAAACATGCGCACACACACACACACACACACAATATATATATCTGTAGACATGCATAAACATGCAGGCAGATACAGAGACCTGATAGCTTCCATTCCGAAATTTTAGCCATAAATGAGGTACAATATAAAACTTAGTAGTTTATAAATAACAGGTGAATCCAAATTGGCAGATGGAACAAGATAGGATACCTGCTGCAATGGCTAAAACTTTTTATTAATGTTTGTGGAGAGAACTTTTAAGGTTTGGATTTGTCCTTGATAGGTATCATTAAGGAGGCTGTGGACTAGATTTTGGACAAGAGAGTTATCCTAGCATTTTGTATTTTAAAAGGCCTCTTTCCCCCTGTTTTGTTTTTTCTTCAGTCTCAGGTGATTGTGGGCCGTTTTAGTTACCTCCTGGGTGGGGTGTGTACATTGCAAAGACTTGGTAAGATTTACATCTTCAAGGGACAGAGAAAGAAAATGTAAGTTTTCCCCCTAGGAGTTTTAGTGCCTTTTGGATGGCTTTGGCAGTCCCCCTGAAAATGTCATAGCACTACCCTGTAATCGGTGAGCACCTCCGAGAGAATAATTCTATGGACTCAAAGTCAAATGGGGCCTCCTCAGGGTTGGAATGAAGAGAGGGTCACGTGGGTCCCTGTGGTCATGGAAGTGATGAGCCCGCTGGGCCGTGCCAGTGTTGTGCGTGGCTTGATGTTTCCCGGCCAGCACGGGCCGCGTCAGGGCTCACTGTGGTGAGGGGATGGGCAGTGCCAGACCATGTACATCCAAGTGGGGAGGGGAAGGGTGCCAGTGTGCGTTGTGGCCCTCGGGGCCTTTGCCTTCCCGTTTCCCTCTCCTTCTCACCGGAGGCCTCCGTAACCCTATCGGCTTTTCCCCTGGAGGCAGGGATGCCTCACGAGGTGTGTCTTAGTTCTGTCCTGTTGAGAGGAGAGCCGAGGGCGCAGGGTAAGGGGCGTGAGGCCCAGACGGAGCTCTAAGACCTTCACCTGATTCTCGGTTCTTTGGCGATACCGGCCAGTTGACGCGTTTGGCAGCTGCGAGTAACAATTCAAAATATGTTCCGTACAAACAAGAAAACCTGCAATAGCCAATTAGCTTCCTGCTCTCCTTACTGCTGTATAAAATCTTTAAGAAAGGTTTGAATTTCAGTTCAAGTATGGTTTTTTCCATCTCATTTCCTACTTGTTCTGTCCTGTTTTTATCCAGTAACGTGTTGTCACTGGAATGTCTTGGATGCTGTCACGGTGGCGGCTGTCCTCTCCAGGTGTCCCAGGGGCCTCTCTGGGTTGGGGGCTGCCTCCACTGGCACAGTAGGCACAGGGTCTTTGGAAGAAGCCCTTAGGCTGGAGCATAACACCGGGGTCTCGGCATGTTGGTGTGCCGTGGCACTGAGCTAAGTCAGGGAACCTGCTGTGGCGTTTGCATTTTTTGAGGAGCTGGTATATTATCAGGGTTCTTGGGGGACCCTGGTACCAGATATCTAATCATTTCACCATACCTCATGGCCTCGCTCAGCCTGTTCTGGGAAGATTGTTAGATGATCACGGCAGCCATGGCCTCTGGCTTGGGAACCAGAGGTGACATACGACAGAGGCCACCCGCAGAAGCACACAGCAGCGGGAGAGATGCCCCAGGAGCGGCGCTGCTTTCCCGATGGTGTTACCCACCTGAGTTAGGAGGTTAGCAAGCAAAGTTAGGTAAAGGTCATTCTCGGGTAATTGCAAGGTCTCTCTTGCCTACTGTGCCGATTGGCCTCAGCACAGCAATAATTAGTGCTGTGGCCGAAGCAGGCCTTGTGGTTCTTGTTATGATTGCAAGACATCCTCCAGGGATAACCCAGGAAATTTTGGAAAAATAAAGGTTTATTACAGGACTTAGAAATTACACAGCCCACCTGGTGCCATACAGCAGGGTTGTAGGTAGAGAGAAAGAGAGGACATGTGGGCCTGGGAGTCTGCTTTGATTGGGGTTGAGGGTGGGGGCCTAGGGTTTCACAGGCTCACTCTTTAGTGGTGAATTTAAAACATAAGAGCGGGAATTTGCAGGTCTGGAAGTGAAGAAAACAGGTGGCCTAAACGGTCAGTTATTGAAATCAACCAAGATCTCCAAAGCAGAGAGCCTCAGAGAGGGGAGGTGGCATTGCTCTCTGTCTAGTCCTGTGGCCGGCAGTGTGTCTCCCTGAAATGGGCATCTTTGGAGTGGAGGCCTCTGTCAGTCAAAGCTTGAGTCAGGTGCTTGCATTACTAAAATAGAAGCAAACCAGCTGTCAGGGTTTATACTGCAAATCAAAAGATAGAATAAGGATAAAGTTAGAGGTAAAATTTTTTTCATAAAGTGGTACATGAAATGTAATTTTTCTGGATGTGGAAATTCATTTTTAGAAGCCTTGTTGGGTTTAAAAGAATTTGCGACTAATTGTGTTCAGTAACATTATCTGATATTAAGTTCTTAGGTATAACCTGAGTTATCAAATATTTTCCTTTGAAAATGGAGGGAGTTTTAAAAAGTACACTCTATAGGCAGTTGAAACATTTAGCAAAGATCTGCCATTTTGGGAATAGTTGCTGAAATGTCAGAACATTATCTAGAACTATTAAAAATAAAGGTCTAAGAATGATTATTTATAGAAAGGGCATTTAGGAGGCTAGTTAAGGAAATCCGATAGTTGGGTGACTGAAATATTGCTAACATTTTATTGTTATTTGTTGGGATAGCCATTTAAAGATCGTTGTGAGTGGTTCTATGAACATTTGCATTCAGGACAACCAGATTCAGACATGGTGCACAGGCCGGTGAATGAAAGTGACATCCTGCTGGTTCACAGAGGTATGTTAACAGAGAAATTGATGTGTATTAGAGGCACAAATACTAGTTATTATACATTTTAATATGTTAAATTAACCAATGCTACATATTTAGATTCTATTTTTAGGAGTAGCTGCGAAGTTGTGTCAAAAGCCAATTGTGCAAAGTTAAAGCAAGGCCTTGCTGTTCGGTTCCACGGAGAAGAAGGCATGGTGGGTATAACATAAGGGCTGTTCAGATCACTTATGTAAAAGATTGAAATGGACTTGAAGAAGGTTTAATATTAAATTGATAATAGAAATGTAATATGCATTTACTTTTATTACTTAGAAAAAAACTTTCCCACATAATATATTTCTGTTGATACTTAATTTTATTTTCTTGAACTCAGGGTCAAGGTGTTGTGCGTGAGTGGTTTGATATTCTGTCTAATGAGATAGTCAATCCTGATTATGCATTGTTTACCCAGTCAGCTGATGGTAAGTTGTGCTGTCCAGATGGCTTTTTCTGTGACTTGTCATATTTTCAAACTGCTTCAGTGCGTTTTTTTCCTTTGATTTCTATAGTAGCCCTCTGAGCTAGGTGGGGTATTACCATTTCGTAGAAGAGAAAATTGAAATTCGGAGTTTTTGTCTACATTGACACAGACAATGAGGGGTAAGGGTCATGAGTGGGACCCGGCTCAGTCCGGCACTCCTTCCTCTGAAGAGGCGGGTCGCGGTTGCTGGCCTCACGGACTAGTGCTGGTCCAAGGAAGTTTTCGTTAGTTCTTTATTAAAGTAAAACTAGATTTGTTCAATATAAGGATTGTCCTATAGTCTACTTTTTTCAGGTTAAAATTTCTTCTTGTGAAATAGTGCAGTAAATGGGCTTAAAAATATTCAAGTCCTTATTTGGAAAAATTAAAATTTGCTATAATCCTATTTGAGTTTCCAACAAAATTTATTGGGCATGAAAGGAAAAGTCATTGTGTTAAATCTTTAACTGAACATCTATTTACGTATACTAACTTAGTTTTCAGTCCTTTTAAAAGATCAAGACCTTGCAACTACAAAGCTCTTATTTAACCATATAATACAGATTAAAAATGCTCTGTTCAAATGGCGCTTGCAGCCTACAGACTTGTGATTTGCTACAGGAGGCTAAATGGAAATGGTTACTGCCTTCTTTGGGTGAGGTGTACTTGGGTGAGTTCTCTGACTTAATAAAGACATAAACAAGTGAAAGTGGGATTTCAGTGTTTAAATGCTTTTCACAATTACTTTTATTTCCTGAATACCTTTTCTTTCCCAGTGTTTACATTCTTTCATAAGGAGAGGGGGCCTCATTAATTGTGGTTTCTGATTGCATCCCATTAAAACGAGCAGTGACTCTGCCCTGAGTAAGAGGGATGACTGTAAGAGAGGCAGATTTGTTTAGGAGTATGGGACTGGTTGCTCTAACTCGGTAACCTTTGATTATTTGCTCTGAGGTCAATTTTGTCTTTGTGATTTTATGACAAGTTCGATGGGGTATTGAGGTTATTTGGCCTAATCGTTGAAGCAAGATATAACATTAGAGCATTGTATTTTAGATTTATTTCTTTTCTTATAGTTCCTTATTCTGTGTCTATTTAGTTTCATACCTGAAAAATAGATATGGCATGGAATGATGAGTCTAGGCATGTCCGCATACTGCCATGCGGATTTATAGCAGAGCGTATGTGGGAGCACACAGACCACAAAGATTGTGATGTGTCCTTTTTGTAAACTATTTAATTTTCTCTTTGGGGTCACAGTATTAATAAATTAAAATTTAGGTGAAATATTAAAAAAAATTTTTTTCTAATGTTTAGTTGATATGAAGAGAATTACACTTAGGGGAGTTCAAAGTTCCCGAATGTGGGAAGTGTTTGGATAGACCTAATGTTACAGTGATTTCCTGAATACTTGCTTTCTGATTAAATCAGGAGGCTTTCTACAGAGTCTCAGGGTTGTATAGTGGCGAAGAGTTTGGTCTTTGGTGTTCCTGGGTGGGAATCCTGCCTCGGCTCCTCTTTTTGCTGTAATCTTTCTGGACCTCAGTTTCTTCACTTGAAAATGATGATAACCTATGTTTTGTAACATAGTGAGAAATCAATTAGCTGATGTGTAAAAACGCCTAGCCCAGTGCCTGGCCCAGGGAAAGCAGAAATGTTAGAAGCTATTATTATTGTGAAATAATGTAGTAAATGGTATTTTCTCGTGCAGTAGGATTTTTCTGAGGCAATGAAAACAGCTCAGAGTGTCAGAGTTACATTTATCTTGAGTGTAAAACATAACAAACTTTATAATGTGTTTTAAGTAGTTTTCAAGTTAAAAATTATGATTTCTTTCCTGAAGATTTTTTTTCCCCTTTTGTTTCCTATTTTTCTTTTGATTGCTTCTTACCTATTCTTTTTAATAACCCAGATTTCCCAGAAAGTACTTAGAAAAGGAATTAAACACAGACCTAGGGGAAGAAAGTTGAGTCATCAAAAACCTTGGTTGGTTCATCAGTAACCCAAAGTATTTCACATTTTAGTAGGTAAAAAATATTTTTGCGATTATCCTCAGAATATTATAATTTTGGAATTATTGTTATGTTTGTCTTTGAAGACTTTCTTAATCTCACAAAAATTCACTTTGGCTTTTAATAGTCTTACAACATGACTAGGAGTGATTCTCAAAAGGTACTTATAGCTTCACGTGGTGCTTTTAAGTCATTCAGCCATAAGCTTCCAAATTTGTACCTTTTATTTAAGTAAACTGGTCACAACAGTTTAGTCCAGGCCCAACAGTGAGAAATCAAAGACCAACGAAGCGCAAACTGAATTATTGTCAAAATATGTAAATGCTGTATGACCAAACATTTCACTTTCCGATACTTTTCTATTTCTATTTATTTAATTTTGTGCTGTTTCATTAGATTTAGCCTAGGTGTCCGGAAGCATGAGCTCAGTAAAAATTTGTTGAATGAATGAATTTGTAGCCCTAGTTGGTGATCATCACGCAAAAAGAGGGAAAGCATTATTTGAAGTCAGCATTTTGGCATTATATTTTTCCATTCCACTAGATTTTTTTTGAGTTTTTTATTTATTGTAAAATAAGCATAATAAAAATTCATCTTTTTAGACCATTTTGAAACATTTACATTTAATACATTCACAATGTTGCGTAACTATCACCTCTATCTACAGTGAGATCTTTTTTTCATGTAAGTAGAATCATGGTCCGTTGCATCCGATTTTGACAGTAATCAGTAACATTGCCCTTGCCATTTGTACTTTTTTTAGACCTCAGAGGTGTACTTATTTAAACCTCATTATTGTCATGTGGAAGAACTGGTTGACTTGTGGACTTAGGTGGTTTTCTTACAATTTTTAAGAGGCATCAAGTTCAGTGACGAGGTCCATCACTTAAGAATAGTTGTACTTTTAAAATTTTGTTCTTGTAGTACTCCAGTCTTTAAAGAGCGAAAAGCCAGATGAAAACCTGCTGCACAGGGCGTGCAGGGATGAGTGAGGCAATGTCTGCCCTGATTCATAGCCTGGCAGTTAGTTATCCCCTCACTGTCCAGGAGAACGTGTGTGGGGGGCAGGGGTGTGGGGGTGGGGGTGTCATCTTTTCAGCTGTTATTTGCCAGGACCACTCTAACACATCCTTGGCTACTTGCAGTTAAAAGTATTCTAAGTTTTCTTCAAAAAGACTTAATCTAAAGTACGTGTGAATGAATGATAATATTTTGTACTTCTGACTCCACTGCTTATTACATATTCCACAAACACTCCTGAGGTAGTTTATAAATAATTTAATGTTACTTTTGCAAATTATATGTGAATTGACTTGTCTTTGTAATGATCTCTCTTCTGCCTAGAGTCTTAAAAATAAATTATTTTGTTTTAATAGGAACAACTTTTCAGCCTAATAGCAACTCCTATGTAAACCCTGACCACTTGAACTATTTCCGATTTGCTGGACAGATCTTGGGATTAGCTTTGAATCATAGGCAGCTGGTCAACATTTACTTCACAAGATCATTTTACAAGCACATTCTTGGTATGGCTCTATTGTTATTTCCATAGGCATTTATTTAAAGTTGGAGACTATCTGTATGTAAAGTATTTGAGGGCCTGAGGGAGAGAGAAAACAACCTACTCTTTTGCTGAAAATGGTTCTTATTTTAGTGTATGTATGTTTATGCTAAGAATGTATTTTAGTATGAACACACTTAAGAGAATTGGCACTCTCTGAAGTTTATAATAATTTCCTGAGTAGCTGTTTCAGAGACAGATGACACTGTAAAAATGTGGAAAAAACATAAGCTTAAATTAACGGACTTCCAAATTCAGGAATTAGCAAATCATTTAAATCATACTGTGAATTGGATTATATTTTGCAGTTTTATAGAGAGTCTATAGAGGGCAGTATTTTACCATTAAACAGATCAGGCAAGGCAGAAACAGGCTGTAACTGCTTGCTGTATGTTTGTGTTTTTAGGTATTCCTGTAAATTACCAGGATGTGGCATCCATTGATCCAGAATATGCCAAAAATTTACAGTGGATTTTAGATAATGATATTAGTGATCTGGGTCTAGAACTGACTTTCTCTGTTGAGACTGATGTGTTTGGAGCAATGGAGGAGGTGCCTTTGAAGCCTGGGGGTGGAAGTATTCTTGTGACACAAAATAACAAAGTGAGTATTTGAATTTTTACCTTAGTCGTTGCCTGTAACTTGGCCCTGACAGTCTGCTGATGACTCTCTAAAGTCTCCCAGCACTAGCTAGAAAAATGTACTGTTAAAAGATTTTCCTGATATTTCTTAAAACAGACCAAATATTTAATTCACTAAATCATCAAATTCTTACTGGCTAGTTTAGAATTAGAAAGGATCATTTCAGTATTGTGTTAGATAAGCTGAGGCGGTTCCAGAAGCAGCCTGGAGCCCAACTCAGTTGAATAAGTTGGGCATCTGCATGTTGAAAAATTTGATTAGAAACACAAGCTTACATTAAGATCACATTTGCATTAACCACTATTTTATGTTTTAAAAGTACAATATTAAGAGTTCCAATAGAGAAAAGAGGAAATCCCAGTGTTTAAACTTTGCACATGCTGTTGGGATCTAGTAAATCTGTTAAAGTTCTGACCTTAATTTTTTTTTAACTTTGAAACTTGATTATTATTTGTTATGATACCACCTTTTTGTAGATAATATTATTTTTTTAGTTTTAATGAGAAATAATTTACATACATCTGTACATATTTATGTTTAATCTTGGCATATGTTTTAAATTTTAGTGTTGAAAGTTATGTTATTTTATAGTACAGTTTTACTTTACATTTTGATATATTATGTAGGAAATTGGGAGTCAGAAAATCTGTTTTTGGAATTCTAGTTCTGTATTTACTAGTAGCATTTTTTGTTTAAGCAAGACTAAAACCTTTATTTTTCCATTAGTTGGCTTTGAATTCCAAGACAGATTGAGAATCATCTAACTATAAAAAATAATGTCCATTGGACCATGTTTTAGACTAGGGGTTTAGTAAAATAGTGTTTTTTTAAATAAAAAGGCCAAAAGACATGGCCATGTTATAACCACTTTGAGCCTTGGTTTTATGTAACATAGGAAAATAATACCTCCCATATAGAACTGTTACTGACATTTTGTAAGCTGAAAAACACAACACGAAAGATAGTTCTTATTGGCTAGTTTTCTATAAAAATAGGCCATTTCAGACATATTTAGGGAATTGAAGACCTATATTAAGCTACATAATTTATTTTTGGAAACCTAGATACCATAAAATATGAAAAAAATAAACTTTAATTTTTGAAAATAAAATAGAAAGCTGAGTTTTGGAGCCTAAAAAGCTGAACATATTTTGAACATCTGTAGATATTTATTTTTAATCTTGGCATATGTTTTATGGCATATTGGGGCCAAAATCCGGGTCTCCTGGTTTCAAGTCTGATGTTCTCTATACTGTTCGCAATATTAATCATCTTGAGGAAGATGTTGATTTTTAGTATAGTAATTCATGTTCAGCTCTAGAAGATTAAAATAATAAAATGCTTAAATAAAAATTTTAAATCTGTATGAATTTGCCAGTGAATGAAATGTTTTCTAAAATCTTGTAATTAGATTGTCTCCCTTGTAATGCATTTATTATTCTGTTTTACACTGGAGACCTACTCTCAATTAACGGGAATGTAATCATAGAGTCTTTATTATAAGCAGTGATTTTTACCAGAGAGCCTCATACATGATTCCTGTCTGTGAATACAGTACTGTATCCGGCTTCTCAGGTGGAGTTCATATATGACAACAGAGAAAGACCGCTTAGCAATTACATGATAGATAGCTGTATTTATACTTCTTTTCCCTAACAGCCTCCCTCCCACTATGATGTGATTCTTTTTTGTTTAGATTTTTAAAATACATGTTCTATTCTTTTGCATTTGTGTCTTTCAAATCTAGAAAGAAGAAAGATATTGAATAAATAATAAATAAGAATATACTCCCATGCAGGGTATACCCTTCATCTTGAGTCTAGTCTGAGGCTGTGCTACTATTGTAATATTAAAGAGTTTGAAACTTTTGTTTTTAAGTTTAATACATTTTATTTAACTGTATAACTATATTAACTAATTGCTTAGTTGATTGTAGCCCAAGGATTTTTAATGATTAGCTTTTGTAATAGAGGTAAAAGCAAGATCTCAGTCACTAATATGTTAATTCTTCGTAGCTTTCATTTTTCTGACATAAACATCTTAACAATAAGTTGAGCCTCTTCCTTTTTGAATATTACCACTAAGAGTCAAGTGTAATTGTATATGAGGTTGTTGATACTTAAACATTTAATGCTTATTCAACAAGCACTTTGAACTTTTAAAAGTCAAACATCATTAGAAATATACCTATATCTTAAATTGATCATTTGCTTTAAAATTGCTGAAGTAGTCAATTTACAAATGATATTTTCAAACCATAATTTTTAGAGATACTGTTGTTATTTTTAACATAATTTCTTTCCTGAACTTTTCTGTTACTTTCGGGTCAGCTTTTTAGTTACTTATCTTTATAGGTATGCAGTTATAAGTGTCACATTTGGAGTTCAACTTCAAACTTTGTTGCATATTGAAGTTTAAAAGACTTGCCAAGCTTGTTAATAAGAGAAAGTCTATGTAAGTTGATCTCCACATGGGGGAGTCATTTATTCCTGTTTTATTGGAAGGCTTTGATAATTACAGAGTGAAACCAAATAGATGAAAACACCTTTGTTTAAAAAGGAGTACATTAAATAAATACAAGTAATGTAGACAGAAGAATATATCAGTTCCACATTTGAAATATGCTCTTTTAAATTTAATTTTGTATCTGTCAATCATTTGTTTTAAAATCTAGAGGGGGAAGAAAAAAAACCCCGAAAAGCCTTAGTTTCACTTTTGAAAATGTCTGAATTACCAGGACCTGAAATTTACATTTAAATAGTATTTTCATCTTTTTTTTTTTCAGTTTTGCTTCCACTTTTTCATTTTTACTTTCACTTTTTTAATTCTTGACCAAAAGTCAGAATCATAGAAGCATAAAATTTAAGTTAGAAGTGACTTTTTTTGGGGTTAGATCTTCAGTTCTCTCTCTCAGAGCTAAAGAGTAGGCTCCCTGGGTTTTCAATGTTAACAACACTTTCAGAATACTAATCATAAAGTCCGTTCAGGCCGCAAGGGGCAAACACGGGGCTCGGGGGGCTGAGACAGGGTGTCGGGCAGTGGCCGTGGGATTCTGGAGCGGAAGCGGGGGGTCCTCAGGTGGGAGCAGGGAGGAGAGAAGGGGGGGTTCCTGCTTCCCGGGAAGGCGCGGACTCGGCAGAGCCCGATGGGTGTGGGGACCACAGGGAGGTCAGAGTTGTGGGTCTTCGTTTACGTCGCAGAGTAAATGAACGGGGAAGACGAGGGCCGGGGAGGTAGACGGGGGCCAAGTTCTGAAAGACTCGGCATCCGCACTTAGGAATTCGAAGATCATTCTGAGCTGGGGAGATGACGGCGGATGTTCCGGAGGGGAGTTTCGTGAATGGATTTCTGTGTAAAGAAAGAAACACATTGCGCTTGCAGTTGGCTGAATGAGTGAACTGGGGCAGCGCTGGGGGCCCAGGGCACTGGAAGGTGTGGGGAGCTTGCAGGAGGGGTGTTCTAAGTTAGTGGCCCTGAGGGTGGAGGAACTGAGGCAGCTTCTGAGGATCTAGAAGCCTACAGAGCTTGGTAGTTCATTGTCTGGGAAGGTGGGAAATAAGGGCTTACGGATCTGCCCTGGTGTGGCCCGTCCCGGAACGGCTGGCCGTGCTGCACCCTCCTGTTGGTCACGCTCATCAGGTCAGCTCTGTTGCCTGCGGATAAAGACAGCAGGTACCTGTCCCGTACTTGGCATATATTTTATCTATTTGAGATGTGTTCTCAGTGCATTTCTCATTTACTAAACAGCCTTTTGATATATTTATTTCTATTCAGTGTAGAAAGAGCTTTAATTTTAAAAGCATCTGACATTAATTAGGTGCTTTTGATGTGCTTGTGTACTGTTCATAGTGCTTTATGTGTATTATACTTACACAGTCCTACGAAGTGTGGCTATCCCATTCTGCAGGAAAGGAAACTGAAGCATAGAAGGGTACAGTAGCTCGTTTCCAATCCTCCAAGTGGTGGAGCTAGGATTCGCATTCAGGTAGTCTGTAAATTTCATGCCTCACCTTGTAATTCAGACACTGTATTTCTTTAGAAGTTAAATAACTGCCTCAGGGCTCAAAATTAGGAACTGGTGGACAGTTTAAATTGGGGTCTGTATGACTGTGTGACTGCCGCGCCTCACTAAGGCAGTGAACATGACTGGCTAGCGAATACAAGTTTAGTGTGTTTTTCCCACTTTGTTTTTACACGGTCAATACTTTATATTTTATATTTTATTTTAGCTGTTTTCCTCGATTTATTTCACACACAAACACATTTGACACATGTACAAGAACAAAATACAGGTGTGTGAATATGAACAGTTGACTTAAAGTGGACTCCTTATTTCTGTCTTCAGAGTATACTCTGAAAACAGGTCAGGTCTAAGTTTCTCCATACTGAGTGTGTGTGTGTATTATTAGATTAGATTTTTGTTAGCTTTTTGTTACTCTGAAAACAGGTCGGGTCTAAGTTTCTCCATACTGAGTGTGTGTGTGTATTATTAGATTAGATTTTCAGTTATCTTTGTGTCAACAAGGAGAACATACTTCTCTTTGCATTTTAGTCAGTATATTCTAAAACTTCACTTTAAAAATCACCAAGTATGTGAAATTGTAACCTAAAGAATTCCTGTTTTCAGTGACTGAATTTGTGTCAAGGAAACTGAAGTAATAGGATTTTTACTAGACGATCAATCTTTGTAACTATTGTGACCTTAAAAAACAAGAATATACCGGGCAAGAAGAAATTACTGAAAAATGTTATATTGTAAAAATATGTGTATCCCTTTTCTTCTATTTATTTCTACAAAAGGAACGTGGTATTTTTGGAGTTCTCTTGTACCAAAATCACTGCTGGTTATAAGTTGGAAGTGTGTTAGACAAATTTCTCGGATTGGACCCTGAAAATTTAGTTTACGTTTCTGTTTGATGGTTTGGTACACATTTCTGTCTCCCTCTCTCCAGTAACTACTTGTATATAACTTGCAGTAACTAACTAATTCCTTTCTAGTAGAGAAGAATCTTGGGTGGGTGGGAGTGGCGTTTGGGAGTGGGAGTAGATGGGCAGGGGTGGCAGCTTCCCTCTGCCACGTCGCGCAAGGAGCCGTGTGGGGCGTGGGGAGGACCGTGGCGGGCCACGGTGACGCTTCCATAGCTCTGAGCTGTATGGAGAGTTCACAGCCCCTGGTCATACCTAGCGTGCTGGCTCAGTGCTTGCGGTTTATCTTCTGGGGGGTGGGGGACGCAGAGCATCAGATTAGTGCCACCCAAAATAAAGAGGCCTAAAACAGACTCTCTCCCTTCTGTGCCTAGAGCATTCATTTCTGGGAAGGGAAAACTATTTACAGGGTATTGCTTTTAAGTTACAAAGTTTCGCTTAGATGTATCTATACAGATATGATAATTCATTCTGGTCTGAGCCAAAATACATTTTTTTACTACCAGTTAAATTTTAAGTGGCACTGTTTTCTATGGTGATGATGTGTTTTTTTTAAGTAGCTTACCTTAACTCAGAATCAAATAGGCTGTACTTAAGTGAGCCATTTTTTTTTTTTTGGTAATTTTTTTTTTTTTTTATTGAAGGGTTGTTGACACACAGTATTACATTACATTAGTTTCAGGTGTACAACATAGAGATTCAACATTTTTATACATGACAATTCTAGGTACCAGCTATCACCCTACCAAGCTGTTACAATATCTTGACTATATTCATTACATCCCGGTTACTTATTATTTTACCATTGGAAGTGTGTACTTTTTATTTTTTGTGAGGGCATCTCTCATATTTATTGATCAGATGGTTGTTAACAACAATAAAATTCTGTATAGGGGAGTCAGTGCTCAATGCACAATCATTAATCCACCCCAAGCCTAATTTTCGTCAGTCTCCAATCTTCTGAGGCATAACAAACAAGTTCTTACATGGAGAACAAATTCTTACATAATGAATAAGTTACATAGTGAACATTACAAGGGCAGCCATCACAGAAACCTTCGGTTTTGCTCATGCATTATGAACTATAAACAGTCAGTTCAAATATGAATACTCATTTGATTTTTGTACTTGATTTATATGTGGATACCACATTTCTCTCTTTATTATTATTATTTTTAATAAAATGCTGAAGTGGTAGGTAGATGCAAGATAAAGGTAGAAAACATAGTTTAGTGTTGTAAGAGAGCAAATGTAGATGATCAGGTGTGTGCCTGTAGACTATGTGTTAATCCAAGCTAGACAAGGGCAATAAAACATCCATGTATGCAGAAGATTTCTCTTAAGTGAGCCATTTTATCAAGTTATAAGTATGCATAACATGAGGCTGTTGAACCACTTTTTAGGAGCTGGGAATGCATACTGGTAAACGACACAGCCCCTGCCTGCAGAGACTAACTACCTACCTACATTCTAATTAGACGTTTCAGTCAGAGACACCAGGACGTATAAAGACACTGAGGCCTGAACGAGCTTGTGCTCCAAGAACAGAGAGGGGGACCAAGGGGGAGAGTGGAAGGACATGAGATGAGAGAGCCAGGCAGAGGCTAGATCATTTAGGGCCCTAGAGACTAGGGAAGGAGTTCACGGGGATGTCACCATGGGGTTTTGAGCAGGAGTCATGTGGTAAGAATGATATATAAAATTATACATAAAAAATACTTCTTTCCAAAAAAAAATGACTGGTATGGAAAAGCAGTGCAGAGGCAAAAATGGATCCGGGTGCGGGATGCTGCAGGGATGGAGGTGAGAGGCGCTGACAGCCCAGCCCAGGGCGCTGCAGTGGATGGAGGCGGTGAGACAAGGCCTGGCGGGGACGCTCTCTGGCCTGGTGCCGGGTGCGGGAGGAATCACTCATTCCTAGGATTTTGGCCTAAATACCTTAGTGAAAGGTAATTTCTGGTTTGTTGAGATTTATGAATATCAGTGCCGAATTAATGCTAAACCTTCACCTCTTAAACGAGAGACGATTATATTGGTATTATCTTAAGTATGTGAAATTAAAAAAAAAATCATCACCAAAACTTCCTTTTTGTAGGCGGAGTATGTTCAGCTTGTCACCGAGCTTCGAATGACGAGGGCCATTCAGCCTCAGATCAATGCTTTTCTACAGGGCTTCCATACGTTCATCCCTCCTTCCCTCATACAGCTTTTTGATGAGTATGAATTGGTAAGGGAAAAACATTTCTTTTGTTGTTACACAACACAAAACTCCAGTTGATGCAATTCACAACTAATTTTGGAGTACTATGATGAAGGCAACGATGTATACTAAGACATCACAGTTTAGCATTCATGTTTAGACATGTGTTATAAGATTTGTGATTATGCTTCTCTAAGCTTAATAAGAAGATTAGCAATTCCTTAACGTGAAGTGGGGTGAGGTGGTGATTAAAAAAATGCAATACAATATTTCCAAAATGTTCTACATGATAGATGCTGAAGGCCAGTCTTACTGAAAGCAGTATTAATATTATTTGGCCATATGATGTAAAGGATACTGATACTAACTTCTTGTATTTCCAAAAAGAACAATAGAGAAGAGCATTTTTGTTGTTTTATTTGTTTAATTTTCTCAATTCTTACTTCATCATTCATATAATTTTATATTTCTCCATTTTAATTCTATGTGGAGTTCCCTCTCATTGCTCACCTGAAGTTGCTAATGAATGTTTTGTTTTGCTGCTTTAATTTGACTGCGTATTACTATGGCCTAACAGGATTTCTAATTGTATATGACTTATGTGTGCATTTCACATCATATTCTTCTATTTTATTTTTGTTAATAAATTACTTCCAAACTCTTTGAGTAGTCTACCTTTTTAATAAACACAGAATCTTAAATAGAGGATAGCTACAGGGAGGTAGGTGGGCAAAACAAAATAAAATAGAGGCTGGTTGCTTCCTTATTTAAAAAATTATAATTTAGAATAGTAAATTTTAGATCAATGGAAAAGCATCCTTTGGTTTTTATTCTGTCTCATTAAGTAGCTCTACCCTACTTTACCCTTCACTTTACCATATGAACCAGTACTCTGATGTGCACCTTTAGTTTTACATATCTACCAGTGTTTTCAGTTTATCATTCAGGGCTTATTGTCTTTGTATAGTAGTGGACAAACTTTGCTAATTAATTTTGAAGTCCACTGTGACTTAGTTTCATTAAATATCAGTTTTGGGTTTTTTTGTTGTGTTTTTAGGTTTAAGAGTAGTGGTTTTGTTTAGCGTAGACTTGTCTAGTTTTTGCATAACAGTTAGTTACTGTATTTTTAGCATTTAAAAATGGAGGAGTACTTCTCAACTGTTGGTAGGCGTGGTTGAAATTCGACTTTTCCTATCCTATACGAGTATTGAATAAGCCTTTTGAAATTCAAAGCAGAGAATTACATTATTTTCTGTACCTCTGTATAAAAACCAAATAACATAAATAATTGACAGACCTTTGCCTCAGGACTTATAGGTACTGCTAAGTTTTTTGCAACTTTTTATTAATTGCAAGAGAGAAAAGTACATGAATTATTAATGTATAGCTTGATGAATTTTCACGAACTAAATATCCCCATGAAACCAGCACCCCAATCAATAAACAGAAATCCTGCACCCAGTGTCCCTTTCGTCCTCTTCCAGTCACTGTCCCTCCAGGTGGGAAACCTCCCTCCCGATCCCTCATCTCATAGGTCAGGTCGCCTGCTTTTGAACTTGATGTAAGTGGGATAATAACCTAGAACACATCTGACTTCTTTAGCTCGGTTTTCTGTTTGTGAGAATCATACATGTTGTTGCCTGTAGTTGTCATTTGTTCATTTTCATGCTGTGTGGTATGTCAGTGGTGTTTCACTGTGTGTGTGTGTGTGTGTGTGTTTGGCTTTTTCACTCTTGATGAACATCAGGTGGACACTTTTCAGTCTTGAGCTGTTTGAGAGGCTGCTACAAACAGGCTGGCACGTGTCTCTAGGAGAACACTGCCGATGCATTCTGCACGTTACATTCCTTGGGTCGGAATTGCTGGGTGTAGGGTACATGTTTTTTTGTTACTCTGGGCACCAGCAAACAGTGTTTCAAAGTGGTGTGTCAGCTTACACCGCCCGCAGCAGGTCTGAGGGTTCAGGGTGTCCCGTCCTCACCAGCGTTTGGTGGTTTTCCGTTTTCCTTTTCATCATTCTTGTGGATTAGGAGTTGTCTTTCATTGTGATTCTGATTTGCGCTTCCCTGATGACTGATGAAGCTGAGTGTGTTTATATGTTTATCGCCAATTGTGGACTGTAGTTTTGAAGTGTTTGTTCAGGTAATTTGTCTATTTTCTCTTGTTTCCTGTAATTTTTGTTGTTGCCGATCTGGAGGGTTCCTTATGTTCCTCACAGGAGTCTTTGTCAGGTAGATGTCTTGTGATTACCTTCTCCTACCCTGGTGTCTTTTAGTGAATAAAAATTTTTAGTTTTAACACAGTTTGGTTTGTCACTTGTTTTTTTCAATTCTTTTTTTAATGGATGGAGCTTTTTTGTGCCCTTTTAAGAAACTGTTCCTTATTCCAAGGTCATGGAGATATTTTCCTATGCTTTATCCTAAAATCTTTATTCCTTTGTCATTCATAGTTAAGTCTGCTACTGGTAAGTATTTAATTGTGGTTCTTATATTAGCACTTAGGTCAGGGTTCCTACTCACACTCTGGCCGACTCAGACTGTGGAGCAGTGTTTTAGGCATGACCCTAATTTATGTAGTGATGACAATTACTATTACTAAACATGCAGTATTGCTCTACATGTATTAACTTTTAAAATCTTTGCCACAGACCTTTGAGGTAAGTTTTATTGTTACTGTTTTACAGACAAGGAAAACTAGGCCGAGGAAGGTGCAGAACTTGCTCCTGTTCATGGAGAATGAGTCAGAGGCGCTCTGTGAGCCCCGGGCCCAGCCTCTCTCTCTCTCCATTGGCTTTGCCAAACGGCCTCTCAGAGCATGAGTTCTAACTGGGACTGGGATTTAGAATATTTTGTGTGACTTTATGTCTTTCATAGAAAAGGCTGTGTGTGCTCCACGGAGATAGGGAACCTTTATGAAAAAGTTGGTACAAGCCTCCAAGTTAGATGTGCATCTGAGTTAAAGGATGCAGGTTAGATTCTAGAGTTTTAGTGGCAAGAAGGTATCTTGTGGTGTCAGTGTCCTGAGTGGGAGCTGTACTCATCCACTGTGGACAGGACGCGGTCCCAAGTCAGGAGGTGAATGTCAGGTTTAAAATGGTGACAACACTGTTGTCGTTAATATGTCTGGAATACTCTTACATTACTCTTACCTGAGGGGTGCCTGCCAAATGTCTGAGGGATGGTGCTTCCATACTGTGCTTATATGAATTTTCCAATGTGAATTTGAGCCATGTGAATACTAGGTAAGCTGATGGCTATGAATATTCACATAACTCAGTTTCTCCCCATTAGTACGGGATATGTGTGTTATACCCATTTCCAACAGACTAATTATTTTGTCATGTTTAAAAATAATAATAAATTATTAATTGGGATTAAATCTTTTTATTATATGTACTTTTTAATATGGAATCCACATTTCATCTACATGTTTTCTATCAATTTAATAACACTTCTTTGCCCAGGAGTTAAATGGGCTAATAAAGACCTTTCATCCCATATATTTCACAATATATTATAGTCATGAAATGCTTCAAGTTTCTTGAGAGTATAGGGTATCATTTTTATCCATAATTATTAACAATAAAAAGCATGCTTAATATTATTAAAAGCTTAGCCACATCCTAGAAGGAAAGAGGATTAAACTCATGGATTTAAGAAACATAAAATTCTTCCCCATTCCCTTTTGGCAGATTTGTATTAGGGTCCTGAGAAGAAACAGAATTTCCTCAGATGGCTCAAATAAGGAAATTTTAACAAAAAGATTATCAGAGAGGTGTGGGCAGTGTAAAGAATAAGTGAGGTGTGGGGACACGTTAAGAGACTGGCGTCAGTAGAGAACCTTTGTTGCCTCTAGAATTGAAGAGATGGGTGGAGGGGTTCTGGTGATCCCCTCTCATCTGTGGGCAACACAGTCCAGGGCCCACTGGAAGCCTGAAACTGCAGATAGTACCAGATCCTATATACACTGTGTTTTTTCCTGTACATACAGACCTATGATAAAAGTTCAGTTTATAAATTAGGCACAGTAGGGGTTAACAGCAATAATAATGAACTGCAAAAATTATATACACTATATTGTAGTAAGAATTGTGCACTCATAATTATCAGAATTATCTCAGAATATCTTACTGTACTAACCCTTCTTAACCATGATGTGAGATAAATGCCCACATGGTGGGATGAAGTGGGATGAGCGATGCGGGTGCTGGGATACAGCGCTGGGCTCTCAGCGACCCGACCACGCATCAGGAGGGTCGCCTGCTTCCAGACGGTGGTTGGTGGCAGGCAACTGGAACCATGGAGAATGAAACCACAGAAAAGGGGCTCCTGCAGCGCGAGGACCCTCTGAGATTCTGGGCCACCACGGGAGGGCTGCCTGGTGGCAGCTACAGTTGAGGAGACACGGCTTTTGCAGAAGTGTGTTGAAGCTGGGAGGGAGCCGAAAGTTCCCTCACCTCCAGGCTCCTGCCTGTTTCCCGGTGGTGGAACCCGACCTGAGACTGGCAGGCAAGAGAGCTGGTCTTCAGGGCTGGCCTTCGGGGGCACAGAGCTGTGCAAAGAGAGGTAGGAATGTATTTGCGGGCGGTAAATGGAGCTAAGCAGAATGTCTTCATCTAGTAAGACCACTTTATAACACGGTGGAAAGGAAGACAAATACACCGTAGGCTAGCAGTTCTCAGACTTTTCTGGTTTTAGGGCCCCCCCTTATAACAAAAGATTTTTGTTTGTGTAGGTTATGTTAACTAATAGTTATGTAAAATATTTCATTAATTCATATAAAAATAACAGTCCATTACATATTAACATAGATAACATTTTTTATAAGAAAACTGCGTTTTTCAGAATAAAAAGCAGCGGGAAGAGTGGCATTGTCGTACGTTTTGTAAGTGTCTGGCTTACTAGAAGACAGTTGCGCTCTCATATTTGCTTCTGTGTATGACCAGCTGCGGTGTGTTGTTTGGCTGAACTGTGTGGAGAAAATTCAGCCTGCCTCAGATAAACTGGAAAAGGGAGAACTTTGCAGACTCTTTGAGTACATCTCAGAAACCCCAGGAGTTCTCAGACAATGCCTTATATTAACCTTCACTAACCTGCAGAGCACACCTCATACTGGTCAAGCTTATGTCATGGACGGTTGCTGTAGGAGGCATGATTTTGAACCACATCGTATCCATGTTCTGGCTTGTCAGTGTTTAGTTAAGCGGAGGCCAGTCATTGCTTTACGTACCTGAGCACATGCAGCAGTGAGATAATGGACTGATCTGAGAGATGTGGGCAAGCTCTTGTTAGAGTCTCTTTTCTCTTAGGGTAGATAATGGTAGGTACTTAATTTTATACTTACCTGTTTTATTTGATATTTTGTTGTTTGATGATCTTTGTAGAAAAAAAGAAGGCGACCAAAAGTCATTAGGAAACTTGCATTTTTGTCTTACCTTGGAAAAGTTGACTTTAAAGGACCTGAAGTATTTGAGAACAGAGTTTTGCAAAGGCCTACGTCTTTTTTTTTTTTTAATAAAAAGTATTTTTATTATATTACCTCCTCTTTCCAAGTGATTAGGATTCCTTGATGATTTTTTCCTTTGCCTAACCTTGGATTTATTTAGGTCTTTGTTGCCCATGTTGAGAGTATTAAATTTCTTTATAGAAATTAACAAATTCATAAAATAAAAGTAAACATAAACCAAAGATAATATTCATAAAATTATTGCATATAAAAGCTGTTTGTTGCATATATATTTATGTATAAACAAAAACTCTGATCTCTTCTTATGTTTTAATTCAATGTGGAGACTCCTCCATATCTCACAATATTTGAGATGATCAGTATCAAGAGTTCTTTCCCATGTAGTGCTTAGGATTTGATGACATGTAGAAACTGTCGCAAAAATCAGGTTTACATTGGATTAGTTGGTAATTAAGGCAAATTTACTATTTAAATGCAATAAGCTCTTTTTCCCCCAATGAAGATTAATGAAATATCTTTCTTCTTCCCCAAAGGAGCTACTGCTTTCTGGCATGCCAGAAATTGATGTGAGTGATTGGATAAAAAATACAGAATACACAAGTGGCTATGAAAGAGAAGATCCAGTTATTCAGGTAACATCTCTCTAGAGCTTAGAATGAAGTTGAGTTTTGCCATTTAATTTTGCAAGCTTTTAAGCACTATTGGATGAAAACCTACATTAATTAACAAAGTAAAGTTTTTCCCTAAATTCTTCTCATGGGAATATTGCATATGAAAGCTTTGTATGAAAACATTTCTGATAAATGAATTTCACAGAATAAAATATACTTTATGAATATTGCATATTTCTCTGCTATTAGGAAGTCTGCAATTGCTCAGAAATACAAGCAAATTTTTTGTTGATGTTTTTGTTAGTGGTTCTGGGAAGTTGTGGAAGGCATTACTCCAGAGGAGAGAGTTCTTCTCTTGCAGTTTGTTACTGGCAGGTAAGAAGCATTTTTATGATAATGTGGAAAAACTTTATTAGAAAAACAACCAAATGAATTAACTACTATGAATTTTCAGTTTCTTACCTCCCTTTCCACATTTTTAGGTATTAAGCAAAAGTTTATTTAGGGATTAAAGAGAAAACATATAATAGTGGTCAAGAGTTTATTTAGTGTATAAAAAAATCAACTGTTTTAATGAGGACTATTGGCATGTATATTGTATTTTATAATTTGGTAATCTTTTCACTCTGCAGGTAAGTCAGTGATAGTAGTCAAATATTTCATATATGTATGTTGCTGGACAACACACACAACACAATAATTAATATTCATATCTAATAATTTTTCTCCATTTCTTATCAAACTTTAAAGTCTCAAGATTCAAGCCTAAAAAATAATTTGTGATATGCTTTGACAAGTCTACTTTTGGAACAGATACTAGAAAACTAGATGGTTTTAAACTTCTTTTAACTTGTTAAAAAAGAGTCTGATTTTCATTCTTGATAACTTAGAATTTCATATGTGTCCTTCTGTTTGTGGAGATAAGTTCACTTGTTGCATTATAAATGTATGTTATTCTTCCAGAAAAGTTGGAACATACAGAAAATTAGAAGAAATAAGAAAAACCATCCCCTGCTAGCAATAACTACTATAAGCAGTTTGATGTATTTACTTCTATTTTCTCTGCCTATTTAAAAAATATAATTGTGAGTGTATATCTATATAAAAAATATATATGTAATTTAAAGGCCCCTGTTTTCTTATTTGAAAGGTAATACATTAACCATTATAGGAAATTTGGAAAGTGGAGAAACTAGACAGAAGAAAATGGAAATCCCATTAAGTAATTCCATTGTTGAGAGAGAACACTATTAACGTTTTGCTTTATTTTCTTAGTCTTTTAACTGTGGAATTAGGAAAATAGATGGAGCCACACTAGACATTGAATTTTAAAGAATAAATAAAACATGAATATTCACAGATTGTAGACTAAAGATATGAAAGAAAATTTGTTGTTAGTGTGGCTTATTTGGCTCCTTAAGGCCAAGAAATACCCACAGGTTTCAGGAATTTAATAAAAAGAATTAAATAAGATTAATTTTTTCGATGTAAGAAGGTTAGGCAATTCAAATAAATCACCTCTAAATCTCTGAAGAGCATCACAGTTAACATTTTGGCTATTATTCTAGAATTTTTCCTGCATAGATTTTTACTTTTTGCAAACATGGTTCCTCTTATAACTTTAGAACTTAGTTATATCTTAAAACATCCCGTTTATATATGTAATTTTTTAATGCCGGCACTTCCTCAATTTTTAGACCTTAGCTGATACTGTCCTTTTGTGCTCAATTTTCCCATTTATGAATAATGCTGAACAAGTAAGGAATTCTTATGCTTATATATTTGTGGGCCAATTAGATTATTTATATAAGATAAACTCTTAGAAGGGAAATTTTTACATACAAAAGTTTATAAATTTTACAGCCTTGATACATAATGTTCATTTACCCTTCAGAAAGGTATCAGTATTCTCTTCAGCAGGGAATGAGAGAGCCTGTTCCTTTTATTTTATCAATACAGGATATAATCATTTTATTTTCATATAATTTCTTATTTATGTAATTTCTTATGTGGGGTGAATGGCCTATTTTTTTTGTGCATTACTGACATATTCAAAAATTCAGTTTTAAACATTCTTTATATGGGACATTAACTCTGCAAATACTTTTCCCAGTATATCATTTGTTTTTTAACTTCATTATGTTAATTTATACATATTTCACATAATTTAAATTATAAATTTAATTTATAAAATGTAGAGTTTTAAACTATGTTGCAAGTTGATTATCGGTACTTTCCTTTATGGTTTTTATTAATCCTTTCTTATTCCCAAGATTTTGCATATGTGGGTTTTTTGGTACTTTTTCTGTGACTTTTTATTCCTATTTTTACATTCTGATTTTTAAGCCATCTGGACTTTATTTTGGTATATGTAGTGAGTTGTAGGGTTCTTCTGTTGTTTTTTTAATAGTTTATAATTAAACACTGTTTAGTGAATTACTATATTTGCTCCTGTAATTTGGTCAGTATGAGTCTTTAAAATGCAGGAAACAATTACTCAAGTTCTTTGGCATTAAAAATGTCTGTTAAATTGCTCTCATAGAATAAAAAACAGTTGTATTAGGAATACATAGTGCCCTTCCCCTGTCAACAGTATAGTCGTTTCTAGCAATGCCGGAAAGAACTGCACTGTTTATTATTTACCAGGTCATGAAGTGTGGCATGTGAGTCCATTTAAAGGAGGTAAAGGATGTGCGTGGAAAGAGTAGAAGCCCAGGAACCTGGGGGAAACCACAGACCTAGAGCCTCAACTTGAGGTTGTGAAGAAGCCACTTTTCAACACGTAGTCTGCAGAGCCCTTGCTTTGAATTCAAACCAAGTCTTAAGTCCTTTTAAACTTTAACTTTCCTCTTACTTTAGGTCCTCCAGGCATTATTAGCATAGGTATAGCACTTGCCATTCTAAACCTAAAGGGTGTACTTCTTTCCTTAGCACTTGTGGGAAAATTCTGATTATCTTTTTTGTTTATAGATACTAACATATCTTCCTCCATTTCTAAAGTATGATTTAGTTCAATTTTACTGAAAAGTCAAATATGTTACAACGGTAGAACCAAGAATTAATACAAAAAAGTAATTTTTAAATATTTTTATGGGGGAGACAATGCTTTGTTGTCTATAGACAGTATTTTGTCTATAAAACTGCCTTAAGTGTCTTACTCTTTGTTTCGTTGCCTCTTAAGAATAGTGAAAATCAGACTTGATGTCTTTGCATATAAAATGAAAGTATGTCAAAAATAAACAAACAAAATTCAAATAGATTCAAACACAGAGAACAGACTGGTGGTTGCCGTGGAGGTGGTACAGGATCGATGAGGTAGGTGAAGGGGAATATAATAAAATGAAAAAAACCCAGAAGTATGCCATTTTAATTATTGCAGTTTTTAATTGTGTAATCCTTCTGCCATAATACTCATCTCCAGACCATTTCATTTATTTTTCTCATACATGCTTAAGCTTGATGAGCCATGATGTTACCATAAGATGCACTGATCATTCAAGTATGGGGTCTCGTCATACTTGCGTTATAGTTTAGAAGAGGAGTAAGGTTTCAGGGATTGTTTGTAAATAATCAGTTTACAGAATAGTTTCATTTACATGTTAAAATTGGGGGATCTCATTTTTTAAGCTTATTTTTCAAAATGTAGTTATGTGAAAGACATTAGACTTATCATCCTGATACTGAAATACCGTTCATTGATTTGTTTAAGAATCAGTGTTAAGCCTCTTTTCTCATCTGTCCTGGTACACTTATTTTAAAATTCTGCCTCTATTGGAAATCAAAAACAGTTTGGCTTTTTATCCCTCTTTCTGTCACCTTTGTTAATTTTTTAGGCATAGGTTAATATGCATAGATTAATGTTGAATTTTATTTCAGTTTACATAATAACCAGGTCTTCTTCAGAATATCCTCTCGCCCTAAGTAGGAGCTGTGTTAGTGTTCTCATAGCAAGAGTCAGGCATGCTTCTAATATGCACCTGGATTTCTAAGGTAAACTCAGGTGTTTCATCAGTAAAGCATTTAATAGCAGCCACACTACACTATATGACTGTATACATATCATCTGTAGTTTCAAATAGAAAATCCTGGTGCATATTTTGACAGATTTTTTTAGTGTGTGGGGTAAAAATATATAACATAACTGAACACTTTAACTTTTTAAGTGTACAGTTCTGTGACATTGAGTAGATTCACATTGTGCAGCCATCACCACCGTCCATCTCCTCAACTTCTTTACCTTCCTCAGCTGACACTGGACCCATTGCACTGCCCATTACCCCTACCCCTGCTCCCCGCTTACCACCATTCTACTTCCTGTCTCTGTGAATGTTATTACCTAGGGACCTCATATAGATGGAATGATACATTATATGCCTTTTAGTGACTGGCTTACTCACTACGCATAACATCCTCCAAGTTCCTCCATATTGTAGCATGTGTCAGTGTCCTTCCCTTTCGGTGGAATGACATGCCATCGTGTGTGCATATCACATGCCGCCTGTCCCTTGGTCCATGGATTGATCCCTTGGGTTGCTTCCACCTTTTGGTAATTGTTACAAATATTGTTGCTGCGAACATGATGTACAGATATGTTTTTGAGTTTCTGCTTTCAATTCTTTTATATATATATATTATAGTTCTGTGTTTGTTTGAGAAGCTGCCACACTGTTTTTGACAGTGGTTGCACCATTTTACAGAACCAGGGTTGCAATTTCTGCACATCTTTTCCAAAACTTTTTTTTAATACTAGTCATGCGAATGTGTATGAAGTAGTATCTAATGGGAGGTCTGACTTGCATTTCCCTATGACTAGTGACTTTGAGCATCTTTTTATCTGCCCATACACCATTTGTGTATCGTCTGTGGAGAAGTGTCTGTTCAAGTCCCTTATTTTTTAATTGAGTTCTGTTATTGTTGAGCTGTAGGAGTTCTGTATATTTTCTGGGTATAATCCTTACCAGATTTATGACCTGAAAATGTTTTCCTTCACTCTGTGGATATACCTTTTCACTCTGTGTTGTCCTTGGTGGGCAAGTGTTTGATTTCGAGGAAGTCCAGTTTCTCTGTTTCTCTTGTGCCTTTGGTGTCATCCAAGATGTCACTGCCAAGTCCAGCATTGTGAAGCTTTTCCCCTATATTTTCTTCTAAAAATTTTGTAGTTTAGTTTTACATTTAGGTCTTTGACTCACTTTGAGTTAATTTTTGTATATGGTGTTAGGGTGTTAAGGGTTCACTTAATTTTTTTGTAGTGAATGTCCAGTTTTCCCAACACAATTTGTTGAAAAGACTTTTCTTTTCCCCATTAAATGCTCTTAAGACTCTTGCTGAAAATCATTCGGCCATATATGCGAGGGCTTGTGCTGGGGTTCTTCATTCTACTCCATTGTCTGCCTTTACACCAGTGTCACACTAGGGGATTCCTGAAGCGTTGCAGCTTTCAGCTGTGACATTGGGAACTGGGAGAACTCTTTGTTCTTGTTGTTCAGAATTGTTTCAGTTATTCAAAGGTCAGCAGTTTTTTCCTTAATAAACTGAATTACGCTTTGTACAGTGAGTAATCTGTTAGCAAATAATTTTAATACTCGGACTTCTGTCTTTGATTATGCATTTAATATACCTATATATTAAATGTTTGTCATTCTAATTTATCGAAAAAGCACCGCATCTCATTTTAAAAATGACAGAAAAACATATTTTTCCAGGATCATGTTTTTTCATTGTGATAACATAAAAAGGCTAATTTGAAGTATTAACTTTCTTTCAAATGTTAACAGAATTTAGGAAGCTGTAATTATATCCTCTACAGCCACATACTCAAGATTAAATTTTCTAGTGCTGCTTGTGCATTGGGTTAGCTTTCCTGAGGTCTCATTATGCTGGGCTATGTTAAAAAATTTTTAAACTGGTATTCTGAATCTCTGGAAAGAAATGTGAATAATTCTCTAGTTTTCACACTGAAAAACAAAATAAAATCCCTTTGACCCTAGATATTTTTCAAACAGGGAAATCATTTGGATTATATGAGTTAACCAAACATTAATTTAGTGAATGTTTACTAGATGCCAGTCGTTTTGCTAATCCCAGGGATACAAATACAAATATGGCTCACTTGGGCCCCTCATATCAGCCCGTTTAGTAGGGAGATGTCTGAAAGAAGATAGTTGTACATGCAGTGTGCTAAGTGCAGTCGTAGAGGTATTGTGCTGTGGCCAATCAGATGCGTGGTATGGCCTACAGACATGTGGAGGCCTCTCCATGGAAGTTTGCTGATTGTCGACAGTGCAGTTTTTAGTAATTAGGTGAAATTTTGCAGATTCAAAAACATTGTCTTGTCAGCGGCCTAGAGTCGAATGTATTTTTTACCCTAACTCAGAATTTGAAATACAGCAGTCACGAAAAGTTTCCTTTCATGATTACAACTTACTAAGATACGAACTTGCAGTTCCAGGGTCCCACATGGTGGATTTGCTAATATCATGGGTGGAAGTGGACTGCAAAACTTTACAATCGCTGCTGTGCCATATACTCCAAATCTTCTGCCGACTTCAAGCACATGGTATGTTATTTACATTGGTTTATTTGAATGCACTGTGAATTGCTTTGATTAATTTTGAATAATGAAAGGCCTGACTACTGTATTGCTGCATTGAGAGGAAAGCGTCAACAGTGGTCTCTCTGTCAGCATTTGGAATCACTGATAAGTGCTTGCTCCTTTTTCAGCAGGGAAAATGTATGGGGAAACTGCTTATAATTGAATTGAAAGTAGTTCAGGGGTCACTAACGTTACCCTGGCGTGAGTATCACTGAGTTACACCAGTACTTCAAACCGAATTCCCTATTACTTATTTATTTTAGGCTGAAAGGAACTTATTTTCTTCCATTTACATTTGCATGCTAAAGGAAACTGCAATGCAGCAGGTTTTTTTTTCTTTTTAACTACTATTTCAGGGTTTTCCAATTTGAATGCAAATTAAGGGATGGTTTTATGTTAATTTTGAGTAGTGTTTTCACTGCTAGACAAAACAATCAAAAATTTCATAGGTCTCCCATTTAATGTGGCATGTTTTTCTTTTAAAGCATCAACATGCTCAAGTTACCTGAATACCCGAGTAAAGAAATACTCAAGGACAGACTTCTCGTGGCACTACATTGTGGCAGCTATGGTTACACAATGGCATAGCGAGCCTGGAAAACCCATCTGACTACTGATGCACAATTCAGAGTGGCAGAAATCGTTTAGGAAACTGTCAGCAGAAAAGCAGCCTAAATGCGCCCATAAGCAGGGCTGATGCTTAAAATTCATAAAGGATCAGGTTTTCTTTTTTTCCTCCCTGTCTTTTTTCCCTTTTATGTTTTCTCAGTTTGTGATACAATTAGAAAATATAAAATCACAGTAGTTTTTTCATTTTTAGAATGCTAACTGAAAGTAGTAGGAATTGTCCTTTTTCATATTACTTTAGTCTTATCCAAGATTGTGTTAAAACAAAATCTTATTCTACATTTCCACTTCTGCTATGTAACTGTCTTGTTGAAAGCGTGTTTTCTCTTTATTTTCCTATATATTAAATTATATAAGGACATCCAGCCTGGTATGTTCTATAGCATGTAAAGTGCCATTTATATTTTGGAGAACTATTGTATAGATTGGATTAATTTAGATTGTGTATAAACCAAAAATAAGGTATTTTCCATATTGAATCTATATTGCAATGATGTTTTTTAGCTTTTTAATATTTTAATATACAATAAAAAGTTTAGACTGATGTGACTTACAAACAACTGATGAAGTGACATCTAATTTATATATTAAAGCTTATGCTCTAGTGTATAAATTATTTGCATTTTTCAGTGGTCAGTTTGCCATATATATATACATATATATATATATAGTGGTCTCAAGTGGTTTCTTATGCCTTATTTAAATTTTTATTTTAGATAAATTTAAATGCATTTTACCATATTTCTTTTCATTACTTTTGTTCTATCTGTGAGCCCTAGCACATTTGAAAAAGTAATCTGATGTGTAGGTTACAATTTAAAATTGTAATTTTTTATTTCTTAAATTTGCTTTCTGTGATTAAATATTGCATTTAAGTGATGTATGCCAAATACAGAGTGTGGGATTTTTAAATTTCAGGAGGGTCTTCTCAGTTTTCCTTTGAAAAGACACACTTCCCTTGGGTATTGACAATGTACTTTTTAAGGGGAAGTAGGAACACTCACATGTTGAGAAATGCTAACAGAGGAATTTGTGATGTTGAGGAAAACCTTACCTCTGGAAATTAAAAGTAGACTCTCCAGGGGAGTCGCTGTTGGCAGGGTGACGTCCATGTTGATTTCTCATATGAGCAGCTGGTGTATTTGTCACTGAAAAATACAGACAATGGATGTGTCAGTATAGACAAATGCATATTGTGTTTCTGTGTATATAGACATATACATCGAAAGCTTTGCTCAGTTATGAATCTTGTTTAATACATGACTTTTAGTCCTTTTTTCTTATTGTGGGTTTTGTTTCTAATATTAAAACATTTCTCAACAGATTACTTTAAAAACTATGAATTCTTTAAAAACTACTATTAGCTCTAAAATTAAGATTCAGATGCTTTACTTGTAGTAAATGAAGCTAATGTTTAAAATCTTGGTTTTTGAAATTTAATTGTAGAAGTCATTATCTTCTGTGTTTTCAAATAAGTGACTGGCTTTACTATTACATTGCTTATAATTTGGATGTTTACAGACATTTCTGTTTATAATTACTACATTGGTTTTGTCAGTTGGTCCTTTTGCAAGTATGTGGAAGAGATAATAAAACATTAAAAATCTTATGGTATTTTATCCATTAATTTGAATATTTTTTGATATAGATCATGCAGTTTCAGGGTTTATTCTTTTATATTGTCTTTATTTTTTTTAGCTATAAGAATGTAGTTAATATAGAAAGATTTTATATGGATTAAAAATGCCATTAAAAAAATACCATTTAAACTAGAGGTGGCAAGTCTTTTTAATTTATCCCCAGAGTTCCTTCTATATTTACAGGGACATGCTGAATATAAGGTAGTATGGAAAAATGGTTTTCTACCCATTTGGGCCAAAGAAGATCACACAATAAGAAAATGCCTCAACTCTTAAAACACGTGGTAGTTCCATGTGCACGAAAACAGAAACAGCCCTCTGAGGGCGTCAGAACAAGAGGCGGGGGAGCACGCTCTGGGGAACTGGCTCCCGAGAACATCTGGGCAACAGGAGGTCAGGTTATTCCAATAGTTAGAGGGCTCGTGCCACCTCGTTAGTGAAATCCGTCTTCCTGTTCATCCTGGAAGAAGGTGCGATGTCATCCAAGGAGGCGCAGCCCTGAAGCAGCAGGCTGAGCAGCGCCTCCCACTGCGCAGCCGGTCGGAGCTGGATGTGGAGGGGAAGTGAAAGCTTTGAAGCGCTCGTGCCAAGTGGGAGGCCCAACCGGTGATTCCCACGTACACACGTATTTTGTTTGTCATGCAATTTAAAGTTTAATGAGTTGCCAACATGAAAAAACCTGGAGATTTCATGCCGAAGTCCAGATTTTTGGCTTTTGAAAAATCTATCTAACCATGTTGGGCACAGATTTCTAGAAGGCTTAGGGGGCTGGAATTGAGTAGAAGCTGCCGCTTCCAGTGACTGAATGCGCTCTCCAGTTTGCCGTTTTTTTACCCCTTCCTGCTTCACTAATTTATGTTACTTTCCTAGTCGTCAACAGCCCTGGAGTTTGCTTTAAAGAATCTATGTTGGTGAGAAATATTCCCCTGGACTGTGAAGTGGTACATATTCTTTGGAAGGTAATTTGGCAAGATCAGAATTTTAAAATGTACACCTACTCTTTGACTCCTTTCGAAGAATTTATCTTATGGCTATACTCATGTACAAAAGATATTTTTATAAGAATGTTCACGGAAGGCTTGTTTGATACAGAAAAAAACTGGAAATAATTTAAGTGTTTATTAGTAAAGGGCTAGTAATAAATTGTGTTATAGCCCTACAGTAGAATATTAATTAGTATTTACAAAGATTGAATGTATTTATACATACTGATACATAAGTATTTCTAATGTAAAGTGAGATAAGGTGGATAGAATAGTAATTATGTGTAAATACAATGTACATGGGGTTTATACTCAAGAAAATTTTCTGGGCCATAGACTACTGCTCTCTCTGGGAATGAAGACTTTTTGCACTACATAACCTTTTTTCTTGTTTGTCTAAACACATGCCTGTGTTATTTTCTATGTGATATATGATATGTATATTAGAAGAAAACTTCCAGTATCTTTAATCAAGGGAAACAAGTATCAGTAATAGGTTGTATTGGGTCTGTGAAATGTCACTGCACAGGCGACAGCAGTATTTTCATAATCTCAAAGCTTTTTATAATGTGGTTAATTTAAAGTAAGTCTCATAATTAAACTCTTACAAAGTCAAAGAGAGGAATGCTCCCTTTACAGCCAAGCTCTATTTCCACATTGCCTGATAATTAGCACTGTTTATAGCTCTCTAAAAATCTACGAATTAGAGATTTATTTGAATGTATACTTTCTCCCCTAATTTTCCTTTTTTTTTTTTTTTTTAGTGACAGAAGTGGTACTTATTTGATATGGGAAAATCTAGGAAGCATGGATTCATGTACTAAGTGGGAAAAAGCAATAAATGGTAATTCCACTACCTAGTTCTTGTATTTGCTGCTAGTCTTTTGCATTTTTCCCCCACATCTGAGTTCATAAAGAACATAGTATTTAGTATCTTTTTTATTTACTGAGCATTATATTTTAAACATTTCCCATATCATTACCACTTACTTGTAAACATTTTTTTAAATGGTGGCATAATATTCTATTGTATGGATGTATCATAATTTGACCGTTTCTCTAAAATTTTTAACACTTAGATTTCTAATAGTTTAAAAAAAAAAAAATAACAGGTTGTTTCTTTCCACACTAGTAATAGGCTAGGAGTGGCAGGATTTTCTGGGTTATTGTTGAAATGCCCACCAGTTGCTCTGTGGTTGTAGAATTACTGTTTGGAGGCTCAAGGGAAGGTTGTTGGAATACAGAACGCTTTGGGAGGTTGGAATGGATTGGATTGTTCAGCGGCACGATTAGGGCTGTGTGCCGTACCAGAACATAAAAGGGGCACCAAGACGAGCAGAAAGGCGTGACAGAGGTGACTTTAACAATTACTTCTAGTCTTCTCCCCAAGAACAGGAAACGCTTCTATGTGAACACCCCATTTGCAGGAATAAATGGTTGAACATTATGTTTTTTATCGTTCAGCTATATCAAGGATCACTTATGCTCTTAGGGATTAAACTAGAAACTTAGCTTCCATTTATAAAGTTGCCCAAAAATGTTCTTAAAAGCTTTCGGAGTGTAACCCTTTTGTCAAATGGAAAATGTATGTATAGCAGCCATCTCTATGAATGGGTTCCTAGCTAATATTAAAAACTTTGGTTATTTTCACCATGATTTAGGTGTATCAAAAGTATATCAATAGTCACAGTTGTTTTTTTTTTATGTGAAACATGCTCCTCTGTTTCTGAGTATTTCCACAGATGTTGCAACAAAATTTACTTTCAAGGTTAACAATAGTAACAAAAAAAACAATTGAACAGTTTGGCTTAAGCTGTTTTAATGTGGGTGGGTTTCTGTTAGAATGTCCTTTGTGAAATTCTTAAGTCCTATTGGCCTGGTATAAGTTGGCACAAATTTATTTCATTTATAACCAGTCCTCTTGTTTTGCAGATGAGAAAATTGGAAGACCAGAGAGGTGATGGCTTGCTTAAGGTTTTGGCTACTTAGCTAGAGTTTAGAACCTAGATTTTCTGGTCTTATAGTCCACGAGGTTTTCTTTTATTCCTTGCTGTCTCTTTGTGATATAATTACATTATAAAAAGACTCTTAGAAAAACACCTGCAGCCTATTAACAGTCATGTAAGACAAGCCTGTGGGGAAACTATAACTTAATAAGCTGAGAGTTAAGAGTGATTAATAGGACTATATTTCTTTCCCACTGTGTCACAATAAGCTAGGGTGAGTATTTTACCATCTCAAGATGAAAAAGAACAGATGTATTGTCAGATCATAGATCATGGGTAGTCATTAACTTTTATTATCTTTATAAAAATGTTCAATTTCAAGCATACTTGATGCTTGGAAATATGTTGTGCATCTACTGTTGCAAAACCATTAAAACCATAAACTGAGAATATGACAGCTATTGCTATACACTTGTGTGAGTGAATGGAGTCTGGCTGAGGGAAATGGAGGGGAAGTAGTCCTGGGTGGGGGCCTGGCAGTGGAGATGACGTTCCGGCAATTCAACAAATTCCCTTTAAATGTATTTAACACTGGTTTGAGGACTAGGGGATAAAATTCACTTGGGCAGATGGAAGGCATATTTGAGAAAGGTTTTAAATCTGTGCAGTGTAGCCTATGATTAAGCATAAAAACGAGCTACAGAAATGTATTCCAGGAGAAGAAGGGTTTAATGTAAACTGAGTGTCCACGGCAGCTTCAAGCACCCGGCCTAACTGAATCACTACATTCCCCTCTCGGGTCTGCAGACGAATAAATTGATGAGCCTGTTGATTGAACAAACAACTGAAAAGGTTAAAAACAGGAACCTTCCAGTAAGGTAGGGTTAATGATGGAGGCCCCTGGGTTGTTCTCGAGTGTTCAATTGGTGACTTACTAGCTTGCTCAGTTCTACGTTCTGGTCACTCCTTGGGAATTCGGATCTGGTGCTTTTCATGATGTGAGACTTTTACCAACCATGTCCGCAGATGGCTTTACATTTTTCTCAGGACAGTGGCAATCTCAGATTGTTTTTGCAAGCTTATTGTAGGAATGGGGAGGAGTACTTAAAGTGACGTCTGTACAGTAGCTGTAAGTAGTATTAGACAATATTTCTCTTTTCCTAATATCTGGCAATAGAGAAAAAAGTAAAATTGATACCTTCCAAAATCCCATATGCAGTGGGCTACTTGACATCTTTACTTGGATGTTTATTAAGATTCTCAAACCTTAAATGTATCCAGAGAGGATCTTGTTTCCCCATTGTGTCCCTGCCACCTGTCACCCCATCCTAATCTCTCCTGTCTCAGTGAATGTGCACCACCTTCTCATTGCTTTAAGGTGAAATCATGAAGTCATCTTTTTTTTTGCCTTTCTCTCATCACCATCCAACCCATCACCAGCTCTTGCTGAGTTTACTCGTGGTCTAACTTAGTCAACTTCTGTTGCCCTGCCTAAGCCGCCGATGCATCAGCCCTTGGAAACAATGCTCTAACGCCAAAGGCGGCAGTGCAGTAGAGAATGAGGCGTACAGACTGAGAGCTGTCTGTAGAATTTAGAATTTTTACGTACAATGGTGAGTTAATTATGTAATGAACTAATGCACACAGACCACTCAAGGTGTAGTTTGTGTCCAAGCTGTTTGCTTTAAAGTCAGTTTTGTCTGATATAATAGCATCTGCTCTGTTTTAGTTATGTGCATTCTCTATATATTTATTCATTCTAATTTCAACTACTATCCTTATGTCACAGGCTTGTTTTAAAAACACCTTGTAAGTAGATTTTATTTTTATTCAATCTGATCATCTTTATTTTTCAAGTAGGTTTATTTTTCCATTTAAGTCTATAATTAATGTAAACATTTATATTTTTTATTTGTCCAACTTTACTATGCTTTTCTCCTCTGTAATTTAGGGCTTCCTGAATGTGAAATTTCAAATCATTCAATCTGGAAAATCCGGTCACTATTTATTTGAATGTTGCCTCCCCGAAGTTTCCCCGTGTTCTCCTTCAGGAATTCCAGTTTGACTTTGTAGCTGTTTCCACTCTTCCATGTCTTTCCTGTTTTCCATATGCCTGTGTCTTTGTTCTGCATCATGCAAAATATCCTGATTTATCTCACAGTTTATTTTTTCTTAGGCTATATCTATTCTTGCTTTTTTAACTATCCTTTGAATTTTAAATTAAAATTATTTTTCATTTCTAGAAGTTGTGTTTGGTTATTTTTTCCAGACCTTTTCATGTTCTACTCTTTTGTTCCTTATTCATACTTAAAATTTTCAGGCAAGAAGTTTATGGTGGGAAGTGAACCCAGGGAACAGGAGTGGGAGATGGAAAAAAGTGAAACAAGGAAGGGGGGGAAGGCCAGTGCAAGGGTGTCTTACGGATCCGTCTCCTCGGTGGGCAGCTGGGGCTCAGCCCCACCAGGACCTTCCGAAGGGCTGGCGCCTCAGAATTGTCCACCGAAGAGTGAAAGACGAGAACATCTACCCATTAGCTTTCCTGTCCCGTTGGCCAAAGGTTGCCCCCTGGGTGGTACCCTCCGGGACTTGCAGATCCGCACGTGTGAGTGCCTAGCTGGTCTGTGGGTACATCCTCACTCCCAGAGAGAAGCGCGGGGATGGAGAGCGGGAGGCAGGGGCCGCGCTGAAGCAGAGCAGTCCTGCGTCGCGCCTCATTCTCTGTTGCATGACTGCACTATCTGCTGTCCTATCCAGTCTTAGTTCTTGCAACTATAGTTTCTACTGGGTCTACTCTCATGGTTCTGTTTGTGTGTTTTGTGATATTCTGCCCCGAGTTTTTATTCTTTGGTACTTTACCTGTGGGAATTCTTCGGGAACTGACGGTGTGGTCAGCCCCATCAGGGTGGGGTATATTTCGATCCCACCAGGCATCTGAGTGCACTACCGACCCAGACCCATTTTAACGCAACCTAGAGTCCTAACCTGCTTCTTCTTGGTGTTGCTCTGCTACTGTGAATTTGGACTAGAAACCCAATAAAGGTCTGTTGCGCTGGTACAAATTTTTAGAGACCTTTTTGCTCCTCGACTAGCCCTAGGGATTGAGAAATTAGTTTTTCATACTGTCTCTAATGTAGGAAGTGGATCTCTGGGTCACTGGCATGTCTCCGGGGAGATTCTCCAGGTCAGTCAGGCCCTGGACTTTGACTTGTGACTCTGTGCCCCGTGCCCTGTTAAGGTCAAAGATTAAGGTCATCAGGATCAATGAACATAATCAGGATGAAAACTGACTTCGGGGTTCAGTTCACCTTTCTAGGTCCACATTCTCATGTCATTTCGGGCTCCTCAGTGTCCCTTACTTTCTTACCACCTTATTAGCATGTCTTTAAAAGTTTCTTTTTAACTTTAGGCATCAGTTTTGGGTGTTTTCAATGTTTTCAATGGGAGGGTCAGTCAAGTCAGACTATCTAGGCTGCAGTATGGCCCGAATGGAAATAGTCATTGTTGCTTTTAAATCAGAAAAGCGAATAAAATTTGTTAGAATTCAGGAAGCCTTTCCAAATCCAGTATTAGTGCCACACAATCATCAGAACACAGGTTGGTCAGTTTGTCCAGTGCAGGATCTTGGTTCTAACACTTCCTAGCTGTGTGGGCACAGGAAGGTAATCAACCTCCCATTGCTTCCATTTCCTCATCAGAATAACAGGACCTATTTCATAGGGTCGTGATGAGAATTTAATAAATGAACAAGCATACAGCACCTAGAACAGTAGGAAATACTAAGTGCTCAGTATACATTAACTGTTATTACTGTCATCATTCTTTCAAGCTCATTGAGGCAGCCTGTTGTTCTCATTGCCCTTTGATTGAACTGAGTGCATTGAGTCATTATTTCCCTTAAAGGTCCCCTCCCACCGTTAACAGGAGGGGTTCATTCTTGAAGCACGCCTGTCCCATCACTTAGGGAGAATACTCAGCCCCGCGTCCACCAGACCCCACTCACTGCTGCCTCCCCGTCCACTCTGTTTCCTTACCTAAAGTTTGGTAGGGTTCTCTGCACGGAGCAGGGGTCCCCGAAAGAAGAAATGCAGCCCTACTCAGGGAGAGGACTCTTCACCCTGCAATCCCACCAGCCCACTTACCCTAGTAATCCTAACACCATCAGGAAGACCCCCAAACCCCAAGCCATCAGCTCTAGGCTGGACTCTCCAGTCTCTGGCTTACGAGTGATGCAAATGATGTTACCATCCCTCCTGACCTCTCAGTGTGGGGTGGTGATGAGCAAGACAAAGCACTGAAAGATATTAGTACCAGTAAAACCCTAAATTGCAAAAGGCAGTATTAAGAGGTCAGAAACCCTTGTTTAAATGATAGTCGCTGAGTTAAAAAAAAAACACTTTAGAGGAATTGAGCACGCTGGTGATAGATGCTTGTGAGGACCGTGGGTTATGCAACCCGAGCCTACTCAGTGGAACACCATTAAACAAGAACTGCCATCACCGCACAGAACGATGTCCTCCACCCGGCCAAGCGCAGTGCCCATCACCTGCACGAGAGGCTAGAGAGTGTGTCAGCGTGGACTTCAGCTGTGCGTGCTTCTCTGAGTACCTGTGACACTGTGTCAGGAGTCGAGCAGCTGCATTTCGCGTAGGGCAGGGTGACTCCTTGGCATTATCAGGGTCTTCCTGGAGTAACTTCCCTGAGCTGATTGTCTTTGACAGATCACTTTGCTTAGATTAAAAAGCAATTGCTACTGTCGAGTCACATTTAAAAACTTTGGCTAGAAGCTGAACTCTAACTCTGTCCAGTCTATAGAAACACAATGTGAAAATTACATCGAATGTAGTGAAGAGAAAACTGAGTTAGCAGTACTTGGGGGTGTGGTTTTATAATAAGATGGGGGAGCATAAATGCCAAAAAAAAAAGTGCCCCCAGGCATATGTGAGGGAGGGAAGAGTACACATATAATAGCAGCTTGATCAGTGCCCACTGTCCTGCCAAGTCAGTAACACTGTTCAGGTGCCACCCTGCTCCCCAGGCCTGCAACGCTGACCATCACCAGCATTGGAGTTGAACAGATTCATCTTCTGGGCTGAACAATGAAAAGCATGTGGGGATATAGGCATGTCCCTCTTCTCCCCTCTGACAGGACCCAGGAATTTAAGAGAAAAAAACAACGCTTTCAAAGGGTCTGAAATAGCAGACTGCTAAAATTTAAATCACCTTTTAAAGAATGAATGATCTGATTTAGGTGAAATTTAAGCCTACTGCCTGAAATTACATTCCCAGCCTGCAAGAGCTGTAGATAAAATGGAGGCTGAGATGACATTAAGCTGACATGCAATCTTATCTCTGGTGGATCAGCAAATGACATTCCTTGTACTCAGACTACTGAAACCAGTCTGAGTAAGAGGAAAGTCTCCCACCCCCTTCCTTTCCTCACAGCTTCCTTCTGGATGTAGGGGATCTCTCCTTGATCTCTCTGAATGCGGAGGTTAGCTGGATGTTGAAAGTGGAGGTGAGAAGCCTGGCTTGAAGGATCCCTCTCTTAGGAGTCTACGCGCCCTGGGAGTATGTTTACACTGAGCTAAGCTACAGAAAGCAGTGGTTATACGGTTTTAACTTCAGTGGGTTTGCAGTGAATTTAGTGAAGAGTTTAGACATAGTGTTGCTATGTCCATCTATTAGTATATTTGTGGAGCTGCGCAACCATCACAATGATCTAAGTTTATACCGTTTTCATCACCCAGGTAAACTCAGTGTCCGTTAGCAGTCCGTGGAGTGTACCAGGAATCAATGCCAGGCGAGGACTCAAGCTACATGGAAGATAGCAAAGATCGTCCCAGTGCCAGCCATCAGGAGCAGGCGTCCAGACCCTCTGCCCACTGTATCTTGGTATCAGACTCACCAAGGAAAACAACACAGTCAAGCACTGGATGGAGCAATGCTTTTACTCACACAGAGAAGACATAGTGAGATAATATCTAATAGAATACCTCAGTTACTCGTGGCCTGCAGGTGCCCCAGGCAGAGGGCGCAGACAGCTGGCCTACACACACCCCTCTCGTGCCACAGCAGAGGCCTGACCCCCGCCTTCTGGAGTCTGACACACTGAAAGGTGTTCCTGGGGGCCACTGAAGTACATCTTTAAGCAGAACAAAGGAGGACTCGAGTCTGAAACAAGAAAAGATAATATTCTCTCACACGAGATGATACACCCGGCATGGGCTATGTGGGCTCTGGACCTCTTCATAAGGAAGCATTCCAGCCCACGGCCCATGCCTATGTGGCCAGCGAGGTTGGAAGACTGCACGAGACTGCCTTACCCAAACAAAAACTAAAAAATTTTTTTTGCATAAATAAAAACTTTTAAAATTAGGAAACAATACAGTAAACATGGCAAAGGGAGGGTCCCCTAGTGCCATGCGCCGGCCGCTGCTGGGCTGTGCTGGGCCCAGCAGGTGCATTGGGGAAAGAGCAGTCTTGCACCGGGCGGAGGAGGGAACACGGCGCCCTTGTGACGGCAGCCGCAGGCGGGCTGGGAGGCCGCATCACAGCTGACAGTGAGGCATCAGCCCTGAGCCCGCGGACTGCGGCCCCCCTGGCGGGCCCCTTCCTTGACCGTGCGCGTGGCGCTGGCCTCTCCTCCTCCTCGCAGGTCCCCTTGATTGTGGCCTCGGGTGGGCCTTACGGGACGACGAGCTCGGGTGACAGCCCCTCCTCCACTTCCAGCTCCCACGTCCCCCACACCAGGAGGTGCAGAGCTTGAGAGCGCAGGCCGCACCCGGCAGACCCCTGACCACGCCGGAGCGTGGGATCTCGCTGAAGAAGCCACGCACCAACTTGGCGACCGGCACGACCAAGTGCCCCAGGATCCTACAGCCGGCCAGGAAGCCGAGGCCGGGCAGCCTGACCTGGTCACTGAAGATGACCCTGGGCAGCAGGCTGCCGCCGGCCTGGCAGTCCGGCAGCTCAACGGCCCAGCACCTCAGGCATTCAGGTTGGCTTCAGGCCTGGAGGTACTTGGGGAAGAGGCTGGGGGTAAAAACCGTGGTGTGAAGCACCTCACGCGGGCCGGCCGGCCGCCGTTGCCCAGTGTGGTTGGGGGTCAGGTCCTCCTGGCAGTCGCAGGTGAAGCTCGGAGATGTTGGAGGGGTAGCTGTGCAGCCCCCACTTCACGTGGGCCCCGTTTGGCACCACGGTGCCCAGGGGCTGTCCTTGGGGCTACGCCTGGCCAGCAGGTGAAACCTGTAGAAGAGGGAGAGGTTGCGTGGTTGCATTTCCGGGTGAGAAGGGGCCCGGGAAGCTGAGGGGGAAGCAGGGGCAGGGTGGCCGCAGCAGAACCCGTAGGACACGGCAAGGTAGATGCCCTTCACCAAGTGCCACAGCTGGGCCGCCGTGTTCTGGCCGAATTTCCTCCTTGACGGCGGGCAGGGCAAGAGCTCCTACAGGTGGGCGGCCAGCTGCAGGGTGAGCTGGCGGCCCGGCCGCCCCGGCGAGGGCCTGTGCAGCGAGGGCTGAGGGTGCCCCTGGCGCACGACCGGAAGGCCGCCGACACCTGCTTGTGCGGGACGGGGATTCTGACAGGTGTCAGGTCCACAGCCTCCGTGCTTCCCAAGGGCCCAAGAAGCCAAACATTTTGATGATTAAGTCAGTGACACTGGCCAGGACATGAGGACGTGGTGTTGGTGACCAGGAGGTGCTTGGTATGCAGAGTGCCGTGGAGGAAACGCCATAGGAGCCGACAAGCCGTGGGCCAGGGTCCGGCGGGAGCCCTGCCGCTGAGACCCCCACCCCTCCCGTCTCCCGGCAGCGCCCCTCTGCCCCTCCTCCCTGTGGTCCGCCCCAGTGGCTGCAGGTCCCCGGGGTTTGGGGCTCTTCCTCCTCATGAAACGCAGGCTGGTGTGCGTTGCGTGCCCTGGCTTCTCCTTAGCTGCCAGCCTCTCGGGGGCCACGGGCGCCGCCGGCTCCTGCCGGAGCCCTGGGCCTGCGTCGGGCCGCGGTCCCGGCTGGCCGCCAGCCCCCTCCCCCTGCCCGGCCTGCCCCTCGGAGGGTGGCCCCTCCCCGGGGCCCGGAGGCTGCGGCACCGCGGCGGGGCGCACGGCTCGCTCTCCCGGGGCCGCGCAGCCGCCAGAGCCCTTCGCCCGGGCTCGTGGGGCCGGGGCTGCGGCCTGGCCTCGGGTCTCCGCCCGCTCTGCCCCCGGGCCGCTGCCTCCCGCTCCTGCCGTCGCACCCCGCCTGGAGGGCCCTCGGCGCCGACCCCCGCCGGGAAGCTGGTGGCGGGAGGAGGGTCGGGGCGCACGAGGCGCGATCCGCTGCTCCTGCCCCGCGGCTGGGCGGGCCTGGCTCCTGGCAGGGCTTCCGGGGCCCTGGAGGCGGCCCGCCCCGCCGCAGCCCGTGCTGCTCCCGCCTGGCCCGGCTGCGCGCCCCCTGCGTTGTCAGCGGGCCCAGGGACTTCTCCCCACATCCGGTGGGGGAGCTTGGGCGCCTTCGAGGTGGGCAGCGTTGTGGAGGGTGAAGGCCTGGAAGGGTGGCCCGGAGCTCGGCGCGGATCTGCAGAAGCCCTGGCTGCGGAAGGCACGGTGCCATCTCAGAGGGCGCTGGCCTCCCCACGGGCAGCAGGCGCACCTGGTCGCCGCCCAGCATATCCCTGGGGGTCATAGTAGCCTTTGACGACGCTGGAAAGCTGGATGACCCTACAGACGTCGCTCTGCATTTATGGGCTCCACAGAGATGTGAGATGTTCTTAGAGGTGATGGTGGTGCAGAGGAGGAGGCAGCCCCGCAGCAGGAGGCGGGCACAGGTGGTGGTAAAGAGCAGCAGGTAGAAGCAGGCCAGCCCGAAGGCTCTGATGAGGGCAGCCCCCTTGATTACCACCACTGCCAGCCCCAGTGTGAAGAGGTGGGGAAGCTGGCCACCTTCAGCAGGCCAGGTAGGACGGCAGTGGGTGACGCTGGGCATGGGGCTGGGCTCTTCCTGCAGGCTCCAGGTGGTCAGTGTTGCAGGCTATACACTGTCACCCCTTGTGTGCTTGGCTGAAAACACCTGGGGCTGCTGGGCGGCCCAGAGCAGCAGGTGGAGTCACTGATGAGGTCCGTAGAGTCAGGAGCTCTGAAGAAGTTGGGCAGGTACAGCCAGCTGATGAGTGTGGGGTTGGCAGGGATGGCCTGGCCCCAGCGCCACAGGGCAGGGGGCTGCCCAGGGACAGCAGGGGCTGGTATGGCAGGAAGAGTGCCAGGCAGAGGCAGTATTTGGGCCAGAGGCTGGCGACGGTCCCCAGCACTGCCGAGGAGGATGGCCACCAGTCAGCAGCTGTGCAGGGTGACCGTGAAGTTCCTGTGTTGCCCAGGCATGTTCACGGCCATCAGGAAGCAGATCTCCATCCCGGATTTGTGGACGTTGTCGAGGCACTTGGGGCAGCTGAGCGGGTCCTGGTCCAGCCACTGGAGGGCGGTGTTGGCACGGAGAGCCAGGAGGGCCGCCAGGCCGGCAGGTGCTGTGGGCAGTGTGCTCCTGGAGTGGGTGCCCCACAGTCTTGAACGCCAGCAGCGGCAGGGTGTGTAGGTGGCTCTGCATGTAGCTGAGGTTTGGGGAGCCCTTCTTCCCCCAGACCAGCTGGCAGGGTTGATGGGCCTGCTGTGCAGCAAGAACTGGTTATCTCTGGGCTGCAGGGTGGTGCTGGCGGGGAGGGCTCAGGGAACCTGCTCCAGTGCCTGTGGGTGCCGCCGGTCTTGAGCTGGTAGACAGCCTGCCTGTGATGACTGTGCAGGTGGACACAGTGGGCGGGCAGGAGGCCAGGACCAGAAGGGGGCCGGGTCAAGGCCACAGGGCAGCCAGCGGGAAGCTCATCCCTGACACCTCCTTCAGGACCACCCAGGCTTGAGGGGCCACCAGCAGGAAGACTGCAGATGCAGCTCTGCTTGCAGGTAGGAGGCCCTGTGAGCCCGTGGCCAGGGCCAGCAGCAGCCTGGCCACCAGGCCGCACTTGTTGGCTGTGGCTTCTGGGAGCTCTATGGCATGGTGGAGGCCAGCTGGGTTCAGCCCCTCGTCCTTGGGGCCTCCGCCTGCTGCGGCAGTGGGGTTCTGCTCACTGCGTACTGCCTGTGAGCCCGGTGTGGGAGGCAGCACTGGGCGGGGGACGTGCTGCAGGCTGGGGAGCTGCAAAGAGGGCTGGTGAAAGGGCAGGAGCCAGGAGGTGAGAGCAGACAGCAGCACGGTGCTGTCTCGGCGAGGTGCTGTCCTGTGCTCCAGCCAGAGATGGCTCAGGCTGCTGGGTTCCCAGGATGCAGGTCCATGGAGCCAGCCCTTTGGGGCAGAGCAGGGTGAAGGGCAAGCCCCGCAGGGCCAGCTGGTGGCAGGTGTCTCCAGAAGAGACAGGCCCAGAGCAGCCACACAAAGGTCAGCCAGCTGTGGTGAGTGAGGCTCTGCATGATCGTGGCAATGGGGCACACGTGTGTAGCTCTGGTTCGTGATGAAGCAGCCCAGGCCATGCCATAGAGACATCTCTCTGAGCTCAGCCAGCCTGGGGCTTGGGGGCTGCTGCCAGACAGAGCTGTGGACAGGCAGGTGGGGCACGATGCAGTTGTCAGCCTCTGTGTCAGGTCCTGTGGGAATGGGCATGGCATGCTGGCAGCCCCCTCTTTCTTGGCTGTGGCAGCCCTGGCCTGGCCTTGGGGCCACTGGTCCACCTTGGTCAGCTACCCCTCCTGTTCCTTCTCACCCCTGGCTGCCTCCTTCCTCTTGTGCAGGGGTGGTGTGTGTATAGTGAGGTTCAGAATTAAGGCTGCAAGACCTGGAAGCCTTAGAAGAGGTCTTCAAGAGGCTGCAGTTCAAGGCTGAGGGTCTGGAGCAGACGAACCTGGACAGGAATGGTGCCCATCCCTCTAAGACATGACTGAGGACTGTCAGTGAGCCGTGCTGTCTGCATCCCTTAACAAGCACAGTGGCATGGGGGCTGGCAGGCTGCTGCCCGGGACTGGGGCAGTTCACCTGTCAAACCGTAAGGCGGGTGTCCTAAGGGGCGAGCTCGGGGAGGACAGAAACCTCGTGTGGAGCAGAGAGCAGAGCTCATTTGATCGTGATTTTCAGTATGACTATAGACCATGTTGGGGGGGTGGCATCTCACGATCCTTCTGACCCTTTGGGTTTTGAGCAGGTGGTGTCAGAAGAGTGTTCACTGGGATAACTGGCTGGTGATGGCCCAGTGATTACAGCGATCCTGCTGTTTGATCCTTTGAATGTCAGCTTTTCTATCATTCTGAAGCAGTATTCACCAAGCTTTGGGTTGCTCACCCGCTAGTAGGGGGCTTGAGCTAGTATCCGGCTGTGCTGAGACAGGTTGGTTTTACCCTGTGACCTGCTGTGCCATGATGATCCTGCATAGTACTGCCCTATAATCTTAAAAAAAAAAACAAAAAATCACAATTCTGGAATTCACTTTGACTTCAAAGTGTTCTGAACGTCACACTTATGAATTCTATTTGTTTATGGTATTTGAATGAAAAGTTTAACAGCAGATGTACTGCAGTCATATTTAGATACTCACAATTTCATTCCCGGAAGGATTTTGGAGATTCCCTGGCCCAGAGATTAAGCAGCAGCTGCTCAGTGCCAATCAATTAATGAGGGTCCAGTGATGCTGGCTCGACCAATTAAAAAAAGAAAGCCAGAAATCTGGATATGTATGGGAAATCTCTAAAATATTTTATGCATCAGTGCATTAAAAATTCATAAAACTGTTAAGGTCTCTGGCCTCTTGTTTATTTGTATCCTCTTTGTCTTCAGCGTGTTGTGGATTGGTGATAGATGTTGCTGAAGAGTTTAGCTGAAGGGATTCTAGGAGACTGTCGGTCTTTCTGGCTTTTAAGACTGACACAGACGAGGAGTTATTAGCTTTAACCTTTTAATATAAATATTGTCTATTTGGAACCAGGCAGGGGCTAAGAAGCCATGTCAGTGAACTTCCTTCCCTCCTTCAGTTTACACACTTGATTAACCAGTCATTTATGAAGTTGGATCTTCCAAGACACTTAGCCCTGTAACTTGTCCCTTCTACTCAGCTAGAACCTCAAGAAGTCTTTGACATCAAGCATCTGTTCTCTTAGCTCAAGATTTAAAGTTTGGTATCTTCTAAAATGAGGCTCTCATAAAGAAGCATCCTGGACAATTTGACATTCAAGATGAAAGGCCTGGGAAACACGCCCCTGGGAAATCTAGCACCATTATTCAGAGCAAAGCTCTCAATATGTTTAAAGCTGTACTGGAAGTAATTAAAGATATTCATTTTAAAAATTAAAAATGGGTGCTCTTTTTTTGGAGAGAGAAATAGAATATCCTTTGTAATCTTTTTCTCCTTGGCTGAACTTGGGATATGATTTTTCTGTTCGGAGAAAGACCTTGGTTGAACACTTTTGTCCTCTGAATAGGTTGAGCTCTTTCCAGGTGACTGGCATAGTCCTTAGTTTCTTGATACTTATTTAAAGTGTCCTTGCTGAGGAAATTTTGTCTCAAGGCAGGATAATGAAGCATCTGGCCGCATCCTGCTGTTCCGGTGTGTGGCCAGTCAGTCTTTTCCAAATCTCAGAAAAAGGCAAGCTGAAGGGGTCTCCCAACGCTTCTCATTTTTACCTTTAAACATTTAGAACTAGAAGCCTTTGAACCAACACAACCAGGTGTCTAGATAGATTTTGCCAAGTAACGAGATCCTTTTCAAATGGGACCATTTAATGGTGGAAAGTTTTGAACTTTCAGCCCAAGACACTGTCTGATGCCAGAAAACTAATAAATGCAGTATAAGCATCTCTCACCTGAAAGACGGCAGTGACTTTCCATCAGTTTGTGCTTCTGTTTTATATTCCGTTGAGGCAATATAGATTTTTTTTCCTCTTCATGAACAGCAATGGAAGTGTACATTTTATATGTCAGTATGGGACTATGAGGTGTTTCTGAAAAGTAGCACCTGGCAAGTACATTTCACGTGGGAAGCAACATTTTGGCAGCTGCACGTAGCTGAAAATTAAGACTGTCCTGAGCCGGCTTGCAGGAGCACAGATTGACTTCGTGTGGAACCCCACCCAGCCTTTCAGCGTCAAACAGAGGCCGGTGTAAACGCTTGAAATGTCGTTCACACTTGATGAGATGGCTGGCCTTTCTGATAAAAAGTGAGTCCAGAGGCTAGACATCTGGTGGTAGTGTTTATGCAAAGTATATTGTCAAGTGGCAGCACATAGAAAAATAGTGATCGTCATTTTCTTCTGTTGCCATTTCTCCCAAGAGCGTATTGCTGTGCGCTCTCTAGTCAAAATTATATTAAATAATAATGATAATATAAATCAGCTTCCTAGTTTTCTAAACTTACCATGACAGTGCTCTTAAGGAGTGTGACTTAGGACCTCTACTTCATGATGCTTGAAATTTCTTTCTCAAGCACATAGGTGAGACCAGCTCAAAGGTTAAAGAAGGAGGATGTATGATTTTCAAATGCTGATTTCCCTTTTACCACCTGGTATTATTTATAAAAAAAGAACATGTTGTATTTCTTCCTCTTCTGAAAGTAATTTATTTCATATCAGTGTGCTTCCCAGTTCTGTTTAGTATTTGTTTATTACTTTGAAGCTATTTATAATTTTCATCAGATTCTTATTTTTAGTTTTATAAACTTTCAGACCTGTGACTTCCAATATTAAAATTTCTTTCTCCATTATAAATAACCTTTCCATGTTTGATGGAGCTTCGGAATACTTAAATTGATGAAGATAGTGTGTGTAACAGTGGTTTAGCTGTACTCTGATAATTCTGTTTGAAATATTCTGAATGTGAAGTTAAAGAGGGTACAGTGATTCGATCCACATATCTACTCAGGCCAAGAGCTATAGGTTAGAATGGGAAAGAGGTGCTGGTATCCATTCATCTCTTTTCTGTCTGGAAAACTTTCCCACCATTCCTTTGTATCTTTGTCAGATCTTACTGGTCCATCAAGCGTCTGGGTAAAAGCAGCATTTCTTAGATGTTCTGCAAGCTCTTAACTGATGCACAACGAAACTTTCCTTTCTTGCAGTGTTTCTTTAAATACGGGAAGTTTTAAATGGACTCACCTTGCAACCGTGCTTTTAATAACATGTGGAAGAGACTTTCCCCAAATTGCCAGTGTTGAAGAGAACCTGGACCTGTGTTAAATGAGGCAGTGCAAAGCAATTTATACCAATGGAAAAAATCTAAAGTTCATTGAAATCACTGCACTGTTCACCAACAAAAAAGGAGATTGCAATTTTGAAGGCCTCTTCCAGTGCATGAAATGCCATTTGGCTGAATTGTCCTGGCCTACAGTGAGTGGCTCTCTGCTCATAAAGGGAAATCTCTTTGTTGCCTGTGGTTATAAGTTTTTGTTCTTTGATAATAAATCTAGCCCAAAGACATTTTTTTACTGACAATTTGTCTCCACGAAGTGCTCCTAAACAGTATCCATTACCGGTGGTGGAGAACCCAGTTTGCGCATCTCGTGAAGTAAGCATATGCACTAAGAATCAATATGTGTTTTATTAGCACCAAGAGACTCGCTGGATTGATTTTTTTTTCTTTTTACCTTTATGGGCAATTGCTATAAAAAGGTAAATTAAAAAGTTAACCATCTGCTACCTCACTTTTCATTTAAAATCTTTTATTTGATTACTCTTTCCAGGTAATCAATGCGTTCTATTTTGCTATTATGCTGGCTAGTGAATGAAGGTGGTTTTAATTTATGGCTTTTATTTATCTAACGGTATTGTCAGAGTCACAGCCTTTATGCATCCTATTAGTAGTCTGGAAAATATTTCTTACTACATCGAAACAGAACAAAATTCAATTTAGAAATATAATTTCCTGCCATGGAGACACTTGATAACAGGGGGGAGATTAATGGAGCCCAGTGACAGAAACTTGATTTAAAGCAGGAGATTAATACTGCTTTATCAGCCTACACGGCGAGTGAATTGGCTCTGAAAGAAAAAAGAATCTGTTTGAAGTTGCTGAGCTGTCAGGTTGTTGGTTGGGAAACTGTCTCCGGACATTTATTTTGCTGTTGCTGAGCATTTGCTGCACGCTCGTCTCCTTGACAGCGTAGGAACAGACTTGCACCCAGCACCACACTTGCTTATTTTACAGTAGTAGCATGTTTCTTATTATTCCTTTTGATCCCTCAGGAAGCTTGAGTGCTGTGGAGGTCAGCTTCTGACTTAAGGAGATTATACTCAGTAAATCATGTCAAAATTAACGAATAGAATTGCGCTGACACTCCAGTTTGGTTGGATTTAAGTAAAATGTTTAAATAATATTTTTAATTGCAAAGCTCCCGCCCCTACATCCCATTATAAGTACTTTTTCCTCTCCTTTGCAGAAGTCATGAGTTTCCTTTTCCAGCTATAAATGTATGAATCTTCCAGAAGGATTGGAAGCAAATTCGAAGATGACCTCAGTGGGTTGAAATGCCCATCAGGTCGGTTCTGAAACAAAATACGGAGCTTGGAGAACTGTTAGAATAAGTACTAAAAGAAGTGGGTCCAAAGTCTGATTTTTAAAAAAATGTGTTTGTCCCCAGGAAATTAAAGTATTCATATTGCTAGAATTAAGTTTTTCGAACTTGCACTTGAGCTATATGAATTTTCAAACTTGGTATTTGTCTAATAAGTCCCTCCTGGGAAATAGAAATAGAAGACGTTCCTTATCCAGTCGCTTCACAAAAATGGCTATGTGTTTTTCAAAAGCTTAAATTTTTACCTGATAGCTCTCAGATGAATTGCTTAGTTACTTTATTACTGAGGGAAAGAGATGTTTGTTTAACAGCTTATATTTGTTTTCACTAACTTTGAAATTTTATAGAAGTGAGCAGAAAAAATGCTGTGCATCAATTTCTATTGTGCTCTGTAATACAGTATTTTGCTTGACGTCAGAATATCTGGGTTGTAGTTTAAGGTCGTTTCACAGCTTGCTGTGTCCTTATGGATATTTTAAAACCATTTTGTTTCCGAGAGAGCTGAATACTGATCATAATATCTGCCTTACTACACCACAAGGTTATTGAGAATATCAATGTGATGATTTATCAGCAATGTTTGCACATAAAAGGGCTATAGGAATATAAGCAATTTCACTTAGAATAGTATCAGTATGTATAGACTATTTAAAATAGATCGTGTTCAGGGTTTTATTGGAGGAAGATGTGTCATTTCACAGACATCTACCTTAATTTTATGTAGATATAACTAAAACTGTTGATATTTCTTGGAATTGATCCACTAAAGTTTGTTTAGATGTTTTTAAATATATGGAGAATAATGACCCATAGAGTACTTCTGTTTGAGATGAAGCACATGGAATAAATGCAGTAAAAAATTTAGGGCCACTTTGATTTGCTCGTGGTGGGCTCTCAGTATGGTAAAAACAAGAATGATAATGAATGAATGAGAGCAAAGATGGTCAGCCTAGTGGACAAGAGTTCTCAGGGCTCTGAGCCAGGTGCTTTGGGTGGGCCTCTGATGCCACCTATGTGACCTCTTTACGCTTCATTAGCTTAGGGACTCTGGTCCTTCACAAAACAAATACATGTGCGTGACGGGAATATTAGACTCTTAAAACTCTTCCTGGCTTGAGGTCTCATACCAGACTCCCAGGTAGAGCGTCTTAAAGTGGCTAAACTGATTCATGCAGAGGGGAAGGATTTGCTTTCAGGAATTTAAAATCATTTTCAAGCCATAAAAATTTAGCACAGAGGACAACCTGAATGGGTCTTTAACTTCCATGAACATGCATAGGCTTTTATTCCCTTTTGTTTCACTGATCCCGGCGGGCCTTCAGCAAATATGCCCCTTTGACCTTTCCCTAGTCATCAAATTACCCTCATCCTGCTTTTTCTCTTTTGCACTTCCTTTCCCAAATGGCCTTTCTCTGGTGATGCAGTTGGAATTGTGCGGTGCCGACTCCAGACGCTGCCACTTGGATTAATTTTAATCCCCTCTGTTCTGATTTTGCTGGGATATGACCATCACGCCTACTGATCTCTGGGGAGTTGGTCTGGGTTTTTCCTGGGGTTCACGGCACCCCAAATAATTACAAACATTTTATTTTCCATCCTTGGGAGCGTAGTGTTGGAGACGTTTTTGTTTTTCTTTATTAATGCCATCTTCTCCATGATAAGAGTGACATGTGCAGGCAGGAGAGCCAGGTGTGAATATTACCACCTGCGACCGCGCAGCTCTGAGTCCTAGTTGGCAGATCAGACTTGGGGAGACCCAGACAAGCCTTTCTGGGCTTTATCCTTACTTAGCGTTCTGGAAGCAGACGTGGCAGGAGACACACAGCAGAGAGAAGCACCAGCTCATGGGGAGGCCCAGCAGCTAACCTCTTAGCAGCTTCTTTTCTTTCTGCTCCCCACCCCTCTACGTGTAGGGCCAACGTGTGAGAGCCGAGGCATGTGGGGTCACCTTGTCACAGAGAGGCCGCAGCCCCCGCCCCCCCCAACCTTGTGTATGGTTTTCATCAAACCCGAGCTGCACCACCAGCTTGCAGATCCCCCAGCCCAGGTTTTTGGTTCACACAATGCAGAGGGAGAGACAACTGTTCCCCATTTATCTTAACTCTTCCGTTTCCAAGGAAACAGGGCCAGGGGAGACTGAGGTCATTCTCAGGCAGGCCTGCCTCAGCCAGGCCTGAGGTTAACCCCTTATTCACACTCACAGATGCTGCTCTAGAAATGGCAGCCTCACTACGTGCAGTGCTAATGCTGAGGTTGGATGAGATAGCAGAGTGTCTTTCATATCAACATTTTAGCAGGGTATGTTTTCTAGAGCAATAAATAGAGAAAGCCTTAGATATCCACTCTCCTATGCCCCATCCATCAATGCTCTGCACTTATCGAATGCACACTGCGTGCCTCACCTGATTTTAGGTCCTGACATGCAAAAATGGACAAGACACAGATCTGCTGCTGAACACTTCAGGATCTGGGGGGCAATTCTTCCTGCTTTTGGGTTACTACAGTGCCCACCTCCAGTCCGTGTAGAGCTGAGTGCCCTCTGTGGGAGCACGCAGGGGCACAGCTCACTCTTCTGCCACTATTTTGTATCCTATAGGCCTTATTCAGCCTCTCCTTATAAGCATGACCATGTAGAATAGTAACTGGTATTCATAAATGATTATTCTGGAATGTTGTAAGATCATAAAGTGCCCTCAGAAGCACTGAAAAAGGGGAATTATATGATTATCTGTATTTTACTATATTCTAGATCACAAATATTAGGATCATCTTTTTGCTCCTCCCAGCATGTCAACACAGTATTGTGTGTACAGGAAGTGAATGAGAAAGGGTTATTGAAGTCAGTCTAAATAATACCACTAGGGGGCATTGCATGCTATTCCACAGTAAGTTATGGAAAAATAAGTAAGAGTACTTCAAGTGCAGACCTAAGAATCTTTTATGCCTTCCAAGAGTTCACATGGGCCAAAACAAGAGAGTTACTAAAAACTCATTCGGTAAGTCCACTAACTAATTCTGTAATAGGTTACAGGAGAGTAGAGCGTTGAGGCAGGTCATATCCCACCCTTGAAACAGATGTCAGGGGCACCGCTGGTGCCCGACACAGCCGAGGTCTGGATGTTGGCATCAGATGAAATTCTAAGGTGGGGAATCTCTGGGTCGGACCCAGTCATTCTGATTTCATCATCAAGGATACTTGTTTGTCACATCCACAGATGGCATGTCCCCCTCTCCCCCACTCCCCGAGTTATCAGCATAGAGAACGAATTCATGAGCCTTTATATTAGTTTGGGGGGAGATTTCAAGTTTCGTACTAGATGAGAATGTGCTCAGTACTCAGACTTCGTTTTAGCAGTTTCTGAGTACCCACTAAATGCCACGTGAATCACCTAGTTTGATTCTTATGATAAGTCTTTTGCAGTTTTTTCACTTTCCAAGTAAGGAAATTAAGGTCTGAGATGCAAAATAATAATTTAGAACATTAGTTTAATGAAATGATCCAATATTAATTTGATTTAGCAAATATCAAAGAAGTATTTAATATTTAGTTTTAAATTAAATAATAATTCTGAGAAGTTAAATAGATTGGCTGGGGTCACCCACCTGGAAAATGGCAGAGCTGGAATTTGAACCCCTATCTTTTAAGTCAAAGGGTAATGTTCTGTTCATTATTACCACCACCAAACATCAGTTGAGAAGGGAACACAAGAGACTCTTTAGAAGTCAAGAGGTGAGACGTAAAGATAAGAAGTCATAAAATCAGCAACATTTTTGTGTCTCAAAGAGAACAAGCTTAGCACATGCTCCTCTCTTTGATGGCTACCAGGTCCTCCTCATATCTTATCTCGAATGTGACCACTTCAAAGAGGCCTTCCCTTGCCTCTGTATTTTCTATCCCAGTATAATGTTTCCTTCCTCATTGCATGTTTCTTGATTTTTCTTCCGTGTTTACCTTTACCTTTTATATATGTATTCTCTGCTTCTGCCTTTGGGTTAAAGAGGTGGATAAAGCCATTGTCTCTCCAGCGTCTCTCACTATGATTACCACATAGTAGACACTTAATAGGTACTTGTGGGATGGGTAAATGAAGAGAGACCAATGAAAGGACCAGAAGTAGATGCCCGTCACTTTTAATCCTAATTAAATATCAGAATTGGTGAAATCAGAGTTGTTTAAAATCGACCGATTGAGCACCCATTTTTAACCACTGCTCCTTCCCCAAATCTCACTAAAATAAGAGTATTTATTTAGCAAGGCATATGTCTTCAAGGAAAAGGAGATCAGGAGAAGACAACAGCTGTGGAATTGTGGAAGCTGAGAGCAGATGGCTTAGTTGCAAATACCAAAACAGATTCAGGAAATCGGGACCCTGGTGCAGAGTTGGCAAAGTGAAAAAAGCAATCAGATGAGCCCTGTAAAACCCCACGAGAGCCCCCACATTGGTGTCACAGGTTCTTCTAGAAAGGGAAGTGGAGGTGCGGCCAGCATGAGAAATTGTGACAGAGAAAACTACTGTTCCCAAGCCCAATGTCCCTTTTTTTCCTTTTGGAAGAGACCCCGCCCGGTCACCAAGTTTTAGCTGAGCACATGCTGCCCAGGTTGAAGTGACCTCAGCTTTTCTTGGAGAGGGAGAGATGGCCACATGAGTGCATTCTAGCTAATGGGGTGCAATGGGTTGGGCCCTTAGGGAAGTTGATGCCCCGCAGTTTCTCTCTCCTGTGGCCTGGAATGTAGGCGTCATGTGACGAGTTACCTTGGACCATGTGCACATGAGCTCCTAGGAGAAGGTGGAGCAACAAATAGAATATACCTGGGTTTTTTGTTTTTTCCTTATGAGCAAAGGCCACCCTTCCAGGACCACCTGCCTACTTCTGAATTGTATTTCAAGAGAGAAATAAACTACCTCCCTGATTAACATAGGAACTAAGGATCTTAAGACTTTCTCTCCCACTTTGCATAAGCAGGCAACTGCCTCTTGCCTGCCCCTGGCAGGGGACTAGGGGTTTATTTATGCAGGATTATACTACAAACAAGGAGATAAACAATGTTTACATATTGACAGTTGTCACTCCATTCCTGCTCCGCTTCTCTCACTGGTTCCCCAGATGTAGAGTCAGGCTTTACCTATATAAAGATTGGGGGAGTCTTTTGTGAAAAATCTGACCAGCCCAAGAGAAAGAAGACCTTCATCTCCTGACATTGAGTGTTTGCCAATGAAACAGCCTAGGCAGATGACTACCCAGAAGACCAAAATTGCCAAGCCTCCCCCATGCACACAGAGCTTCCGTAAACTTGTTAGAGCAACACTTTTAAAGAGAGACAGACAACCAGGGATCTTCAGACCTTTAGGAAAAGCATCCAGTAGGGTAGACAGAACGATCTGAAAGCAAGCATCTGGGAGGGGACAGGCACTAGGAAGGCAATAGGAAGAAGAAACTACGACCGAAGGAGATTATTCGTCAGAGAAAAGAAGATACTGTAACAATAGACAAAAAAAGTGGCTGTGAAAAGTAACATTCAGAAAACAGAGATCCTGAAAATTAAAACTATGACAGAAGAAATGAAAATTCAGTGGAAAGGTGAGAAGATAAAGTTGGAGAAATTAGCCAGAATGTAGACCGAAAAATCATTTTAAAGCATCCCAGTATCGCCTGACAATTTTCCAGAATCAAAGAGCCCGTGGACTCCTGGGAGTGTAAATGGATCCGACCAATTTGGAAAACCACTTGGCACTGCCCGTGGAGTGGAAAGTAGGCATGACATAAGGGCTTGTGTTTTTATAACAAGACTATGAGCTCCAATTGACCATTTAAAATATGTGCATGTGTAACTTTAAAAAAAAATTCAGATTTTAAGTAAAGCTATGAGACCAGTTTCTTTCCATAACAATATAATACTGAGGACCTGTGAAGCATGAAAACAAGTTTTTTCAGATATCACTTCTAATGTTTACATGAACCCTGGAAGTGAGCTATTATCATCACCATTTACAGAGAAGAAAACTACCCTTGAAGAGAACCTGAGACTTTGCCAGCACCACGTCTGTCTGGCTGCAGAGCTCGCCCTCTGCCCCCCAGGCCTGCCTTTACATCTCTGAGGTCGTTCGCCAGGACCTACCTAGGGATAGGCGGATTCCTGACTTCATGGCAACTGGGGTTCCCGTGGCTTTGCCGAGTAACGTACATTCACGATGGTGGCTGCAATAGCAGGAGGTTCTGAATTCGATCCAAGTAATGACGACTTTGGTCTATTCTGGCAACCGACGCATTCAGAGGGCTTTTTCATGGGCTACTTCAGGAGACAGAGCCCTCAGATGCCACGGGCCTCTCCAGGACAGACATGTTCAGTAGAACCGGGAGGGTGGATGGTGTACGGCTTTTGATTCTTTTTTTCTGTGAGCTGATTTTCGACTGTTAGGTTCTGTAGAGGCGACTTCTAAATAAACTAGAACTGACAGATAATAAACATATAGCTAGGGCTGTGGCCACAGGAATCGATGCATTTCAAGTCCCATGTAAGAGAAAACAGTCGAGATGTTTCACATCCTTTCCGAGTAATAAACGCAATTTAAGCAAGGAGCAAGAAGCAATGACTGGGAATAGATGGCGTGAGAGCCCATCTCGCAGACAGAAAAGAGGTGTGTGATGGGGGCGAGGTGGCAAACCTTAGGAACTGCCAACGACATTGCCTCCGAAAGTTACGCAAAACTTGCCTGACATAGCCGAGGGTTTTTCTATTTAATCCTCATTGTCATGTGACCTTCATCGAGATTTTTCCAGATTATTGTCTTCTACTCAGGCCACTGAGTTTCTTAATCCTTCAAAATTAATTATATATTAACTAGCTTGTTTATGTCTCCTCAGGTTTATATGGCACTGAATTCTTAACTATTAATTAGATATTAACTAGCATGTTGGTGTCAGTAAGTTTACATGGCACTGCCAATTTCATCACTACCCAACTGAAATCTCACATGAAACCCTTATAGGCTCTGTCCCTACTGATAGTGGAGAAAACTGATGTGTAAAACGTAAGTGTGTTTTTCTAGGTGATACAGCTTTTAAAAGACATGGAGCCAGAAACTGAACCCAGGCTGACTCCAAACACTTACTGTGCATCTATCTGCCCTGCACTGTATCTCCCACTGGACTTCAGATTTCACTGAATTCAGTGCTCAATAAACAGGGAAAGATGATATACACTCAGTTCTTCATTATCTGTATCAATAGCAATGCTTCATCACGCCAGCAACAGTAAATCACAGATAATTGCCTAAATGTTTCAAGGCCTTAGCTGAATATTTTTTTCTTTTTGGAATAGATTATATATGAACATGATAAAAATTCTGAAAGTTTTCATCCATCCTTGACCCTACAAGGCACACCTGTAACTGTATACAGACATGCCTCTCCAATATAACACACAGTCAAATTTTAGTTTTTCTCCAGTCTGAGAGTTAAAAAGTAAAATCATAGTATTATTTGAGTTTTGCTTATTTTGAGTAAGGTTGACCACCTGCTGATATGCTGGAAAGCCATATGTATTTCCTTTTCAGTGACTTACTGTTTTTTGCCCATTTTACCTTTGAGTTGTTACTATTTTTTATTGATTTATTGGAATCCTTCCATGTATTGCAAAAATGTTCTCCTACTTGTTATTTGCAAGCTGGAGGAAGAGCATTATCTGGCAGCGGGAATAGCAAGTGGAAATACCCTGAGGTGTGCAGAAAAAAACAGGAAGAACAGTGAGGCTGTTTTTCTCCACTTTGAGATTTCTTTTCAAACAGGAATTAAAATTGTTATGTAGACAAACTCATTATTTTTTATATTACAGTTTTAAGTGGTTTCAAGGCCATCCTGATCCGAGATTACAAACATTTCTCCCATGTTTTCTCCTTTTGTATGTTGAGATCATCTATCCACTCATAATTTATTTTTGTGAAAAATAAGTAGAAATATATTTTTCCCCAGATGGCTACTCGGTTGTTCTAACAACATTTATTAGACAATTCCTCTTATACCTAGTGTTTAGAAGGATGTTTTTATCATATCTTAAATTCCTGTATGTATCTGAGTCCATTTCAGGACTCTGTTCTGTTCTACTCTGTTGTCCTTTCAAGCCTGATACCATACTGCTTTAATTAGCATAGCTTTATAATATCTTTTTCTCTCTGGTTGGGTTTACCTTCTTGTTACTCTCCTTTCCCAGAATATTCTTGATGATTCTTGTAAGTTTATTTTTCCACATTAACTTTAGAGTTAGCTTGTTTCATTACCGATATTCCTGTTGGTGTCTTTAGTGGGATAGCATTAAATGGACATTCCTTATTACTAGTCTGACTAGCTATCATCTGAATTTTAAGGTGAGTTTTCTTAAGTCAACAAAGGTAGGAGGACAAGTATTAGTAATAATATCACTTTGTAGAGGAAGTGGAGATCTTCTGAGAGGTTCCAAACACCCTTATTGCTCAAAGTCACAATCATGACAAGTCTTGAAAAGGCCTAGGCCCAGATTTTCTCCCTTATACTCTCAATCTTTCTGTCTAAGTATATGGCCTACCCACCCAGTCAGTCTCATCTATTGCTGTGTGACAGGGAGTGGCGGGTCCAGGAGACCAAGGAAGCACCTGCTTATGGGATGCAATACTGCTAAGAAACGTGGGGTAGTGAAAACAGCTTTAGGGTGGGGAAGACTTCATTTCCTCTAGGACTTGGCTATTTCCTCCCTGTGAGAACTCAGGAGAATTATTCAACTTTTGTAGAGATTCAGCTTCATCAATACAGGGTAGATGGTACTTAATTTCCAGAGGGTTGGTGACAGTGTGCCCTACCCTTTTTGGCTTTTTGGAGTTACTTAGTAAATGGTAGATTCTTTTTCCGCGTTCAGAAATGTTACATACTTTCCCATGTGTGATTTTTGTGATTACCTTATAGTGGTTGGTTTGCCAGATTACTGATCTTTTTCCCTCTCCAGCTAAGGTGTCAGGCTGTAATAGGAGGAGAATCTTTGGCCTGTGTAGGGTGTGTGGCTTTGCCCTCCACAGTTATGCATCAGGCCTCTTGCCCACCACTTTAGAGCACGTTTTTGTTTTCATTGAAAATTTCCCCCAACCCATTTTTTTCTAAGACTCATTTTTACTGGAAAATAGCCATTGAAAATAAATCTGCTTAGAGAGGGACCAGAACTTAATGGTAAATACTGGAAAAGGTTTAAAGTGATTAGTTGTCTTGAAAACTAAAACTAAAACTTATGGAAATAAGTTTATTGGAATAAAATCAACAATAATTGCAATTATGAACTCAGAATGAACAAGAATTAATCAAGATTGATGTGTGTTTCGGTAGAAAATTTTTTCTAAGACAATGGTATATGATGTCATCTACTTCACATTCTTGCATCATAAGCAAAAAACTTGAGGCTTCATCAGTTTTCCTAAGATTCTCTTTTAATCAGGTGATATTTAAATAATTTTTTTCTTTGCTGTACCCAGCTGTTGTTATCCCTGCTGATTTTCTATTTTCTCAGTTGTAAAATGTTCTGTCTTTGCTGAATCATCATCTGTCAATGGCTTTGCTGATGATTCTGGCAGTTTTGAACCATAACTTTTGTTGACTTTATGAATTCGTTCATCTTTTTGCACGTCCGGCAATTTCACTTCGCAGTTGTCTTGCATTGAATTTTTACTGATTTTTAAATAAAGTTTGTGTCATCTGATAGTCAGTGTGGTTGTCTAAATCATGGCCTCCCCAATGATGTCCATACCCTGATCTGTGGAACTTGAGAATGTTACCTTACTTGGCAAAAGGGACTTTGTGGATACGGTTAAGTTAAGGCTCTTGGGATCTGAAGGGTCTCACCCTGGTTACTCAGGTGAGCCTCGTATAAGCACAGAGGTCGTTCTAAGATGAAGGCAGGTCAGAGTGAGTAGTGGATGTAGTGATGGAAGCAAGAGACAGGAGAGGGGCAGCCGCCAGCCAAGGGAAGCCTGCTTCCTCTAAAGGTTGGGAGAGGCAAGGACCAGATTCTCCCTTGGAATTTCCAGGAGCGAATCTGCCAACCCCTTGATATTATCTGCTCAAGACTCACCTCCGACTTGTGACCTTGGAACTGTAGGAGAATGACTTTGGGTTGTGTTGCAGCACTTAGTGTACAGGAATAGGAAACTAATAAAGCCAGATGCTAAGCACACATGACCTCAGAGAGCACACGAGTGTGTAGATGCTGCTATAAGGAGTGTGCAGTACACAGAACCCGCTTACCGATTATTTAAATGATTTAGCTTCTCCACACAGCCTATCACTGTGGTGGATGAGGGTCTGTACCTGTGTGTGTACAATGAAAAATGAATATTCAAATGCCGATTTATAAAATGCTCTTCCCTCTTTTGCCTTGTCAGGAGCTGGGATTCCTCCCTGCAGAACTGCTGGATCTAATTGGGAAATGGCCAGAGGTACTGAAGACCCTGTGAAGCACTGAGGCCCGAACAGGAGAAAGTGCCCAACACGATCTGAGGAGTGATGGGAAGACACTGGCAGGTCAGTGAGCAGTTCAGCCAACCGAGTCTGGATTTTTTAAGAGACAGAGCATGGGAACAGGGGCAGCTGTGCCAAGAAGCAGGACTTTGGGGGACAGAGATGAGTAAAGAGGGTTTTTGGAAAGTGTTACCATGTGTTGGGTATTGTAATGTACACTTCTCTCGCTTCCCAACCAGCTTCCCTTAGTGAAAGTCTTCAGTAATGATTTGGAGTTAGGTTTTTGCTTTTAAGTTTTTAAAAGCAGCTTTGTAGTGAGGCTGGTCCTAAAGCAGGAACAGGCACAACTTTATTTGGATTGCGTGTTATCAAAACAGACTAGTATTATTTCTTACCGGGGGCTTCTAAGCCAGCTCTCTCTGACCTGTGGTGCTCTAGGCTGCAACCCAGATGTCGGCAGTTTTCTGCTCTTTAGCATGTCGGGTACAGCCTTCTTGTGGGTTGCCTTCTGGGGAGGCCTTTAGGGCAATTCATTATCTCTGCTGTGTGCAAGGCCTTCAGGAGAGGAGCCTCTCTAACCCCAGCTTCGTGCTCCTGTTTCTCATTTTCTTTGCTGTTCTGAACTTATAACAGTCCAACATCTGTCATTTGGAATTCCTTTCTCTGGCTGCAGAGTCCTTGACCTATCTTGAAATTGGATGGCTATTCCTCTCTGGGGCAGCTCCTACACTGCTTTGATGAGCACCGTGTGGGAATTTGGGAGTAAAGTCAATGAACTGTGTACCTTGACACACAAGAGGCCACATCCTTGCACCACTTCATACACCATCAACCAAAGTTTAGTTCTGATCAGTAATGACCTTGATTACAACCAGATCCCAGGATGTGACCCACAGGAAGTGCAGACCACCTAGCCAATTTCCACCTCGCATTTGGTGATTTTCAGCCTGAAGCACTTGGAGGCTTCTAGGCAGTTCCACTTAAATGTCTCCTTTATTGTCTCCTCTCTCCTAGTCCTAGAGAAAATCGGAGGCATTTGTCAACTTTGAAATACCCTCTCCATGTTCTTGGGCTCGTGGGTGTTGCATGAGATTAGCCTAGGATGTGCTATGGGATTTGAGTGTTTTGATTTTATTATTATTTCTCCTCCCAATTTAAGTTTAGCTGAATGATTAACAGCTGGCCAGAGAGGTCATTTGGGGGCACAGCTTACGGGGAATGCCACTGTGCAGTCGAGTGTGTTCATGCTTCGACTCTCTGGTGGGAAAGAGGGGCTCTGTGCAAGTATTTATGACCTGAACTAGTAAATTCGGAGGGAACATAATAGGATGTATTCTCCTTTTGGCCCCAAGAGCTCTGTGTTGGAGTGTGCATACACACTGCTAGTGCTTCAGGAAACACAGCCAACCCCGAAGAGCCCGGGCTTCCGACTGGCCTGTGTAGCCAACAGGCAGGCACGTGGTGGTGGCTAGTAGATGTGTTTTTGTCTTTTCTGCCTCCGAGGGTATAACTAAGCCCTGAGCAATTATTGAAGAGAGCTGATAGCTCTGGAAGTGAAAAATAAGGAGTCTTTAGTACAGATGAGAAGCAAGGACTGGTGTCAGCAAAGTGTTGAAGAAGGTGAATCAAATGGACAAGCCTGAGTTGTCTTTTTTTCCAGAGGGAATTTGGTGAGCAGAAAGAATCTGTTACGGATGGAATCATCTACTAAGCAAAGATGAAGATTCTTGGATAAAAATCTATGTGTTGCCCAGTGGCTGGCATGTCAGGATTATTTTGGCAGAAAGTAAATAGAAAGGCCATATGTGAGGTGTGATCAAGTCATGTGTTATCCCATGGACATATCCGATCAGTTTTCCTCCCTGTGCCAGAGGAAGAAGTTACGTTGCCATGTTGGGCAAGGCTCACAAATGGCTCCCCAGGCGAGAAGTAAATAATATCTAAACCCTGCAGATGGAACTTTCATTAAGAAATTCATCTCTGGGTACCCCACGGTTTATGAAGTCTTTTAGAGATTGTGGAGGAAGGCAGTATATCTCAGTGTACAAAACCAGACTGATTGGGGTGAGGAATTTTAATTTTTAGGGTCAGAAATATACCTCACCTTTTAAAACAGGCTTAATGAGAGGGGAGCAGACAAATGTTGCTTTAAAAGCCATTCTGATTTTTTCCTGTGTTGTCCTTTATCTATATTACCACTCCTGTTGCAATTTCATGCACTTTACAAATTGGTATTAATGGCATTTTCACATAAGAGTTTCAAGGTCACAATTTCATAAGTTGAGTAAATAAATAAATCTCTACCATTGCCTTGCTGTGTACTTAATATCTATATATTCATTATTTTCTGCATTCATAAAATGCCAATACTGCTATGTACTGCTATGAATAAAATTTGTGCTTCTTGTCCGGAGCTTGTTTAACTAGAAAATACAAGTGGCAGTGCTTAACATAACATTTTTCAAAGATGAGCAAGTGGAAATGTTTATCCTGCTCTTGCACTGCCCATTTTCAGGTTTTCTTCCATAAAAACAAGTGATAATAATGGCAGCTATTATTAACGTGCATTGAAAATGTACTATGCGAAAGGTATTTTGCATGTAGGTCCTTATCCGAATGCACATACGTTCTCATCTTATCCTCATTTTATGGTGGAGGAAATAGGCTGAGAGAGTTGAAGGGACTTGCTTCTGTAACCAAGGGTAATTAAGTATCAGAGCCGGATCAGACCTGGGCTGTCTCGACTTTGAAAGCCTGGCTCTTTCTACTTTCCTACCACGTTTTGAGAACGGGATCCCTCTGCAGTCTCGTTGGGCTGCACCCTCCCTGACCTCCACCTGCTTCAGAGGCTTGTGCCCTGATGCATTATTGAAGTAAGATTTTCTGCTATGGCATCACTCAGGATAGGCTGGGTTTTGCTGTGGGATAAACAACCCCCGAATCTCAGTGGCTTGAAACAGCAGAGATTTATTGTTCCTCAGTCTTGGGTACCTACCACCTGTCCATCTGGCTCAGAGGCATCTGAGTCATGATTTCTTTACTCATAGGCCAGGCTACATACCTGGACCCTGTGATTGGGTGAGGGAATGGACCAATCAGGCACTGGTTATTATAACATTCTGCCTGGAAGTGATACATGCACTTCCTCCCATTTCATTGGTCAGAGCAGTTCACTGGCCCCACCTAATTTCACAAGCTCGGGGACGCATGCCCAGAAGGCAGGCAAGCGTCAGTGTCAGTCACGATGTAGGGTCACAGGTATTCCGAAGAAATCTATGTTGGTTTTAAATATGTTAGCTTTGAGAAAATTACAGTACCTATTAGCTGCAATTGTAAAAGGTCCCTAGATCTGTTCTAAGGTTCAGAAAAGGCGTGACTGTTCCAGATATTGTTATAATACATTACCTACATTAATGACTTCCTTGTAGAAGAATTCAGTGGTGACATCTTTCAAAAGGCATTATTTGTAATGATTTGTCTGTTAGCTGGATTTTAAGGAAGAGAGAGGTAGATTTATAAGTAACCAGCTCAGATATGTTGAGAAAATAAAGGATAGAAAAGTTTCCCTAATTCATCTGAGTATTCTTCCCAAGGGTTCCCAATTGTATAATCCATAGCACAGATTGAAAATTAGAATTTAGATTTATAACTCAAATGGGATAGATCATTTGGTACCTTCTTCTGGGGTTGTTTTTGCAAAATAGGAAGGTGTAAATTCACTCTCAAATGTCAATTTGAACAAGCCCGTGAGGCAAATGACAGAAAGACTGACTAGAGAAACGTCCCCAGCAGAGAGGACAATGTTGGTTGGGACTTGGAGGCAAGAGAAATCTTTGCTGTCCTAAAATAAAAATTCTGTGCTGTGATCGCAATTAATAAAAGCATTTCATCTAAAAATAGAATGAAATAATCTGGAACTCCTATCTTGTAGTTTAATCCAGAATTTGGGATTTTAACTTTGGCCTTAAAATTTTGTGCTTCTTCAAGTGTTAGGCAAGCATAGCAGCCCTGCAAAGGTGCAGTATAGCTACCATAGTTCTCAGTTTCTGCCTCGCAGCGCCAGGCAGTGCCCCTGTGCGCTCTGTGGAAGATGCAGCCACACAGTCAAAGGAATATTTTCCCAGAGGTTTCCTGGGTTCTGCAATTTCCAGTAATTGTTTGGGAAAGACAGCCTTGCATCTGGTCTTTCTCTTAAATATGTTCCCTTCGATTCTCCGCAGTGTGCGTCCTGGCTTCTCTTCTGCCAGCCTCTCTGACTGGGGTGGTGAGGTCTGTGTCATTCATTACTGAGTGGGATTTGGGGCCTCCCTGAATGAACTCCTACTCCTGAAATCCCCTCTCGCTTTGCAGCCCAGTGCCCCGAACAGCTTTCTGCTGTAGTGATGCGCTTGGAGGGAACGCAGCCCCTGCAGACGGGCTTGAAGTCCTGGTGGCCTTGGGCAGCTAACATGCTTCTTTTGTCTTGAGTTCACACCCTGGGACATAGCTAATGTTTGTACATGCAGATTTCCCCCCCCCTTTTACCTATTAGCTCCCGCAGCAAACCTGAGAAGCTGATGAGTCACATGAGTTTGATGGGTTTTTATTATTTTTTTCCCTCAATTTCACTGGTAAGAAAATGGAGACTGGCGTCTTGGCCAAGTTGAACAGCTAGAAAATGCTGGAATCCGGCTTTTCAGACGCCCCAGGCCTGTGCTCGTACACAGTGCTGACAACTGCTTGTTAGGGTTCCAGCAGGAGGAACAGTAACAGGGAGGCAATAATCAATAATCATAGTCCAAGTACTCCCTCAGCGTCTCGTCTCCATAGTTACCAGCAGGTGGGGACCTGGACCTGCCGGCCGGGCAGCTGGTGCTGATGCGCTCTGCTGCCCTCTGCTGGCCGAGCGGCCCGTTCTCACTCCCTGGTTCCTCAGGACTTAACCGTGCCTCGTGCAACATCCTTCAGCAGAGTGTGTCGCTCTTACACGAAAGTGAGAAGCCCTTCTGGTTGGTACTTGACTTAATGAAAATGTCAGAGAAAATCAAAGCAAGCAAGACTTGATATTTCTTCAACAATATACAACGATGTGTGAGAAAGCTCCCTTCCCCCTGCCGTGTGCTGAGGGGTACGGGCTCTTACCCAGTTCCCGGGGTGGCCTTGACTTCCTGCACCCCCGGGGGCCGCGGAGCCCAGACACTGGTGGGCTGGCACCCCTCGGGCCCCCGGGGGGCCAAGGCCGGCAGGGAACTTGGAAAGGAGCCTTGACTGGAGATCGAAAAGGCAGGTTCGGGCTCTGCGCGTGGCAGTGAGGGGTGGTCTTCTAGTGGGAAGAGGCGGTTCTTCACGGAGTGGGTCCCAGTCCGACAGGGCAGCCAAGACCTCAAGGCGAGCACGTGGGAACCGAGGGGCAGTGCTTACGGCTGGCGCGGATGAAGAGGGTCGGCTGGTTAAGATCTGGTCAACAAATAACAAGCCAGAGTTCTCATGTGCTAATCTGAGATTTTGTTGCTTGTCGTCTTCACGAATATAGAAAAGTGATTACCCGTGGCAGCCCTGAGCACGGTCGGCAGCAGTTGCCCGTCCGCACCACCTCCAGTGTACCATCTATCCTTGGGATGATTTATATAAATTACAACACCTGTCATGACATTTTCTGGAACAAATGCCAGGAGAAAGTTGGCAAATTACCTTGCATCAGTAGTTCTCAAAGCGTGGTCCCGGGACAAGCAGCGTTACCATCCCTCAAATAGAAATGCAGATTCTCAGGTCACATCCCAGACTCACTGATTCAGAAACTCGGGGTGGGGCCCAGCACTCTGTGTTTTAACGAGCCTTCCAGGGGACTGGGATGACGCTCATGTCTGACCAGCACTGCCTTAGATTATATGTATGAATGACTAGTGTCAAATCCTTTCTGCTAAGGAATGACTATACATGATGTGATGAAAGAGAGGAAAAAGACGCAGAAAGATAGGGTGGAAATTTAAAAGACACATGTCTCTGCTGTGTTTGGAATGACTAAGATTGCTCGAAGTTTGACCACTGGATAAATGTGGGTAATAGCCACACCCCATGCAGTTTAGAGGTGGCTTGCCAAGATAACAGAAAGAAATGATGACAGCCAGGATCGATCCGGCCCACTCTGCGATTGTTCTAGGGTGCTGTTGTGAAGTATCGCCCCGTGTCCTGACTCTGTGACCTTCTTTGATATAAATGCAGTGAAATATCTTCCTGAAAAGGGCAAGACCAGAATTATTTCATTGAAATGAATTTTCTCTGGGGAACAAAAGAAATCGGCAATGTCTTCTGAAAATTGTATTAAAAATACTTATTCACTTTGGGAAATAAATGACCAGGCATTAGAAGGCTTCTTTTTCAATCCTTTATTAAAATTATGATTCATAAGGCTTCAATTAAAAAAACGTACAGAAAGTCCATAAGCATCATGCTAGTTTCACTATCTAGTCGTTTCTTTCTTGAAAAAACCTGCATTTAAAAAAATATGGTGTTACATAGTAAAGGGCATCTGGAGAATTTAGTCCTTATGGCTGGAAATGCCTGAAATTGCAAAATAAGTCACTGATTGTCATCTTATACCAGAGAGATGAAGGGAAACCTGTTCTTAATTACTGGGCAGCTGGTGTGTGTTAATTGTTTGCTTTTTATAAGCAATAAAATAAAAGGAGTATTCCTTAAGTATCCTTACACACTGTTAATGCATTGCCTCCCACACTTGGCGTGCATCACAGTCCCCAGGGAACTTGTTAAAAATTCAGATTGCCCACCCCTTGAGGTTCTGATTTAGGAGGGATATGATTTTTAACAAGCATCCAGACGATTTTCGTGCAGGTGGTTTGAGGGCCACACTTTTCAAAACCCTGCCCAGGACCTACCCATAATTTATGTGCTTATTATTTGAGCATATCTAAAAGTGACGGACAATTCATAAAGAGCCATTTTAGTGTAGGTAAAGACCTAACTGTGAGCAACACATGCTTATTCCAATAAAACCTTGTTATTTGGCACTTGGGGAAAATGAGTATTACACAAAAAAATCAGTTTAAAAAATTAATGGACTTTATTTTTTAAAGCAGTTTAGGTTTATGGAAAATCGAACAGGTAGTACAGAGTTCCCATATACTCCTTTTCTCCCGTTTACAGTTTCCCCTCTAACATCTTGCATTACAGTGTGCCATTGTTATGATCAAACCAATATTGCTGCATTATTATTATTAACTAATGTCCATAGTTTACATCAGGGTTCACTCTTCCTGTTGTATGGTTCTGTGGGTTTTGACAAATGTGTAATGTTCTGTATCCAACATTATAGCATCTTACAGAGTAGTTTTACTGCCTTAAAAATCTCCTGTGTTCCCCCTCTTCATCCCTCTCCCACATGCCCCCCTGAAATCTTGACAACCACTGATATTTTTATTGCTATTATAGTTTTGGCTTTTCCAGAGTGTCATATAGTTGGAATTGTATAGTATGCAGCCTTTTTAGATTTGTTCCTATCATTAAGCAATATGCATTCAAGATTCCTTTATGTCTTTTACTGGCTTGATAGCTCATATATATATATTTTAATTAAGCTATCATTAATATACAATCTTATAAAGGTTTCATATGAGCAACATTGTAGTTTCAATATTCATGCATATTATTAAGTACCCCCCCCACCCCATTGCAGTCACTGTGTATCAGCTTAGTAAGATAGATAGCTCTTATCATTTTACTGCTGAATAATATTCCACTGTATGGATGTACCACTGTTTGTTTATACATTCACATTTTGAAGGATATCTTGGTTGTTTCCAGTTTGGGACAGTTATGAATAAAGCTGCTATAAACATTTGTGTGCAGGTTTTTGTTTGGATGTAAGCTTTCAACTCATTTGGGTAAATACTTTTGAGCATGATTGCTAGACTGTATGGTAGAACTATGTTTAGTTTTAGTAAGAAACTGCCAAACTGTCTTCCAAAGTGGTTGTACCATTTTCCACTCCCACCAGCAATGAATGAGGGTTCCTGTTGTTCCACATCCATGTCAACATTTGATTTTGTTAATTTTTTGATTTTTGTCATTCTAATAGTTAAATAGTGGCATCACATTGATGTGTTAATTTGCAATTCTCTAATGACATACGTTGAACATCTTTTTATATGTTTGTCACCTGTATATCTTTTTTAGTGAGTTGTCTCATTGGATCCTTTGCCCATTTTGTAACTGGGTTTCTTGTTTTCCTATTGTTGAGTTAAAAAAATTCTTTGTACATTTTGAATACAAGTCTTTCATCAGATTTGGTTTGCAAATGTTTTTTTCCTAATCTGTGGCTTGTTTTTTTCATTCTCACATTCTCTTCTGCAGGGCAAGTTTTTGATTTTCATAAAGTACAACTTACCAATTTTTTCCTTCATGATTATACTTTAGGTGTTCTATTTAAAAACTCTTCATCAAACTCCAGGTCACTTAGATTTTCAATCCCTATGTTATCTTACAGAAGTTTTATAGTTTTTTCCATTTAGGTCTATGATCCATTTTTTTGTAAAAGTGTAAGGCCAGTGTCTAGAGTCTTTATTTTTGCATGTTGATGTCTAGTTGTTACAACACCATTTGTTGAAAAGACTATTCTTTTCCATTGTTCCTTTGTCAAGATTAGCTGACTGTATTTGTGCAGGTCTGCTGTTAAGCCCTCTGTTCTGTACCATTGGTCTATTTGTCTCTTCTTTCACTGTCTTGATAATTATTGGAGTTTTATAGCATGTCTCCAAGTCATGTGTGTCAGTCCTCAGACTTTGTTCTTCAATGTTGTGTTGGTTATTTCTGTGTCTTTGGTCTTTTCTTACAAGCTTCAGTTTATATATTTGTTGACAAGCAAAATAACTTCCAGGATTTTGATTGGGATTGCACTGAAATAGTAGGTCTGGTTGTGAAGCTTAACATTTAAAAAAGATTGAATCTTCCTACTATAGAAGAGAAAAATTTGCCATCCCAAAATGTGTCTCTTTGGCATGAGGATAATTTTAACCTGATTATTTTTAAGAAACAGAAGACTCAAGAAGTTTTCTTTCTATTTCCCCTCTAACTGCCCTGAAGAATTTAGACAGGGGGCTTGCGCCAGGAAGCTGCCCCTAAGATCACTTGGTTTCCTGTAAGAGAGATTTCTGCACAAGGAGCGGCAGGCATTTGTCTGCCAGACAGTTGCTCTTCCCATCTCCTTTCAGTCGTCTTCCTCCCATTTCAAGTCCCAAACCTTACTCTCTTCTTACCAGCTCAGGGTAGCACAGAGCCTCATTTGCCTGACTGCCTCTGGGTTTCATACTCTTAGGCGGTCCCTGGCCCCTGTATGTAAATAATTAAGTGTGTCTTTCTCCCGTTCATCGGTTGTATGTTAATTTTATTATTAGACCAGCCAAAGAACCTAGAAGTGTAGAAGGGAAAATGTTTTCCTTCCCCAACACTATCCAGGGGAATATAAGTAAAAACATTTCTCTGTAAGCTTTAAATCTTTAGATGCTAACTTTCACAATAATATTAATAACGCTAATGTTAATTTCTCTAACTTTCTACACGTTCATGAAATAAAACTTGCCCTTTACGGCTGACTCAGAACCACGGCTGAGTCTCATTGCTTCCGCTTGCTCCTGCCGTTGCACCTGCTGCCCGTCCTGTGCAGTAGGCATCTCGGTCGCCACCGCGGTTATTGGCTCGCATGTCTGTGCTGCCAACTGGCCCACGGGCGCCTTCAGGGCCGGGATCATTTCAGCCGTCACTGTTTCACAAGTCTGGTAGACGCGTCATAAATGTTGGCCAAGTGGATCATTACTGTCTCTAACTCCCCTTTCTCTCTCTTTTATTTTCTGCTTCTAATCTACCATACTCTGAAAAAACAGAAAAATCAATTTTGTTAAGAACTGTTTAAAAAGAATCATTGAGGCTCTAAACAAAGTCCTTAGCACCAGCTCTGTGAGGCTGGCATGGCTTTTGGTGAAGTACAGAGCTGCTCCGTATTTTCAGACACAGAAAATTGGAATGCCACGTGCCTGCCACATAAGTAACATATTTGTTAACATTTCTCCTTAATTTATCTTGCTGTCTCAGTAGTAACATATCCATATACATATTCATACATACACACACACACACACACGCACACACACATGCACACACACGCTGTACCACTTGAAAACTAGTAATGAGTTCCAAAGCCATAAATGCTTCCACATGCATCATCTAAGAATGAAGACAGTGGAAATTTCTTATTATACTTAAGGAAATTAATAATAATACTGTAACAATATTTAGTAGCCATTCCCTATTTAACTTTCCCTAGCTGTTACAAGAGTGTCTTTTATAGGAGCCAGTCTAAGTTCCCACATTGCACTTGGCGGGTCTGTTACATCGGGGGGTGTGATACGTGTTCGTTGTTTTGTGTGGCCTTGGGTAAGTCCTTCACATCCCTGCACGGCATAGGATGGCCTGTATTATCGTTTTGAGCTCTGAAAGTCTATGATCATAGGCCATTTTAAATCTATAATTCTGTGATTTATTTTTAAGGGGCCATAAAAATAGAAGTGCTATGAAGTAATTTGACAAGAACTAATAAACTACCAAATTAAATAGCAATGTGTTTAAGTCAGATTTCAAGTACCAGATTTCAAGTTTAACAAGCAAACTCAGGCTTATATATATCTATGGAGTTTTTTTTTTTTTTTTTAGTATTTCTTTTACGTAGAACTAAGCTATGTGAAAATAAAAATCTATCTAAGAAGATTGATGTCTTTAAATACCACTGAGAGCTGAGATGAGAACTGAGGCCAGGGACCACTTATTGAAGCTTTTTCTAGCATAATAATCTTCTTATGTACTTTGACTCTGGTCAGAAAATAAAGCCTTTTAAACAATTGAATTCATTTCTCATGCCAAAATAATAATCATTTTTAACAGTTAAAAACGTTTTTAAACTTTTCACTTTGTGGTAATTTTAGGCTTTTCAAAAAATTACAAAAATAAGAAGTCTGTATATCCTCACTAGGTCCCCCGGATGTTTATTTCTTACATAGCTAAAGTACAATTCTCAAAATTACTTCAAGTTTCCTTAAGGAAAAGGGTTTCTTGTTTTTCCTTATGGCATATCTCCATTCAGTTTCATATTAGACTGTCCATTATTCATGGACTTTAGAAATCTCATGCCCACTTTCCAACTGGGTAAGATTGTTCTCCGTCACGTCCTCACAGTTGCTTCTAAAAGTTCTAACCCCATCTCCAGTAGTTTTCCTTATAAGGAGCGAGAGACCCACTGAAAATATGGTAGAATGGGTTCCAATAATTTGCCTTTGATTTAAACTTGAAGCTTTGTTTGGAGAACACCTCTTAGAACAGAACACAGGAATCAAAAAATATTAGTAAAGCACATGTATGACAAAATTGCTTGCAAACTCTAAAAATGATTATTGTCATCTTAGCTTCATCTGGGTTAGAATTAAAAAAACTTGTTATTGCTCTGAAGTACTTAAGCGATTGTGGCCTTTACATTTCTGTTGAAGAGCAGAAAGTCCTGAGAATAATTTACATTCAAACTGCTTATTTTTTTTGTTACTCTTGAGATGAATCTGTAATGTTTAAATAGCACTGGGTGGTGCTTCCTAACCACCCCCACCCCCAGCAGCTCTAGTGTAGTTATCTCTCATAATAAGCATTTCATTAAAAAAAATGTTCCAGACTAATAAGCTTAGCATCCTCAAGCAAAACACTTAAAATCTAATTGTAATTAACCTTGGCCTGTGTTATGATTTATAATTAACGTAGGCCTTTCAGTTGTTCTGGTTGATTTTATGAATTCTGACACTCATCTTGATACAGCGCCCTAGACATTAGGGAGTGGTGCTGGCGAAAAGATGGCTTAAATTCAGGAATTTGGGCAGGAAGTTACATAAATTCAATGTGGATTCATATTTTATTTTTATGTATCTAATCAAATCATTTCAAAATTTAATAGAAAATTTCTTACATGGAGTCCACCATTATGCTCATCTTCCTCTGGGGATTAGTGAGATTAAGGGAATAATATTAACTCAAAGCTAAGAAATTAAAACTGAGAGTCAAATAGTCAGGCTTCAAGGAGTTGCTATAAATGAAAGTCTGTCTCATACACACACACACACACACACACACACACACACACACACACACACTGGGGATAAGAATTAGAAAGTTTGCACATATAACTCAGTTTTTACTTTTCTTTTTTACTAGGAGAAAAGGATCTTTGGTCAAAAGTGTTGTTTTAGGCTATCAAAAACACTGTAGTTTCATACTGCGATGGGCATGACTTAAAGAATATAATTAGTAGCCCATGGGTATGGTACCCAGATATCTCTGATAAGATTCCTTTCTTAAGAGTAGATTGCCAAGGTAAAGTATAAAACATAGGATACATTTAACTATCACTGAAGAAAACTGAAGTCTACCTATGTGAAAATGTTAATACCAATTCAATTATGTTAAGAATATTTAAAATTTTGGTTGAGTGGAAGAAAAAAGGGTTAACAGAGAGAACTAATCCATCTACGCCAGTTTGAATGTGTTTTCCTGCTAAGTAACAGAGAACTGGCTCAAAATGGCTTAAATAGTGAGGGACATTTACTCTCTCACATGGCAGGAAGTCTGAATATGGGGCACCTCCGAGTTGGTTAATTCAGTTGCTCAACAAGATTGGGAACCTAAGATCTTTACGTCTTGCTGTTCTGCTCTCCTGGACCTTTTGACTTACTTCCCCTCGTGGTTGCAGGATAGCTGCCACCGCTCTAGGGACCCTCAAGGACCCAATGACATCCAGCAGTAGGGTGTATTTATCTCCAAACACCATTTGGACTGTTAATAAGAAGCACTTTTCCCAGATTTTCTGCACATCACAGTGCCCAGAATTATACCACAGGCCATGTCAAAACCAACCTGTGGCAGTGGGAACAGGAAATCAGGGGATGCGGAGGGTCCCCCTTTCCCTTTCCTGAGGGCCAGGGTATACAGAGACAAGGGGACACCCGCACACAGGCACCCTTCAAGTGAGGGTTGGATTTTGTTCTCTTCCACTCTGGGCAGTGTCATTTTTCCCATCTCCAACCAAACTTTACCATGTAATACGAAGGGATTGGGATGAACTATCAAATGAATTTACCATATATGGGGGCCTGGGTCAGTAAACGAAAAGTGCCAAACGAACTCAGCTCTAAAGTCACTGATGGAAAGAAAGAAATGGAACTCGGTCAATGATTAACAGTTCAGCTGTGCTCTGAGGGCTGAAGCTCATCAGTGCCGTGACCCACAGAAGATCAATTAACCTTCTTCATCTTGAATCTTTAGCTCTCTCTAGGAGAGAATTTCTATTTTAAGCTGAAGAGCCTTCTGTGAATATCTGGCCTTCATGAAAAAGGATTCAGAAAAAAGGATGCATTTTGTGTTATCTTAATCATATGTACTACCCCGAGGCTTGTTTGAAGTTGGTCAATAAAGATATGTACTTCCAAAAGAGATTTTGGTGTATATACCTTTATGAGAAATGTGGAAATTGTTAATGTTTTTGAAATGTAAAAATAACATCAAAATATATTGAAGATAAGAAATATGGTTGACTGTCCTTATCCTTTACTTTGAAACTATGTTGCATGGCTTGGCCCGTAATTTCTCATTCTTCCATTTAATATAGCAATCAAATCTTATAAATAATCAAGACTTAGAACACTTTGCTTCATAATTCATATATGTGTTATTCATTATATAATTCTGGTGAATTGCTTGTTTATTCCCACTAGACTCTAAGCTCTAGTGAAGCTTTCTGAGTTTTTATATAGGATGGCCTTGGGTAGCAACTCTTGAAGGGGAGGAGTATGTGGAAGGCTTGAAGTTTTGTTTTTCTGGTGCTAAAGTAAGCATGGGAAATTGGAAGCATGATGGGGAGGACAGGCACAGGGGCTGGGTTGGGGTGATGGGGCCTCAAGCACCCCGCATGCTGCTCCTCGGTTTATCAGGAGCTCCTCAAAGCTGTGTTGATAGTGCACTGCCATGTCCGCAGCACCAGCCAGCGTCACTCTAAACACTTGCTGAATGCCCAAATTATCAGAATCTGGTCATGTTCGCCAAAAGTAGAAACTAGGTAACTTGTCACATGAAGTAAGCAATGCTGACTTGTCTTTGTTTTCCTAATTGTAAGCTTTCTAGGAAGCAAAATGACAGAACTTTTTATTTTTTAATTCGAGAAGTCCAGTTGTGCAGAGACTCATGTATCCCTCCTGGCATAAATCTTCATGTATATTTTTGTGAAATGGTACAAAGGAAATAAATTTTCTTAGTCCTTTTTATGCATGAAGATATCTCTGTCTCACTATGACATTTGATGGCATCCTCAGGTATTGAATTGTAGTCAACATTTTCTCCTCTGAATTGGTGGCCTTCGTTTTGCTGTGTACTAGTATTTAGTGCAACTGATGTATAAATGTTGGTTTTGGAAACTGTCTTTAGTCAAAGGAGCCACCCTTGAACTCAAATAAGCATCTGCAGGGCTGATGAAGCCAGGAGAGAGAACAGAGCCTGCAAGCTGCCAGTGCAAAGAGGAGAAGGACCAACCGGAGAGTTTAATGGTTATAAACACGAACTTTGAAGTCAGACAGACCTGGTTTGAGCCCAGGCCCCCCTTGCTTCTCATTTGCTGTCTTACCTTGGGAAACTCCTTAACCTCTTAGTTTCCGCATGCATAAATTGTAGAAAGTAACAGTATCTATATCATAATTGTTATGATGGTTCAATGGGAGTGCTCATTAAACCTTTAGTACATAAAAAGCCCTCAAATTTAGCTATTATTCATAATTATTGTTATAATTAATAATAACAAAACTTATATAAATGTCTTGATTAGAATTTATGAGGTAGCCCATTTATACAAGCAGTGCATTTAAGGAGATGTTAAAAAAGCATAAGAACACTGATGTAAAAATTCAAACGGCATAAATGTGAATAAAACAAACATGAAGACTTGCTCTTCGATCTAACTTACTTCTCAGAGGAAGCCATTGAGAAATATTTAAAATTTTTATGTAAAATATCTCCCATACACTTATGTCACTTATTGGTGAATGTAAACTACTTTGTCATTTTCTTCCCCTACTTCCCTTGAACCCCATTTGGTTTAATTATATTTTAGTTTTTCTATTAATTACCTTTATAACTATATAAAGTTATAAGCCCTATTTCTTGATCTGTCAAACTTTAGACAAAATCCTGGCTTCCCCCTGCTAAATACGTGAGGAAATGAACACTCCTTGCTTGCAATTTGCTTTCCCATATAACCAACTGCCAACTATCATCAGATATGTTATTACTTTTATATTGTCTAGATATACTATATACTTATATATTGTCCAGGTGTTAACTTTTATATGTTCATATATACTATATACTCTATATACTATGTCCAACTCTCAACTATCATCAGATATGTTATTACTTGTATATTATCCAGATATACTTTTATATGACATAATATATATATATTTGTAAATATATTTATATCTTTCATTATTGGTATGTAGGTTGATTCTGAAGTTGAAAATCAACAAAGAATTGCTATCCTAATACTATGATTATGTAAATATTTTCTTTGCAGAACCAAATAGTATGACTGGATCTGTGAAAGAAGATATAATCTTAGTGTCACAAAATTTGTGTTGCTTATAAAAGAATGTTTTAAGCATAAAATTTAAATGAACTTCAATTAAAAAAAACCACTCTATCAATTGTTCAAAATCATGCCACTGCTTATTTGGACCATATTCTTTTCTATGTTTGTTTCTCTTAATATTTTGAATTCTTTTTCTTTTTATATAAGGTTTTTCTTTTTATATAAGACCTCATATCTTAAGATTAGTCAGCTGCTTAATCATAATATTTTTTCAATGTGAATTAACTGTTAGCTACAAGGCTACTATATTAGGGCACAAGGGAAATAAACTCATTTTTTTTGTCTGAAAATAGCATCTATTTCATCTTCACATTTGATCAGGTAAAAAATTTCCTCTGAATTTGAGGCCATTGTTTTGCTCTCTTCTAGTGTGAAATGTTACTGAGAATAAATCTGATGCCATTCTGTTCCTCATTCCTATGTAAGAAACTGGTTTTTTGTTGGTTTGTGCCACCCTTAGGAAGGTCTTTTGGAGCCTTTGCTTTGTCCTTGGGGGTCTTGAATTTCACCAGGACTTGTTCACGTCTTCTTGGCTTCCACTGGGCTCCTCAATATGAACACTCATGTCTCCCTCAGCTCTGGGGGATTTTCTTCAATCATTTATGTGATTGTTTTATCTTTCTTTCTTTCTTTTTTTATTACTTTCAGGAACTTTTATTAGAGAAATAGGTGTTCTTGAGGACTTACCTTCTATGGACCAACTTTTCTTTCCTATTTCTCTTTTTGTTTTGATTGTACGATGCATGATCTTTTTATACTCATCTTTCTTATTTTTAACTTCCAAGAACAATTTGTTTTCTATTTCCTATGTTTTTAGTGAGGGGAGGTTGTCATATCTCAAATATCTCCGGGAATTCTAAGCAGCTTTCTCTCATCTCGTGCCAGTTGTTCTCTGGGCTCACCTAGGTCCTCCCCCTTTAGATGGTTGTTCCTCAGGTACTTACTGTTCCTGCTTGATTGTTAGTTCAGATTTGGGAATGAAGAACAAGGTTGATTCATGTAGAGAGCTAATGTCAGGTATCTTTGTGTCATTGTGGTGAGACACTGATTTTTTTAAGATCTTTTTTTAATTGAAACGTATACAACGACTAAAAGTTAAAAGCAAAAAAAGAGTATATACCCCAAGCCATCAGTCTCTTAGAAACCCTCGTTTCCTTAGTCCCCTTCCAGGGAATCTCTAAGATGTACAGCAACATCTATATCTATATTTATTTTCTGCTTGTCACAAAACAGTGGTAGTGAGCTACATGTGTTGTTCTTCACATCGCTTTTAAAAAAAAGACAATTTTTCATTTGGTTTTTTTGACCAAGTATCCTTGAACATACTTCTGGTGCTTGGTCATAAATATTTTTTAAAGAGAAATTTCTGGGTTACAGATTATATGTATTGGAAGCATGGGTTAGAAACAATTCTGCTTAATTAATTAATTTCTTGTATATGTTAATTTCTTCTATATGTAATGGGTGTTAATTTCTTGTGTATATAATAGTTGTTCATTGGACAAAAGTTAATTTCTCATATATATAATAGTTCATTGGAAAAAAGCTGAAAGGAACAAAAGAATACAGTAAAAGTTAAATCTCTTTCAATCCCTCCTTGTCTTCCCAGACCACGTTCCTCCGTCTGCCATTCCCACATGTGAGGGTGTATGTGTGCATGTATGTGTACGTGTGTTTCTTCTTAGATACATTCCTAGATGTGCAATAGCTGAGTCAAAGATTGGGAGGCACTTCTTTTCAAAAGTTAGTAAAATTTTTTCAATGAAAAATATGCATATCTGCCTCTTTTAAATTGAGCCATTTGAGCCCTCCCATCAGTGTGCCGTGAGGCAGGCAGGCCCCGGGAGTTCATCCCAGGCCTCGTCCTCTTACTTCAGCTGTTCCTAGCTCCACATTCATCCGGATGCCAAGGGTTTTTCCAAAAACACATATTTATCTTCACCAGGATTAGAACAGAGTACATTCTTACAGTTTTATATAACCTCTACATCTTCCTTCTAGTGTTGGAATCCATGGCAAATGATAATAACAGAAATGATGCCTGCCTCTTTTGATCTCTATTTAGCACTGTAGCAGGTAAATGGTGCAATTAGATTTTTGCATGACAACGTAAAGACGCCAATATTCCATGATGGACAGCTTTCTGTGCAGAACAATGAAATTGCTGAAATGCTGTTTCTCTTCTTTTCGTTATTATCATTTTTGTTCAATTCCAGCACCCTTTACAAGCTTTCATTCCTCCATCTGTGGACAGTTTTGGTTGGGTATATGAAGTTCCTAATGACACCAATCTGCAGAGAGGCATACACCCCTTATTACAGCTCTGAAAGAGTCAGAACAGAATCAAGAAAGCGTAGCTTTTGCATTGAAATTCTCAAAGGTAATTTCTTTTATTAATTTGCACTGGGACTTTTTGTCAAAATGTGGAGATTTTACATTAGTAAACAAAGCAAGTCTGGGTAGTAGAATGTTAATAGGATTTTAAAATCAGGAGGTGTGGATTGCTAATCATTGGTGCACCCTCTAAGCTGCGGGACCTTGGGAAAATCAAAATAATATATCCATGTGTTCATTTTCTCATCAGTAAATGTTCACATGATTGTGTGGATTAAAGAGCTAATATAGCAAAGCATGTTGTCAAGTGCTATCAAGTGTTATATAAAATTATAATCATGGTAAAGTGAGAAATGCTCGAACTTACTAAAATCAACAAGAATGATTCTCATTATCATTTCCAACATTTCACATTATGATGGAATTTTAGCTTCTGAAATGTTGTGCTTTTATAGTTCAATAAATGGAAAATAGGAAAGGCCATACCCATTTTTGGATGGGACATCTCAGTGCTTCAGATGTCTCTTGGCCTTAATGCATGCTGCAAGCAGCCCGTTGGGATCAGAGCCCAGGGTGGGAATACAGGTGTGGTGGGAGAAAACACCAGAAGGACTGGTGAAGCCAGATTGGGATGGGCCTGGAGTGCCGGCCCCAGGGAGGATGAATCCTACTTGTTGAGGGGGATCTGTGGGGCTGTCACTTTGGGAGGGTGATGTAGAAAATGTAAAGGTGCCAGCCAACACAACAAGAGGGTGAGAAGTTCTTCCATGGCCAAGGTCCAGAAACATACCCATTTGGAAGTATAAAGCATCAAGTGGCAGAGTGGCCTGTTGCCTGAGGGAGGCCACTTCTGCTGCTCAGTCTACTTCCGTGGGTGAGGACGTGGCCAGGAGGAAGGGCTCAGCTTGGCATCCTTGAGGGGTTTCAGAGTCTCCTGGTCACCTGCCTGGCTGTGCAGTAGACTCCGACTTGGGTCTGTCTGTTCACCAGGTGCAAGAAATTGTTCCAGAATGAGCTCAGCTCGTCTCTGTGTCTTTTCTTGAGAGACAGGGTGGTGGAGTGACATCGCCCAGCAGACCCAGGCCGCAGGCCCATCTGAGACTGTTCCTGAGGGCGCAGCAGGGCTTCTAAGAAGGAGGAGACACAGTCGTAGAAGCACGGTAGGCTGGCTGAGGAGGAGGGAAGCAGGGACCACTCAGGACCATCGCCACGGGCCGAGCGTGGAGGAGCAACGTCTCGAGTTGGAAAGTCTAGAGGGAATGGGGAGGCGCAGCCAGATGGCGGAGACCGCGAGGAAGGAACCGGTGTCGGATATAAAGGAGAAACTAGAGGGAGCGTCAGGGATTGTGCCAAGATTTCACATTCCAGTGGGCACGAGAGGGCAACACCGCAATGGAAAGGCGGGAGGCGACGATCAGGGGAGTAGGAAGAAGAGACGTGGCGATGTCCGCAGGTGGTCGAAATGCAGAAGTAAGGCTTATGCGGCCGTTCAGAACTGGTGAGGTGGGCAGCAGATTTGGGACATTTCCATTTATAAACCAAGGGAAAAGCCGTGGTGTAATAGAAGGGACTACAAATTATATTCCAATGAAGCAAACATTGCTTTCCCAGAGAAGCTTATTCAGATCATACAAGGTCTCATCTTCGGCAGGGCGTTCAGCAGCCTGTGCTGGTCAGCCAGTTCCGCGGCTTGCCTCCAGGCTGGTGGCGCAGGACGCACCTTGGCAGTCAGGGACCCTGGTGGGGTGAACGTGCGAGGCTGCGCTGTCTCGCTGTCTGGCTGACCCTGAATGCAGCTGTTCGCCCAAGCTGAGATCCGTCGATTTCGAGTCGTCTCCTACTTAGTGACCATGCAGACCAGGTGCTCAATTTTGCTGCACAGTAGAATCACCCAGGGAGCTTAAAAAATCCTGAGGCCAGGCTACAACCCAGGCCAATTAAATCCTGCGTCCCAGGTGATTTTAGCGGGCATCTGAGGGTCAGAACAATGCCAACTATCTTTGTGCCCGAAGCACAGTTGCTGCTTACCTTAAATGATCCTGCCTTCTAGAAACTGCCCTTGTGGGATTTATTGTACAGGACTCTTCCTACGTGACCCCCCCCACGTCATGGTATAGAAGGGTGTGTAGGTGGGGAGGACAGAGAGGGTCTGGAGAAGAAGTCGGAGAAGGGAGAAGAGAAGCAGGAAAACACCAGGTTGTGGACACAGAGAGAGAAGACCTCTGGGAGTGCGAGTGGGTCGTGAAGGTCAGTTGCTGGTGTCAGCGCTGTGCACTTCAGGGAGAGGAAGGACGGAGGAGCAGCCGGAGGGCGCTGCACTGAGCTTCAGCCCGCTGGTGAGGTGGGAAGCCAGGCTCAGCCCAGTGCGGAACAGGCCCGGAGGCCCAGGAAACAGCCTGGCTGCACCAGTGCCTCACAAGTGTGCGCTGAGTGACTTACACATGGTTGTCCACCATTAAAAAAATTAGTTTTCAACATTTATGAATTGGGAGGTCTCATATAAAAGCTAATTTTTTATTTCCCTTGAAAAAACTGGGAGATGCAATTCAGGGCCTTCACTCCCTCTTGGCAACAATCGGTTGACCACCTTAGCAATAACGTGCTCTTTGTGGATGGACACACGGTCCGCATCCCTAAAGATCTCATTTCTTTCATTCGTATGATAACCACCCCCCTACTGACCTCTGTGAGCAAGTGCCTTTTGGGCCTGAATTTGATCCAAATGTCTTTTGGATGGTTCGTCAGAGGAAGGGACAGGAGTCCTGAGCAGAGGGAGGAGGTGGGGAGGCATCTGTGTTGTGGCTGCCAGGGGTCGGGCAGGGGCCTGGAACAGGTAGAGGGCAAGACGAAATAAGGGACCAGCTTCTTGGGGTTGGTCTGGAACAGGAAGAACACGAAAGTGGGCAGGGCAATGAGGACCCACGAAGACAGAGGTTCCGGGGAGGAGAGGATAGCAGGTGAGAGCCTCTTAGTCTCGGCATTCCCAGCTCATTGCTGGGAGTTAGGTGGGGGACACAGTACTGGGGTCCTGGCAGTGTGGGGAGGGTTTGGAGCAATCATAATAGCAACTGATGGAAAGAAGCTTAAATTTTGTAGGGGTGGTGTGAGAACTGGCCCTGAATAGTACTAAGTACATGAGGATTTCTGATAACTTATTTAGAAAAAGCTTTTCCTCATTTATCTTGAGACAACAGTTTTAAAATAAAAAATCGTATTTTGTAGCATGTGGAGTGATCTTATGTTATTTTAAAGCCCATCTTTTAAAAATACATAATTTTGAGGGCATTAAGGAGTGAGTCCCACATAAACCACTGGCTGCACAATAAAGCTTCATTGTTTTTATAATGTTTACATTTTATAGGAACTTGATTGCATGTTGCGAAGTTTTCTGTTCCGTTATTTTTCCAATGGTAGTGGCATTTTTATCAAATCACAGAAAGTAGTGGTTTAAAAGCACTTCTGCCAAAATATTAAAATGTTGCGGTTTAATGCCAATATTTCTGTCTGACTGAGCCCTTTCAGAGAACATAAAAGCAATTTGTTCTTACTGAATGGAACAATGTTTGTTTCTTAGGGAAATTTTTTTTTTTTGTTATTCCCATCTTCGTATTTTTAGAGATGGAAAGCATTATATAAACTGAAATGGTGTTGCTTCAAATTATCCCTTGTCAATTTGTTTTATATCACTTATTTTTAATTGATGCTGGGAGCTCCCAGGTTGCTCATGGGTAAAGTGGTTTTGCTGCTTTAAGTATTTTGAGATTATTGCATGGAGACTGGAGAACATTATAAATCCTGAGTGTATTTGATGAGGTATGGCTTATAGGAAAATAGGAGGGTAAAAAAATGATACTGTTTTCCTGAAGATTAGGGCGAAAATTAATTTTCATAGTAAGAGTTTATGTATCTATCTTTTTTCTACTCCTCAGAATTGTATTACACAACCGTTGTACCATTTAATTTTCTTCTTAAGGAAGGAACAATTTTCTATGATTTAAAAGGCACTCTCATAAATGGTTAACTGAATTATATCATTTGAAGGGTGTTGGGGTTTGAAGGGGCCAATAAATCCATTCCATCTCCCTTCTGAGTTCTGAACCAACTGAGAGGTTGACACAGGAAATGGACACTGAGAATAAAACAGGGAAATAGACACAGGAATTGTACCACAGATAGAACTGGAGAATGTGGCTTGGATGTGGGGCCAAGATGGGCTTCCTGCTCCCCTCCGCCACAAGCTTGGCGGTGGGACCTCCGTGAGGGATCGGTTGGGCTTACAGAGAGGTATTTCTCCTGTCATGTTCTTGAAGGACTGTGGCCCACCTCATACCCGCTGGGCCCAAAGAACCCGAGGGAGAGGCCACTCATGAATAGCGGTCTTGAACCCACTGACCCGCCCAACACTGAGAAGTGTACCAATGGATGTCAGGCTCTCAGCACAAAACAGAAGTCTGCCCTACCAGAAGCCGGTGAGCAGGATGCAGGCAACTCCAGTTTCCATCGCTGGAGCAGGACTTCTTACTCTGTGAGCCAGCAAGGTCATGGGGGCGTGAAAGGAGGTTCCAGTAACACTAGGAAACTCAGTTCTCATGGACCTCCAACTACAGGCTGCGGTGCTCAAACTTTTACAGTTAGGGATTATTTCCCTGGGCTATTTTTTCTTTTATTCCCATGATTCATTTAAAATGAATGTGATAGAGGGATAAGGAAAGTCCTTTATAAAGTTATGAGAAGCAACGTACTAAGTAGCATTTTTACATGTTAGGGGAGAATCATGTAGGATGAGGCATGGAATTGTTTGTTCTTTTCTTCCTTTCCTTCCTCCTTTTTTGCTCTACTCCCCCTCTGGCTGTCACTGGTGGAGGCAAGCAGACCCCCTGCCCTTTGTTCCCCAGACCGAGACTGAAGCTCGTTTCTGTGCTCACGTAGCAGGGTCATGGTACAGTGAGGCTTTCTCTCTTACTCTCATTGAATAGTTGCCCATAATTTTAAAAAAATGGCAAAGATGGCTATCTTCTACTTGTGAAGAACGTGTAATGTTGTATATTTATCTGTTGCAAAATTTTATAATGGTCTGGTGGCTACACAAAGCATTCACACATGGTGGTCATCTGACCTCAGACTTCGCTGTCTCCTGCCTGGTCTCCCGGCCTGCGGACTAGCCTCCTTCAGTTCCTCTTCCACAATCACCAGGAAAGCCACCAGATTTACATGGAGATGGAAAAGAAGACTGATTACAAAGTTCATAGTGGTTGCATTGGGATGGGTACGGGGATGCCCGTGGTGGAATATGGAAGGTCTGATGGCGCCATCAAAGTCACTGGGACGTATTTTTAAACAGGGCGGTGACTACATGCATCTTCATTTTTATTGGTATTTATTCTACCTTGCACCTCTTGTAAATATTATATTATTGAAATTATAAAATAATTTAATGTATAACCCAGATTACCTTTCTTCTTGGCTCTCTGAGGCCTCTGCTCATCAGCTCCTAGGTGTCTGCATTTAAGGACTCCATTCCTGCTCAACATACATACAAGGCTCTGTTAGCCGATATTCTGGCTGAAAGTAGCAGAATTCCAATTCAAAGTATTTAAGGCTCCCCTCCCCTCGAAAAAAAGGAAAAGAATTTGCTCACTTACATAAGAAAGAAGGACAGGCGTGCCCTTGAGCTTTGTGTCTGGCCACCTCAAGGAGGCTGAACGATGTGGCTTCTCTGTGTCCTTTTTGTCCGTCAGCTGTATTATCTTTGCGTGTCGGCTTTGGTGTCTTACCACAGGCTTCACCTGGCCAGGGAAGACAGATGCCTGCAGCTTCGGCTCACATTTTCCTTCTCCCCTGGGATCCTAGAAGAAAATCAGCATCTTTCCCTGATAGCCGGGGCTGGCTGCCTAATTTGAGGGCCTCCTCTTCAGAACCCAAGGTCCTAAAATATAAGGTGTTTTCTTCTGTATTCTTTTTCAACTTGTCATGGCATTTTTTGGAAGTTTCTTATTTACTATCTAAGAAAGAAAAACTAAAATTGAAGATTGAGTATGAATGTTACCACTTATTCTTATGCTGGGTACTGCCCATTTTCACTGGAAATGTAAGAACATTTAACACTCACATGGAAGCACTGAAATTTATGTTTTGTATATAAATATGTATTTTTCTTCTTACACTGCCATTGGAAATCTTGTGCAAAGTGAATATAGCTGTTTTTATTTTTACTTCTCAACACATCACATTCTACTGATGCTCTTCAGCTTACAGATAAGTAAGGAAAAAACGAAGGGAAAAGGGACTATGGGTTGGCCTATATTTCCTTTCCTTCTGTATCATAGTTTTCAGTGATTTTTTTGTCTAATAAAGGGAAGTAACACAAGTAACAAAGGATATGATGAAGTTACTTGGTCTTATTTCTTAAAATGCCATTGTTTTCTTTCTTCATGGGAAGAAAGTTCTGGTTCAAATGGAAAGCATGGCCTCTTGGGGCTGTTAACAGCCCCATTCATTCAGTTTTCAAGGTAACATACTCCCCGGGCATTCAGCTGGAGCCTCATGGAACTGCTGCACACGGTGGGTCCCCTGGAACGCTGTGCTCGTGGGGTTTCATAAATGCTATACTGCAGATGGACTGTGCATTTCCTTAGCTCATAGGCATGCCCACTGGGCTTCACTCACAAAGCACAAGCTCAAAGATAAAATCATTAAGAGTTTCAGAATGGGACCAGCAGAGCATTAAACCAAGTGCAGGATCCTTCTGAGCACAAGGTCTTTATGACCACAGGTCACTCAACAAAGCCAGGCCGGCTGATAGCCCTTATGAGGATTCCACTTGGCCCAGTTTGGGTTAGGCATCTGTCCCTGAACCTATCACCCAGTCCATTGTATGGAGCATTGTGATTGGCCAGGCCTGGCTCACTTGTCCACAGCTGGGGCCGAGAACAGGGTGTGGTCAGCTTCCATAACTGGGGGGAGTAGGGACGCCCTTCTTCCAAAGACCGAACAGCAGGCAGACAGCAGAAGTTTACCACAAGGGGCTTTCCATGTGCCTGCTTCCCTTTTATCTCCTGCCAATGTTTTAATCCTTGGACACCCAAACTGTGGTCTCAGAGTCCTTTCTATCCTTCCTAGGATACACTAGGCTCGCATGACTGTGCTTTTTGCACATGGTTCTTCCTTCTTCTTGGAGCACATAGGTTCTTCTGGAAGATTTTCACCAGTTCTTTAACAGTCAGCTCGGAGTCACTTCCTCTCTGGGGTCTGCCCTGACTATTCCTCAGAATAGTTGCTCAGCCATAAACATAGATGTTTTTGAGTCACAGTACCATTGCTTGTATTCCGAAGTATTTGCTCTCTTTATCTCTCACTAGACTCCGGCTCCTGGAGAGAGGGACCACCTTACCCTTTCTTCAGTGCTTGGTGTAAAGCAAATGCTTGTTCCGTAGCAGGTTCTGGGTTAAGTGGCTGTTGAGTAAAACACAATGAAACGCTGGTGTCATAAAATAGGACTTTCAAGCTGCCTTCTCTAATATTAATCTTATACCCCAAAAGGAGGCTCTCATGAACGAATCCCGTATTTTATATCACTGGGAGCATCAGAGAATTTTCAGATTCTACTTTTTCAAGTACTGGGCTGTTTTCTGAGTAAACGGAAGCATCTCTTGGTTGAAACTCTCTGAGGAAACCGATTCAATGCAAAACTCAGAGAAGTAACATTTTAAATTCAAATTAATTTCCAAGAGTCTATTTCCTAAGATCAAGCACCCTCCCTGTCCAGGGGCGGGGCCTTGGGTGCTGTCTGTGGACAGGCAGAGGACACCGTTTCCCAAATCGCCCACTGGGTGGATCCGCCTGGGCTCCAGGAACTCCGGAGCTACACATCACGATTATGAGCCTTTTGTCATGATGTTTGCTCTGGTAGTGACGAGTCCAGGGGCGTGGGAGAACAAGCGATATGGTCCCGTCCTTACCTTGAGATCCCCTTTCTAGCTGCACCTACTTAGATGCTCCATTCAAGCCCATGTCAACATGGAAGGACTGTTGCTCAAATTCTGTCTTTGGAAAACGTGCTCCAGGGAAGGAGCAGCCATTGGAACAGGGTAGGCAATTTCTTCCTGCTAGAGATGGGCAAGCGGGGGGTGTGGAAACTCCTCTGAAACTGAACATATGTAATTCTTGGGTTCCAACAACAAGAATAAGAAATGGAACTAAAGTGCACAAGATGAAAACGGCGACAAGCAAAATTACCTAAAAATAAATGAAAATCCATCAATCACCCATAAGATAATGGTATGAATGAGTGAAAATCTTAAGGATAAAAATTGACAAAAAAAAACAATTATGATAATTCAAAATCATGGGAGGAAACCTTTATTGTCACAATATTTCTGTTCTGCTTAGCAAAATCCGGATACACTTCTTTTGACTGTACTTTAGGTTTAAACTTTAAATCTTGACTGTTCTCTAAGGAAATGAAATGTATATGGATCAGATTATACAGTTTTACTTAAAGCCTTTTCTCTGGATAAGTCCCACTGCTAGCTATTATTTGCAATTTGTCGTCATATTAAAGTGCTTCAGGTTTTGAACTTGTTTTCTATTGCACCATAATGATAAGAACAAGCTGATTAAAGAAACCCTTAAATATGAACTTATAATTATAAAAAGTGAATTTATAATTAAGAGACTGCTGTAATCCTAAAAAGACAAAAATTGAGTGGGTTGTTTGTCTGCTCTCATATTTCTAATCCTGAATAGTTTTTTGCTAGTTTATTGATTTATAAAATGTTCGCTATCAATCATATCTATAAGAAAACTGTAAACTATGATTAATGTGACTTACAAATACTTTATTTGGTCAGGGTTCTGAACCATCATAGAAAAAGTAATCACTTAAATCAATATTGAATTGAGATATATGGTTCGAATATTTAAAAACCCTCTGTCTCTAAGCATTATGTGGTGATTTTTCTAATCCTGGAAGATGAATGTCCTATCAGTTAAAGACATCTGATTCAGTGCAGCTTGTAACTAACCAGGAGAGAAATTCCACTAACAGACACTGTTACAAAGGGTAAAGGAAAGAATATGACAAAAAAATTAGAGGTGCCAGAAAAACAGACTTTAATTGGTAATAATGAATGTGAAGTTTTCCTCTTACATGGCGACAGTAATCTATCACCTCCCACACCCTCCTCAGATGAAAATACCTAATTGGCCTCACAGAGCACATCTGCTGAACGTAGTGTCAGGATAACAGGTGGTTAGAAATGTGTTACATAGCACGTTAATTAAATTGATGCCCAGGCATTTTCAAAACTAAAACTCCCTATAAACCGATTACATACATTCCAAGAAATGTGGCTATTTTTGCAAAGTGGAGATACTCTAAATCCAGATATAAGAGAAAACCGTCGTTGAGTTAGATTGAAAATAAAGTAAAAGCAAAACTCATTTTTTTAACCTTTGGTACTTCATAATCAGAAAAAGAAAGAATTCTTGGAGAACTCTTGGGGAAAAAGTAGAGGCGAACAACTGAATGCTTATGGGCTCTGTATACCCATATGCATGTGGAGTACATACAATCAATGAAATATTTGACATTGTTGTGCTATTATAAATTTAACATATACATGAATGCTAATAATGCAGCAAAGGGTTTCCGCTTTCAAGTTTGACCATCACTTAAGCCTGGTCTTTGTATTTTTGAATCTGTAATTCAAGTGATTCCTTTATTCATACAACCAAGTATAAGCACTTGCTTTTGCATAGGATTGTTGTGTTTCAGAAAATATGTTTAAGAGGAAAGTTGAATTCCTTAATTCCATCAGTTCTGAATTTAGAACACTGGTCTAAATATATTCATATTAATCGGTGCTCTGTGGAAAAAGGTTCTGTGCCCTACCAATTTTGCAGAAACACCTGGTAAAGCAAAGTTCAACATGTTTCTTCAACATATGACTTCTTTGAACCTATGATATGACTAAGTCACTGTGATTCTCTGAGAGGAGGATATAGTACTCAGCATTGACCTTAATGATTCGACCATGAAACCGTGGATGGCAGAATCCTTGACCAGAAGATGGGAGGATGTATTGCCTAATGTCAGCTTCCATATTTGTGAAGCCCATGTGTGCCTTGCATGAAGGTTAGAACTGAGCTGTGAGTGAAGAAAGTGACCCCTGCCTTGCAGGCCAGGCCCTGGGGCCCCTGCCCAGGAGCCCACACAGGGTGGGCTTTGTAAGGAATGGGTGAATGACACAGACCTGCAGAGAGTCGGGAATGGAAGACCCTTCCTCACGTCACCCTTTTTTTTTTTTTTTGAGAGGGCATCTCTCATATTTATTGATCAAATGGTTGTTTACAACAATAAAATTCTGTATATGGGACTCAATGCACAATCATTAATCAACTCCAAGCCTAATTCTCAACAGTCTCCAATCTTCTGAAGCATAACGAACAAGTTCTTACATGGTGAACAAGTTCTTACATGGTGAACAGTGCAAGGGCAGTTATATCACAGATACTTACGGTTTTGATCACACATCATGAGCTATAAACAATCAAGTCAGATATGATTATTCGTTTGATTTTTATACTTGATTTATATGTGAATCCCACATTTCTCCCTTATTATTTTATTATTATTATTATTTTTAAAATAAAATGCTGAAGTGGTAGGTAGATGCAAGATAAAGGTAGAAAACATAGTTTAGTGCTGTAAGAGAACAAATGTAGATGATCAGGTCTGTGCCTATAGACTAAGTATTAATCCAAGCTAGACGAGGGCAACAAAACATCCACGGATGCAGAAGATTTCTCTCAGAACAGGGGGGGTGAGGTTCTAAGCCTCACCTCTGTTGATCCCCAGTTTCTCACCTGATGACCCCCCTGCGACTGTGCCTGTCTTAGGTTGTTCCTCCCTTGAGGAATCTTACCCGTCTCTGGCTAACCAGTCATCTTCCGGGGCCATACAGGGAAATGTAAAGTTGGTAAGTGAGAGAGAAGCAATATTGTTTGAAAAGGTTAGCTTTTTACTTCTTTGCATATTTATGCCCTGTGGCTTCTATGCCCAGCATTTGTCTTGAGGTATCTTTACCACATGGAAGAATTATGATACTCGGTAAATTCGATATGAGGCACGAATTCTACTAAAGGGTTGTAATTAGGAAGGAAGAAGAAAAGCTATAGAAGTAGCAGGCGGAAGAAAACATGGGAAGATTGATTATTTCTTTGACATATCTTCTTGTAGAGTAACTTCAGCATGTATAGGTTTTAACAAACTACTAATTAAATTGTGTGCACACCCACATCACCTTTTGAGCTGTTCTTGCAGCTTCATGGAATTTGTTCTGTGGTATTTACATGCACTGTTTTTCTTTTTTTATATTAATCGATCAGTTAATGATTAATACACTGATGAATGGATGGCACTGGCAAACCAGGGCCGGATCCTAACAGAGACATTGAAGGCCAATTCCTTTGGTCTTCAGAGGGGCAAGAGCTACCCCAGAACAGCATTGTGTTCCCTTCATGGAACTTCCATGCGCCATATACGCAGAGCTCTCGCCTCCAGGGGGTCAACAAGATGGACTTTGACCTGCCGTTGATTCATGACTATGCAGTTGGATACTCTTTCATTAGATTTAAATGTTACCGAATGTTTCTTCAATATGATTTCTAGCCCTGGGGAGGGGCAGCGACCTGTGCCCCTGCCTTGTCCATAAGCACTCCTCCCACTTGGCTTTGGGGAGGGCCTGCCAGGGGCAGAGGTGGGAGCTGGCCACCTCCGGGGCAGTCTGTTCGGGGTGCATTACCTGTAGGGAATTTTAAGACCCTCATAAAACCAAGTCGGTCTGCTTTCTGTTGTTTCCATGCTTCAGCAATTTAAAACCATGTCAGTAATAAAAATACTCCTACCTGCAGGAGCAGATGGCTTCCCCAGCCAGTGCTGTCTATTGCGTTGCAGAAGCTAAGCATACTTTATCTTTTATACGTTATGCTTTCCCCTCCTAACTATCTCAAGGACAGTTTAATTTCTTGTATTTGGTAAAACGGAATTACTTAAAATTAGGAACCTTATCCACAAAAATTTAAAACTGGTTTCTCATTGAGTTATTCTTGATTATTTTACTGAAAAAAAATGCCTATGCAATAAGAAGTGTTAAGCTTAAAATATATGAAGTCTTAGGGTTTCCTTCATTCTGAGAAAGACAGCTTTATATCACAGAATTTGCTCTTGAAGGCAAAGATTGTGGTTGTAGTGGTGGCTCTGAAACTGAATGAACATTGGGATCTAAGGCCTCTGCACCTTGGTTTTCCTCTTTTAAAGTCAAGTTGATGTTCTTAAAGGTCATTAATGAAGAAACTAGGCAGATTATGTAACACTGTCATTTCAACTGATGATGCCACATTAAGATGATTTTTAAAATCCGGATTAAAGGAATACTACTTGTTGTATATAGTCATCACAGCCTTGTTCATTTTCAGAAAAATAAATATGTAAGACCTACTGTCTTGCCAATGAGTTTCAGCCCCAGGCAAGTTCACTATGGATTCAACATGACCAAAGATGTAACAGTGGAACGTTCTTGGGGTGAAAGGGTTTATACCCAACTTTACTCCCACGGTGGCAGGTCAGTCACTAGAATCCCGTCCACTCAGAGCAAGTCTGCCCGCAGCAAGCCGGTCTCTGCCTCTGGGCCCCTCTGCCCCTGTAGCCGTCTCAGTCTCTGTCCTTGGTGCTGCCACCACTCCAGCCTCTGCTCTCCTGCAGCCTTGCAGCCCTGCCACTGTGTTGCACAGAGCACTGGGTGGAGCTCTTATATAAAGTCAATAAAACGTTTTGCCCACACATGTGTAGTGAGCCAACCAGGCAGGGCCAGGTGAGAATCCTGGCCACAGGAACCTTCACTTTATCCACACCTAGCAACTCTCAAATGCTTAACTCTGAGCATTTAAAGACAGTCTCTTAAATTCCCAGAACTCTTGCAGAGATTCTCTTGCAGACTTAAGAGGTAGTAAAAAGACCCCAGACTACTTGATAATGTCACTGGCCTGCTGCTAGGCTCCTGCTTCCACGCCCGTGGGCGATGAGCTGTCACTGACTGAGTCACTATATAAAGAGCCCTGCCCAGGGCTCTGGGAGGAGGCAGAGATGGCAGAGGTGGATTAGGGACCTCAGACTGCAGGATGCAGACATGATTCCAGTGCTTGACCTGCCACCGTGGGAATAAAGCTGGTATAAACCCTTTTACCCCAAGAACTTCCACTGTCATTTCTCAGTCTCACCAAATCCATGGGGAACCTGCCTGGGACTGAAACCTTCTGGGGAGACAGTGCTTTAAAATCAGGCTGAAAGTGGCCCACGCCAGGGGTTTGGTCCTCTTGCTGCCTCTGTGCATTGCTGCAGTGTTTTCTTGAACGTTTCTCCCAGGTCTCTTCCCTATTTTGGAACTCTCCAGAACATACAGAAGCATTCCGTATCCATGGTGGACATGATGGTTTTTTTCCAGTTTATATCTGGGGCATGGATGTTGTAGACAGAGTTCCCAAGCATCTATGGCTGTCAGTGGCCTTTTCCAGTGATTGAAAAGACTGGCTTTCTTCATACGTTTATGCATTCACTGAAAAGAAAAATGATTTCTTGCTTAGTCTGTGCAAATGCCATTGTCAGGGCAGGGATAGAGCAGGAAGTAAGTTCTCTGTCTTCAAGGCGCTTGCCTTCTCCTAGGGGATGTGGGTAGGAGAAAACAGATGCAGCCCAGATGTGCAGATGTAGTTTTTGGTTTCATGTAGTCCTTGCATAATGCACCTTTTATTCTAAACATCATGCACAACACTGGGAGAGTAATGTACTTTCAGGGGTCCAAACTTCTACAAATATTTCCAGATGCCAATCATGTTGACATAAACTAAGAAGTCTGTGTGTGTCTCAGGTCAGGGAGTCCCAACCCCCCCCTCGGCCTGGCCCGGTCGCTTTACCTGAGCCAATGCCATGGGCCGCTCTCGGCTCATCTTCTGTAGCAGTGCCTCCGGAACCTGGCTACGCCTCAGGATCACACGGGAATCACTAAGCTACTAGTTTAAAACATACGTACATACATACACTCACATATATATATACACACACACACACATAGCTATTCTCTTATACTCTGAATTTCCTGGAACAAGGAACGGGGACCCGGGATCTGTTCTTTATCAAGTGCTGCAGCTGATTCTGGCTAAGCCAGCTGGCACTATGGTTCAAACCAGGCTGTAGGGTGACTACCAGATTAGTCTTTCTGATGCAAGGATTTCTTCAGCCTCCCTTCCGAATGCCCAGGACTTTACAGGGTAAGGCATCGGGCTTTTGGCGAGTCTGTGGACCTTTCCATCTTCCCTTGCTTATTGCTGGTGCCCTCTGCTCCCCGGGTGCCCCCTGGGCTCCTGCCTCCGTGGCTTCTTCATGCCCTTCCTCGTATCCTCGAGGTTGTCCCCCGTCTTCTCCACGTGTCCATTCTTTCAAAGCCAGGCTCAGGTCCCACATCTGACTGAGAAGCTGCCCACCCTGCCCGTCTGAGCGCCCTCCTCTTCGGCCCCTCTTAGTCTTTATCGTTTGGGTCTCTCTTCTGTCCTTGCCGTCAGATATGACCATAAAGCCTTGTTCCTCTCTTGGAAAGGTTTCTAAGTGACTGGTGCCTGTGATGTATCATTTGCAGCATTTCCATAATGACAAATGAGTACATTTCCCGATACTCTTTAGAAATGAATGCTGCTATTTTGTATTTCAGGAGACATTTTGTAAATCTGCTGTTTATCATGTCTTCAGAGGGCAGGCAGAGCCAGCTGAACGGCCCTGCTCCTGGAGTGCTGTCTACGCCTAGGGGCTACCCTACAGCGAGTATTTCCTCAGTCAGAAACCTCCCTGGGTTCCATGGATCTGAGCTTGTTGGCTATCTGTGCTCGTTACAGAATATACCATGACTTCGACAGTCTGACCCTGGTTCCCTAGAGAGCGATCTATTCTTTCCAAGCACACTGCCTTAAGTTCTTCTGATTCTTCATTTGTTCATGCCTTGTAATATTCTCTGTCTTCATAGCATATGAGCTTTCTGATAAATACAATAGCCCTTGTTATGTCTGAAAGTAGACATTCCATCAATTCTCATAGTAAATCTTCAAGAAAAAAAATACTTGATAAAGCAGTGACTTATACAGGGTCTGAATTTAGAAAGCATCTTTTGCTTTCCCCTCTGCCATTGTAAATATTCTCTGGTAACACAAACACCTTGTATAAATGGCAGCCGAACTCCAAACTTTGTTTATTTTGGTGTAGATATTTACTGGTAGCCAAAACAATTTCATGGGCATATTTGATTAAACTACATGATGAATACAGTTTGATTCTGATTTTGGACCCTTGAAGTTTTGGCTGTTTTTACTCAGAGCTTGAAGCCATGAACTCAGATAATTCTACTGGGAGTGAGTCAAAAGGCTTCATTCATTCACTCATTCAGCAATTATTTCTCGAGCAACTTTTATAGGTCAGATACCACAGGGGGACCTGGAGTACGAAGATGAACAAGACAGTCACATCTTTGTCCCACAGAAGTCATAGTTCAGACAGACAGACACTCAAGCAGAGGATTATTCTAGCAATGATCTGATTATGACTGTGGTAATGTGTAAAGTGAAAATCTAGTGTGTAATGAGAGGCTAAATTAAAGCCCCCAACCTTCCCTGAAGTGGGTGAGGGAGTGGGGAGTGGGAGTGGAAAATAGAAGACTTCCCAGAATGGGTGATAATTAATATAAGATCTGAAAAATTAAGTACGAATTAGTAAGGCAGAGAGAGGAATGATCAACTCCACAAATATAAAAATAATGAATGCTTATAGAAATGACATACTTACGCTAAAAGCTTAGTTATGGCCATCGGATCCTACTTAATTTTTATCTGCTCATGGATAATAGGCAGGAAGGACTAGGAGCTGTAAAACCTGGTTAAAGTCACTCTATTTTGAAGGACTAGAACACTGGTAAGGAAATTTTGAAGGTCAGGAGATGAGACAGAGGTTGTAAATATTCACAGGAGAAAATACCTGCTGTAAACATCACATGAGGGTTCTAACCTATTCTAGTAATTGTTTACATTAAACAGAGGACATTTTCTTTGATGTAGTTCTTAGGATATGTGGGTTATAATGTATTTTAGCATTATAGACCAAATTGTACCTGATGTGTTATCCAGTTATGAGAATATGCTTAGCCTTTTGGGTGTTTAATGAATTAACTATCGTATTCTCCATATGTCCAAAACAATGTGAGAAAGAAAGACACAAAGAAGGAAAATGAGACAGAGAGAAATGAAGCAATATGAGTAAATTTAGCCCAAGTTGTTTTATGAAAAATACATTTAAAGTCAAGTAACATTGTTTTTCGTTCTTCAGAATGTTAATAATGGTCATTAAGAACTGGAATACTGTACTGATGAGGACAATAAACATGTTGCCTGGAATGTAAACCTGGATTTTCTCTATCCCTTAGTTTGGAAACACTGGTATTTTAGGCAAATCTAAGATACAGTTCTAAAGTGAAATTCATGTGTGTTTCCTTCTAATTATCCCACTGTACCAGGCTTAAGGGCCAAAGACGAGAAGAAGAAACAGCATTATAGTTGCTGTCAGATGTTGGTTGGGGCTGCATTTATCCGGGCTAGCTACTTGACTTAGGCTTTTGAATTTAATTCTAGTAACAACTTTTTTCACATATGGTAAAACTGAGGCTCGGAGAGCTTAACTCATTCGCTGAATTATTTGAACCAGGATTCAAATGTAATCCAGAGCCCATTTTATTTCTTCTAAATTAAAGAAAAAATGTCTTTCCCCCCTAGAGAAAGAATTCCTGATTTTCTTTATTATTCTGGATTAGTGCCTGACTGTAAAATGCTGAAATGGCTCAGAAAGGCAAGTTTGTATTTGGTGTGTGGTTCAAAGAGGATTTTCTTAACTAGATAGTAAAATGTTCCTTAAAAGAGCTGAGTATAGACAGAACTTGGATTACTAATGAGTTTGTTGCTCATATTTAAAGTCTGATTTTCTTTCACTACAAATGTAAAGGTGTTTATTCTTGAAAAGTAGAAATACACAAGAGCGTAAAGAAAAAAACTACCAACACACCACCACCCAAAGACAGCTATTTTATTGACACTAACATTTCTGCTAGTGTATTTCCAATGAATATATATTCTCAGTGATGTACTCATACGTACACAATTGTACAGTGTCATTTTTCACTTAACACTGTAGGATAAGACTTTTTATCTCTTATTAAAAACTATCCATAAAGCTAATTTTAACAGATGCATATTATTCTATTGTGTAACTTAGAAATAAGCAAGTGAAATATTCACTTTATAAATCAATTATGATTCATGTTTAGAACTATTAAGGGAAGTACAAAGTACAATAAATCAAATATTTTCTTTCAGTAGAAACTCTTCTAAAACTTTGCTTCAGATTAAGACATGTGCCAAGTGGGATAAATTTATAGTGAACCCCATATCTTTTATTTAGACTTTTGGAGAAAATTTTGGTCCAGTTATTTAAACTTTACTATAATTTCAGACAAGGTGTTGCTCATCTTCCTGCGTCTGAAGATATATTTGGTAGGAAGGCTTTTTATTCTTTACATTTTGGTTGGATAAAGCAAATAATTCAGTGATTGTAGAAAATAACAAGCATATTCCTTTTCTTTGAGTCAGAAAATATTTTATTCTGGAAAACCTGAAACATTAAGATCTACTTCATATAGATAGTTCTACCTATAGACGGACATTTCCTTGCCTGATTATTGACTTAAGAGCATAGATTCTAGAATTAGGTAGCCTGAGGTCAAATGCTGACTCTATCACGTGGGTCGCCTCTGGCCTTGTTTTTCTCACCTATAATGTGGACATGATGAACATTACCTACTGCATAGAGCTCCTGTGAACATTAAATAAATCAATACATGTAAGCATTTAGAATGGTACCTGGTACTCCGCAAATGCTCAATAAATGTCAGCTGTTATTATTGTTGTTATTATGCCCTTATCTTTCATTTGGTAATGAAGATTTTGTTAGCTGTACCTTTGGTTAACATGCTATTTTCTGATTAACATCTCATCATTCTGTCATGCCTTTGAGGGCATAGAACCTGGATCTCTGGGGAGGCTCCCTGCTTTGTTTATTACTTAATGTCAGGTGTCTATTTCCAGATGCCTTCTTCTGAGATTGCTCTTTGGTTCAGTTGCTAATTTGGTGATCGATAATCTCGTTTGGGACTTTGGAACTCACAGAATGGTGCGGACATCCCTCAAGGAAGAGCTGATTCTGTAGCTGCTGCAGCAGAACTTCTGTCTGCCCCCATCTCTGCTTGGAGGGACAGAGGAGGGCACGAGCTGAGGACAGTGGTCATGCTGCCTGTGGACGTGAAGGGCCTGTTATGGGGAAGGTGGGATACAAGTGGGCAAATGTAGGCTGGCGCCAGATTACAGAGGGCCTTGAGTGCTTGGGAAGAGCCACTGGATTCTGTTCTTTAGGTCACGGAGCATGACAGGACGAAGTGGGACATCTTTCCAAAGACCCCAGAGTAGGAGTCACTGATCTGTTTATACGACAAGTGCTCCGAACTCCTGTGCTCTTAAATTTGATTATATTTTCTTCCTCGGAGAATGTAAGGGGCCATCGTTTCACATTCCCACTAATAACCACGCAGCCTAATCATGGGGAGGATGCTTTCTGGGCAGTCGGTCTTCCCACAGTCCTTATGTCGTCATATGCACACACCGCCCTCTTACGTTCCTGTAGTGTTGTCTCTGGGCCCCGAAGATTTTTTGTGTGATATTTCTATTCTTTGAGGTCTCAAAAAAAAAAAAAACAACATAGAGATTTCATTGTTTTAGAAGCATGATTTGAGGATTACCATTCTTTAATCCCTCACTATATTAAATTTTACTCTCATGAATAGTTGTCTGGCTGTACGCACTCTAAACAGATGCTCTGTTTCCCAAGTAGTCAGAATCCCTGAGAGCTGTGGCCAGCAGGAAGTGGCTGCCATAGTCTAAAAGGTTAATTCTTTTATCAGTGAAGGAAATCCTCAAGCATCTTCCAGGACGTAATTGTCCATGTAACAGAGTCGCTGGATAACGAGGAGAAACATTTCCACTGATAATACAGTGCCGGGACTCTGAAGCAATTGCAGTGAGGTTAAAGGGCAAGAACAAAATGCTAGCAGGGAGTTGTTAATTGAAAGGCTATCTTGTTTTTATTGTGTTTTGCAACGAATTCTACGGAGGTTTTATGTACTTCACTAGCCAGAAATTAATTTTATGTATCTCTGGATTTCGCAGTTTATTCATGCCCTGATTTTAGCGCTTCCATCTCATGCTGTCATTAATCAGTTTATATCCATCTTCCTCACTAGACTCCTGATCCTTGACACGGGATGGGCCACTTAGCCTGCGGTCCCCGCACCTGACACAGGCATGGCATGTTGTATGTGCCCAATAAATGTTTGATTCTTGTTAAGTGAGAGTCTGTGTTTTAAGAGTCACTGTAAAGGGATAGATGATTGTCACCAGTCAGCGGCATCTTAAAAGAAAACAAAACTCATTACAGACAGACAGGTTTAGAAATAGTACCCCACGGGGGCGTGTCAGCAAGGGGAGGGGCCAGAACCCACGCGATCTATTCTCTGGCCAAGGAGAAGGCCTGTGAGGTGATGTCCACGAGCTCTTCGCCCTGGCCCCCCGGCCTGCCTGGGGCGGCCCCTGCACACCTCGCCAGCTCAGCTGCCCCCTTGCTCCCCCTTTCTCCAGGCTCGCCACTCCCTCTGGTGCCACATGTTCCCTTTCCTCAAGGCCTTTGCATATACAGAAGCTTTTTCCTGGGTTCACGGCCCTCGTCCTCTTTGCCTAATTAATTTCTCATCCTTCAGCTCTCAGCTCGCGTGCTTCTTTCCCAGGGAAGGCTCCCTTGTTTACCTGTGCTTTCAAAAAATGTTCCCTCTCTTCGAGCCCACATCTCAGTCTGTGAGTACACATTTATCTGTGTGATTATTGGATTAATGTTAATCTCTGCATCAGACTCATGAATTTTATGAGTGTGGGGATCATGTCTGTTTTGTATCCTCAGTGACTCACAGTGACAGACACCCAGTAGTTGCTCAATAAATATCTCATTACTAAATGGAAAACTGGCAGTTATCATCATAACAACTGCCTTCCAGACACTCATCTGGAAGTTATTTATCCCTCATTCAATCCTTACAGCAGCTTTATTAGATAGTCACTCTTGTTATGCCCACTTGACAATGAGGAACTGAGGCACAGAGAAATAGAGAACCCTCAAGGTCACGGAGTAATTGGCAGCGTCTGTACCCAGTTTCCACACTCTGTACCCGTCTGCCATTCTGTCTCATGGGGTGAGGTGGTTTAGTATCTAATCCTGACACCAACCCGTGGACTAAGTATTACCATCTCCATTAGACAGATAAGTAAACTAAAGCTCAGTGAATTAACGTACTTTGCCCAAGGTTGTGAGCTTGTAGGTGATGAAGCCAAAATTTGGATGAAGTCCTCCTAACACTCATGCAGTTTCCTCTGGATGTATTACAATGTTTTGTTGAGAAGTCTTCAGTCTAAGAAAAAACAACTAGGAAATCATGAATTATGATAATGCCAAGGATAACTCATGATTTATTGAGTGCTTGCTGGGCGTGAGGCAGTGTGTGATGTTCTTTATGGGGATCGTTGTACTGAATGCTGTGAAGGCGGAGCCCCCACAGACCTGTTAGGAGCTTGGTGAAATTGGACTGTGTGGGTACAGGGAGCAGCTGTTCCCCCAAAGAATCAGAAGATGGGCTAAAATGGTCTGCTGTTTGTGTGGCTGGATACTGATGGCTGAATTCGCTTTTGAAGCTCACTTGATGGTTACAGAGAAGGAAATACCAGTAGGGGACATTTAAGTGGGAGAATAGGCTTATGATTTATGTGTTTTCCTCTTTTCCTTTGAACAGGGCAGACACTGATCAAGATGGAAGCCACGCAGGGGAACTCTGGCCTGAAATGTCGTTCCATTCCAGTGTCTTTAGCGTTATGCAGTGTGGCTGCAAGATAAGTTGAAATGGGAATTTAGTGCTCCCGTATTCTGAGGTGCACTTGCACGGTGTTTTTGTAGTCTCGGCATGTACCTTCTGTTTATTATTTAATAGGCTCTATAGTCATCCTTTGTCGATTCAATCGAAGACCGACATACTGACGTTGAAAAGAGGAAGCAAGATTATCTCTCAGGGTAAAACAGGCAGCCTAGAAAATGGAAACTCTGAGGTAAATACTGATATCTGTGAACAAAGGAGCAATTTTCGGAGTCTGCATTCCATGGGTCTTAAGAAGCCTATCACATTTACATCTGTACATTATTTCTCACTACAAAACTAGTGAACGCTCGTTTAACGCTTCCAGACCAGGGTGAGGTTTTACTGAGGACTTGATTCTTCGGGAATGAAAATTCAGAACTGAGAATGACAAGCACAAAACCCCAAGTGTACCAAATTATTGCCCACATTGATTACAGGACCTCCCCGACCTCCCCAGCCTCCCCCCAAACGTGTCTCGTGGTGGCGATCATATTTCAGAGGAGTGGTGTGTTTACAAGCTGTCATCAGGGGTATTCGCCTCCAAATTACTGGCTGAAGATACGTCTGAACATGAATGGAAGCACCTTTCTGTGAACATGTTCATTCATGCTACGTGTGTGACACGAAACATGCCTATTGTCCCACAGATTCTTTCATTTTCTTCATTCATCTCTTCCTTCTGCTTTAGAATTACCTACAAGGGAATGAAACGGAACTCCATTTTATGTTAAAATGATGAGATTTCTTTCCTTCTTTTTTTTTTTTTTTTCTTTTGTAGAGTCCAAAGATTGTTTTTCCAGACAGAAAGATTTGCTGCTACTGGTATCTTTGGGCTTTCCCTGGCTGATAAACAGCCCACGGATTATACCCTCGCACTGAATTTCCATTATCTATCCGCGACAAATTACAGCCTGCCAGGGGGACTACCACAGTAGTGCAGGCATGTGGCTTTAAACTGTCTTCTTTTTCTGAAATCCTTAAAACAAGGCCATGATTCTTCATATTCAGCAGGAATAGAAAATGCTCAAGCTCAATGCACACGAGGAAATTGCAACCCGGCCCCCTCCCTCCCCCTCTCCTGTCGCCTTTCATTTACAGAGACCCTTTCCTGCAATGCAGTCCTGCAAAGCTCTCAGGGAGCCGGAACCACAGGCCGTGGGTGGGGCTGCATGCCCGGTGCCGCCGCCTCTTTTATAGACAAACTGTAGAGTCTTGCCTGAGGTCATCTTGTATATTGTATTTCGATTTTGTGGAGCTGCCTTCCATAGAGAAGGCACACACATGGCCGAGACACGGGCAGCACGGCAGGGAAGTAAGGGGGTTATTCAGTCACCTGCCAGTGTCACCCGGTGCTGGGTGGGAGACAGAAAGGTCCTCTTTCAGTCTGTAAGGGTAGGTACCGGACGCTGTTGGGGCCTGCTTGATTTGATTCATTTTCCTTGAAGAAAATATTTCCTGCTAGAGAATGTGCTGTCCCTTTCTAAACCTTTTATGTTATTATGAAATAATGTCACATTTTGAGATCACTGTACCAGGTCTCTTTCTGACAGAGTCCATTTGTAAGAGATTTTCTGCCTCGTTGGGTCTCTAGGACTGTGGAGGGGATATTTTCTACTTTGGACCCCAGATGGGAGAGACATAGACTCTCCCACTTCCCAGACTGTCGAGGGAGGAGAAGCCTGGCCCTGGGGACTTTCCTGGGAATGGCCTGTGCGGCGTCCCAGCTGTCCAGGTTGCCCAGTGGATTCCTCTCGCTGGGTGGTAGGTGTGTGTGTCCCCCGGGGCTCACCACAGTGGAGACTGTCCCCAGACGGGCTCACTGCCTGGATGGTGGCACCTTAAGGGCATCCCTTTACACTGTGAGCCTGTTTCCCACTGGGAATGGTTGGGATAAAAACCTATCCCTCCCTCCTCACAGGGCTGTGAGAGTTAAACGGGCAAATACATGCAAATACTTTCTAACAGAACGAGCTCTCCAAAGAGAAGCTGTTTTTGGTTTCATCTCGTTGCTGTTATTTAAGAGGATGGACAGTCCTCTCTTGACTCACTCCACCTCCCTAAATGTACTTGAACCTTTGATGCAGGCTGGAAAATTCCTTCTCGAATTCCTTTCAGATTCTTCATCCTTGCCGAGTTCTTCTATCAAAAGGCAAATCACACCCTTGGTTTGCTGTCTGACTCTCCTACCAGACAGGTGGGAGGAAGGGACTGCGGCGTCTGTTCCGTGTCCCTGTTCGCTTGCAGCCTGAACCACACACACACATTCAGCAAGTGTTTGTTGTAGAATATGGACGAGTGCTCAGAGAGTTCCTGAGCCGGCTGTACGGCGCTCTTTTGACTTTCCCCCTTTCCCCGTCTGGTAGGGGCTGCCCTCCTGGGGACTGTGAGGGTGTGGAGTTATTTTGGGCAAGTGTGAGTTTTAGTCTGAAATAGTCTAATGATTTTTACATGTCGCTAAAATATCCCCCAGTTGCATTACGGTTTGATTTTTAGCACTTGCATTCCTTTTAGGAAGGCAGGCCAAATGCTTTTACTAAATAATTCGATTAAAAAAATGCTTCAAGGAATTAAAGAATGAGTGTTTTTATATTTGTTCATTGAAACCAGACCTCTAGCTAAAAGCTCTTGCTCGTTTCATCGCTGACCTCACATTTGAAGCTAGTTCAAGTGAAGCCTGGATCGTTTTTTAGAAGCTTACAATTAACCTCAAGTCGTGTAAGTGAGAAGAAAATGGTAAGAATGTTCATTTTATTGCTGTGCGTGCTCAGAACTTCTGGGGACCTGTGGAATGGACGATAGTCTCCAAATATAGTACAGTTATGATTTAATGTATTTTAAAAATAATGCTTTACTAATATTAAAGTAATAAATTTATTTCAAAATATTAATAAAGTATACAACTTGTATGAACTATGGAATACTATAATGCTCACAAAGTTATTCCTTATTCTCCCTTACACTGATTCAGTGTGTGATGCTCAGAGTTATTTTTTATTTGTCTATTCGAATATTGAAAACTAAGATAATATGCAGCACTTTCAACTGCCCCTGAAGAACTACAGAGTGAAATCAAATATGTCCTGAAAATGGTTTTGGAAGAACAAAGATAAAAACTAATGCATATGTTTCATATGTAGGTATGCATACATGTATGTACATATGTAAATGTATACATACATGTCATTTTAGAACTTTCAGCAGTCTTTTTCTTTTTAATTAGAAAAAGATTTATGCAAAACAACATTCATAACATATATTCAGTGTCATTAAGCATAATAATAATAAACAAGTAGTCTTCAACATGGATAAATACCAGAAAGTTCTTTTGAAAAACAAACACCTCTTTATGCTCCTGTGAGCCTGGTGGCAATCGCTCCCTCGCTTTGAATGTAAAGCATAGCCAAATGAATGACGCTAACCTGGAGCACCCAGAAACGAGGCTTGGTAGGGTCACATAGGGTATTAGCCTCCTGCACCCCGTGGCCTCCTAAGCCCCTCCAGGCAAAGAGTGAGCCCTGTGCGGTTACTCCGTCTGGAGACATGGCAGGATTAGGAAGACTTGGAGGGTTTCCTTGACTCAGGTTAAACACAGTAAAGGTATGGAGAATGAGTGAATCCATACCGTGGCGTGTGAGTTGCATATACTCTACTGTACTATTGATTTAAGTGCAATTATATTAAACAAAAGTATCAGGTGCCATACCAGGGCCCTTATCCATTTGTTTCTGGCCCCTCCTGACTAGGAAAGTGATACTCAGAATTTTGTATCTCTCATCACCAGGGGAACTGTTTCTGTTCTGGTCTGGTTCCCATTTCTCCTGTGTGTTATTCGTTCAGGTTCTCCGCATCCTCTTTCCTGTGTGACATTTTGTCTTAGCCCTTTCATTTGTGCTAGAATCAGGACCTTCCTGTTGAGAACTCGTTTTATTAGTTGCAGAGAATTTTCACTGAATCTGCAGTTTCTCAAAGATCTCTGCCCCCATCGTTTGTATTGTTTCCATGGGTTGCTCCCTCTGACATGCTGCAAAATGTTTGCATCCATTATTATTTGAATATGACTTTTCTGTCTATTTTCTCAGTTATGCATTTTTCCATTTCCATCTGAGTTATTTTCTGGTTTCCCTTTGTGGTAAAGTGGAGGTTCCTTTGTTTTTGTTTTTGTTTTTTGCCAGAAAGAGTAATCCACATTGGGTTTGAGCTGACAGTGGGTTTCTTCATTAGCAGACATGTAGACACCATCATACTTTGGGATAACGGATTTCTCTGTTCCTTAAGGGATTACATAACAGGTCTGCCAGTCACACAGTCTTCAAAATTCTCATGAGCCAAGATAGATTTTAGCTCTCTATATAATATTTCCATGTAAATAATGAACATAGGTAAGTTTAATGTTTTGCTTTGTTCCATGAATACTGATTTTTTGTAGTATGTGCTTTTTAAAAAGCTTTCCTAGGTTGTAGAATTTTATTCTGGAAATAACTGCTTCCCCTACTTCTCTGTGATTGCAAATAGGTGTTGATTTACAGGGACTTTGAAAGGTTCTGGTCTGAGTGAGAATACAAATACGTTGTGCTCATGTTGGAGTTGTAACCCCTTTGCTTTAGTGTGGTCCCTGGAACTATAAAATAGCCTCAGGGTCAGAAGTCAACTGAAAACACATGTTCTCTGTTAATTGCATGTTTATGAATAGGCTCCAAATAAAATGTTACACGTTTTTCTTCTGCAACTGCCCATTTAAGTTGAAATTCAAAGGATGATTTTCTTTAAGAAGACTTTTATTTTTAAATAATCTTAAATTTATAGAGGTCTTGCAAGGATGATAAAGAGAGTTTCAGTATATGCCTCGTGCTGCTTCTCAATGCTAACACCTTACGTAACCATGATACATTTATCAAAATAAGGAATTAACACTGTTATACTATTAAACTACAGACTTTTTTTGGATTTCACAAGTTTTTCCTGCAGTGAAGGACAGATTTTTAAATCATTTTTATTTATAGAGCACGGAGTTATTTTACTGAAACAGCTTAATAAAATTATACTTTAAAGGGATTGGGCAGTCTAATGTAGACACAGTTTGGGAAGCTTCTCAGGCAGACTTAATGAAGAATATTAAATAATTTATAAAATGAATACATTGAAACATTCAGCACCTTAATTTTGTTGTACAGAATTTATTATTCTGACCTATATATTCATTAATCTGATAATGAATGTAGTGTTATTCATATGGCTATTTCTTTCAGATAAATGCAGTTTGGCTTTCCTTAAAAGTCAAGAGTGTGGATGTAAGGAAATTTTCATAACAATCTCTCCTTTTCTCCTGCAATCTTTAAGTGACTATCTCACACACTTTTCCCTGAAAGCATAATGAATTTCTCCTGTTATGGAAAATGCTGCCTGTTTTGATAACAGCTGCAATAATTTTTATTTTTAAAGAGTGCATAAAAAGCACAGCTAACCATCTGAAGAATAAAAAGACAAATACAAAGGCGTGCATGGAAATAGGGTAACTTAGTTTTTCTTCATGAAAAGTTAAGTCAACCCTCGTGTTTTTCTCATGTTATTTGGTAGCAACATTAAGACACTTGAAAAGGCCACTGTCTTTGTTCCTGTTTACCTTTTTGTGCTCCTTGTGCTTGCTCTGGACATGAAACCTTGGGTCACTGACTTTTCTAATGTTTTTTGTTTTCGTAAATACCTGAGCACTAGTGTAAATGTAAAGGGGCATAGGTTAAAAAATGTATGCCTGAGTGGGAGGGTGATGTCACCAAGATAGTGACATAGGTGATGCCTGCCTTTATCCCCAACATGGAAAGAACAACTAACAGCTATTCATGAACAAGGCACCACTGAGAGAATCCTAGAACATGGGGATGAGGCTGAGGCATCCTCTGCACCTCAGGGACCAAGACAGACAGTATGAGAAGGACAAGAGGAGTGGCTGAAGGCTGACTGCATTGCTCTAGCACCCAGGCCAGTACCACATGGGGGCGGGGGGCTCCCCTGAGCCTCTGTGTTCTCTGGTGGGAGAAGAAAGTCCAGAGGTGGCAACCAGCACCCCTCAGAATTGTGGGCTGCTTTATGGGAGCCCCTACTCTGATCTCACAGTGGGGACTACAGGGGAGTATTTTGGGCTCAGCCACTTGGAATCTGACTGTGACAGAGAAGGGGGAAGGGACTTGCAACATCAGCACACAGGTCCTGGCAGACTGGGTTCCTATCTGCAGTGCCCGAGTAGTAATCCCAACCAGCAGCTTTGCTCATGGGCAGAGCCAAGTTGGGGAGCCCTCTGACCATGGGACACAGTGGGGTGCAGATCTGCTTGATTCAGATCCTCTAAGGGGGAGTTTTCCATCCCTGGAGCCCAGTTTGCCCACCCGCAGACAAGGGGCTGAATCACAGGCCCACCTGCTGCAGAGGGTGTCTTCTGGCCCCATCTGATCAGAAGGGCTAGAGACAACTCCTGGAAGCTGTATGGTCCAGAGAGTTTCAGAAGTAGACTTGATCATGCAGAAGAAAGCATCAGTGACCTGGTAGTTAGGATGTCTGGATATTACCCTGTCAGAAGAGCAAAAGGCAGGAGGAATAAAAAGAGTGAAGACAGGAATTATAGGACCCATGAAAAGAAACAATATTTACATGATGGGAATTCCATAAGGAGAAGAGAAAGACAAAGGGACAGTAAGTATATTTAAAGCAATAATGGCTGAGAACTTCCCTAACCTGGGGAGAGAAATGGACATTGAGATCCAGGAGCCAAAGACCCCAAACAAGTTGAACTCAAGCAGGGTTACACTGAGACACATTATAATTAAGTTGTCAAAAGTCAAAAATGAAGAAAGAATTTTAAGAGCTGCAAGAGAAAAAAAGAGAAGTTAGATGCAAGTTGCATACTTGAACGGAGAACACAGCCATGGCTTCCCGTAGTTGATAGTTGAAAATAACTGTCATCCAATAATTCTATATCCAGCAAAGCTGTCCTTCAGAAGTGAAGGAGGGATAAAGACTTCACTGAACAAACAAAAGCTGAGGGAGTTCATTACCACCAGACCCGCCTTGCAAGGAATGCTAAAGGTCATTCTTTGAGTGGAAATAAAAGTGCTAATTAACATCAAAAAAACATAAAAAAGTAGTGTAAATGTCACCCGTAATATTAACTATAGAGTCATAGTTAGATTCTGCAGTTTGGTAACAGCGATCCATAATCCACTTACTCCTCTAGCTTAAAAATAATAAAAAGAAAATAGAGAATAATAATCTGCTATTAGTTGCACTATAAAAAAACATGTAAACTGTAGCATTAATAACCTAAAATGTGAGGGGAAGGAGAGGTAGAAGTGTAAAGTGCATGAATTCTGTTGAAGTTAAGTTGTTATCAGCTTAAAATAGGTTGTTATAAGTTTAACATAATATTTTATGTAGACCTTATGGCAAACACAAGGGAATATCCTGTAGTAATTACACAAAAGAATGTGATAAAGAAGTCAAAACATACTGATTAAAAAAAAGACATGAAAGACAAAAAAACAAAAACAAAAACAAAAACCCCAGCAGGATAAGAAACAAGGAACAGTGGGTCTACAAAACTACTAGAAGAAAACGTAATGAAATGGCAATAGTAAAGCCTTACTTATCATTAATTACTTTAAACATACTGGATTAAATTCTCCAATTAAAAGGCATAATGGCTACATGTATTAAAAAAAGATCCAATGATATGCTGCCTACAAGACACTCACTTTAGCCTTAAAGATGCACATAGACTGAGAGTGAATTGTTCAAAAAGACATGGCAGGCAAATTGTAAGCAAAAGAAGCAGAGTTGGCTATACTTACATCAGACAAAATAGACTTTAAACTAAAAATGATAAAAAGGGACAAAAAAGGTCATTGTATAATGATAAAGGTGTCAATACATCAAGAGGACATACTTATATCTTATAAATATTTATAAGCTCAACATTGCAGCAACTGAATATGTAAAACTAACAGCTAAAAGGAGAAATTAACAGCAATACAATAATAGTAGGGCACTTTATTTATCCCACTCTCAACAGTGAATAGATCATCCAAACAGAGAATCAATAAAGAAACAGTGGATTTGAACAATATTTAGACCAAATGGACCTAACAGATGCATTCAGAACATTCTATTCAACAACAGCAGGATACACATTCTTCTCAAGCATGCATAGAACATTTTCTGGGATAGACCATATGTCAGGACACAAAACAAATCTTAGCAAATTCAGGAAGATTGAAATCATACCAAGTATCTATTCTGAACACAATGGCACCAAGCTAGAAGTTGATAACAAGAGGAAAACTGAAAAATTCATGAACACATGGAAATTAAACAGCACTCTCTTGAACAACCAATGGATCAAATAATAAATTAAAAGGGAAATTTGCAAGTTTCTTAAGATAAGGAAAATGGAAACATAACATACCAGAACTTGTGCGATGCAGCAAAAGAGGTAACTTCTTTTCATAGCAATAAATGCCTACATTAAGAAGTAAGAAAGATTCCAAATAAAAAACTTAACCCTATACCTTAGGGAACTAGAAAAAGGAGAACAAACTGAGCCCAAAGTTAGAAAAAAAAAAAAAAGGAAGTAATGAAGATTAGAGCAGAAATAAATAAAATGGGAACAGAAAAATTATAGAAAAGACTAACCAAACTAAGAGTTGGTTCTTTGAAAAGGTAAACAGAATTGACAAAGCCATAGCTAGACTAACCAAATTAAAAAAGAGAAACGATCAAATAAACTAAATTATAAGTGAAAAAGGAGATATTACAACTGATATCACAGAAATTCAAAGTAACATAAGAAGCTACTATGAATGAGAATACACCAACAAACAGGGTAACCTAGAAGAAATGGAAAAATTCTTAGAACATACAACTTACCAAGACTGAATCAGGAAGGAATTGAAAATCTGAATATGCCAATTAATAATAAGGAGACTGAATCAAAAATAAAAAGAATCTCTCAATGAAGAAAATCCCAGAACCAGATGGCTTCACTGGTGAGTTTTGCCAAACATTTAAAGAAGAATTAGCAGCAGTCCTCTCACACTCTTAGAGAAAATTGAGAAGAGAGAACATTTCCAAGGTCTTTTTATAAGGTCAGTATTATCCTGATAACAAAATCAGAGAAGGACACTACTAGAAAACTATAGGCCAGTATCCCTAATTAATATGTAAAACTTATCAATAAAATACTTGCAAACTGAATTCAGCACCACGTTAAAAGGAATCATAACCTATATTTAAGTGGGATTTATCCCATGGAATGCAAGGATGGGTCAACATGTGCAAACCAATCAAAGTGCTACATCAAATTAATAGAATTAAAGAAAGAATCATATGATTATCTCAGTAGATAGAAAGCATTTGACAAAATTCAACATCCATTCACGATCAAAACTCTTAACAAATTAGTCATAGAAGAATTGTGTCTCAACACACTAAAGGCTGTATATGATAAGCTCACAGCTAACATCATACTCAGTGGTGGAAGGCTGGAAGTTTTTTCTCTAAAATCAGGAAAAGACAAAGGTGCTCACTCTTCTTACTCTTATTCAACATAGTAATAGAAGCCCTGTCTGGAGCAATGAGGCAAAGAAAGGAAATAAATGTATCAGAAATGGAAATGAAGAAGTGACATTGTCTTCATTTGCTGGTAACATCATTTATATATAAGAAGTCCTAAAGACTGAACCAAAAACTATTCTATCTAACAATGAATTCAATAAATTTGCAGGATGCAAAATTAACATACAAAATCAGTAGTATTTCTGTGCACTAATAATGAATTTTCTGAAAAATAAATAAGGAAATTGACTCCATTTCTAGTATCATCAAAAACAATGAAATACTTAGGAATAAATTTAAGTGGGTGAAAGATCTCTACTTTGAAAACTCTAAGACTTTAATGAAAGAAATTGAGCAAGACACAATTAAATGAAAGATATCCTCCATTCATGTATTGGAAAAATTAATATTGTTAAAATGTTAACACTACCAAAAGCAATCCCTATTGAGATTCCAATGGTATTTTTTACAGAAGTAGAAAAAACACTTCTAAAATGTATATGGAGCCACAAAAGAGCCTGAATAGCCAAAGAACTCATGAGAAAGAACAAAGTAAGTAGCATCACACTACCAGATTTCAAGCTATACTATAAAGCTATCATAATCAAAACAGTATGGTATTGGCGTAAACACAGACAAATTAGACCAATGGAAGAGAATTGATAGCCCATAAATAAACTCAAGCATACATACTCAACTAATATTTAACAAGGGACCCAAGAATACTCAATGAAGAAAAGACAGTCTTTTCAATAAATGGTGTGGGGTAATTGGATACTTACATGTAAAAAATGAAACTGGACCCATATCTTATATCACTTATAAAAATTAACTAAAAAAATGGATTAAAGACTTAAATGTAAGACTTGAAACCATGAAACTCCTAGAAGAAAAAAGGAGTAAATTTCCTTGACATGGGTCCTCATAATGAATGACACTTAAAACACAAGCAACAAAATATAAAATAAACAAGTAGGACTATCAAACTAAAAGGCTTCTACACAGCAAAAGAAACCATCAACAAAGTGACAGGACAACCTATGGAATGGGAAAAATATTTGCAAACTGTTTATCTGTTAAGGGATTAATACCCAAAATATATAAAGAACTCATACAACTCAACAGCAAAAACTCAAATAATCCATTAAGAAAATGGATAGAAGACCTGAATAGACACTACTCTAAAGATACACAAAAGGCCAACAGATATGTGAAAAGATGCTCAACATCACTAATCATTAGGGAAATGCAAATTAAAACCACAGTGAGATTTCACCTAATACCTATTAGAATGGCCATCATCAAAAAGACAAGAAATAACAAATGCTGTTGTGGATGTGGAGAAAGGGAACCCTTGGGCACCATCAGTGGGATTGTAAATTGGCATAACAGTTATGGAAAATAGTATGGAGGATCCTCAAAATATTAAAAGTAGAACTACCCCATGATCCAGCAATTTCACTTCTGGAAATATATCCAAAGGAAATGGAAACACTAAGATATCTGCACCCTCATATTCACAGCTGCATGATTTACAATAGCTAAGACAGGGAGACAACCAAAGCATCCCTCAGTGGATGATGGCTAAAGAAGCTGTGGTATATACACTGTTATTCAGCCATAAAATATGAGGAAATCCTACCATTTGCCACAACATGGAGGGAACCTGAAGGGGTTATGCTAAATGAAAAAAGTCAGACAGAGAAAGACAACTATTGTGTGATTTCACTTAAATGTGGAATCAAAAAAAAAACAGGACAATCAAATACATAGAAAAATAGACCAGCCTCCTGGTTAGCAGAGGTGGAGGGTTGGGGGAGGGGAAATTGGAGGAAGGTGGTGAAAGGCACAAACTTCAGTTATAAGATAAATAAGTACTAGGGCTGTAATGTCCAACATGCAGACTGGAGCTAACACTGCTATGTGATATACAGGAAGGTTCTTAAGGGATTCAATCCTACGAGTTCTCATCACAAGAATTTTTTTTTCTTTTCCTTCTTTCTTTTCTTTTTCTTGTATCTTTATGAGAAAATAGATGTTAGCTGAACCTCTTGTGGGAATCCTTTCACAATATACATAAATCGTATCATCATGCTGTATACCTTCAGTGATGTGTGCCGATTCTTTCTCAATAAAACTGGAAAAAAGTGAAAGAGACATTAAAAAAGTCTATGCCTGAACATTTACTGAATCTGGCAAAGAAAAGCTTAAAATGGAAATTTAGATTTCTTCATTTCTAGATGAGCTCTATTAAGGAGAGTTTACAGTAAAACATGTCTTTCTATAGCTTCCTCTAAAGTTCCACTTATGAAGGTAAATTTTAGTTGGTGGCAGGAAGGATCAGAGTGGTGAGGGCAAAATTCTAAATTTAGGTTTTCCTACTTGGCATTCAGTGGTGCTGTGCAGGGTTTGGCCTCCTTAGATCTATGGCTATTCCCCGAATGGAAGCCTATTTAAAAGAACTGTTTATGATGAAAGGTCGGCGTGTGTATTGATTTTTATGTAGGCCGATGTTGTGGAAAGATTAAAACAAAGAGGTGGAAGTAGGGGGGGGGTTCTCTTAGACTTTCTTCCTTTTGACTGTCCTGGTTGGACTGGTTCCCCTCATGGTAGGCCATGGGGCAAGGGAGTTAAGCTTTCCAAGGTCTTTTAAATGCATTTTTTGTCTTTATATTTGGAAGTTCTCCGTAGTCCAGAACTGCCCCTTTGAATTTGCAAAGCCTGACATCCCTGTGGCTGCTGTGATCAAGAAGACCCACTGGTAGTGCCTTGTTGCTAACAACCAGTGGCAGTGCTAGATAGGGGCTGTCTCTTTTGATTAGTATTGTATTTATTTTGGGATTATAGGAGCAACCTTATGCAGTGTTCTGGAGAAAATTTTTAGCTTTTCAAAGATAAGCGCAGGTGTTATGCATTTAGATATAGTAAGAGATCCTCTGGCTTACCTAAATAAATTTGAGTTTATGTTAGAGAAATGACAGTGTTTAATCCAAAAGTAATTCAGTTTGAATTACAAACTCTTACTGGTCTTAATTGATTTAAGTTCCTTTGCTGGTGTTAGTTGAAGTTTAGCACATTTTATTTGCCTCTGTGAGTGGCAGAATCAAGCTGGGAACTTCGGGGGGCCACCAGGAAATTGTTTGCTAAAAGAGATATTGGCTATAATACCCCCAACTGGTAGAAGGCTGGAGATGTGCGGCCCTTCTTTAGGTGGAGAGGGCGAGGTATCCCTTGGTTACCTGAGTTTAGGGACTCCCCAAACCAACCCCAGGAAAGAAAATCATCAAGTTCTAATTGGTTGAGCAGATAATTAAAATGATAGACAACAGACACTTGACTAGGGTTTGTTAATGTCCCATGCAATGTTATTATGGGATTATATTAAGAAAAAAATGAGTTTAATGGTCAAGTGTTACTGTCCTTTAACTTGGCATCTTCGCATGCAGCCTCGTCTCAGTCCCAGCAGATGCTCAAGCAGGCAGAACAGAGACAGAATTTTACTATGTAAGTAGGGTGGGTGAAAGTAGAAATGTCATAAGGGAGCTAAGACAGTTTGAAAGTGCTTTCTGGGCCTGTAAGTTATCAGTCGCAGTGTAACGCATTACTCTAAAACTTCGCTTTAAACAACAACCGTGTATTATCTTAGCTTCTGTGGGTCAGGGGTCCTCTGCCTCACTTTCTCTCACAAGGCTGCAGTTAAAGTGCTTCCTGGGGATGCAGTGTCATCTGAAGGTTCACCCGGGCAAGGATCTGCTTCTAACCACCCCCGTGTGGTTGTTGGCAGGATTCAACCCTCCCTTGGCTTCCTGCCCCGTGGGCCTCTCCATAAGGCAGCTCACAGCCTGGCATCTGCATTCTGCCAAAGTGGGTAGATGAGTGAGTGAGAGAGATGCAAGGTGGAAGCCTCAGTCTCTTCGTGACTTAATTTGGAAGTGACATCGTAACACTTTTTCTGCATTCTGTTTCTAGAAGTGAGCAGAGTGTAGGTCTGACACACACTCAGCAGGGAGGATTCCCTGTGGGTATGAATACCAGGAGGTAAGGGTCACTGAGTCATCTTACAGGTTGCCCACAGGACACTACAGCTTTGCCGACTTCAAAAAGAAATTCAACCACTATCAATTCATATAAACTATCTATGTTGAAGTCCCTGATTAGGTAAACAAAATGCCATCTCTGAAGTAAGGTTATTATTGCGACCCAACGCGCCGTCTTCTGATTTTTACAGTGGTGGCCCCTCCTATCAGGTGCGATGGCTGTATTCTGGGGATCCTTGAAGAATTGTGGGATGGTATGGGAAATGACAAAGAATATGAGAAATCATAAGAAACTGCTTCCCAGTAGATCTGTAGAAGACAATTGCTTAAGGTTGTGATTAAAAAAAAAAATCGCGAATCGTCTTGCCCTGAATAGAATGACAGTTTAAATTTAAATAAAAGTTATTCTTTGGTTTCATTTTCACCCAATGTGGAGCGTGACTTGGTGGCCGTGCGTGGTGGTTTAATACAGCTCGGCATCACGTTTCTCTTCCTTTGCAGCAGAGCGGGTTGAAAGCTTGAGGGATTTCTCCCACAGTAACTCCCCAGAGCTCATTCCTGGTCAGCACCGTGCAACTCATTCCATTAAGCAGAGAGTCCTTTTTTCTTCTGTGCTTCCAGACTCATCATTCTGTGCTTATCTGCACTGAACTTCATTTGCATTTATTAGCTGGGTAGGTACTTGAAATATCTAAAACCTTTTATCGGCCTGCTTTGTTTCTCATTATTTGCCGTCTCTTCCAATTTAATATTAACTGCAAACTTGAAATGTTTCTTCTGAAACTGTTGTTCAAATTCTTTGCATCAAGGACCTGGAATTGACGTCTGCTGGGATCACAGTCAGTAATGAGGCTTTGCCTTGAAAAGCTATAACTTTTCACACTTTACTTTTCTCTCTTGACTGACTGAGGCATGAACTGCTCATGCAGGTTTATTCATGAGGTTTTCTGTTGAACATTTGAACCACTGAGCCACCCTGCTATGGTAGATGGTGAGTTAGGGAACAAGACAATGAACAAGACAGAAGCCCTGCCCTCTTTGAGCTTGCAGTCTATTTTGTATAGAGAAATGTATTGTCTGTATCATTTTACCCACCACCCAATGTGCCCAGTTTTCCTGAACTGTATTATTTAAGGCTCTGGGTCTTTACTGAGTATTGTACAAAATGACAGCGTGCAACTCAAAATTATGTTGTTTATTTTACACAAAAACCTATGGAAGAAATTCCTTTCAGATTTCAGTGTTAGGAATGTTTCTCCTATACCACTGGTTTGTTTTTATCTTATGCTGTGATTCAGGAATAGATTCTACCTACCTCTCTGTGTTGGCTGCCAAGTAGTTGGCAGGCAAATTTGTAATCCACTCCTAGAAAATGTGCCAGATCTTACAGCAGGGGTTTATCACTGATCTCACTGGGTATTTTAGCCTTTCTCTTCCCAGTTTTCATTTGCCTGCCACACTACCCAATCTCCATCTTTGCTTCAGTCTCCACAAACTCCATCATAGGATTCCTTCATTAGCTGTAAGAAAACTGAAGTCTTATTTCCTTTTAAGTATTTCTCCCAATTATCTGAAGCATTTTCTGTAGCATGACAGATTATTAGTAAATAAATTATTTATGTGAAGTTGGAGTATGACTCCGTTCTCGTTTGAGGCACAGGTTCAGAGTGCTTATACCCTTTTGAAACTGGTTCTAGGATGAGCCTGGACTGAATGAATAGCTGTATGGATTTGAATAAGCCATTTAAGCTTCTTAAATGCCCTGGTTCTCATATGCAAATTAAAAGGATTTGATTAGACTTGCAAAGTTGTCCTCAGCCCTACGATTTGGTATTTGCACAAATAGATCTGTGATTGTGCCATCACCATGCCTGCTTTCCACCTAAGGACTTGCTTGGCTTCCTAGTGGAGTTTCCCTTGTCCTGTGCCTCTCAGACACTGTCCTGACACCAGGTTACAGAGCTGATAGACTCAGCTCAGGAGCCTTGGAGTCCAGGAGACCGAGCAACAAAGTAACAGTGAGGATCCTTTGTGAAAGTGCTGGGGGAGACGTAAAGGCAGGCTGCCAGGGCTGCCCAGAGCAGGGGCCTTGCAGACTTCAGGAGCTACTGAAGATGTGCAAAGAAGGGGCCGTGAGCAACATTTGGTAGGGCAAGGAGTTAGGTGGTGGGGTGGACACTCCCGACTCACAGAAACCTCATTTGCCAGCATCCTAAGACATGCAAGTTGAGTTTCTGTTAAGAGAAGCAGTAATAATCTTGGCCCTTCAGGGAATGCAGGGGCTGAGAGGTGAGACTGGAGCGTCAGCAGAGACTGGATATTGAAGGGTAGTGTGTGCTCTGCCCTGGCACTGGGACCTCATTCTGAAGACTATGGTGATCCGCTGAGGGGTTTTAAATGAGGAGGACAGATGGGAACAGATGTGAAATTTGGAAAGAGACCTCTCTTAAATAAGTGTGGACGATAGATTCTAGAGGTTAGCTAAAAACAATTGGGGCAGTTTTTCTTCTAACCCCTAGGAGAGTCCATATATTACAGAAGGACTTGGATTTCTGATTTGAGTGGAACAGTGAAGAGGAGCAGCGCCATTGACCCTGAAAGATGATGCAGAGGAGATGAGATGAAGTCTCTGTCATAGACAGGTTGCGTTTGAAGGGCATTGGCGTATTCATGTTGGGATGATGCAGGCAGTTTGAAGTAATTATCATGATAGCTAATATTTACTGAATATATATTGAATATTTCTTGGATATATAAATCAGTTGGTTTAAACATATTACCTCCTGTAGTCCTTGGAATAGCTCTATTATTCTATTTCTAGATGAGCAAATGAAGCCTGGAGAGGTTGAGTACCTTGTCTGAGGTCATGTAGCTGGGAAGAGTGGAGCCGGAATCACCGGGCTCCAAATCCCACTTTTAACTGCCACTGTGCACTGACTTGAGCTCAGGAGAGAAGCCCGGGGTGCACGGGCACAGCTGGTGAAGTATAGTCATCAATGACATGGATGAAGACGGAAACCTTCATCCTCGGGATCCAGGAGAAGAAGAGAGGCCTGGGAAGGGGGTTAAGGAGTGACAGAAACCGAGGGAGACAGTGTCGTGTGGGGAGCACTAGCACCATCGGACCCCAGAAGTGTCATTGATGGCAATCATCATATTGTTTCTGAGCCTTGTCTATTTCCCCCTATAAAATGGGGATAATATTACTTTTTTTTAATGGTGTGCCATATATTTTTTATTTATTTTTATTGAGGTATCATTGATATACAATCACATGAGCAACACTGTGGTTACTAGATTCCCCCATTATCAAGTCCCCCCCACATACCCCATTACAGTCACTGTCCATCAGTGTAGTAAGATGGTACAGAGTCACCACTTGTCTTCTCTGTGCTATACTTTGATAATATTACTTTTAAAACTTCTTTCATGTATTAATCCAGATGGCATTTCTCAAGCACTTAATCTACTGTGTGGTATAGAGTAAGTGTTCAATAAATGGTGGCTGCTGTCTCTTCAAAGTGGAAGGCAACAAAAGAGAATTTTGAGAGTAGCTAACACCTTTAAATGCTGCAGTAAATTAGATTAGTAAGGGGGACAGGCAGTGTGTGGGGTAGAAACACAGAGAGTAGAGTCCAAAAGTTTAATAACTATGGAAACAGCAGGAAAAAGTTCCCTCTGTCATGCATCTGATATTAATTTCCCATGACATAGAACAAATACCTTGGTATCAGTCTTCTTCAAAACCTATCACAATGAATTCTGTGAATTATGAATGCTGATGCAAATGGAATGGATCGTCTGTCTTTTATAATTACCTGAATAATAACATCTCATTGAAAAAGTTTTAAGGCAGCCTTATCATGTGGAGTATTTAAGCCTGCCATACACTGATGATAAATGAGAGGATTTGGCAAGTGATGAGTTCAAATATAATTTAAGATTTAAATTTGCCTTTGCTAAAGCTCTCTGTTACACACCCCCGCTTCATGGTATCATTTTACAGAAGCGAGGACGTTCAGAAACCCTGATCAAAGGAGGCATTCACATTCAAGTCACTTTTTAATTTTTGGTGGTGTCTTTGACATTGGACGATTTCTTTTATCTTCTCATCACAAATTTTCTCATCTGTGAAATCTGAACGATGCATTTTGGATTTGTATATAAAATCTCCCAGTTTAAAAAGTGGCAACTAGTTAACAAAAATTTACCATGGGCAAGACAAATCATGTCTGTGGGCAAAATTTGGCTCCCAGGACACCAATTTGCAACTTCCAATTCACACGGATCTGCAGTATAATTCTGAGGTTTTAGTTAGAAAAGTTAGAAAGGATTTAGGGAGCTCTCAGTGTGTGCTCAGCCCTCAAAACTGTGCCAGGTATTCAAAGACAGTTTCAGTCAAAGCTTCTGGCCTTAAGGAAGGTATAATCTCTTGGAAAAACAGGATTTGCCAGTGAGAAACAGAATACAGAGTTCTTGAAGAGTGGAGTTACAAGGGGGTTGAGAGATTAGTTAATCCAACTGTCCCTTTTTATAGGCGACACATGTGAATCCCAGAAAGACCCCAGTTCACGGGAGTAGTGAGGACCAGAGCTGATTCTTGGACCAGAATTTCCGAGTCCGAGTCAAGGTCTCTTTCTAGTCCTCCAGGTTGCATTCCACGGTTGGTGAATCTTCTTGTGATCACGGTACTGGTAGAGGTCAGAGGAAGAGGCAGTTGGGGCAGAGGTCTTCGTCAAGGACACATGGCTAGAGTCAAGCTGTGGAGGACGAGAGGAGCAGTGACCATTCATTTGGCTTGAAGGGAAAACATGAATAAAAGCAAAACCAAGACCAAATCAAGAGTGAAGAGTAAACACACTATGGCATATCAGTTGTGATCCAGTATGATAGCAGGGGAAGACTTATTATAAAGAATTACTGACCGGGTACTTGTGACCTGAAAAGGCAGAAGGAGAAGAGGAGGTGTCAGGGGGCAGCAAACACAGGAAGCAGCCGTCACCTCTAGGGCTGGTGGGACAGGGACGTGCTGGGGTTGTCAGGATTCGGGAGTTTGGAGGGGTGATCCCAAGAAGGCAGGACGCCAACCTCAGAAGGGGACTGGTGCTGGGTCTCTGGGGGATTATGCTGAAGTTGGCTCTGGGAGTCTGAGAAATAAAAACAGCAAACTAGAGCTGCTCCTGCAGCCAGAACCGATTGGCTGTCCCAACTCTTTCAGACGCCGACCGAGGCAGGGAGCGCATAGGAAAGAGCAGATCCTTTTCCTTTCCCAGTTCTCTTCTCGAATGCCCCTTACTGCCAGAGCCCAGCTGGCAAAACAGACATGCGCTTTGCAGAGCCCGGTTTCAGCCACAAAGCCAAGCGAGAAGGGTGAGTGTGAAGCTGAGAGACAGGAGCTATTTCGCCAGCAGCTGGTCAGTGCCGTTGGGCAGTGCCAAGGAAGGAGACCGAGAGGAGCGCCCCAGCTGGGCGTGGGAGGAGGTACCGCTGGAGGCGTTGGCTGGCACAGGTGATGCACAGCGTTGAATGTTGAGAAGTGTCGTTTAGATTTGAATTTCATAAGGGACTTACACTGGGAGAAGAGATGGGATTCTGAGTCGTCATTGTGTTATAGTCATTCAGTTGTTGTGCTCTCTTAACAAAGCCATTTTTCTGTTTAGGTGAAAAGATGGGTAAATGGATATTGGTTTTAAAAGGAATGGATCTTTGTTGAGAGCCAATAGTTGGAAGAAGTACCACGTCAGGTCTCAAGGCATGGGAGGAAGGCTCTGGTCGCCAGAGGCCTAGCCACCACTCATGAGGTGGAGTTTAATGTCAAACTCCCATAGTCCATTGGCTTCCAAAGGGAGAAACTATGTCACATTCCCCTTTTGTATATGGTGAGTTCGGAAGAATGTGTGAAACATAGTAAGTCCTAAATAAATTTTAAGTAGTTCTACTTATGTTTTATAAAACATATAATCTCTATGACAGAGGCCGTGCTGCGTGTCTATCCAGGTAAGGGTTGGTCTCACCACAGCTGATGTGTATGCTATTGGTAGCACACGTGGACTGGACACAGTGCCATATGCTATCAAAATGTGACGGGCTTCTGTCGAAAGTGTCTCGCATCACTCAGCTTTTGGTTGTCATTTCCCTGTGTAACCATCTTCAAATCTCAATAGTTCATGAAATAAATAAAGCATGGCCTGTTTTTCAGTGTTCAGGCTTAGCTGCATTTTCTGTAGCTGCTTCTCAGTGTGGACCTGTGGGGGAGGAGGTTTTCACCCCATCGTCCTACTTGGCCATCTTTTCACCACCTGGACCCTGAGAAACTCCTTTGGACGTGTGATTTAAAATTATAATCAGTTAACTTTTAGTAAGGGAAAGGAAACCCCGTAAGAGTGGGCCACATCCGTCTATTGAAGCCTTTAAGAAGAAACATTGAGGTTTTCTGGAGGAGAGGGAATTTTGTCTCAAGGGTAAAACAGAAATCCTGCTCCAGTTGCCGTCCGCCCTGTGAATTCTGGATTTACCAGCTTCCAGAACTGAGGAGTCAACTGACTTCTTCAAATAAATGAGCCAATTCCCTGAAATCTCATTCTCTGTCTTTCCCAGTCTCTACCTCCTCCTCTGTAATCGACCTATGTAGATGTACGCACATATGTGTACACATACAGACATATATGTATCAGACCTCTGACTGATACAGCCCTATTTTTCTCGTTGTGCTGTTTTTGTTGTTACTTTAGCCAGTATAAAGCAGAGGTAAAATATACAAGGATATCTGTCTTGTCCTATTAGGGCTCTCCATTAGCGAGTGAAGTTCTAGTTCTTAAGAGAGTCAAGGAGAGAGGAGAAGAGGCTGGGTGCTGACCAGGTTCTGTCCCAGCGTCTGTGCGGAGAGCTGGAGGGTCAGCTGAGAGTGAGCTGGGTGAGTCAGGAGAAGATACCATGGGTTCTGAGTCGCGGTCCACTGGCAGGAACACTTTACAAACCTAAAAGACAAATGCCTGAACTAGTGCATAATATTCTGATGATACTGTAACAGTTGGCCTCTGTTAAACCAAATTCAGATTGAAGCAAATAATTTTAGGCTCTAGTTTGCTCTTCTTTTCTTGGCAGCTGACAGTGTCTGTGAGTGAGGTTTTTGTTTGTACATCCATAATTTATTCTCTGACTAAATCTGACTAAATTAACATTTATTGAACATTGTTACATGCAAGATGCTGCCCCAAGGCTGGGGATAATTAGGACGTAAAAGACTCACAGTACCTCCCCTCATGGAGCTTATATTCTAGTAGGGGGGTCAGGTGTGAGAGGACCTACAGACACCACTAGTTACTTAGTTACAATGGTGACAAGTGCTTAAAAAAGCAGGGTGCTGGAAGAGCTCACAGCAGGAGTGCCTGACCCAGCCTGTGGGAAGCCATGAGGGGGCTGAGCTCTGAAGAGTGAATGGGGCCCGTGAGGCAGGAGGGGCGTTTCAGGCAGAGGGAGTATAACGACCAGAGATGGAGGACTGGCTTGCTGGAGCCCGGAGAGCCCGAATGGAGGGGTGAGGCATGAGCCCGCAGGGTGGGCAGGGACTCTGTCGTGCTCTCTGGGCCCTGTGGGGACGATTGTCCCTATCCTGTGGCAACTGGAAAGCCATTGCAGGGGGTTAAGCAGAGGATTGAAGGGACATTTCAATTACAGATACGGTAGTTGTAATAAACAATACTGGGGATTGGGATTTTTGATGATTCTACACTGTTGTCTTAATTTTAGAGAAAATTAATCTCCTGATAGAGGATCCATATCCACACACATCACACATGTGTGTAAGTGTGTGTGGGTGTGTATACTATAATTCTTCATTGTTTTGGCCCATTTGTTATAAATAGAAAGCTTTATATGAGCAAAAATAGGAGTCAAATTTATGATTGATTTAAAATAAATACCACTAGAATACTACATTTAAAATACTACTGTTAATCATAAATAAGGATCGCTTGTTCAAGAAATACAATATAAAATGTTCAGAAAGGTGAAGAATTTTTTTCATAGTAATGGTACAGATTTAATTACTGGAAGTGATACATGTAAGAATTCTTAGAGAACTTCTCCAAGATTGCCACTTCATTGTAAATATTATAAGCCATCATAATATCTACACACTGTTTGTAATGGATAGTTGAATCAGATATAGTTATAGCTAATCAAAAACCATTGCAAATGTACACAGAGAAGACAAGTAGTGACTCTATAGCATCTCACTATGCTGATGGACAGTGACTGTAATGGGGTTTGTGGGGGGGACTTGGTGAAGGGGGGAGCCTAGTAAACATAATGTTCCTCATGTAATTGTAGATTAATGATACCAAAAAAAAAACACAACACATTGCAAATGTATTTACTCTCTTAAACACTTTCGTATTTCATTACAAATGGCTGATGGAACACTTCCACATCCATTACGGTATTATATTTCCATATTTCCATTTAATTTACTATTAAGATTTCTTGAACAGCTACAGTGTAATAGTAGCTATTGTGCATTATAAATATTTCATCACCTCTCTGTGGTAATCCATTTTTCATTTGCTTGCCAAAACTTACGAAGTGCTCATTAAACATCGATAAATAATGTTACAGCACGTGATCCAAAATATTGTCTTGCAAATCAGCTTATTGGTAAACCTTGAAGTTGGTGATACTTTAATCGGCATTATCCAGTCTTTATGCTTCATTGTAAGCAATGGATATTGGTGTGTCATTGGATTGGGGGAAAAATGGATTCTTTCCAGGGTCACCTTCAACGAAAACAATTTTCTTGTTCTTGGGAGTTCATTAGGTGTTTGCCTGTTTGTCTGTGAGGTGGGCAAGCGGGAGTAGCATTGTTCTTTTCCTTGTAGAACCTTAGATCCGCAGGCAGTCTTCAGGCCTCTGCGCCCAAATTTCCCTACACATTTTCTTTATTTTGAATCTCTCTTTTGTCGCATTAGGCGTCATCCTATTCAGTATATCCAGGTGGTGACTTGACTCACTCTGCTACGAGTTGAGATGCTACGTTTAACCATTTGTCGCAAGTGAAAATCCCGGACAAGGAAAAAAATGGGTCTCCTATTAAAAACCACATTAACCCTCCACTGCCTCTAATGACTGGTGTCTTTGGGAGTTGGATTTCTCTCTTTATTCCATATGGGACTTATTATCTTGAGAGAAAGTTAATAAGATCTCTTCCAGACCTGCTTTGCCATGAAGCCTTGTTAAATTCCAAGACTAATAGCAAATGAATTGAGCTAATAAAAAGATACCTTAACAGTTAAAAGATCTTGCGGAACATTTTTGAAAAGGCAATTGGTAACAGCATTAAAGAATAACCTTGAACATTAGCTACAGAACTCATAATGATCTCTTTTCAAAGAAATAATTTGCTTGTCCTGATGATGCATGCGTACCTCTGCCTTATCTGTATTAGCTTCATGATTATTTAGTGCAGCATTGATGGAGCTAAGAAGTTGCTTGTCAGTTAGCACAAAGTGCTGATAATTAACTTCCTAAGGCACCTCTACTGTTGGGCAAAAAAATAGGCTTGATAAATTTATACCATGGTATACTGCATGACAGAAGCTCATCCATCCTCTGATTTGAAACAAGGTGTTAGAAACACATTGAGTTTCTTTACAAATATAACCCAGAATTGACATGTATATAAGACCAATTCATTTTATAACTGTGGCAACTCACTTTGAGAAGGATGTAGAGTAACGACGATCTCAGCAGGTATTTTGAGCTGCCTAGGAATGCAAATTTCTGCAATTTGACCTGGTTTCAGGGACTCTTGGAAAAGTTAAGTCTGAGTGACAGGAAGCCTAGGGATTTCCGGTTACCACTGGTACATAGGCAGCTGAAGATCTCAGATGAGGGCGGGATGTCATTTCTACAGTTTGTAATGGGGTCATCTGGCCCAAAGAGCATGAGAAGAACCTAAAGAAAATGAGAAAAAGAGTTTTCCAGCTTTTGAACTAAAATGAAAAAAGTATGAGGCTGTGTTTCCTCTCAAAGGAGGATAAACAAAAGTAAATAGCAAAATTCCACCCACAGTTCTTTGCAGAGAGATATATTCTTTAAGAACTCCACGATTGAGTTAAGGTGGACGTTCCCCTTTCAGAAGGAGCCTTTACCAGCCCATTTCTGCAGGATCAAGGCTGTTTCTTGAACCAGGGTATTTCCCTCTGGATGGAGATGGCAGGAGTTTTACACTGTGACGTGCTCAGCACCGACATGTGCCTGTGAAGAGCACTGGATTTGGAGTCAGATGACCTTGATTAAAAGCCTCAGATCTGCCTTGTAGTTATGTAGCTTTAGCTGTATCAGTAATCATCTCGGTCCTCAGTTTTCCTTGTTTTTAAAATGAAGTCAGAAGACCTGCCCTACATCCCACGAGGCTGGTGTGTTACATGAATCGAGGTCTATCGAAGGAATTGATATTCACTAAGAACTAGACAATGTTAACCAGAAACGGAGCTCCCACTGTACATTTACTTTTATTTAAGGACATGTAATGAATTCCTTTCTCATGTTTGTATGACCCACAGGCTGCTTAAAATGTTGGCTTGAAGAGGGCCTTAGTGATCGTGACATCTGAGAAGCTAAGGGAGCCTGCTGTCTACTCCAGGTGTGATTTCACACCTTCCGCCTGGGGTCCCGGGTATTTCTTTGCTATTTGTGCCTCATCATACAGCAGGCTTTAGATGAGCTACAGACAAAAAAAACCAATAGTCCAATATCTTCAGTGAAATGGACAGGTTGATACAACATAGGTAGCAATGAAAAAATTATGTAATAGATGTATTCCAGTTTCAAGGAATATATTATAGATTTATATTACGAGCTTGCAATCATTAAAAATAACACAAGCCAGGAAGAAGAGGAAACTCTTTGTATCTGAAGTCCAGCACCGTCAGATGCAGTCTCTGGGACGCCCGGGTCATTGTGGCTGAGAAAAGAGACCTGGCTAATTTTTATGGCCCTTCATTTACTTACTATCCAGTACACACTGGCGACAACAGCAGCTGTGGCAATGCCACACGTCCTTCGTTGAGGGTGTCCTGTGCCCACGGGCCTGCACATTGCTAGGCATCTGCATGCATTACACACTCGCCTAATGACCTGTCAGACACTCCTGCTGGAGCCCTGTGTGCAGATGAGGGAGTGAAGCTTGGAGAGGTTAGATAACTCACCAGAAAACACTTAGCTGGCAAGTACAGATGGCAGATATGACACTAGGTTGGGCTGATTCCAAAGTGCACAGAGTTTAAAGCTCGACACTGTCACCTCCCCCGAAACCATGAATGCCTTTCATTTAGATTCCAAGATGCTAACTTGTGTGACTCATTGGAATCTGAATCTTCTGCATTGTTTCATAGTTATTTCCTTTTCTTTACTGGGATAACTGGGTTTTAGTTCTTATTTCTTGACAGGATGATATACTTCTATTTAAAAAAATTATCTGTTCTCCTTCTGTAACCAATTTGTTAATCGTGTTTTGGTGACTGACTTTTGGGCACATTTCCCAGAAACTTTAAGGCAACCCTTAATAAACACTAATGAGTCTGCATGCAGAAGCAGCCTATTTTTATTCATGGACGGTATTACGTAGAATTAAACTTTCGGAAACTGCACCCAACACATTCAGCTAGACATGAAAGTAAGCTGAATTTCCATTTGGTTTGCTTCTTGCTGAGCCTTCAAATTATAAAGTGAAGCAAAGCCAAAAGATTAATACAATGAAAACAAAGATTGGGAAATTAAATGACACGATGCAATTTTCCGCCTCATCGGGCTGGCACCAATAATATGCAAAGTAAAGTCTGCTTAGTGTTGGTTAGCTGCTGTATAAATGCAGGGCGATCAGTCTCCTTCTCGAGGGAGGCTATTTTCTTGAATCATACAGCCACTGACTCTTCCAATTACCAGAGCCCCCACACACAGTTTGGCTTTATCTATTTCTTAACTTTCTGCTCTGCTCTGCCGCGGTATTATTGTTATTAGCATTTACACAAGTACATGCTTTTATGTTATCTGAAATATTTTAGCAATAGCTTCAGGGCATACACAAAAACCTGGAGCCTACTGCCACCCTCAGAATTAAATAATAATAGTGTTTTATAAAATGGATCTTTACAGGTAGTTGAAGGTCATAATGGCCTAGCTTTACATCATGCCAATCAGAGAAGCATTAGCTCATGGCTGATGTTCCCCATTTGGGTTTCTATTGGCACGCCACCCGTAATGTATCATGGCTGATCATTGTCAACATTCATTCTAAAGTGATCTGGGCAATAAGAAACGTTCTAAGCTATCCTCAGTGTTGTTTTATGTTACTTTTATCACAGTGGTTTTCCAAGGCTGGCATGTCTATTCTGCGAAAATTCTCCAGAGGATTCAGAAATCCTCTAGAGAATGAAATTATTCATTAACTTTCAAATTTCCCTCTAACTCCTTCAGACAATATAAAACCAGTCAACAGCAATCAATCTCCTGTAAAGTGCAGAGCACCGTACTTGATCTGAAGGTAAAATAAAGAACAGGGTGCCGCAGGCCCCGGCGCTTTGGAGGGGGACTGTTCTTTCCAGCATCCCTTCCGGTCGTCTGCAGACACCAAGCAGAAGCCAAGACAGTCAGTGGTCCCTCACCTACTCTCCACTTCAAGGCCTTCAGTAAGATTCTTGCTTTTTTCTGTCAAAAGCAGACCCTTTCAGAAGCTCATAACATGTGCATGCATGTGCACATGCATTCATGCATTGTTGTTTTTGTTCTTTGTAACAACAGAGAAAAATATTCAAAGGAAATACTTTTTATGGAGGTCAATCAACTTTCTACTTGTTTGGTTGACTTAATTATTCCACTCTGGAGTTTCCTGGAAATACTCATTTTTAGAAGTTGGGTTTAGACTTTTTTTTCCCTTCAGCTTTCTCAAGAGTCTCTGGAGATAATGATTTCGAATTTTCCATTTAAACAATAAAAATACTTAAAAGATGTGTAAAGTTCTCTCATGTAGCGGCAGATGGGAATCAAAGGTGCCCGGTGGTCAGGCACCCAGAAATGGGAAGGGGAAGCTCAGGGTGCACCCTACGGAGGAGAGCGGAGTGGGGAGAAAGGGACCAGGCTCCTTCTGGCTTTTGGTTTCTATTTTCCCTTTCGCTGTTCTTTAAAGGTAGACGTTTGAATTTTTACATGATTAGTCTGGGATTCACTCAACTTTTTCAAAAGAACGTGCCTTGTTTTTATTTTCTGCTAATTTGTATCTTGCTTCCCAGATATGATTAGGATGGAGATAGTCAGAAGGGACTATGGGACCATCTGCTCTGAGACTCTCTGATGTGGTTATTTGGAAACATGAAACTAAACCCTGAAAATAACGAAACTTAAAGACTGAACATCTCTTCCTGGCTCTTTGCATTTAATGTTTTGTCTTCTTAATAGAAATGAACCATCTTTACCTTAAAAAAGAATACTTCATATTTTGTACAAAATTCTGAAAAAAACTTAGGATCCACATCCTTTCACTTTAGAGAGATGCACTGAAATGTATGACACCACGTTTTGGGGACCTTAATAGAGTGCCCAGAGGCTGAAGAACTTCTTGGCTTACTATTCAAATGAAACTTGAGGTTTTCTTCACTCCCTCTCTGGAAACAGTATTGCATGAATGACTGCGTGGGTTCCTGAGTATGACCACCCTGGTTTGAATCTGGTCTCCACCGTTTAGAGCTATTGGCCTTGAGTAAATTGCTTCTCTCTCTACTTTGGTTTCTCCATCTGTAAGATGGGGATAGTAATAGGACCTTTATCATGAAGTTATTATGAGTACAAATTGAGTCAATACTCATAAAGTGCTTAGAACAGTCTCAGTCTCTCATCCCAGATATTTTTCCTGGCCTGAAACATCTTAAATAATAAAGTGGTTCAAGAAAAATAAAGGTTAATAAAAAGATGGTTTCAAACCCTCAGTGATTAGTGATGGTTTTCCGGGCTGTGAAGGCCCCTTTCAATTTTCTTTGTCCATTATCTCAGAGACTTTTGATGCTTCCATTACCTTGGTGGAAGAAGGCATGAAATGCAAAAGCACAATGGGCAGGTTTTTAATAGAGTTCTTGCCAGACGCAGGGGCATTACAAGTGCTTCCATCTCCAGCATAACCCACGGCTGCCGAGCTTAATAATATGTGCATTTTGGTCCATCCACTTTTTTGGCTTAAAGAGAAAAATGATCCTTGGTGCATTGCCAAGGAAAAGAAAAGCTTTATAAAATCTCAAGGCACCTAAACATTTCTACAGCGGTACAAATTTGTTCCCATAAAAAAATGATTGCATGCCAAAAAGAAAAATAGGGAAAAGATTTTAGGAAGTTTCTTAACTTTCTAGAGCATATCTAACTACATTCTTGGGCTATTACTAAAAAGCTTTTGTATGGGACCGATGGTAGAAATTGCTATGATTTCCCTGACTTGTGTTGAATTTTTGCTAAATCATTTATGTCCGATGAGCTGTGAATTGATGTGGATATGCCTATTCTGAACCCTGCATGATTCATTCCTATTGAAACATCTTTCCGTAATGCCCTGATTTTTCTGTTTCTATGACAATGACGTTAGCAGGATTTTCTTTTTCTTGAAAATGTAAAACTATGGGAGGAGCTTAAGTATAGGATTCATTTTTATTTAGATTGAAATGTATTTTTTATAATGACTCTGTAAGTGACACTAGTAAAACCAACTTGCTTTTGATTTATAGAAACATCCTTGAACTATGGTTTCAAGATGCCAGTGGTTGTTCAAAAAAAGGAAAAAGTCTCCCTTCTCATTAATTCACACTCCATTGAAATACAGAAACCGGAGTTAATTTTGCCAGAGTAGTAATTTTCAAGTAAGTGACCCCAGGATCCCCTAAGGTTACATAGTAGAGTTTATAAAGTTTAGACTTTTACTTCAATCAGCCCATTAGTCACTGAAGGGTTAAAGATGAGCTTGTGAAATGGACAAGGGAACTTTGGAGGCCATTTCCTCAAGCTTTAAGCATTCCTGGCAGGTTGAGTCACACCAGGCTTTATTAAATGATGCATAATTCAGTGATAAATTGGTTTAGCTCTGCCTGTTACAAGTCAGGCCCGAGGTTTTACAGGGGTCAGTCTAGAGGCACTGTGGCCGTTTCATGCCATTAGTTTTCATTCAGTTCCAATGTGTAACCACTCTAGCACATGTCTTTCATTAGTAAGTACAATGCATGCTTTGTGTGTGAGCATCCTTAGATGGTAAAAGCCAATTTAGAGCTTTCTCACCTTCCTTTTATGTCAGTGGATTCCATCAGACCCACATGTGTGTGGAGCTAAAGGTTTTTGGGATGGGGTCAGGCTCATTTCCCATTTGCATTGCATCCTGCCCAGCTGATCCAGGCTAGGAGCTTTCTCTGAAGTTAATGGGTGTTGAGCTCTGAATAAGACCACAGTGTCAATCTGCCGAACTTCCTCCTTTCTAGAGTTCAGAAAGCTCTTGTAATCCCACTTTCTTTATGAAGCTTTCTTCTGCAATGTGAAAGAAAGAGAGTGACTTATTTTTTTCCATTAACTCAGGTATAAAACCCAGACGTTTTTTGATCTACACACACACACCCCTTGCCCGCCCCCTACTGATCCAAATGCTACTAACATTGTAATTAGCTTTTGGTAAGGTTCCCCGTGCGTGTGCAAGTAGTTACCTGCCTGTTCATTAGTCCCTTGTGGGCATATACTTCAGCAATTCCTACAGAGCGAGGAATCTTAAACATTTTATAGACCATCTACAGTAACAGTGAATACATGGACATGTTATGAAATGAATGATCATGATTTCCATCTCCTCAATCTTTCTACTTCTTACAATTGTCTTTTTAGCTGAAATGAGATTTGTTTGGGAAGACAGTAAGACAGCTTCAGTAGGGCAGGCTCTCTGAGCGAGTCAGTTAGCCATCCTTATGTGCTCAAAGTATATACCTGACTAGTATAGTGGAAAAAATCTGGCTTTGAGTTTGGACCAACAGGAATTCACATTTGGACTCTGTCTGTTCTTACGAATGTGGTATTCTGGTGTGAGTATCTGAGTCTGTTTTCTCAGTTGAAAAATGGATCTCATAATGCTTCTCTTTTGGGTAGTTGTAAAGTAGTAAATGAGATAATAGACATAAATATGCCCAGACAGGTGTCTGGTAGTCATTCATTTAGCAAGTATTTTGAGGACCTATATGTGCCAGGCACTGTTTGAAGCACGGAGGATACAGCAGCAGATGAAAGGGACATGGACACAAAATGTTGATGGTGAAGTAAGCAAGATTACATGCATATTAAATAGTGCATTTCTGCATATGTTAGGGAAGCGCTATGGAGAAAAACAAAGTCGGGTATGGAGTATGGGAATGCAGGGCAATTCTAGTGCCATGGGATAGTCATAAAAGGCTTCTTTAAGAAAGGGGCATTTGGGCAAAGACTTGATGGAGGTGAGTGAGTAAACTGTGTGCATGTGTGGGGCAAGAACATTCCAGAAAGAGGGCTAGCTGATGCAGGGAGTGTGCTTGGCATGTGCTTGGCCCATGCGGTGGGCACAAGAGTAGTAGATGAGGCAACAAGGGTCATTCCACTTAGGACCTTTAGGCCATTGTGAGGATACTGGCTTTTCTATGAAATGGAGAGTAATTAGAGGGTTTGGCCACAGGAGTGATGTGACCTGATTTAGTGTCTTAGGTCCAATTTTTCTGGAAACAGGTGCTGAGATATAGTAGATGTATTTTGGGAAGTGTCTCAGAGCAACTCCTCTGAGAGAGTTGGGAGCAGCACAGGGCAGAGGGAGAGGCAGAGACATGTCACAGTTACGATGGAGGCCTCAGCTGATTGGCAGGGAGCCCTGGAGCAGGCGTGGATCTTCAGAGTTGTGCCACGTTGAGGAAAGGGGTGGGACTTCTGTACCCCTGCACCCGTCAGTCATAGTTTATGCCTCAAGGGAAGGCCAAAACTTCAGTGAGGCGGCTCCAGGTGGATGAGGGCAGTGCCAAGAGGGGACTCGATGCCAGCCACTGACAACCAGCGCCCCTAGCTTCTGGGGAAGCAAGGAGCTCAGCTCGGATGGGGGCATCTGGGTGGTGGCTCTAGCATCCTGTGCACGTAGGTTTTATGAACACCATGCTGGCTGCTATGTCGTGAATATGCCGTAGAGAGAAACAGTGGCAGGAAGACGACCAGTTAGTAGGCTTTGCAAAAGCCCAGGACAGGGATGGTGGTGACCTGGGTCAGTGGGATGGCAGTGGAGGGGGTGAGGAGGTGCAGGGCTCTGGATGAAGGTTGAACGGAGTGCTGACAGGATTGCTGATGGACTAGATGCAGGCTGTGAGAGCAAGATAAGAGTCAAGGATAATTCCAAGCTTTTTTTTGCCTCAGTAACTGGAAGGAGAGATTTGCTATCAGTGAGGAATGGGAAGACTGTGGGAAAACAGGTTTGAGTGAGGGGGAGTCAGTAGCTCAGTTTTAGACGTGTTGAGTCAGAGGTGCCTTCTAGATACCCAAGTGGGTGTGTTGAGTAGGCAGCTGGATACACAGTTTGATCAGCAGAAGTATTTTTGCAATCTTTAGCATGTACATGGTATTTAAGACTGTGAAACGGAATGAGATCACATAATGCAGTGAATATATAAGAGAAATTCTAGGGATGGTCCCTGAGGTCTAGCTTCCTTCGGCCACCTTCATGATTAGCAGGAAGTTGCCTCCTTAGATGAAGAAGGTCCTGGCACTCCTCCTTCCCCCAGCAAACCGAAGTAGTTGTCTTACAGGGCGTTTATGGTGGACAGAATGACGGCTCCCCAAAGATATCCGTGTCCTAATTCCCGGAATCTGCCAGTACGTGACCTTACGCCACAAAAGGAACTTTGTAGATGTGATCAAATTAGGGGTCTTGAGATGAAAGATTATCTCGGGTTACCCAGGGGGGTTCACTGTATGCATAAGGCAGGAAGGTCGCAGTTAGAAAAGGAGATGGGATGATGGAAGCAGGGGTTGAGGTGATGTTGTTTGAGACGGAGGGAGGGGCCCCAAAGCGAGGAACGCAGGCAGCATCTGTAAGCTGGGAGCGGCGAGGAAGCGGACTTCCCCCTCCTGCCTCCAGAAGAAAGCAGCTCTGTCGTCACCTTGAATTTAGTCCACAAAACCCATTTGATCTCCAGAACCGTAAGACAATCAGTTTGTGTTGTTGTGATGTGTAATTTGTAACATCAGCAATAGGAAACCCTTATTGTAAATAGAGTCTATTTTGCCCTTTAGGGGCTAAATTGTGTATTGGGGAATCAGGATCAGGTAACTTTTAAGTGTGAAAAAAACTGATATTTGCTTGTAAATGAAAATTCCTTTCAGTTATTCTTTCTATCTATCTATCTATCTATCTATCTATCTATCTATCTATCTATCTATCTATCTATCTGTCTGTCTGTCTGTCTGTCTGTCTGTCTGTCTGTCTGTCTGTCTGTCTGTCCGTCCGTCCGTCCGTCCGTCCGTCCGTCCGTCCGTCCGTCCGTCCGTCCGTCCGTCCATCCATCCATCCATCCATCCATCTATCTATCTATCTATCTATCTATCTATCTATCTATCTATCTATCTATCTATCTATCTATCTATCTATCTGTCCGTCCATCCATCCATCCATCCGTCCGTCCGTCCGTCTATCTATCTGTCTATCTATCTATCTATCTATCTATCTATCTATCTATCTATCTATCTATCTATCTATCTATCTATCTATCCATATATACATCCATCCATATATACATCCACCCACCTACCTTCTCACTATCTGTTCAATAAAAAGAAGTTACATAATAGTTACAAGTGCCCCAATACTTTGAGATAATTTTGCCATATTGTGAACATGAGACTTATACTGTATTAGCTGAAGGTCTGATTCCCCTCTTAAATAGATTATTTTATTTCACGATTGAGGGTGCAGGTGGATAAATATAATATCTACAAATAAAATATTTAAAAAACTAATTTTTTTGTTTGCATTAGATGTGCTTTGTGGTTGTTCCTACATTGTCTGTATATGTGTGGCGTCTGCTTTGTAAGACATCCAATTGGCTCATGCTTGCCAACATTAATGGTGCTTAAAGTATAATGTGAAATTCACAAAAATTGTTTTGCTGTAGAGTACAGCTTAAATAGTGATATTTATTCTATGAATGGATTTTTTTTTTTTTTTGCCACTGGATGATCTTCAAAAATGGAATCAAGTATCTCCTGTTTTTCTTTTAATAGTTTTCAGAAAAAAAAATCTATTGGCAATTGTAATTCTTTGCCTTCTAAGAGAACTAGAGTTTTTATATTCCTAGATATTCTGAGTATCAGACTCGGTAGAGCAATAAAATTAGCCATCCCCGTGCATAAGCCCATGCCCAGCACATGGTAAGTGCTCAAGACGTGGTGGCTGCAAGCGTAGTTGTCCTTATCCTTCCGGGACAGTTGAGTCAGGAATTGGAAGCCTTGGCACCTACGTCAGAATCTTCCTCATTTAGGCGCTTGTGCTCCTTTATTTTAATAATCCGATTATCAAGCCATCAGTATTCTGCTGCCAAAAGAATTTATAAGCCGATTAACCCTGGTGGCCGGGCACTTCGGCAGCCTAACATTGTCCTACATGTCCCGGGCAGAGCAGGGCGCGAAGAGCCCAGGGTCCCCAGGGGCACATTCATCATCAGCCCTTTTGCCGTGAAATGTGCTATGTCTGTGGAGCATTCCTTGGTGATATTTTTACTTTATAGCACCATGCACTGACCATTTTGCAAAATAATGGTGCTCTCTCCTTATCAGCTCATCTGCTGCCAGTCAGTAACTTATCTGAACGGATTTCAGCATCAGGATATAGTACAGGTCCTGGTGAGGCCCTGGCTGTGCTGACGGCGGGCTGTCTGGGCTGTGCTGCAGCTGACAGGATTCTGGGTGCCCCTTGTTTATATGAGGAAAATGGGTGCTAAGCCGAGGTTGCTATTTTCTGGAAGGGGAAACATCTGGAATTGTGTCTGTGTACCATTTGTTCCCAGGGAAAATGCACCTTTGAATTCGTGGGAAAATTTGAATGCTTGTGTTCATTTGGAAGTCTGGCTCGTATGCATATTTAAGACCTGTGCTTTTTGTTTGTTTTATGTCTGAGGAATGATACTTCCTGGAAAGGGAGCCTGGTATAATATAATCAGGTGTGTTTAGTGACTTTGGTGCAGGGGGCTGTAGACTATAATTCCCTTTGCTTCCATCCTTTTTTTTTTTTTTTCATATTGAGAGCAATAATTACTTCCAAGACTTGTTCAAGGAAGGGCTTAATTTCTATCCCCTTACCCTGGTCCCCTTTTCAATTTCAAACGATTTATGAAGTCCTTTAGGAAGATGCTAAACATGTAAAGATCATCCTATATCCATTGTCCAAGAGTAAGTGCCAAGCAAATATTTGCTTACTTGGTTAGAAAGCTAATAGCGTCCACTGTTCTTGGGGTGGGAGGGCACTGGAGATTGTTGGTGGGGAAGCAAATGCCTACTTCCCCAAATTCCTGCGTCTTCTCTCTTCAGAGGACAGTGTTAAAACTGCTGTAAATGATGGATTGAACTTTATATTTTGTCTTTACCTCTCCCTTCCCTAATCCCATACCTTTTGTGTCATTCAACTGCTAGCATGAAAAAATCAAGTGGGATTTTTCCACCTAGGCTTAATGTACTTGAACTGCCTGTTGGCAACTATAATTCTGTGAGGGGTCAGGCTGGTCATTCTCATAGCTGATGCAAGATGTTTGGCTTCCAAATACTTCCACATAGGTGCTTTTCAGTCTGGCTCATATGCATGACATTTAAATTATCCTTAAGCCAAAATCAGTAATTACTGTTATCCAAGTTTAGATAGAACAATGATGTGCGAATTACTATTATGAGATTTAAAGAGTGGTTTCTTGCTGTTGAAGTACAGGATACTGACTTAGAGTATTTGCTAGTGTTTGGTTACGAATCGCACCACAACACACTGCTTGGAGGCTGGCGTACAGCTGCGGTGCAATGAAGCTCGGTTTCTCGGGGCACCACACATCACGGCTGGACATACCATCTGAATGGGTGGAGTTCCCCGCACTCCACGAAGACTCGACTTATTTCTGAAGTGCTCTATGCATGATTCACAGCATAGATTTTCATGGCGAAAAGAAAATGTTCCAGAAATAGGAGTCTAGGGAAATACCAATTATTTCTTTATGTAACTGGGACTTGAGTGGATGTTCAGCAGTCTTTGCTTACATGCATAACTTGCGAGAAAAAGTTTTAAGACAGCTTTTGTTCAGTGGTGAAGATAATTGTGTATTCCACTTAGCAATCGAGGTATAAATGATTCACTTTTGAATATTTTGTAATTAGCTGAGATATAAATACTGGATCAAGGGTTTCACTGACAGAATTTCCATTGGATTTCATGCTTTTTAGTACACTTTTCCTCTGATCAAATTAAAAATGCCCTGAAATATACTCATGTATATGTGCATGTGTAAACACAAATGCTCACATAGTTATGAGTATCATATGCTATGTCCAACCTCAATAAAAGACTAAAAAATTAATGAACAGGGCAGCCTTGTCATGAATCCTGTTTCCTGAGGAGATAAACAATGACTCTTAATTAGAAGCTAAAATTTTTAATTAAGATGATTCTGCAGTAATTATCTCAGTTGTCTGCTTCACTGGAATTTAATGAAAAAGATTGATTAGGTATAAAACTAGTAGCATAATTAAACATTCATGGTTGCACTGGCCACTTAGGTGAAAGTAATGTGATTAAACCCTAAAGCACATTCCTTAACAAAGTAGTTTAGATGGTCGAATCTGGTGCAGTGTCGTAAGCTTCATTTTTACGAGTAGCTTTAGCAACTTTAGGTAAAAACAGGCTCCACCAGAGCTGACTCATTTACATAAAGATATTTATTGAGCACACACTGTACTGTGGTGATGCAGTGGCATAAAACACGATCTTTGGAGTTAGATACAACTGCTCAAAGTCTGTTCTTTTATTTAGCAACTCTGGCATATGGGGAAAGCCCCACAACCTCTCAGCACATTAGTTGTCCCATCTGGGAAGGGGTATAAATAATACTTCTTTATGTGATTTTTGTGTTTTACTGTTACTATTGCTTTTATTTTGAAAATGTTCTAGAATTCCTTTGAATCAGTCAGCAGATGCAGTATGTAGACTCCTACTAGTTTACAAATAACTTAAGCAAAGAGAAAGAAAAATATGGGATAAACAGGCAGGTCAATGCAGGACTTAGAAGCCCAATGATATTATGAGTTTTCTTTGCAATAGGAACAAACAGACGTTAGAGGTTCAGTAAATATTATCAGAAGCTGGAGGAAGTTCTCTCTCTGCCTTAGTAGCATTCTCTTCCTGGAAATGCAGAATAATTGGCTTCTAGAATTGCTTCATTTTCTTATTTGCTTTAGAACACCAGGCTCAATGAGCAAATTTCTGGGTCTGCCAGGATCAGTCTACATTATTTAAACTGTCTCTGTTGGCCAAGGATACTTTGCTAGGAAGTTGGTGTGAGGTGAGAAGGTGTGGGTAGTGTTGAGTGAATGAATCCAGCCTACTTTCACAGATGTGCTCATCTTGTAATCCTGCTCCCCTTGACATTCTGCATGGAAACCATCTGAGAGAGGCACATAATACCGATGAGGCATGAATTGAGAAGGAACTCCGGATAATTCAGATAGATTGAGGTTAATCACCAAGTGCTTTGTAGAGCACAGAGGAAGTTTCAGGCAGTTTGGTCCATGAGGTGGCTACATTTCTGTGCTGATGAGGTGTGAGGTATCCTTGCATATTGCCATTATAAGCACTGCATTGGAAGCCAGAGGGACCTAGAGTTGAAACCTAGATCCTTGACTTACTAGTGGTATAATCTTGTAGAAGATGGCCTTTTTGTCTTCTTGTCAGCATAATAGGGACTCTGGTATCTGCACATTTAATTTCATGGGACTAAACTAAGAATCAAATGTAATAGTGGATGTGGAGATGACAAATCATACCAAGCATGATTCACTCATTCCTGTATTCATTTGTCAATTTACTGAGCAACTGACATACATCCAAATACTGAGCCAGGCAGCAGTATATGGAACGTGAATGTGATACACCTAAGCCTTCAGGGAGTTTTCAGACCAAATGGGGAAATGTCTGAGTCAGCAGAAAATTACCCTTCAGTGGGATAAATGCTGGATAATTTCATAAGAGACCTAGAGGAGAACAGGATATTGTCTAGAGACTGAGGTTTCTCAGACTAGCAGGCAGCTTCTGAGGTGACCTGGTAAAACTATTTTTGGATGTAGTTGGTAAACTTGGCCATTAGGTTGCTACGTAGCTGAGGAGGGTTTGAGATTGGGCATATGGTGGTTGGATTGTATTAAAGGTGACTCTTTTAACCTTTAGATGCCCAATGAAGGTTTCCTGTGCCAGGAACATCACATGCACAACCCAAAGTAATTTAAGCCGTTTCTAATGAGCTAGAGATTCCATGAGGAAGTCTGGCTCTGAAGAGGGCACGCTCGTTGCTATGAATGCCTAAGACGGGGAGACAGCCATGCTGTGAGGAAGCTCCGCCCAGCCTTTCCCCTGCATGGCTGCGGGCTTCTGGGAGAATCTGCTGCTGCCTATTTCACTCTTCTGTCCTATTATCTGGTATAGACGTCCTTGAGGGAATGCCATGGTGTACATCCATTCTACATAGGATATTAGCTAGTGTTGCCTGCATAAGAGGGTAGTGGTAGTCATTACTGTTACTCTCTTACGTGAACCTTTTTGAAGTAGGTGATGATTCATTACTTAACATTTTGAAATGTAGGGAACATAGTTTAAGAGAACTTCTTGGGATGGGAATACCAAGAAAACCAAATACAGAAGATCCTCTATACTTTGTTGGTTCTAAAACCAGTTAACTTTTTTTTTACATCAATGTGGAATAAGTGAAGTCTCATATCCTGGTCATTTCTTCTCACCAAAATATTTCATAAGCACTTTGTGACAGTAATTTTGTAAAACAGAATAACCAGTTTGTGGCTCTTAACAGTTAATTGTCCTCTTTCTGTACACATTAGCGAATGGGATGGCAACTGGGAAGTGAGTGACTGTTTTACATTAGTTCTTAATTGAAATGGAAGTTTGTATTTATTAATATAAAAGATCACTTGTTTGTAAACATAAATTACAGAAGCACATGAATCTTTTCTTAATGGGAAGAATTGAAGATTTATTAAAAAATGTTTCTGCCATTGGAATCTGTCTTTATTTCCCATTAGTGAATTCCCTGAAGCAAAGAAAAGTGTCTTTTCTACTATGCACATAGTAGGCATTCAACAACATGTGTAGAAATGAATTATTTTAAGTTATAATGATGTCTTTATCACCACAGAATCACACTTAGGAGTGTAAGAATTTACATTCAAGCTTCACATGGTTTGTGGACAATCGTTGTTACCTAGGTGGTTGGATAATATTATGAGATAGGAATTTTTGTTTATTTCATATATGACCCTCCCTTTTTTATTTCCTTCAACACTTAAAACATTAAATATATTTTAATCAATACTATACTTAAGGATACTTTATTTCTGATAGTCTTCAGATCTAAATTTATAACTTCCAAGAATTTTAAATGTTTCATAATCCGTGGTTTCAGTAAACATTATTTATGCTGTCGCTATAATTTTTTTTTATGTGATTGTACAGAATATGTGAACTTCAGTGACTCCTGATACGCAATTGCTTACAGGAGCACTTTCTTAAAGAAGTTAGTAAGTGTATTTATCTTCTTTCCTTGATCATAGTTTTCTTCTATCAATCTAACTTATAACCCGGTAAGGACTGTGACTGGCCCTAATTATGAAAGTATGTAAAACAATAAAAAAAAAAACCCTCAGATGTAGAAATTGCAACCATGGAATATATATATGGCTTCTGAAGACTTCAGGTAAATTAAGGTTTGAGACCACAAATTATGTATAAAGCTGGTGTCTACATGCAAAGAAGTTGTACTATAGAGATGGCTATGATATTTGGAAGAAACCATTACTGTGACTTTTCTAGGCATAGATCGGAAATATGATAAATATAAGGAAATATTCAAATACCTCAGGGACAAAGAAATCCATATTTTTTCTATTGTGTAAAGAAAAGCAGAAATAAGGTGAACTTTTTTCAGTGTTATCTTAGAGGCATATAGATTTGAAGACCTATTAAGTAGATAGTGTTTCTGTGTCTGTTCTAAAGGATTAAAAAAAATTTAGATGGTAGCTGTTGTCTTCATTAAAGAAGCATATTGAATAAAGATTAAACTTTATTTTCAAACCAATCTTAGCATAAATATTGGGATAAAAATTACCACTAAGCCTGACAGAAAATAAAATGACTTTCTTTTAGGTAAAAAGGAAACGTGTATGTTTATTTGTCCTTATAGTAATTACTAGAGGTCTTGAAAACAAAACAATATGTGTAAATAAAATTAAAATATCTTCTAAACATCAGAGGACATTGTTGCATGCTTTTACAGACTGTCTCAACATGATCTGCAGCAGGCTGTAGAGGTGCCGCGAAATGATATGCTTCCCAACAGCTACTTGTGAGGTTTAAATGATTCTGGGACTGTCAGATAGTATTGACAGGAATAGAGTATGAAGACACTTATATTTTGACAGCCCAGTAATGACTGGCATCTGATTTTAGTTGGTTTCTGTTCAGAAAGAAATGAAAAGACTGTGTAGCATGAAACCCCTCATCTTTGGGTTTCAAGGAGGGAATCAAAATAATTTGAAGCAGGTTTGGTCTTCATAGTAATTATACCAAAAGAACAAATTGCAGAGAAGGAGATGTTCTCTCCTTCTCTTGCCAGCTTTCTTGTGCTGGCCTATCAGATCCACCCAGTGTGAAAATAACTCAGAAAGAAAGAAGTGTTGATTGAACCAGAGGCCAAGTGCTTTCTAAACTACTATTCATAAGTGAGCGCCTGCTCCCTAGAAAAGTCATGAGCTCTGGAGCATTGAAATTAACTGCATGGGTCCCGAGGAAACGGTACAATGGCGATATCATCAGTCACATTGTTCCCTAATGCAGGCATGTGTTTCATCCAGCAACTCTATACTGAGTGTCGCTGTGCCTCAGGCTTTGCTCCTGGTGCTGGGTTATATAACAGGGAGCCCGGTGGCCAAGGACCTTGTCCTCATAGAGCAGACCGTCTCGCTGAGGGAGAAATCAAGGGTAAATAGCAGTCATATTCTAGTATCCAAGAAGAGCACGGAAGTGGCACCTAATCTAGATCTGGGCCTCAGGCAAGGTGTTCTGAAGGAAGCGCACTATGTATTAATACCACACGTGACTGTCTTCTGTTGTCAGAACAGCCAGCTCTGTATTGCCTGGGTGGAGGCTCTTGCAGTTCGATCCACTAGGCATGCAGGAATATGGGTGGAAGGGAGAAAGAGAAAATGAATCTCTTATTCAAAGAAATTAGTCTTTGAACCAAAATTCCAAAACTCATAAAAAAAAAATTGATGCTAAGGAAGATAGTAAAAAAAAAAAAAGAGAGAACACAAATGAATAAATGGTCAGAACATAAAATCATGTTCTGATTATTTAATTTTGGAGATGCCTGAGAAAGGTTTAGAAATGGTTGTTAAAAGAACAGAAAAATGATAGACAAAACTAGATAGGAAGAACACAATGTACCAATAGATCTAATCAGATGTCTTGGAAATAAAATTCTAGTCAGTGAAATAAAAATGCAGTGTCAAAACTTGAAGATAGAAACTGAAGTGCTCATCCATAATCCAGCATAGACAAAGAAAAAATATGGAAGAGCAGTTAAGAAACACGGAAGATTAATTGAGAAGCTCCAATATTTAATGTGAATTACATAACAAGGAGTGAGAATGGGAGAAATACTAGAGAATCAATACATGAAAGATAGTTGTTAATAACATTTCTAGAATTTAAGATTATCAGTCACACACTCTGAGTATAAAACTGTATATAAGTGATAATAAATCCACTTTTACACATATCATAATCGAACTAGGTCATTAAGAATAAAGAGAAATCTTGAAAGTTGTCAGAGAAAAGACACAAATTTATCTGCAATTAACAACAACCATACAAACAGAAACCCTTTACTCTGCAACAATTGACACCAGAGGGGCTGGAGTGGTATCTTAGAAGTGCTGAGAGAAGATGTAAGCAAACAGAATTGTATATGCAAAAATTATGCAAGAATGAGGGCAAAATAGGCTATTTGAGATACATAAAGAGTTGAAAGACTTTCTCAGTCACAATTTCACAACCACAAAATGATTTTTTTCTGGCAAGAAACAAGTGATGCCAAACATGAGACACAAGAAAGAACACATAAATGAATGAAATGTGTTATCAAATTTAATTAATTGCTGATTAAAAATGCTTCTTTCTTTGTTCAAAAGAGTTAAAAGTGAAGCTCTATATACAAATAATAAGATGTTGAGCTGTTAAGGGTTCCCAGGGTGTATACCCTTGTTTTAATTATGAGTAGAAATATTTGTTGAAAATCTCGTTAGAAAACATTTTAGTTAAGTTTCAATCTGAATATGCTAGAGTGAATCACCAAAATCATAGCAATGCAGTCTACAACTTTTAAATGAAAAGAAGGAAAAAATACAGGTATAAAAATAATCAACCCAGCAGGAAGCAATTCAGTGAAGAAAAGACCATGAAACAGTCTGGTAAAATGAAAGCAGAGAGGAGAGACTAGTGGGTGGGAGTCTCCACACCAGTCATGTCATGATCACAGTAAATGTACACTGATTAAACTGATTTGTCAGAAGGTAGATTATCGGGTTGGTTATAAAGCTCAACCAACTTTACTTGGCATCCAAGAGAAATACTGAAACCAAATGATGCTGGAAGGGTGAAATTGCAGGGAAGATAGAAGATCCAATGTGCAAATACAAATGAAAGACAGCTGAGGTCACAAATGAAGTATAATTTAAAGCAGAAAAATATATACATACATATACATACACATGCACATATACATACACATATACATGTACATATACATATACATATATATATATGTAAAGAGAAACACCACCAGATGATTTTAAAAAGAAATAATCTACCAAGATGTCACAGCAATCAATGTATATGTGTGTGTGTAACAAACACTCCCACAATATATAAAGCAAGAACTAAAGGAAATACACAGCAAATACTCAATCATAATGAAATTGACAGACATGAATATAAAATCAAGGTTATGTAAGCATTGGAAAGTAAATTTCTGTGAATCTTTCTCTAATTCTCTGTATGTACCATATGTACCTCATTCTTACATATCTTTATCTGTATTATCTCCAGTAATGGAGAATATATATTTTCTTGTTCTCTGGCCATAAGTCAGTGAAAATGGTAGTTGAAAAGTGTGTTTCTAAACATTTATGGGTTAAGGAAGAAAGCACATTGCAGAAGCTGTACAAATAAAACTATACCAAAAGTTGTGGGATGCAGCAAAAGTGAGATTTAGAGGTAATGTTATTAAAAAATGAAATTTTGAAAATAAATGACTCATGTTCCATCCCAGAAGCTAGAAGAACAAAAACAAAATAAATGAACATAAAACTATAAAAAGAAATCATTACAATGAGACAAAATTAGTGAAGTAAAAACCCCCTAAGCATAGAGATCAGCATAATTCAAAACTAGTAATTTGTAAGAATTAATTCTTTAGCAAACTCTTGCCAAGACTGATCAAGAAAACAGACAAAAAGGCACAAAAAATTTTGGATTTTTTTGAGAGAATATATAGGAAATACATAGATTATATATGGATATATTAAAAGACAGGATATAAGTACAAATAGAGTGGATATTAAAATTTTTAAATTAATATCATAAACAGCTTTATGCAGATGTATTTGAAAAAGAAATGGATAACTTTTGAGAAAAAGATCATTAAGTAGATAACTTAAGTGGATAATTAAGTGGATAGCTGCTAGAAGAATTAAGTGGATAACTGCTAAAGAAATGGAAATAATCCATTTTCTTTCCCTCCAAAGACACAAAGTCCAGATGATTTCCTAGGCTACTTTTACTTAATCTTCAAATAATAGAATTCTTATTTTATATACACTCACTTAGTGAATAAGAGAGAAAACTTGCCTAATTCATTTTTATAAGGCTAGTGTATCTTTGATACCAGAAATGGACAAGGACAATAAAAGAAATGTAAATTATAGATCTAATTCTTTTTACATCATAGATACAAAACACAAAAAATAGAAAATTAGAAAATCATCATCCAAAAATATATAAAAATTGCACCATGATAAAGCAGACTTTATCCAAGGAATGGAAGGTTTTTGAACTCTGGAAAATGTATTGATGATACATTGCATAGTAGAAAAATTGTTGGGGCACAATTCCCATGTGTCTGCATGCCCTCTAAGCAGAGGGACTAACTGCCTTTTGGTTGGGATTATCTTTTAAATATGTGTAAAGTCACAGTTCCCTTAATACCCTACCCACTCTACTAAATTTGTAGTTAATATTTTTATAAATAATCCTTCCTGGAACTTTTCTTAGTAATTCTATTTCCTATTGGGACCCTGATTGATACAGTGACTATTTGACTCAGCTAAAGATGATCAGATTGACTATAGCTTCCACCTTTGACTGTAGACATTCTTGATAACAGAACATTGTGGATCCACTCTCATCTGATGTAAAAGGTTATAGTGTGAAAGCACATTTATTATTGTTGTTGTTAACATTATATTCGTCTCCCTCCATAACCTTCACGTTGATTAGACTTGTACTCTCAAGGGGAATAGGATGATTTGAAACTGACATTTCACCCTTCAGAGAACCAACAGCTCAAATGTTGTTTTTTTTTAAACTTCCTTTGGTATTTATCTATCCAGTAACATCCAAAACATTGATAAGGTCAAGAAAATGGTTTTGGAGGCTAATACAATAATATTAATAACAGTAGTGCTATTAACAATAGTAATAAAAGTACTTTTGCATGTGGCCTTTTTCTGCTCATTCTGATTCAGATCACATTGCATGTGAGTTGCAGTAATTAGAGATACAGGAGGCAAAATAAGATGAAGGGTTAGGATAAAACTTACTTCTCTATTCCTCCCTTGAGCAACAAAATGTTATTTTACTGTATCTTTTGTAGAAATAAGGGCCATTCATGACTTAGCTCCCGGTAGGAGATCAGAAATTGTGATTCCAGGAGCTTCAACACTTTCTTCTTGAAATAGTTCTCAATTTATTTTTGTCACAGTAACATTTCAGAGGTACTTGTTTTGTTTCTAGGATTCCTGAATGTTTCTGTAGGGAATTACTTTTTTGTTTCAAGTTGACACAAGAGGAAAACTTCTGCTCATCCAAGTATCTCACATTCGCATAGGCGAGCCATTTCCCAGCCGTGTTCTGGGGCCTTCCATAATTCCATAGTCAGGGGACGGCAGGCATGCGGGAAGGGGGCCACCCAGGCTGGGCGCTACCCGCTTCTCCTTGCCGCTGTCTCTTTCAAGCAGAGGAGCTCCAATGTCACACGTATGACCCACGAGTTTGTAAAAACAGGTTAACTTTGCTTTACAAAAATTTAAATTCGATTCTATGAGGATACTTCTCCTTCTCCTCCTCTATGCCAGTAAAACATCCTCTAGAACTGGGTAGGGAAGAAGCAATTCTCTCATTTATGAAGGAGGAAACTTAGGCTTGGAAAGGTTAAGTGAGATTGTCCAAGAAGAAGACAAAGTAATTGCTGGCTGGCTCTCGGCCCAGGTCTCTGACCTGACGTCCTGTTCAGAGGGCTTGGCAGTTTACGGTGCCCCCACCTGTGGAGTGACACAGATCAGTGTGAAACCGGGCAAGCCATCAGAAATGGAGTCTGGATGAAAATGCTTCCGAATGATGCCAAAGACATTCATCTGACACAAGCACAGAACTGGTGATTAATCATTCATGTTGTAAAGTACCACATGGTCCATTTAAGGTGTCTGCCATGTCAGACCACGTCCTAAACTATTCTTGTGCCTCTGGGACCAACTCCTTGTCCTGGTAGCAGGCATCAACCACTGACCAACCACAGCTGCCTGGATCAGAGATGGAGGCGGGCCGGCCCAAGAACCGTCACCACGTGGAGCTCTCCCTCCTAGCTGGGGAATGGCTGATGCAATCAGACGCCCTCAGAGAGCTTGAACAATGAGCCATACGGTCAGTGACGGGAAAGTTCACAGAAAGAAAAGTACTAAGAAGAAAGCAGCGAGGCGAGAGAGGTTCGTGCTGCAGTGCGAGGTCAGTCCACTGTGTGGGGGAGTTGGGAAGCAGAGCCACAGGTTTTGAGCTATGCTGGATGCTCCCCCAAAGCCCTCAGGGCTTGTCTCTTCCTATTTCTGTTAGGTGATTGCTCGCTGGTAGCTTGAAATTGGCCTTGAAGGGAATTCTTACACAAAAGAAATTGACAAGAGCTTCAAAGCCAGGCTCCTGCTGTGGAGCCTGCTATTCAGCATTCGCCAGCACATCACTGTGCCGAGTACTTGAGGAGCCAGTGATGGGTGCCCCTTTGGAGACAATGGCTCTTGGAGATCCCGTGGGGTTGACAGAACTGCAACTGTGCCCCCCAGAGGCATATTGAGCGCTGTGAGCTGTGAGGGCATTATCTTCCTTACTTGCAAGCTCTAATCCTCCATTTAAGGGAACCCAAACATCTCTCTGTTTTACAGCCTCAAAGAGTCTTCACGGTGCTAAGCAACTGAGTTAACTGATCTTGGTGCTTCCTCTGGTTGGTGTGGCGACGTTTGCACCTGGGGCTTCACCTTTTGCAAACTCAGTATTTGTATCCTGAGGGAGGTAGGACATTCACACACTTTCCTTTGTCAACTACAAAAGCCAGCATGGCTTTGCTTTTGAAGGATCAGTGTTAGCAAGGTCCTTGCTGTGTTTATTTGCAATATATGAAATAGCCTTCAGCGTGCTGCCGTGTGTTCTGGGCTTGCCTCTGACAGTTGTTACAATAGGAAAGAATTACCCAACCTGTCAGGGTGGTGTTGGGGTCTCATTTTTCCATTAAAAAGTCATGCCCATCCGTTGAAGTCCGTCTGTGGGTCTTCTGCTCTGCGAGCGTTCCTTCCTTCTTTCTACCACTCTTGTTCCTCACTTTGTGAACAAGTTGGATGCAAAAGATCTTCAGATCCGGGAAGCCTTTCCAGTTAAGTGCAATGATCTCTATTCATGTCTCTTCTCTGTCTCTTTACTGCCTCCGCATTCACGTTTCCCAATAGATTCATACTTCAGTGGTTCTTAATGATTTCCCATATGACAAGTTGCTATTGCTCTAAAGGATGAATTCCTTGGTGATAGAAAAATTCCTTCTCTTCTACTTCTTTTGCTGCTTCCTGCACTTAATGCCCAATTGATGTTTTTTATATAATTAGAACAAAATATTTATATTAAACTTAGCATGGGTTCCGTGCCTTATAGAAGCAAGACATGTATCCTACATTAGCTCATTAGATCCTTATGGCAATTCTTGGAGGCAGATATTATAATCCCCATTTTATAGACGAAGGCACTGAAATTCAGGGTAGTTACGGAATTGCTTAAGTTCTTATAACTAATGCAGCTGGGTGGGGGTCACCCCTGTTCCAATTTTGGGAGAAGTCCCCAGGTTGGTTTTCTCCAGTTCTCTCTAAGTATAGGTGATTTCCTCTCCATACACCTGCCAACCCATGTGAAAAAGGGGTGATTAGGACAGGAGCATGCAGAGCCTTGGGTCCCAGGTGACCCCATTCCCTGGTCAAGCCTTTCTCTTTCTTCCCTTTGGCAGTACCACCCCTAGACCGGGGCACGTAGGGCCCCCATGCCAGGGCCTGTGCCTCAGCTGACCACTGACTGAAGGGTGCCTTCTGCTAAAGTTTCTAAGTCCCCCTCCTATGCCTGGGCCAGCCTGGGTCCTCAGTGCCATCTGGGTGGGGCACCCTGGGGCTAGATGGGAACCCATGTGTGCCCTGGAGCCCTTGACCCCTCCTGGCATGCTCTTGGACTCTCTCTGCCACACATGGAATTGGTGAAGGAGCTCTGGGATTCCAGACGTCATAGGCACCAGCGCCCCATGACCCACTGGTCCGAGGAGGGCAGCCCGGTGGGCCGATGGCTCTGACTGGTTGGCATGGTATTTTTTCATGGAATTGCCAGGATGGTGCTGAGAGGTTCATTTTGGGTGGCTTTCATGTCAGGTACAGGTTGCAGAATCTTTCTATGCATTCATTAGACAACAAACATACAGAAGTACCTTCTTTCTACCCATTATAAATCTTCATTGAAATAGGACTTTTCAATTGCAACAAAATATTTGCCTGGGGCCACACACACACTCGGCACGGCCTTGTGCTTTAGGGAAGAGTAATTGGCCCTTCCCCGTTCTTGATGGGATCTAGTATTCAAGGTTTCCTCCTGGCCTTAGCTTTTGAATGCCAAAAATTGGGCTTACGCAAAGCAAAAGCTTTGGCTTCAAGACTATGTTTTCTGGAGAGGAGGAGACAGAAAAGGGACACTAGGAACAAACATTTTATAGTGAGTTGCATCATATTCTTGAATCACAAGATTCAAGCCTGTTCGGTGTGATTTCAAGCCTGTGCCCTTCCGCCTCACAGCATGGATGTCAACTTCATTCCACGTCTGTTGATTAATGACCACATTGTCGGCCACCACTCATCAGCCGATGCAAATGATTTCATGAGAAGAAACGATCTGAGGACTTTTACCAGTTAGCCAGGGATTTTCTCAGTTTTTCTGTCGCGGAGTCTGGGGCACACAGCAAGGCAGGGCAGTATCGCCTAGTGGTTAGCTTTACGCGTGCAGCACTTAGGCAGGCCAGGCTCACATCCCTGCACCACCGCCGACTTGCGACAGGGCTTTGGGCAAATCCTGGAACCTTTCTAATCCCCAGTTCCCTTACGTCTAGAGGGAAGGTAAAGATTGAATTCTACCTCCCTTGTAGGGTTGAGGTGAGGATTTATTAAACAAAGCACTTATTAAAGCAACTCAACCACTGCTTGAAAATTATGATAAACAAGATATTAAGATAAAATTTGTTTTTTCTTGTGTGTGTAAAGGGAAGTTTTGATCCACACTTGTGTAAGCACAGTTCTCGCCTACGAGCACCTCCTTTCGTGGCTGCAGTCAGCCTTGCTGCTCAGCCCCGGGAGGCGTGCGGCAGGTCCTCCGTGTTGCTCCAAAAATGAAAGAGCGAGTGCATCGAGAAGGAGGCGTCATTCCTGCGACAAATGGGAAAGCTTGGGCCCACAGACATGGGATTTCTTACCAGCAAACACAGAGTATGTAGGGAGTCCTACTGAGCTGCCCTTCTGCAGAAAATGCAGGGAGGAGAAGCATGTGAAACAGCCCCGCGGTCAAGCAGTCAGTGGATCCCAACCACAGAGAGCTCAGATTTGTTTAGCAAATACATTTGAAGAAGGAAAAAAAGAGGGTGGGAATCTAGATCAAGAGACGTAAGAGACCCGTTGACTAATCATGTGTAGAATTTACTGGAATCTTAATTAAAACACGTTTAAAAAAACGAGTCAGTTGGAGAAATTTGAAGACTAACCAAATGTTTTAGGATATTAAATAGTTATTGTGAATTTATAAGGTGATTGGTTAAAAAATTAAGATGTTGGGTAAGAATTTTTAGAAGTACATGTTGTAATATGTACAGACAAAATAATATTATATTTGAGATTTACTTTAATGATCCGGAGTGATTTAATGCTTTGAAGCTCTGAGTGTGTTATAGATAAAACCAGGAGTTAATAGGTACAGCACAGTGGTACCTACAAGGATGTTTATTATTTATTATTTATTGTTTATTACATCATTGTTTCCTCCTTGGTGTATGTTTTCCCCAAACTCACCATAATAAAAAGTAAACATATCACAAAATAATACAAAGAAAACAAAAATAGGAACATCCATTCAAACTAATTCAATATTCTTTCCATTTAGTAGTAATTATTCTTAAGGACCCTGGTCAGAACTTTTGATAAAATCTTAGTACTATTCAAATCTGGAAAATAATATGTATTTTCAAATACTTAAAATTTTTTAACAAAAGTGACACCATGTCTGACATCATTCATGTACATATTATTTTATATTGAAATAGCTATAAATTTCTCACAACAATATCTTCTAGGGCATCAGAAAGAAAACTCTTGGACCTTTTAAACTCATCTCTCATATTCTTCATCGCATGACCAAAGGAAATAAAGAAACTGTACTTCATGGAGGTAGTGGGTGTTAAGTCTCCTGTAGGGGGGCTTTGCCTCCGTTAGATTTCCAGTGGATTGCCCACAGGAGGCAGATGTGAAGTGCTTGGTCAAGTGCTGTTACCCCTCTGTAAATAGACTAACAGACTAGCTCACTGCTGCCGCTCTTGATTAGGGGGCCTGCTGTTTGGGGCAAGAGTCCCACATGGTGAAGCTCCTGGCCTATGATCTCTCCCTTGGCTGTGACCACAGGCTTCTGTGGGGATCTCAGCTGTTACATGTGACTCTGGCTGATCCCTAGGGATTCCTGTGGGTGGATTCTCCACAGAATCCCCGTTCACTTTCCTTCTTCTTGTGTCCTGGTATCATTTCCTTGCTTCATGTCATTTCCATGGCCTCAGCCCGGGATACCACCTACAATTTTCTCGCGGACAGAGTGGAAGGGACCTGAGGATGAGGCAAGAAGTTGAGGTCCCACGCTTACTAAAAAATTATGTGACCTTGGGTATGTCACCTGACCTCTGTCCTCAGTTTTCTGATCTTAAAATCAGGTGTAATAATAACCATTTCACATGGCTGCTCTGCAGCATAGTTATATAACTCATACAAAAGCCAAGAAGGTGTGGGGCAGAGTCTTACACTGAAACATGCTGTATAAAGTCCTCACATAGGATGTGCATTTACTACTGGAAAAATAAAAAACGATGATAATTTCCTGTAGTTTTAAGGACAATAAGGGCACCCTTATAAGCTAATTATCTTGTTGACAGGAAATAAATGACAGGTCCCTCTGGTACAAATGGTTTTTCCCAGGTTAGAAGAGTCTATCTGCCTCTCTTAAAAAAGATAAATAATGTTCTTAATAATCATGACTCATAAATAACATTGAATTTTGCCAGAAGGGCCTTGGTAGAATGTTGGTCTTCTAGAAATGAATTTCTTCCTGGAATCTTAGGAAATTAATAGATAAAGATCAGTAGAGGAGGATCTAGAAGCTATAGATAATTGCAATATTTATTGCCTTTTTTTTCATTAATGTTATATACATTTGATGAAAGTGATTATTTTTGTTGAATTTAATTTGCATATTAATAGAGGGCAAACTTTTATTCAATTGCTATATAATTGGAAAATTTTAACTTCTGAATTATCATATCTGTAATATTTCAACCATATCCCTTATTTTGTTTTATACTGGAAAGAATGCAAACTATATTACTAAAATACTGAGCTTTTTCTTATGCATAGTAAAAAACCTCTTCACTCAAAATTCCTTACATAAGAACTATAAGGCTTAAGTTTACATTCAAGTTTTTAAGAAACATGCTTCCTTTCTTTGTAATATTGTTGATATTCCTAAAATAGTTCTCAAACTTTTCCCCTGAGGGAAACACTCCAAAAAGTAAAGGCGGAGGTCTAGGTGGGCCGCTTCTCTCAGGTTTTCATCTCTCAGGTAATTGTGGAGGTGCTGATGTTTATCAGTAGCTGGCGCTCCTAAAATGTCATCTGTGACTGCACGTGAAGTTATACGTGCCTCGGCTGCCAATAAGAAGAGTGACTGAGGCCTCACCATTACCTGTTAGGTTTCAGGAAGAGAAAAAGGGGTCTGGGTTGAGTGCAGGTCAAAGCAAAGAAAAAAAAGGGGGACTTTGCTGGGTGCTTCTGAACTAGCATCACGGTGCACGTCCTTGACAGGATTTCTGTTGCTACCAGAATTCTGTAATTGACTGTGACGTTCAGCTGGTTAAGGGCCCACATAAGCTGTCCAAATGTGCTGTGTGTAAGCGAGGTGTCTGTAATCACACTGGGGAGGTTTCTACGACAGAATATTTCAAGGGCCTTAGGGAAATGATGGTCAGAACCATTTTTTCTGAGTACTTTGAAGCACATGCAGTATCCATCACCGTCTAAAATGATCCTTTTTGTTGTTGTTTTGATGTTGCTTATGTGTCTTTTCCTCTCAACTAGAATATAAATTCCAAGAAAGAAGACTTTTATCTACTGCTGGATTGCCAGTGCCTAATACGGGGCCTAGTCCGAGAAATATTTATTGACTGACTCCAAGTAGGGCTAATATTTTGACTGAATACCAGAGTGAGATAGACGCTACCAATGACACAGCTCTAAGCGCAGGTTTACCCTAAAAGCCATGCAGTTATGCCCTGTTAAAAAAAAATTCACAATAACGCTGGCCATGGACTCAAAAGTTTCTAGAAAGATTACTTTTCATGAAATGTGTTTGCGAAAGGCAAGTTTAGAGAGTGGAGATTTTTGTATTAGGTGAAAGGTGAGAGGATTTGGCAGGAAGCTCTTTTTGAACTGAACAGACACCCCGCATTCGGCTGTACAGGGCAGAGAGGAAGAGCATAAGGGGGAGGAAGAGGGCACAGGAAGGGAGGCTGACCCCGAGTGGGGCCTCACTGAGGGAAACAGTGAAGAGCAATTTCTAGAAGCACCGTGATAGATGAGGTTGACCATCTAGGTAAGGAATTTAATTTTGATTCTGTAGGCAGTGCCACGTCAAAGGAGAGCGCTGGATATGTGAGGTCATTCCAGCAGGGGATTACTTTGTAGGCAATATTTGGAACTGATCTTAAAAGTGAAGGAGGGAAGTGTGGCGATCATCGTGGAGAGTATGTTTTTTTTATATGGGAGGACAACGTTAACCTGCATTGCGAAGCGAGGTTATTATTTCAATCCTAGTGTACTTACTACCAGTAGCTGAAAAAATTGCTTCCACAACAAATGTGAAATGGCTGTGTTGGGGAAATCACAAGTATTAAATCCAGGAAACAGAAATTGGCTATCTTTCATTTTTTGTAATGAAAAATATAACTGTTTCTTGACTTTTTTTCCAATCTTAATAAATCTTTACTCTTTGATATTTTTTTCCACACCTAGATTCCTCTGCAAGTTTTCGGTTCATGCATAACTCCAAAAGTATTTGAATTAAGTTTCCCCGGGGGATGATTTGAGAAAAGCAACCAAATATAACTGTTTTTTTTGGCAGTGTACTATTGTGCCCTCTGATAATTTTGTATTAGCCGCTCTTTAGACTGAATTTCTTTTTAGCCCAGTGACTGAGCATAATATCTAATCCAAGAAAGAAAATCTTACAGCACCAGGGTGTTTGCATTATAAATACAATTATTTACAGTGAGCCCAGAGGGACAATGGACTCTTGATTATTTAGCGTTTTCCAGTATTCATCAGTGGACTAAGAGCTAGCATTTAATGAGTGCCTATAGATGAGGACTTTGTGTGCTTTATTTCGAGTCCTCACAGCCGCTGTTTAAGGCAGTACCCCGTGTCTCTCCTTTCCCCTCGCATAGGATTTGGATAAACAGGGTCATGTCAATGTCTCTTAAATTATTGTGACATTAGAATATAAGAATCTGGTACACTATTCAGATTGCAAACTCTATGGTGTAAATGTAAAATATTAATAACCATTGTCATTGACTTAGTTATGTGTCCCATGCATTGACATAAATTATCTATGAATCCTCCCTCCCAACCTGTGAGATGAAGACAAGTGGTTTCATCCAGCCGGGTCCTGAAACCTCTCTAACTTGATATTCACATTCTCAGGCCTGGGATTGATCATCTTCCATCATAGCTGTTGTTCCACTTGATTTGTTTTGTAAAGGTTCTTTCTGTCGGGAATCTTATAATGGCAGCTGAGTCATCAGCTAGTCTGAGCCCTTCATGTAATGGATGAAGAAACAGCGGTCTGGAGAGGTTAAATGACCAGCTAAATGTCAGCGGGGGCCCGCTCTCAGATTGAAACGCAGGTTTCCTCACTTGCTGTCCTGGTTTCTTCTGCCTCTGTATTGTTTTACTGATGCCTTTAAATTTGGTTGGGGATAATTCAGTGCTTAGGATGATCAATTTCTTTCTTGAAATAATGAATCAGTGCAAAACTTACTAGCTACCGGCATCATCTGAAGACTGTTAAATAGGGTCCGCGTGCCCTAATTCTGCATTCCAATCACAGAGACACAGATTCAGGAAGCAACCTGAGGCCAGGCAGTCAGTCCTGGCGCGGGGTATCCGCAGCAGCCTCTGAGGGTTAGAAAGTGCAGGAAAATCATCTACGTTAGAAAATACGTATCATATTTTCACTGAATTTTGAAGCTATGCTAAGGGATTAGTTCTATAGAGTTTCAAATTCCTGGACTGCTCCCCACTGAAGCTATAACGCTTGCTTCTGAATTAAGCAACCCCTGAATGATGTTGATTGACTTTAAAAAAGACAATAATAAATGCATGGTGTATTATTACTATGAACAACTATATTGTGGTAAGAGTATATGCTTCAGAAACATATAGAAAACACTTTACCTGGTATTGACATTGGATAACAGAAGGCATTAAACGAAAGGAATATTAACACAGTATAAACTCCAAATGATAATTATTTAAGAATTCAAAGTACCACCACCAACATTTAATATTTAAAGATGAGCATTTGTAAAATGATATTTTAAAGCACAGAAAGCATTAATTGACTTGATGGTGTTTCTCTTTGTTTTGTGACAAATAATGAAGTTGTAAACATTTTCTTTCATTTGGTGCTGACATTGCGTGGATTATATCCAAACACCTTCAGGTTGGTTGTTAGGGTACCTCTTTCCTGACATTATGTCATTTCCTTTTCTTAGTGATGAAAATATTTGGTCTGCTTGCACGGATGTTCATTTTGCTTTGAAATAAAATTGTTTTTCTTATTCAGATTTTTAGGTCAGTTTCTGATTTAATGTTGGATTATCCTGCAAAAATATTTATACCCTCTTCTCTTTGTATTTCTTCTGTTAACATATTTTTGAAGAACTTTAACTTATAAGGAAAACTGAAATGCTGGAAAATGCCAGTAAACATTGTTTGAGTGGTAGTCAAATAAGGTAGCCTGGATCGCCCAGGAAGGTTACTGGCTTCATGTTAAGTTGTGTGTTGAAATTGTCAATTTAAGGACTATGTTACCACTAAAACTTCTCTCTCATAACAACATTCATAAGATTTATATAAAATATACTATGTGTATAAACTGACTAATATATTTATTTTATTTGCAGGAATGATTCAGCATAGCAGCGGGCAGGGCCAGGAACACACACTTACAACAGCACATTTCCCAGCAAGACTGATTACATGGTGACCCTTCTCCTTTGCAGTCCCTTGAGCCAGTAATTCTGTATGTTGAAAAGTTTTAATCCTCATGGGAAAATTCTGGTACATTTTTCCTTTTTTAACTCTCAAGTGATTTTTCTCAGAATTCAGTATTTTGAAAGACATCATATTCTCCAAGAAATGCTAGGAAAGAGTTCCCCTTGGGAATACCAGCCTAGGGGATGGTGAAAGAACAACTATTCAGAGCTCCCAAATGATGTTGAGTATCAACGTGGCTCTGCAACCTTTGTGGCTGGGTAGTGACCTAAGAGGGAAAGAAACTCGAGTCTTGTTTAAGCCATTTTATTTTGGGGTTTCTTTGTTATAGCAGCCTAGCCTTCCCCTTAACTAATTCAGAAATACTCTGAATGGTTTATACCCAGGACTATATGGAAATCTCCCTCATAGATTTTTCAGAAACTTGTTAGTCTTACTATAACTTAGAATTGAAATACATCTTAGAGATGATCTCCGTCAACCCCCTCATTATACAGATGAGTCATTGAGTCCAAGAGATAGTAAATGACTTACCCAAGGGAAGTTGAAATATTTTCAGATTAATAAAACATAGTTAATGTGGAAAGCAATTCTATCTCTGTAAGTTAATTCATAGGAATATGCAAAGTCTTCAAGTGTGAAGGATACAACTATAATTTCTTTTACAGAGTAGATGTTCTTTCTCCTATTATCTTGTTATAAGTCTTTATTACTCAATCCTGGCTCAGTGTCTAGAGCTTCCCATGTAGAATGGGATGAGGGGGTCAAAGTGAGCTGAACTATATGGTAACCATTTTACATACGTCGTTTCATTTAATTATCACAAAGGCCTTGGGAAGTGTCATTAGAGCTATTTTACAGATGAGAAACTGAAAGTACAGTTGTTAAGAAATCATCTTCAGGTTGTCTGGCAGAGCTGTGATTTTTGGATATGTAGATGAATATATGTAGTTGGCAAACACTGAGAAAAAATATAATTTTTAATAATTACCAAGTAATTTTCCGTAACACCCTCTTGTTATCATATTGTTTGATACCAGTACACACAGCAATCCCCTTACTGCAAAGGTACTGAACAGTATCACACACTAGAAAATGAGGTGGATGGCTTGATATTTTAAATACTTTATTTTCTTTCATCTTTGTATCTTGTGAATTTTTAAAGTGTTTTGTGCAACCAAAGTTCAACGTAGTTTAGGCAAAAATGGAAAATAGAACTATGACAAACTATAAGTGAATTTTAAATGAATATGAGACTGCTATAAAGCGATATTGATGCTTTGAATCCTAAGTTCTGTATTAAGGTCATAGTAATGGCTTAGTGTTTTATGAGCCTGTGTGCTGTTAGCGACATTGTGTCTTTAATCTTAACTTTGCCATAAGCAAAAATAAATCTAAATGTTGTAAACTGTATGGTAACATAACTGCCTTGTTCATTTGGGATCATTTTTTCCCTAAATGTCACTAACATCTTGCTGTGGCCAAAAAAAAAAAGAAAAAAAAAGAAAGAAAAAAAGGAAGGAAGAAAAGAAAAGGAAAAGAAATACCCATTCCACATTGATGATGTGGTGAATATTTCTTCTATTGAAGAATGACTTATTGGCAGAAGGTTTTCTATTTTTGTTTTTGCATAAAATTATTTTGCAGTTATGGTGCATAAATTAGTCAAGTTAAATGTGTAAGACCAGTTCTGCATATTTAGGCATTTAATTGTTCATTAATATTTGTATGTACATTTCAGTATTTTTCAAGAGGAAGTTTAGAATCAAGCAGGTACAAGGGAAAGAGCAGGAAAAGGCCCGGTATTCTTGGGAGAAAGTCAAGTTGAAGGAGCAGGCGGAGCATCTTGGGGTCATCGTTTACTGGGAGATGCTGAGGGCTCGTTCCTCTGAAGCTCTGCAAGAAAAGGTTTTAAACAGTTGTGGCGCAGAAAACTCTCCAAGGGGAGAACAATGTAGCCCTCCTCAGCGGATAAAGAAAAGCAAACATTAAGGAGCAGAATGTATGAATGGGATGGGTTCTTGATTTATAGTGGGGATTTGGTATTTTCATTTGGTTCTCGATCTAAACTATGTCATTTATAGCTAGAAGTGTGTTTGTCAGTTTCTCAACAAGAAACTATATCTTTGTAGGAAAAACTCAACTACATGAATTCTAAATTTTACCCCTAGTTCTTCTCTGTGCATTCCTGAAGAAGCCCCAGGCATTGGGTCTAAGCTTTTGTGAGCAGGCATTGTAATTCAGAGTGATAACTACTCAACGAGCAGGCTTAGGTGGAATTCTTCCTCCAGTTACGTAGGAGACCTTAGACTTTCGGTATTGTGAAAAGCCCTACTTGAAAAGGGAAGACCTTTCTAATATTGCTATCTTAATTGTCAAATTCTATTTGGCTTTAATCTTTTCCTCATGAGGAAAGATTTATTTCATTGGATTTTAATTAGAATACGAATTTTTAAGGTTTTCAGTTCTTTTTTTATATTGCATGAGGTAACAGTATTCTTCCTTTATATTTTAGAATAAGGAAAATAAGATTAATATTCAATGCTAAAGTAGTAAATTCCACAAAAAATATGAAAATGATTAGTTGCCTATGATAGTAAACCAAGAGGTTTAATGATTTGATTGAAGATTTTAGGAACAACTTACCTTCCATAGAATAATGTGGAAAATGTCAGAGAGGCAAGCCTGGGGGAAAATGATTATAACTCAGTATAGATAATCATCTATTCAGCACTCTTTCTGAGAGTAGGTACTTGAACAATTTCAGGTTGGGAGAGGAGGTTCAGCAAAGCTCATAGAAAAGGGGGGAGCTCCCAAGAAACAAAAATTGGCAGTGTCTGTTCAGCAATATCTAAAGGGCAGGGACAGAGGGACAGAGAACGGAAGGGTACACGTACAAGAGAGGTGCTCTGCCGTGGGATTGTGATCATTTCTGGGTCTTACAGTGGCCATGGGTCTTCTGAGATAAGCCATCTTCTTTTTTCTGTCTGTCAATCAGGGCTCCAGTATAGAAGAGATAGCGCACCCAAATCAGTATGCCTCAAGGAGGCTGTATTTTTCTGAGAGTCCATTAAAAGATAGGATGTCAGGGACTCACAAGAGATGGTGCAAATGCCCAGAGTTAGCAGTGAAATTTTCACCACTTACAGGCTTGAAGCATAGAAAGGAAGAGGAGGTGTTATAAGAACCTGGAAGAAGAGAGTTACATGGATCCCATGGGCTTCAGAGGTGGAGTGACCTTCTGGTGAAGGGTCCCAGCCCATCAGAGGCAACCTCAGGAGAGGGAGCGAGGAAATAAATGCCCTAATCGCCTTCTCCTCCCCCCCTGATTCCTTGCTAGGGCTCTCCAACCGGAAGGATGGGGGCCCAGGACCTATTGATACAATCGTAGAGTTTACATGAGGAGGGTGAGAGGCAGGTAGAAGACATTTAGCAGAATCTCAGTATTGTGATTCTATGCACCCACGTAAAATTTTGCCAACCGGTTATTTCCCAAGTTTTGCTGGTACCAGGAACAGAATGTTATCGACATGAACATTTTGGTGAATGGAAAGAAAGTGTCCTCTGAATACTTGTAAATAGGTGGTCTAATTTACTTCCGAGTTTGAGAAGCGTGACACATCATCTGAATGAATCCTGTCAGGTCTATAGATCTGATAAAGCTGAGGTCAGACCACAGGACATTTAATTAGGCTTCTGATCTCTCTGAGGAGACTAGCTATTGGGTTTCTTTTTCCTGGGGATACTAAAATCTTAACATGGATCCCTTCTCAAATATAATAATAGGATCAACTTGGGAGACCTTGCCTCATATTTCTCCTCAAAACATTTCACACTGAGCCTAGTTCTGTTCTGGAATTCTTAGTGTTCTTCAATCTAAGTAGTTAATAAAGCGAGTGCAAAAACAGATAATAAATGATGTATCTTTGAAGTATAGTTTCCTGAATCCATAAAACATGAAATTACTTCATAGATTTTCCAGTGTGTCTCCAAAAATTCAGAATAGGAATTGACTTTTATTACTGTACTCGAAATGAGAAATTGAATAAAGAGCCCATTTCTTCATAAAAATGCTTTCATAACCTCGTTCTGTTTTAATGACATCACTGTGTATGAGAAAGTTCAGAACACCTTCAGTGTCCTACCACCGAAGTATTCATGTCAAAGTATCACTCTCAATACTGAATTCGATTTGAGCTGCAGATTTTCTCGGGAACAAAGTCGTTTTCCCACTTTTTAGAAGTTTATTTGGTTGTGGGTGGATTTTTAAAAGAATTTGCTACTCTGACTTTATCTGTACAAGTAGAATAAAACTTTCCAAAATTTGAATCTTGATTTTGAGCCATATAAATGTACTAAAAGACAGGCAAATGCAGAAAGGGAGTCCATAATTCACTTGACGTTTATGGAATGTTTGCCATGTGTGTGACGCCGTACTCGGGACTGGGAACGCATAGCTGGGAAACAGTCTGTGCCCTGCTAGAGCTTAGAGTCTAGAGAAGAGAAAGACAGATGCAGAGGCAATTTCCAGGCAGGGCATCAGAGGTCTGAGGGATGCTGGCAGAGGGAGAACCCCCTCCTCTCCTTCTGGAACCCCAAGGATGTGGGGGCTGGATTTTTTTTGCTATAGTTCCGGAGTTTCCGGGGGCTGTGCTCAGTTTTTTCCATCTGTTTTGTCTCTTGTTCAGAATGGGTAAGTGCTACTGTTCCATTCTCAAATTCATGGATTCTTTTCTTTGCCATCTTCATTCTGCTGTTGAGCCCATCCACTGAGTTTTAAAATTTTGGTTGCTTATTTTTCATATCTGAAATTCCTGTTGGGTTCTTCTTCATATATCCTATTTCTTTGCTGGAAATTCTTCTTTCTTGGCTGAGCATTTCTATTTTTTCGTTTGTTTTGAGCATGTTTGTAACAGCTCCTGCACTTTTTTATGACGGTCACTTTAAGATCCGTGTGAAAGAATTCCAGCATCTGTGCCATTCAAGTGTTGGCATCTATTGATGGCCTTTTCTTCTTCCAAGTTGAGCTTTTCCTGGTTTGTGATATGATGAGTGATTTTTGACTGTATCCTGGACATTTTGGGTATTATATTATGAGACTCTAGATCTTTTTTTTTAGTTTTGTATTTTAGAAGGCCTCTTCTGACATCATGCTGGTAAGGGAAGGCATCACTGCTTCATTTCTGCCAGGCAAGGAGGCAATGCAGGTCCCCCACTCGGCTTTCCTTGACTCTGTGTGAGTGGGGAGTTAGAGGGTCCCCACTGCTGTCATACAGGTGTGGGGATTCAGGTTCCACCCAGGCCAACACTGGCATCACCACAGCTGGGGGGAAGTGGGGTGCCTCACCATCTCTCTCCACTCGGCCTCCATTGATGCCGTGAGGTCGGGCCTTGGTCCTGTTGAAGAGTCACCTCCATACTGTCAGGTGGTGACAGAAGCCCAGGTTCCCCCTGCAGCCCTTATGACACTACATGGGAAAGGGACCTTGTGACTGCCCAGTGGGGATGAGAATGAAGATGTAAGTGCAGCCCTCTACCCAGCCCGCCTGGACACCCCTGAGAACGTCAGTGCAGCCTGGCTGGTGGGAGGTGAGGCTGCCTGCTCAGTCCTGCCGAGGGGGCTGGGGGTGTGGGTTGCTGCTTTTCCCATGCTTTTTGGCTGGAGTGGGGCTGCCGTCTAAACTCCCACGCTAGACTTCCCTTTCCTGGTCTTTTGGCCAAGGGCCGTGTTTTGGGGGGTCTGTTTTTGTCTGCACCTTTGGTGGTCCTGAGTTGCTGGCCTTGCCGGCTGCAAGTCTGGGATATGCGAGTCAAGAAGAGAACTCAGGGAACTGGCCGCAGTGTCTTTCCTTGCGTCCCAAGGTCCCTAGCTAATATGCCTTCTCCTTTCTTCCTTTCAGAGTCATTTTATTTTTGTTTCATGTACAAAAACCAGGGTTTAACTGTGCCACGGTGGGAAGAATAAAGAGAAGTGTCTGATGACATTGTTTAAACCACCAGACTCAGCCATGCCCGGGGAGAGTTTGGACTTTTCAGGTACAAAAGCCAGTAAATTCCCCTTTTGTTTGTTTAAACCACCTTGAATGGGTTTCTTTGTCGGTAGCCACCAAGGTTCCTTGGAGCAAAGAGAAGGCGCGTCACTAGAACCCTCTTGCCCTTGAACACAGGTCCGTTTGACGTCAGCCCTTGGGCTGAGCTCTACCTTGGCTTTTCACATGGATATATATATATATATTTTTTACACTATTGCTTTCAACACTGAAGGTTCTGAGAATGTAGTTACTTGCTGCATGTTGGGCCTCCTTCAACCCCTTTCATCCCGTTGTACCACAAGCCACGTCCATCACGGTGGTGGGAAGTAAAGGGCAGCTTGGAGCTACGGTCTGTGCTTGCCGCCGCCCCTGATGATGTGAGCAACCTGGACAAAGCATTTGTTCTCTTTGTGCCTCAGTTTCCACTCCATAAATCGAAGGGTGGACTCTAGATGGTTTGTGAAATCTGCACCAGCAAAATTTCCATGACTGCTAATGAGAATAGAGGAAAATGAGTCCAAGCATTTCACACGTGGTTTCTCTGTGACTCCGTGTAAAATACCAGAAAATTAGAGTTGACATTATTTATTGTGACTTACCTTCCCTTGCAATGCAAGAAAAGGTTATTACTGTGCTAATACAATGGAAGGTGACATTTCCCAATAGCATAGCAGTATGGCTGGGTAAAGAAAATAAGTAAACAGGAGGTATCTTGGCCACCTAAGGTCTTGATTGTGCAGCGATGGCATGTGAAGGTTAAGAGCTGTCAAATGCATTGCACTTTGAGTCAAAGTTTAAGAAATTATGCCAGAGACAATGTTCATTTAAATAATTTAATGCAGGGAGGAAAATGATCAAGACAGAGTGCCAGATAGATACTTCCTATGCTATAATTATTCATAGAAATAATAGCCTCAAAATTAGAGTTGCAGATTTTCTTTACTTCTGTGTGATTTAAAAAAAAAACTATTTTTTTGGAGGAGTTTTAGATGTACAGCAAAATTAAGGGAAAGGTACAGAGATTTCCCATATACCCCTTACCTCCACACATGCACAGGCTCTCCTACTGTCAGTAGCTCCCATCAGACTTGCAACTGATGAATCTACATTGAAACATCATAGTTGGCATCATCAAAGTCCATAGTTTACATCAGGATTCACTTTTGGTATTGTGTATTCTATGGGTTTGGACAAATGACATGTACCCATTATTATGGTATCATACAGAGCATTTTCATAGCCCTAAAAATCCTCCGTGTTCCTCTTATTAATCCTTTTCTCTCTCTCTCCATCCCTCAGGACCCCAGGCAACAAGAGATCTTTTGATCATCATAATTTTGCCTTTTCCAGAATGTCATGCAGTTTGAATGATAAGAGTACATGGCCTTTTCAGACAAGCCTCTTTTGCTTAGTGATATACATTCAAGTTTCAAGCATGTCTTTTAACGGCTTATTTATTTTTAACACCAAATAATATTCCATTGTCTGGATGTATCATCATTTGCTTATCCTTTAACCTACTGAAGGACATTTTGAGTTGCTCCCAAGTTTTGGCAATTTTGAGTAAGATGCAATAAACATCTATGGGTAGGTTTCTGTGTGGTTGTAAGTTTTCAACTCATTTGGTTGAATACCAAGGAGTGAGATTGCTGGGTCGTTCGGTGAGAGTACGTTCGGTTTTGTAAGAGAGTGCCAAACTGTCTTCCAAACGGGCTGCACCGTTTTGCATTCCCACCAGCAACGCATGAGACTTCCTCCTGCCCTGCATCCTTCTCAGCATAGATGATGCCAGTGTTTTGGATTTTAGCCATTCTGATAGGTGTGTAGTGCTATCTCATTGTAACTTGCATTTTCCTTTTGACATATGAGGTGAAGATGTTTTCATATGCTCACTTGCCACATATACAACTTCTTTGGTGAGATGTCTGTTATGGTCTTCGGCCCAATTTTTAACTGGATTATTTTCTTACTGCTGAGTTTTAAGAGGCTCTTTCTTTCTTTCTTTGTGTATTTTAGGTAAGAGCCCTTTATCAGATGTGTCATTTATAAATATTTTCTCACAGTCTGTTCCTTTTCTTTTCATTCTCTTGATAGGATATTCCTTTGACTGCCTCCCTGGCATCAATGTACATCTCAGCTTGCTTAAGTGGTCCTCTTCTGTGTATTGAATATGGACTCAGTGGTGGCAGGAAGTGCTGGAGAGAGGATTCAGGAGAACAGACTTCTGTTCCTTCTGTGTAATTCCTCAGGACAAAGCCCCGTATGTGTGAGGGAGAGAGGAGTTTGCTGGCCCAGGCGCCATCCCCGTGTGCTGGCTAGACCAGTGCATGATTCTGCAAGCCAGTATTGAGTCTCAAGTCAAGGCGTGAATTTGAGAATCTAGAAAAGAATGAGTTTTATTATGTTTCTCTTTCTCTTATTTTGAAGACAGACAGAAGGGAAGTTATGAAATCCCTGGAATTTAAGGTGTACAAAGTCGGCTTACTTTGAATTTGTGGTGAGTTAGGATAGTTACTGTTGCAGTTAAACCAGCCTGTCCTTCTTTATACATTAAGTATTTTTAAAGGAAGGAATTTACTTTTGAGTTAAGGGAAAATACAGTAGGAGCATTTCCTCACCGGCATAAGCCAGAGGCGATGTGTCACCCCCCCCACCGGGGCAGCTTTGGGTCATTTTTCCAGGTGCTGTTCCTTGGGGTCGCCCAATATGGTTGGCAAGATGCTTATTTCAGCTGCAGACATCCTTACACTAAACACTCACCTCTTCCTTTCCTGCCTTGTTAATAGGCTGTCATTCAAGACCGAATGGTACAGACTGGATTAAAAAAAAAAATTGCAGTTAAATAAAGCTGCTTATTCAAAAGAATTAAAAACAACAATTTAATCATTTTACATTTTGGCTTTTAAAAATAAGATTGGCTTTTACGGCAATTACTGGGTTGAGCAGACACGTCAATGTGATGGCTAATGCCAGTGACAATTTATGTTTTAAGTTATTTTCTTCCTTGTAATTATGGATTTGAGCGACAAGGTTGCTAGCATCACAATTACTAAGATGTTTTAGAAGGAAAGGCAGAGCAGAAGACGTGCTCCAAAGTATTCTCACTCTGAAAGAGCCCCAAGTGTATTAGGTGCCTTTTAGTCTTATTAGAATAACTGCATAATGTGATTTATATTTTCTTATACCTTCTCACCAATAAGAAGAGAGAGTAGTGTGTGAATAGGAAGCTGTTATGCTGAGAGGAATCCCAGATGAATCACAGCGTCTGTTTCTTACCTCGTGATAGGATTCTTCGTTCATTGGGCATCTCTGATGGGGTCACTAACCTTGCCTTCCCGCTGTCTTTACTCCATCTGCAGTGACATGCATGGCTTACAGCATCCTGTCAAATGCCATTAAAAGTGTTTTCCTTTTTTGCACAAGAAGCTGAAGCAAGAACGGAGCTGATGGGGCTAATAGAGGTTTGGGATTAGTGATTGCTTAAGAAAGTCATGGGCTAGTCCAGCTGAAGTCAGTAGTGTATGTTGAAGTCAATGTTCTGAGACCTCAGCAGGGCCATCCAAGCCATCTTTGATTTCAGCATTATGTGAGAGGATTCGAATTTTCTTTTTCAATTTAAATTAATAATGAAACAACCTAGGTTGTCAAAGATGCTATGGCATCTTTCCTAACAGAGATGTTTTTCGTCACTTGAAATAATGGTCCCCCAGAATATCTATATGCAGAAAGCCATGAAAGAGGGATGTATCGTGTAGACTGCATAGAAACTGGGAGTTAGAGGGGCACAGAGGCTATTCAAGGGGGGACAGAAATTGACTTTGAACAGGACAGTAAGACAAATTTGTAGGAGACATAATAGAAGGCAACTGACTGTACACGAGGTTACGGTCCTTCCCCCTGAACGCTGTGAACAGGACCTTGTCAGCCCCTTCGTGGATCCTTTGTCTCAGGAGGAGGGGAGACACTGCTGTCAGCAGTGTGGTGGGGCTGGTAGTTTCCTAGAGGCAGAAGGGAACTAATCCAAGAACAACCAGAAGTGTTTGGGGCAGAGACGAGGCAAAAGACGGTGCGACTGGAAAAGGCAGAGAGTTGATTTTGAGACCAAGGGCAGTTGTGCCCTGTAAGCCTTCCCTGAAAGAAAGAATGAAAATATGCACATTTGCAGGTGATTTAAATGAATTTTCAGGCTGAATTATTTATTTCTGGACCTATCTAGGAAGTTATTTCAATAACTTCATCCCAAGCATGGCAAGTAAAAAGACTATCATTTGATTTTCTATTTGGGACAAAATTAAATGTGTACAGGGGATGAGGTACAGAGAAAGTAATGAAAGTAAAAATGCATATTGGTTTGTTTGACTAAAATGGGCTCTTTAAACAACATGGATTATAATGTATCCAGATTTTATTTTGCCTCAAGTGGTAGATAGTGAAGTTGTAATGGACACAGTCGGGCTCAAGTTGTGAGATCTTCCCCTCCTTAAACATAAAATAAGTCTCAGCAATTACATTCATGTTTCCATTTTTTTTCCGAGGCAAGATGGAAAGAAAACACTGAATACATCAGACATTCCAAAATCTAAATGTTTTGCTGTTGTTATCAATCACTGGCTCATGCTGTGTTCTTTTCTCCATCTGTTGTAATATTCTATAGGATGAAGTTTTACTATTCAAAATTGTGTTATTTGACCAAAATATCTGATCTTATATTTATATTAACCCCTAGAGAGTTTGATGTAGATGGTAGATATACTAAAATAAAAGGCTTTAATAGGTTTTATTAGGTTCTACCTGTGCACACTTTCCGGAGATCACGTATGTCTGTCCACCCCGAAACATCCACTAACCCAATACCTTGAAATTTGTAGTTATTAACAGAGGCAACATACAGGGAGGTAGTGTTAGCTTATTAGAAGGTGGAATGCATTTCTAAGTGTTTATTTCTTTAAGAAAATGTCTAAAATAGGAATGCAAATGCACATGTTTCAGGAATAATGAGATAATGTAGCTATAATAATTTTAATATTTTACAGTAATCAAATGCAATAATGATTTCACTTTTCCTTTTATCCGTTCGGAAACCGACAATGGTACAAGCATGTGATAAGCAGCAGCTGCCCTGATGTTAGCAGCAGACAGACGTCAGTCAGGACCAACCTCGGATTGAACGAGGACACAGGCTACTCAGTTCTGTAATTGGTGCCACAGGGGATGTAGGTTCAGGGCTGCCAGAGCTCCCAGTTTTTCAAGAGGGCCCATACATTTGGATTAAAAAATGTAAAATGGATATATAAAAATGGATTGAATATAATCCATTTAAAATATAAAAATGGATTCAATCAGTGCTCAGGAGGACAAACAAAACTTCTCTTTTGGCCTGACCTGGCCCGTGTCTGCCAGTTTGTGACCTCTGACCTATGTGCTAGTTCTTCCCAGAACCACCGCTCCTGTCCTCATATAGAACTCTGCTGGTTGGGCACTTTTGCCTGCATAGCCCTTAAATTAACATGCTCGTGAGCTCCCGTGCTCTTGGCCGAGCCTGCTGCACTCCCCAGACTGCCCCCATTTGTTTGGGCAAGGACATGACCGTGACCCGTGTGGGCACTGCCATCCTGCTCACCTCTCCTCCAGTCAGTCACTGTGTCCTCCCAGGTCATCCTAAGTGTTTCTTGATTCTGCCCTCTGTGCAACCCCAGTTTCTGCTTATCATCTGCCTCCGAGATTGCTGTGATTGCCTCCTAATGGTCTCCCGTGTGGTCAGAGTGCCAGACTGGTCTAGTGAAAATGCAAAAATATGACCTTTCCCCTCTCTTGCTTAATGTGTTCCAGTGGCTGTGCTTCATCCACAGGATGAAGTGGACTTTGACATCCTTGTGATAGCGAAACCCACGCCCCCCTGCTCCTGTTCGCTTGTCCAGACCCCTGTCTCCCCATTCCCTATCTTGCGTTCTATTGAAATGAAAATCTTATTTTTCTTCACTCTCCACTGGGCCTTTGCTTCTGCTGTTCCCTGTTTCTAGAATCCCCTGTTCCTCCTCTTTGTGGGACTCGCTCTCCCCTGTTCTTCAGAACTCTGCTTAGACCTCGTGTCCTGTCAGCAGCCTTCCCCCAGACCCCATGCATACTTGTATTACATCAGATATCAAATTATATTAAAATGACCCGTTTATCCTCTAGGTGGGAATGTCCCAGACAGCACATTATTATCTTGCATTTCTTAGTTCCTAGCAGTGTTCCTGGCCAAAGGAACACAAGCACATGATGTTTGTTGAGCTGAAATGAGCGAGTGGCCCCAGGATCCTGGGAGGGAGTGACAGCCGAGTGGATCAGCACGGACAGCCGGACGCTGGTGAAATGCAGCTGGTGAGACAGCGTGGGTCGTATGCTGGCCACGCACACGCTCACATATTCACGGATGGCGAATGTATAAGGACCAGACAATTGGTTGGGTGGTCGAGAAAATGTTAAGCTTTGGCTAAAACAAGGTCCCTCCCTAGCTGACTTGATGCCTTCCCCCCGAGACTTCAGGGAAAGTATGTGCAGGACGCGAATGCTACCTGGTTAAGTATTTCCCTGGGAGCTGCTGCCTTTTCTCCTAGGTACTAATAATGTTACACAAGAGGTTTTAGATTTAATACAATTATAAATGATGGAGCATATTACCTCCAAATAAAGCTGTTATCTGAATAATCCTCATTTAATTAAATCTGATTTTGCTCTTTTGAGAGTAAAAATGAGATTTAGATTTCTCTCACAAGTCCTCATGGAGTTTTTTTTCTATTATATAGCTCTGCTTTGTAGGGTGATATTTTTAATATGCTAAGGACCTGAGCTCTTATTTCCTTGTGATATTGGTGTTTGCATTTAGTACTTTTTTGTACTCAGCATTTATTGACTCATTAGTATTTGCTATGTGCTGAGGCAGGTATATGAATTAGCTCATCATGCCAACATTAATGCAGAGAAATAAGTACTATCATTATTTCCACTCAACTCATGAAGGCACTGAAGCTCAGGGAGATTATGCTGTTTGCCCAGTTTACATAGTTAGGCAGGGGCAGATCTAGGGCCAATCCCCATGTACCTAAATCTAGAGCCTGAAGTCTTAATCTTCTGTTGTACTGTGTACTGGGACTGCATTCTGATAGTTACTATGTAAGTACAGGAGATGATTCTAATGTCTTGACATGAAATTACATAGGCAATTAGAATGAACAGATCTAACTAAAAAACAAGGGTGCCATACTGTTCTGGCTGTCCAATTCAGTTTGTACTTTGAGTTTAGCATGTATAGAGGTCATTTTTCTCTGAAAATTAAGTGTCTTTGGAAGATAATGGGCAAAGAACCTTGGCTCTTGTATGAGATGCTTTCAAATGCAAATAAGAAATTTGTTTTAATAAAATGACTTACAGAAGAAAGATGTTGATCATCTCCCGTAAGTGGAAGCCTTGAAATGCAGTGATTCCAGTATTGGACAACTGAACAGCTCAACAACATCATCGAGAATCCACATTTTCCCATCTTTCAGCTCTGTTATCCTCAGTGTTTTGGCACTTGTCCTCAAAGAAGCCTGTCTGTTTCGAGATGGCTGCAGGAGCTCCAACAATCACCGCAAACTCCAAAGGCAGGAAGAAGAACAGTTTTCTCTGATAAATCTTGAATTTAAAGTATGAAAAAAAGATTCCAGAAGTCCCACAGCATATCCTTGTCATGCTGCTCTTGCTAGAATTTTAATGGACCTAAAATTGACCATTTTTAAGTCCATCACTTAGCAAGGAAAAAGGAATTATCATGACCAGTCTATATTAATCAGGCTTTGCCATCCTTACGACAATCACCCAGGGCTGGAAAGGAGTCTAGGTTCTGTTAAGGCACATGACCACCAGCAAATGAAAAAAATCAGGGGTCCTCACAAAGAAGAACTCGGTGTGCGTCCCTGTGTGTACTGGGGATTGGTGCGCATATGACTCTTGGGTGACAAGTAATGCCTGAAACAATTTTCTTCCAGTGCGAAGCATCAAGTGGAGACTTCCTTCAAAGTGAAGGTTGTTTTCTTTGCTGAAGTCTAATCCCCAGGCTGGGGCAACCACATTAATAGGGCTGTAGGTTCTGAACAGCTGTGGGAATTCTGGTTACAGTGGGAGCCAGAACGATGATCAAAGGTTCGACCATCAGCCGTTGACGGTGCCTGGCACCCTGTAAGCAAAGCCCTTTGTTTTCACTTTCATTCCTGGCAAGAGGCTTGTCTTTGGAGGCTCTGTGCGTGTCTTCTACTTGAACGTTGTGCAGAAAAACGATGAGTTGGGGACTCTTTGTCATCTACCTCTTCATTCATGAAATCAGTGAATAGGGAGTTGGTAGGAGTTCTACCTAGTTTGACTTACTTTTTTGTAAGCTTTTGCATCTCTGCAAGTCTTATTTCCTGTTATTGCCAACGCTGAGAGGTTGGTGGGATAGATTGGAAACCTCAAGAAAAATCTCCCAGGCAGGTGGATGTGGATTTAGTAAGACATTTTTCATCCCACGGATGCTTGTCATTAAACTTTGCAGATAATACTATCGGTTCATGCAGAAAGGAACACGGAATTTAAAAAAAGGTGGGTAGCTATTGCTTCAGAAAACTTATTACTGTCAGCAATAATCAATTACTTTTACAACAAACTTATGGAATTAATGGAGGATGATGTATTCCAGTCACTGCAGGGTACTCTGAGAGAATTTTAAACTTGCTTCTGATTTAAATTATGTATTAATTGGTTCAGGCACCAAGTTGAAAGGCCTGGCACTAATGATAAAGCCAGGTAAGCAGTCTGATTAATGAAAGGAGCTGGGAAGAATTTGCTACAGGAGCTGAAGCACTTTGTCTAGTAGCACTAATCATCGTAATTTATTACGGGAAGCTTCTCCCATGGCCCTGAGTCATAGCTGTTATTCCTTCTGAAAGAATGTATTGACTCACCTGTTTAAAAAGATAACCCAGGGAAAAAAAGGTTTATTTCAAAATTGAGAAAAATAAAATATTCTTCTCCTTTTATTATGAAATCCAAGGATGGAAAAAATAAGGTGGGTTGCAGAGTGATAGATGTATCCATGTCTGAAAACTTGATTCCAAGCGAAACAAGAGGTGCTGCATTGGGTTACCAATGCACATAACATTAAAGTTTTGGAAAACATTCCATTAGTCTTGTAACTATGCTAAGTCCTTGTTATTCTCATGCTGTGAATGAGATCGTGAAGAGAATGAAGAAAACCAAAGACATTTGCACGGAGCTCACAAAAGAAAGACTTGGAAGGAAAAGATGGACGTCAAGGTTGTTTTTGACCTGATTGTCTGGATAAGTCTAGGTTATAATGTAAATACTTTAAATGTATCTTCCTGGGTCCCTCAAAATTGCCGGCTAGTTTCTTTCTCTATCTCATGGGACTGAGGGACATACTTCTGTTGTTTCTATAACATAAAATTTTATAGTTATGTTTGTAACAAAAATTTCTGATTTATTTCACATTTTGGGTGAAGGGGAGGAGTTGGTTGAGAAAGAGGGAGATGGTTTGCCTGAATGTACACTTGGTAGCTGCCATAGAAATTGGGTTGGATTCTCTTGTACCATCTTGCTCTATTTTCATGCTGTCTTTCTTATCCAGTTTATTTCACATTTTCTTTTCTTTGCGACTTACATTTGCCAAAGTTTTGTAAGTTCCTTTTCTGTTTTCTTGACACCAGTAGGTGTCAGTCCTCCTGGGCTCTGCCTTCAGTGGGGGCACAGTTACTTTCTGCTGGCCCAGCCAAAATGCATTTAGCTGTCAGTCTCTGTCATTCATTTACAGCAAGGTCTGAAGGATTATTTTCTAGGCAGAATGAGAAAGAATTCATAATGGTGAGGAAACTGTTTTTGGGAAATTCCGTGGGAGTGGAGCCTAAAATCTGAAAGACTTGAATTAGAAGTCAAGAAAAAGACAGAGCCAAGATGTTTTGAGTGAGCAGTAACAGAAATTTGACAGTGTGACAGGCAAGTAACAGAAATTTGATTTTGTGATGGGCAAGTGGGGAGACGGATGGAAGGGAAGCCATCTCCAAGCAAAGGATGATCAGATGACGTCAGTAAGAGGTGCATCTAATAATCTACTTGAATTTTTTCTTGCACTCCTGTGATATCAGCAGAAGATTGAGTATTTCCTTGATGACATCTGAGTGGCATATTTATTAAATACACATTTGAGAAGTATCTGCAGTGTGTCTAGTGATGGTTGTGGTCATCAGTCCCCTGATGAACAGTAGCGATGAGCACACTTGGAGCACAGAGGAGATGTCCTGACCTAGGCTAGGAGAGGGTGGTGGGAATCCAGGTAGTCTTGCTGGAATACGGAATGCCTGAAGGTACTTTTGAAGAATGAGTGTGAGCTAAATAGCTAGTGAGGAAGGGGGAGGATGTTCTCACCAAGCCCTGGAGGTGAGGGAAAGAATTGTAGACGGTCCCACGAAGCAGGAGGGTGGGGTGTACTGAATAATTCATGACTTTGATTGTCTTAGCTCAGGATCAGGTTTAAATCCAAGAAAGGCCATGTTTTACTGTCATGTATTTATTCATTTGGTATGTTATCTTAAGCTTTGTAACAATGCTGAGTTACAGAGAGGCTCTTATGGAATTTAAGGACAGACATGGGAGGCAGAGAAGTAAGCAAATGCATACGTCTATTTATAGTTTGTGATGAAATGCAAACTGTGAAGGACTGATGTAAGAGGGACCAGTGGCAGGGGGACCAGTTAGGAGACTATAACAGAAGTACAGGTGACGAATTACCAGGACTTAGACTAGAGTATGAGCTAGTGGAGAGGGTGTGGGCAATCAGGGCAATTTTGATGAACTGTAGCAATGGGCACGCTGGCTAGAAATAAAATTTGTGAATGCCATTAAGCTATTTCTTGGTGGTCCCCTCAATCCTGGGGGCAGGGGTCAAGATAAGACAGAGTCTTGCCCGGTTCATATCTTTTTATTCAACTATGAAGTAAGTAGTGGCATGGGAGAAAGGTTTTCTCTCCAGCTTAGCTCAAAGGGATTATATTTTGATCAGGGTTTAACCACCTGTCCTATTTTAATATTAAAAATTTCAGCTGAGTTCTATTGCTCTATATGCAGTTTCTCTAATTCAGTTTGTCTCACATACTCTTCCCGTCATTAGAATAACCTATATCTGTAGTAAGTGGTCGAGTCTTTGTCATACAGCAAGCAGGAGAGATCTGTGGTCTAAATTCATGCGACGTCTCATCTTCTTGTGAACTCTTACCACGTATTGTTACAGACTTCCCCAAATACAGCCAGGCTTTACTCAACATCTGATGATGATGGAATTATCTGGGTCCTCACCCACGTGTGCCATCAGTAGATCAGCCATGTAAGTCCTACATTCAACTAGTAAAAATGGGGGAGCAAAATATTCTGGAACAAAAGAGAACTCCGCTCATCTCTATGTGTAATACGTACAGATGGCCAAGAAGACACAAAGCTGTCACAGGGCATCCTCCTGTAGAACGAAAGAGAGGCAAAGTCTGTCCTTGGCTTTAAGTAGCACATGTTCTCCCCTGCAGTTCAATGTTTCTGAAACAGCATCATAGAATCAAAGAAAGATATTAACCCTGACAGCTTTGACTCAAAACTCCCACCACCGAAACAATGAACTGAGAATAACAGCTATTCGATTTACAATTAAAGTTTCCCTCATCAGAAGTGGTGACATGATAACTCACGTGTGTGTGTGTGTGTGTGTGTGTGTGTGTGTGTGTGTGTGTGTGTGGCAGAGAGCGAGCAAGCGAGCGAGTGCACATGCATGAGGGAGAGAGGGCCGGGGTGGGGAATGGTGTGGAGACAACATGTTTTGGCCACACTGTGCTGCTGGTGTTGTCATTCAGCAAGATGAGCTTTTGGAGAGGAACTAGGTGTGCAGGGCAAATGGTCAGGTCGGTTTTAGACCCAGTGGGGCGCGCTTTCTGTAGAGCATCAGGAGGCAACTGGCTTTGTAGGACCACAGCTCAGGAGAGGAGCCCAGATGGAGGGAGACTGGGGCATTTCAGCATGTCAGGGAGCCCCCTAAGCCGCCCTTTAGCCAAGGTGGAGGAGCACTTCGACAGCAGGGGGAGGGGGCTGAGGGGAGTGGTTGGCGATTGACCCTTGTCATCCACTTCAGAGCGTAAGTGTGCAGAGGCTTGTGGGAAGTGAAGGAGTGGGGATAGAGTGACAGGAGTCACACTCATTTAGGGTTGAATTTATAGCTTATCCATTGTAACCCCAAGCATTGATTATGCTTGCCAGAGAGTTTCAAGGTCCCTGTTTTGCAAAGCCTACTGTCCCCATACCTGGAGTATTGCCCCATACATGGCTAAGTAGGTGCTTAGTAACTAGTTGTTGGGTCAGTGTTACAGGAGTGTTATAGGAGACGCAGAAAAGGAACACAAGAAAAGTGAAACAGCACAATTTTTATGTTGATATTACAAAATCATTACAAAGGAATACATAATACATCATTCAGTATGATTTCTAGGCTTAGTCAATAAACCAGTGCTAAGTGTGGGTCCTCTTCTTTAATTTGACTCATGCTGTAAATAAATAAATATGTACTCAGAATGTCAAAACATTTTGAGCATGCAGTCAGTGTCCAAAGTTCAGTTTGAATGTGATTCAGAAAAAGTGTTTTTATTTGCTTTGTTTGTGATACTTAAAACAATTAAACAAGGTATCCTGCCATGTTTGGTACCAGTCATTAATTCCGTGCTGATGCCTTTACGGAGTCAGTCTTCTCTGTGTATCACAAGGTCTCAAAAATGCTGACACGTTGCCAGAGCGCTACCTCTGTGTCATGCCCACCACCTCAGCCTCAGATTGCATTCTGAACCAGTATCCTGCTGAAGTGGCCCTTCTGCAAGGATATGGGCAATCAGGAGGGGGACCCTTTTGGCCTCTGCTTTCAGTTGGCAATACTTCCTCTGGGAAAGAGAAATAACTCATAGGATAATCTACGAAGGCCCACAATTTCTTGAGTATTTCAGGCTGTCCTTTCCAAAAGTACAAGGTCAGGGAATAAATCCCCACCGCCGAATGTCACGAAGGACATCGGCCGGAGCCTTTGTGAAAAAGAACTTGGCATCACGCAGATATACAAAGACAGACATAAAACCTAGACACAGCTGTATATAGCACTCATGTCGGGAAGCAAAACTTAAAACGCGCATGAAAGAAAAGCATTTGCTTTGTGGTGACCTTAACATTAACCTCTTTTCTTTACAGGTAGATACTGCTAGCATAAATTGAAATCTCTTTGCAAAAATAGCGTATTTAAAATCTTTAAGCAATGTAGTGATTTGGAGCATTTGGGTCTATATGGTTCTTATCCCCTTAATTTCTTGCTCAGAGAGCTTTGTTGGGGTTCATCCATTTTCAGTTTTAGTGAAAATTGGGAATTTGGACATGTTCTGTGTAAAAAAAAAACACCCCCGTTAACTGGTGAGTTCCGACCTTGACTTTATCTTACCTGAAGAACTCTGGCTTCACATAATTCTTCTAACTTTTTGATAAGTGAAAACAAATGAGAAAAGCTTGCAATACAACTTGCTTTGAATGGCCATATATTTTGAAACTTGCTAAGGCTGGTATAAAGAAGACAGAAAGCTAAATCAGCCCAGCTCAGTGTGACACTTATGAAGAAAGACTACTTGTTCCAGAAATAAAGCTAAATTTACTTATGGCAGAAAAGCCTGCCTTGGGAGCAGTCTTAGGGGGCAAAACTATTTCAGAACAGGGATGGACTATTTCCAGTATCAAAGGAACCCTCTGATGTTCTTCGTTTAAAACTTAGCTCCTCATAATCTTACTCAAAACAAGGTTTCAGTTTATGGTGAGGAAAATGGTTGTTTGAAATGCATTATATTTTTAGCTGAACTCTTGCATGCATTTAACTGGTGTGTGTGTGTGTGTGTGTGTGTGTGTGTGTGTGTGTGAGTTTATTTAATAAAGTGAGAATTATTTCTTAAACCATTAGCTGGGTTGGGTTGTTTCCTTTATAATGGCTAACCTCATATATAATGGATATATAATGGATTTATGTGATGATTTGCATTTGATTTTGATTTTTGTTAACACATATGTCATATTTAGTCCTGGAATGGCAAGAATTGGTTCATTCACAAGGAAAACTGTAGCTTTTATATAAGATTACGTCATAATGGATGAAAATAGAACCTGCTGGAATTCTGCTATCTCTATATAGTATTAAAAAAACAAGCATTTCTTTTAAATATGTAGCTTCTTGGATGGATCTCTGGGATATAAAATATTTGCAGCTTAAGAGAATACACAGCAGCTTAGTGAGTATTGTCAGATGAATGTACAAATGAATAACGATAAAACCATGGAATGAAAAGTTTTTCCCCTCATTTAATTCTAATAAGCTATACCACAAGTGTGTTATTGGGAATCTTTTCACATGTAATTAAACTACTGAGAGACAAAAAGATTGAGTAAACTGAAGGCCAAGGAAAGACAGATAAAAGAATAGTAAATTCCACAGAGCATTTTATCAGCTTACCACTATTCTCTGTGTAGCCTGCTAATAAGATGGGAAAAAAAATCTAGTACTTAAAGGTCTGGTGAAAGGCTGCATATAACTGAATAAACATATTATTAATTATGGAGGTAGCAATTTTTATTTTCAAAGTATAGTTCGTGCTTTTAGGAAATGTACCAGTAATTTCTAGCGCTTGGAAGACATCCACCTGCAGGCATCCTTTCTTGTGGCTTCTGTCCTGACCTACATTGTTACATGAAGCCACTCTTTTCATATGTTTTTTTTGTTGATATATTTTTTTATTGAAGTAAGCCAATATTATATTGGTTTCAAGTATACCACATAGTGATTCCACATTTATATGCATTATTAAATCCTAAGTGACGCCACTCTTACCAACAGGGTGGCTGTCACATCAGTTTGCTCTGTTCCTTTGATGAATCTTTTCACGATGTTATTTAAAGACATGTTTGTACCACCCCCCAAAGTGCCAAACTATTCATGAATGACAGTCTTCCACCATCAGTAGAATCGTCTTATATAGTATAATTACATGATGAAGACATCTTGCAAGGGTAATCTTTGTACTCTCTTGTACACGACCTTCCCTCCTTCTGTTGTAGGCCTTCCCATTGCCCTGAGGAGAAATGGATTTATTGTAGAGATGCAAAAAGGAGATTTATGGCAGGAATAATACTTTTGAAATCCAATTATTTGATTTGCTAGAAATTTCTCTGGGAACATAAAAGGATCCTGAAAATAAAAAATTCTGAAACAGAATCGCTGTTCTCGATCACCCTGAGATTGTCTGAGGTCTGTGTGAGCTGTCCTTGTGGATACATCTTTATTAATGTCCCTGGGAACTGGGAAGAACTCTGACACAGAGAGTGAGTTGATCCCTAGAAGGACAGCCATGGTCATGGAACCAAAAGTTCTAGCATCTGATCTTGGGAAGGATTTGAAGGCAGAGAGAACTTACTCCCTTTGTTTTAGGTATTAATACTAGCCCTTCCCTTAGCCTTTTAAACATAGGCCCCAAAATCAATTCTTAACATAGTAATAAAAACATCCCATTTAGTACAACAGCCTTCCCTTGTAAGGGAATTGCCCATCCTAGATCATGATGAACATTACTGGTGGCCAAAGAGAGGTCTTATTACAATTACAGACCCACAAAGGACTTCAGAGTTCACTTACTTCCAGATTGCACCCCACACCAGAATCCTGACCACACAACCCCTGACATTGGTCACCTGCTCTGTCCTTGAGGCGTTTCACTGATGGGGGACCCCTCATCCATATGCCAGTCTTTCTCACTGCTGACCCCTCTGGTTGCTAAGAAGATCATTATTCTATTAAAGTTCCAGGACCGGTCGTACATTTTGTATTTTTTCTATATGGGATAAAATATGATGCATTATTGAAGTGAAGGCCCTGTTTTTTGTTAGCCAGCCAGAGAAGGATTTTTTTATTTAATTTCACTGGGCATTTTGGTGGAATTCATTGCATTTTCCATGTGCTACCTTATTAATCACTAATGATTTATTTGAAAAAGAAGCAAGAATCAATAGTGTCTTTTCAACTGATACAGAAACTGAAGCAGAAAGAAGCTGAGTAGGTTTGTCAGTGCCACACGGTGAATGGCCCGGTTGGGAGAAGGTGGGAGCCCTGCACATCGCAGGGGTGCGGAGGTACAGAAGTGAGATCAGGAAAGCGTCCCGGAGAAGCTGGTTCAGAAAATCCCAGGGTGGCTGCACTGTGGAAATGTGGAAGATGTTATTACAGAAAGTGCCTCACAAGGAAGGCTTTTTTAATAAACTCGCATCACTGGTCAAAATTCCTAAAAGAGAATAAGGTGCCGGGTAGTTGGAACTCCTTTGAGGAAAAAGGACCTTCTCCCCGTGGGCCAGAGTGGTGTCTGAGGGTGCGCTGGGCAAAGTCACCCATAAGCAGGAAGACCACAGACCGAGAGCAGCTGGGGCCCTGTGAGCAGAGGGGACGAGGTGGGCTGGGCCTCTGGATGTTTGGGAGGGGAGGGGTGCACTGCGGTCCTCTCCTGGGGTCCTCCTCTAGCACTTGGTGCAGGCTGGAGGGGAGGGGCTGCCTCGGTGCCCCGTCCCCTGAGCAGGCGGTATAGGGAAGGGAAGGAGAGTTTTGTCAGCCTCTGAGGTCCCTGGGAATAAGGAGGGAACAGCTGTATCCTCCTAACTGGTTCCTGTGAGGTTCTTGGGACAGGGTCTGGGTCCTGGGCTGCCAGGGTCTCAGGAGACCCTGCTCTGTGTGGAGAAGGAGCAACTGGCCGGATCCTGGCTGTGGAGCCCTGGGGGACGGAGGGATGGGCTGAGGCTCAGAGAAGAAGGTGCTGACCCCGAGCTGGCCCACGGTGCATTACATCCTAGATAAAGGGGAAGCTAGAGGAGGAGGTAGTCTGAGATGCCAAGGGCTGGGCATCAGAGAGCAGACAGAGGTCAGGGTCAAGAGAACCGGGAGATGCCTACGAGGCCCAGCTCAGGAGGGAGCAGAGGAGGAGATGCCATGGGAAGTCAGGGCGTTACTTCAGGGTCTGCGGGCCATTCAAGTGTTCTTAGAGCTGCAGTTATCAGCAGGGGGCAGTTTTGCTCCCGGGGACACCTGGCGATGTTGGAAGATACTTCTGGTGTCACAGCTGAGGAGGGGACGCTACTGGCATCTCGTGGGAGAGGCCAGGGATGCCGCTCAGCACCCTACAAAGCACAGGACAGCCTCCCACCCCAAAGAATGTTCCTATCCCGGGGTGCCAAGGGTCCCTGTCCTAAGGACTCGGCGTGCAGTCCTGTAGTCCCCTGGAGGCTGGAAGAATGTGCTTCTCTGACACGTCATTTCCTTGGAGGCCTCTAGCTGATCCTTCCCTTCTGAGCTGAACGTTGGCAGCACGTCCCAGCTCCGCACGTGGGCCTGCAGCTGCTGGCATCAGCTGGGCATTGCCCCAAGATGTTGGGGCCAGGGCCATGCTGGCCAGAGGTGTCTTGGCTCTTACCCCTGCTCAAGGCGATGTTGGCAGTGCCTCTGTTTGCTGTCTGCTTACCTGTTCATGTCTGACCCGTCTGGCCCTCACCAGCGGGCCACGGGAACTCCTCTTGGTTGCCTTAATAGCCTCCTGACCTGTGCTGGACCCCTCTGCCCGCTGTGCATCTGCCCGACAGCATCGCGGCTGACATTGAGCTGGTCCTGGCCCCTCAACCCTCATGAGGTTGAGGTCCCTCTGCCGTCTACTTGCCTAGGTGGAATCATCTGCCAGGCAACACGCTTCAGTCCTTTCAGAACCGCCCTGAGCCCAGGGCTCTGCATTTTACGTTTCCCCAGTGTCTTCTCTCTCCTCTATGTGCAAAAGCTGCCAAGGAAAGTTGATGGCTAATTTCTTCTTGCTGTAAACTCTCAAAATTTTACTTGCCTAACTTCTGATGAGATGTTTGTATTTGGACCATGCTGTGAAAATAGATAATATATTTTAAAAGCCTTATTGAAAAATCGCTGGGGAAGATCAAACTTTCCTGTGGAGAGAAGACACTTCCATTCCCAAGAGCAGGGGAGGGAGCCCCCTGCAGAGTGGGTAGCCAGGGGCCTCGGTATTGATGTGCTGAAGTGGGCCTCATGACGGCCCAGGGTGCCTTTCCTCACCTGGCCGGAAGGCACCTGCCCATCCTTAGTCATCTCCTACGCAACAGTCAAGACATCACTGACTTTTCTGGTCTAGTTTTTTTTCTTCGAAGGAGGAAGGGGACCAAGGCTGGGAATGAATGGGTCATCAACACTCTTAGACAGAAAAGGGGCTTTGGGGGAAGATTTAGGTGGAAACAAAAGATCCCAGGTTAGCTATCCAAGCCAACCCCCAGGCAGATTTAGGGTAAGATTCCTATTTTTGTGTTTTGGACATATTCTCCACTTAAAAAGTGTGTGTCTGAGAAACAGAGATAAAGTGTTAACTGTGGAAAAAAATCTAATATTGCTTAGTACACAGGGAAAGATTTTCTTTTTATACTTAGGCCAAACAACTAAGATGCCAGAGGGCCCCAAGGGCCGGTGGCTGGCCTTCCTCAGGATTCTGGCAAAAGAAGGGGTCTTGGTAAAGTCTGGACTCTTGAATGACCATTTCCACTTTTCATTCATCTCCCCCAAGTTTGAGAATTTCAGCTGTGCTTCTACTAATCTCAATAGCAGAAGCAGATTTTCTCCCCCCTGGTGGATATTTGACAATGTAGGAGAGTCAGTGCTTACAAGCATTGTTCTGTATCCCCACATCTACCTGTTTTGCCCATACAGGATGCTCCAACCTATCAATAGGCTGTGTCCCAGAAGTTCATTTTAGGTCAGGATTTATTAACTGGACCAGCATGTTTAATGGGCTTCAAGGGGGCTGCTGGAATCCCTCTGAACACGGGCAAATGTTTGCATGTAGGTGCAGATCACATATATTCCGGCCAGCAAATCCACCAACTGCATGCGGTTCTGAAAGGCTTTGCGTCCCTACTGTTAGAAACACCGTTTGGTAATCAGCTGTTTTTTTGTGCACAAGTCAGAAATGGATTCTGCTTCAGGAAGCTTACAGCCTAGCAAGGGAGATAAGACATGCATATAAAGAGCTGTCAAGGTCTGACAAAATGTTTTGGACCTTCTGAGAAAAAGATGGCTGCGGGCAGTGGGTGTCAAAACGGCTTAATGTTTTTTCAGAGTGAATCTGGGTTGTGCTGAGAGTGGCTGAAGGGGGCAACTCGTTTGAATGAAGGGAGAGTCAGGGAAAGGGACCCACTGATATGTGAAATGTGTGCAAGTTGGGTATTTGTAAACCTTTGCTTTCATGGTATGAAGACAGCCACATTGCATTTATGGCTACAAATTCCATTTCTTCATCAAATATGAGAAACAAAAAGAAAGCAAAATAGAGCTAGCCTGGTGTCACTGTTTTCTCTGTTAGCCCACGTCTGTATCGTTTCACAAGAACATAAAAAGAAAAGCAGGCTTACTTAATTTCTTAGTTCTGTGCTGGGTATGCTGTCATGCAGTCCTGTTTAGACAATGAATGGCGGGGGTTTTGGCCAGAGAACGCCTGGAAACTGGACCCAGAGCAGTATTCCCGCTCCTCGGTCTAGCCTTGAAGTGACATTCTCTGACCATTAGATGGCGCTCCGGCATAGGGGACCGAACCCTGATTTTCCCAAGGCGGGCTGGGCTGAGCTGATCCCTGAAGCGATGGCTGCGCCTGATAAATGAGCTGATGAAGGAGGGAGAAAGCCAAATGGAGATGTGCAGAGACTTCCAGAACTCAAATCGATGCTGTTCGAGGTGACAAAAAGCAGGAGTTGCCTGTCTGCTTTTCACAGTTACATTTAAAAAAATGTGGCCCACAGGCATGGTACGTAAATTCATACGCACAAAACTGAATTCTTCATTCCCCCAAAGCTGGCTCTTCTTCCATATTTCTCTTAGTGGGGCCCCCTGTTTTCCAGGCTCCCAAGCTGGGTGATTGCTGAACGGCCCCCCTGATTCTTCAGCCTTCCCTTCCCCTGTGCTATCATCAAGCCCTATGGTTTCTTCACACCCCTTTCGGGGTCCCCTTTGACCCCCTTTCTATTCACCGCTATCACCTCTGCATTATTTAAATGGTAGTTATGTGAAGATTAATTCAGCCTCCTACATGGTCTAACTCTATTCCTTCCCTTCCAAGAAAGACTTTTATTACTGTCAGAGCTTGTAAAATTCAGCTCGTTTTTATAGTCGTTTATTTATTCATTGATTTGTTCTATTTACTCTTTCAAGAAATATTTGAGCTCTTCCTCGGATGCTGTTGTCCTCCCTGTTTTAAGCTGGGAAGCATTCCTCAAAGCCCGGGTGCATGGACCCCCAACCTCAAGCGGTCCGTTTGCCAGGCCTGTGCCGGAGGATGGGGCGCCCTCCGGGGTCTTTGCGAAGGGACTTAACTGTGGGGAATTGGCTTGAATTGACTGAAATTTTGATAACTGATTGTCGAGTTGGTCTTTCTCAATTGGTGCTTAACAAATTTATTTTCTGTGACTTAAATCTGTTCCACCCACGTAATAGGTGCAAAATAAATATTTGTTAAATGAATGAATTCATAAAAAGACATGGCTCCAAACCCTCCCATAATTTTTACCCCCATTATCCTCAAAGGACAATAATATGAAAGCTTGCAAAGCAATAGTCTTTAAACAGTTGTTGAAATTTCTTTAGATAGTTCTAACGTTTATAGGCAAAAAAAAAAAAAAAGATTAAGAATAATATAACAAACCCCTATGTGCCCTGCTTTTTCAAATTATAACATTTTGTCATATTCACTTCAGATTTATTTAAACAATGCAGTTTGTATTTTAATCAAAGTCTATATGTAAAGAAAGCATAAAATTGTTAAAAGAAAAACTTGGTGTGGAAAACAGTACTGCCCCACCTTCCTTTTCATAATTTCTAGCTCTCCAGAGACAACAACTTTTGTATATTTTAGTACTTACTTATTTCACTTGCAATGCTAATTACTGGTTTTTTAGTTTGGCTTTCCACTCTGAAGGATGAAGATATCATTGTTTCTTATCCCTCCACCTCTATCCATACAGTATTTGGGACATATTTAAACAAAAAATTATCAGCTGTTTATCTGAAATTCAAACTTAATAGATTATCCTGTGTTTTTATTTGCTAAATCTTGCAACCCTAATCCCCTAAACCACACACACCTAACACTTCCTGCCCCAAGCTTTAAATTTAGTTACATCTTAATTTTGGCTTGATCCCATTTTAGTCCTTACATTCTGAGGAATGTATGAATATTAATCAAAGCTGATATAGAGAGCATACAAAATACCCTTCACTTTTCCTACCATCTTTTGTTTGTTTGTTTCCTTGGATTGAAAATTGGTTTTATGTTTGCTTCATTTTCTTTGTGTCCACCACTAATTTATCTCCAAACTTCCTCAGTTGTGTAATTCTCATCTCAATATATTCAATTGATTTTACATCTTGAAGAAATTTCTCCTGGAGACTTCTGTTCTGCTCTGTTCCCTGGAGATTGTTCTCGGAACTGCTGCGTGGGGAACGTTTGTCCTGGCCCCTGGCACTGCTCTCCTGTGAGGGGTCTTCTGTTTTGGGAGTCCATTGTCTTTAACTTTATTCATTCCATCATTTTAGTGGAACCTCCACCAAAGAGCTTGCCTTGAATCTAGATGGATTGAGAATTAGCAAATGTGGAAAGTTTTTCTATACTCACATCTGACTGCCTTTTTGGCCAAGAATAGGATCATATGTTGGAAATGATTTTGAAAGCATTGTTACATTCCTCTCTCTAACAATGTTGCTATTGACAGCTAAATGCTTGAAATTGGCTTCATTCTGTCCCAGGTGTTCTGAAATTTTACAATGACACGTGCACCCCTGTGTGTGTCTGTGTTCGGTTGTTCTGGATGCTTAGTGGATATCTTAGCCTCCCAACAAATTTAGGAAAAAAGGTTCAAACATAGTGAATAAATAACGTTCAGAACCAATTTCCTTTGGGAATGTCAACTTTTCTGCTATTAACTTAAAATAATGAAATTACCTATTTTTTTCCCATTACTTAACAGTGTGCAGAAGACTTATTTCACCTTAAAAATGTGGTGGTACTGAAATCATTCCTAAAAAAAGTCCAAAATATTTTAGAACACAAGTTATATTTTTGTCTGCCACTGTACATACCACCTCTCATTTGAAAATAAAACCAATTTAAATATAGAATCTAAAGTTCTAATATTTAAACTGAAATGCTTACTGCCTATGTTAAATTTGCCAAAGGTAGGAAAAGACAACTAAATATTAGTTGTGGCCACCTATATTTAAAATACCTGAATCCACACAATTTTCCTGTGTTAAAAGCTCTGAATTAGGTCAAATTTAATTTTGTGGAAAAGGGGTGCTGAAAGTTGCAGAGACTTTGGAACCTGGTACGGTTTTGGATTTTGGCCCCCCCAAATCATCAGTGTGAACGTACGAAAAATGTTCTTCGCCTCATTGAGTGTCACCGCTTGCCTAGATTCTTTTAGGAACAGCAAATAAAAACCAGCCATTTGCAAAGTGCCCTGTGCCTGCCACACAGCAGACACTGATAGCCGCTGGGGCTGGTCCTGGCTGTGTGCTCCCGTGGGGCTGAGATGGTGATGGAGGAAGAGGTTTTAGGAAATGACAGTAAGAGGTGGCACCCCAACAGCTTGCTGTTTTTCTGCTGTGAGAATAATCTGAAGAACTTCAGAGAAACAATATACATCTTATAACTGTCAAATGTCTCATTACAATTTTTGAGTATAATGAATGTTTAAATATTAAAAAGAACAATTTGGGGAAATCAATCATACATTATTTCTGAGAAAATTGCTTTAGCTGCACCAAGTTGATCAAAAAGAGCATTTTTTTTCTAAAGATTAATGGATTTCTAGATTATTTCTGAATAATATCCCCTAAAGAAAGTGAATAGACATCTATTTTCTTAGCAACAGTGCTTTTCATAGTGTTGTAAATTAGAAATTAGCCACATTAGTACTTTCATGAATAGTCTATGTTGCTAAAAGCACTGTAACAACCAATTTCACATGGTATATGATGCCTTCTAAAAGTCTGGCTTATGGTTCACAAAGAAACAGTTAAAAAATTTCTCGTTGCTGTATGGCTGAGCTTAATCGACAAATATCTGGCAACAAAATACTTTGATTCTGATGATAGGGAAAAATTTTATATAGCAAACATCTGTCAAAAGATATTTCCATTTTCAAACAAGATTTTTCTTTTTTGCATTGAACAATTTTTTCCATCTTCTTTCCCTCCTTCTGTAACAATTCCCCGACATATCTGCTAGTATTTAACATTCAGTTAGGAAATTCAGGAGAAAGAATCTGTTTTTTTATAGGATCATCAGAGGAAATATTAAAAATGTGAATGGTATGAATGATAAGTATAATAAGTCATCTGTTTAATTTGTAAAATAAAGTGAATAAGCTTTTCATAGTAAAACACCATCATTTTTTCTTGGGCAGAATTTGATTGGTGCCCTTGTTTTTGGAAACTGAATTTTAGTTGAGGGTTTACCTTTACTTTCTATTTTTTAAAGGCAATTGAGATTCCAAGCAGAACGGCTGCCACGGACTGAGAGCCTTTCACATCGCTGCACGGAATACTTCCCATGCCAATCCCCAGTGGGGGCATTTCACCCACCTTAAATGGGATATTTCTAAATATTACCATTTGCACCAAAGTTATTTGATATATCACTATTATTTATTGATACTATGTAAGTCTTGCTGCCAACATAATCTTAATAAGTCATTACAAGTCCACTGGGTAAGCTATTTTTCCATTTCTTTAGCTTTAGTGCCTGCGCCGTATGGATTTGGCATTTAATAAATCACTGGAGGGCCAGCAAACGCATCGTATTCCTGTAGTTGAGACTGTCTAGACAAGAGTGCATGGAGAGATCTTTCTACTCTAAGTAGCGGGAGAGCGTTTGTTTGCCACAAATTGGTTCTGAATCAATTGCTCAGAAACTTGGCATATCCAGGCTTAGTTGGAGCTGGAGGAGGGCATGACTGAGGGCTGTGTGGGGTGCCTTTCTGCCTTCTAGGGTAATTGAATAACCAAGAAGCAATGCCTAAGAACAACAGTCCTGTGGGAAAATGGCTGAGAATTTTATCCTTTTCTGATTCGAGAGTTATTATACCAGTCTTCCAATTATATGAACTTCATTAATAAAATATATGAAAGGTTTCTTAGAACAGCTAAGCAGTTGACACTATTAAGGGTGTACAGGAAGAAAAACACCGGAAGGAGCGAATATGATTTCTTTTCTGATTAACATAGTATGTATGTATGCATGTGTTTCCCTGTTTCCCCCGAGGAGCTTTGGGGTGTGTGTGTGTGTGTGTGTGTGTGTGTGTGTGTGTGTGTGTGTGAGAGAGAGAGAAAGAGATGGAATAGGGGAGGGAGCCTTAAGCATCCGGGCTTGTGTCAGGGCTCATACTTGCCCTGTCAACTAGACCCCTAGTGGTCCTCCTACTACCACCATTCTTGGAAGTCGAATTAGAACCTGGTGAATTTCTGGCTGACACGAGCTTCCGTGCGTCCCTGGGAGTGGCCAGGCTGACCCGTTCCTGTTACTACTCCTGTATGAAGTCTTCTTGCCTGGCTGCACTTTTCTGCTGATTATGTAGCCCCTAAATTTTTCACTTAGGAGTTTCCTCCTTGATTGGTTTCCTTCTGCTTAAGACGTTTTTGGCAACAAAAGAAATATGAAAATAACTCTAGGATTGTTGGGTTGCAATGACACCAGTTACGTAGAATTTGTATTCAGAAGCATTTGCGTCACATGTCTCAGCCATATGTGACCATGATATTTGGCCCCTTAAATGGTGCTGAAACCGTTTGGTTCCATCTGTACATAACGAGAAAAAGGACCCTTGCCACGGACGCCCCTTATTTGGGAAGTGCGCCCTCTGTGGGAGGCCTGTCATGTGAGCTGGTTCAACTGTGGACAAGTTCATTTGACTGTTTTACATACGAAAGTGTTTTTCACACCAGATTATCCAGTGTGAATACTACTCAAATCCTGCTTTCATGTCTGCTTTTCATTTCAAGACATTTGAATGTTGGAGAAATTATTGAGCAAGAACAAAATGAACGTGTGTGAAGGGTACAGTTGGGAAGCAATGACACTCAGATTTGAATTCCAAGTTACCTGAGGGCAGAATGAGTGTCTCCCATCATGACCACTGTAGGTACTCCTGGAGATTTAGGCAAACGCACAAATCAAAGGTTTTATATCCTGCATAGAATACAAAGTTTTCCAGCAGTGACAGAATCCCTTCTGACTTCTCTAGACAGATTTAAATCCCAGTGTTTCTTGAAATGATTATGCACAGTGACTCTTGTGGTTATGTCCCTTGGGTCTTTGACTTTAAAATACTATTCAGTCCAAAATTGTAAGTGTTCATGTCATCTTCTAGCAATGGGATTATGCTTGTAATTGGGCACCACTAGGAATACGACCCACTGGAGCTGTTACTGCCTGTGTGTTCATCAGGTTAGCATCACCTGGAGAGGGAGGGCAGGTATCCAGATACATCTTGTAACCAAGTGACTACTTGACACACCTTTTTCCAAAATATTCCTCTTGAATAAGGGTTCCAGACCTTATCCTTGAAAAAAGTTTGACAGACTTCATTTCTGTAATGCATACAGGGATGGGCCAGGAGGAGATCTCTGAGACTTTGGAAGGGGGAATGGAGAAAAGAGGAAAGAATTTCTGAAGGTATTAACTGGAGGGTTGGGGAAAGGCAAATGGAAGGGGTAAAGGTCTCAGGGGAAACCTACTCTTGCTGTGTAGCATTAACTGTGGCTGGTTATCGTTATTTAAAACAACATTTCTTGTCCTATCTTTCTATTTAGAATCCAAGTTCTCCAAGGACATAGACTTAATATTGAAGTCCATGTCTGAGAAGAGAATATTGAGTTTTTATCTTCATAATCAATAGTAAAAGTCAACCTTCAAACCAATATCAGTAAAAATTTCATAAATTAATTTTTTTCTTTCAGTTAAAAGGAGAAAACATTGAAAAGCATCCTATAACAAGAAAACATTTCTCTTAGAAATAAGACTTAAGAACCCTTTGGTAAACTGTTCTTTTTTCTCTTTTCCATAATTTATGAGCATATGCATACCTAGGATAAATTCAACCTAGAGGCCATTCTGAAAAAAGCAGAAAACTCAAAGAATTCTTATGTATGATTGGCAGATCTCGAGAGTGCTAATTTAGAAGAATGCTAATAAACAAGGATACCTCTGTGAGTTTGGAATGCTTATTTAATCTTCTTTCAGCTGTCAACTGAAACTGTGAGCACTTTGGCCAAGTTTTGTTGGTGCGTATCTCCCCTTTTCCTTGTCCAAATGTGTCAGGGCTGAGGATTGGGGTCTGGATCACATGTACATAGTCAGCTTGGAGAAATGGGGGCATCTCACAACCTAATCATTCGCAGGCCTCAGAGAACTTTATCAACATTAACATTCGCTGAAAGAGCTATTGTGTAGGGTAGGTGCCAAGAACCATGAAACAAACATCTCAGAAGAAGCATTCTGAGCTTTTGGGCTATAATAATAACACGGTAATAATGGCTGACATTTTTTCTTACTGCTTTGGTATACATTGACTCATTTAATCCTCACGGCACCCAATGAGATTACATATGGATATTATCACGGTTTTATAGAGGATGCCCACACAAAGTGGCTTGCCTGGGGTTGCAGAGCACCGTGCAGGGAGTCATGCTTGTCACCCAGTCCGTCTGGCTGTAAAGTCTCTATGATTCCTGATGCTGGATTGCTGCAATCTAACCAAAGGGACAATAGCTCCAGTGAAGTGGGCTGTAGAAAGCACATGGAGGGGGGTATTTCTCAGTAATGAGGCATAGAGAGGTTTTAAAGAATCTGGGGATAGAGCTGGTAAGCAGATACCCTCAGGGACCGAGGTGGCCACACCTCTTCTCTCCGTCTGTCTCTCTAATGGTCTTGCATCTGCATCTCTTCCTCCATCTGCTTTACCCGCACCTGCCAGCTTTTCTGTGTGGTGCCTATGGATAAAAATGGCCACCTCCACCTGACCTCTGCATTGGAATTCAAGAAGTCACCACTGTCTGCGCTCCGCTTCTGGGCTCATTCGGTCCTCTGAAGACAGAGCATAGATGCGCTGGGGAATGTGCTGTTAGGGAGGTAACAAAATGTCCTGCTGAGAGCCATGTTCAAGCTCTTCGGACACCAGTCTTTCCATAGGACCCCACTGCTCAAGGACAATGGCATTACTCTTTGTCAGGTAGTCCCATTTCTACCCTTCGGAACTCTTTGTACATGAAAGTGATATCTTGCTGCCCTGTGGACCTCAGTCAGGGCCATACGACTTGGTTCGGCCAATGCCGGTCAGCAGAGGCGCCGTGCATCGCTTCTGAGCAGAGGAGTTGCGAGCTGGCCTGCGGTTCTTCAGTCCCCTGCTCCCTCTGCCATGATGCTTGATTGGCAAAGCCCCAGGTGCAAGGGATAAAGACAGCAGTGGAGCAGAGCTTCATGTACCCCTGACAGGGGCGCTCGGGGAAGAAATACGCCTGTGCTATTTTAAGCTCCTGAGATTTTAGACTAGTTTTCACCATTTATCCTGACTGAAAGTAATATGTCACAACCCAAGTGCTATGCAAATCACATAAGCAGAAGGCAGAAATGGGGAAAAATAGATTCTTATTTGATAAGCCCATTTGAGTAGAGCTTTCAGTGACCAGAGAGATTCTAATTGCACTACATGGGCTGTCAAGTTCATACCTTCTCTCACGTCCTAAGGCCAAGGTGTAGGCAAAATGATAAAACCAGCGGAATGTCTGTTTAGTTCCTTTTATTCTCCTCCACCTCCCCCTGGCCCTCCTTGCACGAGGACCTCTGCCACTGAGCGGGCACGTCCAGGCTGCCCTCTGATGCCATATTTTGGGAGCATTTTTTGCTCCCAAGATGCCATTTCAAGCTCGCTTCCCCACCCATCCTCTCTTCTATATTATCTTGTCTCGGGCTCAAAGTCTAGATATTGTATTGTAAGTGTATTTGGCAAGGTTCTGCACAGAAACAAAATAAAAGGATTGATAGACAGGAAATGTACTGTAAAAACTGGCTTATGCTGTCGGGGAGGCTGAGAAGCCCACATTCAGCCGTCTCTAAGCTGGAGGGCCAGGAAATTTGGTGGTTGGTATGATTCAGTTCAAGGCTGACGGCCTGAGGGTCAGGTGCTCTGAGGTCTCGGGGGGGAACATACATCCCAGATCAAGATGGGAAAATGTACCCTTCCTTCACCTTTTTTGCTGCATTTGGACCCCAGTGTGCTATGTGATGCCCACCCACACTGGTGAGGGTGGATCTCCTTCCCTGTCTACCCAGGCAAACGCTCATCTCTTCCAGAAACACCCTCACGTACACGTCTAGAAATCATGCTTAACCAGCTCTGGGGACCTCCTTTAACCCAGTCAAGTTGACACATACAATTAATCAACACAGGAAGGCAGTAGTTCACTCAATTCTATTGTAGCATGGTCCAATATAAATATAATGCCGACCGCATTATGTACTGAAAGAATTTTTATATTTACAAACCCACATTGAGAGAATAGAGATAGTGAGATGAATTTTATTTTTTATTTTATACTTGTATAGAAATATGTTGATACACAATATTATATTTGTTTCAGGTATATAACATACTGATTTAACAATTATTTACATTACTAAATGCTCACCAGCATAAGTGCAGTACCATCTGTGAACACACAAAGATATGACCATATTATTGACTATATCCTCTACATCCATGTGACTAACTTATTTTAAAACTGGAATTTTGTACCTCTTTATTCCTTTCACCTGGTTCACTCACCTGCCCACCCCTCTCCCTATGGCAACCACCGGTCTGTTCTCTGTGTTTATGAATCTATTTCTGTTTTATTTGTTGGTTGATTCGTTTTTTAGGTTTCATGTATGAGTGAAATTGTGTGGTATTTTTTTTCTCTGACTTGCTTTACTTAGCATAATACCCTCTGGTTTCCACCCGTTTTGTCTCAATATGGATGAATAATATTTCTTTGTATATACGTAGCACAACTTCATCTATTCCTCTGTTGATGGGCACTCAGGTTGCTTCCATATCTTAGCTATTGTAAATAATGCTGCATAAAACATAAGAGTACATATATTTTTGAATTAGTGTTTTTTTTCCTTCAGGTAAATTCCCAGAAGTGGAATTACTGGGTCATGGGGTATTTCTATTTTTAGTGTTTTGTTTATCTCAGAAACTCTGCAGTAGCTTTGTAGTGTAGTTTGGAATCAAGGAGCCTGAGACCTCCACCTTTGTTCCTCTTTCTCAACATTGCTCTGGCTCTTCAGGTCTTTTTTGGTTCCATATACATTTTAGGATTATTTGTTCTAGTTACATGAAACATGCCATTGGCATTTTGATAAGAGTTACATTGACTCTGTAGATTGCTTTGGGCAATATGGCCATTTTAACAATATTGATTCTCCTTATCCATGAGTGTGGAATATCTTTCCATGAAATAAATTTTAACAATGTATTTTATTAAACTCAATATATCCAAAATATCACTTCTGTATGTAATCAATATAAATCTTACTAGTGAGATATCTTTTCATGGTTTGTTTTCATACTAAGTGTTCAAAATCTGGTGTGTTTTGTACTTAGAGCACATCTCAAGTTGGACCAGCCACATTCCAGTATGGTGCAGCCGTGTGTGCCCAGTGGCCATGGCACTGGGCAGCACAGCTCTTCCGCATGCAGTCATTCACAGGCTGTTCACAAGAGGCTGTTTTTCACACCCTTGCAGGAATACAGGGTTGTTTTTGTAGTGGTTTCTTGGATATAATGCATGTGTTTAACCAAAAGAAGTGACTCCTGGTGAGGACTTTCTGTCAGACAGCATTCCAGAGACGGTTCTCTATTGTACCTATATATCTACTGGGCATCTGGCCCTGTGGCTTTCTAGATCTTCCTGAAGGTAGACCATGCGTCTACTGCCTATGGTCTAATACTGTGGCCCGAGCTCCTCTTGATAAATCAGGAACAGGCTGTGAGGCTTCCTCTGGTGCAGAGCATACAGATTTCTAGGCTTTGCATGTTGTTGGAACTACAATTTTATAAATAGTCCAATTGATTCTTGATCCTGCCTGTTCAATCAAAACCTAGAAGACGAGACAGCCCAGGTGCTGGAGGGCAGTGGTTTCAGAGTGGGGAGGATGCTACAGCTCAAGTTTGCGGGGAAAGTAGGTGGGCTTGTTCCGTTCTATACTCTCTTCTTTCCCTAATCTCCATCTCTTCAGGTTGGATGCTGTGTTTTGTGGAGCGCTAGTAAAGTGGGAGGGAAAGGACAATTAATAGTAATAACCTTGAGAGGGAGAAAAATCTAATGCAGACAGTGAGACAGTATCATGAAAAACAAAACAGTGCTTAAAATAATTCTCTAATGGCTGCTCCAAAGCAAATTTAAACCTTTATGCAAAAGAGCAATTTAAATGATTCATAGTAAAAGTCGAGCAAATTTATCCAGTCGTCAGGATGCCAAATGATAGTGTTAGAAGAATTGCACATCAACGGGGAAAATCAAGTTATTTCACATAGCAACTGGGTTGTTATCCAAACTGGATAACCAAAATGAGAAAAATTATGTTCTCCATGGCCATAAATCAACAGTAGTGGGCTCTATTGAATTTTTAATTGGCAGCATCTTTCCCTTCATACACCCAAATATGGATTCAGGAGGTATCTCTTTAGCTGCTGGGGATTCTTTATAATGCTTGTCATTATGAACCATAGAATCAAGGGGGGTGAAAATGGGACCACAAGAGACAAAAACCTTTATGAGTATTGTAGTTATATGCTTTGTTGTCATTAAACCATTAAAAAATTCTATTTCTATGCAGTTTGAAAGCCAATTTTTCATCAAAGTCAACTTCTTACCAATTAATGCAAAAATAAATGGGGCTCTTATGAGAATTAGTCTTCAGCTTGGAAGAAGGTTTGTTTCAAATGTCAAGGATTTGTCCTAATGAACACTGGATTCGGTGAATGTTTCCCAGCAGAAACATTTTTGAATATGAGAAAAATCACATGGTCTTCTTTTTTAGAGGCAGTTGGTATATGATAAAGAGAGGTAGACGCACTTAGTATTTTCAATATTTGCTTTGAAAATTGGATGAAATCCACACCACCGATAAAACAGTCCTCCTCTAGAAGCTAATGGATTTGCGCCCTCAGAGACTGGGTGCTTCTTTACTTGTAAACACAGGGCTATGACCCTGAGCATCCCAGCCATGCATGCATCACGGTGGCGGAGAGAAAGGGTAGGGTCTGCATTGCTGTCTGACGCATGAGCCACAGTGCTGGCCCCCAACACTCGTGTCCAGGCTTCTAGAGGAGGCCTTATTTCTGGGGAAAGAGGTAAAACTGGAAAGTTCCTTTACTCACCCCTGTCCTCAACCTGAGCTTGCAAACACCAACTGTATGTCTCTGCCTCAAGGATTCTATCTTCAAGTAAAAATGGCAATCACCCTGATTTGGGAATAGAAGACATTTCAGATTAGTAGAAAGTGAAATGGTATGTTTTCCCTGCCATGTGTACAAGATGCAAACCCTTAGTGGGCCAAGCAGGAGGCTTAAACTGGAGAACGTGGGTGACGATGAAGCTTGAGAGGAAGTGGTGAGGCTGCCCGGAGAGCACGTGCCAGTGGAAGGGCACCCACTGCTCAGGTGGAGCCAAGCGTGGCAGGGATTTTGAGACATATGAGAATTCCAGATGCTTATGAAAAATTGCAGAAATTCCAGATTGTTTTTATGTGAAACATTAATATGAAATTAATTATGAATTATGTGAAATTCTGGATTTTTAAATGTTGGCAACAAATTCAAAAAAAAAAACTGAAATAAAATATCTGTGTGTGTGTCAAACACCACCAGCCTGTGAGGCAGGTGCAACCAGCAAGCCTTCGAAATGCAATCTCTGTTTTACTGTTTAAAAAATCGCTTTATTTAAAGAGAAAGAAAAGCCCCATGATCACAATTTTCTTTTTGATAGGAGTTTAGTGTCTTAAAGCAGGCCTTAATTACTCATCTTCTCTTATTTCTGTACAAGCCCTGTTTTGAGTCCATTTTACTATGGATTGAGTATTTTCTGAGCTGCAAAATACTCTCAGAATCCTTAGTTGCTTAGGTTCTGCCCTGAATGTAGATTTTATCATAACACTATCTTTAATTCCTTTTCCCTTAAGCCATCTCCCACGCATTTTTTAAAGCTCATCAATATAAACGTTTGTGTCTGTCTTATTTGTTTCTCATGTTTAGAAGGGAAAAAAGGAGATTGATTACAAGGGCCATAAAAGTAATGGTGCATTTAATGAAAGCATGTATTTTATAGATAAAATAAACTTAAAAAAGTAACTTGAAGCTGGTACCCAAATTAGTGGAATGAAATGACCTTCAGAGAGTAATTTTTTTATACCCAGGTCATTTGCGCCCTTTGCCTGTTTTTACTGATTTAGTTTGAATTTGAATTTTTATTTTGGTCTTGATGACTTTATCCTAGTTACTCTGGATCCTCTATAAAACTTATCATTTCCAATAAGCCGTGTAAGATTTTAAGTTTTTCAGTTATGACCTTTTTAACTGTATATATTCCAAATGACATGTCGCTATGGAGAAATACTTCAACACTTCCTTCATTCAAAATACATTTATTGAGTACTCAATACAGGCTGGGCAGTGCTCTGGGCACCAAATTTCCTGTTTTCGTGTAGATTGCATTTCGGTGGGGGAAAGCCGGTTGAAATCTAGCCTAGGTCATAGAAACAAGTCCAAGACTTTTTGAGTACAGGGAATGTAATGTGGAAAGATTGTTGTGTCGCTGCTGGAAGAGCTGAGAAGCCAAAGTGGATTTCAGGGAAACTCAAAGACTAGCAATGCTAAGCAGCTGTAATCACCCCGTGCCTGGAAGGACCACGTGAGGAGGTGGGGCTTCCACAGGTAGAAGCGGAGGCCCTCCGGTCTCCTGCCGATGCTCGCCATTGACCAGTCCTGCCCTGAAGCCAAAGGGCAAGAGACCTGAGAAATGCAGAAGGTGGTGGCAGTACACAGAGGGGTCTTTTGTGAATCTGTATGTGAGGTCTAACATTTTCTTTTTTTTCTTCCCTAAAAATGCCGTGAGACAAATTTATTCAGATTTCAAATTCCCGCTTAGCAGGACTGTACTTGGTCCACAGAAGGTGCCAAATAAGCATTTGATGGATGAGTGAGGGAATGAACTAAGACAGATTGAGTATGTCACGTGCCCGAATCCATGCGAGGTCCTTGACACATTATCTTATAGGTTCCTTTGATAGCGAACTTCTATGTTGTAAAAGCTTTTAATAGAAGAAAAGCTGTAAAAATCATCATGCTTTGTTTTCTACCTCTCTGCAAAAAATGTGATTGTTTCTTTATGCTCACTTCAAAGGCACAGTGACATAGCCTCTTCCAACATGTCTTCTCTCCTCTGCACACCGCACATGTGCACCTTTAGGCAGGTGCGCGTGAGCACACACACACACACACACACACACACACACACACACACACACACACACACAGGTTTTCTTTCTTGGCCTTATTTCATTTTTGGAAATATATGGAGTATAAGAAACAAAGGACTGGGGGATTCAGGTTGTACAATGTTTCCATGTATCTTTTATTCTGCTCTGTTTATTATGATAAGGGGCTGGTTTAGGAGCAACTTTGCAGTCTTTGAAAGCACACATTTCGATAAGTACCACTGAAACATAAGTAACTCTGAAACAATGCCAATTTGGCCTTCTTTTTTAATATGAAGGAAACGCTGTTACCGGCCATGAGTGTGGTCTATATGTTATTTGCTCTTATTTCAACAATAAAAATGGCATCATACATGCCATTAAATTGTATTTATCAACCAATATTTGTTTTACCCTGCCCATCTCATAAATAGAAACAAGGTGATCATGAAACACGTAGATCCATTAAGTATGGCAATATCCAATAGTATTCTAAATTAAACTCAAGCAATTAAACCTTTTTTTCTCCTTCCTTTCAAGTCTACTGAGCCTAGGAGCTGGGTTTTCATGTGCATAAGAGCTTTGTAGCATTCTTTTTCCTTCTTGTCTGGACTCCTCTCCCTGGAACAGACTCACCTCAGATTTTGTTCACCTGAATTCAGTCGCCTCGGTTCTAGAAGTTTTGAAGTGTCTTAAAGTGAGCAGATGGCTTCCTAAGGACAAGGCTAGTAAATCTCACTGTACCTGCAAAACAATAATCTGCCATACATCGGGAATGGTGGCACATTTCAGATGGGAAGCATTTTGGATCCTGAGGTGCTTTCCGGAAGCAACTTGTTTTTCCACTGGGCAGCCCTTTCCTCTTCTGAAAGTAGGCGGTCGTCCTAACGCACCTTCATAAACGTCCTGTGAACTCACGAGGGACGTTTTGCAGTGCGAAACTGAAAAATAGAAACACAATTTTCAAGGATCTTTCCCTACAATCTGTAAGACAGGTTTGAGAGAACCACGAATATATATTAGTAGTCTTTTCAGAATGTTGGAATTTGGGATTTGGAGGCAGCCTCAAATGCTTTGGTCTTTATCGTCAATCACATTATGTGACAAGTTTGAAAACTGAAGCAATCTTACTTGTCTTGAGCAATACTTCCCTAGATACTGGGAGGGCAGGCAGAGAGGAGGGGACTTCAAAGGTGTAGCCCTTTGCTACTAAACTCCCTACCAATTTAAAATTTTATTTTAAAATTTGAAATTCACAAATGAAAGCTTATGCTACAAAAGCTATGCTTTCAAAATATCAGCAGTTTTCAGGTTTAAATAAGCCAATGCAGAAGATCTTCAAGGAAGTTTATCTTTGTCCAATCTATCCCCAGGGAAAGATAACAGTGTTTCCTTTATTTTATTGGACTCAAGCAACCATATGAAAAGCTATGTAATCACCATGTAACAGAGAGTAAATACTATGTTATGACACAATAAGTAGCAGATAGTTATTTCTGCCTCCTGAACATCTTCTGGTCACCTCCTGACAGTGAAAATTAAACGGCAATTATGTTTCTCATATCTTTCAATACTCTTTCCAAATATTGAACCTGTTAGTAGAGTTGTATAGATGGTCATGACTTCTAAATTAGTTATTTTATGTGCCCAACAACTTTAGATCTCGGTGCACTTTTAAAGAAAAGGATTACCGAAACAATAATTCTTTATAATATTTCATAATTCTGAAAGGACTTTCACACATACCTCCTATCAGTAGGCAATACATAGATTTGTCTTCTGGACTAAAAAAGACCCTGAAGTCTAGAAATATTAGTGGAAATTATTTAAAGTCATGCCATTGAACCTGCCAAATGGGGGCTGATACATCATTTTCTGATTCTTCGGGCAGTGGTAGTTACACTTCTGTTGTATCTGCAGCAAACACGTATAGGTTAACTGTTGCACGTCATGCATTGGTCTGAGGATCTGCTACAAAGACAGTGTAGTTTCTGGGGCTGAAGCAGAGGGCAGGAGAACTGGCAGGCTAGTGCCAAGCCTGTTGCAGGCTCCTGGAGTCCAGGGCAAAGCACTGAGATAGAATGGAATGTCGTATGTGAGGAACAGTTCGTAAGATGATTTATGCACACTTGTCCTTTAATGGACCTGTGTCAGTAGGATTATCAACTAAAAAAGAACAGCCCCAGTCAAATAGGGGCTTACTTCTCATGCAATAAGGGGCCTGGAAGTATGGAGGGATGAGCTGAATGGTATCTCAACAAAATACTGTAAGTGAGCGTCCTTCCCGTATCTTTTGTAGTGTTTGAGAAGGCTTTGGGGCCTCAGATGTATCTACTGTTAAGACTGGCCCCTTCTAGCCGTCCTTTATAACAATTACAGATCAGGGCAGAGAGGACTTGGCTTTTTCAAACTTGTGGGGCTCAGCACCATGGGACTCTTAATGCAGCCGGATTGCAGTTTTAGGCAGAAGGCCCCTCCCTCAGCAAAGCAGTACGTGCTCTGTCTCTGTTTGCAGACGGGTGGTTCTGCTGTGCTTCATGCCTCTCTTCTAGGACGTGGCTGCAAACAGCAAGGAGTCAGCAGGTGCCAACTTGATGGTGAATGTCCCTCCATGTCTTCTAATACTGTCTCGGCAGCTGCCTGCTCTGCATTCTGCATCCAGCAGGTGACTCGTGTGACCCAGCACCTCCCCAGCACGTCTTAAAGGCCAGCAGCTTTCTAGCTCTCAGTGAGCTAATTTCACAACTCTCACTTCCAGTTACCAGATTCCGTGTTATTCGGAATTGGGATGGCTGTGAATGACATAAATGCGAACAATGCCCTACACAGAACCAGCCTCATATGCAGGTAAGGAGGACAAGAAAGCAGGAGAGAGGGCACTGCTTCTCTTTTATTAGTCAGAACTGTGTTGTTATAAGAGTTTCTAAGAAAGTGAGGTTTAGAAGATGAAAGGATGTTCACGTGGATGCTGAATATTAGTACCTGCCTCAAATATCTTGCATCTGAACCTCTTTCTTATGTGGCCAGCATTCCCTGTGGCTCAGACACGGAACCTGAGCTCCACTGATCAGATCCACATGCCCAAGACATGCCACTGCACATTAGTGATGTGAAGAGATGAGGACAGCGTTGAAGCCATTCCGGTAAAGGTGGTGGTGGCGGGAGGAGCAGTAATGGAGTGATTTGTACCGTTTTGCAGAGACCACAGGCAGAAGCAGCATTCTTGGCGTCTGTGATGTGACCTGTTGTGACTGTTCCCTGAGATGGTGCCAGTTGCATCCTGCTGGGATAGGTGGTGTAGCACAGGTTGGGGCATGGTTCCCAGTTCTCTGGCCTCATTCTCTGGCCTTTCTGGGCATCCTACGACTTACCCAACATCATGGGGTTCTACTTAAACTAACCAGAATTAATTCAGCTCTTTGTAGTTTGGTGCTGGTTGGGAAAAGGATCGGTATGACTTGGTGGCTGCTAGAACGTAAGGGGAGCAGGGACAGGGAGGAATGAAACAGGAATCCTGCTCTAAAATGAAGTACCTAGAGAAACGATAGCATCATTAAACTAAGTTCTGAAAGGGAGTAACATGGGGCGGAGTTCGTCAGGTTGTGCGACATCCCAGGGGGAAACACCTAGCAGATTGGTGGTGACAGGTGTCAATAGCTTGTGAGAGAAGTCAGGGCTAATAAATATATAAGGCACCTGAGCTAGACCAGAGGCAAAGAGTTTGGGCTGGGTTAAAAGGTTAACGAAGATGATATAGCGGACTTAGTTGAAATGATATCCACCTCAGGTTTTTATTGAAATAGCAAATTGACAAAGGGTATATATGAGAGAAGGACCCAGGTAAACGAGTGGACTTGGGGCCCAGATGGTCCTTACCTCCTTTAGAGGTGAGTCCATAATTCAGTGGTGGCTGGAGTCCTCATGAGAAGAGAGACCTTCCAGGTCAGAGAAGGCCAGCGCAACATGCTTAGTTTTTATGCCGTTAAGCCATGTCCCTGTGTTAGAGTCTACCCACCAGCATATAAAGCCATCCTGGTCATGCCACTTTGATATACTTTTATGTCCTTTTCCTCCTGTCTTTTTGGGCCTATAGCAGGCCTGGCTCTAGCCCAATAGAGGAGTCTATGCATTTTGTTCAGCTGAAGTAAATAGATATCCTGACATTAAAAGATAAGGCTGTGGTAACCAGCTTATGACCTTGTTGAGGCATTAAACATCAATTAATTATAAAAAACACAAGAGCCAGAGCAAAGAGCATCCTTATTAAGCTGGCAGGGTCTGTAAGTCTTGGACAGCAACAAAGAGATAGTTGCAGTGACCTCAGGGCTTAATTGTTGGGGGTCATACTTTTTCACTTTGATTCACTAGTGGCGTGTCTAACAGTATTGCTGCAATTTGCTAAAAGAGATAAATTCTGCAGCTAAATATGTCAGATGTAAAATATGAAAGAGGGCAGCTAAGGGCATATTCTGAGTTGTTCAATTGGAAGATGGGGTCAACATACACATGACACCATTTCTGGGTGAAACGTCTGGAGTCAGTAGCGCAAAGCTTTTTTCCTGCATATTCTAATGACATTTTGTATGCTTTTCAAAGATATTTCTTGATCTAATTCCTGGAAAATTGCTTGCATCTTTCAGATCAGCAGAGCAAATTTGAATTAGGCGTCACATTTTGACAAAAGGTATGGAAGGGCATACCTAACTATTTACAGTCTGGTTCTGAGTTAGACTGCATTTCCCATACTCCTTTGTGGTTAGGTGTGGCTGTGTGTGCAGGTGATGTGGGCTATTTCTACCCGTGACCCAGGGAACCTCTCACGCCTGCACTGCTGTGCTCGTAGGAGGAACCCTGTCCTTACATCATTACAGGGAGAAACGTTGCTTACCGACCAAGAACATCTGTATTGCGTTGGGGGAGAGAAATAAACTTCTCTTGTCTTGAGCTGCCGAGATGTGTGGGTTTATGTGTTACCCTAACTAATGCAGAAGGTTAACAAAAACATAAACGATTGAAGGCTTTGTTTGTATTCACCTTGACTCTGTGAAGCTCCACCTGTGTTGAGTAGACCACAGAGCTCTGGTGATGCACCTAATCAATCACTTCACGTTGTTCTTGTCAGAACTGTTTACATTCCTATCTGTTGGGTTCCATTTCTCTGCACAGTCTTTGATTCGACACCTTCAGGTCCCTTGGTTACTTGGGCTTAATTCTGGAGTATAAGAGAGAAATCCAGACTAGATACTTAATTGGGAGCATTAATCACCTATCTAATGCTTTTTTAGCTACAAGTTTATTCAGGGGATATACAGAAAGTGAAGGGATAAACATCCAGGGGCTGGGCTGAGGTAGACGTTATCAACAGTACCTTTCCTCACAGCTTCATCGAATCACATACACCTGCCCTCAGCTGACAGCATAGCTGTTTGGCAGGTACTTCCTGAAAATATGATTTTGAACTCTCGTGCTTCCCAAACTCAGTGTGAGAGCACAGGGGATAAATAAAAGTCCATATATTTCACTAGAGCAAGAACTGGCAAACCTTTTCTGTGACAGCCAGATGGTAAATATTTTAGGCTTTGCGGGTCAAATAGTCTCTGTCACTTGAAGGTAGACACAGACACTATGTAAACAAATGGGCGTGGCTGTGTTCCAAGAATCTTCCTTCTAAAAAAAGGTGGTGGGGCTTGTTTGTGAACACCTGCACCCCGTGTCCAAGTTTTACATCTGTGTTAAGCCGACCATCAAGGAGCTGCCTTCGAGGGAGTTTCTTCGGTCCCTGTGGAATCAGGTTTTCTGAAGTGCGCTTTGATATTGTGTACTGAGCTTGCCCTGAAGGGAATTTTAAGAAGCAGCTGTCTATCCTGGATGTCATGTTTCTTGTCCTTGATTTTAGGGAGCTTAACTACCACAGAAGGAGGGGCCTGAACTTCAAGAGAAAAGCAGCAACTCCGCTGAGTACCTGGAAATTACACCTACAGACAAAGTCAGTCTCCATTCGACAATGATCTCTTTGCTTTGGTGGCAAAGACCAACAAGCCGCAGATTTCCACCCGCCCATCTGCCCTCTGTGTGCGGATGCAACCCTTGCATTTATCTTGAGCATGTGCCGTTTGCAGCGTGACAGGCGCCGGGGTGGAGTGGAGAACAGAGTGGTCGTGGCCCCTGACCTCACAGAGCACTTGCTGTTTCTCACTTTATTTTCCATTCTCTCAGGTTTAAACAACATACTTATTTTAAAAAAAGCACACTGAATTCTTTATGTTTTTATGAGCTGCATGAAATCCTAATTTGGAGTGAGATCAAGTACATAAAGACCTATGGACGAAGGCCATAGCATGGGACTCGTGGAGGCTGATTCTCTAGTTCCCTAGCATTATAGACCCAGTATGTCCGAGCCAGTTCTTCTCCTATAAACGGTGGGTCTGAGTCTCAAAACTTTGTAACCCATGTAAGGAATAGTTAGGCTAGGGCACAACTCTTCTATTATTCACTAGTTAACTGTTTAATTCCACCTGAAGAAACTATTAAATATCACATAAGATTTTGGCAGCCCCTGCTCAGTAGGCCCAGCCTTTGGTTCTGAGCCTCAGTATTGTGTGGGCACTGAGTTCATGCCATGCATTCCGGGATTTTAATGCTCATGTGGAGCCTTTATCGCGGTAAATAAACCGAGGAGGCTATGGACAAGGCAGTTCCAGGCTTTGTCAACGTGGATCAAGGTTCTGAATTTGGAAACTCTACAACTCTGCGGGTGCTAAACATGGGTTTTAGGGAATCCATGAGCCATCTGTGCCATATGCTTAATATTATGCTGTAATGTATTTGTGAATTGTTTTCTGGAGGGAGGGTCCGTTGTTTTCCCAGCATGCTCAAGGACGTCAGGTTCAGATGGCCTAAATGGTTGACACTGGTGCTTTTCTAATGATCTATGCAGAAGCTCAGGTTTCTTTCTTTCTCCTGTTGAAATTTGTAATCTAGGAACATCGCTGTTTAAAACATCTACTGGAAATGAATTACTAGAAAAATAAGATGGTGGATGCTGTGGCGATGTCAGATTTCCATGTAAGACTGTAAACCCCTACTCAGTAACTGGGAACAAAGTGGATGCACACATTGAGGGGGGAAGGATCATTCCCACAGTTCCAGCTTTGGGAGCTGGAGAGGTGATGATAACGAGATCCAGTATGTCAGAGAGGCAAATTTACGGAGCAAAAAAACAGTTTAGCAAAATAATGAGAATATACTAAGTTCAAAGTATCTGCACGACACTCATGTGGCCATTACTCCGGCCTCAGTAATTTTTGTGTAAATGTTAGAAACTCAGCCTATGTGTAGACTGACCTGAAAGTCATCGGTAATATGGGAACAGATGACATCACTTCAGAAAATGGTGTAAAGTAAGAAGAAAAGAGGGTTAAGGGAGGTATTCATGGAATACCAATATTTAAGAAGTTGGCAGAAAGAGTTTCCAGAAATATCTGGAAATGAAATGGAGAAGACGTTCAGAGAAGTAGGAGGACAAAGTTTGGAATATTGCAGAAATTAAAGTGTAGAGTTTCTAGAAAAGAAATGTAAGACTCTACATAAAGGTCTGGTAAGACATCCACAAAAGAGGTCTCTGGTTTTGGATATTGGCACACTGATAGCAGCTTTTGAGAAATGCTGGGGGCAAGAAAGGAGCCAATTTCAGAAATATGAGGAGTAAACAGGAGGTGAGCAAATGGGTTTGGGGTAAAAAAAAACCCTACTTTTTCAGGAAGTTGAGTTAAAAATGCTTTTCTGCAATGTAGGAAGAAAAAAGAAGAAACAAAACATGGTATTTTTCTCGAGGAGAGGCAAAGGTAGGCAAAGGAGAATCACCTAGAAGAAAAGACAAGTGAAAGAGAACAGGGCATTAGGCGCCTCGTGTGGCGAGCAGTGGAGGAGAGGAGAGGATCATGGGGTCCCAGGCCAGCCTCGCAGAGTTAGTGCCAGTCCCCTAAGCTGTTTGCAGATGGCCACCTTTACACCTGTTGAATGGCTGGCTGTTCTCTGGATGGCCGTTAGCTGATTAGCTTGCTCCCTATCATCGTATTTTCACTGAAAACTAGAAATGAAGTATGTGAAGGCTTTATGAGAAGAGGCACCAAATTGGTTTCTGGAATCTTCTAAGCCCTTTGTCCCACTTCTATCTCATCTGTTTTGTCCAGTACATGAGTTTCTAACTCCTTATGAGTACTAGGGAAAATGGTTATTGTCAAAACTAAATTGATTTGCCACTGTCATGGTGTAATACAGGGGCAGGTACGGTTTCATTATGGTGAGACTTGGCAAGTTTGTCTTTGTAGTTACACACACTCCTTTAGTTTCAGAAAACATTGCATGATTATTTTCTACGTGACTGATTTTCTGGGCACTTTTTATTCTTGATCATTTATTTTCATCCCCTAGAATTCTTGCAGAAGTAATTCTTTCTATTTAAGATAATTTTACCAGCAACTGGTACCCAGTTCAGTCTAATGTTTTCTTTATGAGACATTAAGAGCAATCAGTGTGAGGAGCGGATAGAGGCTAGTAGAAGGAGATAGGAGCTCATTGTTTCTGATCATTCACATCATTTCTGGCATGTCTGTTGACAGCAGCCACAGATGAGGCCAAAGAAGGAATGGCTTGTAGCTATGCTGTTCTTAGGTCCTAGCTGTGACACAGTCTTTAAATCATACTTCAAAGTGCAATTACCAACAGTGAATTTATACATCATAAAGATGGGGAGAAGCAGAAAAAGACTTTCACAAAACAGAGTGATCCTTAGAGACGCAATCCTTGCTCCTAGGAAGCCCTGAGTAGTCTCATCTTGAGAAAGCTCCCTGCCACAGGACTGCCACCCTTGATTTCACCTTGTTGCCTCTAGGTCCAACTTAGCTCAGGGTCACAGATCTTCTTTTACTGTGACTATACCCCAGAGAACCAAAGTATTGCTTTATTTTTTGTTGTCAGAGTGTGAGGGTAGTGCTAAAGGGGAGTAGGGGTTTGAAGTAAACCTAATAAGTCTACTCTGCAAAGATGAGTCTGGTTTCTCTGTACTTTTAAACTCCATGTATAAATCACAGAGGGAAAGACAGCGATGCACTGTGCTGGCATTGAAGAAAAACATGGTCCTGACAGAAAGTCTTCCCCACAGCCAAACCGAGCTATAACGACTCTTGCTTTTTATTTCTCCCAGGAAAGAGTAATATAATTGGTCCCTGTAATATAGTAACCAGTTTCTTCATTCTTTGTTCAGTAGAAGATGTTTCTTTGGGAGAAATGTTTCAGAGAATAAAATGGCTTCGGTTGGGATAAAGTCTGGGAGTAGATTTATTTCTAAATAAATCTCAATAAATACATCGATAAAATGAGCAGAGGAAGAAACAATACAATTAGCAATTTCTTAAAGAAGTACAGTTCCGTATGATCATTTACAAGTGATGTTTACATTAGAACACATCTTGGGTTGATTTTCACAAGGGCTTCTGTGTGAAAAACAAACATTTCTGAATTAGAATGTCTGTCATGGAGCAGTTGAGATACAAAGTAAGAACATGTTTTCAAATATGCAGTAAAAAGATCACCAGCTTCTCTAAAGACCTGACATGGGCATCCATCTTAGTACATAGAAGAGAAACTACGCCGAGGACGGGAAATACAGGAGCAAAACAGCAGCTGGGGAGGTGCCTGTGGTTCTAAAGGATTGCGTGTGTGTGGCATTGGGTCGCCACTGAGTTTGGAGGGAAAGAACCGCGCAGAATTAAGAGAGCAGCATTACTGGCGTGTTCTCTTTTTAAAAAAATGCCAACAGCTCCTTGAATGCAGGAATATTTTAGGGCTTGTATTTTGCAGGAAGTCAATGTAGTAACTGCAAAAATCGTAGCACCAAAATGAAATGCATTAGGGGTGTGAGCAGCCCAGGTTGGTTCGTTAGTTTGCTGCTCAGTCAGTGCTGAAGGGGGTAATATCCCACCTGAATGATGCCAAGGGATTCCGTAGCAGAACAGTGATTGTTTTTGTGGTTGTTACTATTATATTTGCATGTCATTTTTTTTTTAGCTGTAAAGTTTTTAAAAACTTCCTTTGAATATCATTTTACACAATTATAAGTCTGGACTCTTTCATTTATTTGTGGATTTTAAAGTGATTTATTCTGCATGTTGGGCAACCTGCTGAAGACCGAGAAAAGCAACCGGTGCTTTAACCACTCAGCCCGTTGCAAGGCATCCTTGCACATTAAGATGAAAAGATATAAACAGCACTTGGTAAAATTGCAAAAACTTGTACTTGAATTTAATTTTCTCTGTGAGGGTAGTTAGAATTATTTTTTTCCCCCCACTGGTCTCTGATATACTATTTTTGAGGGAGGAAAAAAAAAATGTTTTTGCTACCATGGCAACAGCATCCCTGTCTTGCTTTCCATCACAAGCCATAGTTTCTGAGCGTAACTAGGAAAATTGAAATGCCGGTAGCTCAGAACGATAAGGCCAAGCACGGTGCGCATCCATCTAAATGAATATTTGTGTCATTGTTCTCGCACCCACGGTAAGGCCGGGACTTTCAAGGTCAACATATTTGTTGGGAGTTTTCACAGTGGCTTCATAAAAGATTATTGCCACTTACTGGACAGCTACTCTTTTTACTAAATGTCTTATTAATATGATTTTCCAAAGATGATAGGCAATTAAAACACTCCATACATCGTGCAGCTTATTTTACGGTGTTGAGGAAATGTAACACAAAGGAAGGACACACATTCTAGTGAGTTTTAGAAAAGAAATGATCTGCCACTTAACCCTGAGTGTGTGCTGAGGAGGGGGAAGCAAGGGCTTGTAGAGAAGCTGACTGAGTTCATTCTGTGGTTTGTTTCAGGGGTGATTCTGAAATGGTGCTCCTCTCTGATGCTCCTGAAATAACAGTATTCTTTTTATTTTCCTTGATCTTTCACAGCCTGTGGATATTCCAGCTTGCAAGGTAAAATATGGTTTTGCTCCATGGCTAGCTTTTAAAATCCTCTCTGGCTTTGCTATGACACTAGATAAAAATGATACAGCCTTCATTGCCCCTCAGCTCTGCTTCTCAACTCCTTCCTCTCCAGCTTCCCCGTAGTCTCTGTCCACACTGACTCTCGGTCTGGAACCTCTTTGCCTAGCCTGGGGTGCGTGGGCAGTCAGGTTCCTAACGGGCTAGCCAGCCGGACTTGGCCCTTGCCTCAAGTAAATGCATTTGGAGGACACGGGCCACACCTACTGCAGGCAGTGTCCTGGAAATACTGCAATGGCCTGTCCAGGCCTCTGGGACACCACCCTGCTGGGGGCCGCTGTGCTGCCCAGCTTCACGCTGAAGGAGCCCCGAGACCCGTCCTCATGCGCCACAGGCTGACCTGGACCTCAGGCAGATTTGCTTTCTTAAGCAGATGGCTGTGTATTTTTCTGCTTTGTCAAGGACACCTCTTACTGTATTTGGCAAATTCAAGGCTGCTTTACAGACAGAAGTGATGAACCAGGCGTAAGAGGAGTTTACTTCCTTGTCCTTCACTATCCTCGGGGTTCCAGATAATCATTCAGTTTCACCTTATTATGATTACATGTCCAGGGAGATGTTGGTTGTTCTTAACTCTTGAGTTGATTCTCTATGTCAGCATTAGAGGATTAAAATAAGTTGAGCATTTTGGCTGTATGGCGGCGGGAATTCGCGCCTTATGTGGCTGCTTTAGTGGACCTAGTTGGGGTCACAGGAAAGGCTTTGAGGCCCCAAATACCCTGAGCTATGGGTCAGACCGAACCTTTAATTGCCACCTCTGTTACTTCCTAGGTATGTCCCTTTGAGGAAATGATTACGTTCCTTTCAAATGGAGATATAATGCTTATGCTGGACTAATATGAGAAGCAAACGACACGCAGAACGACGCTGGAGCCGTACCTGACAGAGAACACCTGGCACATTACTTTCTCCTCTCAAATCGGACTGAAAGGGGCTCGAAAGGGGTTGCAGAGTGGTTGGGTGTTGATAGGCTTCTTTTCTCTTCTTATCAGAGGTTACTTTATCCAAGACGGAGCCTTGCATGTAGAAGAGGCTCAAATATTACTAGTTTGACTTAAACAAAAAATGGAAACAAATGGATCCTTAGTTTTCACATCAAAATTACTTAGGTCGCTGTGGAACCTAAAAAATACATGTGATATTAGAGCCTGATCGCACGCACAGGGTGGGGACCTTGAATTCCTCTTCCGCTGGCCTCAGAAGTCTTGGAGCCGAGTCGGGCATGTCTGAGGATGCAGAATGGCTGGCCTGTGGCCCGGCTGGTCCATTCCTGTCAGTCTCCAAAGAATTTGCTGGGAGCTGCAGCCAGGTCAATTTGGCTGCGGCGATTGGTATCGACTGTGTAGACGGGCAAAGAGAATGGATTTGCCAAGTCACGGAATAGCTCATTTGCCTCTTGTAGATACTGCAGTCCAGGAGGAAGTGCCCAGGGATGAGAGCTGGGGCAGCGCCGCCTCTTACCTTCATCTGGTCCTGTGTGACCCCCCGCGAGACAGCCCCGTGTAGATGCTCCTTCCGTGGAGAGAATGAACGCATGCCCTGGGCTCATCTTTCTAAAATGGCTTTGTGCTTGTCCTCAGGGGCGCCCTCCTGTGAGCTTGAATGTTCAAGGTCTTCTTCCACGTCCCTCTCCCCTTCGCCTCTTTTTCATCCTCCTCTCCCCATTCTCATCACACGGCCACTTCATTTCTTACGAGTAGATTTCAAATTCTTACCAGGCTTTTCTACACCTTCTCCTTCCAGCCTCTTTGGCTGTTTCAGAGAGTGTTTGTTTTACCTGCAATCCTGCTGGGTCCCGCTGCCCTTCTTCTCTTTTAAATGTTCCTTTGATCATTTCGTTCTCTGACCTAAAATCTTCCCCTGCTCTGTACACCAGCTTATTGCAGCACCTTTAAGAAACTGTCCTATTTGGGTGACTGCAAAAGAGGAACATACCACCTCCTGCACCTTCTTGCCAGGCTTGGAGGGACAGAGAGAGAGAGAGAGAGCAGTTCATCAGAATACATGTTCTTCCATCAAAGCCTCGAGTTGTCACTGAGAAGTAACATTTCCCAGTGTCTGCTAAAATCCAGATATGGCCATTATCCAGTATTTACCAGTGGAGTGTGAGCAGAAGTGGTCCAGGCCAGGGGGCTTGAGATGTGGGTTTATCTTCCCAGATTCTCTGGTCGCTTCTGTTGACTAGATAAGAAGTCTGAGGCCTTGGAGGACAGGGGGATTCAAGACAGAATGACCCCAGTTACCTGAATCACGTGTGGAGGGAAGGCACCAAGCAGGAGTATCTGCACTGAACTGTTGCATAAGCAGAAAATAAAGGTGATCATTTTGTAGCACTGCACGTTTGGGGCTCCCTAGCACCGGGGCTTCACTTATGTTTTTCATTCTTCCTAGAAAACCCTATGCATCCCTCTACTGATCTCAGTTTACCTCATTCATAGATTCAATCCAAGCTTCACTGCTAGGAAGCCTTTCTTAATTATCCCAAACCAATTTGTTTTCTCCGGTCTTTGAATTTCTCCTTTGCTAAAATCCCACGTTGATGTTTGGTTCTTTTGCAGTGATTATCTGTTTCTTTACTCTTTCAGCAATTGTAGTTGTAAAGGTTCTGTTTCCAATTGCCAGTAGAACCGAAGTTGAAAAGTTTGTATGCCCTGTTTCCTTAAATTTAGTGTGAAGGCAGTAAATACATCTGTATTACATTCCTTCTTCATCAAGTGTCTAGTTGGCAGGATATTATTATTTGATACTGTTTTAGTTTTATTCCTCAGAGTTGTGATTTTTTTTGAGAATAAATTTAATCAAGTGCATTGAACATCTTAATAAAAGGGCCTATGACTTTAAGATTCTATTGTCCAAAACTAGTGAAGGTACTGCCTCTTAAATTGGAGAGAAGGGCTCATTTAGAGCATCTTGATAGAATAGGCTGGGTAAATTCCCAGAATTCTATCTCCTGGTTGGACTTCTAGGCTGATTTTACCTAAAGCCTTCTTGGCTAGGAAACAATGAAGATATGCCATTCCCCAAACTCATGAAAAAGATTCCATTTTTTAAATAATAGAAGATCTCTATATTTTCCTCCTTAGGTGAAGATAGGCATTGACATGAATAGAAAAATTGAGTTCTATTAACTTAGACTTTTAAAATGTCAAATTTTTTCCTAATTGTTCTTAAAAATAAAGTAGGAGGTAAGAAACTTAAGAATGTTGAAGCCTAATGTTTGTTGTGTTTCCTAGTTTTGTGATATTTGGATATTAATGCCCTCACAGCAGAATGACTAGATAATGACTCACATTTTCTCATTATCTTTAATAATATCACTACTTCTTTCCTTTGCCTTTTAATAGACTTCTTTCTTTTTATTTTTGTTGGCTGACTTTGAAGAGTTATTTATTTTTGTTGAAAAAGGGCAGCCTGAATTTCTGCAGCATAAATGCTAAGTATGTTATCAAAAAATGCTGTAATTTAATAATGCAGAGGCTGTGCCAAACTATGTAAGACTGGACAATGGTCTAGTTTGAATTTGGATAAACTACCTCTCCAATTTAGAGCATTTTCTATTCAGAAACATCAGAAAGATATTTTTACAATACAGTTGACTAAAGGAGAAAGTAGAATATAAAATAAACAGCTTCATTGTACCGTATTGGTATAAAATTCAAGTAAAACTGTTCAAAGAAGGAGGGTGAGCTTGATTGATTGTTAGTGTATTAGCATCAAAAGTAAACTTTTAATTCTTCATGTTTTCTTTTTAATCAGGATAACAGCAGCATTGTGGATCGGAGGAAAGTCATTTTGTAGTGGTGCGACCAGAGAGCTCATCATAGTGTAATAATCTAATCAGTAAGATGGGCAACGAGTGGCATGCCTAAGAATTAGATGCATTCTAAAATGAATTTTACCTATGATGCAATGATGTGTTCCAAACAAAAGAGGGAAAATTAAATTTGGGGAGGAGGGCATTTTTTTTTTCCCTCTGTAACGTGCCTGACTCGATTTAGTTTATGGCATGGTCTAATCAGAACAGTAAAATTCTCAAAGTGTGACTTACACAGAATTTATCTGGGCTGGAGCCATATTGAATAAAATTGTATTCTGTTTATCTTGTATAAAATTAAAGATCAGCAAGTTTAATTTTTGAAAATAAATAACTAAACAGTTGAAGAACAGTTACTATCAGGTTTAGTCAGCACAATGCCAGAAGTAACACCACCAAATTATAAACCCCTAGAAAAAGGATGCGTCGGAGGGACCGTGGCTTCTGCCGCTCAGATCTGAAGCATCGTTGCGACTCAGTGGGAAGTCACCGCCATTCGGTAGAAATCAGGCCAGTGTCCCTAACTGATACTTCTAAAATGAACCGATCTGTTGTGTTCTAAAGGAAAAATAACAATTATTCATATGCAGCCTTCTCTATTTTGTGAAACCTTTTACTAGATGGCAACATTTGTTTCATCTTCTAATATTTAGAACCTGATTACTACATAAGGCACCAAAAGGACTCCCGATAGAAGATTCTGTCAAGTGCAGTTTTTCTTGCTTAAGCTGATCTCCAGAAGCACGCGGTGGGCTCACCATTCACTCTGGACCAGTCACTGCCCTTGTGGGTGAAATGTGCGTTTTGTGCTTGGGCATTCTCCAAAGCCCCTTTGTGCCCTTGAAAATCCCATATTTTCAAACATTAGTGCCCCTGTTCCTGGATCATGGCTATGACACAACTGCTGGGCTCTCAGTTAATGTGAGGAGAGCCAGTGTTGAAAACCTCAGGAATCCTGTTCAGCTTGAACACGAAATTATTCTAAGAGTTAAATGTCACTAAAACATTCCACAACAAATACTTATTATCTGGACAAGCGTTTTCAAACACTTGTTTTTTCCAAACCAAATTCTGTATTACAGAGAGTTTAACCACAGAATTAGAATATACATATATCTATCTGTTATGTATATGTATAACAGATATACATGTAAACATATATAGTAATGTAATGTTAATTTTTATACTAAAATTTTAGAAATTCGTTTTGTTTTTGGTACAGGGATCTGGCTTATAAAATTGTGGGGCTGGTTAAACACTCTCTGTAAGGCTGTTGTCTCCGCTTCTGAGGCTGGGGCTTGAAACCCCCTGGGTGGGCAGTTGGGAAGGGAAGATCATGAGCATCTGGAACCCACAAACATGAGCTGGAATCCCCAGAGGATACATTGAGACCCTATACGCTCTTGTTGCCTCTGACTGTTATTGAATACAATGGGTTCACCTCTACAGGAGCTTTAGCCAAAGTCACACCAGGCAAGGTTCATGCAGGAACAAACTTTATTACTTGGCGTAAGTATGGAGAACACTGGGGATAGTTCCCAAAGCCTACCTTCCCAAAGGGAGGGTGAGGCTTCAGGTTGGAAGTCTCTGGAGATTAGGGAAGTGGCTACAGTGTCCATCACTAGTGTGGGGGTGAGATGATCATGTGCTGTGTAGATAAGCTCTTAGCTTGTCCTGGGGAGGAGCTTTTAGCATTATAATGAGGAAAGTTTACTTTCGGTTGCTGTGGAAATGGTTCAGCCCTCCCTCCATCTGCTGTGCTGGTTTCTAAAGGCTTCATTTAGGAGGTTCTAGGTACAGGGACTGGGCACATCTGCTGCTTGCAAAGTGAGTTGTCAGGAGCTATGAGAAATGGCTCTCTTTGACAAAGGATTCTCAGGAGGACCTCACTTTTTTGCCTTTTGGGTGACATGTCCTTAGTGATGACTGTGTCCTGCAGCAGTCTGGGCCACCCAGACATGGAGTTCAACTCCTGGTCCAGGAGTCAGAGAAGCTGAAGAAGAACCCCAGGAAGGTAATCAGTTGTGTTGCTGGGCAGCTGTGCCTGGGGAGGTCTCTCCCTGCTCACCAGGTGAAATGCCAACCTGAATGGGGGAGGGTTCTTGACGCTGAATGAGAAAAAATTCCTGATCAGGTCAGAGGAGTGTAGGTAAGGAAGGAATTCAGTAAAGCCAGAGTAGCAGGAAATGGCAGCCGCCTTGCAGGCAGCAGAGAGCAAGGAAGCTAACGTAGGACCGAGGGAGGGAAGACTTGTGCTAAAGTCTAGAAAATACAGTGAACTAAGCTTACAACTGGAAGACTGTAGAGACAAAATGCAGTAAGTTGAGCAGTAAGAAGGCTTTATTTTAAAAGTACACACTCGAAGAAAGAGGAGTGCGGACAACCTGAGAGGCTTATGTTTCTGTCTTTTAAGGCTTTCAAGTATGGGGCAAAGGGCAGGGGTGGTAGTTGTTGGGCATAGTCTTGACCCTTGATCTCATGATGTATCTCTCCAGTGAGAGACATTATGTCACTATCTACAGCCAGTCCTCTAGATAATTCTATAAGATAAACTTAACACAAGGAATTTCTTGATCCAGTTCCTCTCCAAGGTAGTGGTTTTGTCAGGGGGGCACTGGTTATTTTCCTTGGTTCTTGTCCCCACCACAACAAAGAATTGAAGGGCAGAGACACAGTAGTGAGGTAGAGTAAAAGTTTTATTTAAAGTTACACACTTAAAGAGAGAAATGACCTCAGGGAGGAGAGGTACCCTGAAAGGTTTACATTTTATTTAAAGAGAGGGAATGTGTGGGTGACCTCAGAGAGAGGTGCTCTCTGAAAGGTTGAGGAAAAGTTTTGTTTATGGCAACAAGGTGCATACTTGGAGAAAGAGGAGTGTGGGCTACCTCAGAGAAGAGGTGTGCTGAAAGATTGGGGGTTCCTCCTTTTAAGGATTTTTCCGGAATGTGACAAAGGGCTAGGGGTGTGGACTTGTTAAGTGGTCTCAAGATGTTTATCTCTTCTCTTCTATTATCAGTACTTTAGGTAATTCTGCAAAGTCAACACAAGAAACTTACTGATTCATTTCCTTCCCAGGATAACAGCTTCCCTCTCGGAACATAGCAATCAAGACCGCCTGCCCTGCCCCCAAGGTGTGCTGACCTTTGTCTGCTAAAGAATACGTTAAGAATCTTACTTCTTAACTTCCTGGGTTTTAAAATGCAATCTTAGTTTTAGGATGGAATCTTTCCTGTTTTTCCTATGCTGTTTATAGCTGGGCTTGTTTGCAAAATTAATCATGATGCTTGTCTCCTGCCCAGGTTGCTATTACTTGATTAGGGGCTGGAGGAGGAGGAAAAAATAGTATATAGGTTAAGTTAAAGAATAAGCTGGGCCTTTTAGCAGGCTGAAGTATGTCTTAAAATGGCATGATCTAATTGACACAATGAAGACATGGGCTGTGCTCAGATACTTTTATTTATCTGGGGAATAGTTGGACATTCCAAGTCCCTCCTGGCCTCTGGAGCTTCAGCTGATATACTCATTAACTCTGTGTCTTTTCTGGATCTCTAGTTTTAACTGGTTAACTCTTTGAGTCTCTTTCAGTGGGCTTTGCTGGTCTTATTCTCTCTCCACCCCTGCTCATATCTATTTTCCTGCCTAACAGTTTCCCTCAAGCACTGGGAACATATCAGTTAGGACTGCTTGCCCTGCTTTAAGATAGGGTGGGTTATGGTCTGATTACCAAAGAATGTGTTAGGGATCTTATGTCCTAACTCCCTAGTTTTTCAAATGGAATCTTAGCCTTCATATGGGGTCCCTCCTGTTCTCAATATACTGTTTTTATCTCAGCATTTTTCATCATAGGCAGGAAAAGTTAATCATGATGCTTGGCTCATGTCCCTCCCCTACTTCGGGTGCAGCCCCAGATGTTGCTTCACATCAACCAGGTGAGTCAGCACCTCAGCAATGATGCGTGGCAGGCACAATGTGTGGCAGCCACCACGTGGCTGCATCATCCCTTCTCCTCTCCCTTCACCCAAGTAGCTCAGCTGGAGAACAAGTAAGTCCCTTCGTAAGGAGCTCAAAGAACAGAATGAGGAAACTGGGCCTAAACCAGACAAAGAGGAATGCGGGGTTATTAATATAAAGGAGTGTAACAGGGTGTTGTGTATGTTCTGAAGCCAACAGTTACTGACATATCATGAAGGTGCCTTTAGTATTCGGCTCACCTCTCTCACATAGCTCATGTGGAACATTCTTCTCCATTTAGAGAATGCATTTTTGCTCATTATTATTATATCTGTTCACTTTTGAGTTCCACAGGTACATTTCATCGATGACTAAAGCATGTCAATTCTGACACATACCTATATATATATATATTTTTTTTGGTTGGGTGTAGTGTGAAATATCTGGCAAAAATTATAAGGCAGTAATGGAATTAGGTTAATTGCTAATAAAGAAATTCACAGTTGCCTTTTGTAATATGGCTTAAATTTAGTGGCTGGTATTCAGAAAAAAAAGGGAAGCAAATGGAATTATGAAAAGTGGATGGAACTGATATTTTTTAAAGCAGAAGGCATTGTGAGGAAAGACACAGCCATATTGATGCAAATGCAGCCTCCGGGAAATCTCATTTCGCTTAGCCGTAATTATGAAAATCCTCTTGAGCATTTCTGCCTGTTGTGAGTTGCTTTGCTGTTTTTCACAACAGAGACAATTTCAGTTATCTTAGAAATCTGAAGCTGCCTTCAGCCTGGTGCCCAGAAGCCCAGAAGCCTCCACTGGTACTGTGCTCAGGGTCAATTGCTGCTTAAACTACTTTTAGAGTCTATTCAACATGACAAGCAGATCAATCTTTTCAATTCAGAACTGATGAAATTCTACATTTTAGAAAGCATTGCCTGGAGAGTATGAATTCAATAGATGTCTTTTAGGGCCATTTGGTGTTTCTTTCGGCTGTTTCACGAGGGCTTCTCTCAGATGCAGAATACTAAACCCATTTGGAGCTTTGAAACAGGCTTAGCTCTCTCAGTATACACCGACTGTTCCAGAGTGTAACAAACTAATCTTAGAGCATCATCTTGTCAGGTAACCAAGTATTGACACTGATTTTAAGCAGTCTGTGTAGAATACAGAAATTAACATTGCAGTTGTACTTTTTTCTTAAACTCACAAATCATGCGCTGAGTCATGCAGGAAGGAAAATGCTGGGGTAAAATGTATTATTTCTAGGCTATAGCAGGTAGGATGGAAACTCACAGTATTTAGCATTTAGATTTCATTACAATCAAAGTGCTTTCATACTTGAGTCCCAACCAAGGCTATCCGAAAATATATTGATGTAAGAGCAACTGCATCTTAGAAGTAGAAGGCAAGGTGGCAGGAAGACAGATCGCACCTGCCGTGGAACCAACTGGAAACAAAACCTCGGCTGTGTCTTCACATAGGCACCATAATGACTCATTCCACGTGAAAGAATTTGTGGGAAAAGTTGGATTTTTTCGTTACACTTACTGAAATTGTTTTTAACTGACTTTTTTTGTTTGCATGTGTGTGTCCTAGCACAGGATACACTCACCTGTTTTTAGCCTGGAAATTGGGTAGTATAGTGTTAAAAGGACGCTCCTGGGTCAGTGTAAGGAGGTTTAGGTAAGGCAGCAAAGGGCAGTGCCCGGCCATCCTGGAAAAATGGAAGGAGAGAACCATGTAAGAATGGTCTTGGTAAAGAAACTGCTCTTTTCTGTGTTTAAAGACAACAGGATAATGTTGTTGGGAAGCATAAAAAATTCCAATAAAATTTCCCTAAGGATGTGGGTACTGCCTTCGAGCATCTCATGCTAAAATAAAGCCGCGTCTCCACACATTTGCTCTCTCAGTCCTCACGCTAAATTCATGATTCTGACACTGTTTTAAGTAAGCAAGGGTTCAATAAAATAACTGTGAGATAAACGAAGAGAGGCAGAATACACTTTTGGCTGGGCCCCACATTGCAGGGCACCGCGATTAACAATTTGTAACTGTACTAGGTTTTAAAAGCCTCTGGTTGTGAGATCAGGTATCTGGATTGTGAAGCCCGTCGAACATTTCACTGTTTTTGACAGAAAGGCCTGTGTTGTCTGCTCTTCTTTATATTTAATGTCATTAGGGAAGGTTTAAATTAGGTGCCTAACATAACCCTGGTGCGGGTGGAGAGCTCAGACATGCGCCAGGAGCCTGGTTCCTAGCAGGAGAGGAGGCCCGGAACCAGGCTTACACCCCGCATTTCGTTTGGGGGATGATTCGGCTTCCCAGGCCGCTGAGCCTGCAAAGGGAGTGAGCGGCGCTAACCAGCCACTACATTTCGAAACGCCGAGGAGGTCAGAGAAGCTGGAGTTATTACCGTCTCTCAGCGAGCACAGAAAAGCATTAAACTTTTTTGGCCTCTTTTCTGCGACAGAGATTTTGACAAGAACATAAAATAAAAGCCTCACAAATTCATGCTGCTGACAATGATTATAACACGACCGGGGAATGGAATAAATGTCAACATTTCTTGAATCAATTTGAGGACTGTGATCTTGCAGACCTTCGCAGACACGGCACATGAGTACAGGAGAGTTTCTCCACTTATGATTATGCTGTTGGAAGAAGTGAAGGGATTTCCCTATCACACCGGACAAAAAAGAATTTTAAACTCGCAGCCGGATTTGGAGGCATCAAACGATTTTCAAGGAATTATAAGGCTGGTTCTGAATTCTCCAGCCAAGTCCCTAAAACAAGCCCAATTATTTCTAAAGATACACGTATCAAAACAAAATGTTCGAATAACCTCCTGGTTCTTGATGGTTTAAAGCAAACCTCACTAAGTCTTCCTGTAGCTGTTCTATGTGCTATTTTGAAATTTACAGGTAGCCTTTCTTACTCTTGGCTTTTCATGGACTTATATCTGGTTATGGAATAATGTCTTTGTGCAATATATCCATGCCTTCTTTGTTTATTTTTTTCCAACAAGGAGACTCTTTCTAGCCACGTGATAGAATCACCAGATTAAAAGAAGTCCGTGTTTGGGGTGAAGCTTGTACTAAATGGAAACTAAACGACTTGAAAACGGGCATGAAAAGTGGAGAGTGTACATTATCCTGAAATACACATCTTATTTAAAATTTCTGCAGAGGATTCAGTTTTTAAATGGCTCTTGCAGATCCCAGGGCGTTTATAGGAAGCCACTAGGGGCTGCTCTAGGACAGCTTCCTCTGACAAACCGGTCTGAAGATTTCATCGGTCATTATAATTTCCTTAAAAATGCTAAGATTAAATCTGAGGCTTAGAAAATTAGCTTTAAATGGTATCATGATCATCTATTAAAATACGTGCTGCATGCACACGTGTGCCCCTCCCCCCACCTCCGAAATGCCTTGTAAATGAAGATCAAATAGAAAAATCCTGTGTGTAATGCCAATAGTTGTATTCATTTAATAACAAAACAATCAGTTTCAGTGTGACAAATACAACTATCTTCTTTTTGTGTACTTAAACCGTCCCCAGTAGTTGATTTGGTTGTTCATTACTGACGTTTCTAAACTGAGGAGTTGTTCTAGCAGTAGCAGAATGGGACTTTTGTTCCAGCTGCGGTTTTTTAACCTTATCAAGCAGCTTTCTCAAATGGACTTTGGCTCTGGGTCATGGCACCCCCGTTCCCTGCCCCTGCCCTCCGCTAATAACCCCGTCACCCACTTGGTTTTCTGTGGCATCTGGCGCACGTGGAAAAGGAGTTTTCTTGGTTCATTGATGTTTTGCCATGGTTGAAAATCTAGCTTGGCAAATTTAAACTGATCGTTACAAAAGCCAGGAGTAGAATATTAAAAATGTTGCAATGCAAAAAAATCCCCTAAAAACTAGAAGAACTTTGGGGAAGATACTGAATAATACTTGGTTTCTGCAGGAGTTTCTTGGCTCTGCATAATACAAGGCTCTATAGCTTTATGAAAGAGAAAAGGACAGAAATACTCTTCTGGTAAACAGACATGGATATAGCATAAAAAATGACCAGTAACTGTCTCTTTGAGCCCAAATCATTCATGGTTTCTTATCTTTTAATTAATATGAAGGAATAGAAAAAAATTAAACTATAGTGAATTACGATCTTTTGGAAAACAGCCTACCACAGCTATTGTAAAAAATTTAATTTAGTCAAGATTTTTAGTAACAAAATTCCAAAATAGTAAGATCCTCTGTGTACCATTTTTGATTCTGTATCATTGGCTAAGATCAACCACTGAATCAGAGCATCAAGCACTTAATCTAGTTCCTGCCAAGGAAATAAGTTTGTTGATCTAATATCTTTTATGTCATCAATTATTATGACATATCATCCATTAACACAGCTTTCCTAAAGAATTATTATTAGGAAGTTTTCAACTTCAAAAGTATCATAACTGTAAGAAAACAGTGTCATTTTGTTTTCAACTGGCATATACAGTTACCTCTGGGTAAAATATTTAGGCTGAATTTGTATGTAACAATATATTTTGGGGTGAAAAATATTAACAGAAAAATGCACAAGTTCTTATTTATCTTGGCATTTACCTGTGATGGATACTTTTTAAAGTCTGGATATTCATCGCAGTAATGTCATTAAGAAAACAACTTCCAGGACAAGGGAGCTTGGGTTCGAATCCTGTTTTGACATTTACAAGCAGATTAATATCTTTAAGGCTTCAGGGTTTCAGGCAGTAAATTGGGAAAACTATAGCACTCATGGGGCTATTGTAAGAATTATAAGAAATAAAACACATTAAGGACCTGGCTTAGTGCCTGTATGGTGGAAAATGTCCAATAAACATTACACCGAACTCTGTCTTTCTGTCTTTGTATTTGGTCTCAAGGGAATTCACAGTGACAATTACAAAAAACTGCAATTTATCTCCTTTAAAGCACCAAACACTTCTTCTATTTTACTCTTTAATATGGCAACCTTTTAAAATAGAGTTTTGCTGACCTGAGTACATTCAACGTGGTTTAACCATTTCTAGATAGCTCAGGACTAACAGAATGGAGACAAATGATCATATTTTTGCTTTAGCCAAATTACCTTTCAGCATTACTGCATAATAAAGGATTTTTGCCTTTTTACTAGGCCATCCAATGTTGGTATACTTTTTGGGTTTCTGTTTCTGAAATGGTGTTCTATCTTTTCTCCTCTGTGGATTATATCTGGAAATCAGAGACTGAGAAGTGAGACAATGTGTTTAGCACATAATATAGCCTTGGGGAACCGTTCCTCTCTTCGGGAGGCAGAATTTGAGGTCTGGTGGAGGGGGTTGATGGAGTGAGGTGTAAATGTCCCATGCTAGGTTCTGCTGTGCTCTGACACGAGCTTGTCACAGGTAGGGCCAGGGTTTTAGACTTTTGTGAACTGGGGAAGAGGAAGGGGAAGTAGGCCTGGGCCTCTGTGGAGTCTGCTCACAGCTCACTCTATTGATGCCAAGTACACACAGCCTCTCGCCCCAATGCCCCAACATGAAGCATGTCTCTAGAGTCGCTGTGGGTGACATGCAGACGGGTGTTGGCTCTCTCAGTTGTCATTTAATATTGCTATCAAGGGGATAAAATGTGACCATCCGTAGCACTTTCCTCCCCCAGCTCACCTCCCTAGATCCTTCTGGTGTGCCAGAAACCACATTTTGTTAGAATATTCTCTGAAGAAAAGATAACGAATACTTCAAGATCTTTCATGGAAACAGTATGAGTTTGGTGCACAAATTCTCATCGATTTCTACTGTTGCTCAGGGGCATTTTTTGCTCACCTTCTGGATGTTGGCTGAATTCTGGATGGTGGTTTGAGAGGTGCTGCCTCTGAGTAAGCCAAAGTGTTATATCCTTTCTTGCTGGACCAAGTGTGAATCTTGACAAGCCATGTACTAAACGAGGAGACTCTGTCATTGCCTAGAAAGGCTACCCCTCTCTTGTAATCTCCAGCATCCCATGTTTGGAACTTAACCTCCAGCTTTCATTCATCTCACTTCCATTCCTTCTCTCTGTCTCTTTGAACTCCCAGGGCCTTGATCCATCAACATTTCTTCTTCATCAGCTTCTTTTGTTTTTACTTCTTTTCTAGCCAGAGCAGATGATACAATCTCATTGCTCTAATTGCACTATTTAAAAAATTTCACTCACCTGTCCCCTCCATACTTCTATTTCACCTATTTCAACCGTGTACAGTGCAGTTATTTTTACAACTTGGCTGCACAGACCTAACAGATGTAGACAACTCTATGCCCCGGGACAGCATGGACAATATGATTTCTGCAGGGACCACTGATTTCATTATGTGTCGCAGGCCATCTGCTTCTCAATTCCCCAAGAGGCTGTCATGCAAACCGTCACTGTCTCTTGGCATCCTGTCCTCCCACACCACAGCCTCTTGCCAATGAGCAGACCATTTCACTTCCTTCTTCCCCCAGAAGGTAGAGGTCATCACAAACGTCTCAGCTTCATGAGGACCGCCATCTATTTCATTTCCTTCTTTTCCATGAGTTTAGTGCTGAGCTATCTCCTCTCCTGCCTGCGACCATCCTCCCACCTATGCCCTGCATACTAGTCCCTTCTGCTTTCGGAAGAACCGCTGTCCATCAGTGGTGGACCCTCTTTAATCCGTTCTCTCTATTGGATCCCTTAGGAAACGTTTCTCTCTTAACTCACACTGGTCAAATCTGGGTAAATTTGAACATCAAAATAAATAATGAACATAATAAGAATATAATAAGAAACCCACAAGTCCGAACCGATTTTAAAAAATACCTGAGAAAGTGGATAGACAGTGGAGAAAAAGCTTTTTCTTACATGCCGACAAATAGAAGATAAAACTGAATTAGAAAATAACAATTTGGTAGCCACCTTATGAATTACCTTAGGTAAGGATCATCTATGGAAGCAAAACTACTGGGTGAATGTTTTTAGAAGTAACAGGATATTTTCATAGTCTCAAAGAATTTTCCATAAAATACTTAATTACAAAAAGATGATTAGTAACTCTATAGAGGAGAAAACTGGCAGATACCACCTTAATTACATATCACAGTTAACATCTCCAGTAAAGGGACAAATAGACGTCTGCTCTTTCTAATATGATGCATGTGAAGGAACAATCTCATTTTTGAGATATTCTTGTAAAAAACACTTAACTCGAATCAAACCATAAGGAAACCTTATACAAACCAAAATTAAGGAACAGTCTACAAAGATAAATGGTCTTTAGTCTTCAAAAATGTCAAAGTCATGAAAGAGAGAATATGAAGCTTCCAGATTAAAGAAGAATAAAGAGATATGACAACTAGCTAAAAGCACTATGTGATTCTGGATTGAAGTCTGAACTAAAATCTGTTTTTTTTCTTTTGCTAAAAGGTCATTAGTGGGACACCTGAGAAAAATTTGCATGAAGTCTGTTGATTAAATAATATTTTATTAGTGTTTTTTCCCCAGTTTTATTGAGATATTATTGACATGTATAAGTTTAAGGTAAACTATATGGTGATTTGATGCATGTATATAATGCAAAGAACTACCATAATAAGATTAGTTAACATCTCCATCCCCTCATAAAATTAATTTTTGTGGTGATACAATTTATTATTTACTCTCTTAGCAACTTTCAAGTATATAATACAGTATTGTTAATTACAGTCTCTACAATAGATTCCAGAATTTATTGATCTTATATATGGAAGTTTGTACCCTTTGAATGACAGCTCCTTCTGTCTTCCACTCCCAGCCCCTGGCAACCCTGTTCAACTCCCAGTTGAAATCTGTTTAGATTCCACATAGAAAAGAAAACACCCTGTATTTGTCTTTCTTTTTTTAGATAATTATTTTTTATTGAAGGGTAGTTGACGCACAGTATTACATTACATTAGTTTCAAGTGTACAACACAGTGATAAAACATTTATATACATAATTCTAGGTTCCAGCTATCACCCTACCAAGCTGTTACAATATCTTGACTATATTCCTTATGCTATACATTACATCCCGGTTACTTATTATTTTACCATTGGAAGTCTGTCCTTTTTTTTTTTTTTTTTTTTTTTTTTGTGAGGGCATCTCTCATATTTATTGATCAAATGGTTGTTAACGACAATAAAATTCTGTATAGGGGAGTCAATGCTCAATGCACAATCATTAATCCACCCCAAGCCTAATTTTCATCAGTCTCCAATCTTCTGAGGCATAACAAACAAGTTCTTACATGTAGAACAAATTCTTACATAGTGAATAAGTTACATGGTGAACAGTACAAGGGCAGTCATCACAGAAGCTTTTGGTTTTGCTCATGCATTATGAACTATAAACAGTCAGTTCAAATATGAATACTCATTTGGTTTTTATACTTGATTTATATGTGGATACCACATTTCTCTATTATTATTATTTTTAATAAAATGCTGAAGTGGTAGGTAGATACAAGATAAAGGTAGAAAACATAGTTTAGTGTTGTAAGAGAGCAAATGTAGATGATCAGGTGTGTGCCTGTAGACCATGTGTTAATCCAAGCTAGACAAGGGCAATAAAACATCCACGGATGCAGAAGATTTCTCTCAGAACATGAGGGGGGAGGTTCTAAGCCTCACCTCTGCTGCTCCCCATTTTCTCACCAGATGGCCCCCTGTGACTGTGCCTGTCTTAGGTTGTTCCTCCCTTGAGGAATCTTACCCGTCTGGCTAACCAGTCATCTTCCGGGGCCATACAGGGAAATGTTAAGTTGGTAAGTGAGAGAGAAGCCTTATTGTTTGAAAAGGTTAGCTTTTTACTTCTTTGCATATTTATGCCCTGTGGCTTCTATGCCCAGCTGTATTTGTCTTTCTGTGTCTGGCTTATTTCACTTAGCATAACAGTCCTCCACATCCACCCATGTTGTCATAAATGGCAGGATTTCCTTATTTTTTAAGGCTGAATAATATTCCTGTGTGTGTGTGTGTATGTGTGTGTGTGTGTGTGTATAAGTATATAGACAGACAGACAGATAGATGCTTAGGTTGTTTCTGTGTCTTGCCTGTTATGAATAATGCTGCAATGAAAACAGGGTTGCAGATATCTCTTCAAAAGAGTGATTTCATTTCCTTTGGATAGATACCCAGAAGTGCAATTACTGGATTACATGGTAGTTTTAATTTTTAATTTTTAAAGGAACCTCCATAAGGTTTTCCATAGTGGCTTCACCAATTTACATTCCCACTAACCATGCACAGGGTTTCCCTTTCTCCGTATCCTTGCTAAAACTTGTCACCTCTTGTTTACTTTTGATAACGCCCATTCTCACAGGTGGGAGGTGATGTCTCATTGTGGTTTTGGTATGCATTTACTTGATGATTAGTGATGTGGAGCTTATTTTCACGAACCTGTTGGCAAATTCAATGTCTTTGCAGAAATGTCTTTTTTAAAAAATTGGTTCATTTGTGTATGTGTGTTTTCTATTGAGTTGTATGAGTTCTTTATGTATTTACATTAGCCCCTTATTATACATGTGGTTTGTAAATATTTTCTCCAGTTTCATTGGTTGCCTTTTTGTTTTGTTGATGGTTTGCTTAGAGAAGCCTTTTAGTTTGATGTAGTCCCACTTGTTTTTGCTTTTGTTTCTTGTGCTTTAGGTGTCATATCCAAAAAATCACTGCCAAGACCAATTAGAAGGGCTTTCCCCTATGTTTCCTTCTAGCAGTTTTACAGTTTGGGATTTATATTTAAGTCTTGAATCCATTTTGAGTTGTTTTGTGGGTGGTGTAAGATAGGGATCTGACTTCATCCATTTGCATGTGAATATCCAGTGTTCTCTGCACCACTTTTTGAAGAGACTATGCTTTCCAGTTTAGTCTTCCTCATTCCTTTGTCAAATATTAATCGACCCTGTATACATGGGCTTATTTCTGGGCTCTTGAGTCTCTTCCGTTGTTTTGTGTGTCTGTCTTTATGTTGGAACCATAATACATTGATTACTGTAGCTTTGTACTATCATTTGAAATCTGCCAATGGGATGCCTCCACATTTTTTCTTTCTCAGAATTGCTTTGGCCATTTCTAGGGTTTTCTTTCTTTTTCTTTATTTGTGGTTCCTTACAAATTTGAGAATTGTATTTTCTGATTCTGTGAAAAATACCGTTGGAATTTTGATAGAGATTCCATTGAAGCTATAGAAGCTTTGATAGTTTGGACATTTCAACGGTACTTATTTTTCTGATCCATGAATGCAGGGCACCTTTCCATTTATGGGTGTCTCCTTCAGTGTCCTTCATCATTGTCTTATGGTTTTCCATATGCAGGTGATTCTCCTACTTGGTTAAATTTATTCCTAAATATTTTATTATTTCTGATGCTATTGTAAATGGGATGTTTTCTTTATTTCTTTTTCAGATCATGTTAGTGTATAGGAATGCAGCTGATGTTTGGATGTTGATTTTGTGTCCTGCAACTTGACTGAATTTGCTTTTCAGCTCTAATAATTTTTTGGTGATCTTTAAGGTTTTCTATATATGAGATCACATCATCTGCAAACAGGGATACTTTCGCTTCTTCATTTCTGATTTGGATGACTTTTATTTCTTTCTTGCTTAGTTGCTCTAAGACCTCCCGTGTGATGTTGAATAGGTGTGGTGAGAGTGGGTTCCCCTGTTTTGTTCCTGATTTTGGTGGGAACATTTTCAGCCTTTCACTGCAAAGTATGATGCTACCTGTGGGTTAGTCATATATGGCCTGTATTAGGTTGAGATACATTCATTCCTTCTATACCCAATTTGCTTAGAGTTTTAGCATGAAGAGATGTTGCATTTTGTCCAGTGTCTTTTCTGTATGTACTGAGATGATTACATGAACTTTATCTTTCATTCTATTAATGTGGGTATCATGACAATGAATACGCATATGTTGAACTATCTTTGCATCCCAGGGTGTTACTGAATCATAGTGTGAACTTGATCACGGTAAGCAAACTTCTTCCATGTGCATTTGAGTGTAGTGCACAAAATTTTTCATGTGCTTTTGAATTTGGTTTTCTAATATTTTGTTGAAATTTTTGCATCATCAAGGACATTTGCCTGTAGTTTTCTTTCCTTGTAGTGCCCTTATCTGGCTTTGGCTTCAGAGTAATGCTGTTTGGAATGAGTTTGGAAGTATTCCCTACTCTTCTATTTTTTGGAAGAGTTTGAGAAGGATTGGCATTAATTCTTTAAATGTTTGGTAGAATTCGCCAGTGAAACCATCTGGTCCTGGTATTTTCTTTGTGGTGATTTTTTTCTTTACTGATTCAACTTCCTTACTAGTAATTGGTCTGTTCAGATTTTTAAATTCTTCACAATTCAGTTTTGGTAGGTTGTATGTTTCTAGTAATTGTGTATCCATTTCTTCTAGATTGTCCAATTTGTTGGCAAGTATTTGTTCATATTAGTCTTTCATGATCCTTTGTACTTCTATAATATCAGTTATAATGTCTTTGCTTTCATTCTAATTTTACTTATTTGAGTCCTATTTCTTTGTAAGTCTAGCTAAAGTTTTGTCTATTTTATCTTTAAAAATACTAGCTCTTAGTTTCATTGATCATTTCTGATATCTTTTTAGTCTCTAGTACATTCATTTTTGCTCTGATCTTTGTTATTTCCTTCCTCCTACTAAGTATGGGCTTAGTCTGCTCTTCTTTTTCTAGTTTCTCAAGGGATAAAGCTAGGCTGTTTATTTGAAGTCTTCTTTTCTTCCCCCTTAACATAGCATTTATCACTATGAATTTACCCCTTAGAACTGCCTTTGCTATATTCCATAAATTTTGGTATGTTGTGTTTCCATTTTTGTTTGTTTCAATATTTTTTAAATTTCTCTTTGATTTCTTCTTTGACCCTTTGGTTTTCAGGAGTTTGTTAATTGCTACATATCTGTGAATTTTCCAGTTTTTCTTCTGCTATTGATTTCTAGTTCCACACCATTGTGGGTGGAAGAGATACTTGATATGATTTCAGTCTTTTTAAGTTTGTGAAGACCTGTTTCATGGAGAACTAGCATATGATCTCTGCTGGAGGGTGTTCCATGTGTGCTTGAGAAGCATCCACATTCTGCTGCTGTTGGGTGGAATGTTCTGTTTGTCTCTTAGGTCCATTTGGTCTAATGTATGGTCAAATCCATTACTTTCTCACAGATTTTCTGTCTGAATGATCTGTCCATTGTTGAAAGTGGGGTATTGAAGTCCTCTATTATTATTGCTTTGCTGTTTATTTTTGCCTTCAGATCTGATGTTTATCATTTTTAGGTATTCCTAAAATACCTTGGGGTGCATATGTATTTACAATTAATATATGTTCTTGATGGATTGATCCCTTTATCATTACATAATAACCTCCTTTGTCTCTTTCTTACTTTGTCAGATAAAAGTATAGCTACCTCTGTGCTTTTGGTTTCCATTTGCATGAAATATCTTTTTTTTTCACTTTACTTTAAACCTTTGTGAGTACTTAAAGCTTAAATATGTCTTTTGTAGGGAGCATGTAGTTGGGTTTTGTTTTTTACTCCATTCAGCCATTCTATGCCTTTTGACTAGAGAATTGAAATGGTTTATATCTAAAGTATTATTGATAAGTAAGGAATTTTAATGCCCATGTATTGTTTTCTGGTTCCCTTGTTCCTTGTTCTTTGTAAATTGATGATTTGCCATAGTCGTATGCTTTGAGTTCTTTCTCTTTGGTGTATTTACTGCAGGTTTTTGCTTCTTTGGTTACCAGGAGACTTACACAGATATAACAGTGTATTTTAAACTGATAACAACTTAACTTTAATTGCCAACAGACACCACCTTTCCTCTACCTTTTATTTGATATTCTTGATGTCACAAGATACCACTTTTCCTATTGTATATTCATTCGTGAATTTTTGTAGCTATAGTTACTTTTAATACTTTTGCCCCTTAAACATTTATATTAGATTTCAGTGATAAAATAAATACTGTTATTATAGTGTGACAATATTCTGAGTTTGACTATTATACTTACCTTTACCACTATGTTTTATATTTTCATTGTTTTCATGTAACTAATTAGCATCCTTTCATTTCTGCTTTAAGAACTTTCATTGTTTCTTTTAAGGCAGGTCGTGGTGATAAATTCCCTCAGCTTTTGTTTGGGGAAGGCTTTATCTTCCTTCCTGAAAGAGCTTTGCCAGGGAAAGTACCTTAGGTTGGCACTTTTATTTCTGTTGGCACTTTGGGGTATCACCCACTGTCCCCTGGCCTTCCAGGTTTCTCCTGAGGAGTCTGCTGATGGCCTTATGGGTTTACTTGTCTGAGAGACATTTCTCTCTGAGCCAGTGAGGCCTGGCCCAGTCCTGTGATGAGGCTGGGGCCTGTTACATGGGAGCTGGAAGCCATGTCATGGGGACTGACCTACAGCTAAGGTGAACCTGGAGCCTGGGCTTCTGGGAATTGGCCTGTAACCCGGGGCCTCAGGGGCTGGCCTAGAGATTGGTGCTGTGGGAGCTGACTGATGTGGGGTAGGCCAGGTGGCTTTGAGGCTGTGGCTGCAGGCTGGCCTGGTCCTGGGGCAGGTGAGGAGCCTGGGTCTGCAGAGGCTGGCCTGGTATTAAGATGCATTGGGGGCCTGAGGCCATGGGACCTAGCCTGGTGCTGGGGTGAGTCAAAAGCCTGGATGTGTGGAGGAAGCCTGGATCTTGGAACCTGGGGGGTCTGGTTGTGTGCCAGGGGCTATAGGAGCTGCATGGGGCCACTGGAGTCAGGATGGTGTGAGGGTGGGCTGGCTCTGAGGTTCTCAGTGAGCTTGGGTATCACCTCACCCTCCTTCTCCTGCTGGGCCGGTGTCTCTCTCAGCGCTCAGTGCTTGCTGAGGAGGGGGGTGCTGGGGTAGTGTGAATCCATTTCCTTACTCTTTTCACTGCATCTTCTCTTATTTCCCTACCTTATGAGGGGCTGTGATCCCTTACCTGTGGTCCCTGGCTCTTGTGAGAGTGTCTGTGTGTGGATAGTTGTTGAAATTGATGTCTCTGGGGGCTACAGGTACTAGAAATCCCTATGCCACTCTTTGGCTGACATCACTCTCACCAGGGCTGTATTTGTGTTAAGGTCCTGACTTTGATAATAGTACTGTAGTTTTGGAATATAATGTTATTACTTTTTAGTAAACATATACTGGAATATTTAGAATATTAGGGTTAAGGGGGAATTATGTCTTCAACTTCCTCTGAGCTAATTCAGAGACCTTAAACACACACACATACATGCAAATACATATACATTATATCAAATATCGGAAGTTGTTAACATTTAGAGAATCTGGTGAAGAGTATACAGGAATACTTTGTAATACTTTCACAGATTTTATGGAAGTCTTAATTTATTTTGGAATGAATACTTAAAAAAAAAACACACACTCTTCTTTGGCCCTACATCTCTTTCTAGATTTAACACATTCAGTATGTTTTCTTTTATAACCAAAATTGTTGGGACATTAGCCTGCTCTCCTGGCACTCACCTCTTTATTTTACTACTACTGGACTGCCCTCTAATTTAGTGAAATTCCTTCCTCCAAGGTGATCAGTAATCTTCTAGTTGCAAATTCCAGTGAAAACTCCTCAAACAAATCTTACTTCCCTCTTTGACAGCAGTTCCCATTTGGATCTTATTGCTACGTTACTTGTGAGCCAAACTCCTGTACCTAACTCTACATATGCCACGTCCCAGGGGCACCCCATGCTCATAATTTTTCCAACATAAATGTGTCCCTTTATCTGTCCCCTCTACTCCTCTCTACTCCCCATCTGCCTAAATATGCTCTTCCTTCCTCCCTTTTCTGGGGAATGACATTTCAATCTTTCTGTTTACCTGGGTCGCAAACCGCTTTCCCTTACTCTGCCTGGAATCAGCCACAATTCCTACACTTCTGTAAATCTCTCTCAAGTCTGTCCCTTTATCTTTATTTCCATTTCTATGCCTGTTGCTTTAGCTTAGGCCTTTTTATTTTCTTGCCTGGGTACTTAATCAGATTATAGATTTTGGACTTGGAGAGTGTGGACTCGGGCTTCCTAGCTATATAAAATTGAAGGGTCATCCCTCCTTAACAGTCAAGTTTCTCATCTGCCAAATAGGCCTAATAATGTGAACACAAGGACCGTCTGTGAGGATCAGACAAGGTAAGGCTTCAGGCAGCGTGTGTCGGCTCGGGGGGACTGGACCCATGCTCTGCCTTTATTTCCTAGACTGACCTATCTTTCTAGAAAAGCACTTACTATACTGGGTCTTTGGTTTAATGAGGTGCAGACTGCCAGTGGGGGCAGGGTAGAGTGAGAACACACAGCTGTGAGGGGTTGAGAATCGTCTGTTGGTTCAGAGAAAATGCCATTGTCTTGGCACAGAGATCTACAGATGTGCTCATGTCTATCTCTTGGCATTAAGCAGTCAATAACCATGTCAACTCTACTTTTATTTACAATGATTTGTCGCATAAAAGAGGACATCCACAATCCCTTTCTTATATTTTACAATAATAGTTCCTCTGCTTTTTCATTAGCTTACCAGGGAACAGATGGGCATTGGTAGAGAGTCGATACAATCAATTAATTAGGCAACCCTTCTAAGTAACTATGGAAATAGGAGTCTGTAGCTGTGTTAACGCTCGTCCTGGGAAGGGCAGTGCTGAGCTCTCGCTCATGCACTAAAAGCACAATCTCGCAGGTCAATATTACATTTGCTGAGAGACTGAATGGTTATTTTACGGAATGGATGGTGCAGCTCTTATGTCAGGTTTTGTGTATCTAATTTAATTGTTGCCAGTGGTAACAGCGATCTCCATGTCAGCTGCTGCAGCTGTTTATACTGTGGAAGCAAAGCCTGTACCAGCCTTTCCATTAGAAATCTCTACTTAAAAGAATAGTGATGGAGTAAAGAAACAAGGAGAAGAGAAGCTCCGGGAATCCTGAGGGTGTGTAGCTAGGGCCGCTCCTGGCTGAGAAGATTCAGACTGCCATTAATTGGTTCATTCCTTCATTCAGTGAGTATTTACTGAACACCTACTATGTCCTAGCCAGTGCAGGATATTCAGGTTAATAAATCATAAAATCAGAGTCCTAGGGTCCCATGGAATTTGCCTCTAGAGAGGAAGACAAATGGTAAGTAGATAAAAAACAAGCAAATATATAATTACTGCTTGTGCTTGTATCGTGAGAGAAATAGACAGATGCTGAAAGATTTTTGACTGGATGGGGAGAGGGAGATGGGGACAGAGAAACCCTGTCGGATAATTTAAATAGAAACATGGAGGGTGAGAAGCAGTTATGAAGGGTGGGTGAGTCTGAGCAGTGAGACCTCATAGGAGCTCCTGAGAGGAGGAGGTTTGGGGTGCACAGAGGCACAGCAAGCTGGGAGGCCTGGCCGGGCGGACTGTTCATTTTTGGTCATCACGAATTTACAGTGAAGCCAAGAAGCCTAGATTTTTTGTTTTCCCCTTCCGGCATCATTCAGCTGCACAGGTGTAGGTGTGGGTGATTTAGACAATTGGATTCAGGCAGAGCTGGGGGTTTTTTGGTGAGTTTGGTGATGAAGAAAAAACGGCCAGCTCAGAAAAGGGCAGGGGCGAACTTGTATGAGTCAATCTTAGGCTCTGAAGAAGAATGAAAGAAAGGCAGGAGGGCTGTATGGGTAGAGAGTAAGCCGTTGGGAAAAAGGGTGGCCAGGCTGTAGATGGAGAGGTGAAGAAAACGTCCAGGGGCCCCTGTGAGGATGCGCACCTGAGGCTGCCAGGAAGAAGCATTTCTGGTAACGGGAAGTTTTGAGCATGGGGTGTGTTTAAAATAGAGACCTTCCAGTAGAGGGATTAAAGGGGTTAGTACCCTCAGAAGTTGGCCTCTATTGGTAGTTTTTTTCCTTCAGATTTGCTTTCATCATTTCATGTACCCATATATTTCACTTTTGAGGAATACGCAGCTTTGCCTGACTCTTTCTTTCCAAACCCTAAATCCTCTTGGAAAAAAAAACCCATTTTCATTAAAACTTAATGGTTTCTTTATTCTCTGGATCCTTACCAGCTGATACGTTATTTAACAAAAGAAGCAGATTCACTTAAATATTTTATTTGGGATGACTTGTTTAATTTGTTATTCCAGATGACACTTTTGCATTTCAGAAGAAGCTTTTAATAGAAGAGAATTGGATTTAAAGTCAGAGTGAGAAATATTTTGGAGTGGGAAATTTTTGTGTCTACATTAAATCCTGGGAATAGTCCTTTAATTACTTACATGTAGGGTCAGTTCTGAAAATGATCAGATGTGAGAGTCACTGTTTTAAGGCTGTAACAGAATCAGAGACATAATACTGACTGTAGTTTGAAGGAAACGTAAAAACTTAGTCTAATTTCTGACTTTTGGTGGTAAGGAAATGCTGAGAGAACAAATGAGTTACCTCACCTAGTAAATCACTCAGCTGACCTGCCACTCGGACCCCAGTCTATCCATATCTTCTTATATAGCTGGAAGCACGTCCTATTACAAAAGGCATCCAGCAATGGAGACCCTACAGTCTTCTAAAATACCCTGTCCAAGGCTTAATAACCTTTGATAACAGGAAGTTACGCATTAAAATTCAACACAGGGGAGTAGAAAGAATCCATCTAAGATGTTTTTGTGTAATTGCTTCCCCTTAAATGTGGACTGAACCTCAGGACTTGCTTCTGCTGAAGAGGATACAGTGAAAGTGAAGGAATACCACGTTCAACATTAGGTTATAAAAGGACTGCGGCTTCCACCTTGGGGGCTCCTTTGATTTCCCTCACATCCCTTCCTCTCAGTTGCTGTGGATAGCAGCCCACGTGGCAGGGAATCCAGGCGGGCCACCGACCACAGGAAGGAATTGGGGAGTAAGTCACTCTTCTCTCCTCCTTCCCCCCTTGCCCTTTCAAGTCTTCAGATGAGATTGCAGCCCTGGCTGGCGGCTTTCCTAGACTCGACCTCACGAGATACATTGCACCAGAGGTACCCAGACAAGTGGTGATCCTATTCCTGACCTACAGAAAAAATGAGATAATAAATGTTTGTTCTTTCAGTGGCATGCTTTTGTGCTAATCCTAGTTTTTCCAGGCCTCATTTTCTCCCTGTGTGTATATTCAACAATCGAACCAAGTGATCACTGATGTCATATATATACAGATGGCTGCTTCTTATCTGAATTCTTCATGTGTCAGCATAAGCCAATTCTAATCTAATTCTGTCTTCGGTAGTGATGAAGAATAGTCAGTCACAATTCTTCTAAAAATAACCCTTCAAACATTAAGACTATAGGAGAGCCTGTATCTTCCTGTCCAATCCAATGTGTGAAAATAATGTGAAACCTTTAATGTTTAAGGATTTGGTTTTATATTATTATTCTCTGAGTTAATTTACTTATTGCTTTAAACAATAGCACTACCCTGTTAAATGCTGTATTGCTTGAACCTTATTCTTTATCCTACTAGATGAGATGCATAGATGCATTTTTGTCCATATAATTTGGCAGGGGCTTTATAAGCTTTGATTTCAAAGAAGTAAATGTTACAATTAGTTTTTATTTGCAAAACAAGCATGAAAATTCAGACTATTTATGCTGGGTAAATTGAGAACCCTGAAGATTATATCAGAAATGTGTTTTCAGTATCTATTTGGACAAGGCATTTTTTACATGGAAATGACCACATAGTCAGAAAAATATTCCTCTGAAGGTGCAACCAGAGGTCTTTCTGCTGGGCACCCATTAGACGGCTAATATATTCTTATTGATATTCATTGATCTTGGTCCCAGCATATGCTTTCCAAACAGAACAGAATCTACTCTGTTGGCATGCTGGAAGAATGAAGCCAATTAGCTTTCAGAGAATCCTGGACCCCATTCAGCTGCGGTAGTTCTATATAGCAGCTCATTAAAAATAATATCTGTGCTATGTAAAACCTTCTCTGGGCATTGATTTCTGCTCCTCAATATGTTGTATTTGAATTGGAGCCCTTATTTTCTCCATATTATGGGTTATTGCCTCTCCTGTGAAGCCAAAGAAATGTGTTTGGTTTGGTGTGTGTGTACATGTGTGCGTGCGTGCGTGCATGTGTGTGTGTGTGTATTATGTGGGATGGGGGCTAATTTCCAAAGGAATGACTGTGGTGTCTCCTATTAACTTCACCATTTCTTTGTATAATGAAGCTACAGAAGTTAACCAGGGATGGAACTCACATTGTAAAGTGATGTTCATTAACAGATACTGAAAACAGATGTTTAGAAGCCAAAACTACAAAACTACAAAAGCAGTCTGTTTCCAAGCAGCATACATACTATTCCTTATTTTCTGTCTTGTGAGTTGTCCTCATTTTCCATTTTTCTGGAGTTTATTAAAGGCGCTGGACGTTAGCCACGAAGGTTCCAAATCTCTTCAGTTACCCAAGAACGTGACTCAGAGGCAGGGCTGCTGGCAGGCCGCTGCCCACTCCGCACTGCCTCCCTTGCCCTTGACAGAGGCCATGTGCTGAGCACGCTCACTGCTGCTGTGATCGTCAGGCCAGCGAGGAGGTGACCTGTGGCTCAAGGCTCAGGGAAGACCACCAGCTGCTTGCAGCCGGGTCAGTGACCAGCTGTCAGCCGGGGAGATCTCCTGTCAGTGCCAACCCCGGGGGGATTCAAAGTGCTGACCTGGGGGGGGGAAGGGCAGAGCCTCTGGACAACTCACCCCATTTGCATTGTAAAGACAGAGGGTGAGGTGGCTGGGGGAGGCTGCCCTGTCCTCATACCTCCCACGGAGAAGCAGATGCCTTTAAAGGGGTGGAAGCATGGGGCAGGATGGAATTCTTTGCTGATTCACTGCCTGATTTTAGCACAGCTTTAAATGCAGAGGCTTTCCTTTATTAGGAAATGTGCTTCAGACAGGGCTTAATGCGGCATCTCGTTGGTGTCTCTTTTAAGTTGGTCTCACGGATCCTTCAGCCTGACGTTAGGTAATTTGAAAATAAGAAAATAAGTAACTTAGGTTATTTTGCACGGGTAGAAAGTAGCTTTTAATCCTATTATGTTTTCCTCAATCATCACCCAGCTGAGAGAAGAGAACAGCCTTAAAACCAGAAAGCTTTGCAATGATTTGGTGGTAATGTGTGCTGGAGAGAGAGAGAGAGTGCCTGAAAGCATCATTAAAGACGAGGGGAGAGGTGCTCCATAAATATGTGGGTAGTTATTTATTACAAAATAAATTATGTATTGACATGAGGAATTACACCATCATTTTCTGTTTGTGATGGTACCAAGCAAATTGGTTTCTATCTAAAAGGTCACATGGAAGGCTGGCTTCATGTTCCTGTCATGACATTTGCCTTATTGGCATTCAGGAGCGTCTCCTCTGCTTCATGCAATCGCTGTCCCCTTTCACTGTGTTTACAGATAATCCAGCAACTTTGCAGGCCAAATGGCTTTCTGAATATGAGCCCATGAAGCATTGTACCAGACAGCCTCCTGCTTAGGGAGTTTCCGCACAGCTCAGCCATAAGGCACATATATCAGTAATAGCTTTAGGAGAGAAAGTGACAGAAAATTGCTCATAATTTGCCATCACAATAATTAAGAGTGGCTAGGACTTATAGCGACCACTATTTAATTTCCCCCTCTTTAAAATTAACTCTGTGACTGTTACCAACTGCTCTGTGATGAGGCTGCTGATCGCTGCTGGTCTGAGGGCTTCTACTCCTAGGAACGGGCCATTCGCTCACCTCCATGGGGAAGCGGCCATGCATTCTGATCCAAGCTACCACACGTTTACGGGGAGGACGTGCATGAGCTTTGAAAGAGGAGCCCCGTTGCTAAAGGGTGGCTGTCCCTGCTCCGCAGGCCTCTCCTGAAACAGACCGTACTGCACTGGCTTCCAACAAACAGTCAAATGCCTTAAAGTCAGGGAAAAAAGGCAAATAGAAAGTGTCTTGACCATTGTTCAGTGGTTTTCACGGCTGATTTGATAGGTAAAGGTTATCAGAAAAGTCAGTTCAGGTGTGCTTAGATGGCTTAACGGCATCTCTCAACTCCCTTGGCGGCAGCTCATGGAGGGGAGCAGCTGATTAGAGGCCAAAATTAGCAACCCTGTCTTTGGTAAATGAACCGATTAGTGTCATCCTGTTAGCGTTTCTGTCCTGGGTGTCATACTTCAGGCACCTCAGGACCCCGGACTCATCCTGCTCCGTGGGCTCGTCTCAGCACATCCCACCTCTCACAGCGCTCATTTGTGTGTTGACCTTATCTTTTTCACCAGGCATTAAGCCCTTTGAGTTCAGAATTGTGAATGCTCACAGTCCCCAGCATGTAGCATGAAATAGTTGCTGAATAAATATTTGGTGACTGATGGACTGAATGATGGATGATTGACAGTGCTCACCCAGAAGTTAGGGGGAAAGGTTGTCCACCGGAGGTCCAGTGGACCATTATTAACTGTCCCAACCCAGCAGGACACTGGCTGCAGAATAGCAAATTAGATTCTATTAAAATAAAAAGAAGGCTGACTACGGCTAGGTGAAAGTTTCACTAAATTCCTCATTTATTAACATAATGTGTTGAGTGCCCGGCCTATGCCAGGCACTGTTTTGGACACTGGAGATTAATTGATGGGCAAAACAATCCATGCAATTACGGAGTTTATATTCTGGTGCAGGAAGCCAGACAGTAAATAAGAAGCATAACAAGTGAATTGTGTTTTATGCTAGAATGTGACACGTGCAGTGAAAACAATGAAGCTGGGTAAGTGGGGTCGCAGCCCAGGCGTTGGGGTTAGATGGGAACAGGTCTCAGTCTTAAATAGTGTCAGCAGGATGGGCCTCATTGAGATGATTACATTTTCGAAAAGACTGGAAGCTAGTGCAGGAGTTGGCTGTGTGCCTATTAGAAGAACATTCAAGGGCACTGGAACTGCCTGAGCAAAGGCCCTGTCTGGAGTGTTTCTGGAGGACACAGGGAACTGGGGTGAGCCGCGGGGGTGTGGCTGGAGAGGTGAGGGGTCAAGGGCTCGGCAGACCCTGTAAGGCCTTTGGCTTTTATTCTGACACAGTTACTCTAATCCACTCCCTCCTTTGTACTTGGACCTCCCATTTCACATTTGTACTTATATCTATTTCAGCAAGTAATGCATCATATTGAACGATTTGTGACTTTTGTCCTTGCTAGACTTTCAGATTCTAAATGCAGTTTTTAAATCTTAGCCTCTCTATCTGGCCCAGAAGAATAATGCACATTCTAGACCCTCCATTATTATTTGTTGAATTGAATTATGACAACAAACAAATCACAGGACAAGGCCTCACACGGTTTTGTAAACGGAGAGCAGGTCGTAGATGGTTTCTGGGGCACAGGAGTTGGTACAAGAATGTGCCACCCACTTCTCGGCTGCGGGCTAGTGTTTTCCTTGTGAAGTCTCTGCTGTGTGGTACTCTCCCCACCTCCCAGCGCTGCTCCCCCCGAGCCGGCTGCGGGGCTGACACCATTCTTCTCTTGACAGAAGCTCTGGTGGTTATGCTGCTGGCCTCACAAGCTAGGGCTCTGGATCTCTGCACGCTGGGATCCCTGGAGAGATTTTACAGACTAGTGTGCATGTGCCTCACGCTCCTCACAGAGCAGTTGTACCAGAAGTTCTGAGGGTGGGGCTCAGGCTTGGATAGATTGTCAGAGCTCCCAGGCGATCCTAATGTCCAGCCAAGAAAGAGAGCCCTGATCCGTAGCTGTTCCAAAACTTTCACAGGAGGTCCTGGTGCTGGACCATCCAGTATAGGAGCTGCTCTTCACATGCGGCTCCTTTGTGGAAGGATTTACTTCTGAGACGCACTAGCCGCCTTTCAAGGGCACGGTGGCCATGTGTGGCTAGTGGCTGTCACACTGGAAAGCACCCATGCTGGGCATTCCATCACTGCAGAGCATCTTCTCGACCAGCACTACCACCTAGAGGTCTCCCTTGCCTTCTAGGAAGCATTAGGCTCCTAACTGATGGAGGTAATGTGTAGACGGTATGTGCTATGTTGTATTATAAAAAGGTTCTTCTTTAATATCGAGCTTGGAAATGGACTCAGATCAAGACTGAGTTTCCCTCTGAGCTGTTGGTCAAGAGCCTATGCACAGCCCTGTGCTGATGTGCAGCCACCATCCCTCCCCAGCCCTCTTAAAGGTATGCTGCCCGCCTGGCCTCTAGGCTTGGAAATACACTTATTTCTCGGAAATGGCCAGAGAGGCAAGCGGAATGCTGTGGAGCTGAGACACACATTTCCCTGGAGACTTAGCCCGGGATCTAAATGACATTCTCTGCGGGATTGCTGATTGGAGTGACTCATGCCATTTCAAATATCAGCTTCATTCATCCTGTGCCTTTGCTAAGGTTCTGGAGCCCAGAACATCAAGGGTGATGGCCATTTCTGGTGACAGGGAGACACCTGCACTGAACTCCCAATTCACTTCAGAGTAGGCCATTTGCCCAGAAAGAGTGAATTAACTTCCAGTTTGTGCTTAACTTTGGTTTGGTTCAGGGAGTTAGCTAATGTTACAGGCACAGGTCCTTTTCCCACATGGAACAGTTATTTTCAGGATTAAAAAAAACTGTAGAGGGACTATTGAGAGAATGGAAAGTATAAAACTTAGTTGGTGAACTTAAAAAAAAAGCTAAAGCTTTCCTTAATCACGATGGGAAAAAAGGGTTCTCGCTGAGAATTGTATCACGGTACTGTAGTATCACATAATTTATTTTGTACACATAATTGACTTTTACTTGGGAAGCAAGAAAGCCCATGTGGAAATGTTAAAAAGAAGTCAAGTGAGAGACCAGCTGGGAGAAATTAAATCCACAATGTGTAAATATAATACGATGAAAGGAATCTGGCGTTGATTGAGGGGTGTATGCAAATGTAGTGAGTTGCTAGAAGGGAAGTTCTCTGGGGCCTGCAATGGACTTGGGGGGATTTTGAAGAATTGGCAGAGATCCATCTGGCTGGGAAAGGTTGGGGTTATAGTGAGAAATGGGGAGGGATTTCAGATGAGGAAGACGTGTATCTCCTTAGTTGGAAGTGAGCAGACCGTTCCGAGCACACACACATGTGCTATATGGATGAGAAATACTTGAGAAGTTTTGATGTTGTTCAGCCCAGCCTGGGTGGGAAGGGACCTTGCACAATACAGCAATAACATTGTTTATTGCATACTTTGTGTCAGGCAATGAGCTGAAATGTTTTGAAAGTACATTATTTAATGTAATCTTTACAACAGTCCAGTGAGGTGGGTATTATTATTCACATTTTATAGATGAGGCAACTTAAATTTTGAGAGGTTGGTTAGTCTTCCCAAGGCTAGAGTGTTGGGTGGATGTCTTGTATTTCTGTACATCTTTAGAGCAGGGACACTGGCTGCCTCTGGTCTAGACTAATTTTTCATGGATGTCTGTACAGCTTTGAAAGAGTTAGTGTCTCCTTCTGGAGAAGAGGGAAGGTTTTTTTTTTGTTGTCTGTTGTAATAAAAACAATGTTTCCCTTGGGGGCAAAGGTTGAGCTTACTATCCATTATAAAAGATTTGGGTTCCCCAAGCTCAGGAATTCCATCATCCTTTCACGTTGCCCTGGGGGAACTGAGGCTCAGAGAAGTGGAGTGAATGGTGACACGTTGGCTAGTTAGTGCTATTGCCCTGAGTAGATCATTTTGAATTAAATAAACGTATTTATTTTTAAACTGTATTTATCAATTATTTATTTTAATTTACTTGTCTCTGCCCTGGGAGTTTTATGTCTTCTTCCCGCACCTATGAAACTATCATGGACTAACTTGTAGGTTTACAAAAATATCAGGTAAATTCTCAGAGCATTCATTTAGGTGTTGACCTAAACCTCTGGTAAGCAGTGAAATGACCTTAGAAGTCTTTGGAAGTCAACCACCTATTAGGTGATAAGGGCTTGTATTACAGTGGCTTCAAAGGAAGAAATAGATGCTAGAAACAGGAAGGAAGAAACAAAGCTAGGAGAGAATATTTTGGGATGGACTGTGGGGCAAGAGGTGGTCAGAAAGTATAAAAAAGTCAAAACAAGTGTTAAAATTCTGTGCTTGTGTAGATGAATGCAGAAATTACCAATGTGAGGAGGAACTTTATTCTCAGAGGGATAAGGGCAGCTTGTTCTCTGCTTTTGGAGTTTTACTTCTCTTGAGTTAAGAGCTGGACATTTAAATATTTTCTGCAGAGGGTCTAGCAGAGGAAGCATGCGTAAAACATATCAAGTAGATTTCACCTGTCCTCTGCTTCTCTCAAATGTGGGTGGGTATTGCTGCTGACTGGCCCTGGGAGGTTGCTGTTCATGATGGACTCCTCTTTGTGTGAGGGTGTAGAGGGAGAAGTGAGTGGCTGGAGCAATGGCCCAGTTGCTTTTGAGGCCATTTTGGGCCTTCTCTGGCTGGCTGCAGACCGTATGTGTCTCTCAAGGAAAAGCTCAGCTCCTAAGCACTACTGTTTTACAAAAACACCATTGAGGTTACACTGGGTGTGTGCTTTGCTCTATTAACAGTTTTCTCAGGTGGACTTTTTAACAATAACAGCACAAAACATCATCTGCTCCTGCAACGTCACTTAGAATGGCAACAATCTGAAGACTTTTTTCCTTTATTGTCTGTATAACCATTTTTTGGGTTTCCTAAGAAGCAATGAATGGCAAATTAAAGGAACTGACAAATAAACCCTATTTGCATGTTACCATCTCCTGGGCCCCTCTGCCTTAACCAATAGTCATTTCAGAAAATCATACCAGGTTGTATTTTTAAAGTGCAAAGAAATCCTCCAAGAAGAATCCAAGTCGATGTCACCTAAGGGGTGCAGTTGCGATACTCAGTGTATTATATTCCTCATGGGAAGGGAAAATTTCTCAGTGTTACCTATTTCTGAGCAGTTGCCCATGTTTGGTGAACTTCATCTAGAGCCCCACATTCCCTCAGTGAGGGCAAATTACGCAATGACAAGATTATTTTGCTGTCCATTTCCGGGAATCGATGGAGGTGACACTTCATGCCTCTCTGACTGGAGCCCCAGATGACTTGGGGACAGAATAGCACTAGTTAGTAGTAAAAAAAGACTTTAATCTTTAAAAAAGTTGGCGTGGTCTTTATTAGATGATTGTAGGAGTTGTAGATTAGTTAGCCATCAATGTACTGCATAGGCATGAATGAGGGTTTTCTTTCTTTGTTTCTTTCCTTTTTTCTTTTCTTTTTCTTTTTGTGTGTGTATGTATCACTTTTAACATCCCCTGTATCTATGGATAACAGTTCTCAGGTGAAGTGCTGAGTATGTTCCTGAAAGCCCAATGGAGTTAAGTGTGCAAAGTCAGTCTGAACATATGCAGTAATGGATTTGACCTGGAAGAGCTCTATGGAGAGAAATTGCAGATAACCATCTGAACTGACTTCTGAAGCTTGTAGTTCTGACTCCCAAGGTACAGGGAAAAGTGAGACTAAACAGATTGGAATGAACAACTCAGAGGTAGCAAAATGGAAATGAGCCTGATTTTAAAAGGAAACAGCTAAATAACAATGATTTATTCTTTAGCTCTTTTAAAATATTCTTTCTTTGGCTCCCAAATGTGTCCTTAGAGTGCAATAAATAACTTGCAGCACAAATTATATTGTTCCTGATCACACTGATGCCTATTAAAATGAATATTTACTCAGGATGTAAACATATGTATAAAATACAAAATCGTGGGGACAAACCCTAGGCTCTTACCGATGACAGCCCCATATGGGTGACCTAATCTTACTACCAGGGCCAAAATAGCCTCAAGGGTAATTAGGCTGAGACTTGCATGCTTCCTGTGACGGGCATCTCAGAGATTTATGGTTGTTTTTCACTGCTACAGAGGCATAAAATTGCAGATATTATGAAATATTATAGCAAGCTCTATTTTGCCACCTTTACTGTGAACACAACATTGATAGATCTGAACAGTACACTTGGTATTGTTTGTAGTTTTGGTTTCACATGATCTAATCAGTGACTAGAATTTGCTCTGCAGCTAACTGGGCTTGAGGCTAAAGCATGTGAGCATGAAACAGCTCTAAGCTAAGTGGCCTCCCTGGAGTTCGGACCTGAGGTCTTGACACTGTTACCCAGACCCACGAACAACTGATCTGATCAGTTAGGCCCGAGGAATTCTGTGTAGACCCTCAACTATGTAAACACAACTATATACACAAAATCCTCCACATATGGGCTGTCCTTCAAATGGTGCTAGAAAATGGACTCTAGAAATCATACGGACTGTATGAGTTTGGATTTTTCTGTTGTTATATGTACAGACATAAATACACACTATAAAATATGGAGTAATGGAAATATCAGAGCAAAAAGTCGAGGTACCCCAGAAAACAGAGTGTGCCAAACATACCCAGAAATACTAATTACATTGATTGAACATAAGGTTATATGACCTTTGACATTTTTCTTTCATTTAGAATTGTTTTCTTTTTTTACTAGTGGAGTAGCCGGGTCTCCACGTTAAAATTTTTGAAACCATTCGCTCCCTAGACAAATGTTGCAGTGGCACATTTTTATATGTGTCAGATGACATGCTAGTGATTGTGGCTGTCGCGCTGCACAGCTGTTTCTGAACGATGCTTGCAGCAGACCCCGCTGCGTGACTGGTTGGTGCATCTACAAACCGACTGAGGGCGCCCTTTGGGAAGATGCTTCTTCACAATTAACTCCCACGCCGACGATGGGCAGGAGGGCTCCCAACTTGTCTTTCTTGTATCGTGATTCTCTTCTCCGCTCCTTGGGATTTTTCCTCCCGAGGTTTAGAGTCTGAGACCAGGCCAATATGAGATCCCGCCGGAAGAAGGATAGCGATCGTGAGGCACAGTTGCGTGTACGCTGAATGTTGAGCTTTAAGCCACCGGGTTTGCATATTGGTTCATAAGCCAGAATGCTGAGCAGGCTGTTGTGTAGACCTGAGCTTTGCACTCACGAAAATAAACAGATAAAAGAAACGGTAACCTGCCAGAAGGAGGATTTGATATAACTGCCAGCAGCAGTGTTTCCTGCTATAAAACTATCGATGCGAAGGCAAACATATTTACGGCTAACATGATTTGGATAGTTTTCCGTGGCTTCCCCTCTAGTTTTGGAGACTTTGAGCAAGGAACAGACAGAATGTAGCAAAGCATCTCAAAGGGCTGATCTTTCTTATCCTTTTTTTGCATATCTGAGAATGAAACCAGTCAACTCCAATCACGATACGTCTGCTGGTTTTTAAAGCACTTTGCCTTGTTTTATGGAACACGCCGCAGCCTGCATGACGCTGCTGGGGGGTGTGTCTCTGAATTTCCTCAGTGTGTCTCAGTGGCAGGACCCCTTGCGCTAAACCTGTGTGTGCTGTTCCACTGAGCAGAGGCAGCCTTCACCAGCTCTCTGACTGTCTCATTCTGTACCTGTTCGGTACCTGCAGCGAGCAGGCTCAGTGGCTCTATGTGGAGCTTCATTGTGAAGTACAGATAGTCTAGTTCAAGTTCTTTAAAAGGCATATAGAGAACGAAGTTACGTTTCTGCTTATTTTTTCCTATTTTATGTGCATGTCTTCCCTTTTCATATGTATGTTTTGTATAATTCATCAAATACAACATTGCTCTAATTTTAATATAGGTAGATTACATGAAAACTAACAATTCCTCTCAAGAAATAGACACGAGGGCTGCCCCGTGCCCATCCCTCCAGCAGTGTACGTACAGGACCTTGCTATACTTTCTCTTGTCCCTTCTGGGTACGTATTGAATTTGGTTCATTCATATAATCCTAACACTGGGCCGTCAGAAAATTGCCTCAACCTGTGAAATCTAAAGTAGAGGAATTAGCAGAAAGAGAACTATATTTAAATGATATTGCAATATTTAAAAATCCTTCCAGACATAAGGAAAGGTCACACATTAGATAGTTTACATTCCATAGCAAATCTGTTAAGTGAATAACTATTGAATGGAAAAATGTCACTGCTACTTTGTAAGCAGTTTTTGGCAAATGATTCATTTTCCTGTAATTATGCTTGTGTTCAGTCTTATAGTTGTCAGGACATTGCCTTCAGTGGATTTTTAGCTAGCAGGATAAGATGAATTTTGTTTGTTATTAGGTGGAAAAATATCCTCTATTACAAGCAGAGAAATTGTATGTAGACAAACTTTACTTTTCTTGCAAGAACAGTGTGAGTGGATATGGATCATAGTATATGCGATTGAGATTTGGAGACTCACTTGTGAATATAAACTATGAAAGCTACTTAAATCACTTCCATTTGCTTGAAAAGAACATCATGACAACGAACACGGAGAATAAAAGAGGAAAAGTGAAGGGAAAAACAATGTAAAAGTGGATACAGCCTAAAGGGAGAGCAAGAATCATAGTAATATGAAATAACTTCATTGAGTCCATTCTCTTTCTGCATAGAGGCTTCTATTAACTTATTAACATATGTAACTATTAAAAATGCAAAAATGGAACGATAAAGGGAAAAGACAGCTGAGGCTTTGGATCTTATTTGTCAACTCAACACAAAGCAGACGGACACACTTCTTGGCCTAGATGTGAAAAGTAAATTACTAGTTGGATGGATGGTTTTGAGTTCACTCATGTGATATTTTTGCATTGTTTAGACAATACATTCTGTTGAAATGGGAAATGCAGACCAATGGTTATGCAAAAGTACTTGGCAGTATTTTGAAAACATATCACCAACGTAAGATGTTAGGCTTTATCTTTCTTTAGGAGAAGAATGTTCCAAAATGCAGAATGCTGAAATTGAGGTTCCTACGTGGACAAGAAGTTTATCTGGCAAGGAATCTCTTCTCTAGTGGAGTTGAGATTTGAGTGTGTTCATACAGAAATTTCCCTGAAGCCAGTTGCAGAGATTTTTAACCACCCTATCAAGTCATCTGTTACGAAGTGAACGATAACATGCTACTAGATTGTTCATATGAGTAGATTTGTTCAGAAAGAAAGGAGTAGCACTTCAAATGATGATAATATTAGAAAGACGTCCCTACAGACTGAATGACGTTTGTGTTTTTAAGAAAGCAGAGGGTAATAGACACAAGGAGAGCAAAATGCATGGGTCGGAATGAGCATTGTGGAAAAAGGACTGGGTGTCTTGGGTGTCATACTGGCCCAAAAATATGTTGAGATGTATAAACGTATTTGACTCCTTTTGAATTTGCCTGATTATTAAGTCAAATAACGAAATAGATTTGTGAATGTAAGTACAAATTATAGCCATTATTATGGTGCTATTGTTGGAAAAATAATTGCTGGCATATTCCTAGGTGATGTTAAGAATAAATGTGAAAAGGATGGGCCAGAAAAAAATCTTTCGCAACATTAGTCAGACAGCTATTACACTCCATCTTGTTTCTTGTGTTTTTACAGTTATGCAGACAAAGAAGAGGAAGCTCTTAAAAGAATGGCATTGTTTAAGGCTGGAAAAAGGGTCAAGTGAACTGGAATTGTTAAGTGATGTAAAGATTTTATGAGGTAAATGTATGGTAATTGTTTCTGACACCCATAGGCTGAGCCACTCATTAGTCAAAAGCACATTTATGGAAACCTAACATGCTGATACTTTGCCAGGTCTTGGGCAGGAAAAGTCTGTGCAGTTCCTGTTGTAAGAAGGGGTTTGTCACATAGTCCTGGAAGACCAGTACCCCAGACATGAAATGGAGATAGCAAAGTACAGCCGCGTGTTATTGATTATAAGGATTATAAGAACAGTCGAATTTAAGAGACAGGGTATTAGTGAGATTTGCTGCAGGGGGCTTTCTGGTGTCTATGGAGATTTGCTCAGGTTTGGAAATGAGCAAGGTTTGGTAAAAGCAGAGACACAAGGAAACATTTTGGTGAGAGATGCATGAAAGGAGAGAAAGAGTAAGGCAAAGGGGCAGAGAGGGCTGGCAGGAGTGCAAGTGCTTTCACCCTGCTGGAGACGCAGTTCTTCATTCTGAAAATTTCATGTTTGTTTCTTTGGAGATTAACACAGTGCAGTCAGCAAACATAAATGTTTAGTGATACTGAAGTTTAAAGGTAGCTAATCCTGGCCTCAGTTTTTCAAAACTGGAAATGACCTTAAAGACTGTCAGTCATCTTCTCATTTAACATATTAGTCTTTAGTGAGATTAAGTCAGTTGATGATGGCCGTCCACCTTGCTCGTCCTAGCATGAGGGTGAAAAGCCAGATCTGATTGAGGCTGGTGTTCTTTCTGCTATTTCCTGATGGGCTTTCTTGAGTAAAATGAAAAAACAACTTTGATCTTGTTTTTTAGGACTTTTTTGAAAAAAAGTCAGGTGTCATGGTGACAACTTTGGAAAAGGTCCTGATGAAATTTGCAGGCAATTGCTCATCATGGCTGTTCATGCATTTGATCCACTGAGGTTGCTCAGAGGTGAACATTCCTGTGTTGTTTGTGACGATCTTCATCAAACAGTCTGAAGATTGTCAGCAGAGTAAAGAAAATCGGGTTTTGGAGTTTCTTTATTGATACATATTGACCTTTCAACCCTACTGGTTAACAAGTCACAGAAGGTGTGTTCTTTCCAACGTGGCTCCCAGCACTGACTTTGTCCCACCACATGTCAAGGTTACATTCTGATGCAGTTGCCATTTTTTGCCAGCTGGCAATGTGCTTGTCTATTAATGTTTTAGAAAATGATTAATAAGTTCCCCCAATCCACACTGAAAAAAGAGGAGGTCCACATCATTCCTAAATGCACTAAGATGAGATGCTGGGTGACCTCCTGTGGCCCAGTGACCCCATGGTACCTACTCCGGGCTGAAATGTAGAATGAATTGTTCTCATGACAACGTGGAAACCTCAGAAGTAAAAAAGAACATGCAAAAGTAAATGTCGCTTATCAATATATGCACTTATAATTTTAATATTTTTATGATTTCAAATCAAGGCTAAGAGATACAAGGAACTACCTTTTAAGATTTTTGAGTAGGTTCCATTTCTATGTTAATTATGTTCAACATTATTCTAGGACACATTCCCTCTTTAGCCTGTCCATCTGTTATACGATCAGAATGACCTTCGTTGCTTCTTCATCTGTGGAATTTTTTTCCTTGGTTGACTTAAAAAAGAATAAAACAGTTTTGCCTTCTTTCATTTAAAGTTACTAACAAACAACTTTAAGTTTGTATACATAGGGGAGAGCACTGTTTTTCCCACAACATACACTACATCCTTCATTGATGACATAGAGGCCACCCAGGGCCACCAAGTATGTTGTGTCAGTAGGGATGCAAATGAAAGGTCATTATAAAAAGATGGTGAAGGGGTTCAGGCCTAACTTAAAAAATATTTTAAGGCTCTAAGAGTTCACAGTATTCATATTTTTAATCTGTCCACAAGGTACCATTGTCTTTTTAGTGAGATTAAGTACTTTGAAATCTCTTACTACTGAGCAACATAAAAATTGCTTTTTTAAAAAAAATTCATTTCAGTTGACTACGTCACTTGGTTGTTTTGTGTTTTCTATAGGTACAAGAATAGCCATCATTAAAAAAGAAAACCCATTAAATAGATGATGTAGGGTTTTGCACAAATGATCAATGACTGATTATTTTCTGAGTTGATTGATTTAGTATCATTTTTATTCAATTTTTGGATTTCTTTAGAGAGAGAATGGTCTAGAGTGGAAAAAATATCAGGCTGCCTATTAGGTTCTGCTCCTGTTACTTTCTTTAGATTTCTGGACGATCTTGGCTAAATCTTCAATACTTCAAGTTTCTTTTCTGTAGAGTAAGATCAGAAGAGTTGGCTGGAAAGAAAAAATAGTATACATGAGAACATTTTCAAAATGTAAAATATTGCAAACATGAGTTCATTGGTGTTACCTGTATTCAAGTTAGATTCCGTTTCAGAACATTTTTCTCACCATTCTATTTCCCTCACAATTTCACGATCACACTGTAATAACGCTTCTTTGCAATGTCCATATTTTCTTCTTACTTTCTTTCATTCACTCTACTTCCTGTCTTTGGCGTTCCTGTTACCTTTTGAAGCTATGAGGATTGATGTTCTACTGCCTCTGTGGTCTTGACCATCTTTATCAACCAAGGATAATCACCAGCCCCTTAGAGATGATTTTTAATCTCTTTAACCAGCATTGGTGTGTTTTAACTTAATATTTTGTCTTTATGATATCCTTATATACTATGCATTTGGACTTATTGATGTCCATCAAATCCAATTAAGGTATGTGGGTGCAGTTGGGGAAGAGGAGTATATTTTTGTGAATTTGAACATCTCAAAATTATAATAGACTTTTTGGGTTTAACAAAATGCATCTTTGAGTTCAAAGAACAGAATGTTGTGAAATTACGATGCTCTGGAAAGTCTAGAGACTAGAGACAAACCAAGAGGTTCTTGTTCTTCTGTAAACCACAGACAATAGTCACAGAAACTCTGCTTATGGTGTGAACTCAGTGGCTCCTGTCTGTCACCCTCAGTTAGGGCTGGTCCTTGAGCTTCTCTGTGATGGAATCAAAGATGAGTGTGTTGTCTGATCCATGCAGGAGAGGCAGAAAGGAGCAAAGGGAAGTTAAAAGAGAGATTTGTCCTTATAACAGCTCTTTGCTAACCTTGTGGCCATCCTGACTAAACTTACTATTTTTATTTGTGAAGAGCTGTTACAGAGGCATTCTTTTATTTCTTTATTAATGGAAAAATATTAATTGCAGACTTACTATAAATAAATAACTCTTCAGGGTGCTCGGAATACAGTAATGGGAAGGGAGGTGTGGTTACAATCTGACAGGCCATCCTTATTCTTGTTCCTTCGGGTGTAGGTCACGGGGGTTAGGGAGATGATGGGAATATTAGCTACGGGATTTTTTTTTAATTCAAAACTGTGACAGGCCCTATGGAAATACCCATTTTGTGTATTTTATCCATTCCCACAATTTTGAGAATTGATATGTTAAATTTGCTCTTCTTCCCTTGTTTGATCACATCATCAGTCACAGAATCCTGGAGCTCCAAAGATACTAAAGTTTGAAATTTTAGTATGTTATATGGAATCACATAGATTATTTCTGTTCTATTTGGTTTAGAGAGAAGAAAATTTTTAATTGCCATGTGAAGTTTGCCATATATGTACACACACACGCACACACATACAGACACACACACATTGCATTTTCTTCATCCGGTCATCCACTGACACTTCGATTGTTTCCCTATATTGTCTATTGTGAACATTCCTGCGGGGAGCATGGGAGGGCAGGTATCTTCTCGATATCCTGTTTCCATTTCCTTGGGATATATACCCAGAAGCGCAATTGCTGGATCATATGGCATTTCTATCTTTAAGTTTTTAGTCACTTCCATACTGTTTTCCATAGTGGCTGCCCCCAGTTTACATTCCCACCAACAGTGCGCAGGGCTCCCTGTTCTCTGCATCCTCACCAGTCCTTGTTATCTCCTGTCCTCTTGACAATAGATGGGAGGTGATAACTCCTTGTGGGTTTGATTTACATTTCCCTAACGATTAGCGTTTTTGAGCACCCTTTCACATACCTGATAGCCATTACAGCTTTTACTATATGCAAGTTAAGATCTATGAAAATGTGTAACCGTGCATTAGGAAGCATAATGAACTGTGAACACCCCTGCTGGGGCTGACTTTCCATGGGCATGCAGCCTTGGGGCTGTTTCCATCATTTCTATCTTTTTTCTGTTCTAATTGATAATATATCCTACCACGTGGTGAACATTTTGGATGACTCCCCTATCACCACCCAACTTTAGAACAAGGCCATTATCAATGCCACCGAATATATACTGGTGCCCCATTCCTATTCAATCTCTTTGCTTCCCTCTCAGATGTTACGACTCTCCTGAGTATGTGTGTATCATTCCTTTGCTATTTAAAAAAGTGTCCTACCCACGTATATATCTCTAAACAAGGTGTTGTTTTGTTTTCTTGCTCTGAGTTTTATACAAGGTGTATAGGACTACATCCGTCTGTCTGGCTTGTCATTTTCACTCAGTGTCCTGTTTCCGAGATTCACCGAGATGGCTCTGTGAGGCAGCTCACTCCTTTCCACAGGGCTCTGCCCTGCCATGTCGTAAACCACATTTCTGTGTGTCTGGGAGTCTGTTTCTGGGCTGTCTATTCTGTTCCATGGGGTCAAATTTCTTTTTAAGATCCCCTATTCCAATACCACATTGTTGTAACTGTCCTTTATAAGAAGTGTTGATATTTAGGAGGGCAAACTCCCATTTTGTGTTTAATCCTCAAGAATATCTTGGCAATTCTTGAGCTTTCATTCTTCTTAAGATTTTCAGGATCAATTTGTCAAGTGACTTGGAAATACAGGTAGGAATTTGATTAATATTGTACTCCATGCGAAGATAATTTTCGGGAAAATTGATGCTTTATAAAATTCAGCCTTCTTTGTACCAGTTATCATTCAATCAGAGAAACAGAACCAGTGGGAGACACTTACTGAGGGATTTACTGCCAGGAGTAGACTTACACCATTGTGCGGCTGGTTAGGCAAGTCTGAAGCCACAGGTCAGGCCATGAGGGAGGGCAGGCAGGGAGTTGGGGGGACACACTGAGCTGCTATCCATCCATGGTATTTCTACTTCAGGGAAGACTCAGTTTTGCTCTAAAGGCCTTTCACCTGATTGAATCAGACCCACCCAGATGATTTTGGGAAATCTCCTAAATTTAAAGTTAATTGGTCGTGGACTTTACAAAATACCCTCGCACCACCACCTAGCTCAGTGCTGGATTGGATAACTGAGGACTCTAGACTAGCCATTTTGCCACATAAAATTGACCATCTCACTTGTCATGAACATGGTAGGTTTCTCCATTTATGCGTATTTATTATTCTGTATTTAATGCCTTTTCATAAACTAATTTTCTCTAAAAACAAGTCTGTTTGTAAATTTACATTTTCTAGCAGTAACATCTCTTGGTGGGAGGAAATGCAATTGTTTTTTGTATATGGATTCCCATCTATCTAACTTGTGAAACTCCTTTTATTTCTAACAGTTTTTCTGGAGACTCTTTTGGGTTTTTTATGTATGCAATTATATAACTTGCTAGAAGAGCAATTCTGTCTTCCTGTTCAGTGGTTTTTTAAAATCAATTTTTAAATTACATATGGTAGAATTTACTCTTTGGGGCACACAGTTCTATGACTTCTGGCATGAAGTCATCTGTTTATACCACAGTTGAAACAAAGATCAGGCCCATCACTCCCAAAATCCTCTGTGCTGTGGATCTGTAGTCATTTTCTCCTTCCTCACAAATCCTAGAAACCACCAAACTGTTCTTTATCCCTAAATTTTGCTTTCTAGAAAATTACACAAATGGAATCTAATTGTATGTAAATAGAAGTTAGATGTCTCTTAGGAAAATACCTGTGAGAGTATGTTTAACTTTATAAGAAACTGTTTTCCAAAGTGTCTGCACCATGTACATTTTCACCAGAGTTCCAGTTATGTTCCGTCTTTGTTAGAACTTGGTAGTCTCAGTTAAAAAGATTTTTTTTTTAATTCTCGAGTTTAACATATCCTAGATACAAGTCTTTTGTCAGATGTGTAATTTGCAAATATTTTCTCCCAGTTCTGGGCTTTATTTCTTAACAGTGTATTTTGCAGAGCAACATTAAATTTTTTTTATAAAGTCCAAGTTTTTAATATTTTCTCTTTTTCATGCTTTTGGTGTCAAATCAAAGAAATTTTTGCCTAACTCTTTGCCACAATAATTTTCTTCTAAGTCTTCTTCTAAATGCTTTAGAGTTTTACATTTTATATTTAGATCTGTGATATATTTTTTGAATTAATATTTCATATAAAATGTGAAGTATGGAGAGTTACTTTTTTGCATATATCTATCTAATTGTTCCAGGAGTATATATGTGTGCGTGCATGTGTGTATTTGAGATGAAAGGAGAAACATGCTTATTTCTACTACCCAAATGGAATTTGATTCAAATATGCACATTTTATCTCACATGGGAAGTTTAACAGCTCAAACACATCAGCCAGTTATGATACTGTAGCTGTGCATGGTCCCTGACACCATCTGGCTGCCTTTGGGAAAACCAATAAGGGAAATTATTGTTTTATATCGTAGTAGCAGAATTTTCCATTTTGTATCACCTTCCAATATGATGGTATATTTTTAATGTAACTAATTATTGCAGCAAAATTTGGGGAAAAAGAGTAACGTTTTGTGTAATTTGATCAGATAAGCATCTCAGGTGAAGCAAACAGAGGTACAGAATCATTTTCCCCAAGAGGGCGCTAGAATCAGGACGCTCTGCTGACAGACTGCTGAATTTCTGGCTTATAATCACAGTGCATGTCAATCAGTTGTTATCATTTCCCTGAAGTCTGCATCTACATGGAAAACTTTTCTTCCATCATGTTTACTGATAATCAAATCTCTCTCCGTATAATATCATGCAATAAAGGGAACCGTAGTTATTAATCTTCTGCTAAAGGGTAGCACAGAATCTGGTGTTTTACATATATCCTAATTAATTTAGGTTCACATCAACCTAGTGGTTAAGTAGGAGCACCCCATTTCTAGAGTAGAGGACGCTGAGGTTCAGAGGGTGAAGAGCTTGCTCACAGTCACATACCTACATAACCAAGGGGCGAGGTATCAAACACAATAATCACACTTCTAAAGCCCATGAGTATAATTCAGGACTGATACTATCCTGCCGATCTTTAAATCCCTTTTTTATAACAACATTCTTATTGTTGCCTAGATATGAACCTTTTCTTGCTTTAGAAAGCTTGTTGCTCAGTGGAATGTCCTCAGTATTGGGGTCCCTTTGGCTGAAGTGTAGTGGTCGGCCTGGGTTAACCCTTCTTTGTGCTGTTCCAGTCTGTCCTGGCCGTGAGAGCTCGGCCAGGGGGTGGAGCCCTAGAGCCTTGGCACTGAGGGGATCAAAGAAAAACAGTGAGGTCCCATCTCCATCAGTCACCAGGGATCTTCTCTTCGAGGGAGGGCTACAATGGGAGAGAGAAAAAAAAGTGGACAACTGAAAAATAAAACGTGTTTACTCTTAGCAAGGAGGATTGATTTTTTATTTGTTCTCTTCTCAATTAATTTACCTAAATTAACCTTCAAACATGTCACCTTCCCTTCCAACCTCAGTAATAAATATAATTTTTTCTGATTCAATTTTAGAACCCCCCCCATGTACCCTCAGCAGCTGCTGAGTTGGGATGGGAAGGAGAAAAAGGAGGCATGGAAAGAAAGCTTTTGGATAATGTCTTTAAAAAATTTTTTTATTTAACTTTAACTTTCACGAGCTTCCAGAACATGTTGATCCATTAAGTGTGTATAAATGTACCCTCCTGAGTTGGAAGCACGGTTAGGATGAGGGAGAATAGGAAATCCATGAGAAGTTCGTGAAACCAAACACCAGACAGAATATATCCAGCAATGGAAAACTTCCCAAGTTGGAACGAATGACCTCGGGGCTGCAGCCAAACAAAATCCCAGCCTCTGGCTTTGAAGCTGACTGATACGATCGCCTGTGTGCCACACCTCACTCAGCTCTCCAGCATTGTGCTCTAGACCAGGGCCCCTCAGACTGGTACGTGTACTCAGATAACCTGGGAGTCTCGTTACCTCGCTGATGGTTCCCAGGCCTGAGATGGGGCTGGGGAGTGTTCATTCCTAATGTGCTCTCAGACGATACTGAGTTGCTGATCCCCAGGTTTGCATGCTGAGTAGCAAGGCTGTATAGACATTTGGATCCCTGAAAATACCATCTTTGTAAGGGCTTTAAATGGAAAACATAGCCTGTGTTTACATGTACTATACCCATATACAGAGAAGTGTTTAGGTTAAATGTTCTTTGGTGGAAGGCTTACACTGATATAGAAGCAAGACAAAATGAGTAATAGCTACAACTCATGCCATAGTCCATGCCAAACACTGTGCTAAGGTCTTTACATAAACCATGTGTCTTGCCAATGGGTTTCAGCTCTGGGCAAGTTCACTATGGATTCAATGTGACCCAAGAAATGATAGAACATTCTTGGGGTGAACAGGTTATACCCAACTTTATTTCCATGGTGGCAGGTCAGTCACTAGAATCCCTTCCACTCAGAGCGAGTCTGCACGCAGCAAGCTGGTCTCCCCCTCTGGGCCTCTCTGTCCCTGCAGCCGTCTCAGTCTCTGTCCTTGGTGCTGCCACCACTCCAGTCTCGTATCTGCTCTCCTGCAGCCCTGCAGCCCTGCCACTGTGTTGCCCAGAGCATCGGGCAGAGCTCTTTATATAAGCCAATAACAACATATTGCCCACACGTGTGTAGTAAGCTAGGTGACCAGGGCCAGGTGAGAATCCTGGCCACAGGAACCTTCATTTTATCCACACCATGTTATTTAGTTTTCACATCTTTGCTAAGAGAGTTAAATTATCATTTACATTTAGACATAAATACACCAAGATGCAAAGCAATGGTTACATGAGACCAGGAGGCCACACAGCTCATCAAACTGTAGAGGCTGCCTTCGGAACTTGGCTGCCTGTCTTTAAAACCTGTGCTGTTGGTCATCATTGTATTATAAAATAACAGAAAATAATGATAAAAAAATTTTTTTAATGAAATTGGAAGATGGAGGGTATGAACTTCACATTCAGAAATAGATTAGAGGCCTAAGTCTTTTCATCTCCTGCCTACTTAACCCTGAGAAAGTCAGTTTCCTCATTTGAAAGTGGAGATAATTTCTGAGCTGCTGTTCTCTCCATTTTGGAGGTGTGAAGATAGACATGCCCTGCTGCGCTTTGCGGACTGTGAGCACCCAGGGGCGGTTTCCTCCCCTCCCCAGGCGGATACTGTCCACTGCATGTCAAGAATAGGCATGATGGCTTTAAAGAAATTAAATATTTGGTCCAGTCACATCTGATTCTTGCAGGTACGAGGAGCTTCATGAAAAAAGGGCTTGCTGCCCCTGGTCACGGCATAGGGTGAAAACACGTATAAATCGGGGCACTCAGCAGGGTCCCGCTCAACTCAATCAGAGCCTCATGCCTTATGCTCCATCCGAAGCAGGTAGAGCTGATGATCTCTAAATTCGTCCCCAGACCTAACGGCTGAGTCACTGACTTTCTCTTTCGGTAGATTTATAACTGCCTGCTGGCCAGGTGTCTCCGTGTAGCCTCTGCTTCTTTGTGTATAAATTCTTTCAATTGCTAGTGAAGGACTTTTACCTTTTTAGAAGCTGCAGTTGGTTTTCATTCCGAGTAAATTCATAAGTAGGAAAGAACTTGTAGAGATGATGAAATAAGGAACAATTTGCAGGCTGGGAGCTCAAATTCCTGATGAGGACACTGGGCTTTGGACAGAGGGCTGTGTTGGGGAAATGTGACCTGCAGTCCAGCTTTACGGGATGTCACAGATCTCAGAGCCAAGGGGACGCCGCTGGAGCAAAGTCTATATGGAGTCAAGGGAAAACCCTGAACAGAATAAATGCCTGAACTCCACAGGGAGAGTTCAGAAGGAAAGGTTGGCCTGTCAGAGGGGAGATCCAGGAGCCAGACAGCTGCCACAGGAGGCAAGGGAATGGCTCAGCGGCCTGTACGACAGCTTGGAAGACGCGAAGAAGGCGCGTGCTCTTTAGAAATAATGAGATCTACCGTATAATGCTTTTGAATCTGCACATCGCCATTAAGCGTGGTGCCACATTTTCTTCTGACAGCATTCCTTCGTGATTGGAGTGTGAATCTACAAATGAAGAAATTAAGCCTCTGAGAGGTTAATTGGTTTACCCCTGACATGGAGAAACTAGAAACTGGAAATTCCAAGCTTTTCCCACTGTGCTCTGTAGTCGCTTTTGAGCCACACTTAATGGAATGCATTCATTTCACAAAGAAAGCTGCCCATTAAAAAAACGATTGCATATGTTTTCTTCTTGACCCCCGCAAAATTAACTCACAACTGAAATTAGATTATGTTAGGTTCAATTCCCAAGCCTGCTCTAGAGGAATAAACACCCCTCTTTCCCTGCATCCGTGATCACCTCGCTGGGACTCCCACATCCGGACGACCTCTTCCAGGGCTGAAAATCTCGTCTCCTCGCGGAGGGGGAGGACAGACCCTCCTTTCAGAGTCCTTGAGGGTCTTCAAGGAGTATTTCCACCATGTCTAGAGTGTCTTGAGGTTGACATTGAAAAAAATGAAGCTCTTGGAGATTGACTAAAATTGTGTAATATATAAAACCAATATTTGCAAAGATAATAAAAAGGCAAAGAGCCCATAGCTCCCATAAGGGAAATCATTACCTTGTTGAGGATATTATGTTCCCTTATGCTCAAGGCAGGTCTCTTTTTCCTAGATTCTCTACTTGCCTCTAACTTTAAAATTTATTCAGATCTGTAAATTTCTTTTGTTTTGCTCATTCTGCTTACCAGACACTGTAGCTTAAATCTGGTGAAAACCAGTACAAAGATTATTTTAAGGAGAGCTTTGAAAGTGCGGGTGAGTCTCACAGTGATCATCGGTCTGCTTCCGGCACCGCCATGGTTTGCTGACATCCGCAGGCTGAGGCCTGTCCACCCTGGCCTGTCCACCCTGGCCTGCCTCTGCCTGCACCCCGGGGGGACCTCAGCCTGCCTGCACCCTGGGGGGAGGACCTAGTGCCTGTTCTGAGGCTGCCCTGGGCCAGGAAGCAAGCTCATACCTGCAACCTTCGGTTGCTGACCTTTTGTTTGAAACTCTCATGGTGCAGGCATTTTCTATGTTCTGATGCTGTTAAAGAAGACAGGGTCATTTCTATTCCACACATTCTGAAGAGTTTAAAAAAAAACACTTTTCAGAAATAACCACTAAGATAAAAGAGCAATAGATATTCCTTACAACTAATCTCCTTGTGATCAGGTGTCCTTTTTGTGCTCAGCTACCTGTTGTTCTGCATTTTGTCTGTTCTCAGGATCAGGTGAGGATGCGCTGTTCCAGAACCCTCATTGCCCCCCAGTTTTTGGCCTCTGGTAAGTGTGCTCTGATTCATTTGTTACTTCTGCATTCTCTCTCTTGCTCTCTCTCTCTTCACTGGGCTTGGCCTCCTGGGCCACATGCTTGCTAGCATCTTCTAAAATGGAGAAAAGAGGAAAGTAATATAAATACTGGAGAAGTACAAATTGAAATATTAGTACCTAGTGTTCCTTTTCAACTCATGCGTCTACTTCCCCAAACACATTATCAAAGGAAATTGGCCTAGTGGTAAGAAACAAACAAACAACAGACACACTTTTTCTAAGTGGAGGTTTAGCTATGTATGCAAGATTCCTAGTAAGTGGTAGGAAAACCTTAGTTCTTACCTATTTCTGGATTTCTGGGAGTATTGTACTAGTGTTTGAAAGCAATTGCTGTCTTGAATATGTTATAGTACTTTTATTGGAGAAAAAACGGGTTTTAGCTTTGATGTAGTCAATTATCTCCTTTATACTTCTTTCTATCTGTAAAACAAAAATAATATCTCATCCAAAACAGACAAAAAAGTGTAATATAGAAATGGAAATTTGAATTCAATTAGAAAGTCATGGAAATCGAGAGTAATTATTATTTTGAGATTAGATTTGTGTACAACGCATGATTCAGGTATTGTGTGTTCTTCACAAGTAACGGCTTTAGCAGATTTGCAGTTAGAAATATTCATCTTGACTTATTATATAAACTTTGCCATTCCATAATTTCTACTCGTTAGCAGGATATATATTTTCAGGTTTTAAAAAAACTTTATTCTGATATCTACTAACATGGCCCAGTTAATTTTAGGATGTTAAAAGGACTACTTGTATTGAAAGTCTTTATTAATTTTCAAAATGGGATATTAAAGCATTCTTTATAATGGCAAAACCAAACTATGGTAATGACATCAGAATAGTGGCTTCCTTTGGGAGGGGCATGGACTATGGGGGGCACAAGTGAACCTGCTGGGTGCTGGAAACGGTCTGTTTCGATCTGGGTGGTGGCTATGTCATGTGCACACACCTAAAAGTTCCCTTAACTGTTTGTGTACTTTACTATATGTGTGTTACACCTCAGTCAAAAAAAGGGGAAAGGAGAAAAGACAAAATGTCTAAAATGATGTGAAATGAATTAGTTGGTCTTAGGTAGGCAATTATCAACATTCCCTTTTCTTGTTTGGTTTCTCCTTGGCATCCTAACCCACTACCCCTGCAAAAATGTTTACTGGCAAAAGGAAAAAACATACCACAAAATATTCCCAAATGATGTGGGAAATTTAAGGACACACAATTTAAGTACAACTAGGTAATAGAAACTAATAATAATCATATTACTGCTTGAATTGAAGTTGGAAGGAGCAGAAAGTGAAATTACACAAAAGAGGGAATTTAATGATCAATAAACAGATGAGAAAGATGTCCAAACTCATTAAAAATTGAAGCACTTCAAATTAGAGCAAGAATATTCTATTTAAAAAATTAATGGAGGCAAGAGATTTTATTATTTAATATTATTAAGAAACAACATTTTTGTATCTACTGTATTTTAAGGAATTTAGAGAAATACACTTTTCAAAAACAAAGTACTTTGGAGTCTAACTAAACTCTTTGAGATAAGGTACCATTTCTTGAAATTTTGTGTCTATTATTTCTTAGTTTAATGCATCTAAGACTTTTACATTCTTCTATTATAAGGTATATAAATCTTACTTTATATCTCATTGCAGTTGTGAACTTCCTATAATTTTTCACAAATCCAGAAGTTGAGGGATACTCAACTGCTCTTGAGTTACTGGGCTCAGACACTGTTTAACAAGATACTGTAATTTGCCGTCTGTTAAGAAATATTGTGGAATAAGAGCTCTCAAGGCTGAATCCTTCTGTGAATTCCGAAAATAGGGCACTGGAGTGATACACATTGGCATGTAACATATTCCAGAAGGGGAACAACTTCACTGTCAGCAGATCCAGGGTAACAGATGTACCATGGGTCACTTCAGGCCCAGGGATGGTAGACATTAGCAGGGGACCTGTACCCACAGTATATGCGTTGTGTCTTCTTTCCTGATGATCTCAACTGTGTGCACCTCCCAGTATATGGGCTCTCCTTGTTCCCTCTGCCAGGTAGTCCTTTCCCCCATTGCTCAAAGGGTGAAATAATCCTTTATAAGTCCAATTACATACCCGATGTTTGTCTCGGGGCTCCCAGAACCCCTCTGTCTGGCACTAGGCACACTTTCCACCTGCCGGCTCCGCACAATGCATCATTATTTGCATATAAGACTTTGGGCATAAACCATGTGTTTTGAGTGGACTATGTGTTATTCATATGCAAATACTTTTACTTCTAGTGCCTGGAGTCTGAATAAATTAATGCATATTTATGGAATGGGTAAGAATAATTACAATCACACCGCGAGGCAGTGTGGCAGAGCAGCAAGAGTTTTGAAATGATGAGACAGACTGGCTGTGTCTCTTGGTAGCTGTGTGACCTGGGAAATTGTTTAACTTCTCTGAGCATCAGTTTCCATGTATTCAAAATAAAGATAATAAGTTCTACCAAAATAAGTGGTGGGAATGACACGGAGGAAGTAAGAGAACAGATGTGAAGCCCTGGGGTTCCTGACACACAGTGGACATTTGCATCTCCTTTCTCTCTTCCTTCTCTTCCTCAGAAGAGCTTGAGATCCTATTTTTCTTTGGCGTGGGTGTCACTGTGCAAGGATAAGGAGCAGGCACGTGTCTGTATATGCTTGTCTGTGGGTACGTGCACACACATATGTATATAGAGGCACTTTTCTATATACTCTTTGTTATAAGGGCTATTTGTACCTTGGGGATCTTTTTAAGAACATTTGGAAGAAGATTTCAACATTAGCTTCTTGAAAGGTCAATAATTTTTCATCCTTTTTGGGATGCAAAATGATTGTTTTTGGCTCATCAGTAGTTACTTTGAAAATATAGATTATTTGAATATTTGCCTCACATAATACCTTTCTCACAGAGCACATTATCATGATGCTCTTGTCAATAAGCCATTCTTCACTTCAGCATTTTCATCATGTAATCTGATTTTTCACCTTGAAGATTTTTTTATGGAGCTATATAAATTTGCCTCAAGATGACATGAAATATCATTTCTATATGAGTCCTTATCACCTAAGCAGATACTATTTTTGGTGAATCCCAAGAACATATTAGCCAAGTAAAGTCAACTCAAGGCTTATACCAGTGGTAAAAGACTTTCCTATTATGCTGAGTGGGAATAGTTAATATTTGTTGCTGAGATTTCAGTTACTGGAGAGGCTAGCTGCTATGCTGGACTTTCATGTGCTTTTGACATGGTGAAATGAATAAATTTATTAGACATGTCTTCAATCTCATGAATTCATGATGAGCTATCTTTCAGCCGAGCCATACTAGTGCTTTGAGTTGTTTTCAGTTTCTTTGTTATCAAGCTCTTATACACAGCTCTTTCTGATTACAAATTCTATTCTTCCAAGTATTTATCTTTTTCATTTTCCCCTCGGTCTGTATTTTATTTTTATTGTGGTCGCTTGTCTCTCATCTCCTCTGACTTTTCCTGGTGGGTTCCCCTGTGTCAATATCACTTTCTTCTCCTCTCTGCCTGGAGTCCGGGGGGCAGCCATTTCTCATGCATTCACTCCCTTTCTCTTTGTTCTCCTGTTTCTGCCTTCGATTCTCCAACACTGGTTACTTGTCACTGCTGGGACATACTTATTCAGTTCCTTCTTTGTGCCAGTCATGGTATCAGATGCCAGAATGTAGCAGCAAATTGTTTTTTGCATTTTTGGTGCTTAAATGTTTAGTTGGGAGATTCCTGCATGTTTGTAGGACTGCTCCAGCTCTGGACCAGCCTCCCCACCACAATCCTTCTGCTCACTGCCAATAGGCTCCCTCTAGCCTTGCTACCCAAAGTGTGGTCATCAGCTTTCCCAGGAAGTTTGATAGAAATGCAGAGCCTCAGGCCCGGCACCAAAACAATCTGTATTTTAACAAGAACCCAAGGTGACTCATGCACACGTTGAAATTGGAGAAGTACTTTCTGAGGGAAATGCCCATATCAGGTGTTTCCATTCTTCTCTCCTCCTTTTACACCCTGGCGTAGAAACTCTTGCTTACTTTTAATGGAGGACTTTGCTTCTTCTACTGACAAAATGATTGAGACCATTTCCTATTTCCTCCTGTTTACCTGAAGAGCTTTCTCTCTCTCTTCAGGCTCTTTTCCTCTTAACATATTTCTTCTTTGATGGACAAATGGTTGTCTTTGAACCCTTGATCTTATTTCTTCTTCCCCTTGTGGAGAACTTACCCACTAATCCACTCTCCCTTTATCTACATTTCCCATTTTTGCAGTCTCCAAGCCGGCTGCTCCCTGCTTTCTAACAGGGGACACCTTTCTCCTACCCTGAAATCTTCCCTTGACCCTCCCACTCGGTAAGCTATAATGTGATATCTGCCTTGCTCTGGAGGGGAAATTAAGCAAATGATTCTATTCACCATCTAATAACTTTTTTGTTTTTTGAACTGCTAAAACCAAGTGTTTATTGAGTTCTCCAAGGCATGTTCAAATCAGACATAAGTTAAAAGGCTAATGTGAGTTTATTTATTTATTTATTTATATTTATTTATTTTTTTGAAGAACATTATGTTTACTAGGCTCTCCCCTACCCCAAGTCCCCCCCACAAACCCCATTACAGTCACTGTCCATCAGCATAGTACGATGTTGTAGAATCACTACTTGCCTTCTCTGTGTTGCAAAGCCCTCCCCTTTCCCCCACCCCCTACATTATACATGCTAATCGTAATGCCCCCTTTCTTCTTCCCCGCCCTTATCCCTCCCTTCCCACCCACCCTCCCCAGTCCCTTCCCCTTTGGTAACTGTTAGTCCATTCTTGGGTTCTGTGAATCTGCTGCTGTTTTGTTCCTTCAGTTTTTCTTTTGTTCTTATACTCCACAGATGAGTGAAATCATTTGGTATTTGTTTTTCTCCACTTGGCTTATTTCACTGAGCATAATACCCTCCAGTTCCATCCATGTTGTTGCAAATGGTAGGATTTGTTTTCTTCTTATGGCTGAATAATATTCCACTGTGTATATGTACCACATCTTCTTTATCCATTCATCTACTGATGGACACTTAGGTTGCTTCCATTTCTTGGCTATTGTAAATAGTGCTGCGATAAACATAGGGGTGCATCTGTCTTTTTCAAACTTGAGTGCTGCATCCTTAGGGTAAATTCCTAGAAGTGGAATTCCTGGGTCAAATGGTAAGTCTATTTTGAGCACTTTGAGGAACCTCCATATTGCTTTCCACAATGGTTGAACTAATTTACATTTCCACCAGCAGTGTAGGAGGGTTCCCCTTTCTCCACAGCCTCGCCAACATTTGTTGTTCTTTGTCTTTTGGATGGTGGCCATCCTTACTGGTGTGAGGTGATATCTCATTGTGGTTTTAATTTGCATTTCTATGATAATTAGTAATGTGGAGCATCTTTTCATGTGCCTTTTGGCCATCTGAATTTCTTCTTTGGAGAACTGTCTGTTCAGCTCCTCTGCCCATTTTTTAATTGGGTTATTTGTTTTTTGTTTGTTGAGGTGTGTGAGCTCTTTATATATTTTGGATGTCAAGCCTTTATTGGATCTGTCATTTACGAAAATATTCTCCCATACTGTAGGGTACCTTTTTGTTCTATTGATGCTGTCCTTTGCTGTACAGAAGCTTTTCAGCTTAAAAAAGTCCCACTTGTTCATTTTTGCTTTTGTTTTCCTTGCCCGGGGAGATATATTCATGAAGAAGTCACTAATGTTCTCATCCAACAGATTTTTGCCTATGTTTTTTTCTAAGAGTTTTATGGTTTCATGACTTACATGCAAGTCTTTGATCCATTTTGAATTTACTTTTGTATATGGGGTTAGACAGTGATCCAGTTTCATTCTCTTACATGTAGCTGTCCAGATCTGCCAGCACCATCTGTTGAAGAGACTGTCATTTGTATGTCCTTTTGTATGTCCTTTTGTATGTCCCTTTGTATGTCCATGGATCCTTTTTCAAATATGAATTGGCCATATATGTTTGGGTTAATGTCTGGAGTCTCTAATCTGTTCCACTCGTCTGTGGCTCTGCTCTTGTGCCAGTACCAAATTGTCTTGATTACTATGGCTTTATAGTAGAGCTTGAAGTTGGGGAGTGAGATCCCTGCCACTTTATTCTTCTTTCTCAGGATTGCTTTGGCTATTCGGGGTCTTTGGTGTTTCCATATGAATTTTTGAACTATTTGTTCCAGTTCATTGAAGAATGTTGCTGGTAATTTGATAAGGATTGCATCGAATCTGTATATTGCTTTGGGCAGAATGGCCATTTTGATGATATTAATTCTTCCTAGCCAAGAGCATGGGATGAGTTTCCATTTGTTAGTGTCCTTTTTAACTTCACTTAAGAGTGTCTTATAGTTTTCAGGGTATAGGTCTTTCACTTCTTTGGTTAGGTTTATTCCTAGGTATTTTATTCTTTTTGATGCAGTTGTGAATGGAATTGTTTTCCTGATTTCTCCTTCTATTGGTTCATTGTTAGTGTATAGGAAAGCCACAGATTTCTGTGTGTTAATTTTGTATCCTGCAACTTTGCTGTATTCTAATATCAGTTCTAGTAGTTTGGGGTGGAGTCTTTAGTGTTTTTGATGTACAATATCATGTCATCTGCGAATACTGACAGTTTAACTTCTTCTTTACCAATCTGGATTCCTTGTATTTCTTTGTTTTGCCTAATTGCCATGACTAGGACCTCCAGTACTATGTTGAATAACAGTGGGGAGAGTGGGCATCCCTGTCTTGTTCCTGATCACAGAGGAAAAGCTTTCAGTTTCTCGCTGTTCAGCATGATGTTGGCTGTGGGTTTATCATATATGGCCTTTATTATGTTGAGGTACTTGCCCTCTATACCCATTTTGTTGAGAGTTTTTATCATGAATGAATGTTGAATTTTGTCGAATGCTTTTTCAGCATCTATGGAGATGATCATGTGGTTTTCGTCTTTCTTTTTGTTGATGTGGTGGATGATGTTGATGGATTTTCGAATGTTGTACCATCCTTGCATCCCTGGGATGAATCCCACTTGTCATGGTGTATGATCCTTTTGATATATTTTTGAATTCGGTTTGCTAATACTTAATTGAGTATTTTTGCATCTATGTTCCTCAGGGATATTGGTCTGTAATTTTCTTTTTTGGTGGGGTCTTTGCCTGGTTTTGGTATTAGGGTGATATTGGCTTCATAGAATGAGTTTGGAAGTATTCCCTCCTCTTCTATTTTTTGGAAAACTTTAAGGAGAATGGGTATTAGATCTTCTCTGTATGTCTGATAAAATTCCGAGGTAAATCCATCTGGCCCAGGGGTTTTGTTCTTGGCTGGTTTTTTGATTACCATTTCAATTTCTTTGCTGGTAATTGGTTTGTTTAGGTTTTGTGTTTCTTCCTTGGTCAGTCTTGGAAGGTTGTATTTTTCTAGGAAGTTGTCCATTTCTTTTAGGTTTACCAGCTTCTTAGCATATAGGTTTTCATAGTACTCTCTAATAATTCTTTGTATTTCTGTTGGGTCTGTCGTGATGTTTCCTTTCTCATTTCTGATTCTGTTAATGTGTGTTGATTCCCTTTTTCTCTTAATAAGTCTGGCTAGAGGCTTATCTATTTTGTTTATTTTCTCAAAGAACCAGCTCTTGGTTTCATTGATTTTTTCTATTGTTTTATTCTTCTCTATTTTATTTATTTCTTCTCTGATCTTTATTATCTCCCTCCTTCTGCTGACTTTAGGCCTCCTTTGTTCTTCTTTTTCCAATTTTGATAACTGTGATGTTAGACTATTCATTTGGGTTTGTTCTTCCTTCTTTAAATATGCTTGGATGGCTATATACTTTCCTCTTAAGACTGCTTTTGCTGTGTCTCACAGAAGTTGGGGCTTTGTGTTGTTGTTGTCATTTATTTCCATATATTGCTAGATCTCCATTTTAATTTGGTCATTGATCCATTGACTATTTAGAAGTGTGTTGTTAAGCCTCCATGTGTTTTTGAGCCTTTTTGCTTTCTTGTTACAATTTATTTCTAGTTTTATACCTTTGTGGTCTGAAAAGTTGGTTGGTAGAATTTCAATCTTTTTGAATTTACTGAGGCTCTTTTTGTGGCCTAGTATGTGGTCTATTCTGGAGAATGTTCCATGTGCACTTGAGAAGAATGTGTATCCTGTTGCTTTTGGATGTAGAGTTCTATAGATGTCTATTAGGTCCATCTATTCTAGTGTGTTGTTCAGTGCCTCTGTGTCCTTACTTTCTGTCTGGTTGATCTGTCCTTTGGAGTGAATGGTGTGTTGAAGTCTCCCAGAATGAATGCATTGCATTCTATTTCCTCCTTTAGTTCTGTTAGTATTTGTTTCACATATGCTGGTGCTCCTGTGTTGCATGCATATATATTTAGAATGGTTATATGCTCTTGTTGGACTGAGCCCTTTATCATTATATAATGTCCTTCTTTATCTCTTGTTACTTTCTTTTTTTGAGGTCTATTTTGTCTGATACTAGTACTGCAACTCCTGCTTTTTTCTCCCTATTGTTTGCATGAAATATCTTTTTCCATTCCTTGACTTTTAGTCTGTGCATGTCTTTGGGTTTGAGGTGAGTCTCTTGTAAGCAGCATATAGGTTGGTCTTGTTTTTTAATCCATTCAGTGACTCTATGTCTTTTGATTGGTGCATTCAGTCCATTCACATTTAGGTTGATTATCGATAGGTATGTACTTATTGCCATTTCAGGCTTTAGATTCGTGGCTACCAAAGGTTCCAGGTTACTTTCCTTACTATCTAAGAGTCTAACTTAACTCACTTAGTATGCTGTTACAAACACAATCTAAAGGTTCTTTTCTATTTCTCCTCCTTTTTCTTCCTCCTTCATTCTTTATATGTTAGGTTTCAGATTCTATACTTTTTCTCTATCCCTTGATTGGGTTTGGGGATAGTCAATTTAATGTTGCATTTGCCTCGCAATCAGCTGCTCCACCCTCCCTACCATAATTTTATTACCTCTTGTGACATCCCTAGGAACACTTCCATCTATAGCTGTCCCTCCAAAACAGACTGCAGAGATGGTTTGTGGTGGGGGGTAAACTCTCTCAGCTTTTGCTTATCTGGAAATTGTTTAATCCCTCCTTCAATTTTAAATGATAATCTCACCTGATACAGTAATCTTGGTTCCAGGCCCTTCTGCTTCATGGCATTAAGTACATCATGCCACTCCCTTCTGGCCTGTAAGGTTTCTGCTGAGAAGTCTGATGTTAGCCTGATGGGCTTTCCTTTGTATGTGATCTTATTTCTGCCTCTGGCTGCTTTTAACAGTCTGTCCTTATCCTTGATCTTTCCTATTTTAATTACTATGTGTCTTGCTGTTGTCTTCCTTGGGTCCCTTGTGTAGGGGGATCTGTGGATCTCCATGGCCTGAGAGACTATCTCCTTCCCCAGATTGGGGAAGTGTTCAGCAACTACCTCCTCAAAGACACTTTCTATCCCTTTTTCTCTCTCTTCTTCTTCTGGTATCCCTATAATGTGAATATTGTTCCGCTTGGATTGGTCTCACAATTCTCTCAATATTCTTTCATTCTTAGAGATCCTTTTTTCTCTCTGTGCCTCAGCTTCTTTGTATTCCTCTTCTCTAGTTTCTATTTCATTTATTGTCTCCTTCACTGTATCCAACCTGCTTTTAATACCGTCCATCGTGTTCTTTAACGATTGGATCTCTGACCTGAATTCATTCCTGAGTTCTTGGATGTCTTTCCGTACCTCCATTAGAATGTTGATTATTTTTATTTTGAAATCCCTTTCAGGAAGAGTCATGAGGTCCATATCATTTAAATCTTTCTCGGGAGTTGTATTAACAATTTTACTCTGGACAAGGTTCCTTTGGCGTTTCATGTTTGTATATGGCGCCCCCTAGTGTCCAGAAGCTCTATTCTGGAGCTGCTCAGCCCCTGAAGCAATATTGGGGGTTGCAGGGGAGCAGTACTTGGGGTAGGAAAGAGCTGTTCCCTGCCTCCTGGCTCCTGTGCCTGTCTCCACTGCCTGAGCCAGAGGGCTGGGCACAGAGGTATAAGGTTTTGTCCCAGAGCAGCCGGATATGGATCCCTGCTTTCCACAAGCAGCCGGAATCCCAGTCTCCCAGGAGCTCTGCCTGTATTAACTTTCCAACCCAGTAGTCATGCGAGTCTCATGAAAGCACCATGAAATGTAGGTTTGTGCTCCCAGAGCAGATCTCCGGAGCCAGGTATTCAGCAGTCCCAGGCCTTCCACTCCCTCCCTGCTCTGTTTCTCTTCCTCCCGCCGGTGAGCTGGGGTGGGGGAGGGGCTCGGGTCCCGCAGAGCCACAGCTCTGGTATGTTACCCCGTTCGCTGAGGTCTGCTCTTTGCTCCAGGTGTGTGCAGTCTGACGTTGTCCTCTTTCCTATTGCTCTCTCAGGATTAGTTGTGCCAATTAAATTTTCTAATACTATCCAGTTTTAGGAGGAAGCCTCTGTCTCTCCTCTCATGCTGCCATCTTTAATGCCTAATGTTCGTCTAATAACTTTTAACACCTTGAAATCTAGATTCTACTCCCACCCTAGCTATTAAAACAGATGTCAGAAGGGACCCTCCGTTCGCCCAGACCCGTTCTCATATGTGTGTGTGGCATTCGGTGAAGCCACCACACTTTGTTTACTGGAACTCTTCTTCTTGGGCATCTCTGAGCCCCCAACCTATCCCCTTGCAGCTCTGAACACTTCTGTGCTTACTCCATTGTGTCCCTTCTTCTTCCTTCTGACCATTAAACATGAACTTTTAAAAATTAATTTTATTGGTATATCAGTAGCATATAATAAAATGTACCCATTTTAATCATTACAGTTCTGAGTTTTGACAACGTATCAACTCAGGTAACCATCATGCTCACAACCAAATTAGAGAACATCTCCGTTACCCCAAAACCTCTCTTGTGCCCTTTGCAGTCCATTCCTCCCGCCCCAGGCAACCACTGATCTGCCCTGTCACTCCACATTAGTCTTCCTTTTCTAGAATTTGATACAAGTAAGACCATACACATGTACATTTTTGGTTTGGATTCTTTCTGTTGGTGTTATTTGTTTTTTTTTGTGATTCATCCAAGTTGCTGTGTGTACCAGTAGTTCATTCCTCTTTATGGCTGAGTGAAATCTTTCTATGCATATGGCATAATACATGTTTTTAAAATCCAAATGTAATTAAGCATTTTTCAGGGACTTCTTCCATTTCCTTTTCTTCCAGAAATCGTATCCATTGTTATATTAGTAAACATCATCTCCTTTTGTATGACTTCCAAGTCTGCACTGATAACTGTTGCCTACAGCATGGATTTTAGAATTTTGTTTAAAGCTCTGTGCTTAATATCTGATTCTGGGTTGCTTAATAGCATTTCGCCTTATAATTGCAAAACAGACTTTTATCTGGTATCTCTATTTCTCATAACAGTCCCTTATCCTTACCCTTATCCAGGCAAAGTGCATTTCTTTTGGTTACTATATTGACTTGATTTTTCAGCTGTACATATTCTGTTTTTTGAGCCTCTCCCATCCATCCCTTCCTTTTCTATTCTTCCTGCCATCATCAGATTTCAGGCCTTTTTGAAACTTTTCTCTCTGCACTTTTAATTTTGCCCTCCAGCTCTCATGTTTATTTTATGAAGGTATAGATCTCCTGATTTTATATCCCTGCACAAGAACCTCCTGATCCTTCCCTTTTTCTCCTGGAATAAGTCTTAATAAGAAGCGACTTCTGCATGTCAGACATCACATTTACAGTGTGTGACTACAACTCTTGTTGAACTGGGGTGACACACTAGATAAGTGAAAGGACTGAAGCGGACATGCAGGATGGTCCTCGGTTTCCCCTTGGCTTGACCCTTGTGCCCCCACCTCTGCTTCTCCCCTGCCTCATGAACCTCAACTAACTGACAAACTGGAAGACTTGCAAATGCAGAAAGGACTGTTCTGCCAGTTACTGAGACAGGACTGCAGCAATTATCCTAAGCCAGAGGCAGCAATAAGTTTTGCAGCGCTGAGAGGCAAACACTTCTACATGAACCACACCTCAAAGGCCCATGTCTGTCTTCTTTTCACGCTATGAAACTCTAGCTCTGCTTCATCTGGGGAGTTATCTCTCCTTCAGATGTTCCCTGATGCATGTCAGCTGAATAGGGTCTTTAATTTCTATTTCAAAAAGTTAATTATTTTCTTTTGAAAGGCAAAATTCTCTCCTATGGTAGTTTGGAAGTGTGATACAATGAGTCATAAGAAATATGTATTTGGTCATTCATATGACCAAATATGAATTCTCCAGGTCTTTATCCACAGTTCCCGACAACATTGCAGAGTCTTAAAGGTGAAACAGGTGTTTGTTATGTTAATGAGAGACTTTGGGACCCCCACCCAAGTGCGGGCCTGGAGGCTGAATCAGCCAATGGCCAATAATTTAGTCAATCATGACTATGCAATGAAGTCCTCACAAAAAGCCAAAAAGCTCCCGAGAAGAGCTTATTTCTCTGCTCTGCTTGGTTGGATTCTGCCTCTTGGTCAGAAAGAGCTTCGACCTTGGGGAACTGGATGCCTCCACGTGCCTCTGAGCCAGGCCCCAAGCTCCGCGAGGACTGAAGCACCTTTATTTGTGCCCTTTCCCTGTGTGTCTCTCTATCTGACTGTTAACTGGTATCCTTTATGGTGTCTTTTATTAAACTGTTAAACATAAATGTTCCTGAGTTGTGTGAGCCATTCTAGCAAATTAATTGAATCCGGAAAGAGGTTGTGGGAACCTCCAATCTGTAGCCAGTAGGTCAGAAGCACAGGTAAACTGCCTGAGGCTTGTGACCAGTGTCTGGGCTGCAGGGTGGAGGGCAGTCTTGTAGGATGGAGCCCTTCACCTGGGGAATCTGGTGCTGTCCCTGGGCAGATGGCATCAGAACTGAGTTGAGTTCTCCGGCCCCCTGCTGGTGATCAAGAATTGCTTGGTGTAAGTATGTGTGGGAAGACCCCCTCTCGTACTTACACGCGTTGGAATTGGGTCAGGGAACCCAGATGAAGTTACACTACTATTACTGCTGGGTATAATATTGTTATATATATATGTATATATAGGTATACGTAGGAAAATAACACACCCTCTCAGGAAGGTAAGCCGCCTGACTGTGGAGCCCCTGACTCCAGAGGAAATTATTAGAACAGGCAGAACATCGGTGAGTTTTGGCTGGTTCCTGGTCCTTTTAGAAAATGCTGCATGACAAAGCTGAGTTCAGGCAAGGACTGGCCAGTTTGTAAGTAGAGATGGGACGTTAAGGGAGGTTCTCTTCGCCTGTGGCACACAATCTAAAATGAGCAGGAGCTCAGAAGTTTTGGGCCTCAGGAGCTCGAGCAAGCCAACTTCTGTTCACCAAAATACAAGAAAGCAGATGGTTGCCCAATAATTTGTAGCTGTGAAGCTCAGGGTAAGAGTACTGCCCAGCACCTTGTCTCAGGTGACTGTGAGGCAGCAGCTCTGAAATTGAGGAAGATGAACACAGAATCCAGTGACTAACAGAGGGGAGTGGCAAGTTTAAACTCATGACTAGCAGAGAGCTCTGGCTGTGGTTACTTTTACATGGAACGGATTGGAGGCAAATAGAAGTGAAAACTAGTTAGTCTCGGGGGGAGATTGTATTGCCAAAGCAACCAATGCCGGCCTGGACGTTGTGCTATTTCAGTACCTAGCACAACTCACGGCTTCCCTAAACTGTGCCAGCAGGAGATACAGTTTTGGGAGCGTGTACACCCAGGTGACTCCCATGATCGCAGATCCCAAGCAGAGTGTGTGATGCAACGGCCAATTCAGAGGGGGCCACCTGTGAAAATGGGTAAAAAAAACCTCTCAAGCAGAGGTTGGTCAACCGTGGCTCTCGGGAGAAATTGAGTCTGTGGCCTATTTTCTATGGCTTAGGAGGTAAGAAGTGTTTCACAGTTTTGTTTATTTAATTAAAATTTTTTAATTAAAAAAGTGTGCTTTAGAGGGCATTTCTCTGTTTACATGACCTACTTTATTGTGTAGTTTTATTTTTTTTAATGAAATTAATTTTTCTGGCTTTATTGAGGTATAATCGATAAACTTGTGATGCATTTGAAGTGTACAACATGGATATTTGATGTATTTATACATTGTGAAATGATTACCACAATCAAGCTAATTGACATATGTATCACTTTGGTTAGTTTTTTTTTGTGAGAATGCTTAAGATCTGTTCTTTTAGCAGCTTTCAAGTATACAATACAGCATTATTAACAATAGTCAACATGCTGTGTATTAGAGCCTTAGAACTTACTTATTTCATAACTGACAGCATGCACCCTTTGACCAACATCTCCCCATTTCCCCCCACCCCAGGCCTGTGGCAACCACCATTCTACTTTGTTTTTATGAATTTGACTTTTTTTTAAAGATTCTATATATAAGTGATATCATACAATATTTGTCTTTCTCTGTCTTGCTTATTTTACTTAGCATAATGCTCTCCAGACTCATCCATGTTGTCACAAATGGTAGAATTTCCTCTCTTTTTCAGGCTGTATATTATTCCTGTGTGTGTGTGTGTGTGTGTGTGTGTGTATTTATTACATTTTCTTTATTAATCCACTGATGGTCTTAGGTTGTTTTCACATCTTGGCTATTGAGAGTAATGCTAAAATGAATATGGAGTGTAGATAGCTCTTTGAGGTAGTGATTTAATTCCCTCTAGGTAAATACCCAGAAGTGGATTGCTGGGTCATTTAGTATTTACATTTAAAAATTTTTGAGGAAATTCCATACTCTTTTCCATAATGACTGTGCCAGTTTACATTCTCAACTGTCTTATATTTTTAAACAATTATAAAATAAAAAACAACAATAACAAGGAAGAAAATTATGCAACAGATATCGTATATAGACCACAAAGCCTAAAATATTTATTTGGTGGCCCATAAAGAAAAAAGTTTGACAAGCCATGTCCTAGAGGGCAAAGCCGAGGACCTTAGACGAAGGCCAAGGAAGCTACTCCTAGAGAACAAAACAAAAAGGTCAGTCAGATGAGCTAATCAAGGAACTTACTTCACGGCCATTGTGAGAGCATTTACAGCTCCTATCCAGGGGATCTGATACTTTGCATGGCTAGTGATTTCCTGCATTCTTCCCCTTTCTATATGGGAATGATGATTGTGGTCATCCCATTGGGGTCCCAGTGGTTATCCCACTTCTGCTTTTATCTGCTTATTATGTGTTGGGGAGCACATAATTTGCCAATTGTTCCTTAGGTTATAGACTTTGAGGAGCCCTATCTAGAGATGACAAGGACAGCGCATCACCCCAAGATCCTTGACTCTGAACTGGCTTCAGTGTCAGAATGGGCTTTGGGTGCCTCCCTTGGTGGGGGTAAGTACTTCTCTATATATCACGTTCGCCCGAACATGATACTTGGTTGGCCAGAGGGTCTGCTGAGTACATTCAGTGTGGATGCTCCACTTTTCCCTTTTGTAAACAACTCTGTTTTGCTGGTCACAGAGTTGCAGAAATACAGAGACTTCTTTTCTCAGCCTCCCTTGCAGCTAGAGTCTGCCATGTGACTGTTACAGACTATGGGATGTGAGTGCAAGTGATAGTGTAACTTTAAGGTTACCACTTAAAGAGCTGTTTGCTGTGGACGTCTCTTCCCTCATTCCAGCTGGCTGAGAAATGTAAGTACTGGAGCAACCATGAATCGATAAGATGATGCAGTTTTCCTGTTAGCCATGGACAGGAGGGAGAAATAATTGATTTTATTTAGGCCCCAGTATTTTGCGGGCTCTATGTTACAGAAGCTTGGTCTACACCCTCACTAATACATGCTGATATCTCAATTAATCTCAAATATTCTCTCATCGATGATACATTTGCCATTCTCCCAACTCAAAGTAATCTCTTTTTTGAACCCCTAGAACTTCGCTTATTTCTCCCAGCACTTACTACATTTTGTTCTATGGTCATTTTCATAACCTTTCTCAGTAACTAAATTCTAAGCTTTTTGGGAGGTATGGGGCTAGGGAAAGGCAATAACTAACCTATATATTAGACTTTTTGATTTATGCACAGGGCATGAGGTATAACATGTATTAAATAAAAGTGTGTTTAATCGAATTAACTTTAATAATTTCTTAAGCAGTGTATGTTCGTTAGGTGAATTGGTGTGGGAAATTGTGAGATGATGAACCCAAGCCAGAAACCTTTCAAAAAGATAATATGAATAGTAATACATGTTATGTACATAAACTTATTCCCTTGGCAATATTTTATCAGTCATAGGTGATTGACATATTTGCTGCATATTTTGTCTGCTTAAATAGATTATATTTTCTTGGATATCTTTTAATAGACAGGCCTATAATATCAAACTGTAATTATGGATCGTTTAATAAAGATTTCTTTCTGCAACAAAGGAATATCTCACTTTTAGACTGTGCTACAGGCAGTATGTCTTCATGGTTATGAACATGGAACTTGGTGTCAAATAGTTCTCAGTTTGGATTCTGACTTTGTCGATTAGCTGTGTGACCTTAGGCAGGAAACTTGACCTTTCTATACCTGTTTCCCCATTTGGAAAATAAGCAGAACAGCATCTACTTTCCAAGGTGTTATAATAATTAATATAAATAGGGTGCTTTTTTATTATCTTGAACTAAACCACAGATAGTTTTTCATTCATAAATATTACAGTGTACCTTTTCAAAGGACAATGACTCTTGCTCAAATACAATCATACTACCGTTATCATAGTCCTCTAAAATTGAGAAAAAAATTGTCAAATATCTTCTCAGGGTTCAAGTTTCATATTGTCTCATCAAATATAATTTTACAGATCATTTTGGGAAAAAGATACAAATTACATCACATCGAAAAATTGCCAAACAGATAATTCACAAAAGCCTTAGCTCTTCTAAAATTTCAGTCCCACATTAAAGCAAACAGATTATTTCTTTGTATTTGTGGAATGAAATATTTTGCCTCTTATTCTCTTAGTAACTTGGGTTATGACAATTCAGCAAGATGTGTGGGGAGTTTCCTGTCATAGATCACATCAGAGGTTCAGTGCTGAAATCCCTCCGCACAGTGTCTTTCTGTTTACATAATTTAGCTGTTGTCTGTTGCATATGCGGCTTCATCATTTCTCATCATCTTTAAAGATGACATTGTAAGATATTGTCAGTTACTCATGGCATACTTCCACTGCTGGTAAGATTAAGGTTTGAAATGATTATCAAGATAATGGATTACATTTTTCACTTTCTGCCTTTACCCTGAGTATATTCCTTTCCTTTGGGGGAATGCCCTGGACAGCTAGCTACCTCAGGGTAGTTCAGAGGTAGGCTCTGGGGTGGGGTATATACAGGAAGCAGAAGATATGGCCCCTTCTCCCTAGGAGCTATCCTTCTTTGGCTGGGGAGGAAACATACACATAGAAAACAGCATAAAACCAATAAAAGTGTCACATTCACAACTGCCACAGTGAAAGCCACACAGAGTTCGTAAGTTCTGATAGGGCACAGCATCCTGGAGAGATCAGAATCAGGTGGGTCTAATCGAAGACGGCTTTCGGAATAGGTAATCTTGAATTCAGTTTGGGAGGAGCTGATGGATGTAAATTTGAGTTGAATGAAAGAAGCGTTCCAGGTGAGAGGCGAGAAACAGTAGCAGAACCGAGTCATCAATGGAGACTGAGTTTAAAATGAGTGTGGCTTGGATTAATGAGGTTTTATTGCATTGGTTTGATGCTAATATAGAATGTATACTAAGGAAAACATGAGCCATGAATTGATATGACTTATGCAAATTTTCAAAACCATCATTTCACTATTACAGAGCTTTTCAGATGTCTCTGACTGCAGGAATTATTACAGTGGATGCATAGATGTTCTGGAAGCAAAGACGAGGCAGGCATAAGAGCGTCTAAAATGAAACGTTCACAACATCTGGGGTAGCATATGGGTGCAGCATGGAGGGAGCTGACTTGGGCAGCAGTTTACAACACAAATTTCCATCTATGTGCGCCAGTTGGTAGCTGATAGAATTTTCTTTACTCATCCAGGAAGTATACAACAGTAATGGAGCCACGGACAGGTTGGGCTCTGGGTGTCACTGTAATTCAAATGGAGGCCAAGAAAAAATAAATTACCTTGTGTATCAAGTGTTAATGATTATGATTCTAATTTGTTCCCTATTATTTCTGTCTTTCTTTCATTCAACTGATAGACATTGAGCACCTGTTGGGTACCTCGAACCCGTTGCCTTGTGTGATTTCAGTTTTGCAGTGAGCAATATGAAGGAAGAAGTTTGCATGCAACCCGTTTTCCTGGTAAAGGAGGAAGCAAAGGCACTGGGGTTGTGCAGACTGCGGTGCAAGACAGTGTCTGGTCAGAAGTGGATTGGTGTCGGAGGAAGTGTCCGCGTAGTAGAATCAGGTTCTTGGCAGGAATTCAGGCTGCAGTGCGTGGTGCGCAGCAGAGGCCGTGGGCAGGAGCAAGCCAGTTGAGGCTGCTCTCAAAGGCTGGTTTGGGGCTCCGTTCCTGAGAGCTTTGCCCTCCAGCCCGGTTTTTCAGCCCTTCCAACAGTTCCGTCCACCGCTCAACAACCTTTTCATAAATTCCTCTTCTACATTATTCACCAGAGTTACTTCCATTGTTTGCAACTAAGAATCCTGATGCAGAAGAAAGAGTTGGGGGGGAGGTTTCAGGAAGGAGGTGTCGACCTGTGGGTTTTTGTTAAATAGGGATAAAAGTCAAGACTGTTTTGGAGGCTGAGGCCAGAGAGACAAGTTTTGAAGACCAAAAAGTTCTGAGCAGAAGCAGCCTCAAGTCAGCCCAGGGATTGCGGAAGAGGGTCACTGAAGGACGGGTGAGCGTTCAGGAGACACGGCTACCGGGTCCAGCGAGGTCCGTGGGGAATGCATGGAGGGGGTAACACTGGAAAAAATGGGAAACTTTTCTTCCCTTCTTCCCTTTCTCTCTCGCCCTTCCTCTCCTACTCTCCCCCCTCCCCACCTTCTCCTTCTCTCTTACCCACTCCACCCCCTCTCTCCCTTTCTTTTTCTCAACCAAAGGCTAGGTGAGAGAAGACTTGATTGAAGATGCAGAGAAACCTTAAAGTTGTGAGAAAGAGAAGTCAAAAGACACAGAAGTAGGGCAGGTAAAGGGATCTGCAAAATGGGCTGTTTCAAGTGCTGGTGGAGGGAGAAATTGTAGGAACTTGTACTATGGGAAACATAATAGAAAGCTAAATACAAATGAATGAAAAAGTGCCGAGTGGCAACATGTTGTAATTGAGGTTCCGTAGTCTGAATGTGGAGCCTTAGAATCGCCCGGCACCCCAAAGACGTCTGGGTGGGGTGGGAGCTGGGGGGGAGTCTCTCAGCGTGGTGGGGTTCACGGGAGGCTTGATGCTGGCAGCGTTGATTCTGGGGAAGCATAAGGGAGGAAATGCTACGTTGGACGTTTTCTGTTTCCCAAAGAGGTTTATTGCTCTTGCTCCTCTGGCCTCTGCTCTCCGTGCATTTACCTGTGACATCCTCACCCTCCCTCAGCAACTTTGTCCAGTTTTGACCCTTTCTTTTTCTCCCAGCCTCCTCCCTTTTGCTGCTACCAGTTCTCCTGGTCACTTCATGATATAGTGCCTCAGTCTCCTGCTGCTTCTGCTCTGACTATTTCAATTCCTGATTGCTTGGCCTTCCCACTAACTTGTATGTTATTTTTCTCTTCTTCTCTCCTAAGAGTTTCATTTCTTTGTAACAGTCTGTGTACTTTGTATCTTACTTCTCAAGCTTCTTAAACCTTCCAGTCTTTATCCTCTGACCCTTAATTTCCTTTTTCTTTTTCTTCTTAAATCAATGTCTTCTCTTTTCCCTCCCCGCATTTCAGCCTCTGTCCTGGCCTCATCCCTCCCTTTTTCTAAGGGACCCTGGGTTTTCACTTTCTAGTTCTGGTTGGCCATTTTCTACTTCTGTGTTGCTTTTCAGCCTCCAGACTGATTTTCTTTCTAATGCACCTCAGTCTGGCACAATAGTACTCTTAGCCCAGGTAGATCACAGATGAATATAGATGAATAGGGTCAGAAGTGAGGGGAAGAAACAATAGGAGTGAACTACAACTCATCTCTCTTCAATATTCAATGTCTGCTAGGGTTTTTAAGTTTTTCTATGCTTTGGCCATATTTAGTATGCCCAAGGATCCTCTGTTAATCAAACCTCTAGTCAAACAAAGCCCATGAGCACCAGGAATTTGCACTACCGTTCCTACATTCTTGCTGTTGTTCACATTGTTTCTTTGCCTGGAACATTCATTTTTCTTCTCTCCTTTAGAGCTTTAAGACCTTGCTTCCCATGACTATTCTAGTTTTTTGTTGATCTTCCTTTTCTTTGAATCCCTGTACCAAGCAATTTAACCCTAATTACATAATGTCTTAGATCTTTTTCTGGGTATTAGTTTATTTTGACCAGTCACAGAGGAAGCTCCCTCTCTCTGCGTTGAGAAGAGAGCTTATAGCTTTTAGTTCTGTATCATTCACAGCATCTAGAATGGTTCTGAGTACATAGTAGGCGTTTAATATGGTTGCCTTTTTGAATTATTCCCCTCATGCAGCATAAGTCACATTACATTTTAAAAACCCATTTAAAATATAAATTTTGCCCTGATAGTACATGACCAAGGGGCCTGCTATCATTTATCCCGTGCACCAGTGATCTGGGCAACATTTCCTCCAGTGTCTTCCTGGGCTGGCAGGAGCCTGCCATTCATTTAAATTGGCCACAGACATGGAAATGAATTTGTGTGCTGTCTTACTTGGTAATAAAACTTAAAGTGCAGTGTAATTTGTGATGGTTTGAAGCAGTAATGCAATTTTGGCGAGTCTGCTGTATCTCTACAAGACTGACTGTTCAAACATTTTCAAGCCAGTAGGTTATAGACTCTCCTAAAAAACAATTGATTCCAACCACCTCCTTCTGGACTTGATCCAGTTCTTATTGGCAATAACCAAAGCACAGGTCACATTTTTAGTTGAAGTTTTCAGGATCAGACCAACCTGGCCTTTTCATCCAGTACTTTTTCTGGTCTATTTTTACCACCAGATATAATACTTCCTCTTAAATCAATGTCTTCTCTTTTCTCTTCTCACATTTCAGCCTCTGTCCTGGCTGTATCCCTCCCCTTTTCTAAGGGACCCTACGTCTTCACTTTCTAGTTCTTAAATCTCTAATTTAAGAGATACAAGATAGTAAAAAGTGTGTCCAGTTCAAGTTGGGTTTGGAATTGAAGCAGCAAAGGAAACAATCTGTGACCCAAGGAAAAAAAAACACGATGGGAATAAGAGCATAAAATCATTTCAACTTCCCAACTTTCTCTACAGAAATAATCCTCACATTCTTGGATATGTAAATGGGAAGTAGAAATGGAAATCAGCATGCCAGATGTGAGAGCTTTTCAATAGCCAGCTCTATCTGGAAATTTTAAAACAGGGAAGGAAATATTTTAAAATGTAATGTCCCCCAATCCAGAATTTATTTCAAAAAGCTTGATTCTAAAAAAATAAATTCTGAGTTTATATATGTTACCTGGTTGTCATAAAGGTTGTTCTTAAATGATTCCCAGGCTTTCTATTATGTTGATGTCTTTAGTCCTAATGATTACTATTAAAGTGAGTTATGTCTTCAGAATTACAAGCCAAGTTCACTAGAATCCATCGTTTTCTTGCTGGCTGAAATATATTAGGCTCCCATGACACATTCGTGTGTTCATCAGAAGGGGTAGATTTATTGGCCACCTGCATAGTCGTAACTCCCAATGACACAGTAGTTCTGCTAGAAGTCTCTTCTGGGAGATTTACCAAAGAGAGCACGAAATCTTACTTGATTTAATTGGACTTCAATATACAGCTGCCATTATATTTCCAAGGGATTTGCTTCATCAGGGAGTCTAAAAAGTCATAACTTCCATTAGGAAAAGAACTTGGTCAACATTTCTTTCTGCCCAGTTGAAGAGCTACTTTCTGGGTTTATTTCCTCTGCCTCTTTCCTGCCAATGCTCTTAAAACCCCCAACCCCTCAATAGTGTAATGCACCTGCTTGCAGCGCTCCAAACACTGACCAGTCCAACCATCTCGGGTCACCCCGATTCCCGCTCAGAATGGCCGTTTTCTTTCTACCCCTTGCCGCAGCCCTGTCTGCCATGGCCCGTTGGTATGAAATAGGCCCTTCTCCGCACACCACTATCAAAGCGAGGTGGGAAATTCTGGTGAAAACTTCGGTTTACCCCTCATCTCCCATTTGCTAGAGTAATTCTAAACTTGCATTGAATCCTTTAGTATCCTTATTCTAACCCTGATGGTCTCATGCCCAGTGATTGATTTTCTCCTACTTTATATAAAGAACGCTGTCAAATATGAACTGCACTCACTCATCTCCATCTGTGCGCCCTCACTTCCTTCCTGCCCACCTCTAAGAACACACAGCCCTTCCACACAAGCTCCCCCGTCATCTCATGCTCTCCATTCTCCTCTCCCTCTTCTCCCTCAGACCATGTTATTTCCATTAATTCCTGACTCTGGTCTGTCTTTAACTTTTCCTTCCTTTTCCGTCTCTACTGATTCACCAGCTTGGGAATGGACAAGCCACTCCTGCCTACAGTCATCAGTAAACCAATTCACAAACAGTGATATTTTCTGTCCATTCACACTATACAGTTACATTTCCCTGTTCCCTTTGAAGTTATGTATGGCCATGTGACGTACTTTAGCAAGTAACAGGTGACGAGTTTCACTGATGGTTGAAAGCTCCTAAGGGCCAAGGTGATAGAGCCTCCACTTTTCTGAGTGACTGTAATGAACATACCAGGCCCTTGGGGGCCTGCCCCGGGCCTGCCTAATACAGCTGAAATACAGCTTCCGAGTTTTGGTGTCGTTTATTACTGTAGTATAACAACCCATCTTGACAGACATAGTGTTCTTTTTTGAAATACAACCTTCATGATGTGCAGATTACATTCTCTTATGCTACATGTCCTCTTCCCTAACTGTGAATTTCCTTAAAAGGAATTATGTCATTAATGCTTTTACTTCTCTTTGACCCCTTAGTCCTGTTAATTATTTCTGGACCCCATCACACCACCAGAGCTGTTCCTGCTAAACTTGCTGATGACTTCTTTATTTTGAGACGCAGTGTGCTGATTGCATGACTTGGGTAGCTTGTGGCACTGCTGAGCTTGAGAAACTCCCCATGATGCCATTCACTTTTTGTTCACTTCCTTCATTCTTTTCTCTCTACCTTTTCCTTTTATTTGGCCTCCTCCTACCATTTGCTCCTCAAATGGTGGCGTTTCTCAGTATTTGGCTTTTTCTCCCTTTACATTCTTCATTTCTCTTTTCTTCTAGGTTCTATCAATTATGACTTATTCAGCTATAATTTCAAATTTACATGCAATAAAATTAATACTGTGCAACATTAGACTGAGGCATTTTGATTTTCATCATTAAGTTGTGAACTTTACTCTGCCGTTTTGATGATGCAGAAGCCATTTGTTTGATGAGAGTCACTCTTACCTAGCAATATTCTTCATGCATTTTCAATCGTGAGGGGAGCACGGGGGTGACAGTAGCCTGCTTTCCTGTGGCCTGCTAGAGGAAAAGGCTTTGTACTTGATGTGTCTGCACAAAAATGGGCTTGAAAGTCAAGTTATATGCACAAAGGGTGGATTTGTAAATTTCTTTAGTCTCTTGTTTAACACATAAAGTTTATACCTAAAGGACTCTTTGAGTTCTTCCCCTGTATAGCAAATACACCCATTTATTCTTAAGGCCAGACAGGAGGCTGGGCCAGGGAGGAGGATCAGAGGGACTCTGTTTTTTTGTTTTTGTTTTTAAGTACCCCTTCTGCTCTTAGGGGCTTGTTAAGCAAGGTCGAGCAAAAGGGAAGAAGTATGCAAGACTGTCAGATGTGGGTTCTGGTCTCTTCACCCGACTTCAGATAAAAGCGATCAACCAGGGCAGACAGGCTTATCCCACCCCTTGGAGACTTCAGGAGGAGACTGCTTGGTAAGGCGGACCTCTGAGAGCAGGCTGATGCCCTCAGCCTGGGCAGGCAGAGCCCTGTGGTCAAGCAGAGAGGAGAGTCCTTTCTGCCTGCTCAACCTTACTAGGGGTACACACTGAGTTGGAAGCTGGGGCCTGCACTGGGCCTCCTGCTGTGGGTCTGTCGCAGAAGCAGGAGTCCATCGCTCTGGGCATGAAGAGACAGATGGAGAACAGGCATCTACTGCTGTGGAGTCACAAGGAGAGATGGTGCCAGCAGAGAGGGGCTGCCAGGCTGTGCCTGAACCAAGAGAGGGATCAGACAAGAACTGGTTCACATAAACCACAGATGTCAACGGGAGGCATAAGTACACAGCACTTCCCCATCTATCCTCCGAGGACGGCTGTTTGGCCCTCTGCCCTTTACTCCCCCATCAGGACATAGCATGGACACCCCACTCCCACACCAAGGGATGGTAGTAAAGGGGTCATGGGAGATGCAGCTGAAAATGAGACAGTCTAGACAATTAATCCTAAAGGACTAATTAAATTAGTGGCTGGAAAACACTTCAAATCAGATGGGCCATTTAGTTACTCCCACATCTCCTCTTAGTAAGTGGGACTTGTGAATCAGACCAGTTGATATTCCAAGTAAGAAACTGCATTTCTTTATGTTCATTCAAGTTCTAATGTGAATTAAACTTATGATCCTTATGCACATACACACACACATTCTCTTTTGTAATATGTTCCATAATTCAACTATTTCTAGCTAGAAGGATCACTAGATACTAGTACTCACATTCAGATATCCGTCCTCCTCAAAACCTGCCCTATTTTAGCAATTCGTCTTGTCTTAGTCAAGGGCATCACAAAACACAAAAAACAAACCAGGGGCCTGCTAATCTCCTTTAATATTCCCTTCTGCTTACTCTCTATTCTCTAGTCACCAATTCTATAAATCCAACGTCATAACCATCTGTGATCTCATGGTGCTCACTGCAGAGAAGCAAGGGTGCTTGTAGAACTAGGCAAATAGACACCCATTTCTCCTTCTCAGAAATGGGGCTGGTGAGCAGTGTTTTACAGAAAGTGTTTGAGGGTTAGAAAGGAATAGATCTCCTTAAGGTTCATACCATGTAGAACAGAGAGAAATGGGCCTTTGCAAGTACGTATGTAGTAGAAGTATGAAAACATGATGCATGCAAATCATACACACCAACTTCTAGGTCGTGACTAACTCTGGGGATGGAGGTACGGGAGCCACAGATTTTGGTTCTTAATAAATAAGACAAAATTGATGTGGTACAATATTTGCTTGTGTTAAGTGTGGGCGATGATAAGGTGGTCTATTATATTAACTAATGTGTAATTCATTATGCCAGAATGCCTCAGAAATGGAAACATTAAAATTGTAATTTTGAATAATGGCAGCCATAAAGCTAAGCACCCACAACCATTGTTAAACAAACAGTGGTTTCAATACTTCTCACAACATTCGGATGGCAGATACTAAAGAAATATTTGTGGCATGAATAAAGAAACAAGACCTTCATAGAATGGGAATGGCATGGGATTAAGGAAAGGAAATTCTAAGACAATTTGACAGATTAGAAACAGCAAGGATTTCAGTGTCATGAAGACCTGCTTTTGAAACTCAGTTGGACCTGTTACCACCTGTGTAACTTCAGAAAAATTCTTTAAAGTAAGCCTTGTAAGGATCACATGAACTATCCCTACTATACAGTATTCCTCCCCAAATATTAATGTGTATCCCATTGCTTTTAAGAGGTTTGTCAATTTTCTAAATAAACACATTAGAACATTCTGTTAGAACAACTATTTATTGGGGAAAGTATATATACATACATAACTTATATATACATCTCTCTGTATATTCTGTAATAGTTGGGAATGGGGCTATGAGAAGTCCCAAGGTGTGGATTTAATTTTCTCCCTGGTTGTTATGCTGAGCCAAGAATATAAATGCATTGTTGCTCAATACCTTTCTCATCTGAAGCATCCAAGTGGCCAAGAAGTCCTCAGCCCTCGAGAGAAGAGATGCTAGATTTTACAGTCATATTTACTTGAATGCTGAGGTTAATTTTACAGTGAGTTAGGTAGAATTTTCTTTACATATGGATTCAACTAATGTAAATCAATCCCTCAGTTTCCTTTGTAATTGCCTACACAGAAGGATTCCTCCAGAGACTGACATAGCTGTTTGCTTCAGGTGGACCCAAATAAGCATCCATAAGTTTTGCCTTCTAAGAGAGCTGCTGACTAGGTAGGTAGCCTTGTCGGGGAGCAAAATTTGCCTACCCAAAATGTGTCTCTTTGGCATGTGGATTTTTTTGGCTGATTATTTTTAAGAAACAAAGGCTCAGGAAGAACCTTTGACCTTCCCCCTAACTGCCTAAAATAATTTAGGAGGAGAACCTGCTCCTGAAAGGGGGCTCTCACCTGGGGGGTAGACAGGGCGGGACTTAGCAAAGTCTCTATGTTAAAATTCTTCTCTGTGTCCCATGGTTTCTGTGTGGCCCCCTGAACAGTTGTTTACCAAACACTCACTCTTTTCCAGCATCCACTGAATTGTCTCCCTTCTCTTCAAAGTCCCAGACCCCTGCCCACTTCTCCTTAGCAATGGCTGGCATGGAAGCCTTAGTTGCCTAATTTCCTGCGAGGCTTCTATTCTCATGGAGCCCCCGATTGTACGTAATTAAATCCAGTTTTCTCCTGTTAATCTGTCTCACGTCAATGTAATTCTTAGACAAGCCAAATAACCATGAAGGGTAGAGGAAAATGTTCCCCTCCCCGACAGCCTCCACCACAGGCCTGAGAGCAAATGAAGAAATTCTCCAACCATTAAAACCAGGCTAGATCCTGTTTCTTCAACCATCTTCAAATGGGATGCCCTTCCGAAATGTGGGAAAAGGCCAAAGGATGTTGATTCTTATTTAGGTCAATAGTCTTGGTACCGAGAATGGGGCTTGACTGAGTTTTTAATATGCAGTGGTTTGAACGGATGACCGGAAACAGAGCAGAAAGACCATCTGTAGGACACCAATGGCGGAACACAGGGTGACAGTGACAGGAACAAGGAGCTTCCTTTCCGCAAATGGCTGCAGAAACAGAGACCTTGATGTTGAGCTAATAAGCGACTCTGTGTGTTCCGGGTGTGGAAGAAAGTAGACTCTGATAAGATTCCAGAAAGCAGTGGAAAATATTTTAGAATTCTGCTTCATGCATGGCTTACCATTAATGACTCCTATATAATCATCTAACATTCATTAATCTCATGATCATAATGACTCACATATAATGGTTTACACATATCCCCCAAACACAGAAATGTTCTTTGACTGTGTTTATTAAAACAAATCTACTGTCACACCCTCCTCACTTTGCAATGAAAATAGAATATGATAGCATGTGTCACTTCCTTGGTGTCCCTGGACGGTGAAAGATTAAGGTAAGTAGGAAAAAAATACTTGAAAACAAGCACCAAAAAGCTACACAGTTGTGAGTTGGATGATATGCATTTTTGCTATTTGCACAATCCTGAATAATGTATTACTTTAATATGTTATTTTAATAATGAAAAAATAAATATATTTTAAAAATCTTCCAATATGGTCCTTATCAGGGCTCCAGAATATCACTGTTGTGGCATATTTTTTGCAGCCATACAGTCTGCTGCTCCATGGGAACATCCACTGTGCATCCTGCAGATGTTGGGATAAATCTGTTTTTCAGAAAAGGTGTGGACCCATAGAACTGGTTTGTTCCTCCCTCCGAGAACCACTAGCTATTCCACATTGTTATGCTGTGCCATGTGCCAAGATGTTTATTATTGGAAACTGCTTTTCTAAGAAAAGCATTCACATACAGGCCAGCCCTACCTAGCTACCCTAACTGCAACCAGAGGCCCTATTAGGGTTTATCAACAAACTCTTATCCCAACCTGGCCTCTTTCCACCCTGCTCGCAACCCACAGTTTGCAGCAAACGAGAGTAGAAAGGTGTGGACCTTGAAAAGTCATCCAACCATCCTGGCAGTCATAAAAACTAAAAAAATAAGAGAATTTTCTTAATAAAATTCTATTTATGATGATAATAAAATTAATTGATTTTTATGGTTTTGCATTTCATAAGTTAATATTATTCATACCCACCCCTACTGAGAGCTCTCAAATGTGACCCTTCATGTAAATTGTGTCCATTAACTCCATCAGAATGTCAGTGGGAATAATCATTCACGTTGGAAAAGTTCCCACCTCCATTAAGACACGGGGTCATGGGCTCACCTTGTGAAGCAGCCTGTCCAATTGTACTGAAATCATAACTTTTCACAAGCGTCCTTTTTATAGACAGAAGAAAACTTTAATGTGTCGATAGGAACCTGAACTGTGCCCTTGACGTGTTTTAGAAAAGCATGCATTTGAGAGTCGGAGTGCTAAGGAATCCACGATTAACTACTTAATATGTAAGTTACGTTCTCTCTGTACCACCCGTAACGATCGCAGACTCTGTTAATGAGCTGGCGGTACAGTAGGCGCGCTGGCGCCCTTTCAAAGCCGGAGGTGGCGGCGGGCCAGCCGAGTTATCATCCAGGACTTGTCTTTCCCGGGGACCCGCGTCGCCTGCCAAGCATCCCCTCCCTGCACCTCCACTGCGTCCTCGCTCCGCCTAACCTGCCGGGGCTTCTTTTCCTCCACACCCACTTTGTTTGCTTCTTTGTCAAAGTGTCGCCCCAACGCAGTGATCCCCAAAGTCGAGCACAGTCATTCTGCCCAATAAAGACAGGAGCTCCTGGCCCGGCGGCTGCTTCAAAGCTCCTAACCCAGGCGCCGACATTCAGCTTCAGACTTTTCATTCAGCCTCAGTGTGTGCGCTTGGTCGGCAGCCATGACCCCATGACCTTGAGCAGGAGGTGCTCCAATGGCCAAACAGAACAGTATGTAGTTTTTGACAAAACCTAGACTGCTTTTTATTCTTAAAAAAAATGACAGACCTTGAATCCTCCTCATATATCCATCAGGCCTATCTGTGGCAAACGTGGGGTCGTAGTTCAGTGACAATATCCTTTAGAAACGAGGAGGGGCTTTGGTGTGGGGAGCCCAGGAACCTGCTGCAGCTCGAAACGCCAGCCCCTTTCATCTCCTCTGCTTCCTTTCAGGAGGGATTTCCAGAAGATTAACCCGTCACTTCAGTCTCATGGATACTGTATGCTTTCTGACTCCACAGGCTCAGCTTTGCTTCGGCCTGGCAGCGTTTGGATTAAATCAGAACACAAGGGTGGGCTCCGGATCACACCTCTTGGCCCGCCCTTGATCAGGGTGGACCCTGCTCTGGCTCAGCCGCAGGAGGGATGTCAGCAGGGGCCACCTGCTGGGCCACCTCCCCTTTCTCCTAACAGCTCTCATTTATTCCAGAGTTGTTCTAAGCAAGGATGTTATAAAGAGTCTATGCATCCCTGGGTAACTAAACCTTAAATGAAATATTTCAGCTCAAAGGCAAAATGCCTTATTATCGACTTGCATTTTAGGGAAATGACAGTGCTTTGTTAAGGATGCACACCCTGACATCGTTAAGGTTCCACTGGAAGAAGGTAGCACTTCCTGAGGGTCCACACAGCCTGGCTTTATGATTACATTTAAATGGAGTGCCGAGTAAATGGAGGGGAAGGTGGCAGCTGCATGGCAAAACAGGAGTGCCCTGCAGCGCGTTTCATCCCTTTCCGAGGTGGTGCTTGACAGAGGCACCTGCAATTTCAGGTTGCTCTCCTGCAGGCCTCACTAATTTTGGGGACCTCAGATTGAGGGGAGTGGGTAGGGATGTAACTCCAAAGGCTTCTTTGGTCACTATGTGATTACCTTCATGTTCAGAGTGAGTCAAAAATTAGCTAAGAGCTGAGAAGAAAGCAGGGTGGGCAAAATGAGAGAAGAAAGGACACCTGCTGTCTTTCTGTCTCCCCTCTCATGTTTTGTGTTTCATAGCAAAGCACACACAAAAAGCTCACTGGGAACTTAGTGTTTGCCGACGGCCAACAAGACCTTCCGTGAGAGTGAATAGTCATCCTTGGAGGTAGTCCGTCTCCCCAACAGCTTTTTTTGAGAAATGTCAAGTTACTTAGCACATTGAAATACAGATTTGGATGTTCATTTGTGACAGAACTAATTGAAAAAATTGTTAAGTCACATCATTGAACTGTGAGCAACAAAGAGCTGTACGTAGTTAATGTGCACAACTCATCTTGGACACAAGTGGGCGCGTGTGCAGCCATCACTACCATCAAGGCCATAGACGTGCCATCATCTCCAAAGCTTCCTTCCATCTCTATTTTTATTATTGTTATTATTATTATTATTATTATGTGTGGTAAGAACACTTAACATAAGATCTACCCTCTGGGCAAATTTTAGGACTACAGTATAGTGTTAGCTATAGGCACTTGAACTTATTTATCATGCACAACTGAAACTTTGTACCCTTTGGCCATCACTTCTCCTTTTCTCTTTCCACCTTCAACCCCTGCATGAACAACTGTTACTCTCTGCATTTATGAGTTTGACCACTTTAGTTTGACAGAGGCATCGACACAGAGAGAAATTAGGCCACACAGTAGCTGTTGCAGGGAAAATGCAAGTTCCTGTGGCCAGGATCCTCACCTGGCCCTAAACTACTTGATGATGTAACTGGCCTGCTGCTAGGCAACTGCATCCACACCCTTGGCAATGAGCTGTTACAGATGGAGTCACTCTATAAGGAGCTCTGCCCAGTGCTCTGGGTGGAGGCAGAGACGAGGAGGATTACAGACCTGCAGACTGCTGGGTGCAGGCCTGATTCTAGTGCTTGACCTCCCACCATGAGAATAAAGCTGGATATAAACTCTTTTACCCCAAAATGTTCCATTGTCATTCCTCAGTCTCACTGAATTCATAGCGAACTTGCCTGGGGCTGAAACCCTCAGGCAAGACAGCTGTCTTTCTGTGTCTGGCTTATGCCACTTAGCATAGTGTAATGTCCTCCACATCCATCTATGTTGTCACAGATGGCAGGATTGCCTTCCTTTTTAAGGTGGAGTAATTTCCACTGTATGTATATACTGCATTTTCTTTACCCACTCATCTGTCAATGGATGGTAGGTTATTTAAATATCTTGGCTCTTGTGAATGTCTCAGTAAACACGGGAGTGAAAATGTCTCTTTGAGATTCTGATTGCAATTCCTTTGTATAAATACACAGGAGAGGGATTGCTGGATCATATAGTAGTTCTGTTAATTTTTTGAGGAAACTGTACTGTTTTCCATAGTGGCTGTACCAGCTTATGCTCCCATTGACCGTGTGCCAGGGTCCCTTTTGTCCACATCCTCACCAACACTTGTTATTTTGTGTTTGTTTGGTGGTGGCCATCCTAACATGCGTGAGGTGATATCTCACTGTAGTTTGATATTCATTTCCCTGATATTCACGCAGTTGATCTTTTCATACACATGTTGACCATTTGTATATCTTCTTTGGGAAAAGTGTCTGAAGGAAATCTTGATTATTTCTCCCAACTTTGCAATTGTGAAGTTGGTTAAAGGAGTTGTTTATCTCTACTGGCACTTAAGGAGTTAATATGTGCAACTTTGGCTACTTAAGAACCACTTAAAAGTCCATGACCTATCGTGTTAATTCAGCAATTGCACAATTATTAAATTCCTATTAAATTCCTATAAAATCATGTTAATTTAGCAATTGCACAATTATTAAATTATTAAATTCCTTTCTGGGAATATGAGTAAATGAAATAAAGGGAGGTCCTGTTCCTGTGTAAGTTAACACTTTAATGAGGACGTATCATCCCGATGAAGCTGGAATTCGAGTCAAGCTCTCTATGTGCCTTTCATGCAGGTGATTCATTTAGCAGGTGCAGAAGTGGAGCTCATTGTGGCCTCCTAGCTTCCCAAGACTTCACTGTTTTCTTTTAATTATTAAGAAATGAGCTGCTGAAGTATTATGGGACAGTCTGAAGATCACTGAAAGTGTGCATATGTGAATCTACTGAATTTAAGCCCATGCTTCTCTTTTCTTTTTAAGGATAAAAGTTATTTCAGGAAAATAGTCATTTTATATTACATAGTAAATATTGTATTTCAAGTGGTGACTATCTTCACTGATTTTTTTTCCCCCCTACAACCTTCAAACTTAAGGGCTTCAAACAGGCAGAGTTTTCTAGTCCTAAGAAGGATCTGATCAGACTTAAATTTGACAATCAAAATGCCATCCTATCACTGGGCTAATTATCTGGCAAATCTTACCTTCCATTTTACTGCAGCTAAACCTATTTTAGATAAGTGTTGGTTTAATAGACTTTTTAAACTAGATACTCTTTGTATATATTGAAGTGATTTGCTACCCAAATATTTCTTTTGAATTCTTATCTGTTTTCTCTCTTGCATCCTATTCCCCCACCTTTCCTCTCATTCTCCTCAGAAGTTCTCCAGCAGAAATGGGATAGAGTTACAGATGGTCAGCATGAGAGAGAGGAGAATAAAGCAGCATATTGTGGTTTGCAAGAAATAATTGAGTGGGAAGGCAAGGAAATACATATATTTCAGAGGGAATTAAGGCAAAAAAACCCGATCATTTTCTTATATTTTCAAAATATATACACCATTTGTTGTTTTGGTTATTTTTTAAAATTAAGTTAATAGAATATCAAATGAATATTCAATGTAATACATCCAAAATGTAACATGTAACATTAATTATTTTAGTATTATCTATCCTTGACATCATTCATACTTTGGCCCGCCCCTATAAATGTGAAAAATTAATTCACTGCACGGTTTTATAACTATGAACAGGCAGATGCCCATGACATCCCTTAAGGAATGCATCTATAGAAACTGAGCCACAGAGAAAGTAAGTCATTTGTTCAAGTCAGAGAACTAGTGAGTGGCAGAGCTGAGATATGCACCCAGGTCTCCTGGCTTCAGTGACTATGCTTTTGAGGTTTATTATATAATGCCTGTTAAGTACTATAAACTTCTAAATATAAATTATGTGTATTTTGGGAACACCAGGAGAGTTGTAAAAATATAGATTTCTGCCCCCATTTCCATGGATTCTGATTCACTTGGCCGAGGATGGGTATTGGGAAGCTAATTATAACAACAGTTATAAGTAATTCTAATGGGCATGGTCCATCGATCATTCTTTGAAAACAATAGTAAAGCTGTTAAGGAAAAAGACACAAAAGTTGAATAGCTTGGGATATCCTAACTTCCCTAGTGCTGGGCATGTTGCGTAAACTCAAGTTTTCTAACTTCCGCAAGGAAGGGTGTGGATAAGGGTCTTTTGTGAGAATTTAGTCCCTTAATCCATTAAAAATGCTCCATGTAGTGCTAGTGAAGAGGAATCTCTCATTTTATGTTGCCTATTATTAGTGCAGCATAGGTAACTCAGAATTAATTCCCCTGTTGTGTATGTAGATACCATAAAAATATAACAGCAATGTTTCCTTCCTTGACCCAGTAAGAAAAATGGATGTCTGACCTCTATTTTTCTCTAACAGTCCTTTCTTTTTCCCCCTAAGTTTAAAATCATTTCCTTCAAGTTTTCAACTTTAGCTCTTAGGTTCCTGGCTTTCTCTCTCCGTGTGAAAGAACAGTCATCTGTTTTCCTGCCGCCTGTATCTCCCGCTGAGTTAACCTGATTGTATAGCATTAAATTGGGTCAGCTGGGGGGAGAGGCGGGGGGGGGGGGGTCGGAGATGATAAAAGCCTTTATGGAAATCTGAGATTAAATTCTCACCAACTGGTGGACGTGTCATCCAGGTCTTTGTTGTCTGCCTCTTTTGTGCCAGTGTGGTTACAGGGCAAAGATGGGAATTATTTCAGTAGAGCTATTTTGCTTCTCTTGGCATAATCACCATTCTTTGTATTCTGCACACTGAAGGCAGAGCCATCCCTCAGAGAATATTCAGAAGCCTTAGTAGTGGAAGGGAACCAAAAATGAACCAATCTCTCTTAATAAAAGACATACTGACTGAACTTCATGGGGAGAGAATGGAGTTTGTCTTTAACTATTTCAGTAAAACAATGAGGAAAACCAAAGACTATATAACGTAGCTGGAAATGTAGCCTCCCTCTAGGATGGAAGAATAAAGACACTCAAAACAGGGCATGAAAACAGAGAGCATTTGCCCTCTGGCCCCATCGTTCTGTCCTGGCGGGTTCCTTGAGTCCTTGACCAAGTACGTGTGATCCCCTTGAACTGAGGAAGGAGTTTGTGAGGAAGGGTTGGGATGCGGAAGGAAGAGAATATTGTCTGATTCCCAGAACTATCTGGAACGTCTAAGAAGATATGTGAGTTCCCAATCTAATGTGAGCCATTTTAGTTCAGACCGCAGGTCCCAAGACACCTGGTTTCCATCCTGTCTTCTTGGCAATGTTCTGGAGGGTCAAATTTTCCTACTCTGTAATAGGTCAGATTGTCCTTCGAAGCCTGGAGGGTGAGGTATTTATGTTGCCTATCTTAAAATTCTTGTGAAGAAACTGTTGAAAACTCCCTGAGGTATCCTCATTTACTATTATCACCATTTTTAGAAACTTATAACTTTCAGATTTTAAAGAAGCAAAAGAAATGTTGTGAATTGATTTGCTGTATCTCAACATTTTGACTTAATCCCCGTCTCTTTTCACAAGCATAGATACATTAAACAGCCTTGAAATGAGTTGAACAAATATATATCATATGCTATTTAAACATGAGAAATGAGGCATGTAAAAAACAGGAGAACTAAAGAATGAAAGCTGATTATATAAAGTCCTTGGCATGTTTTAAATCAAATTGTTATTTTTGTAGAGTTATCATTGTTCTTTATTCTAGATATTAACTCATTTTCAGGTATGGCTTGCAAATATTTTCCCTCATTGCATAAATTGCCTTTCACTCTATTGATTGTTTCTTTGGCTGCACAGAGGTTTTAAAGTTTTATACAGTGCCATTTGTCAATTTTTGCTTCTGTTGTCTGTGATTTTGGGGTCATAGAGAAGAAAACATTGCCAAATCCTATGTCATGAAGTTTTTCTCTTATGTTTTCTCCTAGGACTTTTACAGTTTTACGTCATGTTTATGTCCTTAGTCCATTTTGAGTTAGTGTTTGCATATGGTGTAAGGGTACAACTCCATTCGTCATGGGGAGACCCAGTGTTCCTAGCATTTATCGAGGAGCTTATCCTTTCTCCATTGGGTAATCTTAGCACTCTTGTCAAGGATTATTTGACCATATATGCATGAAGGTTTACTTCTGGGTTCTCTGTACTGTTCATCTGGTCTCCACGTCTGTCTTCATGTCAGTGCCACGCTGTTTCGATTACTTTAGATGTTATGGACTCAAGATTCATGTCCCACCAAATTCATATATTAGAGCCTTAACCCCAATGTCATGGCATCTCGAGATAAGGTATGCGAGGAGGTGATAAAGATAATGGTGGGGCCCTGGTCTGGTAGGACTGGTGTTGGAGGAGGCCATTCAGTGGACGGGACTGCTGGTTGCCCTGTGAGCTGGACCTGGGCAATCAGAGGCCCCTCACCCTCTCCCGTGTCCTTGGAATGTACACTGTACCCACAGCCCCCGCAGCGGGAGCCGGCCCACCCCATCCGGTGGTATGGGATGCTGATGTCCATGCTGAGCCCAGGCAGGGGACAAGACATTAATGCTGCTGGGCGATGCAGGGCTGATGTGGGGAAACCGACAAGTCCCAGGAGTGTGTAGAGGCTGTGGGGACGATCCAGGACAGAAGGGAGCTGGAAAAGCCGAAAAGCTATCCCAGTTGGCAGTAGGTCTGAGAAAAGGACCCAGAAGCAAATGTGGCTTGACCTCATTGCTGCCAGGACCCCACCTGAAAAGATAAACTGGCAACACAGTAACCCGACTGTGTTGGTCAGCCTGTGGACAGCCTTAAAGCCTGAACAACGGGGCAGCCCCTACCACCTGCTCCATCTGCCTCTACCTCCCCGAGGCCCCACCTGCCCCAAAAGAGGCCTCTTTGCATACAGGCTGTCTTGCCAGTGGGTTTCAGCCCCGGACAAGTTCACTATGGACTCAGTGTGACCAAAGAAATGACAGTAGAATGTATTTGGGGTGAGTTATACCCAACTTTATTTCCATGGTGGCAGGTCAGTTACTAGAATCCCGTCTACTCAGAGCGAGTCTGCAGGCAGCATGCTGGGCTCTGCCTCTGGGCCTCTGCCTGCACAGCCATCTTCTGAGCCTCTGTCCTCGGCGCTGCCACCACCCCAGCCTCTGCTCTGCTCTCCTGCAGCCTTGCAGCCATGCCACCTTGTTGCCCAGAGCACTGGGCAGAGCTCTTTATATAGTCAATAATGATGCATTGCTCACACATGTGTAGTGAGCTAACCAACCAGGGCCAGGTGAGAATCCTGGCCACAGGAACCTTCACTTTATCCTCACAGTCCTTTTTGGGGTGGGTGCCTCCCACAAGCCTGTTTTTGGACATAGACCAAAATTGCTTCTAGGTGAGTGAGGGCCATTGTAGGCAATCAGAGGCCTCGTGTTAAGCTTCCTATTCACCAGTCCCCCAAAATAAACAGAGGACAATGGCTGTGGAGGGTACTGGAGCTGAATACACAGTAACCCTCAGATATTTTACGGCCCTCTCGGCACCATCGATGGTTACAGAGGACAAACTGTGATGAGCAGGAAGGTCGCTTTGACACTACACACTGGGTGTTCTCCTCCATGAGAATACAAGGTTCTTCTCTCTCCAATACCTGGTAACACATTGGGCGCTGATATCCTGCAAGGTCCCGCCCTGCAGATCTCTCCAGGTCAGAGTGATCAAACCAGGGCTGAGGTAAAACACCAGCTGGAAGTCAGTACGTCTGCTGACTCCCTGCCCCTCATAGAGGGAACTGTCAAACAACATAAATTGCATGGGGAGTGGAGGGCGCTTGAAGAAACAGGACAAACTGTCCAAGAACTGCACCAAGTAGGTGTTGTACATACCCCCTGCTCATAGTGCTTTGAACATCGAGCATGATGGAAAGGCCAGGTGGCTCATGGCGGATGACCATAGACTCCCCAGAACTGACAAAGTAGTGTCCCTCACCCGTGGGGCGGAGCCCAACATTGTCACCATTTTAGATATCTTGGCCATGGTGCTGGGAGGGTGCCGTGCTGTACTGGACTTTAACGCTTTTTCACTACCCCTGGTCGCTAAGGCACAAGATAGGTTCGCCTTCATGTGGAAGGACAACTGTGGATAAAATGCAGGTTCCTGTGGCCAGGACTCTCACCTGGCCCTGGCTGGCTAGCTCACTACACAGGTGTGGGCAATACATGGCTACTGACTCTATATAAAGAGCTCTGCCCAGTGCTCTAGGTGACCCAGTGGCATGGCTGCAAGGCTGCAGGAGAGCAGAGGCTGGAGTGGTGGCAGCGCCGAGGACAGAGGCCCAGAGGACGGCTCTGCAGGCTGAGAGGCCTAGGGGCAGAGACCGGCTTGCTGCATGCAGACTCTCTCTGAGTGGACAGGATTCTAGTGATTGACCTGCCACAGTGGGAATAAAGTTGGGTATAACCCTTTCACCCCAAGAACATTTTACTGCCATTTCTTGGCCACGTTGAATCCATAGTGAACTGGCCCGGGGCAGAAACCCACTGGCAAGACAACAACAGACCTTTCAAATGCTTTCCCAAGACTACCTGCATGGTGACTGCGGGTCACGTTTCAAAGGTCATGATGTGCAAGACTGGATAAAAGAACGGCACTGAATGGAGATTCCATCTCCTCCATAACTGCAAGTAGCCAGGTTGGTGGAAAGGACAAAGGGGATAGTAAAGTAGCAGATTAAATTACTAACAAGTGAAACCACCTTGGCTGGGCTGACTGAAGTACTGTCCCAGGTTATAATACATTTGGATGATCAACCAGTAGTGCCTGTTGCCCCAAATGCTAGAACTGGGACTCCAGCAGAGACGCCCAGACCATGAAGTTATGGAAGTTGTGGGAAACAGCCATTGCTCTGAATCTCACTGTGGATCAACGTGCTCTACTACTGGAAACTCCAAATCCCACCATTCCTGAGAAAGGCATTAACTACTGGAATTTGCAATGGGACATCCCACCAGGTTGGGTGAGTTATCTTGCACCCCTGGGTGAAGGGGAACCCCTCCGTCTCCAGTGGGATCCCATGGTCCTGCTGTAAGTAGGACCTGTGGGAAAGCACTATGCATGGCATGGAACATGCACCATGAAAGAGGGGAGATGGGGGTCCTGGTTTGGCATCATACCCTTCCAGTCCGTCTCCTCACACCTGACAGTGTTGCTTCCCTGGCCAATCAGTTGAGTATGCACGACCAGGTTGGATTCCTAAAGCTGCAGGCATATTAATATCTACGATCAGGCCACAAGTGTAATTCCTGTAGAAGGGGAAGACTGTCCCACAAAAGTCCTTACAAATGTCTGTCTTTTCAGTCTTAGACTTCTGCTGCTCCTGTGGTGTCTAGGCACAGGATGGGGCCCTAAGGGAAATAACCTTTCTATAGAGGACCCACTTGTGGGCCCAAGAAAGGAATGCACCCAACTGTTGAAAATGTGGGCAGCTGTCTCTCTGCAGCTTATCAGATTGCTGTGTGGGTATCACTACCCCAGGGAGGGGATGGGAAGGCCCAAAGCAATATGTCAAGGAAGAATGAGCTAGGACTAGTACTTTTAATTATTCTGATTTTATCCACACTGATTCAGACACCTGGACAAGAGCACACATAGACACCCTTACTAAATTCACCCAACAAACCTTAAATGAGTCAGCAAAGCTGACATGTCTTTAGTGAGAAAAGCTGTCTTCCAAAATAAAATGACCGTGGGCATTACTACTGCCTCAAAAGGAGGTGCCTGTGCTGTTATCCAAGCAGTGTTGTGTGTTCACACCTGATGTGAACTTATGTATCATCTTTATTAAGTTATATGAGGACACAGTGATCTGACTCCGGCTTGGGAGGCTTAGTAAATCAGTGGTTCAGATTGTGGGTTCTTGGAGGAAAAAGTGATACTGGGAGTCTTTATTTTAATCTGTGTTTTCTCTTGCCTGTGCCTATCCTGTTGCTGTGGTATCTGCCTCCTATGCACACGGATGGCCGCCAAAGCAGCCACCTCGTGCCAGGGAACCGCTTGCTCACTTCTTTGAAAGGGGGGACCTGTGAGATTGTAAGAGTGGGTCTCAAGGGGTGACGTGTGAAGGAGGTCACCAAGAGTTATTAGCAGTTGACCTGAGAGCCGGACCTGGGCGATCATCGGCCTCTCACTCCATCCCTGTCCCGGGAGGGTATGTCCCACCCACAGTTCCTCCAGCTGGAGCCGTTTTCCAGGACACAGCCTTGGGAGAGTAAGGTGTTGAGACCACAGGGCTGGTGTGTGGGACTGAACCCTGTGGGAGCCTCCCTGTGAACTTGAGATTCTGGTGGGTGGGTGCAGAGATTGGCTCATCTTGCAGCCACCCAAAACAAGCTCCCTGAGAAAGTTCCCTTGCCTATTACCACCTCCCAATCCGGGGTGTTGGCCGTTTTCTTCCGACTTCCCTTGCCCTCCGTGTGTGGGGGCCAGTTTCAGATCCCACCTGGGAAGCTCCAGAAGTTTTGAACAGTTAGTGCTGTTATATGAAGAAACACCAGAGCTCTTTCTGTCCACATGCGTGCAAAGGAGAGGTCACGTGAGCTCCAGGAGCCGCTGCCATCCGCAAATCACAGAAAGAGCGGAGCCGCCTCCAGACCTATGCGATGTAAATTTCTGTGGTTTAGGCTTCCGGGTCTGTGGTATTTTGTTACAGCGCCCTGAACAGACCAAGCCAGTGGCTTTGTAGCATGTTTTGAAATCAGGAAGTGTCAGGCCTCCAGCTTTGTTTTTCTTTCTCAAAATAGTCTCAGTAATTCAGGTCCTTTGAGCATCCAGATAAGTTTTAGTATGTATTTTTTTCTCTTTGATAGAGATTGCATTGAGTCTGTCGATCGCTTTGTGTAATATGGACATTTTTAATAAGTTTTCCAGTTCTTGAATAAGGATGTCTTTCCATTTATTTGTGTCTTTTAATTTTTTCCAGCAATGTTTTGCATTTTTCTGTGTACACATCTTTCATCTCCTTGGTTAAGTTTATTTCTAGGTTGTGTGCTTTTTTTTTTGGGGTGCTATTTGAAATGGGATTGTTTTCTTCATTTGGGTTATTTGTTAGTGTATAGAAATGCAACTGGTTTTCGTGTGTTGGTTTTGTATCCTGCAACTGTACTGAGTTTGTTTATTCTTACAGTTTGTGTGTGTGCACCCATGTGTGTGTGTGGGGGATGCTTTAGAGATTTCTAGCTATAAACTCATGTGATCTGTGAACAGAGATGATTTTGCTTCTCTCTCTCTAATTTGAATGATTTTTCTTTCTTTCTTCTTTCTAATTGCCCTGGCAAGGACTTCCATCCTAAGTTGAGTAGAAGTGGTGAAAGTGGGTATCTTTGCCTTGTTTTTGATCTTAGAGGAAAAGCTTTTCTTTTTCCACCATTGAATATGATCTTTGCTCTATGGGTATTTTATGTATGGCCTTTATAATATTGAGGCACTATCCCGCTGTTCCTAGTTTGTTGAGGGTTTTTATCATAAAAGGGTGTGGTATTGCTGGTTTTGAAGATGAAGGAAGAGGCTATGAGCCGAGGGATGTGAGTGGCCTCATCTCCAGAAACTGATGTTGTATGTCCAGAAGGGAATGCAGCTCTGGGTAACACCTTTACTTTAGGCCTAGTGAGACCCATGTTGAACTTCTAGCCTACGGAACTATAGATAATAAATTTGTGTTGCTTTAAGTCACCAAGTTTGGGGTAGTTTGTTACATCAGCAGTAGCAAGCTAATACGTTATGCCTATCTCCATACGGGGAGTTTTTCTGCAAATGGACAGACTTGTGTAACGTAGTAATTTCAAATTCATAATGCTTTATCGTTTGCAAAGCACCACATGTATCCATGTGCCTGTCATTCATTCATTCGGCCTGCTGATGTTTAATTTTATGTATGATCTTTTCTAGGCTTCAGGGAAATTAGCCTCAACAAACTAGGAACAGAGGGATATTGCCTCAATATTATAAAGGCCATACATAAAATACCCATAGAGCAAAGATCATATTCAATGGTGGAAAAAGAAGAGCTTCTACTCTAAGATCAAAAACAAGGCAAAGATACCCACTTTCACCACTTCTACTCAACTTAGGATGGAAGTCCTCACCAGGGCAATTAGAAAGAAGAAAGAAAGAAAAATCATTCAGATTAGAGAGACAGAAGCAAAATTTTCTCTGTTCACAGATAACATGAGTTTATAGATAGAAAACTCTAAATTCCTTACAAGACACTTTGAGGTGGTTACTCTTTGCCCTCTTGACAAATAAAAAAGTAGTGAGATTCTGATACATTAAGTGACTTGCCCAAGGTAGTGATCCAAGTACGCTTCTCACTATAAACTCAGGGCTATTTCTGCTAGAAAGTCTTGACAGCACAGCAGATTACATTCAGTTGGTATCTGTTCTCATGCATCTTGAAATTCCATGGTTGTCTCCTACCTGTTCTATGAGTACAAAGAAGCCATTTAGGCTTTTAGCATCCATGTTTTCTGTGAATTGAGAAATATGTGTCTAAGCAAATAGTGCAGGGTGAGTGAGATATGGGTAGCTTTCCTTGATATGTCTTGGAGGAAAGTGTTTACAAATAAATGTTATGATTGTGCCTATTTTGGACATCAGGATATTCTGAGCTATATGTGTATCAATTTTAATGAGCATGGAATGTAGCAACTCACCATTAGCAGGTAATCATAATGGTGGTATTAAGTGTATGAAATAGTCATACTAACAGTCAGGCTATGGTCATAAAAAATGCTGACCTTAAATATCGTCTGCTTATTATCTCATTTGCCGAAAAGTTATTTTGCATCATTACAATTCTACAGATGCTCCACAGATGTCTTTAAGGATATATTTCTGCAGCTTGTTATTAAGCTAACTTCTGTGCACTATAGCAGATTTCCATAGCATATTAATGAGAACATTATGGAATTGTAAATAAATATGTTTGTGGCAATTGAAATGAAGAGCAGATCTATAAAAATGCTTATAAAAATCTAATTAACATTTTAACAGCAAAAAGCTCGATGTGGAGACGCCACAGGAGAATGGTCCCAGTCAGGAGGTAAAATGAAGAATTCCCAAGTGGGTTTAAGAATGGCTGAAACACTGCTATCAATATTTAATGTGATACATCAGGTTTTACCACCATATGAAAGAATGCAAATGGGAGTTACCATAGAAATCACCCTGACAGAAAATTGCATAAAATGGAACACAAACTCTCTCTTAGGCAGCCTAGCAGGGGTTACTATGATGTCCGACTGTAGTCTTTTCATGTAATCTCTTGATAGTGAAGGAAAATGACAGTGTGTATGTGTGTGAATGTGCGTGTGTGCCCAATATACCTTGAAAATTCTAAGAACAGTTTGGAAATTCTAGAGGCAGGTATATTCATTTTTCTTTATATCATAATTACTCTTTGATAAAGCTATAAATGCCAAAGTTATTTATAGCTTTAACAAAGCATCCATCATAGCCATGCTACTACAAAGGCAATGCAACCTTGGAGATGCTCTTTCTATTTGAATTTAATAAGCTATTTTACATTTTAGTGATAATCTTTTTTTTGTACTGTGTCTCTGTGATATTTAAGCATTGCATTTTAGCAGCCTGGTCTTGTACCAATTAGATCGGTTGCCTTTCCAGATGCAGTCTTCTATTGTTGTTGGAAAAAAGCATATTTTTTCAATCTTTCAAAAGAAAATCAGCCACACATGGTCTCCTTTAACTATTCTACAATGACAACATAAGCTCAAAAGCTCCAAAAATCATACTTATTTCACAGTATCTTTTAGAAAATGGAGATCTTGTAAATTCTTTGCCCACTAAAAATGGATGGAGTAGGAATGTGGGGTTGTAAAAGGAATTTAAAAAAAAACATTGTTGCTGAATGAAAGGAGGGAAAAGCAATTGTAGACATATAAAAGTAAAAAAAAATTTGTAATGATTATCCTAAAAATTAAGGGGAAAATTTGCACACATTTCTTTCTTCAAACACTTTATGCATGTTTTGCATGTTTGAATTGAATGAACATAATTTAATAACAAACATAAGATTATTCAGTAACTAAAACAAGCAGGAGTCCTAGAGTTCCAATTTATGAGTAATTAAGGGTGACAGAAAGAGGAAAAGAAAAATGGAAATATTTAAGGGAAAAGATAGAATGAGTAGTAGAGAAAAAGAAAAGTTTATCTGAAGGGGAGTAATAGGCAGGGGGCAGCAGAGACACAGGGAGACAAAGATTCTGTCTCCACAACTTGCCCTGGAAATATTTCATGGATGTAAAAGAAGAGGGTTCACATCCCTCAGAGGTATTTAAAATTAGAGATGATTCAGAAAAAGAGATGGGCCTGTTACTTGTCAGACTTACAGCACTCTGTTTCTTTATCTTATATCACTTGTGTTAGGCCTTGGGTCTTATTAAGTGTACCCATCAGTCTTTCCCTCTGGTCTATAAACTCCTAATTCATTTTTTAATCTCCCCCCATTCAAATCTCCTAACCCCAATGGATTGAAAGATAGATATAAAGAGGATCAACAAAGAGAAACTGACAAACCCACAAACATAGAAGGAAGTTTAATGTGCTTCTCCCTGAAACACAGAACAAATAGCCAGAGTAGAGAAAGAGCTGGAGGTTTAAAATAAAACACTGAAAGCTTGATTGAATAAATATGTTTAATAGGTTATATCTAACACAGAAAGTGAGCATTATTTCAAAGGGCATGCAGATTATTTTTAAAGTTTCCTTATGTAAGGCTACAAGGGAAATCTCAACAAATTATAAAAGTGTTAACATTGTACAGTCAACATTCTCAACCACAATGTGGTAATATTTTGGAAATCAGAAAAACTCTAAAATTTCCTCTCCCTACCTATCCTGTATACATATTTGCAGGGAGAGTACACTTACAAATAATTTGTGGGTTAAAGAGGAAATTACGTGGAAATCAGAAAATATTTAAAACTGGATAAACATGAAAGCACTGTGTATCAGAATATGGAAGATACAGTTTAAGTGGATCTTAGGGAGCAATTTATATTCTAAATTTCTATGTTAAGACAATGTAAATATTTGAAAAGATAAAGTCATTGTCAAAGTCAAGATAAAAGGAACAACAGAGAAAAATAATTTAGAAGAAAGAAAATTAAAGAGATGGAGGCAAAAGTTAATGACATAGGAAAAAAGACCACAAAATAAAAATCCTTAACAAAATTAAAGAGTTTCCTGAAAAGAATGATGAAATAAACCTCTGTCAAATTTGATACAAAATGATAAACAGCACAGATCCAAATAAAGAATATTATCTTTATAAAAGGACATATAAGTCCAAATATAAGATATAAACATTCAGTAATCACAAGAATGTCTGTTAAGAAACTCTACACCTATATATTTCAAAACTCAGAAGCAATGTAAAAATCTTCAGGATGAATATAAACAAACTAATAGTGATTTAAGGAGAAATAGATAACCTGAATAAGAAAAAAGTATTAAAGACTTGTTAAAAACTCCTACTTGCCTACCTAAAACACCATGCTCAGATAATGTTTTGGAGCCTAGTTGTTTACTTTTATTAATATTAATATTATTATTATATAAATTTAGTAATGTTTTACGCAAACTTGTCAGATTATATTATAAGAGGAGAGCTACCAACAGATTTTATGATGCTAATTTTACCTTGGCACTAGAATTGAAAGGGAGGATTAAAAGTAATAAGCAATTTTCACTTATGAAACTAGATATGAACAACGAAAGTCAAATATTAATGAAGAGAACCCAGTAATATACTAAAAGTAATATTTCATGATCAGATTGACTTTATTCTGGAATTCAAGGATGGTTCAACATTTGAAAATCACCAACTGGATGCAAACATTTATCTCTGCTTCCTTCAAAAGATATACAAAAATGCTACTAAAAGGAAAAAAAAAGTATAAGCCCATGTGAGAACAGTTAATGAGAGAGGAGACACCACCAATCAAGAGATGTCAATGAAATTTTGGAAACACAAAAGCAAATGAATGTGTGGTTATTGACTTACTAGGTTTGAGAAAGTGGAATTATAAGCCTACGAGGAGGAAATCCAAGAAGAAGCCAGCAAAGTCAAGAAGACAACCCTTAAAATCCCATAAATTTGGAGCACTAGAACTGTGAAGTCAGGAAAGTTGGTTCAAAGTCTATTTAAGAAGCAGAAACCACAGGTCACCCACTCTGCCGCACTCAGCCGCACAGCTCTCCCTCCTCCAGAGAGACGGGAGGTTTGCTCGCTGAGCGGTTGAACCAGAGGTACTCTCCACCCACAGACACAAGGTCTCGCTAAGAAATTGGGGACAATTACGAGAACAGGGGATAGTGTGAGAATCTTAACCCTCTTTCCCCCTTTTGCTCAAAGAATGCTGTCAGCTGGCTTATATCTCTCCAGGTGGAAGTCGGGAAGATTCATTGATTGAAACACTGATGTGTGTGTGTGTGTACACGTGCATACATGTGGATTATGTACTTACTATATGCTATACGCTAAATATTATCCAACTTAATTTTTACCTGTGAACAGACTAAGATGAAAAAGGATGAAGCAAGAAGTTTGCAAATTAGGTACTTTACTTTTTGACAAAATGTAGGAGGTAATTAAAGTGATTCTAAGTGAGTATGAGACCATGTAGTCATTTATTCTTACAAAAGACAAATATTAAGCAATGGTACACGAAAGGCCTTTAAAAATATGCTTGCTTTTGAAAAGGATGATTGGCATGACCTTAGAGGACAGGGAAATTGAATAGATGTTGACCTTGTTATTATCTTTATAGAAATTGGGTAAAAACAAGAAATTCAATATTACCATAATCTAATATTACTTGCTTCTATCAAAGGACAGTTTAAAGAGAAAAGGCAAGAACTTTCATGTGGTTATATGGTTTTTAACTAATGAATTGGAAGTAGAGTCATTTATTTCTCTATAACACTATCTTTTTTGAATATCTGCAATGGGTTTTAAACATTAATGTCTCTTATTTATGGTGAAATAACATGCTTAGGAGTCAGAATGAGTCACACATATGACATCGGCTTCTCCTTTGAGGTAATTAGGGCAAATGTCATCATCTTTATTCACAGATATTAAAACAGCTATGATGGTATTAAAACAGTTGCAATGGTACTTCTAAACATTGGACGTGAAATTGAGAACCTCAAGTCAGGGCTGTGACCCTGCGACACCTAGCATTGTGAACTTGGGTGAGGACTTGACATGTCTGGACCTCAGCCTTCCTATCTATCGAGTAAGAGGCGTGGAACTGTGTTTTTCACAGCACTTTCGTGTCTTCAAGCTGAGAAAGAACACTTCACTAATGAGAAATTGTGCCAGGCTGTCACTTAAAAATAATTTTTAGAGTTTTCAAACTCTACAGGTATTTTAGTTATTTCCTCTGCTTCCTCTTTGTCTCCTTCCTTGCCTTCCTCTTTCCCTTCCTTCCTTCCTTCCTTTCTAAAAATTAGACTTAATAAATCATAGAAGAACAATTCCCAAGAGAGAGCAGCTTCTGGGGGGGTGACTCAGCCCCTCCTGGATGATGTCATTCAGAACTCATATTCTTGTCAAAGTTTCACTCTCTCTTCCTCAGCCTATTGACTGGTTTTTTATTAGGGCCACTTCTGTTTGCATGATAACTGTTCCACGGAAATATGAAAACGTGACAATGTCCAGCGGAAGAGAGACAGCTTTTTCAGCATCTCTTTGTATGTGTCAGGAAGTACTGCAGCCTCCACTCCAGGCTTCTCCTCATGTGCCATTGGCCAGACCTGCTTCCCATGTTCACGCCTATTTAATTACTGGCACAAAAATGGAATCATCGTGAAGGGGCCGGGCCAGTCAGAAAACACTCCTCCCTTCTTGCTGCCTGTATCTTGAGAACGGTGTGTTTTCATGTGGGATTTGCTTTACCTCTTATTCTTCTGCTGATCTTTTGCTAGAAATTCCACTCTCAACTTTCTGCCAGGAAACTTTATTTATATTTTGATAACTCTTCTGGATGTCACTTTTGAAAGGATTATAATGATGCATCAAACCACATAAATTGGTATACTCAAGTTTAAATAGTATTTCGGAAATAGCCTGTAACATCTCAAGAAAAAAAAAGCCACATTTTCAGTAAAAACCCTAAGGGTATGAGAACAATGAAAAAACAAGGCATTGAATATCAATAGTGTCAATAATGTTTAGGGGAAGCAAATACTCCAGTTCCTTGAAGCATCTAGGTCACTGAAACACAATATTTGCACTTCCTTGGAAGGAGACCAATAGCATTCAGGTTACGGACAAAGGAATTCACAGACTCACAGTGAAGTAGTGCGGGACCTCAAAACACTACTCGCACTCTAATGACGTGGCAGTCCACAAAGGTGGATATACGAGCTCACTCTGAATATAGAAAAGCAGCATTGTGGGGTGGGATGCCCTGGGCTCTCCTTGACCACCTCAGTGGAAGTTCTTAGTGGAAACCTGAGGAGGGTTGAAAGACGGAACAAAGAAAATGGTGCTTATTAATTAATTTAGTTTTTCCTAAACAGGATGTATCTCATCCGGGAAAGGGCAGACATGTTATTTCTCCCTCTCATCCAGCTGACAGTCAGAGTAAAGGAATATTAGCATATTCATGTTGCCTCACTTCCTTTTCTCTTTGGATATCTGAAAGCACTTGGTCTTGGACTGGAAGAAAGGAATGCATTCGGTTGGTGACCTTTGAGGATTGCGTGGGATCACGGTGACTGTGACAAGTCACTGTTGTGACCAAACCATTCTCTCGGTCTCTTACGAATCCCAGTAACTCTGCAGTCACCTGGTGCATGGGTCAGAGAGGGAGGTCATGAGCGACTTTCTTCCAGGCAGCCTCTTTGACCCTGCCCTGCCATGTGACCTCCATCTGTGTGCTCATTATTATTTGTATTTTTGTTGCCTTTAATTTGATTATATAGTTCCCCCCAATTTCCAGCAGATTTTGAATGTCATACTGTCCTATTTACTTTTTATCCCTGGTGCTGAGCCCTTAATATAGTGGGCGCTCAACATGTGGGCTAATCATACCGTCTCCGTTGCTGCATTCAAGAAGCTGAATGGAGCTGGAGAAAAACACACAATCATAATGATTGGCTTCACTTTATGATCGCAAAACCCAGGGGAGCTTTTAGAGCTGCCCAAGGATCCTGGTACCATTCGCTGGCAATCACTGAACACAGGATTTTATATTCCTCATTTCTTTAACGTCTGGTACTCCCACTATCTCTCACTGTCCACTGAGGACCTTCTTATTTCACTGAGGAAATAGAAGACATTAAAGAGAACTTCCACATGCACCTCCACAAAATATACCAAATTACTTATATCCATAAACTGTTCATTCCCTTTTTCAATGGAGGGACTGACTGCAGGAGGCTCCGTCCTCTCTCGAACACTGGACCTCATCCCCTGCTGTCAAGGGTTTCTCTCCAAAGTGACCTGTCTCTCTGCATCATCAATATTCCTCTCTGGACTGAACCTTTATCAATAGCAGGAAAATGTGTTGTCCTATCTCCCATTAGGTAAAACCCTTTTCCTCTGCATTCTACTCAAGCCACCACGTCATCTCTTGTCCCTGCTAACTGCAAAACCCTTGTTCTTAGAAAGCGTCACTTCTCAGGGCCTCCACTTAGTTTCTCTTGCATTTAGATCAAGTTTCTGTCCACACCGCACCCCTGAAGGTTCCCCCCGACCGCTAAGTACCTTCCGCATTGTATGCAATCTGGGCTGAACCTTCCACCGGTGATCACCTCTCCTCCTTAAAACACTCTCAGCACTGGATTTCCTTCTGCTCTTCTGTCCCGACTGACTGCTTCTGCTCAGTCACCCAGGCCAGATCATCCTCCTCTCAACCTTATGAAAGCATTTCAGGCTGTGTCCTGGGACCTTCTGTCTTTTCTAGCAATGCTCACTCCCTGGGTGCTTTATGCAGACTTGTGCCTCCTGTCTCAGGTGGCTTGGGCGGCTATAACAAAATGTCATAGACTGGATGGCTTAAGCAACAAACATTGATTTCTTAGAGTGCCTGAGACGAGGAAGTCCCAGCTCAGGGTGCCAGCAAATGCAGTGCCTGGTGGGAGCCTGCTGCCCGGTTCACGGACGGCTGCCCTCCGGCCGCGTCCTCACGTGTCTGAGCGAGTGAGAGCGCTGGTCTGTCCGCCTTTTCTTGTAAGGACGCCAGTATTAATCCTGGTGCCCCGCCCTCATGAACTCATCTGAGCCTAATTAACTCCCAAAGGCCCCGTCTCCTAATACCTTCACTTGGGGGTGAGGGCTTTAACGTATGAATTTCATGGGTACACAAACATTCAGTCCATAATGTGTGTATTTTCAGACTATGTTCATATATTTAACTGCCTGTCTGACATCTCCATGTGGGTTCCTGGCCTCCTCCTAGTATCCACCTCTCTGAGCCTGTGTGCTACCTGCCCGCCCAAGCCACATGAGATCCCTTGTGTCAGAGGATGCCAGGCATGCCTCTGTAGCAGGACTTTCCTCTCTCTGCCTGGAGTTGTCTTCTCCCACAAAAGCATGGCTTACTTTTTCCTTTACTTCAGATCTTTGTTCAAATATGCTATTATCAGAAAGCACTTCCTGCCAACTCTGTATAAAATCTGAGTCCTTCATTCTGCATGCTTTATTTTTCTTCAAAGTACTTTTCCTCACCTGGCATATATAATTTTTTGTTTATTATCTCCTCCACTAGTTCTTGAGAGTGAGAACTTTGGCTGTTTTGTTCATTGCTCTGGTCTGTGTACTTCGAAGAGTGCCTGGTGCATAACAGGTGCTCAGTAAATATTTGTTAAAGAATGAATGAACAAAACATTGAATGACTATATGATCGATGGTGGCAAGGCTATGAATTACTGAGAAAGTAGAGCCTGTCATCTTTTTAAAAAGCAAGTGTTGTCGTGCCTCTAGCATTTTCTAGCATTGTCTAGCCTCTAGAATTTTCTAGCAACTCCCTATTGCTTCCAAGAATTAAATCTCGAAGTCTTACTGTGACACAACATGATCTGACTACTGCAAATCTTTCTAGGTCTGCTGTCTTGCTTTCCCATCCTTTCTTCTGTCCAGTGATGTGGAGACTTGCAGGTGTCTGGGTGTCCCTCTCATCCCTCTTAGATTCTGCCTGACTGCTCTGTGCACCCCGCCTTCCTGCAAGCTCGGAGCTGTTCTTCTGAGAAGCCTCTGTCATCTGCCTCTTTTCCGTCAGGCTGGGCTTGAGGATGCTCTCTGGTGTTGTCACTGTGCCCATTCAGGTACCGACAAGAGCATCCCTGAACTGCACACTAGTTGCCAGCTTACCTGTTGAACCTTCCGTTTGACTGTAAGACCCTGGAGAGCTTGGCTGGCTGTGCTTGTATCCCTTGTTTATCCAACATTGAGAAGGACAGCCAGCATACGACTGTCGATTGCACAAAGGACTGAATGAGAAGTCTGCCGAATGACATTATCTGACTGTGTAATGTCATTCACTGTATTTGACACTAGTGACTAATAAAGCGCACCATTTCTCCTCTGACTTGCCGTACTTTAGCCTGGCCCAACTCAGGATGCTTCCCTGGTTCTCATTATAATTCCTAGAATCAAATTATAGTTTCCATTTCTGTAGCACTTACATTTTTTTAATAATATTAGAGATACATGTTTAAATTCAACTCCTGTCAAATAAACAAAACATGTAAAGTTATTTGATCACACTTGTACAGATGAGAGTACTGAGAAGTGGGGAGGAAGTCTGATGTGTCTAAGGTCACACTCATGGGGACCCATAACCAGGAATTTGAGCCCAGTTCCTTTGGGTCTTTGCTAAGTGCTTTGCAAGCATCTCTGTTTGGATCTATGCACTTTATTTACAGTGTTTAATAAGTCTGCCTTATACACCCCTCAGTCACCTAAAGAAAGACATCGCAGAGAAAAATCTTGTTCTACGTTGGAGAATAAGAGCAGGAAGGAAATTGATAATACTGTTAAACGATGATATTTTCATTTAAAGGATGATGGGAGAAGGAAAAAGAGAAACCGATGAAAAAAGGACAGTATATCAAAGGGAATTAGTTTGATATAAAGGGATGCATTTATTCAAGATTAAATTGCAAACACAAAATTGTCCTTAACTGAAACTTACCTGAGTCCTAAAATTTCCTCACCCTGTCTTCTTTTTTTCTTTCTGGATTTGGTTTTTCTCACCTTTCTTACTGTATCAGACAGAAAAACAACGAAACCCCAGTTACTTGAGGGTACCTACTCTGGTGATATTTTAGAACAACAGTGAACTGAGCACCAGAAATCACATAAGAAATCCTGTTCTTATGAGGCTTCTTTTAGCACAGATTTGCAGGCTCCAAAAATTATTCAAGCTTCCTATCTAAACAAATGTTCAAGACTTTGATGTGGTTTTTCTTTGTTGTTGTTGTTCCAAAGGTTAAATCAACATTCTGTATTATTTCTGTATTTATTTTTTTCCTTTATGGTGGCATTGCCACTAAGGACCCAATTTCTTAGCCACCGGCAGAGCAGAAGGCTCGCGGCTGTGCTGCAATCAATGCTAACATGGGTCTTCAGCCAGCTAGAAATTGGACCTGCCTATTTCTCTCTAGTCTGAAATCCTCAGGTCATAATAACACTAACATCTCCCAGCGCACAGCCCAATCTTATTTAACCCTGCTTCCAGGCATTGCTCATTTTAAAACTATTTCACTTTCCTGAGCAGGTCTCCAGCTGACTTATGCTGTGAGTATGATGTTCTTTTTTTTTTTTTTCATGCAAAAGAAAGTATGTTACAAGTGAGCAGTAAGTCAGTAAGAATTAGGCGTATGCACAGACACTGAAATGAATAGTGCAGAGCTCTTACTTGAATTTGTTAAAGATGCAAATTGCTGATTACAAATTGATGCTATGGATACCTGGGTTTCAGATGCGTTTAATAACTAAAGTGGAGGTGCAGTTTTACATTTTGAAGGTTTTATTGGCAAGTCGTCCTCATTTTAGAGGAAACATGGATTTATGGAAATCTTTATGGTATTGAAATAGCTTCAGTGGTCCTTTCTCACATTGACAGAGGTGTGTCTGTCATCTCCAAATGACTTAAGGACTGTAGTGTAACACTGTGTATTAACTGTAACAAGGCATAGCTGGTGAATTTAACTCATGTTATTGGTGAATCAGGTCCTCCCATCATCTCCTTCCATCAGCATTTCTTCTTATATTTATCTAGTAGCTGTCATTCACTTAGTTAATAATAAAAGGAGTTGGGTATTTTTTCCAACGAGGAGCATGACAATCTGAAAGATTATTTGGAAATATACTTTCCAGAGCATGTATGTTACACATGAAGATTTTCCGATCCTGGTCTCTGTGGTTTCTAACATCAGAAATATCCAAATGTGTTAGATGTACTTTGATGCAGCTCTTATCTATTAAAGAGATCCTGACTGATGTGCAGTCATCCTGAGGTTTGGAGCACCAGAAGTTGAATCAGAGACACGGTATCGTGTAGTGGTTGTAGGATGGGAGTGCAAATTAGCGTTCTTCTGTGTATAGACTTACTCAATTAATAAGGACTGTTCAAATGATATATAGTTGATTCCAGGTGTTCATTTGCTCAGCATTTGCCCTGGTAGGCTTTTCATGAGTAATTTCGCACCCTTGAGTACAGTAGGAGGTGGTTGACACAAATTAAGACAATAGGAATCCCTGAGAGTGTGGGGGCTCCAGACCCTTTCCCCATACGTTGCCCTATACGTCTTCATCTGGCTGTTGATTCATATCCTTCATCATAACCCTTCATAAACTGGTAAATATAAGAAACTATTCCCCTGAGTTCTGTGAGCTGCTCTAACAAATTAATCAAACCTAAGGAGGAGGTCATTGGATCCTCCAAACTGTAGCCAGTCAGTCAGAGCAGAATTAACAGCCTGGGGCTTGTGACTGGTGTCTGAACTTGTGGTTGGCAGTCAGTCTTGTGGGACTGAACCCTTAAGCTGTGGAGTCTGATGCTCTCTCTGGGCAGAGAGTGTTAGAACTGAGTTGAATTCTTGGGACACCCTGATTGCTTGGTGTGTGTGTAGGGAGCCCTCCCCACACACACTAGAATTGGTTTCAGAACATCTGATTCAGCATATGTACACAATGGAATATTATGCAGCCATGAGAAAGAAAGGAATTCTGCCATTTGAGACAAAATAGATAGAATTTGAGTGCATTCTGTTAAGTGAGATCAGAGAAAGACAAATACCATGTGATCTCACTTGTTTGAAGATTCTAAAAAACAAAAACTCACAGATACAGAGACTAGAACGGAGGTTGCTAGAGGCCAGGGTTAAGGTGGGGGGAGGGGAGCCTCAAAATAGGTGAAGGAAATGAAAAGGAACAAACTTCCAGTTATAAAATTAATTAGTCATCGGATGTAATGTACAGCATGGTGACTAGTTACTAATATTGCACTGCATATTTGAAAGCTTCTAAGAGTAGATCTTAAAATTTCTTATCACTAGGAAAAAATTTCTGTAACTATGCATGGTGGTGGGTTTTAACTAGACTTAATGTAATGATCATTGCACAGTATACACAGGTATTGAATCATTCTGCTGTACACCTGAAACTAATGTGATGTCTATCAATTACACTGCATTTAAAAAAAGAAGGTGGCACACTGTTTAATGGAAATAAACTTTCAGTCACGCAAGATGAATAAGTTGTAGAGATCTGTTGTATAATGTTGTGTCTATAGATAACAATACTATATTTTGAGCTCACACACACACACACACACACACACAAAGTAAACGTCAGGCATTCAGAAGTATTTCTTTATTTTCTTCCCTGACTGTTCCTCCTGCAACTTATACCATTTTTTCCTTTCAATTATCTCTTTTTTTGGTTTTATTTATATTTCCAGTCACCTAGAGTATTTGTTATCGTTGCATTATTTATGACATAAACTGCTCTTGTTTTTTACCTACTTTTATTAGCCCTTTAACCTTCTCTTCCTTGTACCTAAAAAGACCCACCAAACTGGGAGAAAGCCAGATGCCCACTTCATCTGGTTCTAACGTCGTGGCCGTAGTATGTACACCATCAGCAAAGCACCTCTTCACCACATGCACGCCACCGAAAATAAAGTCTCTCCAGTTACCACCAAGCTCGAATATTCCCAGTTGATCCTTTTATGTATCAAAGAAGCTCCCTTACTCTTTCCCCCAGCCTCCAACTTCCCATTCCCTTCCTATTTTCGTACACGGTCTCATCAATTCCTTCTTCACAGAGCAAATGGAGGTCATCAGGCAGGAACTGTCTAAACATCACCTCGCACTGGAACACAGCCCCGGTGTTCCCACAGCAAGATTCGTCTCCAGTACCCTTTCTTCCCATGGACTTGGGGAAAAGGGAATTTCATTGTTCACTTTCAGTCCTTTATTTTTGAACCCTGCTCCTTCTGGTATCCTTTCTCTCCAGCGTCTACCATGTTTCTCTTATTATGGCTTTTTCTCTTTAGCACAGTTTTGAATTTCAACACCCCCACGTTCCCAAGTTCCAGCCATTCCAGAAGGCGCACAGTTCTCTAATGCCCTCATATCTCTGCAAAGTCTCTATCCCTCTCTAATGTTCTTATTCCCATGTCATCCTTCTTTAAAATTTACCATTCTGGTTTTGTCTTGCTCCTCTAAGGATTTTCTTCCCCCAGGTCTGCCTCAGTCTTCAGGGGCGCAGCCACTCAGCACTCTGCCCCATACTTCAGACTGGGTGTAAGTGGCTTAGTAGCCTGCCTCTCCCGTTTAACCGTGACAGTTTTGAGCAAGGGCTGCCATTCATCTTTCCCTCTCCAGTGGCCCACTCCGGAGTGGTGGTGGTCATCAGTATGACACACAGTATCAGTTTCATGAGCTATTTCCCCACGCACTAACCTCAGGAGGCTATAACACATGACTGTAAGATATTTCTATCAGATGTTTTGGGATAGAAATGATTATTTCCATCCCTTTGCTCCAAGAGTTACCATCAATGATGGCTATCCAAAACTATGATGGTTATGATAATGGAGATAAGATCTGAGCAAGAAAGTAAGAATGAATGTGCAACACCAGAAAAGACAGATGGAGACAGGAGAGAACCCGGACAGTGGTGAGAACCTTCAAGTACGTGCGTTTTACTGAAGGCATGTTATGCTTGAAGTTAATGCAGCCCTTTCCGTGTATCCAGCCCTCCTTATATACAAACTCACTAGGGCTCATCACAGCCCTGTGATGCAGACACTGTTTTTAACTGCATTTTACAAATGAAGAAATCAAGACTCAGGTTGATAAGTGACATGCACGTTGCTAGATGGTAAGGCTGGGGTTGGGCCCAGGCAGACCAACCCCATAGTCCTGCTCTTCACCACACAGGACAATGAATTTGTATGTTCTGACCAGTGATTCAGTTATTGAAATAGCTAAAATCGATTTAAAGTGAGCCACTTTCTTGACTGAAATTTGTGAAGAGTTGTCTTCATCCCATTGTAAATTGGTCTTCTTTCCTTTGAATTTTTCTGTACTTGCTTTGGTTATAAACATGTCAGTATTTGTCCAGGGTCCAATAATAACTTATTAAAAAATGTGACTTCAAAAAAAACACAAATGGTCTAGTTATCTAACCACTGAATTTTGGGTATAAAAACCAAGAATATTTATTTAAAGACAGCATTGCTGCATAAAGTGGTTGGAACTGTTGCCCTGTTTGAAGAGCACATGTGTTTACTAATCTGCCAAGTAAACCTACCTGTTTTCACTCTGATTTAGTGGTTTTTCTGTATTAAATATAGACAGACAGAGCCACAGCCCCTCCAAAATGCTGTTACTTAATTCTCCTGGGCAATTTTCTTTATTGACGATGTCTACTTTTAAACAGATTTGATGAGCTTTGTGAGATTTTGACTTCAAAAGGGGCTGTTGGGTTTTTAATCACCTTGACTCCGGAACAATGTTTTCTTGGTGTGCCTTCCATTTCTCTTTTGTTTGGGGAAATTATACACACTTTTACTAAGTCATCAATTTCTACTTGAAATTCTACCCCCAGTTTTCACGCATGCACGGCTTCATAAGAGTGGGATAAGTTCGATATGCTTCAGGAACTGTGCAGTGAAAGCAGGTTCCAGCAGAGATTTGGCCGTATCCGACAAATGCCTGCTGTCAGATTTTCCAGTCTCCCCTATTTGACATGACAGCATCCCTTACAAACATGTCGATTCAGACCGGCACACTGCATACTAAATTATGAAAACAATATTCACTGTGAGCATCAAAAAAAGTGAGCTCATCATGTGGTCCTCTTCCGAAGGGAAACCTTGATGATGAGATGAGAAAAGAAGACTGTCTATCAATTACTGCAATATTTTGAAGGCTGTAGCATAGGGTGGATGTTTGACTCTTGCTGCAGGGTGGCGGGTTGGCTGTGATTTATGTGCAGCTAGCTATATGATTTTGGTTTTGATGACGGATGTTACAGGAGTGACAGTCAACGTTGTGATGTGTTCTAATATCCTTGGGGTGAAATGAATGTACGTAGAATTGAAGAATATTGTAGCTGTATTTGTTAATTGAAGTTGCTGTGCTTTGTATTGTATTTCAGTGCATCGTGCCTGAACAGACACAGAACAGCAATTATTTTTAGTAAATGGGAGACTGGCTTGCAGAATTCCTGGCATGTGGTGAGCCTCTAGCCATACACGGTAGGGAGAATTGAGGGGGGTCATAGTCTAGGTTTTCACTTACAGGATACACTTTAAAAATGTAGCTATTTAAAATCCTTGTCATAACTAGAATTGAAGATTTTACTTTTTTGTCCCATATTCAGGCTGGAAATCATTAGAATAAAAAAAAATTCCTTCAATATATACCTGGTAGAAGGGGTCTCAATGGCACATAGTAACACAGGGGGAGTCCCTGGGGTATGGGTACTCAGGAGCAAATATCCAGACAACTGAAACAACCACACTGCTGTCTTTTTACACAATTGGCACTGGAATTTCTTTATTTTATCATAAGTCTGTCCCATTTCATCCCCTTCACCTATTTTGCCCATCCCCCTGTGCCCTTCTCCATCGAAAGCACCAGTTTGTTCTCTGTGTTTATGAGTCTATTTCTATTTTGTTTGTTTGTTCATTTGTGTTTTATTTTTTAGATTCTACATATAAGTGAAATCAGACAGTATTAGTCTTTCTCTGAATTATTTCACCAAGTATAAAATAGGTCACGGGAATGAAAAGGGAATATAGTCAATAATACTGTAATACCTTTATATGGTGAGAGTCAGTAACTACACTTTTACCAGGATGTACATTTTGTAAAGTAAATAATTATTAAATCAGAATGTTGTACACCTGAAGCCAACATAATAGATTGCATATCAACTACACCTCAATAAAAACATCAGCAACGGGAAGTGAATTTAACAAGACAGTCTTCTGTCCAAACCATCCTGAATACCCACTTCAAGATTACCTCTCAAATATATTTTGATCATGTCACTATATTGATAAAACAACATAAATGACCTTCTGTTTCCTAAAGGACAAAGGCCATGTGTCACACTGATACTCAAGATCTTTCTCAAATAGGCTGGTGCATCTCAGTCCCTGGATAGAGTCTCTTGCTCTTCACTTTGCGTTTCTACTAAAGAACACCTGCATTTATGATGTCTAACCTATTGGAAAACTACTTACTCATTGCTAAAAATATTTGCTACCATTTTTTGAGCACTTATTATGTGCCAGTTATTGCACTGTGTGCTTTATATGTGTTATCCCTTATTGCTTTTATTTCTCACAACACTGTTATGTGTGTATATGCAAAAGTATGCAATTTTGTATACATGGTATATGCATAACTATGTGATAATAGCATGTAATTGCTATTTTCCCCTTGATGAGAGTTAGATGCACAGTTGTGTGGACACCCCACATTTTTGTAGCCAATCTTACCGTCTTTATCTGTACATTCCTCCTCTTTGTCCTTAATACCCTCCTCCTTTAGACCCCTTGTTTTTTAAATGTCCTTACAAGTGTATCAGATAACTGGACTCCAATTTCAGTAGGATTTGATTTCTCCCTTATATCAAACGACAGCTATAGCAATAATTAATGCTTAGTGTACTATTATATGTGCCAGACCATGTTACATGGATTGTCTCATTTATATACTTAAACTATGAAGCAACTATTCACCGTTACCTCACTTTAAGGACAGAGACCCAGTCCTGTTGATTTCTTAGTCACACACTGTCCCTTATCCAGCCCTTCTGTCAATGTTGTATTGGTAATGCCCCAACCTTGAACTGGTCTTTTTCCCTCTGAACCTTCCTTCCCTCAACAATGCATTCTTGCGTAATTGCTGAGGGTAATTCATCTTAAAACACTGCTCCAATAATGCCACTTTCTGGCCCCAAACCTTTTGTGACTTTTTGTTATTTTGCATATTACGGTCCAAATTTTTCCCCTCATAATTAAAACTACCACCTGCATTTCAAAAATTATTTTCCACTGTCATGCCACAGAATCTGTGGTCAAACTAATTTCTTCTAACATCTTTTCAATTTTTGAAGTTATTTCTTTCTAGCCGACCTGCTTTGATTATTTTATTCTTTGAGTGTGAGTGGCACCTGTCTCCCTTTCCTCATTCCCAGCACTGTCTGTAGAAATCTACAGTGTCAAGGCTGGGCCTGAAGGCCACTTGGCCCTTTGTACCCAAACAAAAAGGGTGTTTCTTTCCTGAAATTTCATGAAGCATTTGAACCACTCACATAAAATCTATGTAGTGCATTGTTTGTGTTCATTTTTGTATGTTCCTTTTCTTCCTACTAGGCTGTAAACCTCTGGGGGAGTCACGGATGTCACATTTGCCATGTACTCCCCTTGACATAAAAGAAATATTTTTATGGCAGGAATGTTTTAGAAAATACTTGACTGTAGGAATGAATGAAGAATCTCTTTTGTGACTTATCCTTTCTCTTGTTTGTTAATATTTTTTGCCATGGTTCCTCTTAGAAACTGATAAAACTGAGAATTTTTAGTCAATAAAAATAGACCTACAAAGAGGGACAAGATATTATATACACTTCAGTGCATTCCTGGATCCTCCAAAGCCAATTCAAGTTAAGAAATTTTCAGTTCCATCCATCCACATATTGTATGGTCTTCTGTTAGGCAGAGTAACAGTGGGGGTCATCCAAGCTGGGAGGAATTCTTTCATATTTCTGAGCCAAAATTTTCAAACTCTAAACATAGCTTCTGTGTCTGCCTCAATGGGATGTGAGGTAATAATGAATACATGCATCCATAAGTGTTTACTGGCATAGACAGCCAGGAGTGAGGATACATGGCAGGTAGGTCATTGTATAAGCAATATGGGAAATTAAAATGACAAAAAAAATCATTGCTACTCTATGAGGCTATAATTTTTATATTCTAGTCAGGTAAAGAATGAAGAGCTTGAGCCATGTATGGAGGGCACATATGTATACCTTACTGTAGAGAGATTCATATCCACTCCACAATCTTTCTTCCAGAATCCTTAATGAAAAGAGGCAGTAAGACCACTAACCTTTTCAGTGACTATATGGAAATTACATGCGGATGTTCCTCCTCCCGTCACCAATAGTCCTAACTTGTGTTCTGTGCAGAAAGCTGTAGTGATTTTGAATTACAGATGGAGCCGCCAGCTCCACTATCCCATCCATGCAGGGAGATCAGAAAATGGACCAAAGTTCAGTAGGGAAAATGGAAGGTAGAAGGAGAATGTGCCTCACCCTTTGTAATTCTGGGGGTGTCATTAGTGCTGGCTATAGAGCTTGCACCTGAAATATGGCATCTTTGGAATCCTGTGCTAGCCTCCTGGTTATAGTCACAGAGTTAGTACCTTGATGGGGATCTGAAGACCCTCCTCCGTTGCTTCTTTCAACTGCACCTGACCTTGCAAGAGGGCCATATTTGAAGTTATATTCCTAATACAAAGAATAATTCACAACACTCAGGTGTCTATGTGAAGTCCCTCCATACAGGCTGAAGGGAGATGGGTATTATGGGGGCAACATCACGGCAGGGACAGGGGGAGTAAACAACCAAGTAAACCGACATGCTTTAAGTACAAATGGTGGGCTGCACACTAGGTACTGGAGATCCAGAGATGACTAAGTCTTGTGTCTTCAAGGTGATCAGAATCCAGAAAAAGAGGCAGGCACATCAACATACAAGACTTTTATAAGAGCAGTGACTGATTCGTTCACTGGGCATGGAGGGGGCACAGAGAGAAGCAGCTCAACCAGAGTGAGTGGGTTAAGAGTGATTTTCTTTCAAGGGCCGCCATCACCATCACCATCAAAATTCATTTGCTAAATACCTAGCTTTTATGAAGGTATGTTGGTGCTTTGTAGATAGCATACACAGATGGATTCTGGTCCTCTAAGACCTCATACATTAACATAAACATACTATGTGTTGTGCTACATGTTTACGGCAGTAGCACTTTGCTCAGAGAAATGCGCCACTGTTGTGTCTCTAGAAGACGTGTAGTTCAGGGTGTGTGTGTTTATTCCTTAGATTCTCAGATCAGTCTCTACAAATCAGGTCCTAATTAATGCAAATCTTTATGATGTGATGGAGACCTCTGGAAATGGGCTAAAACCACTACTTCATTGCACAAAGCTCTGTGCAGCTACTGTCAGATAGGAATAACTTTTGCTCTCTTATGAACTGATAGGCATGTGAGAGAGTTAATGTCACCTTCCACGTCGCTGGAGCAATCTATCCCACTGTCACATCTTTCTTTGGAACCATGACATTCTGAAAAAGTGATTGTAATTTTTTCTCCCGTCATTTCACAAAGGTTGTGCTGTCAAGTACTCTCCAGGATGTATATTTTTAAGATTTGGCTTCCTCCCTGGAATCGTGCACTCTTCAGATGCCATCATTACATAATGAACTTGGAAGTCATCTGTAAGCTGGTGATTCTATTACTATGAAGAGCAGGTACTCTGATTTCCGGTTATATGTTTTTAGTGATTCTCTCTCCACACTCTGGCAGATGAAGCATTCTGGTTGGAGAATGAATGGCCTGTGACCCACTTCCAAAGGACGTAACAAGGATGTTAAGAAACTTTTAATGAAAGATAGAAAATTTGGGATAATGGAGTGGAAATATATGTAATAAAATTGTAGTTTCAATGAGATTTTAGAAAAAGAAATCTGTGATGAATTTGATTTTATTTTAGAAGAAAATGCTGTGTGAACTTACCCACAATTTATGCATCTACATAAATACTTACCATGCTAACTTGATTTCACATTCCGTCATTTGTCATTAAGTTGTAGGCCTTTTTGCTTTGATAAGCAGTTTGTCTGCCTGCCTCCCTATCTGTCTGTCTGTCCTATGTATTATAATTTTAAATATACACACATATATGCACCTTTTTGTATGTTAAAATTAACCTTAAAGGCATTTAAAATGACAATACTCAATTGCAAAATATATATTATGCATAATAGTTATATTATTTATAATATATATCAATTATATCCAATATATAATAATATGTCATGTATTATTATATATCATATATATGATATGTGAATTATTATATGTCACATATATTCACATATAGGTGAATATGTAATATGAATATTATATATATATAATTTTATATATGATAATATATAATAGTATAGAAACAATTCTGATCATTTTAGACATTTAACACAAGGTCAAAGTGCATGTTAGTTGCTCCTTTTGTCCTTCTTTTCTGCTAATTTTGGGATTTTCATTTGTGTTGAAGCTTATTAGATATGAACGAATTTACACACTCAATTTCCCAACTCCCCAAATATAAAGAATATGATGGCAAAAGATTTATTTCAAATGATAGATCCCTTGATATAAACACATGCTAGGTCAGTTTCCTTGCTGTATTTTGCAATAGATCTAATTCAAAAGCTGTTTAGAGTAGAACCTTGTGCATTTGACAGTAACTGTGACTGATTTTTGTAATGCACTGATGGAGCAGGTCAAATCTCGGGCATTTAGTTAAATTCTGGGAAGGAATGAAATTTGGCAGTAGTTGGGATTTTTTTTCTCCTTGCAGTTAAAGAAGGCTCTCCTTCTTGTTATGCCTCATGTGCAGTGTACACATTGCTGTCTTTAGCAACACTTAAGGGTATTCTAATTTTCCTGTCAAATTCCAACCAACTTATTTTATCATTTTGTCAGTTGCCATTTTCAACCCCCATTCTGTCCTTGAAATACTCAGGCAGATTCCATGTGGAATTAAGTTCAGGAAAGAAACTGTTTCAACTTTCTGTCCTTCCTTTTTTAAGGAAGTTCTTTTTCTCCTTTCATGGCTAAAGCACGTTTTACAGAGCTGTGAAAAAATAGGGAATAGATGTTGCATCTCCCTTAAACAGATAAATATTTAATATTGCCTAGAGTTTTCTGTTGTTCTTATTAAGTAAATCATGAAAAAGTTACGTACACCGTTTTGGTCTTCTGAAGGCCAGTTATATCAGGTCTCTGTTCTAAATAAAGGGTTTAGAGGATTAAGGTATTAGTATTTAAGTCAAATCCAGAAAACCAAATGTAGATTTAGATTGCATATTGGTCAATAACATAGAATGCCTAACAAATACTCTCTTCCCCACCCCATCACCCTATTTTGTGCACACTCAAGAGGGTGTGAGAGTGGCCGCAGCTCCGGCAGCCCCAGCAGGGTGGGTAAAGTGGGTGCCATAGCTGCGTGACAGGTCTCGATGGCAGTAAGTAATACATTCCCAGAAATTACCTGTGTGGAACATATTGCCTCTGCTACACATGTCAGAAAATGGACTTTGATTGATGGTGTTGTAATACAAAACCACATCCTAAAATTTTGTGGTGATGATGACAGTGTAAAAGTGTACACAGCCTTGCCAATAGTATTAGTTAGTCTTAATAATTTTAACAAATGAGCAAAGCACATAAATTCTGTACGCTGCTCACGCCTCAAGAATGTTCAGGTTGTAGCCATCAGCACGTTTGGAAGCAGGAAGGCATGATGGGTCTGGCGAGCGGCACCTCTGACAGGTGGAGGCGTTCTCTGGGGGCTGATTATCTATGGAAAACCATACGACCTGGAGTTGCAGTATTTCTACTTTAAAAGTTCATTAATGTAGGAGAAAAATGTGTCCATTCGTGCTGAAAGAGGCAGTTAGCAGTTTCGCATGCTAACTAGTGATCTCTCTGCCTGTGGGTTAAGCACACTAAACCTTATCGAACACTCCCCATAAATTGAAATGCTCTGTCATTTAAACAACTTCATAAACTTAAGAAAAAATAGACCCAACAAATGTTCACAGCATTTCTGTAGACGCATTTGCTGACAGTGAAAGTGGCAAAATTGCTAGGATTTAGGTTGTCTGGAGAAGTGGTTTGCTTTGAAAGATGAGTGATTTGATTTAGCAAATGTTGGCTACAAATTCTGTTTTTTAAAAAAGTGAATTTTCAAAGTGAAGTTAAAACATATGGGACAGTTTTATTTGTTCACTTTTTGTCTATTGCAAAACCACCTGACAAAGGAAATGAAAGGAAAACCACATGGACCATCGAAGCTAAACAATTCTTTCCCGTATTTCTCTGCCGCTGTTGCCCACAGTAAGCTTGAAAGTTGAATACAATTTTGAGGGAAAAAATCCCCAATTATTATAGCTAATAGTTGCAAGACATTTATACACTTTCTATCATTTATAAGTTTCTATATTAAAAATCTTTTTTTGTAAATAAATCTTTTTTCAGGATATATTTTGCCAGTGAATATACTGAACTCACTAATTATTTCAACATCTTACAGAAAGAGTCCCAGACTCATCTATATATTCCTGGGTGTGTGTGTGCATGTTGGTCTGTGTGTATAAAGGTTTAGGTGTATATAATTGCAAGAATTTCATTAAATTTTTTTTTTTTTTTTACGAAGTCTGTAAGGCAAGATTTATTATTCTTTGCCTTGGTGACAAGATTGATTTTTTTCCCACCCTAGATGAAATTAAGAGGTCATTTATGGTTTGTATCTATTTCCTAAAAATTGAGAATTAACTCAGAGATTGGGAAATAATAATGCCAAACATTTTTCTTTTCTCCTTTTTAAATAAAAAATACAAGTCACCTGCTTTGTTTTTCTTATCACCTCATTATTAAACATAAATAGTAATAGTGCATTTGATTTAATCTTGAATTCCCAAGATGGAAAACTTGAATAACCAGGCTAAAATTATTTAAGCATGCAGAAACATTGCAGCTTTTTGAGGCCTCAGACTGGGCTTGTTTTGTTCACCATCCGTCTCTTATTAAAATGATTAACGTTTATTGAGAGGTTACTTTGTGTCAGATCTTGTTGTTTGTACCACATTCACCTAATATCTAGCTTGGCCTTCTTGACTATTGCTCTTTTCTGTCTCAGTAAAGCAGGATGAAATTCTCTAGAGACCCTTAGCTCTGCAAAAATTTACTATGTCTTATGTCTTACTGTATCTATTCTTTGCTATATGTAATTAATATTTTTTTAAGAAAGAAAAATATGCCAAACTCAAAGGCACAAGACCTTCATAAACACTGAAATTATTTCCATTAAAAAAAATCTTAGACTTTTCTGATGGCCAAAGAATGGGTAATTTCCTCAAAGTTGAGCTTTTTTCTCATTTAATTCCCCCTTTAGCTCATGTGTTGAGTGTGTTGGTTAATTTTCCTTCTGTGAAATTCATCTAAGACCCTTAGTGCCTAAAACATTCCTGGAGACATACTTCAGCACCAGATGATATGGTGACAGAATATGACATTGCCCCATCCAACTAAGTGAGGGGAAAAAGTACGTACAGTCTTATAGAAATCTTAAGAATTACAGAACATTTAAGAAGAATACCAAGAAGAACTTCACTTACAGAACAGCATGCATTTCCATTTCATCCCTTTGTTCATTCTTTTCTTCATCTTCTTCTTCTTCTTCTTCTTCTTTTTTTTTGTATGTGTCCAGTTTACATATTGTTCTGTGTGGGGAGTTTGGGAAAAGGACATATAGAGTCGATACAAGGAATCAAATGTGGGTGGCAAGCAAATCGACACACAAAAAAAGTGAAAGAAAATACACACTCCCAGTCCTAATAAAATTTACACTTTCCAGCATCAGCAGGGTAGTGTGAAAAGTGCCCCAACACAGCGGTCAGAGCCCTGGGCTCCAGTTCTGACGCTGCGCTTTTGGAGTTTGGGACAAGCTGCTTAATTTATCTGACCCTCAGTTTACTTCTCTGTAAAGTAATATTGCTGCGTAGCTCGTAGCAGTGATACGTGTGGTTGATCCTTGCTCTAGTGGCCTCCTTCGTGTGTTCTTTTTCCTCTTTGAAGTTCTCTTTTTACTTCCCCCTTCCAGAGATATCTTTCAAAAGCATTGGGGGTATCAGCTTGTAAGAAAATGGAAATTGACATTTAAATACAAATGGGTGAGGGTTAGGGTTACTGATTCAATGATTTTATTCTGCCTACATCTCTGAGTCTTCACCTATAGCGTGTAAAATACTGTGGTCATCCACAGATGAAGAAGGTAAAATCTTCTTCCAAGACAGATATCTAGACCTCGACCAGTGAAGGACAGGGCTATGCTATATAGAGTATTTGGAATGAGGAAGGTAGAATGCGGGAGACTTCATGGCAGAGGTGACATCTGAACTGGGTCTTTCAATCAGTTATCATTACATCTGTGTGTAATATTTATTCCATGCAGCATATTGTGTAGGAAACGCAAGATACAGACCCAGACTTCATTTGCATCTGGTGAACTTTCCAGAAAAGTGAAATTTATTTGTAAAATATTGCCTCTGATTTTCTCAGTATCTGACATTCAGCTACATTGATAATAACTTAATGGAATTTTAAACTATTCTTTATTTTTTATTCAGAAAAGTGCAAAGGCATTTCCGTTCTCTTTATCTAATAAACTTTATCTCCACCTTGGATTATTGGTCATTCAGTAATAGGATCCATAATTCCACGTTGGAAGAAACATTACTGCATCCAAAAGTTTACTATTCTCTGTGCTCTTCAAAATCGTGCTCTGCTTCAAACTTTTGGTTTATGGCCTTTTCCCTTCGTGAGAATACCAACTTCAGTGTGTATTCCACATTTCTGTGAAATGTCACTATGTACAAAAGCTGTTTTTTCCCGCTTTTGTGAAGAAGATTATATAGTCTACGAGTTCTGCCTGGTGAGTTTTTCCTCACTGCACATCTCTGCTCATGGTGAGCACCACAGACAGCGAACAGCTCTGCCTTTAATGGATGTTACTACATTTCCTGTGTGACTGATTTTTATTAGTTTCAAAAGATAACAGCATATGCATGCGCACACGCCGCTGTTCCTGAAGGGCATTGTGATGAGAGATTAGAATGCTTTTTGCCTTCTTCCTGATCAAGCAGTGTGTCTCAGAGAGCAAGGGTGCATTTAGTTTTATGTCACCAAAAAGAATAAAATCTGTTGACATTGTTACTTATCACCCACAGCTTCATTCAATCTTAATGACATAGCCTGCCTGCTTGTTCAGTGAGAGTTGAGATCGTGAGGTCAGATGTCACATAAAATTCAGGGTTTTTCAGAATGTAATGCTAACCCAGAGATTATTTCAAAAGCAAGAGGCAAGAAGCCCACGATTTAAGCACAGGTGTTTAATGGCCAACCACGGAATTAGGTTCACCTCATAACAGTGAAAAACTCTGCCTGGGGAATTGAAAATTAACACCAAGTGTAGGTCTTCATTATAATGAATACCAAGGACAATTCTGAGATTTTTCCGAGTTAACTCAGTGACACCCGGCAAGCTGTATATTGGAGAAGACTTTGCGTGCATATTGGCAGCGATGCGAAAGGGCAAAAAGGAAATCACCAGGCCTGGCAAGTTTGGACGATTGAAACTCCACAGCACCCATCATGGATTGTGAAATAAATCTTTCATAACTTTTTTCCCCTTCTTTCCAAACAAGATGCATCACAGTTTCATCTTAGCCTTTGAGATCTGAGGGATGTTTCAAATCCTCAGTTCGAGCTTCTGTCCTGGCTTATTTATGCAGGTACACCGAACAATCTAAGTATGACATATGAAAACGGTGGCACAGAGCAGATCCATGGGGGGGGGCATTAGGAAGTCTGCCAAAGTACCAGCGCTTCCCTTTGGGGCCTGGAAATCTTGTCCTAAGTGCATGATATGTGCAGCACACGTAAGGTGCAAGTTCTGATGTCATGTTCAGTGTATGAGCATGTATGGTGCTACATGTCCTGGGTACTGTCAGCAATGGACTCAGTCAGTAATAACATGAACACACAGCTTAAACCGTGAGCCCTTCCCTCAGGCTGTTCACGCCCTGGTGGCACCAGATAATCTGCACCGTCCTCCAGCTAGAAGGGCTGTGATCTGTGTGGGGAGGAGAAATGGCACCCACGTAGTGCTGCGTAGCCAGTTTAAGGCGGTGTTGCAGTAAACTGAAAATCTGGAAGCAAAACTGGAAGGGTCACTGAAGAAGAGTTGACTAATGATGATGGGAACACTGTGCGGCAGAAATCATATAGTTTCTTTTTCATAGGTGTTATCATTTGATACTTTCAACATCTTGGGGAGAAAGGGTCAAGATCTTTAAGTGTAAGTATCAGACATCCCAGGACTATTGGGCTTAGATGAAACACAGAAGTTATGGATTCACATACCTGGGAAGCCCAGGATGCAGCCCTAGACCCTTCACACCTTGGAACCGCTTCCCAGGGCGTTGGTCTCGGGCACGAGGAGAGGAAGAGAAATTCCTCAGACCTCATACTGGGTTCTGCAATAGACGCTCACGGAATAGAGGCAATGTTTGCATGTTCAGTTGTGGCTGTTATGATTCCCTTATTGTATTACATCACTTCCTACTGAGTCTTTTAGACCATAACATTCTCATTATTTCTTTCTTAATACTTCACATTAACTTGTGATTAAAATCTGTCATTTTTGGCTTCTTCTCTCTCTAGACCCCTCCTTCCTTCTGTTCCTATGGCTAATGCCTCAGAGGTATTTCCCTGTTTGTTTCTCACCTGATTCAATGCAGTTATTGGATTTCCTGCCTCCAGCTTTGTCTCCAATTTTAGACATTGCTGCCAAGGGAACATTTCTGTTTTTCAATAGTGTAAACATTAGAAAAATCTCAACTCCTCATCGTGGCACCTTAGCTCTTTTCTCACGCAGTTTTTGTCCTTCCCACTTCACTATTGCTGACTTCACCACATAACCCGTTCTCTGTTCACCCTGATTCTGTTGCAATCTGCAGTCACCCCAACCCTTTCACTAGGCTGTCCCCCCTTCCTCAAAGCAGTCTGTGCTCTCTCTTTTCGAACTAGTGGTTACAAACCCTCCATTCTTAGCCCAGAGCCATCTTCCCAAAGCAGATTTTGCTGTTGCATTCATTACCTTTCCCATGAGATAACAGCTCTATCATAGTAACAACTCAGTTGTTCATTTAGTCATTCATAAATTTGCTCATTTGTCTGACTATTTAATATTAGCTAAGAACTTTTCCAGGCACTAGAGATACAGCTGTGAATAAGATAATGTTCCTTTCTTAGGAAGTTTAAATTGAACTGATGGTATTGGTGGAGGTTGCCTACTTCAAATGATAATTTTTTAGGAGAACTATGGTCTCCATGAAGGAGTAGGTTAACTCCAGTGGATGTAAAAATTAACAATCGGGGGCTTGGAAGAGACATGTTCGAAGTTATATTTACATTTTTATCTTGCCTTTTAAGTTCCTCATTTGTGTGTATTTTATAACTCATTTTCCATATTGTTAAAACACTTTGTGAAATAATTTAATACTTAGGTAATGCATTACTATTTCCTAATGTGTGTTCATAGCGTCAGTTGAATTTGGGCAAAGGTGGTTAGGTAACATTAAACAGGTTTCTATTGTGGCAGAATTTTTCATAACTTATGACTTTCCAGGAGCTAGATATAAAACTCTTTTTGACTCAACCATGGAACATTGGATTTTGTAGTGCATCTCAGGATTTCATGAGAATAGATATGCTCTTCCGTACTGCAGTTGCATCCACAATTCACTTAGCCATTTCCCTATTGGGTTGAATTGGTTTTTCTCAATTAAGTGCTTTGTTCTGCACTCTGGGAAGTACATTTCCTAGAATCATTGTTTAAGGAACTGCATTTCCCAGAATGAACATGGTAGACAAACATTTGGGTAAATACAATGGACTCTACTTTTTCTCCTGAGTTGGTAAATCCCCAGAGATGGAATTGCTGGATCATATGGTATTTCTATTTTTAGTTTGATATACTCCCACTTGTTACTTTTGCTATTGTTTCCCTTGCCTAAAGAAACATATTGAGAAAAAATTACTCATACAAGATTCTTGCCTATGTTTTCTTCTAAGAGTTTTTATTTATTGTTTCATGTGTACGTTAAGTCTTTAATTCATTTAGGGTTTACTTTTGTGTATTGTGCAAGACAGTGATGTGGTTTCATTCCCTTTCATTCTCAGTCCATTTTTCCCAACACCATTTATTGAAGAGACTGTGTTTTCCCTATTGTATTTTCTTGCCTCTTTTGTTATATATTAACTGACCATATATACGTGGGTTTATTTCTGGGCTATTTACTCTGTTCCATTGATCTATGTGTCTGTTCTTATGCCAGTGCTACTCTGTTTTGATTACTGTAGCATTGTTGCATAACTTGAAATTGGGGATTGTGATATCCCCAGTTTTGTTCTTCTTTAAAGAGAAAATCTCAAGGATAATAAAAAGTACATTGAACTGAATGAAATTGAAAATACTACATATCAAAATTTGAGAAGTATAACATAAGTCTGTTCTGAGAAGGAAATTTATGGCACTAAATACATACATTGGAAAAAACAAGTTGTCTCAAATTAATAATCTATGCTTTATACTTAAAGGTACTAGAAAAAAGAAGGACAAAGAAGAGGAAAATAAACCAAAAGGAAGCAGAAGGAAGGAAATAAAAAATAAGAGAGCATAAATTGATAAGATTTTTATTAGAGCTGAAAAATAATAGTGAAAAGAATGTCAAGGAAACAAAGAGTTGGTCTTTTGGAAAGATCAATAAATTGATGAAGTCATGGCAAAATTGCCAAAGGAAAAAGAAAAAGGAATACCAATATCAGGAATAAAACAGGAGATGATGCTATAGATACCAGAAACAATAATAAGGTAATATTATGAACAACTTTACAGACATAAACAGATGAAACCAACTAGTTTCATGATAAAATACAAACTACCACAACTCAACTGATATCAGATAGATAATTTGAGCAGCCCTGTAAGTTAAAAGGAAATTGAATTTTCAATTTAAAAAGAAAACTACTAAAAATATAAATCTTTAGCTCCAGATGGTTTCACCAGAAAATTGTAACAAATATTTAAAGAAGAATTAACACCAATTCTATATAATATATTCCAAAAAAATAGGAGAATAGGGATACTACTCATTTTATGTAGGTAGTATTAACTTGATACCAAGCCAGATTTAGAGAGTTAAAAAAAGAAAGAAGAACACTACTGACCAATATTCCTCATGTACACAGATATAAAAATTCTTAAGACAATATCAGCAAATGTAATTAAGCAATCTATAAATAATTATATACCCCTGATAAACCAAGCAGGGTTTATTCTAGGGATATAAGGCTGAATCACCTTGAAAATCAAACAGTATAATCCACCATATTGACAGGTTAATGAGAAGGATCACATGATCATATCCTTGATTCAGGAAAAGTATTTGACAAAATTAAACACTCATTCATGACTAAACACTCTCAGGAAAACAGGAATAGAGGAAATTTTTCTCAACCTAATAAAGGGCATCTATATAAAAGCTACAGCTAACATTATACTTACAGGTGAAAGATTGACTGCTTTGACTGCTTCTCCCCTAAGATGAAGAACAAGACAAGGATTTTCACTCTTGCCAACTTTACTTACAATAGTGGTGAAAGTTCCAGCCAGTGCAATAAGACAAGAAAAGGATATAAAAGTCATACAGATTGCAAAGGAAACAATAAAACTATTCTTACTTGCAGATGATATGATTGTCATAGAAAATCCCAAGGAATTTAAAAACAAAGTTGTTCTGGAATTAATAAGTGAATTAGCAAACTCAAAGAATATTGAATAAACATACAATTTGTATTTCTATATATTGCAGTGAAATAAGTGTATGCCATAATTAAAAATACAATATCATTTACAATTGCTCAAAGAAAATGAAATGGTCAGGTGTAAATCTAACAAAATACAAACAGATCTCAAATGCTGAAAACTACAAAACATAAGAAATCAAAGGAGACCTAAATAAAACTATGCTTATGGGCTGGCTGGAAGACACAACATAGCAAAGAGGTGAATTCTTCCCAAATTGATGTACAGGTGCAGTTCTCATGTAAACCCCATATTTTGTAGATATAGACAAGATTATTCTAACATTTATATGGAAAGGCAAGGGGAGTAGAATGGCTAACATAGTTTTGAAAAAGAAGAATGAAGTGAGAAGGATCAAGTTACTTGACTTCAGACTCATAGATCTAATAATCAATACTGTGTGACAGGTAAGAGATAGATCAAGAGAACAGAAGAGAAAACTCAGAAGTTGACTCACAGAAAACCTACAACTTATGTTTGGCAAAGAAGCATAAATAATTCAATGAAAGAAAGATAGCCTTTTGGCACTGGAGCAACTGGATACCCATAGGCAAAACAGTGAACTTTGACCTTAGTCTCATGCCTTATACAAATATTTATAAGAATCATGGACTTAATGTACATGTAAAGTTATGAAACTTTTAGAGTCAACATAGGAGAAAACCTCAGTATTTATGGACAAGCAAAGAGTTCTTAGATGTGACACTACAAGCACAATTTGTAAAAGAAAAAATTGATAAATTTGGTGTATCACAGTGAAAAATATTTTGCTTTGCAAAAGACCCTGGTAAGAGGATAAATAAAACTATTAGCTGTGTAATGGGAGAAAATGTTTCAAATCACATATCTGATAAAGAGCTAGTATCTAATATATCATGAAGTCTCAATGATCAACAGTAAAACACTAAAGATGATGAAAGACATGAAGAAACATGTGATGGTAGATGACATGTAGATGACAAATAAGCACACAAAAATTTTCATCATCATTAGCCATTAGAGAAATGGAAACTAAAAAGATGAATATCACTACATACCTATCAGAGTTGGGTATGTAAATTAGGATGCATAATCAACTGGTCACTTATGCTCTTTATTTTTTTCACTTTTTATTTTCTCTTTTTCATATTGAATAATTTCTATTGAGCTCTTCATGTTTACTACTATTTATTGTTCAGTCTTCAATCTAGTTTTTGGCCCCATCCATTGTATTTTTCAGAAATTTCAGAAATTGTATTCTCCAGTTCTAGAATTTTCATGTAGTTCTTTCTAAAACTTCTTTTTTGAGACTATCTATTGATTCCTTATACAAAATTTATGCATTTGAACACAATAGTTTTAGAGTCTTTGCTGCTAATTCTAACATCTGGGTAACCTTGAATTGCTATTTCTGCTTATATTTACCGTTCTCATTCTCTTTGATGAGGGATCACATTTTCTTCTATGCAGAGCTAGTCATTGAAGATCATGCTAAACATTTGGGGTGATAGTTCTAGGAAGTCAGAATTATGTTGTCTTCCTTTAAGGAGTATCCAGTTTTCTTATGGCTGGGAGTGAAATCACTGTTGAAAGCATTCCATGTCCTCAGATTTTAGTTTTTCTTTGTTAGAATGAGTTTATTTGTTTTTTTTCCCCCAATCCTATGATACTTCAGTTTCTGTGTAAATGATTCTTATTCCTAAGTAGTGGTCTTTGGGGGGACTTGAGGAATTCATGATGTCTCAGCAAGATCTCTCCAATATGGCTGAACCAGGCATACCGTAACTCCAAAGTTGTGTAGCCTCTGGGATATTCATTCAGCTCTCAGCCCTCCACAGCTCCTAGGCTTTGCAGAGCCCCGTCCTGAGCATGCATAGCCCTGCCCTTGACTAAGGATCTCTGAAGAATTCCACACAGAATTCTGGGAGACACCTTTACTTATCACCTACCCTTCTGGTAATGTGCCTTGCAAATTATAGCTTCTTCAGAATCCACAGACTCTCATTTTCCCAGAAGCTGCTGCATTCTGCCTTGGTTCTACTTCCATGATCTTCCCCAGGCAGAAAATTGAGGCAAATATGATGCCTAATACCTAGGCCAATTGTCCAATGTCTAAACAAAGTAATCTCCTATGTTTTGCCAAGTTTAAACTATTTAGAATAGGAAAGCATGTCTGAAACTGATTACTCTGTCATAGTCAGGAGTGGAAGTTGGCATAGAAAGCTTTACATTAATTTTCTCCCTTTAATTTTTTTTTTCTGGCTTGATTTTATATGTTTAAATTTTTAAGTCATATGCAGTATTTTTGTGAAATAAATATCTAAACATTTCTTCCTTAATTTATTGGAATGAAAAGTATCAATATCCTTACGGCTCAACTCACTGTGTATTTAATTTTTTATATATTATAATATATTTTGAGGCTATGTAAAAAATATATTTTTATAAGGTTGATAGTATATGTGATATGCTGTATTACCTTGTTTCCTTTTATTCTGATGGTTAATGGTTTTAATTTTGTAGCTTTATAAGAGAGTTAGTATATGTTAAGCTAAAGTGCCATTATTACTCATATTGTAAAATCTCTTCATTATGTTTCTGATTTATTTGTTCTCCCAGATGAACTTTAGAATTATTTTGAAATGTTAAAGAAAAATCCCATCCAGCTATTTAAAGAACATTGTTTAATCTTTAAATTGGTATGGAAATATTGTTCTTGTTGTATTATTTCATGGCAGAATCAATTTGAGGGAAGAGAAAAACAATTCCAGGCTTACTTCCAAATAGTTTTCCTCTAGTCTACAGAAACGGTCCTTTTAAACAAAGTTATTTCTGCAGACTGTTAAAGGTGTGTCTATTGTTTTCTTTGAGGGGACAGGAATTCTCCAGGAAAATCAAACAAGTAAGGTGATTTATCTAACCCATCTATTTCCAAAATGTCTGAACATGGAGATAATAAGTTTTAAATCATGTTATTTTTTACTTTGTCTCAAAGACTTTTCTTAGCATTACAATAAAATGAATCTCCTCTGATAATAATATGGAACAATTTTATGAGGCAATGGTGAGGAAATTTCCCAAATAAATATTGTCAGAGAGTTTGAGGTTTTTTTTATTCTACAAAAACTGGAAAGGGTTGTTTTTATTATGTAACATAGGCAACATAAGTCAATAAATTTTTTAAGAACTTAGTATGTGTGGGTCCTTCCACTGCCAATCGCCTTTGCTTCTCCAAAGTGAGGCACGATCTTCAATAAGAATAGTCCTTTTAAAATCAACTTTTGTTCCATCCAGTTATTATTGTCAGTCCAATTTTCTTTTAGCTCAGCTTCTTTGCTCTCCATGAAGATGGACATCCTTCAAACACTCCCCATTCATTTAGGGTCAAGGAGATGGATCTGCCTGGTTCTCAATTTCAGACACCCTCTAACCCTGAGTTAAGTTCAAATCATTTTCATTCCTAAGTTGTCAGACCGTAAGAACAGTATAGATCATTGGGATAGGCAAATACCTAAGATTAAAAAACAATTCTGTATTGGTTCTTTCATAGGTGTAACAGACCTGTCTTGTAGTTCTTTCCCACAGAGCTAACACACAGTTCTGTGAGTAAAGGAAACCACATACATGCTCTATGAGGCGTTTCCAGTGATGTAGGTCTACAGAAAAAGCCCCATTAGGATAGACCTCAAGTTTTTGAGTTTAATAAACATATAAAGAGTTACATATTTAAAATAACTCTTACTTAAAGTAAACTCTCACAAAATATTCATAGTAAAGGAAACTAATTGATGCCATGGAAATGTTCGTACACTGAGAACAAAGCTTTTCCAGTTACTTAAATTTTTGTGGTGAAAAGTCAACTTGGAGATAATCATCTCCATGTAAATATGTATCATTGAAGACTTACATGAGTTTATAGTATTGAAATCCTAATAATACCGTTAGCTTGAATTCAAATATTTTTCAGAATCAGGGTTGATAGGATATTTATTTCCCCTTCCGTGGTTTGAATATTTAATGTATTTACTACAGAACTGCTAAATGTACATGTCCTTTAGTTCAATTCAATCCAAAGAGGACATGCTTTCTTTTTCTGTATGTTTGTGTTTGCACTCTGGCTCATAATGACCATACTGAGATTGAAAATATTCATCACCCCTTTTACTTATCAGCAAGAAATTCAAAACTCTGCTGCCTTTTGCACTGGGTTAAAACTCAGTCTAGAAAATACTTGAAATGTCAAGACTTCAGAGAAGTTAATCCGACTAAATAAGACAGGAAACTCAGCTCTCTGAATTACTTTGTCATTTCCATACTTGACGTCTGTATATATTTTTCTTATTTTATTCATTTTTGGGGGGACATGTAAGGGACACCCTTAGAGAGCCCGGCTCTAATGACGGGGAGGCACTGTGCTTCTGGGCCACATAGAATGGCTCCTTCACAGGACCCACTCCTTCAAGCGTGAGGGAGTAGCCATTCTAGTACATATAGACAGCACAGAGGGAGACAGGAAAATGAGGCAACGGGGGTCTCTGTTCCAAAGAACAAGCCCCAGCCCCAGAAAAAAGACCTTAGTGAAATGCAGATGAGCACCCTACCCGATAAAGAGTTCCCTGTGATGGTCATAAAGGCGCTTACTGAAGAATGGATGAACACAGAAAGAACTTCCAACAAAGAGAGAGAGAGAGAATACAAGAAAGGACCAAACAGAAGTTAAATCTGAGCTGAAACATACACCAGAGGAGTTCAACTACAGACTGGATGCAATAAAAGCATGAATCAGTGAACTGGATGACGAAGCAACATCCAGACAGAGCAGCAAGATGAAAAAATAATTCAAAGAGGCAAGGATACCTTAAGGGACTTCAGAGACAACATCAAACAGAATAACATTGGCGTATTAGGGGTCCCAGCAGGAGAAGAGAGAGCGAACAGGTCAGCAAGATCATTCAAAGGAATAATGGCTGAAAACGTCCCTAATCTGGGGAAGGGGACAGACATCTGGGTCCGGAAAGCCCAGAGAGTTCCAAATAAGATGAACCCAAAGAGAAACACAGCCTGGTCTGGGAGCCAAGTTCTTCTGCCTCCTGAGCTCACGCTTCACCCTGTATTGCCTCACAGGCTTGCTCACGGGAGGGGATGTGCTGTCATTGTATTGGCTTGTGATTTTCTTGACGGAGTAGCTTTGTCTTGTACTCAGCGACCTGAGACAGGGCAAAGGAGAGGTAGAGACCCGTGGGGAGCAGTGATACCCTTGAGCAGCTGCACGGGGAGCCTTTGGCCATCGCTCAGTAGGAAGGAGTCTGTCTTGCTGGTCCAGCAGTGGTTTTGGAAACCCATCCTTCGTTTTTTCCAAATCAGGCCTAACTAGGTCTTGAGTAAAACAAAAATAATGATTCTTTAGCAAACGGTTGCTTTGTCCATGAACACCTTGTGAGCTTCAAAGACTCACTTCTGTGGGAACTAAATGGCTTGAGCAGAATGCTGCCAATTTGCAGAAAGTTTGAAGATTCTTGGAGAGCCTTTGATGGCAGCAACTACTTTTTCATTACTTTGAAAGGTTATTTTATGACTAGCCCATGGTTTGAAGAAAAAAATAAAATGAAACAAAAGCTACTTGGACAAAAGTTCATTTTTTCTTGTGAATTTCTGGGTGATAGAACCAGACATTAAAAATTTTTGGTGTGTATGTGCCATATATATATATACAGAGAGAGAGAGAGAGAGAGAAAGACGACAGACTGACAGACAGAAACAGAGACCGACCCAGAGAGAGAGAGTTGGCAAGGACCTCTGCACACCTGCTTTGTGACCCATCCTCATCGCCTGCTAGCTGGGAGCTCACTGGGTTAGGTGCTCTGTTTTTTGCTTGCAGTATTTTATTTAAGACCTGTTCACTTCTGTATCTCCAGTGTTTGGCACGGTGCTACACGTAGTAGACATTTGGTAAATATTTGTTGGATCTGTGAAAGATTCAAAATGAAGCCATTAGTTAATATGAAGGTGTTAAACTAGTGTTGTACATATTTCCAATATTCTATAGTTTTCAAGCCCTGCTCCTACTTAATTATACCATAAACAGTTACTGAACACCTGCTACATGACGGAAGTTATACCGAACTCCGAGGACATAGCCAAACTATTCACAATCCCTACATATGATGAAGTCAACTTATTGCCTAGTATGGGTCAATATTATCTGGTGAACCTTGAGACTTATTAAGTCTTATGATTTACTTGAAGCTTTCTCTGTTAAGCAGATTTGGAGGGTTGGCACTGCTGTGTTTGGAATGCTGATAAATGCTGATTTTTAATAGCTCTGAACTGACAATGTGGTGATGACATGTTCTAAACATGACTTTGTTCTTTTAAGCAAAATCCTTCTGATTCTGCTTTTAAGCAACTAAGACAAGCAACCAGAATTTGGCTTTACTTTGGTAGAACACAATCTGAAGAAAAAGAGGATGATAATCAGAACTGTTGTTTATTATCCTCTAAGACTCTGCCTCAGGGTCAGGCATTGTGCTGGCCACTTGACATACTATCCCGAAGTCCTTGAAGCACCCTGCAAGGCCAGACTTAGCACCCCAGTTTTACATATGAGGAAAAGCAATCTCAGAAAGGAGAGCTGACTCGGTCACACGGCACAGTTAGTAAGTGGGGCACAGAGAACTCAAACCACATCTGACTTCCAAAGCTGTGCCTTTCATCAGGTAGCATTGCCCTTCTTCATGATCCAGCTGCACATTATCAAAGAATGTCTTACATTCTTGAAACTCCTTTTCATTTCATTCACTTACCAGAGGTCCCAAGATGATTCATTCAAGTCCTAACCTTATTTATTAGAAAAGTGGTCGCTAGACCAGAGAATCAACAGGAAAATTAGATTATGTCAGAGAAGGTTCTAACTTTCATTAAATTCTAAACAGCTGAAAGTGTAGAAAACAAATTAATTTTTAAAAATGTGGGGAGAAAACACATATTCCAAGCAGAGAATAGATGAGTACCTTTGTTCTTTCTGGTCCAGCTTTTTTAACTCAGATATTTTTTAGATAATTTATCTCCAACTTCTAAAACTATGGCCTTTATTCTTTGATCATAATCCTGTTTTTCATTCATAGGAAAGTGATGTTTTTATGGGCCAGTGAAACTGTGTCTCATTGAGTGACATTTAGATACTGTCGTTATTTCCACGTGAGGAGAATTAATGTCTTCAAGGAAGGGACCCCCACTTTCTCTCCACTGCTGGTCCCATGACTGAATATCTCCAGTTACATTGCTGCCTGAAAGAGCACAGCCTTCAAAGTGCTTGGACTCTTCAACACAGAAACATTTTCATTAATGTTCAATGTAATAATGTGCGTGTTGAGCCACCTTTGTGTCATATGCTGTGACAGATAATTACCAAATATATGCTTTTATGTTTTGTCAACGTTTATTAGAAATGAATCATATTTGCATCCTAGGATTATAAAAGGATTAAAGAACTGAATGTGATGGTAAGTGATTGAAACATTTGTGATTGTAAACAAAAGAAAAATGCACTAAAACATGTTTAGGAAAGTGGGATTGTAGCTTTTACACTGAACTGAATTTGTTAAAATGAATTAAGTAACTCCAATTGGTTCTCTCTAAATTATTGATTTTTAAAAATGGCTCAGTTTTATTTTCAGTCTTGTCTCAGGGAATCTTTCTATTTTCTTTCATTTTTTTATTTAGTAGAGCCCATGACTCTCTTCTTTCTTCCTTTACTTGCCATTCTCCTTTCTTCCCTCCACCCCTTCTTGAAGCTGCATTTCTTGGTTCATATGCAACAGTACGTCCATTACTGTTGACTAAACAGGCCCAAATGTAAACAACATGGAGACTGCTTTCTTTTTTTTTTTTCTTACTTTTTTTGTTGTTGTTTGGTCTTTTCTAGCCTGGCCTTCAGCAAAGATCCATGATAACAGTAAACTGCTCTATGAAAAATGTTGGTTTAGTCACTGGTTGGTAAATGGAAGTGGATTTGACCTCATGGACTTGTCTCAAATTTCCATAATATAACTGAGGTGGTAAAATTAAACCAAGGGAGGGGAGAAAGAGGAGAAGGATGCAGTTTGGGTAGTGAAAAATCCCAAAGGAAACTCAAATTCAGCCTGAACGGCCTTGCCTTGTTAGTATTCTGTTTTTAGATAAAGAACAGCAGTAGGATGTTTGAAGAAAAGAGTGAAAGCAGATGATGGAAGTGGTACTGATCATTAAAGCAAGAGTCAGAAACAGTGGAATAGGCAAGTGTCCTCTGTGTTGGGAGCAGGTGAGGCTACTGTGTCTGTTTCTGACAGATACATCGGGTTGCCCAAATTATAGGCTTTTACCAAGAGAGTTTTGAAGCAAGGTTAAGATTTTAATATGAATTTCTTCTGGTAACAATGATCAGTTTGGAGAAACTATATTATGACCTTGCAGAAAGGGGCACCCATCTCAGGTCACTGAATGCTCCGTCTTTCAGTTGTGCATGAACCACCCTGTGTAGCAAAATGCATGCCTGACTTAAATGACTAAAATGGAGGCAGGCATATTTTTTTTTTAAGAAAGCGGAGGTGTGCATGAACTCTTAAGATTTGAATTCTGCATATATATATATATATATATATATATATATATATAGTGGGAAAAAAATAGCTAGCAGGCAGAAATAAACACAAACAACACATCCTATTTACATCTGTGTCCTTTAAAACATAATTACTTTATCTTCAGTTATTCTTAAAGCAGCAGAATTTTCACATCATGAGGTCCTCTCACGCCCAAAACAGATGTCAGCCCCTTCTCTCAGTTTTAGCGATTATGTGGAATTCTTTGATGTTTAAAATTTTAATTATTTTGTTGTGATTATTTTATGTCTTTGAAGTTTACTTTGATGCATTTTATATATTATTTCCTAATAGTTTAATAGGGGTATCTGTACCTCACAAGGAGACTAATGAAAAGTTTGCAGGGGAAAAGGGAGAGGGCAGAAAATGGGAAAAAGCCATAGCTGGTTTTTCTTATCATTGGCGGTACAAAGAAGACTGGTTTGAATGAAAAAGAAAATAAGGAAATACCAGGCATGCTTAGTAATGGTGCTGACTGAATGTCACTGTGTGTGTGTGTGTGTGTGTGTGTGTGTGAGGGAGAGAGACAGAAAGATTATGAGGATATTGTGGGTTTTAAACACACCTGGTTTTAAGAAGCCTAGGATATCCCTGGCCTGACACTTTGTTCTTCAGATTGCCTTTTTGTTGAGCTGTTTTTTTTTTCTTTTTAGTTTGTTTCTTATGAGCCCTTCATTGTTTATCAGTGTGTTTCTGCACATGCAGAGGAAGCAGATATATTGTTTTTTTAAACTTTAAAACACTGAGTTTAAGGTGGACTTTGGAGCATGAGCTTTGGGTCTCATGGGTGAAGCCCCAGCTCTGCGTCCCGCTCTGCCCCTGGGCCCGCGGGGAGTCAGCTTGCATTTGTCCTACTGGGGGTAAAGGGCTTTCAAGGGAAAACCCATTTCTCAGTGGACAGTCAGGGCCTTAGAGTTTGCTCTAATAATAACACTCAGGGCCAGGGGTGAGGGTAACGGGGTGTCAGGCAGACACATGCCTTCCCTTACCACTTCTTGGCAAGTAAATGATCGAAAACATGAAACTCGCTATGCTGGTGCAGATGTCACACAGCACCACGTGCAGGGGGAGGGGACATCATTGCACCTGTGGGCAGAACCCAGCTGGGTCCAGGCCCCGGGAGAACGGAGCAGAGCTGCACGACCCAGATGTGGTGCAGTCCTTACACGGGCAGGAGCAGGCCACCGAGGCAGCCAGGTTCCAGGCCCAGCAGACCAAGCAGGGAAGGCGCAGCCATCCGTGCATCCGTGAGACAAGCTGCTGGTACCTTTGCAAGTTGCACCAAGCCCTCAGGGTCAGCAGGACGCACGGGGCAGCATCAGCTGAGACAGGCAGCTCCTCAGAGGTTCCTCCCGACTGTTGGCTGAGCCCCCGGAGGGGCTGGGATGCGGGGGGCGCCATCTGTCAGAAATGCCGAGCATCAGATGGCTGCACAGACCTTGAACATATTCTAAAGAGACAAGAGGCAGGGGAAGAGGGAAAGTCAGATGCCCCGTGATGGTCGAGAGGCCTTATATGTAAGCACATGGGACCTTTCCTTGGGGCTGCCAGGGACAGTTGGGGTGGGAGTGGAGTGTGGTGGTGGTGAGCGTGCTACACGTCCACAGTAATGGATGAGCCCCAGAGCCAGACAGTATTTTGCTTTTTTTCGGTGTAAATTGACTTTACCCCTGCGTACCTCCTTTTTGCCCCTCTTTCCTCCACCCCCCAGAAGAGCAGCCAGACCCAGGGTATGTATCACGTGCAGCATCGACAACCAGGCACTACTCCTGTGAGTAGGAGGAGCCCCCACATTTTCCCCAATAGCCAGCTAGACGGACTCTTGGAAATATCTGAAAACATGTTACTCTGCAGTTTTAGTCAAATTTAAGCATGCAGTAAAGCCTAAAAGAAAATCTCGTTCGTTATTTTTTCATGTAATGAATGGCCTAATCCTCAATATTAGATTCCCAGAGACCTTCATTTTCAGGCAACGTGTATGAATTTGATCCATTTGAAGGATAAAGGCAGCTCTTTGTAGTTTCCTTCAGAATTTCTAGTTTTGCTAAACCCAGGAATATTCTTGAAATAGTCTCCTTTAATTCAAAGAAGTTCTGTCACAAAACTATTAGAGAGAACATTGTAACTTTGCCATAAAGACAGGGCAAGAATGAACTAATTATCCTCCCTGGTTCCTGGAACCTGTTTCTTACGGCAGGGGAAGAACAAATATCAGAAAGACAGTTGGACTGTTTGCTTTTCTGGCTCAAGAACAAGCACTAATGTTTCACAGGAGGCCCAGCAACATTCACAAGCCCTCCGCGGTCTGATTTATTTTTATGACTTACTGACATATGTTATGGGCGGTGGAATGGGATGTCTTCTTTTCTCCCTGTGGCTTGTTAAGTATTTAAATGAGCAGGCAGAACCATGCATCTCCTTCCTCCAGGAGCCCTGAGGGTCATGGCTTTTTCATCTTTCTTCTTATTGAAATAGACAAGACTGGAAATATTTGCAAATGGGGCTTTCTTCCTAATTTAGCAAGGTCCAAGAAAGTGCTAACTTCTTTCCAAGTATTATCTCCAAATGCTCTCTACACAGACTCATTTTCTCACTGCAGACTTCCCAGGGCCACGGGCCGTGCAAGAAATTTGGAGATCCCCCTTTTTCTACCTACTGTCATTTGCCTCTCTTATTTATCCAAGTTATAAGATGCTGACTTTCCAGTTCTGGATCTTAAGAATTAGGAAGAAAAATAAAACTACTTAGAAAAAAGAAAAATGTCTCCAACTAAGTTAGTGTCAATTACAGGGAGTCCCTGATGCAAATATGACATCAGAATCAATTTTGTCACTTAAGAATTTTAAGATCAGAAACAATTACACTCAATAGCACCTTGTTTTTATGCGCCTACCTTTCATAGCCTTGGCTAGTAAGTCGGCCTGCCCCATAATTTACACTGACATCTAATTTCAGTGGATCTGCAAGCAATCTAACAGAAGATGGAGATACTAAGAGGAGTCCAACTTTATCACTGCAGACATGAAGATTCATTATTTTTGCCAGTTTCAAAAGGGAACCTTATAAATGTCTCTGCTTTCCCCCCTCTGTTTTGCATAGCTCATTACTTGAATTAATTTAATGTTTTTGGCAAATGATTTCTGCTTAAAACTAGATGATTAAACACTTTAGCAGGTTACACACCAAAAAATAAATCTCAGTATGGCAACTACTTCAGTCACAGATTTTTCCATCTCAGAACATTTGCTTCAGAAAGACAGAGCAAACACTAAGGCCTTTTTTTTTTAAAAAAAGTTCAGATATACCAAGAAAGTGCTGTTCACTGGTGCACACTACTTGGAATGTCTACACAGCTTGTTTCCATTCTCCTCCTTTTAGAATGGTGTCCATCCAAAGCAAGGGTCCACCCTGGGTCCGACTTGCTTGTGACCCCTCCGTCCCAGGTTGTCATTGTCAGCGGACTCTGATACGTTTAACTAGAAACCTTCCTGGAGAATTTTAGAAATTGATCCTAGGGGGAAATGTCAGTCCTTCTTTGATGGCGAGGCCACCAGCAGAGTGACAAGGAAACTGTGGCACCTTCATGTGACTGACTGGGTGGAAAAGCAGCCTGGCCTGTGTCAAGGTTTCTCAACCTGGGCGCTGTTACCTCTTGGGGTCAGAAAATTCTCAGTCCTGGGCACCGTGGGGTGTTTAAAGCTTCTTTGGCACCTGCCCGCTAGGTGACGGTAGCGTTCCTCAGTTCTGACCCCCAGAAATGCCCGCACAAGCCAAGTGCGTCCCGGGAGCACCTTTACCTCACCCCACCGCTGACATACAGGCAAGAAGGGGAAAACCACAGTGACAGGAGCAGAAATGGGAGGTGGCAGGCGCCTCTTATGGACGTTGCCTTAAAGATTCTGCAAGTGTTGGTTGTGTTGAAGCCTCAGATGTGCTCCTGTCTTTCCACAGTTACATGAAGCATCTGGCATCCTTTTCGCTGTTGTTTGTTTTGTTTAGTTTTCCGTTCTTCCTCCTTAAATATTTGAGTTGAGTTCCTGTCATTGGCAAACAAAGTACTAATAGACTGTAGTAGATGAGGCTTCGTGGAAAAGGCCATTTTCAGTAGGTATACATGTGCCAACAAGCGAGACGTTCTTATCCGTCAGCCCTCCCTCCATTTAGAAATGAGTTTTTAATAAATAAGTTAATTTAGGAAGTAGGTGTGGTGGGTGGCATGGAATGGGGAGTCATTGTTTAGTGGGTACAGAGTTTTAGTTCTGCAGGATAAGAAGAATTCTGTGGATGATGGTGGTGATGGTATCACAGCAATGAATGCACTTCATGCCACAGAACTGTGCACCTACAAATGGTTAAAATGGTATGTGTATTTAATGTATACGTATTTTACATATGTTGTATGTATTTTACCACATACACACACACAAAAAGAAGGAAAAGTAGTGTGGGGAAAAGAAAAAGAGAGCACAGGAAGATTGGGTTGGACCAGGTGCATTCCTGATACTCTTCTAGGTCGACAGGCAGGTCATCTCAGAGCACAGGCACCCCCACCCTCACCCGCACCCCGTTTACAAGCCTGACAGCATTTGCTTCTGCCTGTGACGTTCCTCTTCCTTCAGCGGTTGCTTTTGAAAACATATGGAGGCACAGATGAAAACCTTCTGAATTACTCTCTCTCAGTTTCTTTGTGTTTTAAAGCTGCTTTGGGTCACCTTCAAAGATCTCTAGACCTGGTCCTAACTGTCCTATATCAGAGGATTGCAAAGCTGTCTTGGTCACCGGTGGCCTTAACCCATTCAGCATCCTACATCTTAGGCTTCACTCTGGGAAGAGTTTTGTTCTTGATTTTGTTTTTCTCTTCAAAAATGGTTCATCTTCTCAATCCCAGGAATTGATGAGTTAGAACCAGAGGAACATAGAGCTGTGCCCTTGAAACACTGAAAATGGTCAAACGTTCATCTCAGGTCCGTAATATAGAATGTGGGTTGATTCTGACTATGAGGGAAAAATGTGTGTCTATAGGCACAGATTAGTAAAAATGTCCCTAAGCTAGAGGGGCAGTGGGACCAATAAGACAAGGGGATCTTATAAGAATAATGTGCTTGAAGGGACATGCTTATTCATTCTGAATTCTTTCTGCAGTATCTTGCTTTGTTAATGTAACTTGCAATGGAATTTATAATCTCAGCTGATGCATTTTTTTACAGTTAAAACATAATACACACAGAGATTCCTTGCTTTGAGTGGCTGATGAGAAACTATTTGCATTTAACAGAAGTTTAAAAAAGCCTCTAAATGAAGCATTTGGTGAGGAAAGGAAAGATAGATTTATAAACCTATACAAAGTCCCTTAACTCCTTAATGATTTAGACAGTTAGCCAATTTTCTCAACAGGGGCCTTATTTTTGCCCTTAAATTTCTAGATGGAGTTGGTGATCAGGCAGTAAGGCCATAAACAAATTTCTGCGAGTGACAGTAAATAAAACCCAAAAGTCTCATAAAAGCAGAAAATGAAGACAAAACAGGTAAAAAAGAAAGGCCCATCAGATTGCCTAATCAAGTTCATCTTCCTTATTACACAACTGTACTAGAAATAAAGGAAAGACATTGGGATAACTGAAATGTTTTCCATCTATTCAGTTTTAAAGTATAGTTATTAAATATTCTGTATTTTTCTTATCAGTCATATTATATCCAAAACATGAACATAGTTAAAATGATTGAGGTCTTATTGTTATAAATATCTTCTAAACTGAGAATTCTCTAGTGTAGTATTTCTAGGAAATGTTAGGGGGCACGGAGCATCTGTCATTTTATCCACATCTGCCTACCACATTGCCAAACTACTCTGACTGGTTTTGTGCATGGCTATATCTCCAGCACCTAAAAATAGTGCCTGGGACACAACAAACAACAAATAAATACTGGATAAATGCATCTAGTCCAAGCGTTCTTAAAATGAAGATACGAACTCCTCAAAATGATGCATAAAGGACATGTAGCACCTTTTTATTTCTGAGAAGTGGGCCATACTTGTCATCAAATTCTTAAAATGGCTATACCTCCCGGTTTGCCTGGGATAATCCTCACGTAAGCCTCTCCATTGAGGATATTCACTGGGTCCCACTTACCTTCTCAAAATGTTCCAATGTATATGATAAGGTGGATAAAATGAGAGTCCCTGTGGCCAGGATTCCCACCTGGCCCTGGTTGACTAGCTCACTGCACACCTGTGGGCAATCCATGGCTGTGGACTCTATAAAGAGCTCCGCCCAGTGCTCTGGGCATGACACGGTGGCAGGGCTGCAAGGCTGCAGGAGAGCAGAGCAGAGGTGGAGTGGTGGCAGCGCCGAGGACAGAGGACAGAGGGGCCCAGAGGCAGAGACCGGCTTGCTGCCTGCAGACTTGCTCGGAGTGGATGGGATTCTGGTGACTGACCTGCCACCGTGGAAATAAAGTTGGATATAACCCTTTCACCCCAAGGACATTCCACTGTCATTTTTTGGTCTCATTGAGTCCGCAGTGAACTGCTCAGGGCTGAAACCCACAGGCAGGACAGCTGCTGACCTGGATGACCTTGGCAGCTGCTGCCCCCTGGAGCCTCCTGCTGAGAGGCCAGCCTGCCAGCACCTGGTTCCAGCCTCGCCAGGAGACCTGGAGCCGAGAAGCCCACTGCACTTGCGAGCTACAGAACCGTGAGTGAGACTGGGAATTTACATTGTTGTAAGAAGCTGCTCAATGTGTGGTGACGTACTAAGAGAGCAACAGAAAACTAGACAATGAAAGAAACAAGCTGAGTATTTGCCAGAAGGTCATGCATGCTACAGAGTAAAAATAAAACGAAGGAAGATATTAAACGGGAGGACGGATAGCGTTTTACCTAGGAATTTGGGGGAAGGTCTCATAGAGACTGTGGCTTTTGGAGAAAGGTCGGAAGACCGAGGGGGAGTGAGCCAGAAGGAGGGGGAAGGATGAGGCATTCCATGCACAGGGAACAGTAGAAGCAAAGGCCCTGAGGCAGGAGCAGGTGTGCCTGTGTGAGGAGTAGCAGAGAGGCAATACTCCTGGGGGAAGGAGATGGAGGAGAGAGAATGGGGGCTGGTGCCCCCAGTGGAGGCACAAATGTTGGTATGCATTTGAGTGTCGGCATCATGAGAGGCTTTTGAGCCCGGGAGAGAGCGCCATCATCTGACTCAGGGGTTGGCTGGGTCCTTCTGGCTTGTGTGTTGAGCCCAGGCCGCAGGGAGGCAATGGCAGAACCAGGGGTATCGGCCAGAGGCTGTTGCACGAATCCACACCAGACGTGGTGTTGGTTTGGAGTTAGTTCTAGGTCATCGGGGTGGTAAGAAATGGTGTGATTTATTTTGAAAGGAGAGCTGATAGGATTTGCTGGCTGTCTGGGGTTGCTGTGTGTAAGGAGAGAGCATCTTTCACAACTGGTTGTATAACAAAGTCACGTGTGTTGAATGTGGTGATCAAGAAAAGAGGAAATTGCCCAATATTTTGGAAGTGTCAAGGTGATTTTATGATGCATTTGCGGTGGACTGATCTGGTGGAATTAACGGTGTGCGGGGAGGAGCGGGAGGGGAAGCTGGTTCTGGGCCGCCCTCGTTGTGAATGGGTTCCCACCGCGATGGGCCAAGGGTGCTGGTGTGTCCGGGCTCTCCTTGGGCTCTGCGCGCTCCCTCGGGCGCGGTGGGCGCGGTGGAGCCCGCATACCCAGTGCTGCCCTGTGCCAAGGCTCAGGAGAGTTCCCGCAGACAGACAGGTGGTCCATTCAAATGCCTTGAAAACTGTGCATGGAGTGAGAAAACATGTGTAGATGAGACCAAAGCCCACAAAACACAAGTCAAGTTTTAAGAAGTTTGGAAACTTAGTAAGAGCTGCAAAAGAGGGAACGTCAGATCACGTGGTGGAGCTTTTTAACCTGGAAAAGTCAAGTCACAGGTGTAATGCTAACACCTGACGGAGGGTGTAAAGCACTACAGCTCAGCAAGGGGCGGCACTTCCTCCCCGCATCTGGGGGAGATAACCCGGGGATTTAGGTCGGCTGGGAGGCAGGGCTTACTTGCCTGAAGGGGTATTAAATGGAAGGAGTGCCTGAGCAATCTCTGGAGGCATTTTTACTCAAACACCCGAGGGACAAAAATTCTGGCGGCGTAGTGCTGAATCTCTCCACAAGGTGGCAGTCATGGGTCGGCTCCGATTTTTGTCTCCCCTTGATAAAAACAGCTGCAAGGTTTGCACTTCGGCAGGAAAGAGTAAAGAACCGTGACTTAGGTTCCCCTGCCATAGTTCGTATTGTGTTATCTGTGGGTGAGTTACAGTTATTCAAACGTCCATCTCTACTTACGGGGTTTCTTCAACATTACTTTGTAAGGCTTGGGGAGGCGTGTTGCAATGTAGGGGTGGCCGAGAGCCCTCTTGGCCTTCACATCCGATGCTGGAACATCGATCTTCTTCACGGGAAGCTTGAACAAGGCAGAGTTTCCTGTTCCCCAGAAATCTCACGGGAGGTGCTGCCGAAACCCTGGTTTATAGCAGAAAGTCAGTAAGAGACCTAAATGTTTCCTCAAAGAGCAAGAAATTATGACTTAGGTCAAGGAATGTGGAAATAGTAGTAGGTCTTTCGAAGTGTTCTCGGAGAGGTATTGTTCCTTTAGGAGATAAGGTTTTTGATCCTTCACGTTTGAGATGGAATGTTTCTAGTTAACATTCAGGAGTGAGAATAACCCCTCCCTTTTGTAAAAAAAAAAAAAAGAAAAGTCATTGCTTTTTCCTTTGTGTTAGGGTTACACAGTTTCACGTTGTCTTGCCAGTGGGTTTCAGCCCCGGGCAAGTTCGCTATGGATTCAATATGACTAAAGAAACTGACAGCAAAACGTTCTTGGGGTGAAAGGGTTATTACCCAACTTTATTCCAGGTGGCAGGTCGGTCACTAGAATCCCGTTCACTCAGAGCGAGTCTGCACGCAGCAAAACAGTCTCTGCCCCTGGGCCTCTGTCCTTAGCGCTGCCACCACTCCACCTCTGCTCTGCTCTCCTGCAGCCTTGCAGCCGTGCCACCGTGTCGCGCCCAGAGCACTGGGCGGAGCTCTTTATATAGAGTCCACAGCCATGTATTGCCCACAGGTGTGCAGTGAGCTAGCCAACCAGTGCCAGGTGAGAATCCTGGCCACAGTAACGTTCACTTTATCCACACATGTGTTCAGGGGGTACTTGCAAGTGTATGTATCTGTAATAACTTTATTCTGTATTTTGTACCTCTCTTTTGCCTGATGGCCAAAGTCCCGTAGTATATACTTGGTTCAGAATTTTGTCTCTCCTCCTTCCTAGAATTAGTCCTGGGGTATAAAAATGGCATCAGGGAGGGTGTTTGGCTCTTAGAATTTGTGCATGTTGCGTCTCTCACACAGACACTGATATGTCTGGGTGTGGACCTTCCTCTGTCCTGGCAGCCCCGGAAAAGCCACGGGTCCCGCGGAGTCCCTGGGCACACCCACTGCCGTCTGCCTCCTCCTTGCGGCATCCGCTCATTGCATCCACAAGAACCCCAGAGCCTGCCAGCGCGCTCGTAAGCCTCGTGCTCTCACTAACTTCACGATCTTGCAGTTGCAGAGGACACTCGGACGCTCTCCCATGCTGTTGGGGGCTGGTGTGCTCAGGTGCCTCCTGCCTGACTGCAGCTCACTGCAGTGGCTATTCTGGCACAACTGTTCCAGCCAGTAATGTTGGGAGTGGGTGTGTATGTGTGCGTGTGTGTGGGTGCTATGAATGTTGCAGCTGATAGGGATTTGGGTCCTACTTGCATAGCCTCTACCTGATCTCAGTAACAGGAGTCTCCATCATGCTGTCTTCCAGCTCGTTGTCTGTGGCCTTTACTGCATAGCATAGACATCTACACTGTGACATCTTTATACCAGTTTCAGCTGCTGGCTCAACGATTAGAAAATCTAAAGGGCTGTGTGTGTGTGTGTGTGTGTGTGTGTGTGTGTGTTGTGGGGCATGGGTGCTGTTAAAGTGGTTTGTCTTCATGTATCTGAAAAATGGTGAACAGGTGCTAATGCAGGACACTTGGGTGAGGGGGGGAACATGTCACTGCAACTTAACCTGCAGCTAAGACCCAGGGTGCCGAGTCCAGGGTCCCCCAATTCCTAGGTGTGTGACCTTGGATAATTAAACGATGTATCATAAACTCATACTTCACAAACTGATGTCAAATGTAAGATCTTTTTCCTGTTTAATTTGAAACCATTTTGTGTAGATAGAACCTAAACAGACAAAAGAATTTAGAGCCTGGGTTTCTATAGTTCTTCAGGGCAGTTTATACACAGAAACTCGTGGTTTGAAAGAGGTAGGTAAAATGTGCTCATTTTTTAATAACCTAGACACAAAATTTGTGTGTATAAATGAATTCAAGCTTTTCCGCTATCGCTCTCCTTCATCTAACATTAACTGTTGTCATAAGATTATGTTAAACAATATCCTTTTCAATACATCTGGGCCTATGATTAAATTCCAATTCTTTAATGAGAGTTTAAAAAATAAAGAAGGCAATGTGGGTCGATTATGGCAGCATGAGGGAATATGTGTCGTTGGAAACACTGGGTTGAATCGTTACAGATGGCGCTATAGACTTTGAGGGCCTCCAGTATAAGTATTTAAGCTTACATGAATTTCACATGGCTAATAATGCATTAGAATAATTAGAATGATATGTTGCTAAAAGCACTTATGTGGGTAACAATCCACACTTTTTTTTTAAACACAGTATTTGGTATAAAACTCTTTAGGCTTAAAATGTCAAGTTTCATGAAATGTGCCAAAGGGCATCTTACGTGTGCTTTGCAATGTTCTCGTTCCCACTGTGGTCCCTTTCCTGCCTGCCGAGCTTCTGCATTACATGCACACTTGCCTCTGTGAGGGAAATGGTCCTGCAGTGCGGGGGGTGGTCACCTGCCCAGCTTGACGCACACGGCAGCTAACCCAGGTTTCATTGGAGCACTTACAAAGTTCCAGACAGCAGCCACTGCCAACCATAATATAATTGTAATAAGTGAATTTTGTCTGGAAGCCAAAGTAAGCAAATATGGCACTGAGATAAAAGATGATGACTGTATTGTCTTCCTAGCCCCTGTTTTTGTGGGGTGAAGTCTGCGGCCGCAGGTGGGGATGGAAATCGAGCTCTCCTTCCCAAGCCTTTCTGAACCCAGAACAAAGCAATTACAATTTTAGAAGAAACCGTTTGGAGGACAACCCATTTCACTGCAAGCATCCCGGAATCCGGCAGCTTCGCATGGATCTAGCGGGAATGACATCTCTAAAACTGTATCTCTGCTGCTGTGTGACTCCTAGTGTTTATAACCTGGTGGCAGACGCCAGATGACTCAGTGCCTACTGTGTGCGGTCCCCTGGGGTGTGTGCATGAGGGCAGAAAGCCAGCCCTGAAGTGGGGACAGGAGAGTTCAGGGAGGAGATTCCTTCACGACAGCTGGGATGATAAGCGGCTGCGCTCATCACGTGAGGCTGACTGTCCAGTGTGTCTCTTTTGAAACAATCATCCTCATTTCTCTCTTGCTAGAGAAAGAATAATTCCACTAGTGAATGGGATTTTCTCCGCAAAGCTGACCTCAAGAAATGGCAAATAAGCAGCTCTGAAGTAAATTCTGATGGTTTAATTAAAGCGAATGCAATAGGCAATTCTAGTACACTGTCAGCCTCGGTAGAATTGTCGTTTTCTGACTGGCGGTGCAAATCACTTGTGAGCATTCAGGAATAACATGTAAATGAAAGAGTGCCTTTAACTGCAGCTTTCTGTTGATTTGGATGCAAGGATTGGGTTTGTTTTGTTTGCCCTTAAAATCTGGGCCTTATGCATAGCTGGGGGTGGGGGGCGGGGGGATCGTTCAGATATCACCATAGCTGAGAACAGCGTGCATCTGTGAAGTTGGCAGTTGCTCCGATTCATATAAATTGAATCTTTCCCTCATTGATTTGTGTTATGATCTTGGGTGATTGCTGGGGTCCTTGGTCTTAACATCTTCTTGGGTTCAGAATTTAATAAAATTTACAATTAAAAATATAATCAAACTTAAATACTTTGTTGCCTGTATCTTCTTGATGCCCTGTTATGATAGAGAACATCCGAGTGGCAGCCCCGTTGAAACCCCTTCGTGGGTGACGTTGATGGACGGATTGCTCTTGCCCCGGTGCCTGTCTTGGGCAAACTGCAAACTGTGTGCCTCCGGTGTGAGATGCCACTCGCCCGTGGGCCCGAGGCTGGAGGAGTTCGTTGGCTCTCATGACTGGGAGCAGATCTTGCATGGCGGGGTGGGGGTGGTTTGTTTTTGTTTCAGCATATTCACCAGCCTACTTCATATCTTGTTTGTGGATTTAGAAAGTGCGTCTGAGAATTACACTATTTCCATTGAGCAGTTCAGGAACACTGGTAACGAGGTGGACATGACAGGACTTATCTCATGAGAACCGTGACGTGGCGCCACGGGAGGCAAAGTAAATGGAATCCTAGCAGGTGTGCTCTTTGCTTCCCCTGGTGTGGGGAAGGGCCCGGGGATCAGAGCACGGCCCTCTCTTCCTCTTTTCACAAAAACCTGCCTTTCCTATGGGAGGGCGTGGCTGATGTACACTTAGAGATAAAGCTTTTCTTTGTCTTTTTTTAAGGGAAGAAGCAAACCGTAATGCTGAGTATGAATGTTTGCTCTGGGAGCAGATTTTGACTGCAGGAAAGACTTAGGTGAGCGGGGGGCGCAGGGGGCAAGGATGAGAGAAGAAAGAAATGGTTGGGGCTCAGGGAACATCACCCCTGGGGCTGGGCGCCATCACCTCCAACCCCGCAGAGGCTGTGCACTGAAGCGGGGGGTGGGGGGGGTGTTGTTTGAGACTCAGCTTCCAAAGAACTGATGATACATGTGATCAGGTGGCCTCTCTGAAGGGGTGACATTTCCGTTCAGCCCGGAAGGAAGAGAAGCAAGATGTCCTTCAAAAAGCAGGACGGGAAGTGCATTTCAGGCAGAGATACCATCCCGTGCGAAGGTTATAGTTGGGAAAATGTCAGTTTCCCCGCAGTTTGCCTGGGAGCTCAGCGTGGTTGGGGAATGGACCTCGAGAGGCTTCAGGGCGAGGCAGGGGCCGGGCACAGGGGGCTTGGAGGTCACTCTGTGTTCAGTGGGTGTTTCTAAACAGAGGAACAACTTGGTCTAAAAATGCTTTGCTAGATAACTCCTGCTATCTGTGAGAGGTAAGTGAAGGCTCCCTTTCAGAGACAGCAATTTTGCAACTTAGATCATTGTATTTGCGGCCCAGATACGGGAACCTGGGTGTTGTCTACAGAAAAATGGAATTGAATGCCACGGGAGTGGCTGAGAGCATACGGACAAGGGGAGTGACATCAGGAGGACGTGGTCACGGAAGCCCAGAGAGCAGGGAGTTTCAAGAAAGAAATGTCTCACTGAATGCAGCCGTGAGAGCCCAAGTGGCAGGGGCCTCCACTTAGTCCAGCAGCACGGAGGCTGTGAGTAGCTCAACAGAGTGGTTTCAGTGCTGTGGGGAGACAGCAGCCCGTTGGGGTGGGTTGAAAATCACCCTTAGGCGTGAGGATAATTTTTCAAGAATTCTCCTTAGGGAACAGAGAAGGGTTGCTAGCTAGGAAAGGTTTAAAGTAAAGAGAATTCCTTTTTTTTTTTTTTTTTGTTCTTGTGTTATGGCAAATGTGTGTGCTCCTGGGAAGGACTGGGTGCAGAGGACTGTCTTCTAGAGCAGAGGAGATACTGAGAAATGGAAAGATGAGCTGAGCGCATGAGACAGGGGCTTCTGTTCCAGGGAGCCCACTCCTGCTGGGCCAGGCAGGAAAGGACTTTCTTTGGGCATTTCAGACCTCCCAGACTCCCCAGGAGAGAGAGGGGAAGGTTGGAGCTATCCCTCCAATGAACTACCTTCCGTCCACATTGAGGAACCTCTGTAGGGACCACCCCGGGCCCCCAGCCGCCTGCTTTCATGTTGGGACTGAGCCTATATCGAGGTTGGGCTTGAAAATCCAGGGGCTTCTGCTGACATCCTCAATGAAAGTGAGACTGACAGGGTTACTGCGCCATGTCTGCTGTCTTCCAGATCAAAGTGAACCTGGTGGTTAACTCGGCGGCAGCAGAAAGTCTGTGCCTAACAGAAACCCAGGTGTGACCCGCATACACCTGTCTCTCTCACCTCACCTGGGACTGCCCGTTCTCTCCAGTGGTCTGGGGCACAAAAGACCCTTGCCAGGGGAGTAGGCATTGCTGCAGGATGAACTGCATGAGAGAAGATAGAAAGGCACTGTCATCAGTACTGTTCAGTGGCATGTGTTGGCAAGATGGCATGTGTTTTCTGGACTGTGTGGGGAGAAATTTTGGGGAGGACTTCTCTTGTCACTAGAGGACACAGGGGGTGGAAATGCTCATGTTACTTATTTAGTATAGTTTGCAGGCTCTTCTTCTTGCGTAGGTGTGAGTGAAGTCCACTTAATGGACCCAAATTAATTCGCTTTCGTATGTGGATGTTCTTATTGGAATATCCCTTGTAACACTGCCTAAACTATTCTTTCTTTAAAGAGATGTAATTTTTTCTTTAGTGTTGAAAAAACTCTTTAGTATTCAATAGCATGTAGTAGTCTGCTACATAATAAGGAAATTCAGTTCTGTGTGCGTGGATACAATTTTTTGGAAGTCTTCTTTATGTGTTTTATAAATGGAGTTAAACGGTTTAAAAACACCCTGTTACATAAATGTTCAATAATATGACTATTTATAATTTCAAATACAATTAAGACCTGTCTCATAGAGTCACTAAGTGTGGCATTAAATAAATCAGGGTAAGTTCTATAGGTTTACTTATATCCAAATGTCATTTTGAATGTTCAAACTCATTTGCTGTGGCAGACTTTCATAATCTAAAATTTGGTGACATTCCATGTGACATTGAATTTGGAGGGATGTCGGATTGCAAGGAAATACCATGGCTGCATGTTTTGCTGTGGCCGGAGGGGGGAGAGGTTGATGAAAAACTGTAATCCTCTTCTTCCAACAAGCACAGAGGGAAAATACCACGCGGAAAATGGTGTCTTCGGCAGAAAACTCCCACTTGCACAATAAGTACTCTGAACAGTGACAGGATTAAACTAGGGATATAAGCTGCTCATGGTTAGCCAGCGAAGCAGGCAACCGGGATATTTCAAAGCAGAGTGATATAGCTATCGGCACTTTCTGGTGAGTGCAGGCAATATTCCAGGCCTGAGAGAATGAGCCATCTGCAGAGGCTCTGCTTTTGACAGAAGAACTTGAGCAATTTTATTTCTGCATCTTCAGAACAGCCTTCTTTATCTTTCCTATCGTATCTTCATCAGCCCCTGCTGCCCTGTCCTCACACCGCACTTAGACTATGTCGCTTGAACTTACCTTTTCTGAAACACTGCTTCTTGATTGCATCCCCTACTGACACTTGGCTGCATCTGAATTTTCACCAGCTGAGACTTTGGTGATCTGTCTCTGCCCCAGCCAGGCTCTGACCGCGGTTGTCTTTGACCTTTGGTGTTCTCAGTGATTATATTCATATTTGGCTGACAACTTCCCTGCCTCACTACAGATCACATGTTTTGATACGGTTAAAGCAAAGTACCCTTTCGTGAACTCAGGAGCAACTCAGTGTAAACTTGTGTACTTGGGCTTCTTGCAATAGAATCCACTTTGCAGCCGGTCTAATGACTGTCATAATGTCAGAGCAGGAAGTATCCGAAGCAAGCTGTGGGGAGACTTGGGCAGTTTTCCTGGCTCTGTTTCTGAACTGATAATGACATGTCCAAAATGACCACGAAAAACGTAGTACCTCCCCTACCATCTCACTGAATTTTTCACAAGGCCAAAAAGTAGATTAACAGTATAGTAGCTGGTTGATTTAAATACACTATTAAATTCTTACAATGATTCTGTGAGGTGGTTGTAATTCCAGGTAACACAATTCAAGCTGAGAAAGGCCAAGTGATTTCATATACGGAATAAGTGGACATGGAAGATCTGGGGTGACAACCCTCTTTCCTTACCTTTAATGCTCACGTTCTTTCTGCTCGGCCTGAATGGCTCTGGCTGTGAAAGGACTATTCATCTAAGTGTTTTTAGGGAAAAACAAAAGTGTTATGTATTATACAAATTCTGGAGCATCGCCGTAGATGTTGTCATCCCTCCTTGAATTAAGGCTGTCGCATACCAGAGAAAATAACCAACAGGTTAATTGTTCACTCTGAACCGCTGACATACTTAACCATCTGAGCTACTACCTTTCTGAGCGAAAGCATTTTCCTTTTTGATCACCTGTGTTCGCATCCCTGCCTTCCCCTGGGATCTTTGGCTGTGGCCCCCGGTGGGAGCAGAAGTCTTTTGATCCCTTGAGCCTGCACACAGATCCACAGGGCTGTGAACGCAGTGAGGCATGCAGGGAACGGTGACAGTTCTCTGCAAATCAAGGTAATCTAGCTGTGGGGGCTGTTTGCTCTAAGAATTCAGTGGAATGCATTGGCTTAAGTTTTGTTTTTGTTGTATCACACAAAGGACACCAAGAACTTTGGGAGGCACTGAAACAGTCCTTCAGATCCTTTTTCATATTTATATTGCATCTGAGTGTTCTGGAAATGTGTTATGTTGCATTTTGCTGCATTTTGACTGTCATCCTGCTTGCTCCGTGTTATGTTTATTGCTATTCATTCAGATTATAGTTTCATACTAAAATGCACCATGCAGATAGTGTGTAGACATTGAAAGAAGGAGACTTTCTCTTCATTGGCTTTCTGACATTGTTGGGAAAAATTCTCATTTGGTATATCCTCTTTTGAATGTGCAGAGAAATGAATAAAGATGACCTTTTAGCACAAAATTATGAACGCTATTAAGAGTTTATCAGTGACTGTGCACTGTCAAGAAATACATGCCTGTTTTACCACAATAATGAGCAGCTAGCTGTCAGCTCAGGCCTCATGAGAGCGCTCTGCTTACTACTTCATTTTGCAGAAAGGGAGAACAGCTATAGCTTCCAGGGCTCCACATAAAACACTGATTTCATTGGGACATTTGTTAGCTAGTGATGACAAAATTGCAAGCCTTCAGGCCGTGTATTTCTTTCTTTTTTTTTTGCCTCTTTTGTAATTAGATGAGAAGAGTGGAAACATAATTATTACCTCTTTCCAGTCCGTTTCATCTTTTGGAGTTGCACTGAAGACTTTCCTACTATATTTTTAGGCAGTGAAGTTCTGGAGTGGTAAGAAGTGGGCGGTAGCAGGGAGCTGTGTGGGAATGCAGCACCAGCAATCTATTTTCCAGAGCTACTGAAGTGTCCTGGATGTGTGAGCGCTCCAGCCAGATGCGCCTTGCACATTTTATGTTCACAGGAGACAAAGCAATCACGGGAGCGGCAGTGTCCACTGGCCAGTCCTAGCGGATGCGAGGGGCAGGTGTTCTCTGGAACAGTATTATTTCCAGATGCTGTGCTGCAAATAGAGGAATGAGAAGAGGCAGTGTTAACCGACAAGGGCAGGAGGAATCTAGCAAGAAACCGTGAGGCCTTTCTGGAGTGATTGTTCAGCGACTGACAAGGAAGTCCCTCACTCAGAGCAGAGAGCATTCTAACGCGAGGGCCAGCAAATCCCTCTGTAAAGGGCCAGATAGTAAAAGACAGGCTTTGCAGGCCATACAGCCTCTGTTGCAAGTATTGGACATTATCGCTGCAGGGTGAAAACAGCCACGGACAATTCATGAACGAAATGAAAAATCTTTAGCAATTAGCAGACTTCCGATTTATGTCAACACTTTCTATAAATGTAAGACTGTTGATAAGGTGTTGGAGTAGAGAGAACAATGCCTAACTAATACTCTAGTCCCTTGAGCATTTTGGGTGGAGGTTTGGCAGTATCGGGCCAAGTCCTAAAGCGTCAGTGACCTGGGTCCTTCAAACAATGACAATTACAAGCATCATTTTTTAAAAAAAATTCTATTTATAACACATTTATTGATGTGCAATGACTTCCTAAATGACTTTCCTACCTTTAGTCCCTCTGTCTTCCTGAGGTTTAAGTTTTATTTCCAGAGTTTGAGAACAGTTCCTGACATATCACTACCCTGCTTTAAACTTTATATCCACAGAATTAAATAGTTTCTTCGGCTGCCCTTCAAAGACATCCGCAACCTGAACCCAGTCTGCCTTCCCAGTTTTATCTTTAGTTTCCCCCTGCATCTTAAGTTCTTGCCATAAAGTGATTTTTTTGCCACTTCCCTGAGCATCACCTGGCCTGTCCACCTCTAGGCTGTTACCAAGCTGACCCCTCTGTGCCTGTGGCCTGATCTATCTACCTTTTGAAAAGTCGACCTGTTTCTTAGTCTTCAAGGAAGGTAATGATACCACAGTGTCACATGTAATTATAACTAATTGCTAAAAAAATTTTTAGGAACATTATCTTTTCTTTGAAAATATATACAATTTTAGGCTTCTATTTAGCAAACTGGAAAGCTCCAAATTATAGCAATTTAGAGTGTCAAATTTGGCCCATTGAGCTCAGAAGGTATAATAAGGAAATCATACCGATTTTAGCAAATTGCAGTTTTTATCTATTAACACTTTCTCAGTGTGAAACCACCCCCTTGGGAGGGCTATTAGCTCCCCTCCATAAGTTATTCAGACTGTGCAATGATGCAGTATTACTGGTGTTTGTGGTTTAAATAATACTAACGATAATGATAATATCTAAGATAAAGCTGCATTGAGTGGCAGTAGCAAAGACCTAGGAACGTGCAGGCCTGTGATGAAATAACAGTTATTTCTGCAAAATTCTGGGTTAATGTCAGAATCCTTTTCTGCTCTCCATTCCTAAATAGTCTTCACATGCAAATAAAGTAATCCCAAAAGACAAAATCATAGCATTAAAACTCCAGGGCCTCTTAGAATATCCCTTCCTCCTTAGCTAATGCAATTTTGAATTTTAAATCCTCACTCAAGTCAGTAAAATCCTTATTATACCAGTGATGTGTTTCTTTGTGGGACATTCCTGCCCATAAAAGTAACATGTAATCCCTGGGACAGCTTAGCAGAAAGCAGGCCCTGTGGTATGCCTGTTTCTTCCTCTTCTTGGAAGTTCCTGGGAAGAAGAGTATCTATTTCACAGTTGCTTCAAGTATAAAATGAGAACTTAAACACAGGGGTTGGAATAATATATGAACACCATCTAGGATAGACTCAAGATAATATATCTAGAAATGAGATGTAATAGCTATAATAAAACAATAAAATAGTTCTTCCTATTTCCACATCAATTCCAATCAAGACAACAGCTCCCGTAAAGTTAAGTTTACTTTAGTGTTTTAAAACCCAGCACCTTGGCCTTTCTTCCTAGAAGACCCTGGAGCTTTGCTGAAGGGGAACATGTGGCTTTGACTCTCAGGGTCTTGGAAATATTCTTTAAGAAATGCTCCCTTCCCTCTGCAGCCCATGAGTACCAATGAAAGGCCTCTATGGCACTTGTGACTGTTACCAGCCTCTATCATTTTGCTGGCAGGACATGATGTAGACGTGGGAAAATTTGTTTAAAATAACTTTTTGGTGGTTGTTCAGACAAACCCAAGAGGTGTGCTGTATTATATTCCAACCTGCCAAGCAGGGGAAATCAAGGGCATAATTTGGAACGAGGTCAGTGAAACAAAGCGAAGGATGAACTCTTCAGCAAGTATGTTAATAAGCATGTAGTCACTGGGGAGAACAGCTGAGAGAGGAGTGGGCAGGACAGGGGGGCTGAAACATGGTGGACACCTGAAATGGGGGACCAGGTGGCTGGTGTGATGCCCAGCGAAGTTTAAATATCCATTAATCCTCTTACACATCTTTTCTGATTCTCTGTGTACGGAATGGTGGGGTTTCAGTGCCACAGGCCCTTGTCCTGTGACACAATACGGTCGGCCCAGCTTGTGTCTGTGTTTACCTTTTGGCCAATCAGCTGCTAGGATGGAAGGTGAACTATGTTAAAAAGGATGCCACAGACCTCTTCTGGGTGAGGGGGGTAAGTTTGGAGAAAGGGGATTATTGTAATTATACACTTCAAAATATGTCTATGCACTTAGGATGGATAGTGACTAGCACATAGAAATGATTAATGAAACTCCTTGATTTCTAGCAACTTCCTTCATTTTGGAAATGCATGTTACTTACCTAGTACTTTCATTCCAGTCTTTATTTATAATATTCTTCCTGTAGTTTTCAGTTTAGCCTCTTATGCACATATACATGTCGAGTAATCTTCAAGGGCTTCTGAGTTTAAAAAATAGGAAAGATATGGATGCTTCCTTTAAGAAATGGTTTGAAACAAATTCACAAGAAACTACGATGGACACAATGGTAAGGACTGTAGGAAAATGCTATGTTGTAGTTTAGCCGAGGAAAGAAAATCACATCTATTTGGTAACAATCAGAAAGGCTTCATGATTGTGGTGTCGTTTGAACTGCACCATGAAAGGTGGCTTGGGTGACAAAAAAAAATAAAAAAACCACTGGGAGAGAGAAATCATGAGATGGAAGGACCTGCTTAAATAAGGACATGGAGATACGGAAATCTGTGGAATGAGTAACTTAGTAAGAGATACAGATTCACTAGATCACATGAAGGGAAATGTCGGAAAAGGATCTGGTGTGGTAAGTAATTTGTCCAAAGCTTGGCAGGTTTTGAATTCTAAATATGATCTTAAATTTTATACATGTCTGTTTGACTTAATTTTGACCTGAAAATGGTGAAAAGATGACACCTTGTGGAGGCAGGCGTTGCAGAGAGTCGGAAGGAACCTGCTCCTGCTAGGCTTCTTCAGCCGCAGCTGGCTGCTAAGGCGGTAAACCAGGACACAGGACAAATGTCAGCAGAAATTGACAGACAGCACACACGGCATTATTGATAAACAGTAACTGCTGATAGCAGGTGGCAGGGGCCCGATGGAATGCTATCTTCAAGAAACTTCAAATAGCTTATTTCTCCCTCAGCTTCTTGGAAGGAGATTTTTGTCTTGTTCTGTTGTAATACCACTTTCATGCCAATTAAATAGAATATAGAAAACAAAGATCCCTCAAAGTGCTGTTTAAGAGAAATATAAAGGAAAAAGGGGAGCAAGCATTTGAATCTCAGCACATCTGAGGGTGGACGCCCTCCCGGAAGGAGTTGAAGGATGCCCTCAGCATCTTAGAGGAAACCTGCTAAGGTTCGACATTCCATAGAAAGGAGAGAGTCCTTCATTGCAGGTCCAGGAAAATTAATGCTGTTGATGTAAAGGAATCTTTCCAGGTATCATAATAGCACTCAGATTGTTCTTTGGTTCAATGCAAAGTAAACATCTCAGACTTCTTAAATGAACGTAGTGCAAAATAAAACACAAGAGGCGGTGTAAACAGTTAAGGCATGACTATTCTAGAGCAGATTGCGATACTGGTGGAGAGGGGTCCTTTGACTTGCCTGACAGAACCGGGCAAAAAGGGCACTTCAGGTTTGAGACTGGAAATGTGAAGATACTGTTTTTTCTTTTGGAAGTCACTCCAAAACATAGAAAACCAGAAATAGAAATAAAATCTATCTTCTGTGCAATAAAAGATAGCTGAGACTGGGCGTAAACTTGGAAGAGATGCTTGAAGTTGGGATGTCCAGGGAGGGACAGTGGAAACTAGAAGAGGAAATGGCTTCACTGCAGACCTCAGAGCCCTGGGTAACCTGCCTTGACTACAAAATCACCCTCTCTTGTTTATATGAAGAGAGGCGAGAGAGACTGGTAGCTCCTTCCTATATAGATCTGAAAAAAATCTGGTCTGGAAAATAAAATTTCTTTCAAATATGAGTACTAACCAAAGAACAGTTGGTACCACAACTAAATAATGAGACTATAAAACAAAGAAGAAGATGACAAGAAAAAAAGAATAACAAATAAGGCATGATCATAAGAATGTTGTTGTCATAGAATAAATGATAATTGCTTATTGTGTGCAAATGTATTGGGATTTCTTAAAATTTTGAAACCATTGTCGATATAGAGTAATACAAAGAAAAAATAGCTCAAGGAGAACATGGTAAAACATTGGAAGGTAGACTATAGATTCATTATTTTTAGGGAAAAATGAAAGAAAAATGAATGATCAAAGTGAAGTCAAAATGAACTTGTAGAGAAGTCTCTGCTAGACCATATTGATGGGCATGGAGAACAGTATTGAAAACAAGCTGTGGAGATAATTTTGGATGCAGATTTTAGGTAAAGGTACAATGCATAATGTCTCCAGAAGACAACTTAAATAATGCACCCAACTCATGTTCAAACATACAATTGCAGAACATCTTCCGGAGATTAAATTAAACATAAAAGATCGGTGCATTATTTTAAAGTTACAAAATCAACAGAAACTTATTTTAAAGTGATAGTGGTTGGATGGGATAAAGAGTTACATGAGCTAAATCATGTCATAGCAATAAAAATCACATCTACAGTGAATATACCAGGAAAATGGTTGCTGATTATATACAGCTGTGTTATCTAAAAAGGAGTCATCGTCATATGTGGCAATTTCAATTTCCATTAAAGTAAATGTAAATTTAAATTTCAGATCTTAAGTCATGCTGGCCACATTTCAGGCAGCCACAGGTGACTAGTGCTTATCCTCTGAGACAGTACGAACAGGGAATAGATCTATAATCAGAGAATCACAGAACCATGTGTGCTGCAGCATGGATGAACCTTGAGGGTGTGATGCTAAGTGAAATAAGCTGGTCATCACAAAAGGCCAAATAGTGGATGATTCCACTTCTATGAGATGTAATCAAATTCACAGAGACAGAAAGTAGACTGATGGTTGCCAAGGGCTGGGGAGGAGGAGCCATTGTTCAATAGGTACAAAGTCTCAGTTCTGCAAAAGGAAGAGGCCTGAAGATGGATGGTGGGGATGATTGTAGAACAATGTGCATGCAACGAATGGCACTGAATTCTACACTTAAATAGTAAGACCGTTACTTTATTACGCATCCTTGAATATATTTTTTAAAATGCATAAGTAAAGCTCAAAATTAAGAAACAAGTTTAATCTGTAAATTGAAATTCCTTGGCATGTTTAAGAAAAACTGACGCAGAGCATCAAAAGCTATAACTGTGTTTGTAAAGTTAGTGGGTTTCAAATAATTTGGGGGGAATCCAGGCAACAAAGAGCAAGTTGCCTATTAAGGGAAATACGTCAGGCTGGCCTCCGACTTCTCATCTGCACTGTTCAATTTTCAAATACAGATTAGCAATGTCTACAAAGTGCTGAAAGAGGATATATGACCCAGCAATTTTAATAACCCAAATGGTAGTTCAAATACAGTTAGTCAATAAACCTTCCAACAGAAGGAAGTTGGAGAGCATTGCCCCATTTCATCTTAAAATCCAGTTGACTACAAATGAATGTATTCCCTTTCTGTTACCTCAGTCGCTTAGTGGCTGGGGATCTGTCTTGTTCTCGTCTATAGATTTTCTGCTTGTTCCTCTATTAATTCTGGTTCCAGCCTCTGAATGTTGTTATCTCCAAAACTGGATTTTCTGACCTCTTAAAAACTAGCTTGCCATCTTTTTGAGTTTCTGCATTTTGCATTTCATTTCATAAACATCACAGCCTCTTCTGTAGGATACTAACAATTGTTTCCATGACTCTGAACCCTTCTTACCTCACATTTGGCTTCAATACCTAATTTCGGGTCTTACTCCCTGTCAGTTCCTGGATTATCCTTAAGACTTGCTTCTGTCCTTTTTCTCCACTTCAGCTCTGAGTCCCTGCCTGCCAAGGTTTAGTCTCTCCTGGTTCGGCCTGTGCCAGGCCTAATAATGTCCATGTGTGAAACTTGCTTTGTCTGATTCCCAGTGTAGTATCAGACAGCAGCATTATAAATGTGTCTGGATAAAGATGATCACCATTACTGTGAAGCTCTATCTCCACTGCCCTAGGTGTGTAGTTTACATTGTCTTAAAAGGAAAATGTTAGCATTAGCATTATTACAAGCCAGGTCAGTGCCTAATAGAGAGGGTTTCCCATAGATGAATAACACAGCATTAAATCACTGCCTACAGGTCTCAGCATCACTAAAAGATTTTATGTGAATTTGGGAATATACATATTTTAATATTTGAAGTTGGTTTTATGGGTTTATTTCAAAGGTGGTTGAGCCCAGAAATTTATCTGTCTGGAGCGGGAGGCATAGCATTGATGGCATTGCTCTATTTGACGTATATTAGCCAATAAACTTTTCAACTGAGAGAAGTGAGAGAATTTCTGATTCTAATTGACAATGGGAGGTAAGTGATAGTGTAACATAGGGTACGAAGTTCAGACTACATGAAGAGGAGGGACATAACCTACAGCCATGGAAACATGTGGTGAGGCGGCACTAGAATGCTGTTTTTAAAGACTAAGTGAAAAATGTGAATTAATGTATATAAAAAGATAAAAGACCAGATTCCAACATGTTACTAAGGTAATTGTAAGGGGGGAATAATATTTAGCATGCTGATTATAAGGAGCATTTCATTAAAGAAGCTTTGGGGGTACTACACAGAAAATACAAGGTCAAAAATTATGGTTTAATAGACACAGTTTTTCTTATATATGGAAAAAGAAATTAGGCTAATACCTTGATCAAGAAAAAGGAAGAGGGTATTTAGAAAGGAATAGGTCTAAGTACTGTCATAAACATCCATAAAACACCTTTTAAAAAATCTAGTAATAACAGACGACAGTGAAAAATTAGTGAATCAGACCCATTATCTAGAACCAATTTACACATGAGAGACAGGAGCGAGATCTTTCTGAGGCTTAATTCATGGAACAATTTTTAACATCTCTAGGACTCGTGCAGGGTTGGGATTCCGGCTTCGTTCCGACTTTTGGGCAAAGCCTCCGAGGGGTATCACCATAGCTCTGACTTGTGAAGCTAGCTCTGTGCTGACAGGACCATGGCGAGTGTGCATCCTCCCAAGTGACTGATCATGGACCGACTCAACCACATTTCAGGGTTTGGGGCGAGTGCTACAGAGATGCGGCCTCAGGTACTCCTATAAGTATGCTGCTTAGACTGAGGGCTAATCCCAACGACAGGACTTCCACACTGTGCCCGTGTCCACATCTCCAGCTAGTATGTGTTCTTATAACTGGAGTCCTACAGAGGCACTTTGCCTAAATCTCTAATTCAATCAGCCCCGCCCTTCATTTTTTCTTTTTAAAGCCATCAATCTCTGCTTTTATCTTGCTCTTGCAGTTGTTTTTGACACTTCACTAAGTTATGTAGCTAAACTTTGGATTCGGAAACCTAGCATCAGGTGAGGATATCAGAGCCGAGGGGAGAGAGCAGACCCCAGAGCGTCTTCTGTGCCCCGTGTGCTCTCAGTGAGTGTGAGAACTTCCTGGAGGTGCCTCAAAGAAGCCCCTTCCCCTGGATTGTGAGGGAACCCGAGGGACCAAAGAAAGACCCAGGCAAGTCCAGCTTGGCGGGTCAGTGAGTTTGGCTAAGGGGTTACCCACAGAGCGGGGGGCACTGGGGCAGCACCACAGTCTGCCCCACTACTGGTTAGGTGAGCTTTTCCCAGGGACCAGGGACGGGTATTCCGGGAGTGTGGCCACTGGGTGTGGGAAAGCAGGTGAGACAGGAGTTCCTTCCTCTCACCTTGACTTCTGCTTCAGATCCAGCATAGCTCTGCGTTCCTCAGGCCTTGCCTCATGTTAGGGGCCAGGGGGGCGTCCCTGCTGTTCCTGGGACCGCAGTCCAGGAGTGCAGCCCAGCAACTTGCTCTAAAACGGCACCTTCGAGCAAAATGGCTCTCTCTGCCTAGGTCTCGGAGAACCCCTGTGCTGCAGGGTCACACGCCCTGGTGCAGGCATTGCGGAGCCGGCCAGGTGCTCGCTGGGCACAGACCCCCTCGGAGTCCTGGGGTCATGTGGGCTGAACACCACCAGGAGTTGGCAAAGCGAATGATTGTCCACTCTGCCTGAGTTTGAGTTCTCCTGAAAGCAAAGCCTGAGACAAGGACTTGGTTACGTATGATTTATTTTGGGGGTGACCATAGGTAGCAGGGAAGAGGTAGTGGGGAGAACGTGACAGGGGATGCATTATTAATGCCACTGCTGGAGGCGAGATGGGCTCCGTGTCATCAGAACCTCTGCAAAACAGAGACTGCCTGTACGAAATGTCTGGGGGGGAAAGATTGTTTACCTGCAGCCGCTCCCCGCATCGGCTGGGCTGCCCTCACTTCCCACGCGGTCGTCTCTGCCTGTCCAGGCCGCCCTTGGTTTTCTGCCCACTGTTCAGCTGGCACCCCGTCTCTGTCCTCACCCCGAGTCACAAGGGAGTCCAGTCAACAGATCAGTGACCGTATTCCAAGAGCCAAAAGCCCTGAGGGTGTCTTCTACTAGGTTTTGCATTCTCCCTGATCTCTTTATTTTCAGGATCATTCAGGTTAATAGAAGAGAAATATAATAGGATCTTTTAAGTCTTGGCATCCTTTGCATCCTTGCACGTCTCCTTGACTCTCAAGCCAACTAAAGCAGCCAACGCCGCAGTCCTCGCGAGCACACTACTGCCCCTACTGTTCTAGTGCCAGAACTGCAGCCAGCCAGATGCTGAGATGCTCCGTCCAGCCCACCCAAGGTCATCATCACTAGCGTTTCATGTATCTTCCCATTTGGTGAGTGTTCTAGGTACAGAATCCCATCCCAAGGGCCTGATCTCTGGATATTCTAGTAACCAACTGCTTTAGTTTGAGTTCCCTGGAAAGTAGAGCCTGAAACAAGGACTTGTGTGCAAATAATTACTTTGGGAGGAGCCACTCCAGAAACAGGAGTGACTGAGTAGAAAAAAATGAGATGCAGTATGTTAACATGGATCGGTGTTACTGAGGACTCTGCTGTGGTCAGAAAGGCTCAGTTCTGCTGGGACCTTGAGAGGACACCATGCCTACAAGTCATTGGAGTCGGCTGGGTTCTGCTAAGTTGTATTGAGACCCTGAATAATAAAAATGAGAGAGTAGAGTAAGGAGACACTGAGAACTCTTACCAAGCAAGGTGAGTGTAAGAAGCAGGTGACTTGCAAGCTAGCCTATCAAGATGCTTTTATCACCTGTAGGTGCTCAGAGCCACTTGAATGATCAGAGGAGGCAGGTCCCTCGGATGTCAGGGTGCTGGTAGGAAAATCTGGACACCTGAATCATGGGAGGAGACATTTAGATGGATACCTCTGAGGATGTTCAGATGGATACCGACTCTTTGGGCACGTAGAGGTGGCTTACCCTTCCTGATAAGGGCTAGCACTTGTGAGCTGGTAGGTGCTGCCGACCCTCATCCACCTTACACTGAATGGAGTCCAGGGTGCTTCCCCATCCTTCTCTCTTTTGCCAGGTCAGACTTGCACAGCAGTCAGATGCTCCTCCAATCTTACCTGGCTCCTGCGCTGTCTTTTCTCCTAACACAATCTCTGCACATTTGATCTTGTCTTGGTGTCTGCTTCTTGGAGGGCTGGGAAACTACACGGAAGTGTAAGAAAAGAAATAATTGAGAAAGAAAATCTCAAAAGAAAAAAAAAAAGCTTAGGAAAATTAGACTGAACTGTTGGACTCACCATCCTCTTCTAGGTCACAAAAGGAGAAAAGAGGTAAAGACAGAGGAATGGTTGAAAGAGCAATAAAAAGGCAACGCAAGAAGAAATGATAAAGAAAGTGATCATGAAACCAAAGCAGAGAGTTAGGAAGATATTAAACAAAATACATGGGATATCAGTGAAGAGAAGAGGGAGTAAAAACAAAACACACAGAAGTCAGGAAAGCTGGCCTCCCAAAGCAAATCCCGGGCTGCAGAACGGGGAAGGGGTGAGTCAGCGGAGGGCGCGGATGTGCGGGAATGGAATCGTGGACCCGCACCAGGACTGTGTGTGGCTTTTCCAGTGCTACACTGGTTTAACTCAAACCTAGGGGCACCCAGATCTGAGTTACATGTGGTGAGGTCAACGCCTGAGGTTAGTACTCTTACATCGCACATGCATGACTTTTGTGTGGAGGAACCTGAATAGTCAAGCAGTTTTACTGTTCTCAGTTGCTCCTCAGGACGGTGAAAGCTGTGCACATCTGCCGCAGGCTCGGCCTGCTTACGTCGTGGCTCCTTAACTAAGTTCATTTGCGTGTTCTTAGCCTTGGATTCATTGTAGTAAGAGAGGAATATCGGGTGTATTGGTTGCCTGTTCATGGTGGCAGGGGTACCCTGAGTGTGACTTAAATCCTAAATAGGTGATGAATCCACTTAGAGTCTTGTGTGTTGATTTGAGAAATTAACATTCTTAGAGTCACAATTGGAAGTGAGTTTTAGAAGAAATAATCCTTTAAGTCATGTATTAAATTTTCTGTAGGTTTCGTATAGCTTTGAAAGGCTTAAGTATACCCCAATGGTTTCAGTTTTAAGGGCTTATTAGGCATTAATTAATGAAACAGTATTTCAAATAAAACTCTCTCTAGAAGCAAATAGCATATTTTTGATACTGTTAATTTTTTTATAACTTATTAGGGGATAATAGGTGATGCAAAGAGTTTCCTATCAACAATACCAATAAAGCTATTGCCCATTCAGGGTTCATCTTTAAAGGTATGACTGTGCCTGACATTTAAATTGGGACTTGTCTTAATTTGCTTGAAGAATAGTATTGAAAAGAAAAGGATAATGCCTTTTCAATTGACCTTTGCTTGCTTTTAAATGAAAGAGAAATCCTAATAACAAACTTTTTTGTTGTTCTCAAGTTGGATCAAACTAATACATTTGTGCTAATGATAAAATAAAAAATTACTTGGACTGTTCTTTTACTGTTAGCTACAAAAGGCTATTGAAGCTTTTCTTATCCTTTCTGTATATTTGTGGTAGGAGAGCCCAGGAAGTGTTAAGAGAGGCTCTCATATCAGCTCTATCGCAGTGTAAATTTTTACTAGAGGGTGCAAATAATGTACCACCGAGAACCCGTATGGAGGTGCATTCCTATGATCATTTTGTGTCATACTAGTTTTCTTCTCTCGCCCTCTTGGGGGCTAGAGCCCAGCTCTCTAGTCTCAAAAGTAAATCTTGCCTTCAGGTAACAGATTTCCATAATTGTCTTTGGGACGAACTCTCCTTACCAAGTGGTATTTGTAAGGGGGTAGAAGGAAAAGGTGAGAAATTTTCAAGACTTGGAAAAGAATTTCTTAAAAATATGAAATACATCCATTTGGTTTACAGAGGAAACAAAATCCTTATGAAATCAGTTATAAAGAAAGGAAGCCATCCTTAATTTATCCTGCACAGTAAATTTGAACACAGGTGTGATTAAATCCAAACTGGTGGAAGGGTAATAACAATTCCTGTCTACCTGCACAACAGTGTTTTCACGTTTGGCCCAGTCATTTTTGCATCAGCTAAGGAAGAGAGTAGAATTACATTTATGTGGCTTTTGTGGCACCATATAAATGAGTGGTGATTTCTGAGAGCAAATAATTCTGATCCTTTTTTTCTTTTTTCCGTGTGTAGCTCAACAAATATGCAAATGAGACCCTAGACATGTCAAAAGTTTATGAGAAAAAGCAGTGCTGATTGTTTTCCATGGTGGGGGTGGGTGGAGTAGATATGCCCCAAAATGTTGAGACCATACATCCATTTACACTGTGATCTACAGAATCTTTGAAAAGGTCAGACACTTGGTGCATTCAGATCAAGAGCCGTGAGATGGTAGCTACAGAACATAATTGAGACAAAGATGTGTACTTATTGTTAATGCAACTAAGAAATGAAGGAAGCTCTGAAAAGTTGCTTATGTACTTCATGCTGAAGAACAGCCACATGGAAACTCTCATATTAGGTATGAGGGGTTCACCCTCCACCCCAAAATGTGGGACCATAATGTATGAAGACATAGAAATTAATGGTAAGATGTGTCATATCTAGGATGGTGGAGAGAGAAGCTAACAAAACCTGACAAAATTGGAGTGGAACTGACCTGAAGAGGTTACCCCAATAATTTGCCCCTGGATGCAGAGTGGATTTATTTCTTTGAGAGCCATGGCTTTGCTCATGCAAAATTCAGCCCATGAGGCTAACTTGTCCATCAGACTTGTGTACAGGAATTCCGTGGCATGTGAGTGCTTCACTGTGTGACAGAGTTCTTCAGAAGCCCACCCCCAGGGGACATAGACTTGTTGCTCTGAGGATAAGCTGCTGACTCTGAAAGTAAACCTCATAGGCATTCCAGAATTCTTTTTGAGCAATTGCAGTGTTATTAGAATAAGTTTATTTTCTCCTGGAGTGAATATTTTGAAGGGGCCAATACTTTTTTAAGGGGATTGTTTCTTGATGTATTTGCTGAGCGAAAACCCTCCAAAATCTTACTCAAATGCCCTCATAAAAATAAAATGAATATGCAAATCGCACAGGCTTAAATATGCTTTAAGTGAGGTGGATCTGCCTTATTTAACTTCTGCATTTCTAACTTTTATCAAGTATCTCCTGTCGCTGTTGTTTTTCATCCAAATTCCCTGGTCAGCTCTACGCCATTTGAATGACAAATGTAGCAGTCATATAATGGTTTTTTAAAGACTGTTATTATGCTGTCTTTGAACCGCAGCCACATGTGTCTTTCTGTGATTATTTCCTTTTCTGTATAATTTGGGAGTGTTTCAGCTATGAGTTTTTTCCCATGAGTGTGGTGTTTTCCCAGCTCTTTTCTTCCTGAACTCTACAGTGTCAAGGGCTTACCCAGATTCCTCTTTTTTCCCTCATTCCTCCCATCAGCAAGCTCTCCTGTATCTACTGCACCGCCCCAACAGCTCCCCCAACTCCACCGCTCCCCGCCTCCGTCTCCACCACCTCTGTCCAAACTTCTGTCTTTCTCCTGCCTTACATCTTGCCAATAGCCTCCTTAGTCCCCATCCCACGTTCACCCTAGTCTCCTACAAACCCTTCTCCTTGTCCGTAAGCAACCTGCTGCACGGTGCTCCTCACTTGTAGATCGGGACATGTTACTCTTCTGCATAAAATCTTCCAATGTCTTCTCATTGCACTTGGAAATTTCCAGCTTAGGACCTTGCTCAGCACCTTTTTCTCCAATCTGACCTCAAGCCATTGTCCAATGAGCTGCTCACAGCGACGCCAACTACCCTCTCCTCCCAGCTCCGCACATGGCCCCGTTTGCCCGGCCCGAAGTACTCTTCCCGCTGAACCCCTCAGGGTGGCTCTGTCTGTCTCACAGATACCAGTTGAAATGTCATCCCTTCAGAGAGCCCATTCCAGGCTCTCGCTGCTCCCAGCTAACCCTTACTCACTCTCTATTCTATCACCAGACTCGAATCTGCTAGCATATTATTACTTACTACTTTCTGATATTTTTCTACTGCACGTGTGCATTTCTTGTTTACTGTACAGATTCCCCAACTAAAACATAAGATCTATGGGAAGCAGAGACGTGACACTGACATCTTACTCCCCAGTGGCTAGAATGGAGCTGACTTATGGTAGACATTAAGTAAATATTTGAAGGATAAGTGAGTGGATATTAAACACGAACTTCTTGAAAATCTTAGAGCTTTTCCATATCTGATCTCTCTGACCATTTACTCTCCTTATCGGATTTCAGTTCCATTCTGTATTGGTGGCCTCTCTGAATATCAGTCCTTGGGACAGCTGTGACCTTCATTTGATACATCCTTGAAGTCAGAGGAGTATAAATCATTGGGTTTTAAATATGTCTACCCTGTATGACCTGGGGAAAGCAAGTTAATATTTCTGAATTTTATTTTCCATTATATACAATAGGCTACTAACAGTGCCTATTTTCAGTGTTAACAGAGGCAATACTTATAAAAAGTTTAGAATTGTGCCTGTCATACAGTAGAAGAAAGTACATGTTATTTGCATATTTTTAAAAAATTAAGGCCCTTTTTTTGGATCAATTTTAAATTCAAAGCAAAATTGAGGGCAAGTATAGAGATTTCTCACATACTCCCTGCCCCCACACATACATAGCCTCCCCTGTTATCAACCTCTTGCAGCAGAGTGGTGCATTTGTTACAACCGAGACACCTGCACTGACATATCATCACCACAGTGTACATTACGGTTCACTCCTGGTGATGTGCAGCCTATGGGTTGGACACATGCATAACCATCTGAAGTTTATCCATCATTACATCATCCCAAGTGTTTTCACTGTCCTATGAATCCTCTGTGCTCTGCCTATTCATCCCTCCCCTCTCCCCTCTACCAACCCTGGCAGCCACCAATCTTCTTACTGTCTCCACAGATATGCCTTTTCTGGAGTGTCACATCGTTGGAATCATACAGTTTCCAGCCTCTTCACATTGGTTTCACTCACTTAGTAATATGGACCTGGACTTCCTCCACATCTTTTCATGGCTTGATAGTTCAAAGCTTTTTAGTACTGAATAATAGACCGTTGTCTGGATTAACCATAGTGTGTTGATGCATTCATCTACCAAAGGACATTTTGGGTGACTTGGGAGTTTGGCAATTGTGAATAAAGCTGCCATAAATATCCATGTACAGGTTTTTCTATAGATATAAGTTTTCATCCCCTTTAGGTAAATACCAAGAAATGCCCTGTGTTGTATTTTATCTTCAGCATTTCTGGGATAGTAATTCTCTATCATCTTTTCCACCAACATATGCTATGGATTCTAGTGTATTTATTGATACCACCGCCATCAGCCGGAAGTGTAGCAGACGGGCAATCTGGAGACTTGAGATAGCATTAATTAACTGGGAGAACACTTTTTCTTTCCGGGATTACATTTTTTTCCTCTGTAAAATGTGTGTGGTCAAATCACACCTTGTAAAACTATAAAAACCTTTATAAAACAATGTTAGCAGGAAAACCAGTTTTTCCAAACTTATATTGAACTCCAAGTTTAATAACATGCTGAAGTAGAGATTCTCTAGTTGAAAGACTTCATCCACAAACCAGGGTCTGCCTAGCCTCCCTTTTACCCTCCTTTATTACATCATGCAGCACCCAGGCAGAACCCCAGGAAATGTGCTTTTATCTCTATTTTGTGAACACTTTTGATGGACATTACTTTAATATTTTATTTTTAATCACTAGCCACAGTTTAATTTTTAATTCATTTTTTTATTGTTTATAAGCTCGTATCCCATCTTCTGCCATAGTTTATAGTTATGGGCTACGTAGCTGGTATAAATCTATTCTCTATGTGTGTGAGGTTCATATATATTCATGACATCACTTAGTTCTCTTTGGGTGACTTTTTGTTCCTATTGGTTGGAATATTGGATGATAATGGTTGTTCCCAAAAGTGTAGTTTCTAGTAAATGCTCTTTCAATGGAGAAATGTTGTGTATAATTTTTGTGCACATGGTATGTATTTATTAAAATGTTTGACAATATTCAACCCCCCATAAATGAAGGTATCTATGATATCTGTGTCCTGCAAAAAAATGAGAAAATACATTCCTGTGTACACTGTCCTTACATGAAAAGAAATCTGTGTGAATGATTCAAGAATGTGCTTCTGTTCAAAGCTTTTCAAAATTCTCAAAGACTAAAAAGGATTCCCTTTTGGTTCAGAAAAGTTCGTGGTTTGGCAAGTCTTTATACGTTTGGGATAGAAAACCACTGAACACTAATTTTGTATGAAAACTAATCATGGAGTGACCCTTTTAGATCAATAAATCCTTTCATTTTTAACATAAAAATCACTCCCTAAGTTATTTGATTTGTTGGTTTGAGTTTGTATGTATTCAGTTTTCTGAAAGCAAGGTGTACATGAATATTAAATGGGATCTACTTTTGCTCCTGACCTTAATTCTTTCTTATGATTAGTAGAAACTGTAGCTAACGTGTTACCATCACTCTACTGTTATTTTTAATGTGGTTCTAAATTCTAATTAAATTTTCCTTGGAAAATGTTTGCCCTCCTGTTCTACGTAGTTCTAGCCCTTCCATGTGGGTAGATAGAAGCAGAAGGCGAGCGTCCCAGGTAGGAGATTTGGTGCTTCCGGTCTCTTTGCTTTTCATACGGCAAGTCTGTGTTCCATTAAGTACCTTTTTTTCCCCTTATTATTAAAGGTACAGATATCCTTACAGAGCATTCTATTCTTGGAAAGATGGATGCCGAAATCGCTGGGTGGTCTTACAAGAACGCCCACTCCTCTAGCCCGCCTGTGGCACTCCCGGTCTCCCCCACCACCCCGCCCACCCTGCACGGGGACGATCCCACTGTGCCTTCTCCCGGTGCAAAGCAGCAGCCCTGTGTGTCACTTGGACTCTACACTAGACGTACTTCCATCAGAGTCCGTTCCATTCCTGCCCCCTCTCCCCCACACTCTCTCCCTTTTCTGGTACTTTTCATCACACACACATATTCTTTGAGATACTAGATATTTACTTACCTATTTGTCCCCCTTCTGTCCACTGGAATGGACGTTCCACGCAGATGCCTTTTTTATTCACTATCTCTAGTTCCTAGAACAATAAACCCATGCTGGGAACTTAGTATTGGTATAAAGAATTAATTAATGAATAAGTAAGTCCCTTGTTTACTGCTCTCCTTTGCAAACCTCCCTTTCCCCTTTATCCCCCTAGGGAATGTTTTAAAAAGAGCTGGGTATTAGTTAAGGTAATGGTGGCTGCTACAATAGATAAACCCAGTAACTGGGCATAATAATTGATTTCTATCAGTCATTCAAAAATAGTCTAAGTGAGTGCTCAGGGTCACCCAGCAGCTCTCCTGCAAGCAATGACTTGGAAATCCAGGTCTCCCTGGCATTGGGCTTTACCTCCCTGGGCACAGTCTCGTGAGGTGGCTGTGCGACTGGAGGGGGGATCGGCTGTGAACTGTGGCATGCGACATACTTTGCCTCAGCTCACATTACTTTCACCAGAGCCTGGTGAAGGTCCTCCCCCTCTGGGAGGCTGAGGAATGTAGACGTGCCGACCCCAGAAGAAATAGGCTTGTCATTGGCCAGGTTTGGGAAGGAAGAGAGACTTACCTAAACTGTGTTACTCCAATGAATAGCAGTAGAGGTGATGGAGGGGCCGGCCTCGTTTAGGGGCCTGATCTAAGTCCTGCCTGTGCAGGTGTCTTCAGCAAAGTTTTAGAAGATTCTCCTCCTCTCCCTGTTTCAGGCACAATTTTAAACAGCTTTTAATTCCAGAATGTCACAATTTTAGAATCCACATGGCAAAATTTTCTTGCCTTTCCTATGTCCAATACCCAGACCATTTTTAGTTTCTCTTATTTCACTTAATATGTAGCTTGGCAGTGCCAAGCACTTAATTATGAATTTTGGTAGGCGAGACTATGCTGCACTAAATTAAACTCTTGAGTTCCTGTCGGGAGAATTCTTGCTCAGTAACAAACAGCAACCAGGTTTGGGAACAGAGGTGGGGGTTTTAAGTTGTCACCCAATATCATGCCAAAACAGAGTCTAGATAATTACTACTTATTTCAAATGCTAAGTGGGTAGCCCAGATGTTTGCACATGGGAGGAAGTATTTTTAAATGACAGCTTTTCAATGTCTACTAAACGATGTGGGAGTAAAACGTTAGACTATTCAAACTAATAGTAAAAAACATTTTTAGGCACATTAACCGGTGAAAAAGAGAGGAAAGACTTTCAATGTGAAACATCACAAATGAAATATTAAATAAAAATATTCTGTGACCTAAAAATAGTGATGTCCTTAAATGGCACTGGGCAGTCACATAAACGATGGCTTTCCTAGAGAAGGAGATTTGATAATTCACACAGATACCTCACTCAGTCTTACCTCTATGGGAAAAAAAATCAGTGTTAATTTTGCTTTATCATTAGGGATACATGGCGATGCCAGAATCTGAGATGCTTGAGTGTAGATGCTGACAACGCTTCTAATGCTCCTCATGCGTCCTCGAGCGTTCAAACGTAAAATACCTCATTGATTTGACCGCATAGTGGCTGGAGAGGGGCCCTCCCTGTGATTCGCCCCTCACGTGCGTCATTTGGCAACACTTACAGGCTCTGAGGATGTGGAGATGAGTAAGAGACTGTCTCCCCTGAAGAAGCCTGTAAGGGGAGGTGCACACCGCCCTGAGCACCTGTCACGCACCGCAGACGTGCAGACGGGAGCTGCCTCACGGAGGCGCCACTGGATGGCTCAGGAGCCCTGTATCTCCTGGACGCCGGGCTCTTGGAAAGCATGATGGAGTCATTTCTTCCTCGTGTCCCTAAGGCCCGGGAGGATCATCAGGACACAGAGGGGTTGCCTGCTGTGGAGGATAAAGAAATGCTTTTATTGCTCCTGAACATTTCAAACAAAAGAGACTTCTGAAAAATGGTGGCAGTGAGTAGAGTCTGTTCTCCAGCACTGGTAAGAAACTTCAGGCTAAAACAGGGTTTTATAATGACAAAACTATGGGCGTTTGGGGGCTGGAGAATTCTCTGTAGTGAGGGGTTGCCTCTATGCACATATAGGACGTTTAGTAGCAACCATGGCTTCTACCCACTGGATGCCCATAGCAGCTTCTTGCCCCCTGGTCGTGATAAAAATGTCCCCAGATGTTGCCAAATGTCCATGGGGGACACCTTCATCCGACAGCAAATAAATAAAATCAATATGCAGAAAGTTGTGGGCGAGGGGGGCAGAGCTTGGAGAGAAGATGTATCTTCAAGTTGAGCGGTTCCCCAACAGGGGTGATTTTTGTCCCCTGTGGGACATTTGGCTTCTCAAATGTCCTAGCCAGCCCTAGGTGACCACCACACATCCCTGACACAGGAGCGGGCCCCTGAAACCAGCCCAGCCCAGCCCAGCCCAGATTAGAACCGCTTCGCTAAGCCTAGCTCAATTTGCCAACCTGCAGAATCATGAGCTAAAGAAATGGTCATTGTTTTAAATAATTCACTTTTAGGGTTGTTTCTTAGGTATTAAAAGATAATCTTCATTCTTCAGTCTTTGGAACTCAGGGCTTTTTGTGGAGAGTGGGTAAAAAGTGGTGGGTCAGTTTGCCAGGGCAGCCCTGACAATGGAGCCCCGCCTGGGTGGCTAACACCACAGGAAAGGCCTCACGGTTCCTCAGCCTGCAAGTCTTCTATCACGGGGTCTGCAGGGAGGTCCCTTCTGGGGACTGCGAGAGGGGGGTCTGTTCCAGGCCTCTGTTCGTGGCTTGCAGGTGGCCCTTTCATCTTCACAGGGCCTTCTCCCTGTGTCTCTGTGTCTGCCTTTCCCCTTTTTATCAGAATACCAGTCATATTGCATCAGAGCCCGTGATGATGGCCTCCTCTTAACGAATTACAGGTGCAATGACTCTACTTCCAAATACAGTCACATTCTGAAGCACAAGAGGTCAGAACGTCAACATATGAATTTTGGGGGGATACAATATAGTCCCCAAAATGCATAATATATATAGTATTATATATAATATATGATGTATAGTATTGTATATATTATATAATATATATAGTATATGTAATAGATAATGTATAGTATTACATATTTTATAATATATACAATATAGCATGTGGAAGTGCTATTTTATATTACAGTGTTATTATGAAGGAAGTAGAAAGGCATGAGGATTATAGTAGCAAGTGTTTCAGTAATGAGGCTGCTAAGTAACTTCTCTAAAGTAAAGACCTGGGCTTACACCGTGGGATGGAGGGCAGACAAGAGGCATGAGAGGTTTCTGGGCCCTCATTGCCAGAAATATGTTGTGGCTGTCAGTGGGTCCCTGAAAGGTTGACTCAGCTCTGGCATCACCTTTTAACAGGGTGACAGACGAGGCAGGGCGCCCCCAGGCAGGCGGGATCAGCAGGGAGTGTGTCGGTTACGTGTCATGCGGCTTAAACTGGAGAGAAGGAAAACGCAGGGAGACAGATAGTTGCTTTCAGCTTTTTGAAGGGTTGTCATGTGGGAGAGGGATTAAACTTGGTCTTGGGTGGCCCAACAGGACCAGACTGATAAGTCAAAATGTCTGGCAGACAGCCTTCATCTATAACATATGGGTTGACATTTTTTAGTTAGAGTCATCCTCAGAGGTAACCGTTGGGAGGTTTCGTTTGGTCCTAGGATTTCAACTTCCATAGCAGCCAGAGAGAAGAGGCCCTACACTGAGTCAGGGTCTCTTCAGAGTCTGTGATGTTAACCTGACATTATGTAAGCAAAACAGTTTTCTGTTGCTCACTCTGAATGCATGACGCAGTCTGTGCGCCCCTCAAGTGGTAAGGCATTGTGCTAATGGTCAAGTAACCATATGACATCAGCAGCTGTTCAAGGAATTAACTGAAACAAGAGTATATTGCCCCCCCATCCCCTAATCCATAAGATTTCTAAAGGCAGTTTTATGTCTAAAACTTTGATTGCTTCTTTTCTATTTTGCCTGTGTAGTGTGTCCCACATAATTAACTCTTTATCCTATGTTGCCTTATCTTCTAGTTATTGCTGTGTCAGAATTCATAAATTTAGTTTATAATTATATAACCCAGAGCCCATAAAGCTTGCTTTCCCTCCAGTTGTTCTGTCTATCCTTTATCTTTCCAACTAGATTTTAAGTTGCTTTTGAACAGGGACAGAAGACTATAAGCTTTTTGTTAAACTGGCTTATTAAATTGCTCGTAAGCTAATTTCCCTGGTCTAATCAACAGCATAAATAAGACAGCTTGAATATATTGTTTCTTTATCTCCCAAATTATTTCATAAACAGAGGCAAAGAATACACATACATGCATTTATTAACCAAAGTAATAAACCCATCCAGTGTTTATAAAGGGTCCTCTGCCCAGATGCGCACTGGTGCGACGGGCAGTGGGAAGTGTCCTAAGGTGGACTTGCTCTTTAATAGCTCAGAGTCTAGCTTGGCAGACAGAAACATTAAGTGTTCAACTGCTTGGCAATATGAAGAGAGATGATGGTAGTAGGACTTAGGGATGCTTTAGAAACTAAGTGAGCAGAGAAGAATGGGAAGAACAGAAATACAGACTGCAGATGGGAGGGAGAGAATTTCAAGAATGGGAATCTGAGCAAAACCTAGTGCTGTAGGTTGAATTGTGTCCCCCCGAGAGATATGCTCTAGTCCTGACTACTGGTAACTGAATGTAAACAGGTTTGGAAATTGGGTCTTTGCAGATGTAATCAAGCTGAAGTGAGGTCATACTGGATTCAAGTGGGTCCTAAGCCATTGACTAGCATCCTTGTAATTAGAGGGAAGCCTGGACATAGGCACACACAGGGAGAGAGTGCCAGGTGGTGGTGAAGGCAGAGACAGGTAATGTGCCAAGCCAAGGGTTGCAGCAACTGCCAGAAGTGAGCAGAGATGCATGGAGCATATTTTTCCCTTAGGTCCTCCAGAAGGAACCAGCCCCACCTACACCTTGATTTCAGCCTTCTCGTCTCCAGAACCCTGAGACACTATGTTGTTTAAGCCACCCAGTGTGTGGTATTTTGTCCTGGTAGCCCTAGGAAACAAATTCACCCAGAGACAGACAAGTAAGGTGCATCTCCAGGCAGAGGGGAGACCTACCTGAATGAAACTGAGTGGGTGGTGGGGAGGGAGCGGCATGACCCAAGGTGGATCATGTAAGAACTTTCCAGAAATTATAACAACACTAACTGTAGCTAATACTCTTCTATAGCAATACTACAGGTCAGATGTCTTTATAAATGGCTTTCTGTAGATTATCTCATTTAATTTTCCAACAGTCCTTAAAGGTAGATGTTAATATTATCTTCATTTTACAGGTGAGGAAACTGGGAATCTAGTATACTTGATCTTTTGACCTTACCTGCATTTAAAATGGACTTAAATTCATGAATTACATCTTCTTTTGGGTATGTACAGAAACCGTAAGCCCCTTATTTTTCCTTCCTCAACAGCCTTCTGTTACTTAAAATATTGTTTTTTCCTGATAGAATGTTTAAAACATCTTCTTTTGATGATATAAGAATTTGTTCTGTAACTGTCTATAAATCAGAACTATCTCTCACCTTCCTGTATCTCGTTTTCAGAGCCATGTCTGATAATAAGTTAGTTCCTCTCTGTGTTAGGTCACCCCATCACCATAATTTTGCTGATTTCTTTATTCTTCTTGTCTAAAGAACATGTTAATTGCTTCAGGAGTCATACCTTCCCTGGCATGGTTATAATTAATTGAGGAGACAATGCCTGGATAACCAGAGCAAAATCACTTGTCGTCCACAGTAATTCCCCCCTGAGGATTTTCCCAGACTGTTCTTAATTAGAGGAAAATAAGCCAACACATTAGATACAACCAAATCTCTGACGGCCAAAAGTTTAAGAGTGACTTAGTTTACTTCAAGGTTTAATTACAGTGTTTTATACACACACACACACACACACACACACACACACACACACACACACGCATATTTGCATTTATATATGGCAGTAGTTTCATCTGATGTCTTATGAATTTCAAGAGAAATCAATATGAATGTCATGGTTAATTTAAACATGCAAGGGCATAAAATGATTTTCCACGTTTATTGAAAATATTAACACAAGAATATTATAAAAATATAGTTAAAAGGCTAGTTTAAGTTGAGGTAGGGAGGAAGACCAATGAAATTGAAGGATAATAGAGCAAAGAATGCACAAGGAACAGGGAGACAATAAGGTTTTTGTCATGGAGAAAAGCAGATGCTATTTATTTAATGTAACTAAGGAGTCTTTAAAAATTATCCATTGACTGGATAGTAAATTGACAAGTAACACAAATATTGGATTCCTGATATGCTGCCCTGTGTGGTGGCCACGTGCACATACGTGAGTGTGATTTCTGGCAGTTTAGTCTCGATGGCTTATAGATTGTTAAGTTAGGGTGATAGTATCAATAAGTCACTGATTCAGAAATTCTCTCATTTCTTAGTCGATTGGCTTTCTTTGGAGATGAGAGGAAAATCCCAGAGGCATGCCCAGAGATAAATCGTTTATATTAACTGGCACAGAAGAGTTTTAGTTGTCAGACCAGCGGCGGGCTCGCCCCACCGGGTTCTTGGAGGCCGGCTCCTCTGCTCGGCCTTGTCAGGAGGGACTGCGGTTGGGTGGATGAAATACACCTTGGCACAAGGCCATATTGTCTTGCATCTATTTCAGAAAATAAACAACAACAATAGTAACTTTTTAAATAAGCCTCACAGGAGGGGCTCTGATCTATCATATGGCAACTTTGGGGTTTATAGGAGAAAATAATTTTACTAATCACTTTTAAGGAATACTAATATGCATCACTTGCCTATGGTTTAGTATTAGCTGCCAGGTGACTCTAATTACAGCAAGGATGGACCCTTTAAACTGAGGAACACATTTTGCAATTTTTAAGAGATACGTAAATACACGCTCCTGACTAGAGGGAAATTGCTTTTGCCCAGATTTTATGTTTAATTAGTGGTACACCTAGAATGGACCCAGCCAGGCCCATGACATTTTAGATTGGGCGGGAGGGGGCGCAGATGTGGCATGTGATGGAAAAAGGATTGAAGAAGAGATCTGGCCATGAACTAGAACGGCAGATCATCCTTTACCACACATGCGTTAAGCATTTAATGTTCAAGGTACTTTAATTGTTCACACCTCAGTTGTTTAAAAGAAAGTGAGAGAAGGAAACATCCTTACCTCCAAAGTGGCTTTCAGAGCTGAGTTCTCGGTTCTATGAACATCTAGTTCACACCTTGGACTCTATAACATTCTACCTTTGTGAATGTGTTTTCTTCTAATCCTTTCTTTATAAATGAAAATGCCGCCTCATTTATATATTGGTCTCAACTGCATTTATTCTGTTGAACCCGAGGCTATTCCCTGTGCTAAGACATGAGGCAGCCATAGGGCTGAGTGGCTAAAGCCTTCACACATCAGGAATGAGGACCCCGGGACAGGCTGTAGTCAGAGAATGACTGTGCAGACCATATTTTCTGTGGTATCAAAATTGTTCACTTCCTCCCAAAATTCATTTGCTGCAATGAAGGGCACAAGAGCCTCGGGTCTAAGTAAACACCTTCCGCTTTTGAGTTTGTGCCTCTCATTTCTTCTCCACTTCACCAAAGCTGGGATGTGGTGCCCATTGTTCTGTTTGCTCTATTCTTCGGCAAATCTTTATCTGGTTAACATGTATAGTGTCTTATTCAAATCTTTTATTAGTAAGAGAAGAACTTCCTTCTCTAAGGCAAGTATATTGCATGTATGTATGCGTTACGTGAACATACTCTTACGATTAAGAACTGTGAGCATACAATTTCTTTTACCACAATTTCTAGCTCTGAGGAGTTCTGAACACATGAACAATATTCTAAAATAATTCTTAAGGATAAACCCTGATATAAAGCAATATGATGAATGGAGTTCTCCTCTTCTCACTCTCCATCACCTGAGAAAAGTGATTCTAACTACAAGACACCCTCCCCACCCATCATGACGACTTAGTGTCAGAACTCAGGGACAACTTCCCAGACAGAATCCCAGCCACGAACGGGAGGTGATTCGCGGTCCTGGCACAGTTCCAAGCTGGAACCGACTTTCCCCGAACATAATTTGTTTTCCATTTCATACCATCCACGATTGGAAAACATGCTTCTGTTAAAAATGTGTTGCAAAAGTTAATACTACACCTATTTCATAGGTTCTTTAAAAGGTTTTAACTCTTAGTTTGTTAAAAATCTTGATTCTACAAGAATAGGATATAGTGATAAAATAAAATGGAGTTCACTTTCCCAGTGATATTATCACTTCTGTTTTCTTTTTGTTCTAGTAGGTCTTCGGGCTAAACATTCTGCGATGTTTCGGTTCCAGGCGGAACTTCCACTTGACCCTGAACTTCGTCTGCCCCTCCTGGTTTCAGACTCTTTGAATAACAGTCTCCTTTCTTTAACCCCCAAGCTGCTCTTAAGTAGAAAGAAACATCCTGGCATCATCAGAAAAGATACTTCAGCCTACCACTTGCCTGGGAAATGCTTTTTAAAAGTATTACTCTTCTCCAGACTCCCCACTTTGATTAATACCCCTTTTCACCTTCAAAGCTTCTGTCTCTTTCTCCTCACCTGCCTCTGGGTTGGCACAGAGCTGTCACCAGTATCTGGATCATCGCTCTTTCCCCAGCCCAGGTGTCTGTGTCTGACCTCTGCTTCCCTCATGTCTCGTCTTAAGCATCTCAGGATCAAATTAAATTTCCTGCCATCAGCCTGCTGGTACTTAAAGAAAAAACTACCTGGTTAGAGGTATATGGTTTTGAGCAACATTCCAACTTGACAGCAATCCATCTGTGATTTATGTAGTGTGTTATTGCCCTGGGAAGAAAATAAAATCTCTTTATAATCATTAAATAATTTACCTCTACAAGAGGTCCTCGGAGAGAAATAATAGAATCACTGTGTTGAGAGGGCTTATCAAAGGCCACCTACGTCCTGTCCTTTGGAAGGGAGTCCATTCTTAAACACATCGAGGGACGGGAGATACGGGAATCTTGCCCACCTATGTGTCCCCTGGGCTTGGGTGGGCTGGCCCGAGCAGAGGACAGCACGCTCTGGGGGCTATTTTGTTCTGCCTGCACATTTAGGAACAAGGAACCAAAGGGCACGCGAATGGGACTTTGATCCATGGGATTTGATTGGTTGCTGTAATAACTGACTGTGAGCCAGATCTTCCCCATAAGGAACTGTGTTCCTATTATCACACCGTTCTCAAGAAAGCAGACGTGGGAAGATTTACCTGCAAGGCTGCTCTCTTAGGTAAAGTAGGAAAAGAAAATACCTGGGGGACTGACAGCGGTTCAATACCAGAGAAAGAACTGTGGCCCACTGTTCCCACCATCTTTACTTCTGTCTGCCCCTGTCCCCTGTCCCTCACTGGCCCTTGCCTCTCTGGGGTCGTCACCTCCTGCTCTGTCCCTCACTTACACGCCTCCAGCTGAGGTCCAACCTAACGTGCTTGGAACTCAGACTATAGACTGATTCCCCCTCCTTCTCTGGCTGGAGCGTCCTGGGCTAACATAGGTCTGTAGTTGGCTTCTTCACCCTCTCAGGGTTTTGCTCAGTTAACCACTTTCTCAGTGAGGCCTTTCTTCAGAACCCTTTCAGAAATTGTCTTCGCCCCTGTCCTACGTATGCATACTCCCTAGCCCACTCTGGGCTTCATTCTTCTTTTTTGGTACTTATCATGATCCAACATACTATGTAGTAATTCATTTGTCTTGTTTACTGTCTTTATTCTCTCTAGAATGTAAGCTCCACCACAGTAGGGATTTCTGCCTCCCGGGCATCTCCCGCGGAATGTTAAAATCCATCCCAGAAGATCACAGTTTTATGTGAATATGTTAACTGGAAACCTATTTCCCATTATTATCACTGGGGGTAAAGTGTGATGCATTGTATGTCAACCCCAAACCCCTTTCCCAACATGTAACTAAACCATAGTTTTTTTTTACTTTATATAGAAATGTTTTACTGTCATGTAAGAATGTAAAGTATGTGTGAAAAAAATCCTTTGTTATCCTCCAAACAGATAATCTAGTTGTTAACAAACAGGTGTCTTTTCTGCAGAAGTATGTCACTTTTTAGAGCCAGAGGCACCCCAAAAACATATCCGCTGCAATGAGCATCATTTGCAAAATACTGACATGTGATTTTGTTGGTTTACAATTGCTTTCACAGTATAACTTGAGACATATAATGTACAATGTGTTAAAAACTTGCAAGTTTTAGAAAAATGTATGTTTTTCTGAGTACTTTTATTTCCTAAATATTGGTTCTAAAGCCATTTCATTGGAAGACATTTTCCATGAAGTTTGGGTATTGCAAGGCTAGAGGTGTTCTTCCCAGAAAACGTTAAACATTATGCAGGGCCTGCTGGGATTTTGTTTACTGCTTTCGCCACAGCTCTTAGAACCGTGCTGGGTGCAGAGTTAAATGCACAATAAATATTTGGTGAGTGAAGTAGGAATATTTAGCATTTACTAGGCTCTGATCTCTACAACAAACAGCCATGAGGCAGACCCCCTCCCCCCACTGTGGCTCTGCGTAAGGTCCACTCTGCAAGACCCGGGGTCACAAGACTGTGCCCAGGAGGAAGTGGACTCTAAGGACTGGGGCTCTGCTGACCACAGTTTGTTCATGAGATATGACCCATTGCAAGTCACAGCCTTCTAGAATCCAGCTTCCTAAAGAGAACCACAAAATCCTAAAGGTTCATTGCCAGTTAAACATGTTACCATCCATAAAATAGAAATCAAGATAAAATTTCCTCAATAGGGCATTTGAGTGACTGAAATGAAGATTGCATTTAAATGGTACAGCACAGTGCACGACATGGTTAGCGCCCAAACGGCGGCTGTGATTGTCGTTGTTATTCATTATGTTTAATCTGTGCATAATGATGCATCTGTTCACTTAATTTCCAGTTTTGTTGGAACTACTGGTGAGTTTAGAATGCCGTTGAGGGGTAGCTTTATAAATAGTTTTAGAGGATTCTGCCAACTATTTATGAATGGAATGAATGTGTAAATGCATTTTGCTGTGGTGGGATCATCACATTATTTTAAAGGAGACATAAACCCTCAGACTTTGGAGGGTTTGGACCTTCAATAGACTTAGAAGTAGTTTGGTTTATTCGTTTTTGTATGTCTCCTCTCCTTTGTTAGTGTGAATAATGAAGCATGCACCATACAACCTTTTCAAACAAGGAATTTCTTTTATCTTGGGGCACTTCTTTGTTTCAATCCTATTTTCTTTTCCCTTTGCAGAGGTTTACTTTTTTCCCCCCTCCTACCTCTCACTTTCCAATGTTAGAATTTAGTTCTCTTTTGAAGTTGGAAGAAGGCTGTTTCTAGGCGGGCCTGATGTGCATGCCTTAACCTTCTCATACTTTATTACAGAGAGGTGAGGCAGTAGCAGAGAATAATGATGGGAAGCAGAATCCCAAAACTTGTTTAAAGCATTATTTTGCAAGTTGCCAAAAGGGAATGAGGATGGAGGGGAGCGGCCTGAAATAATAACTACCAATGAGCATGTGTTACTGTGATACTCAGGAAGAAAGTTTTTAAAATGCAAAAAAAAAAAAAAAAAAAAAATAGCCACTATGAAGAAAACAGAATTTTTCATGTATGGAGAAACACAGGGAAAACTTCAAAGGTTCAGCTGTTAAGAGTGTTGTTTTTTTTCCCCTTCTGGCTGAATCACTGGGCTTGATCAGGTCATCAGCTGATTTTAGACTAAGGTGATATTTCTGTGGAGTCTGGGCTCATCTCATGAGAGTACCAGTAACAGGTGAGCTTGTGTAAAGGGAAAATTCTTTATTTCCTGGAAAATATGACTGTACCCGTGATAATATAGATTCATATGTGACAGCATTATTGAGGATTATTCCAAGGAGGAAGGAGAGAGGAGGGATAACTTAATAAATCACGGAAAAACTTGACAGTTGGAAGGAGCTAGTAACCTGGAAGATGATTGACTGAGTACGTATGTGTTTGCATAACTATTGATACTCCATTCTGCACGTTACCTTATCGCATTTTGAAAGGAGGGTCTAAGAATCATGCCCAAGTGGCGTGTGGACGTTTCTTACACTGTACTTTCTATTAATAAAAATGTGTCGGAGAAATACAGACACACTGGGGAGGGTTTTGTATGTCGAGGGTGTGGCCGCTCATTCAGTTGAGGAGTTGTCACTTCTCCATGTCCTACAAATGATAGGGGACATAGAGGGGTCCTTTGCACAGGAAACTTGAAGGTACCATGTCATCTAATGCAGAGGTTGGCAACCTATGGGCTACAGGCCAAATCTGGCCTGCTACCTATTTTGGTACGGCCTGTAAGCTGAGTGGGAGGTGGGAAATGACTTAGTGGAGAAAAATGACTTGGGCAGTGGGGAATCTCATATAAAGAATAACATTGCATGACACCTGAAAATTCTATGAAATTCAAATTTCAACATACATACATTTTTACTGGCATAGCGCGATGGTCACGTGCCTACCTGTTTTCCGTGACTGCTTTTGCCGTAACGGCAGAGTTGAGTAGTTGCCACAAGGAATAGACTGTATGGCCCTCAGACCCTAGAATATTTACTGTTTGCTACTTCATGACAAAGTTTGCTGATGCCTAGTTAAAGGAAAGCACAGCCTTCCACCTGGAGTCTAGGAGGCTGGGGTTTGCCCCGCCTGAATCTTCCCGTTTAGAATTCCCCAGGCACGGACACTGGTTCTATTCTCAGGAAGGTCAGGAAGAAATTTAAGGATCTATAATTCAGCAAGAGATCAACCTTGCTGTTGGTCTTACACATCTACCAGGATTATTAAAAGGAATCCCGCCTGCCCTGGTTTTTGTGAACAAATCTCCCCTTTTGTAGCAGTTGAAGTCCTTGAGATTCTGGTTGTATTGCTGGACACTTGAGATCTTGTCATGGGACTCTGCTGTCACCCCCAGAAACCCCCAGGACTGCAGCTGTGTCGCACTCCTCTTAGTCTTTCTTAAACCCTTGTTACATTCCCTGTATTTTCATTTTGACAATTGGCACCATGCCACCTGCTGTCAGGCTCCCTGAACAGCCTGCTTGCTTTCTTGCGTTTTGCAGTGATTGGTCTGATGCCAGTTTCCTTTGTCATTAACTTCCTGACTTTCCTCTCTCCCCACAAAGGGGACTTTTTCAGATGTCTGTTCCTCCTTCTCTGAATACAGTTTTTAGGATAGATACCCAAGCCTTCCTTATGATGACTTTTGGCCATTAAAGCTAAAAACTTCCCATGAGCCTTTTGGGAAAGATGACCCTTCCTGACCTTATCCTCAAGGCCCTGTGGTTTCTCATTGAGTCCAGCTCGCTGGGTCGATTGTCAGAACAGCAGATGCAGAAAGGACGGTGCGAGGTGTGCACTCAGTGGAAGGACTGAGGAATGGAGACCCTTCCAGACTTGGCTGTGGGCCCAAGACTGAGACAAGACGTTTGAGTAGTTCTGATGAGCCCCTCTTTGCCAGTGTCAGCCCAGACGGAGTTAACCATCAAAAAGGAATCAGGGCAGGCTGTATCTTAAGCGCTTCCACCAAGTCAGTTTGTATTTTTCACTAATTAAATCAATTTTAACTTCTTATAAGGAACATATGCTTGTGAACCTGACCTCTTGACCATTTATAGGATTTTGTATACACGGACTCGCCCTACAGTGGCGGAGAAGGAAGGTCACACATACTCAGGTATATGCGGTGGCTCTGCCTGTGTGAGCTTGAGCAATATAGTGTCATTCTCCAGTCCTCAGTTTATTCATCTGTGAAATAGTGTAAGAAGTGCTTCACTATAAACATTAGTGGAGTATCATAAGTGACACGTAATAGACACTAAATAATTGTTAATTCTTCTTAGTAAAGCCTTAACTTTGCCTCCCTCACGGGGTCAAGAAAAAAACAGATTTTCTTCACCTTGGTCAGAATAACAGGGCCAGCAACCTTCCCCAGTGGCTTTGTGTCATTATGGTAGCAAAGAACGTACATCACAGCCCCGAGGAGAACAGCTGGGGACATTAGGGCAAGCGGTGAAGGTGAAGAGAGGGGAGCCAGCGACTGATGATTCAGAGGGTGTTTCTGTTTCTTGAATTTATCTATAAGCCTCTCAAATAAGGTTACCCCAATTAAGTAAAATAAGATTAAATGGGAAAGAAGGAGATATCTAAGGTCATTTTAAGTCGGAATTCATTTTCCTTGTAAAGCTCTGCCTAATGGTCAGATGCGGTTGGTTAACAGATGGGTTAAATACACTCAGGTTGTAAAGAAACCAAGGTGGGGTCAAGAACACCACTGTCAAAATTAGGCAGTGAGCTGACATTCACACTGAAGCAGAGGACCTGTTTATCAATCCCATGTGAATGGCCTGGTCTGAGTCGCTGTTCCCTGTGACTCTAAAGAGCTCAGTATCTTCATCTGAAATTGAAGATGATTGCCCTGGACGTATGCACCCTCATAGCACACCTTCCTGGTCATACATCTCTGGCCAATAACACTGTGTATTGTGATCATAAATTTTCCACCCTGCCTCCTTGAATGGCTGAGGAGGTAACCTCAGTTCAACTGGAGTAAGTGTGCTTTCCTTAGTAAGGTTCTATAAAATTAGAGGGTCTAGATAGGATTAAAAAAATAAGTAAATCAGTTACATGTTATTTATTCTCTATTGTTAACTTTAGGAGTAGATTTCACTCTCGCTGGGATGATCTATTGGGACAAACCTTTAATATTCCAATTTCAGACTTTCAGTTTCTTTTAAACAACAGATGTTGATTTGGAAGTTTTAAGCAGTGCTTAAAAGAACTCAGCTATTTTTATGTGCATTATCAGTTACAAAATATTTCTGAGGTGTGTAAAAGTAGGAAACAAATGTAACTGCATATTATATTAATGATATTCAAATATGTAAGAACATTTAAATTTTATGAATGACACTCATCAAAATGGATTTCAAACTGTTGATTCATTCAGCAAATTAATCACTATTTACTACGACTTAGGCAATCTAAGATTTAGATATACAGAAGGAACAAAACAAGTTTTAAAGAAGCTTAAATTTCAGGGAGTTTGAGGTAGAGCAAGAGACAAACAGATCACTGAATACAGTATCAGTGATCTAAGTGCCGAGAAAGAAAAGGCCGGGTAAGAATGGGGAGCCGACGAGGGAGTTTGCAGGGAAGGGTGTGGGCTGTTTTACACAGGGTGATCAGGGAAGCCTTCATTCATAAGTGATGTTCGATCAGAGACCTGAAAAAAAAAAAGGGAAGACTGAACAGTGGACATTTCTGGGCCAGTGTGTTCCAGAGGAAGGACAGCAAACACGAAGGAGAAGCAGCACGGAATCCACGCTCCGGAGAAGAGCGAGTGAGGGTGGGACACATTAGGATATTAAGGGATTATTGAGGCCCTGGTCACTGAAACCCCTGCAGCTGATTGAAAGGAATTTGGATTTTTACTCTGAGTGCAATGGGAAGCCATTGGAGAATTTTGAATAATGAAGTGACATAATTTAATTCCTGTTTTAGAAAGATTGCTCTAGCTGCAATGCCTCTCTTCTGTAAGGGAGCAAACCAGGAGGAAGACCCATCAGCAGGCTGTGGCAGGAATCCAGGTGAGAGGGCTCGGCGGCTGCAAACGGCGTGGTGGCCACGGAAGTGTCCGGATGATGGATGTATTTCTAAGATACAGTCAGCAAGATGTATGGGAGGATTAAGCGTGGGATGTGAGGGAAAGAGCGGAGATACAAATGATCCAAGATCCTCTGCTTGCACATATGTCAGGATAAGACCGTACCGGACGATCTGACTTCAGAAACCAACTATAAAAGTTGGACAGTATGCAAAAAGCAGCTCTCTAAAGCTCCTAGAGAGGGAACAAAAGTCAGTAGACCTCATTGAGGAGGGCATACCTTCCTGCAGGAAAGATGACCAACTTCACCACCGAGTTCCCTCCCTGAGGCCTATTGTGTAGGGCTAAGTCCCTCTGAGTGACACGGTGAACACTGACGGTGACGCAGTCTGCCGTGGGCTTGGGTGGGAAAACTCCCTGTCTTTCTGGCCTGGGGGGGGCACAAAAGTGAAGCTGGCAAACCATGACTGCTGAGGAGTGCAGAGAATCACAGCAGGTAAAGAGCTAGAGAGGTGACCTCCAAACTGTCTACCTACATGTCTGACTTTCCCCTGAATGAAAATAAACAGAACAAACTGAGAGCAGCTCAGATAAAAAAAAAGAAGAAAAAGAAAAAGAAAGATAGAAATGAGAGTGGACCTATTGCCCAACGAGCAGGGTTGGAAATTCAAGTCCAGCTAGAAAAATCACCTGCTGAAACACAGGAAACCACTCACTGGAGAAAAAGAGGAAAATTCAGACTCTCCACAAATTAACATTCATAATGTTGAATATACAATCCCAAAGTACTTAATGTACAAAGTACCAAGAAAATGGAATATACTCTTTAAAGAAAACACAACCTACTGAGTCCAACCCAAGATCAACCAGACCAGGACTTTAGAGTGACTGACATTCCTATTTTCTACAAAGTAAGATAAAATGTTTTCAATGGGTAAAATTTCAGCAGAAAAATGGACACAATAAAGAAATGATCAATGGAAATTTTAGAACTTATGTTTATTTTAGAAATTGTATTTTTCACTGGATGGACTTAGGACTGAATGATCATGAAAGAGTTAAATGAACTTGAAGTTAGATCAATAGAAATTACCCAAGGTAAAGAACAGAGAGAAAAAGATTGAAAAAAAAAAATGAAGAGGCCCTTAATAAGCTGTGAGACCATATCAAACAATCCAATATACAGATAACTAATTGGGAGCCAGAAAGAGAAGAGATTGGAGAAAAACATTTTAAGGTACACCCCCAAAATTTCCCAGGTTCTATGAAAAATGTTTTGTAGATGTGAGATGATAAACACCAAGCAGAATGAAGACAAATATGTTTATGTGTTGAGGCATATTATAGTCAAACTGTTGAAAGTCAAGATAAAGAGCAAATCTTGAAAGAAGAGAACATACAGGGAACAACATCTAATTAACAGCTGCCTTCTTATAAGAAACCAGGGAGGCCAGGAGAGAATAAAACAACATCTTTAAAGCATTGAAAAGAAATAGACAAAAGAAAACTCTCAGTCCAGGGGTATATTTCACTGAAACTATCCTTTAAGAATGGAGGGAAAATAGACATTTTCAAGATAAAATAAACTAAGAAAACTTGTCACCAGCAGACCGGCATTATAAGATATGTTAAAGGATATTATTTTATTTATATATTAACCTTTATTAAATTTTATTGTGAGAATATTTAACATATTTGCCCTCTTAACAAACTTTTAAATGTACAATACATTATTGTTGATTATAGGTACAATGTTGTACCACAGATCTCTAGGGCTTATTTATCTTGCTTAGCTGAAACGTCCTGCCTATTAACTAGTAACATTCCTTAGACGTTCTTTAGAATAAAAAGAATGATAGGCATCTGATTTCCAGGAAAGAATGAAGAGCGTCAGAAATGGCAAATATCTGGGTAAAAACAAAAGGAAATTTTTTTGTCTTTTCCCTCATATCTTGATAAACTGCGTAAGCATTTACAGTACAAAGTATAACATTGTATGTAAGTGTAAACAATCACCATAACATAAAGGATGAACCTGTAAGTGTGCAAGATTTCTATATTTTATGAGATAGCAGTATTAACTCTATGGATGTGAGGTGTCAAGGATATAGTCATCCTTAGGCCACCTTTAAAAAGAACACACAGACAGATAGCTAAAGTACCAGCAGGAAAATCAAAGTGGAATTCTAAAAATATTCAAATACTGTCTCCACCAAAGGCAGGAATGGAGGAAGAGGGAACTGAAGAAATAGGATAGTCAAGTAGAAAACAAAGTGGTAGACCCTACTCAACGCTATCAGTAATGACATTAAGTGTTAATAGTGGACTACGCACTCCAAATAAAGACTGACATTATTAGAATGGATTCAAACAAAACCTCCAAACAATACCCACCTCTATGCCATATAAAAGTGATGCACTTCAAATATAAATACAGTTTGAAATAAATGGCTAGAAAAAGATATACTATGCCAACAGTAAGAAGGCTGAACTTTCCATGTTGCCTTATTAATAGCAGGTAAAATAGACTTAAAAACAAAATGTGTTACCAGCGATTAAGAGGGACTGTTCCTAATGATAAAAAGCTCAATTCCTAGGAAGTCTTAACATTCACAAATGTGCACATGCCGGACAACAAACTCAAAAGGCATGAGGCAAAAGTTGATGATTAAAGAGAGACAGTCGAGTATCCAATCATAGCTATAGATTTTAACAGCCCCTCTCAAGAACTGATGGAACAATTGGATATTCATAGGACAGTACAGCCCAAAATGACAGAAAACACATTCTTTTGAAGTGCCAATGGTACTTTACCTGGATAGACTATGTTCTGGCAATAAAACAGGTCTCAATAAAATTAGGAATATTGAAATCATGTTGTTCGCTGACAGTGGAATTAAAGAAGAAATCAATAAGATAACCAGAAACCCCCAAAAGTTATGGAAATCAAACGAAAGTTTCTATGTGGTCATTGGGTCCAAGAAGAAATCAGAAGAAAAGTTGGAATCTGTTTGAATAGCATGATAAACATGCACTACAGACATTTGTGGGATGCAGCTAGTGGTCCAGACGGCCTTGTAGGTCTCCTGGAGTGTGAGATAACGGATCATCCATGGCTGAGGTGGGAGAAGGTGGGTCACTCTCACGGGTATTTCATTTTCAGAGACTACTCTGCACCTTAGTCCTCTTTGCAGAAGATTTTCCTTCTGTCTTACACTTTAGAATCTCTCTGTGTTTTTTGAGTTGCCTTTCTATCTTTTTTTTTTTTTTTTTAACTTATCTCAGACGGTATTAACTTAATTCTCAGAGGGGAAATACCAGTCTGGCAAGTAGACCACAGAGAAGGGAATTAACACTTCCTAATTAGGTCAGCAATTCCTTTGAGTCTCTTTGTGAGCTTCAGCGTGGGCTGGGGAAGGGAAATGGCCCTTGGAGTGAAAGAGAAAGTGAGAGATGGTGGGCAGGAAATTAATGGAGCCAGCCTTGAAGAGGAAGGGGGAGCCGAGTGTAAGAGCCCAGTTGGAGGGATCCACCACATGGGGGTGGTGGTGAAGGGTACTTACCTTCCTTATGCCCTGGAGGGAAGGAAGAGCCAGGAGAAATTCAGTTCAGTGGGAGATCTGAGGATTCTGTCTGGTTGTCTGTCTGATGCGTACAAAGGCTATACCTTCAGTCCACCACCATTGCTCTAGGTGCCTAGTGGCCCATCTACCCATCATTCCAGGGCTTTCTCTGAGTTCTAACCAACTGAATCGGGGTTGTCCACCCAGTGTGCTTCAGATGGGTGGTGGGGGCCATTGGAGGGATGTGGAGCAGTCTCGGGGCGCAGCAAGGTAACAGTGCTCCTGCTGCATAATCAGTGATCACTGCTGCCTTGGTTGTTTAAAGGCCATACCTGAGTGGCTGGAGAGGGAAGGGTCTGGCCTTGTTTCTGTGATGCAACCTTCTATCCAAGTTGCTCTTACTGTCTCTGAGATCCTCTTCTCCCCAGCTGTTAAGTCTTTTGTTTTCATTTAGAACTCTCTATAAAAATGAACTTGATTCTAATTCTTACATTAAATTGTGTGTGTTTTTCACCCCTCCGGTGGTTCTGCCCTGAAAGTTGGGGGTAAGTGAATCACGTCTAACTGGAAGTGACTCTGAACTTGAAGCTGGACCCTCTGAGTACAAGATGTTGGACATGACAGAGGATGGGGAAACACATCACCTAATGCTGCAAATATATCATCCAGCCATAAGACACTACATATACAGAGAAGCTAAGATAGAGAAAGGAAGCAGTGGGTATTGAGGTGAGGTGATGTTTTTAGTGATAAACTAAATCAAGGGCATTGGTTGAGCAAGAGAGAGGAAAGGAGTTACAGATTTTTTCTTGTGTAATGTTATGTATATGGAAACTCAAAAATGTCCTATTTTTTTGTGAAGCTATCTAGTGAAAGAATAAAATAAACTGTCTTTCCAGTAGAGGGTAAACCCACTATTTTGGACATTTATGAAATTAAGAACATTTTCAGAGAAATACAATTGAAAAACTAGAAGGTTGGGGTTCTCTTCTGCATTCAGTACTGTTCCATGTTGCAAAAATGTTTTTGTTATTCTCAAATTCTTTGGAAAAGAAAAATGAAGATACTTGGAGTCAAGCAATTTAATGTGAACTTGGATGGTAAATATATGTAGGGTGTCAGGCCCTCAGACTCACTGAAAGAAATCCTGGTTTGAGGTTGTTTCTTGTGTTATGACCAACACCCCTCCCTCCCGTTCTCAGTTATGCCGGGCCGCTCCATTTGTGCCTTTAGGGTGCCAGGATTCAGCGCAAGGTAGTATTTAATGCTAGAAGAAAAATTTCTTGGCTCTCTAGTTTTTAAAGGATGATGTTTTAAGGTATTATCCATGGAAAGAGATTTCCCACAGGGGAACTAGTTTCATAAACAAAGAATGACCACAGGAAATAAATAGTCATTATACGGAGCATTTGAAGAACTTTAACAAAATAACATTTTATGATCTAGAATACATATCCTTACCCTTCCTGAACTTACCAGGAACGTCACACGCACTGACTCTACAGCTGTCCAAGTTAGCAAGTACCCCTGGGTAACAACTCAGCTCGGTGACTGTTTCTACTCCCCTGACTCTCGTTCTATAGAGTAGGCGAGACGCTCCATGGAACATATGTTTCAAGAGAAGGAGAAACAGATGCTTTCCTTTTTTTCTGACTTTGCTCTGAAAAAAACATTTTTTTTTACTACAGAATATTTTGTCTAATACTTGGATTGTTTGATAAGAAGTCTTTACAATCTTGATCTACTTTTAGCTTCAGTAAATACATGTTAACTCAGCCACCTTCAAAAGGTGGCTATAAAGTTGAAGGATCTCCAGATTCCATTCAGCTCTAAGATGTTTGACTTGGGGCATCAAGAGAGTTTGCTTTTGTGTACCTCCTTTCCGGGTTGCAGAAAGAGGAGGCGGTGGCAGTAGGATTGCTTGGAGTGAAGTCAGCTATTATCTGCCATAATGCTTTGTCGATCAGTCATATTTTGGGAATTAACACTGATTATAGTTGCTTGTCGTGGAGGTAGGGAGAAAGATGAGTAAGAGATTAAGTGATGAGCACTGCTGAAGATAGCTTCTCATTTTAGCTCACCGAGTTGCCTGCCAAGAAAAGGTGGCTATTTTCATTTATGGCCTTCTCCATATCCTAGAACCACTGAACACTGCAGATAATTTATATATAATTCAATTAGTCATTAAGAAGTTTACAAATAATTGAATGTTTGCTGTCATGCAAGTAAAATGGTAATTAAAATGTTGAGTTCCATCAGCATGTTAAATATCATGGACACATAAAGCCATGGTTAGCTGTCTTAGCCGTGGCAAAAAAAAAAGAGTATTTTTGTGATTAGCCAACATCTTTCATTTCTTGCCTAAAACCAACAAACTGTTAAGCCAGAATAAGTGAATATATCTATGGTGTTTTATCAGGTTTCCCTTCTTTGTTGAATATGCGTTCTGCAGACTCAGATGCTTGAAGAGCATAAACTTTATTGTATATTTCACTCAAAGTTATTATTTTAAGGAGTTTTAAAAATTAAAGTAATATTTATTCTGCAAAATTAGTATAACTCTATGTTATTTAATATTTAGTTTTAAACTTTTTAATGCTCAGGTAATCTAACCATATTTAAGATATAATTTCTTTAACATTTTATTTGCATTATCCAAGTATTAGACCTACATTAACATAAATTATTATTTTTCCTCAAATATAATTAGAGGATAATGCTTGTGATAATGTATCTTTTAAAATGCATTATGTTTGCTTTAAAATATAGTTTATAATTACCTTTAAACAATATTACAGAAAAATAGTCTCTTCTTGTATGTATATTTTATTCTACTGTGAAACACTACTACATTAATTCTACTGTGGAACACTAATGCTTTAAAATATCCAAGTGCAAACTGATATGTGATGTGGTTTGCTGTGAAACATTGTTTTAAAGAAAAAGACTTCAAAGCCTTTTTCAAAAATAAAAATGTCAAAATTCTTATTTGAAAAGCTCTCTAGAATTTTCAGATTAGGAAGAACACTTCTTTTGGCATTAACTGTATATTTTTGAAAACTGCATTTAAAAAGGCGGCAGTATGTAGAAAGTATATTTATTCTTTATATATTACCTTTTATGAAGAATAAAAACCTCAGCAACTTTTATTGCACCTTTTTCAAAATTTAAGTCTAAGCAGAGGCTGGATGATAATTCTGTGATTACTCCACTATTTCATGAAGATCTCATTAGAACCTTAATTCTAAACCATAATTCATTTGTACACCCATTGTCAACTCTATATTAATTAAGAGTGAATAGTGCCCTTGTGGGAAAATTTGAGAAAAGACCTTAACTTCCAAGATCAAAAAGACCTCTGACAGTATTTTTCTTGAAATGGGAATATTATACCTTTTGGTAATGATAAGACCACTTTAAAAATGTAATACCTACTTTTTGGAATCACTAATCAGGCATACATTTCTTTAAAACATAACAATCTTGTGTTACATGAACCATCTTTGAGGAAAACACAATTTGGGTTCATTAGCCTTCACTTGGTCTAAGTTTTTCTCTGTGGTTCTCCAGATACCATCTCTAGATCATGAACACAGTGAATAATTTACATCCACTAATATTTTATGATTATCTGTCCAAAGTATTGATTGGAATGATTCTTAAATAAGATTATATCAATATTTGCTTGTGAAATAAATATTCTGCAGGTTGTTAAATATGACTTCTTTAAATAAATTTTACCTATGAGTCCCATTTGGGTTTATTGGTTGACCCCCATAATTTTATAAGTGGTGGTGTAGTGTTAGTGCTCTTTTAGCTTAGCTCTTTGATCAAACACTATAATAGTTTTTTGCTTCTATATCCCTTCAGAGCAATGAGTGTGGAATAAGGTCTTTATAAATATTGCTGAATAAACATATATATGGTTTAATATGTGGCATATAGGGTTCATGAGTTTTGTGAGGTATGTTCAGTGTTGATCAAATTACGTTAAACTATGCTTCAAGACCGTCAGCATTTCTGACTTTGATACTTTGATATCTGGGAAAAAAAGTGCTTCGCAAGTAACATGAGTCAAGGTAGATAATTTTTAAAAATTAGTCAATAGTACTCTAGTGGAAGTATAATAGATCTGTTAACCTGCTAATAAAATGAAATCCAACAGGATTTTTAAATTACTCAAAAGACAAGGGGAAAGTTATGGTCTGATAATGACAGCTGGCAAACTTGCCTTAAATGCTTTTAAAGACAAAATTGATGACATCCACAACTGGCTGCAGTTCAGGGTACCCAACTGCAATGTGCTGTCAAGGGTGTATATTTACTATTGATTAACCCTCTAGCTACATTCCTTTCAGACATTTTGATGTGGAGGTTATTTTATTTTAGGAGCAGCACCCATATACTCTTTTCCCAGACCTGTGATAAAATACATGAAAAAGGAACCAATTAATGTGTTACCACTGGTCAAGTTAATGTTTTCATTAATCATATCTTTTAAATCTAAGGAATCTTCTTTGCAGTTAAAGAAACACCAATCAATTTTAGTAAAAATGGAGAGAATCATTTGAAAAAAATGTACATGCCATTGGGCTAAGTGTGTATAAATATACACAATTATTTTGTGTTTATTAAAACAACTTTTATTGCTAGGCCACTGTGGATTTTTGTCATAAAACTGGAGTGGAGTTCAAATAATTTGGTAACATTAAGAAATGAAACAAACCTCTGCTCCTGCCTACTGATGTGATTAAGGTGGCCACAAAAATTAAAAATGTAAAATGAATTTCTGTTAAGCTTTATCATTTTGGAATAATTGATTTTTCATCTGTGGGTATATCAGCTAATGGGTGGGAAGTTCCCATCTATCTCATTAGGATATACAGTTCTCATAAAATTCTTTTTAACTTTTTCTTCATAATGAAGTATCTTAAAATTTATTGTTTTCATCAACTTTATTCCACCAATAATTAGAAAGATAACTGAAAATATCGTTTAAAATAATTTAGAATGTTATAGACCCAGAAAATGAAAATTATTCAAGCTACAGATATTATTACAGAAAAGTTTGTTAGATGATCAATACAAGATTCTAAACTAGCACTAGCCTATTTATCTTGGTGTAACGGACGTACTACATTTGATTCTAAATCAAAATGTAATTCTAATGGAATTTTACATGTGAACCACATATGTAAGTTAAACTTTATATTAAAAACAGGTGAAATTAATATATTATTTAATATATCAAAATACTATTTCAGCATCATGTAATCAGTAGAAAACTGAGATAGTTTATTCTCCATTTTCCTATTGAGCTTTTAAAATTTGGTGTGCATCTTACCTTACAGCACACCTGACTTTGGACTAGCCATATTTAAAGTGCTCAGTAGCCACATTTGGCTAGTGGCTAATGGCTACTGATCCAGTGACAGCTCAGAACTTTCAATATATACTTCAATTGTGTATATGTATTACATAAGGTTCCATATGGGCAACAGGACAGAATCACACATTTATAGAAAAAGAAACAATCTGACATTACTACATATTAAAAAAAAGTGTTTAATCATGTATGTATTTTAACTGGAAGATGTCCTTTAGACTCAATGAAATATATGTTGTAGAATAAAAAAGTTCATCATTGCCTACAATTTAAGCTCATAATGAAATTTTTAGTTGTTGACTTAAAAATGTTTAAAAGAATATGTAAGCAAACATGTTTCAAACATTACTAGACTATTTCCTTAGTACTGGAGATGAAGGTAACTTGGAACAGATTTTGGGTTACAGTAAAATTCTCTATATATTTTAAAGCTTTGGGTCACTACTCATTTTTTAAAGATGTATAATAGATAAATAAGTAAATAAATAAGTAAAAGAGAAATGGTTGCTTTCCAACCTTAAAATGTTGCTAGTGAAAGCATCCTTTGGGTTCTCATTAAGTAGATATAATGCTGAGAGCCCACAGTACAGTATAAAGATCACTTTTTAAAAATAGAACCTCATTCTTTGTCGTGTTGCCCTTGGTAAACTTTCCCAAATTGCTGTATCTCAATGCCATTCGGACCCTCTAATCGTGTGTAAGTTGTGATAGCAAGCTGTCTGTGGTGGTTTGATATGTCTTCAGTCTGTAAGTGTGAGCACTTTCCCAACATCTTTAATATTGTCTCCATTATATTTGGGACTCTTTATAAGTTAGAGTTTGGTGTTCAGCCCGTGTGGGGTAGGGGTGTGTGTGTATGTGTGTGTTTAAATACTCAGTACCTTCCACAGTAAACTGGAGAAGATAACACATTTCAAATAGTTCTCATATCAGATTCAGTTTTCATTTTCTGTGGATTGTTGGTAGTTTAAATGATTTGAAATTGGATTATCATCCAGTTTTTTTCAGGTTGAGTGATTCTAAGTCTGAACTCCTTCTTACTGAAGCCTTTGAGGAATGATTAGAACAATTCCTTCTCATGATTCCTGTATCTCCCTATGTAATTTGTAGTCTTGGAAGGAAGCTATCTCCAGGTGTTGAAAGTCCTATTTATCTTGGTGTAACGGACGTCTTACATTTTTTCCCACTGCCCTATGTGACACTACCTCTGAAGGAACATCAACTTTCAAGGTGTCTGGTGTCTGTGATTGTGTTCTCTTGCTTCAGGATTCTAAAGAGTCTTACTCTGTGTCAGAGGAGGTCTTCAGACTTTTGTATACACGAATTACAGCCATTGCTAAATTTTCTTTAATAATATTCATATTATTTCTATTAGGGCAGCCCTTTGCTTTGGCAGCAAATTCTGGTGCAAAATTTTCTTATGTTGCTTTTATTAGCATCTTTCTTTTTAAATATAGAGTCAAATAGAATTTATATTCCTAGGGTCTTTTCTTATAAAGTCTGTTAGACTTCCTATAAAACAAATGACTTTGTGCATTTTTGTTTGAAGTAGTTTGTCAGGGAGAAATGAATCAAATTTGGTGTTTTTCTCTTTGGGATGAGACATTTATTGCCACTGGATGTGTAAATTGTTAACACCACTCAGGTGTGAGGAATTAGTCCATTCCCTGCCATGTCCAAAGAAAACCTGGGATGAGAAGTGGAGCTTTGACTAGAGTTTTGGGCTCCAAATTTTTGCATATTTTCAACTTTTTTCAAGACCTCTGATGTGTTTTCTTTTATCAATGTGCAACAAAATGTAGGAGGAAAATCTGTTTTTGGGGGGGAAGGTGGTCACATATTCTTAGGAATTTAAATTTCAGTTTGTTCTGGGGACATTTTCTCTCCACTTAGCTTATTTCCCTCTTAAATGACTTCATATAATTTGCTTATTTATACCATATGCACACACATATGAATGCTGTGAGCATATAAATTACATACATATTATTCAATACACATTTCTGCATATAAATAATAGAAGCCCTATAAACCTAAATAGGTACAGACAAATTTAAATTAATGGATAGTTTTTGAAAACTTACTAGGGGATTCAAGTATACCCTATGAAAAATGATAACATTGTGCAAGAACTCAGAATATGGTACACTTGTGTTTGGTGGGGGCAGATGTAGGAGTGAAGTATATCTGCCCTCATAACCATAGAAAGATTGAGGACTCTGGCAAGGATATTTATTCTTAGCTTGATATCAGAGTTTGTTTTCTATATGAGGGGTATGACCAATACTTGAATATGGTGTTCATAATTTTTCATCTTTTTTAGAATATTTTGCTAGAATGATTTCTAAACAAGAAGTTTTTGTTACTCATGGCCTTTGGTTATTTTGGGGGGAATATATGGGATTTCTTTAAAGCAGACTAGTATGGAAGATGGTTACATTCATGTATTATGTAGTCCACAGTATTCTATGGATTCTGCCAAATTGCTTATTTTACTTATTTACCTGTTCATTCCACATTTATTGAGTGGCACCTCTGTGCCAGGAACTCTCTTAGGAACTAGAAATATTAATTTAAGTTATAATTCCCACAATTTACAGGGAAACTAAACTCTAAATTTACCTCTAAACTTAGTCTAGAGGAAAATACCATTATATAAACCAATTACTGTATTTCCTATCAGGACACTTCCATAATATAAGGTAGAAAGGGTAAATAAATTATGTCTTGGTATGTGTAACAGCTCATATTATCAGCTCCTTAGAACAAAATTATTAGTGGTTGCATTTGAAGCCTGTGTTTATTCTGATATTACTATCATTTTTTGAAGTGGAGAATGGCCTTGAAATTGGTTTTAAGCATTATAAGAAAACCAATATCTTTGTAATCATGTTTCCCCCCACCCATGGCCTGATTTTTTTTTTTTTTAAACTCTCTCATGATTATATATGTAATTCACCAGATTTGGATTTGAATAGCTCTTGGCTATTTTAAAAATCAAATTTACCCAGAGAGGAAAAAAAATGATTGCTTCATTTAAGATGATTAAGAGGTAACTTAGAAAAGAATCTTCCAAAATATTTTAAGCAATGTGACAAAGTTTCCACATAATTTCTAAAAATGCCATCTAAAACTAGAGTCTCCAGACACCCATACGTAAGTGAGCATGTGTATGTACTACCGTCTCCTGCAGTAAGATCGCTGTCATCCGAACCCCAACAGAATGGCCCGACCCAAAGGTAAAGCCAGAGGTGCCTTTGGGAGTACTGATAATGGAATATCATTGCAAAGAAAGTTTCAGTCTCACAATTCTTTTACAAAGATCAAGAAGCCGGCTGAAATCTCTTAGTTATCTACCTAAGTATAACCTGTTACATAAAACCAACAAACTACTCTGTCAGACCAGGTTTCTACTTGGGAGGATTTTGATCCATTCTATCTACTGACATAAAAATATCTTAGATCTCACATGAGGTTGGGGGCAGAGCTGCTCTACCCCAGACACTATGATATCTATTCTTTCTGTGTTTTATGTAAAACCAGCTTTTCCAGAGGTTATCCATACCTTCTCTTTTTCTCAATTTTTTCTCTGACTCACTACAATTGATTTAGTTACCTTTTGTTACATAGTCAATATCACCAGATGTTGTTCTTTGCAATTAAAACAGTTACAATATTTTATTTGTAAATGACATTAACAGCCAGTCACTCTTAAATTTGTCATTATAAATTTAAAATTTCAGAGAGTACTTTAAAATTCACAGATTGAACAAGGGCAAAACCAACCACAGTGGCATATTTTGCAAGCATGACATTTATTTGGAGTTTTATGTTTCAGTCTGTTTACAAAATATTCAGCCTAGGTGTTCCTAGTAACAATATTACTATATTACTATGTGTGGCTGCTTTTTATCGCATAAATAATGACATGCTTTCAAAAGCCATGCACTGAGACAGGTGTCAGCCAGATTTTAATAATTATGGCATACAAAGGCCAATGGGATTTAATGAAATACATATAGTAGTGAAATCAAAGTCACAGATCATGTGTTGTTTTCTTCTCTGAACACTTCTAGAAGGTTCTTTTATTGTATTTTAGTGTGTTGTGTTCTCTCCTTGCACTTAAGACATTGCAGTGTCATTGCTGGTCTGTGTGCCATCGGGGGTAGGAGCTCTCTTTCATCATGGCGTTTCTAGCTCTTAGCACTTCTATACAGCCTGGAGTTTGATAGATGTTCCATAATTGTTTATTGCACAACTGAATGATGGGGTAACTGAAATGCATTTCAACTCCTTCTTCTTAACTTTACAGCTTTGCCCCAAATTGAAAATGCCTAGAATAAATCAAGAAGAATTAGGAAGATATCTCAACTACTATTCAAATGGGCAGATGGAATTTTTCACAAGTATAGTATCTAACTAAAATTACTGATGTCCGTTTCCCTCTCCTGAGGATGCTTGTACACTATTCAGTGATAACAATAAAAAGGAACTTCTTGGGATTGGCCAAAAATAGTTCCTGGTATGTACAAAGCAGAGGGACATTCCAGGTGTCTACATCATTCTACTTCCCCATTCTTTGATGGAGAGTAGATGTTTTTTCAGTCTTACAGAAAAGACATGCTTCCAGATCAATTATTTAATCCCTCCGCCAATACAAAAATTCTGGAGTTATCACTGAGAGAATTTATGATGATTCTTTACCCCATACATTGAAGAAAAATGTCTGTACCTCCCTGGGATTTCTCTATTTCCTCACTGTCTTGAAAAGGTAGTATGTCAGTGTAATCATTGTGTTGCATTACTGCCCTGAACTAAGAAAAAATGTCTCAGTTTTTGTTAATATTCTAGCACTTCTCAAACCTTATCATGCATTCAGGTCACCTAGGACTCCTGTTAAAATGCAGATTTTGTTCCAGTAGGTCTGGAATGTGGCCTGAGATTCTGCATTTCTGGAGTAGTAGACATGTAGAAGGTGAGACTAACATATCTGGTTTGCTAAGATTCCAGAATAATTCCTTGGTAAGGCAGTTTGCTGCTTCAGTTCTGATGCCTATTTTACTGTTTCTTCATTGCCCTTTGCTTGTGGATTTTTAGTAGCAGAACCTGTACTGTTTAATTTAATCTGCTCTATCAATTACAGAGAAGCAATGAGCACATGACATCAGGTTGGAACTTAGACCTCTGGAATGTTTTAAATCTAACAGCTGATATGCCTCTGCTATAAATAAGTATAAACTAGCTCTTTTGATTTTAAACTGCATGTTTCCCTTTTTGACATGGAAATGGTTTACCTGTGTGCTGAAGCTGATAGTCATGGGAATTGTTAAGTTCCATTTTTGTAAACATGGGCTGAGTTTCTTATTTCCTTAGCTGTCTTGAAAGTATGACCTTTAGTGGCTAACTCTAAATATTATGATAAGGGTTTGTCTGAATTGTGACCAAAGTCTTAAAGGGCTAGATATTCTCTCTCATTGGGAACAAGTTTGCATTCTAGAATTCTGCTGAAATAAAAACAATTCAAAATGTTTTCTGGGCCAAGAATTTTAAAGATGTCAGATGGTAGTATAAGATTCTTGGAGCTTGGTGGACATGAATATGTGTTATTAGATTAGTTTTCTCCTTTGCTTTCAGAGGATATTTTTTGTCTGAGTTAATCTGGGGTTAATGTGGTTCTATTTAGCTCTAAAGAGATGTGATTTGGGGAAATTATGTTTTGTGAGGTGGAGGAGAGGGTGTTAGCCATTGAGAGGATGGTACAGTCACACACATAGTGTAAAGGCGGTTGAGAAAGACTGAAAACCGTATTTTGCTCCCCATGAGAGCTTACGTTCTCAAGACCATGTTTACAACCAGGCAGAGATGTATACAAGGCTTGTCACTATATATCCTTTATCAAATACAACTGAGTTTTTATATAAACTTGAAAAAAATAAGGGGTGTGACCATATTTATTGACTTGACATTTTTGGTAGTACTAAGAATTCTGTTGTAAATATGAATTCCTTTCACAGGTGGGAATGTTTGAGTTATTTCACCTGGTCCCTAGAGGTCAGGCACCTTAGTAGGAAGGACAGTACTTAAGTCTTTTCTGGAGCATCTTTCTGGAAGATACCTGATAAGTATTCATGAATCAAAAAGACAAGTGGATGAATACTCCCTAATTCATGTTTATCAAGAACAATAATTACTGTATTTTACATATCCATTTTGGGATAATGTATGCATGCATAAAAATAAGCACAGTTCCAGTTCAATGAATTCTCATCAGAAGAATGATTTTAAGTTTGTAAGCCAAGCTTTTGCCTGTTATTAACCAAACTACTTCATTAAGTAACGGGGAAGAAGGATTGAAAGCTCATTTTGGAAAGAGAAATGATCATTACAATGAATGGTTTTTCACAGTTGTTCAACCAGATCAGGAAAATAGCTTTTGCATTATACCTGCAAGTATCTGTTTAGAAAACTGTAGAAAAAGCTTACCTTTGCAAAAGTTTCTGTTAAGAACTAAAGTGACTGAAACTTGATTCTTTGTGTGGCACTCTGAACATTGTTCTGGGTAAAGTGATAAACTTTGCAAGAGTAAGCTTTTTATCTTCCTTAGAATGATCTTCAAGCTGAAACTGAACTTCACATGCAGATCAAACTTTCTTTTTGAACTAGTTACTGAGACTATTTGCCCTATTCCCGAGAATGATCAATGCAGATAGACTGTACTTCCCCAGAGTTGCTGTCCTTTTATGTGGGAAAATTTGCAGTAAGAGGAAATAAAACTAGCCTACACTTTTACTAATGATTTATTAGTGAAAAGTATTTTCTTCTGTCATATACGTTGGAGAAAATATTCTACTCTACTAAATCAGTAAACCTCACTTGCCATCACCTAAAGGGAGGCATTGCTATTGTGATCATATGATTGCTCTTTGCACCCTTGCCCATGCGTGTGTGTGCATACAGTTCCCCAAATCACACACTATTTTTCCAGATTTTTCTAATGTTCCCCTTTTATTTTTCTGTATAAGCATATACAGTGTATCTAAGTGACATTGTTATATTTCCTCAGAAGTCCTTTGGGGTTATAAGTCTATGGATAATTGACATCAGACCTCTAATTTATGAAGCAGGGCACTTTTATTTTCATAATCCTAATGATACCCTCAGACATGCTCATGAATAACAAGTTGGTGATCTGCCGTGAGCAGCTCTGTCTCCTCTGTGACCTTCCTGCTTGGTCTGTTTCTTTGCTGTCTGACGTGCTCCCCACCCCAGCTCCTGTGTTGCCTGCTCCAAATCTCATATGGACGCAGGGACGTTGGCAGACGATGAAACGGCAGATTGGGCAGGTTACCAGTCCAGCTGGAGATGGGGGTGATGGCAGGGAAGGAAGGCAGAGGGGGTGAGGGGTGATCGGACAACTGCGCTGATCCTGAAGTGCGTGGATCCTGAAGAAGAGACGGGGAGGCATGAATCTGAAATGCACTGACTGCTTAAATTGGCTTCTTAAGCCTTAAAAAGCAGTTTGTCAGAACATGATGAACGGTTCCGGCATGACACGGTGTTTTCCCAGGGCAAACTTTATGACTCCTTTCATCCGGCCTGGCAGAGGGCAGAGAAGGGGTAGAAGATGACGGACCCCAAGGGCCGGCCTGAGGAACCCTTTGAAACACCTGCTGCTTGTCGCATTGCAGAAGCAAGTGAACCGAAAGAAGTAGCCTCCGACTTCGAGGGACTCCCTGAGGAAGGGTGGCTGGGTGCCCGCGTGGTTAAACGTACAGGAGGGTTTGAAACCCTTGCAGCCGGTAGCACGCTGGGGGAGACGGGCTGAGCGGAGGGGTGGGGGCATTTCCACAGGGAAGAAGACAGTGATGGGAACTGGAATTTCAGTCCAGGGACTGCAGTAAAAATTATACATCAAGTTTGGAAGGGAGCGTAGCACACGGAAACCCAACCCAGACTGGAATAGATACCCAAGGATTCAGGTCATATCTGGGGGCAGGGGTGGTGCTGGGTAAAGTGTAGGGGTACAGGAAGGAAAGAGTCATGGGGGCATCAAGCATCCTGGGAAAAATGAGGCAGCACATCATGAAAAAATGTCTTGTCCCTGTGAAACAAGGTCAGTGGGAATGAAGTGGAGAAATGGGCCCTCATTGGCAGACCAGATTACGGGGCGACTCATTGGTAGCTTGAATAATCTAGTTCAGGGATGATCAAGGACAACTTGTCATTAAGCAGTGAACAGCTTTAGTTCCACCTTTATTTGATTCAGCCAGTGCCATCCAAGGCCTCTCTGTGGCCAGGCAAGTGTTCACAGATCAGCAAGTTCACAGTCTTATTCCCCCAGAGATCCTAAGACTGATAGGTGGTCAAGTTATTATCATGGGGAGGCACCAAACCAAAATGACACAAAGCTTTTATGATTATTGAGACAATTAAAAACGGCTGCTAACTGCTATGGATCAACACAACTCTGAATCCCTGCTCTTCTCACGGTGTATGCAAATATTTAGGTGAGTGAAAATGGAGAGAAGCAGCTAGGGACTCAGTCGGCCTCAGATTTCCACACACCTGTGAGTGGAGTTGTCACTAGTGTGAGACAAAATCATCCTGCTCTGCCGAGGCATTCTGGGGAGGCGGGAAGGGGTCGGTGGTGCGCACTGGAATGCCAGGGGCAGGAAAGGGTATCTTTCTACAAAAATGACTAGCGCAGAGCCTCCCCTTTTCTCTGCCATTGGTCGTTCATGCTTTCTGGGTGCCTCGGAGTTAACGGTGAAGGTCAGCAGGTCCTTTTGGAAGTTGCCTCAAATGTCTCAGAACCACTGCGTTGCCCTCTTTCTTAAGAGAAGGTGCTGACTCTCAGTAGGTTTGTCAGCTCGTTCCGGCTGATGTAACTCACAGGCGGAGAACCGTTTGGCCGCTGGCCAGTCATTTGCTAAGCATCCGCTGTCCGGGGAGATCTGGAGGAGCTCTGAGTCTGGATGGAACAGAAACGTCCTTCCATGCAAGCAGATCCACACACCCGGCAACGCCAGAGCACACGCTGTACCCAGCACGCCGGGGAACGGGAAATTCCAAATAGGCCCACTCAGTTGATCAAGCCAGGCCAAGGCCATCTTTTTTGCCTTTTATGGATTTTGGTATTCTAGGTGAAACCTGTTTTCTCTCGGCTATTTGTTCTTAATCTCCAGCAAATGCATTGTTTGCTGATTGCTTTTGTTAAGCCTGCAAATTCTTACCCACTCAGCCTGCCAGGAGCTCGGCTCTCATGTGTCTGCACCACTCTGCCCCAGTCATTTCCCACATGTCCGACACAGTCAGTCAGCAAAATATGACATCTATCCGAACTTGAGATTTAATATTTACCTGCCGAGGGTATATTAGGTGTGCTATTAATATTACTGTGATTGTATACAACATGTAAGTAATCAAAAAGTACAGAAAAAAACTAAATACAGCTTTAATTTGGGGGAATGATTCTGCAAAATAAGAATCATTTGTGAACCAAACAAGGGCAGATGGTAGAGCCTTGTATACAGTCAGCCCTAATAAGAAAGAGGAATGTGTAGGGGGATTTCAGTGGACTGTGGGAGTTTGGTGATGTTGAAAGATTACAAGAGTCTGTGCATTAGACACTGAAACAATACCACAAATTCAGTGGTTTGAAAGGCCTCCCTGAACTTAATAGCATTCTCACATAAGGTTTTTATTTACAGGCAAATAACAGTGCAGAGAAAGTTCAGGCAAGCATTCAGGCCTGATAGACATCCAGGCACAACCTTTGCAGGGCCCTTATTCATCCAAGGATGTACTTTGTGAATTAAACCATCAAGATATGTGTGAAAAATCTTGCCTTTGGTCAGAAGTTCAAGGCAGAAGTTCCCAGCAGAGGTACTTAGCTCCTCTGGTTATACAGTCAAGCCACACTGGTTAACAAGTTGCCATCTGTAAATAAACTGTCCCTGGGGGAATGCAGGGGAGTTTTGGACTTTAAAATCCACATCATAAATCCCACTGCCTTTGTTTGACCAAAGGTCAAAGCTAACATCCGGAATCCCCAGAGGTAAGGATAGGCCTTTCCCAGTTCAATTGAAAATTAACTGTATCCTGTACATATATGTATTCATGTACCCCCGGAAGAAACACTTGAATATATATTTAATACAATTAGGGCTAAATTTTCCCAGGGAAGAGAAGGTGAAATCCATCAACTTCTAGAGCTGGAAACTGAGCATGGACTGGAACTCAAGCCCACCGTATTTAACATCAGTATTTTCCCCACTGACCTCTATTTGAATTTCTCATAACTTAGAATAAATATGTTTTCCTTTTAAGCATAAAACTGATTGTGTCAGATTGTTGGAAACCCATAAAGAAACCTTCAACACTGCTATGCTTAAAAGGTATAAAAATCATTTATAGAACAAAACACATACTGCTTTTTAAAATTAATAGTACCATATTTGTATTAATAAAAATGCATTATTTGATTAGTAAAATTCATTATCGTTAAGGTAATCCAAATGATAATTTGGGAGGTAATTATGAGGAAAGGCTTTCAGCTATTGCAAAGATGGTGAATGAATATAGATGAAGTTAGTTTTCAGTCACTTTTAAGCCCTCTCGTCCCCCGACCTCTTCACCTTCACAGGAGCCCCTAACACCAGGACAGTGAGAGCTTCATGGGTGCTTTTTTGAGGAGAAGAGTGATCTGATAGCACTACTTATGTAAAGATGTGATTCCTTTGATTTATTACTTTTCCAAGGGTATTTGTGTTTGAAGACAGGGACACAGAATGAGGAAAATGTACAAGAAAGCCAGGAATTGTCAACCTGAAGAATTTCTGGCAGAAACAACGAGGGCCATATGTGATAGAGCAAATCTCTAGACAGACTTTTTCTGGTGCCCTGTAGAGCATTACCTATTCCAGCTACTTCTGTGATGAATGGAGGTGCCTTGAATATCCTGAAATAAATGGGGGTCTCCCAAGCCCCAGTCGACTTGACCCTGTTCATTGGCTTCATTCTTATCTCTAAGAATTGATCTCTTTCTTAGGGAAGGAAAAAAAAGCTAATGCAAAACTATTTTTCCTCAAGAAATAATGATCAAAATGTACCTCTGATATTTATTTTCTAAAACTTCATGCTTAGCCCTATCAAAGCATGAAAAAGCTGCATGAAAGAAACTAAACAGAATGAGATAATAGAGTTTTAAAGTTAAATTTTATACCACAATGGATTAAAGATGGCAGCATGAGAGAAGAGCAGAGGCTTCCTCCTAAAACTGGACACAATTAGAAAATTTAATTGGCGCAACTAATCCTGAGAGGGCAACAGGAAAGAGGACACGTCAGACTGCACACACCTGGAGCAAAGAGCAGACCTCAGCGAACGGGGTAACGTACCAGAGCTGTGGCTCCGCGGGACCCGAGCCCCTCCCCACCCCAGCTCACCGACAGGAGGAAGAGAAACGGAGCAGGGAGGGAGTGGAAGGCCTGGGACTGCTGAATACCTGGCTCCGGAGGTCTGCGCTGGGAGCACAAACCTACATTTCGTGGGGCTTTCATGAGACTCACATGACTACCTAATTACAGACAGAGTTCCTGGGGAGACTGGGATTCCAGCCGCTTGTGGAAAGCAGGGATCCATATCCGGCTGCTCTGGGACAAAAACTTATACGTGTGTGCCCGGCCCACTGGCTCAGGCAGTGGAGACAGGCACAGGAGCCAGGAGGCGGGGAACAGCTCTTTCCTCCCCCCAGGCACCAGTACCGCTCCCCTGCGACCCCCGACATTGCTACAGGGGCTGAGCAGCTCCAGAATAGAGCTTCTGGACACTAGAGGGCGCCATATACAAACATGAAACGCCAAAGGAACCTTGTCCAGAATAAAATTATTAATCCAACTCCCGAGAAAGATTTAAATGATATGGACCTCGAACTCTTCCTGAAAGGGAGTTCAAAATAAAAATCATCAACCTCCTAATGTAGGTACGGAAAGACATCCAAGAACTCAGGAATGAATTCAGGTCAGAGATCCAACCGTTAAAGAAGACAGTGGAGGGTATTAAAAGCAGGTTGGATACGGTGGAGGAGACAATAAATGAAATAGAAACTAGAGAAGAGGAATACAAAGAAGCTGAGGCACAGAGAGAAAAAAGGATCTCTAAGAATGAAAGAATATTGAGAGAACTGTGTGACCAATCCAAGCGGAACAATATTCGCATTATAGGGATACCAGAAGAAGAAGAGAGATACAAAGGGATAGAAAGTGTCTTTGAGGAGGTAGTTGCTGAAAGCTTCTCCAATCTGGGGGAGGAGATAGTCTCTCAGGCCATGGAGATCCACAGATCCCCCTACACAAGGGACCCAAGGAAGACAACACCAAGACACATAGTAATTAAAATGGGAAAGATCAAGGATAAGGGCAGACTGTTAAAAGCAGCCAGAGGCAGAAATAAGATCACATACAAAGGAAAGCCCATCAGACTAACATCAGACTTCCCAGCAGAAACCTTACAGGCCAGAAGGGAGTGGCATGATGTACTTAATGCCATGAAGCAGAAGGGCCTGGAACCAAGATTACTGTATCAGGCGAGATTATCATTTATATTTGAAGGAGGGATTAAACAATTTCCAGATAAACAAAAGCTGAGAGAGTTTACCTCCCACAAACCATCTCTGCAGTCTGTTTTGGAGGGACTGCTATAGATGGAAGTGTTCCTAGGGGTGGATAGCTGTCACCAGAGGTAGGAAAACCATGGTAGGGAGGGTGGAGCAGCTGATTGCGAGGCAAATGCAAACTTAAATTGACAATCCCCAAAGTCAATCAAGGGATAGAGAAAAAGTATAGAATCTGATACCTAATATATAAAGAATGAAGGAGGAGAAATAGAAAAGAACCTTTAGATTGTGTTTGTAACAGCATACTAAGTGAGTTAAGTTCGACTCTTAGATAGTAAGGAAAGTAACCTGGAACCTTTGGTAACCACAAATCTAAAGCCTGAAATGGCTATAAGTACATACCTATCGATAATCACTCTAAATGTAAATGGACTGAATGCACCAATCAAAAGACATAGAGTCACTGAATGGATAAAAAAACAAGACCTATCTATATGCTGCTTACAAGAGACTCACCTCAAACCCCAAAACATGCACAGACTAAAAGTCAAGGGATGGAAAAAGATATTTCATGCAAACAATAGGGAGACAAAAGCAGGTGTTGCAGTACTAGTATCAGACAAAATAGACTTCAAAATAAAGAAAGTAACAAGAGATAAAGAAGGACATTACATAATGATAAAGGGCTCAATCCAGCAAGAGGATATAACCATTCTAAATATATATGCACCCAACACAGGAGCACCAGCATATGTGAAACAAATACTAACAGAACTAAAGGAGGAAATAGAATGCAATGCATTCATTTTAGGAGACTTCAACACACCATTCACTATGAAGGACAGATCCACCAGACAGAAAATAAGTAAGGACACAGAGGCACTGAACAACACACTAGAACAGATGGACCTAATAGACATCTATAGAACTCTACACCCAAAAGCAACAGGATATACATTCTTCTCAAATGCACATGGAACATTTTCCAGAATAGACCACATACTAGGCCACAAAAAGAGCCTCAGTAAATTAAAAAAGATTGAAATCCTACCAACCAACTTTTCAGACCACTAAGGTATAAAACTAGAAATAAATTGTATGAAGAAAGCAAAAAGGCTCAAAAACACATGGAGGCTTAACAACAGGCTTCTAAATAGTCAATGGATCAATGACCAAATTAAAATGGAGATCCAGCAATATATGGAAATAAATGGCAACAGCAACACAAAGCCCAACTTCTGTGGGACGCAGCAAAAGCAGTCTTAAGAGGAAAGTATATAGCCATCCAGGCATATTTAAAGAAGGAAGAACAAACCCAAATGAATAGTCTAACATCACAGTTATCAAAATTGGAAAAAGAAGAACAAATGAGGCCTAAAGTCAGCAGAAGGAGGGACATAATAAAGATCAGAGGAGAAATAAACAAAATTGAGAAGAATAAAACAATAGAAAAAAATCAATGAAACCAAGAGCTGGTTCTTTGAGAAAATAAACAAAATAGATAAGCCTCTAGCCAGACTAATTAAGAGAAAAAGAGAATCAACACAAATCAACAGAATCAGAAATGAGAAAGGAAACATCACGATGGACACAACACAAATACAAAGAATTATTAGAGACTACTATGAAAACCTATATGCTAAGAAGCTGGAAAACCTAGAAGAAATGGACAACTTCCTAGAAAAATACAACCTTCCAAGACTGACCAAGGAAGAAACACAAAATCTAAACAAACCAATTACCAGCAAAGAAATTGAAGTGGTAATCAAAAAACTACCCAAGAAAAAAAATCCTGGGCCAGATGGATTTACCTCGCAATTTTATCAGACATACAGAGAAGATATAATGCCCATTCTCCTTAAAGTTTTCCAAAAAATAGAAGAGGAGGGAATACTCCCATATTCATTCTATGAAGGCAACATCACCCTAATACCAAAACCAGGCAAAGACCCCGCCAAAAAAGAAAATTACAGACCAATATCCCTGATGAATGTAGATGCAAAAATACTCAATAAAATATTAGCAAACTGAATTCAGAAATATATCAAAGGGATCATACACCACGACCAAGTGGGATTCATCCCAGGGATGCAAGGATGGTACAACATTCGAAAATCCATCAACATCATCCACCACATCAACAAAAAGAAAGACAAAAACCACATGATCATCTCCATAGATGCTGAAAAAGCATTCAACAAAATTCAACATCCATTCATGATAAAAACTCAGCAAAATGGGTATAGAAGGCAAGTTCCTCAACATAATAAAGGCCATATACGATAAACCCACAGCCAACATCATACTGAACAGTGAGAAGCTGAAAGCTTTTCCTCTGAGATTGGGAACTAGACAGGGATGCCCACTCTCCCCACTGCTATTTAACATAGTGCTGGAGGTCCTAGCCACGGCAATCAGACAAAACAAAGAAATACAAGGAATCCAGATTGGTAAAGAAGAAGTCAAACTGTCACTATTTTCAGATGACATGATATTGTATATAAAAAACCCTAAAGACTCCACTCCAAAACTACTAGAACTGATATCAGAATACAGCAAAGTTGCAGGATACAAAATTAACACACAGAAATCTGTGGCTTTCCTATACACTAACAATAAACTAATAGAAAGAGAAATCAGGAAGACAGTTCCATTCAAAATAGCATCAAAAAGAATAAAATACCTAGGAATAAACCTAACCAAAGAAGTGAAAGACCTATACCCTGAAAACTATAAGACACTCTTAAGAGAAATTAAAGAGGTCACTAACAAATGGAAACTCATCCCATGCTCCTGGCTAGGAAGAATTAATATTGTCAAAATGGCCATCCTGCCCAAAGCAGTATACAGATTTGATGCAATCCCTATCAAACTACCAACAGCATTCTTCAATGAACTGGAACAAATAGTTCAAAAATTCATATGGAAACACCAAAGACCCCGAATAGCTAAAGCAATCCTGAGAAGGAAGAATAAAGTAGGGGGGATCTCACTCCCCAACTTCAAGCTCTACTACAAAGCCACAATAATCAAGACAATTTTGTACTGGCACAAGAACAGAGCCACAGACCAGTGAAACAGAACAGAGACTCCAGACATTAACCCAGACATATATGGTCAACTAATATTTGATAAAGGGGCCATGGACATACAATGGGGAAATGACAGTCTCTTCAATAGATGGTGCTGGCAAAACTGGACAATTACATGTAAGAGAATGAAACTGGATCACTGTCTAACCCCATACACAAAAGTAAATTTGAAATGGATCAAAGACTTGAATTTAAGTCATGAAACCATAAAACTCTTAGAAAAAAACATAGGCAAAAATCTCTTAGACATAAACATGAGTGACCCCTTCTTGAACATATCTCCCCGGGCAAGGGAAACAAATGCAAAAATGAACAAGTGGGACTATATCAAGCTGAACAGCTTCTGTACAGCAAAGGACACCATCAATAGAACAAAAAGGAACTCTACAGTATGGGAGAATATATTCATAAATGACAGATCCGATAAAGGCTTGACATCCAAAATATATAAAGAGCTCATGCACCTCAACAAACAAAAAGCAAATAATCCAATTAAAAAATGGGCAGAGGTGCTGAACAGACAGTTCTCCAAAGAAGAAATACAGATGGCCAACAGGCACATGAAAAGATGCTCCACATCGCTAGTTATCAGAGAAATGCAAATTAAAACCACAATGGGATATCACCTCACACCAGTAAGAATGGCCACCATCCAAAAGACAAACAACAACAAATGTTCATGAGGTTGTGGAGAAAGGGGAACCCTCCTACACTGTTGGTGGGAATGTAAATTATTTCAACCATTGTGGAAAGCAATATGGAGGTTCCTCAAAAGTGCTCAAAATAGACTTACCATTTGACCCAGGAATTCCACTTCTAGGAATTTACCCTAAGGTTGCAGCAATCAAGTTTGAAAAAGACAGATGCACCCCTATGTTTATCGCAGCACTATTTACAATAGCCAAGAAATGGAAGCAACCTAAGTGTCCATCAGTAGATGAATGGATAAAGAAGATGTGGTACATATACACAATGGAATATTATTCAGCCATAAGAAGAAAGCAAATCCTACCATTTGCAACAACGTGGATGGAGCTAGAGGGTATTATGCTCAGTGAAATAAGCCAAGCAGAGAAAGACAAATACCAAGTGATTTCACTCATCTGTGGAGTATAAGAACAAAGGGAAAACTGAAGGAACAAAACAGCAGCAGAATCACAGAACCTAAGAATGTACTAACAGTTACCAAAGGGAAAGAGACTGGGGAGAATGGGAGGTTAGGGAGGGATAAGGGCGGGGAAGAAGAAAGGGGGTATTATGATTAGCATGCATAATGTTGGGGGTGGGGGAAAGGGGAGATCTTTGCAACACAGAGAAGACAAGTAGTGATTCTACAGCATATTGCTATGCTGATGGACAGTGACTGTAATGGGGTTTGTGGGGGGGACTTGGGGTAGGGGTGAGCCTAGTAAACATAATGGTCTTTGAAAAAATAAAAATAAATAAATTAAAAAATATTTTATACCACAACTTGCAATAAAGCAAATATCTGCTCTTCTTAAATTAGGATTTATGAGTGTGTCAGATGTGTAAATACAGATACACAGGATGGGGCTGTTTGAACATTTTAGTTTTCTCTAGAACTTTTCAAGAAATCAACTGTTTGAGATTTTATATGTTTAGGTATATGGCCTCACACAAATCTGGGACACAGTTAATTCCTGAAAGACAGATGGTTTATTTTTAGTAAGGAGAGGTCTGTCATTGAATTACAACCTTGCAAATGAGGAGGGAGAGCAAAATGAACTGCCCAGAATAGTTATCATCAGCATGTGCATTTGGGATAATGTTGCGAGAGTTTTTACTTCTGAATATGTTCCTTTACTACCTCCTCAGCTTTTTCTGGACAAGCAAATAAATAGTCGATTTAGAATCACATCACATTCAAATTGAACAAGATTGTGAGATCATTCTTTGACCAGCAGTCCTGCTTAAAGGATTCAAACTTCCACTAGGAACCCACTGAGAAGATCTTTCTATAAAGGTGTATTTTTTTTTACTTGGATTGATCTGGATAGCAAATCAATAACTCAGAGAAAAAGCAAATGGTAAGAGACAGAAAGGGGGCAAAATGTTTGTCTTAAATCTAGAGTTAAAACACCTGACAATCTTAACATGGTTGAGTGCATTTTCACAATCCTAGTGAGACCGGATCTTTGGCCAAGTAGTAATTCTGGAACTGTTCATCCTGAGAATGAGTGTGGGTTGGAATCATGAGCACAGGTCAGCTTTTCTGCTGAGGTCCCCTTGGGCTAAAGAAATGTTGACATTATTATTTGGTATCTGTATAAAAGTAAAGGTTGCCATTCTGGGGGATAAAATAATAAACACTCTGGTCTTGTTGATTTATTCAAACTATTTTAATGATGTTGGTTTTGATGTTATTTTGCTGTTCATGAACTTTTCTAATTGCATTTTCTAAAAGCAATTCAATTTTAAGAAAGAATTAAGATTATTTTGTCTAATGATTCCAGATTATTATGATACTTTTATATAAAAATTTGGTTTGTATTTCTCTCCTTTTGTTGAATGTTTTGGATATGCATTAAATACATAGATACATATATTTTCATGCCAGAGAGATTCTGAACTGATGGACCATGTAGGATATGTTGTGGTCATTTGAAAAATTGTTTTAGTTTGTTACCAAGGTTTAAACATTGTAAGACTTTACTTAAAAATATGCTTTAAAAAAAATTGGGGTATGTACAACAAAATGCACAAATCTTTGTGTAGAGCTTGATAAATTTTGATGTGTATGCATTCATATTCATCATCCAGATCAAGATATTAAGCATTTTCACTAGCTTTTTTTTCCCCTTCACCTATTTCATCCCTCCCTCCAGCCTCCTCCCTTATGGCAACCACCACTCTGTTGTCTGTGTTTCTGAGTGTGTTTCTATTTTGTTTGTTCATTTATTTTGTTTTTTATATTCCACATATAAGTGAAGTCATAGAGTATTTGTCTTTCTCTGTCTTACTTATTTCACTTAGCATAATACCTTCTAGGTCCATCCGTATTGCTATTGGTACCACAAATAGTGCTATTTCATTCTTTTTCAGGGCTGAGTATTATTCCACTGTATGTATGTATCAATTTTTCTTTATCCATTCATCTATTGATGGGCATTTAGTATGTTTTCATAGTTTGGCTAATGTAAATAATGCTGCGATAAACATAAGAGCGCATATCTTTTCAGATTAGTGATTTTGTTTTCTTTGGCTAAATGCCCAGAAGTGTAATTGCTGAGCCATATGGTATTTCTATTTTTAGGATTTTTGAGAAACCTTCATACTGCTTTCCATAGTGGTGGCACCAATTTATAATCCCACCAGCAGTTTAGGAGGGTTCCCCTTCTCTACATCCTTGCCAACACTTGTTATTTCTTATCTTGTTGATATTAGCTATTCTGACTCGTGTGAGGTGATAGCTCATTATGGTTTTGATTTGCATCTCCCTGATGCTTAGTGATGTGGAACATCTTTTCCTGAGTCTCTGTTGGGCATCTGTATGTCTTCCTTGGAAAAATGTTTGTTCAAGCCCTTTGCCCCTTTTTTAATCAGATTATTTATTTATGTATTTTTTTGGTGTTGAGTTTTATGCACTCTTTATATATTTTGGATATTAGCCCCTTATCAGATATATCACTTGCAAATAAATTCTCCTGTACAATAGGTTGCCTTTTCATTTGCTGTGCAGGATATTTTTAGTTTAATATATGCTTTGAAATAGGTTTTTCTAGTTTGAAAAATAGAAAGTCATGGCAGTCCACAGTTCCAGTTCTGGCATGGTCACAGGCAGCCATTGCTGGATGGCTGCTGAATCCTGTGGCTTGGACAGTCATACTCCACACTGCATCAGATCCTTCCTGACTCACTTCACTGTGCACGCCATATTCCTGGTCTCTGTGAGTACCTAGTACAAATGATCAGAGGCAGTTCAGATATTACCTACTGGTTTGCATGAAGATCAGTACCTTTTTAAGAAGCATTTGGGACCAGGACGTTCATGCTGAATTCACTTTCTTTATATTCTCAATGGCCAAATTCCATCCTTTTAGCTGAGGCATCTCCCTAATGAGGAAGTCTGGGTACCACAAGATCTGCATTCCTTTCCAACCTAGACATGCGTTCCCGGAGCCACTGTGTAAAATGAGAAGTGTCTGTTGTAAATTTTCTACTACCTTAACTGTGTATGATGAGTGTGCCTAGGGTTCCCAAGATCCCCCTCAGGTACACTGATATGCAGGGAAGGCTCACAGGACTCAGCATATAGTCATACTCATGGCTAAGATTTATTACAACAAAAAGATATGAGGCAACATTAGCAAAGGAAAAAGGCACATGGGACAAAATGTGGAGGAAATTAGTTACAAACTTCAGAGAACCCTCTCCCCATGGAGTCACACAAGACATGACTGATTCCTCCAGCATCCGATTGTGACAGCACATGTGAAATGTTGTCTATCAGGAAAGCTCATTAGGTCCCAGGATTTTTACTGGGGTTGATTGTAGGGACTCTCTACCCAGCACGTCCCAAAACTTCAGGCTCCCAAAAGGGAAGCAGGCCTTTAGCATAAATCACATGGTTTTCAGACTCTAGACAGATAAACCGCTGTCATCAATTAAGGAATGGTGGAAAAACTCCTGAACTCTAAGTTTGACATATGTCAGCCATTGGCCAACCTCGTGAGCAGGCCCTTCTAAAGATAGCTGTCACCTTGCTAGGTTAACCCTTTTGTGCAATGAGCAAGGGTTCTTTCCTTACAAGCATGTACCTAACTGTTGGGCAAGTTGTTCCTGAATGATAGAAACTATGCAGTTAAGAATTCCAGGCTGTTTCCTTTCATAAACAGCTAGCCATGGACAGTGTTTTGAGGGAGGAAAACCTTATCATTTATCTCTGATAACTCTACTAAGCATTAAAGAAAGAAATACATCTGAGACTGAGCTGTTTATTTGATTAATTCATTCCACTAAATTCATTCAACTCGCATTAGGCACAGGTTCTGGGGATAGAAGATCTTTGCTTTTATGGAAATGAGGGATTACAGTGAGTGAAGAGACACAGGCAAAAGACTTAATAAGCAAACTAGTATGTTAGAAGATAAAAAGATAACGCTATAGGAAAAAAGAGCTGTAGTGTAAGGAGCATTGGACAGCTGGGGTTTGTGCTTGTGCTGGGGGTGGAATTGGTCAGGGTAGGCCTGACCAAATGGGGGAGACTTGAACCAAGATCTGAAGGAGGTTAGAGAGAGGGGGAGATAAATGTATTGCCAGAGTGTTCCAGAAAGAAAAGATACAGACAAAGCTCTCAGGTCAGAGAGGAACTGACAGCAGAAACAGCCAGAAGGCAGGTCGGCTGCCTCAGAGTAAGCAAGCAGTAGGAAGAGAGGGGAGCAGAGAGGTGAGGGCAGCCCAGAGAATGCAGGGCCTGAGTTCATCATAGGGGTTTTGTGTTTTACTATGAAAATAATGGGAAGCCATAGCAGGATTTTGATTAAAGAAAAGTGATATAATTCTTTTTGACATATAACACGTACAGAAAATGTACAAAACCGTAAGCACTCAAATCACTGAATTTTCACAGAAGAAACTCACCAGTGGAATCAGCATTCAGATCTAGAAACATCCTGCTAGCACCCATACCTAATTTCTCCCCCTGCCGCTTTCCAGCCACTGCTCCCCACCAGGGAAAATCTCTATCTTGACTTGTAACACTACAAAGATGAGCTTTACGTTGTAATTTATGTACTCTTCGTATTTGGTATATTTGGTTTACTATTTTATTGGTGAAAGGTATTCGCACTCCCTACATCCTTCTTGCTGGCTAGTATCCTGTTGTATGATGGAGCCACATCTTGTCCATATTCTCCTGTTGGTAACCATCTGACTTGTTGATACTTTTTAACTACTATACATGGTGCTCCTTATGCACATTTTTGTACGTCTTCCAATGCATTTATTATCTGCATTTTTTTACTTAACACACACATAGGAGAGGTGTTACTGGGTCACAGAGCTTATGTTCAAATTTAGTAGCTACTGCCAAAGCGTTTGCCAAGGCGGTTTTGCCGATTTGCATGTCTATCAGCAAGATTTGAATTCAGTTATTCCACATCCTCGCCAAAACTTGGAACTGCCTTTATTTCACACTGTAGTCATTCTGGTGCATGTGGAGCAGACTGCATTGTGATGTTGTCATTTCCTTGTTGTCTAGGAAGTCGAGGACCTTTCAAAAGTTTTATAGTCATTTCGGGTCTTCATTTGTGAAATACCTGTTCAAGTATCTTTGTCCATTTTTCCCCCTCCTGGTTTGTCTTTCTTTCTCATACTGACTTATAGAAGTTATTTTTACATTCCAGATATGAGTCTGTGGTAGGCAGGGTAATGCCCTCCAAAAATGTCCATATTTGAATCCCTGGCACCTGTGAATATGTTACCTCCATGACAAAAGGGACTTTGCAGATGTGATTAATGTTATAAGAACGCTGAGATGAAGAGATTATTTTGGATTATTGGGGTGGCCCAATCATGAGTTCTTCAAAGTAGAAGAGGAAGGCAGGAGAGAGGGCAGAGGGCTGTGACACGAGAAGGACTGGACGCACCACTGCTGGCTGTGCACGTGGACGAAGGGCCGTGAACAAAACCGTGTGTCAGCCTTAAGCTGGACACGACTCTCATCGGACAGCTGGCCAGGAAATGGGGATCCTCGATCCCATCACTACAAGCAACCAGAAGGAGTGAGAAAATGGATCCTCCCTTAGAGCCTCCAGAAAGAAATTCAACCTTGTTGACACCGTGATTTCAGCCAGTGAGAGCTGTGTCCCAATGCTGACTTACAGAACTAGGAAATAATGTTTTTGGGTTGTTTAGGCTGCTAATTTGTTACGGTAGCAACAGAACACCAGTGTAGAATTCACTGTAGTATATATTTATTACAAACATCGACACTGTGGCTTATCTTTTCACAGTTTTAACACTGTGATTTTAAGAGAAGTTTTTTTTTTTATCAATTATCTTCTGAATGCCAATCCATGCTTTACTGAGGTAAAACATTTATTGACGTATAATATTGTGTAGGTTAAAGGTAGATAACATGATGATTCGGTGTATGTGTATATTATGAAATGATTACCACAGTAAGGTGAACACACACACCACCTCGCATGGTTACCATTTTGTGTGTATGTGTGTGTGTGGTTAGAACTTCTCAGATCTATTCTCTTAGCAACTTTTAAGTATATAATACAGTACTGTTAGCTATAATCACCATGTTGTACATTAACAAATCTAATCCCCAGAACTTACTTATCTTATTGCTGACAATTTATACCCTTTGACCACCTTTACCCATCCCTCTTCACCCAGCCCACCTCTGGTAACTACCAACTTGCTCTCTATGAATTTAATTTTTTTAGATTCCACATGAAAGTGAGAACGTACAGTGTTTGTCTTTCTTTAGCTAATTTCACTTAATATAATGCCCTCCGGGTTCATCCATGTTGTCACAAATGGCAAGATTTTCTTTCTCTTTGCGGCTGAACAATATTCTATTGTGTGTATATATACCACATTTTCTCTATTCATCTGTTGAGGGGCACTTAGGTTATTTCCATGTCTCAGGTATTATAAATAATGCTGCAGTGGAGAAGTTCTTAATTTTAAAAAATTTCATTATGGTTAGCATCCTTTGATGCTCTGTTTAAGGAATATGTGCCTACTTCAAGGTCATACAAATGTTTCCCTATGCTTTCTTTTAATATTTATATTGTTTTCACTGTCACATTTGCTGAACACTCTACCTGGAATTGAATTTTTGCTTATGGAGTAAAATAAGGGCCAAGATTCATTTTTTTCCACCACTCATCTCATTGATCTAACACCATTTATTGAGAATATTAGTCTTTCTGAACAATATTCTTCATTGTCTTTGTCATGGATCAGATGATACACATATGGGTCTGTTTCTGGGATCTATTTTTGTAAAATTTATTACTTACATTGTTTGTTTAGAGACAGAATTATGTTTCTATCAATGAGGACTTGTTCATGTCTTCCTTTCCAATCCTTATAACTATTTATTTTTCTTGACTAATAGCATTGGCTAGAACATTCCATCAAAATTGAAAGAAAATGGTGATATCACTAGATATAGTTTGCTAAAATTTTGTCGCTTGAAACTGTGTTCATGAAATTAGCTTATTTCCTTTTTTTGTGTTGTCTGATTTGAGCTTCAATGCTATGGTAGCCTCAAAAAAAGAGAGTTGGTAGATGTTATTTATTTCCTCGTATTTTAAGAGTATGCATAAGATGGATGTTTTTCTAATGTAACTGTTCAGAAGCGTTCACTGGTGAAGACAACTGTGCCTGAATATTTCTCCGTGGAAAGGTTTCTGATAGGTTTTTAAGTTTATTCTTGTTATTTTTAGTAAGATGTACTTTTCAAAGAATTTGTCCATTTTATTTGGTTCTCCAATAGTTTGCCATAGAATCATGCCAAATATCTTCCTCACTTTAATGTCTGCAGGATCTGTACCAATTCATTCCTGGTGTTGGTATTTTGTGTTTTCTCTCTTTTATTGACCAGTCTTCTGAAGGCTTTCACACCCTTATTATTCTTTTCTGAGTTAGTTTTAGTTTGGGCCAATTTCACCCCTATTCCTTGCTTGCTTTCTAGCTGTGTTTTGAAGGTAGAATAATGACAAATACACTTTTCTGCCGATTGACTGTGGGTTGTGGGAGCCACGGGTGACTCCAGGGCTTCTGACTGTGCAGCCTGACGGTCAGCTTTGCTGTAAACTCACATCACGAAGCCTTGATTGTTTTGTTTTGTCTGCATTTGGTGGGGGGGTCTAAGCAGAAGTTCAGTTTTGGATGTCAGATTTGAGATGTCAGTTGCACTTTTAAGAGGACATGTTAAGTAGACAGTTGGAGATATGACTGTGGAATTTAGAGACATATCTAGACTAGATATGTAAATGTGGGGGTCATCCTTATAGAAATAGTATTTAAGACCAGGAGAATAAATGACATCTTCAGTGGCGTGAGTGCAGATGGAAAAGAGAAGACTAAAATCTGGGTCCTGCAGCCTTCCCAAGCAAAGATTTATGGTGATGTCATAGAACAAGTAACGAGACTGACAAGGAACAATGAGGAAAATCATTCTGAATCCAAGTTAAGAAAGTGTGTAAAGAAGGAGCAATTAAACTTGTCAAATGCTGATGCTATGGTGAGTATAATGAGGACTGAGACTGAGAACAGGGATTAGCAACATGAAAGTCATTGGGCAACTTTACCAGGATTAGTTTTAGCGGAGAGGTAGATGGCAAAACCCAGGTTGAAGTGGGAGAATGTGACAAAAGAATTGGAGACACTGAGTACAGACAGTTCTGGAGGCATTTTGCTCCATAGAACCAGAAAAGGGAAGTGGTGATAGGGATAGTGAAAATAAAAATATATATTTAAGATGGGAGGATAACAGGATGTTTGTATGTGCAAGGAAATGAATGATCAAGTAGAAAAAAATTAATGCAGTAGAAGAGAGGGAACTCATGGAGGCGTGTTCTTGTGTTGGTAAGATGGAAAGGGATCTAGCAATTGTCCTCTTTCTCTCCTACATCCTTCATATTTCACAGTGAAATTCCCTTTAGTCGTGTATGTAACACTGCTTTGAGAATACCGTTATAAAATGATTAATAATGGCAAATGTTGGAGAAACTGTAATACACATTAAAAAAAAAAGAACCCTCTAAAATTTCACTCCTTTTGGCTACTAACATCAAACTCTAGCGTAAAAAGAAAAGGATAAGTGAAATAAATACCTGAATAGCAAACATCACTAAGCTCATGTTTTAATGCAGAGGACCTCAGGGTCATTACCCAGGCTATTTTATATAAACGAAGGGAGCAGATTTACCAGCAAAATACAACGGCAGCCAGGCAAAATGACAGGAACCAGCAGAGGAACTAGACAAAACAAATTTTGGAAAATTAGACAAGTTCATGTAAATAGATTTAACATACATATAATTTATGTAATAGATGTTGACACATTATTTTGGGGTCAGATAGTACAGAGGCATTTAAAAGCTCTACCAACTCCAGAAACTACTGAAGTTGCCATCCTTTGTTTCAGTTCAATAATTGTTCTTAATGAGATTGAGTTCTTTTATCAATATATGGTAATAAACAATGGAAAAAATATCCATAGAAAATTTGTAATAAGATCAAAAACATATTTATGCATAAAGGGATTAAAAGGACTGACCAGAAAGTGCTGCTTAATGATTTAGTTCACAAACTTTATTTCCTGTCACTCCTGATAAATGAAGCTTTAATGTCTGCCTACAGATAAATATATCAAGATCTGACCATCTCTAATAAAACTAGACAAGCATATCTTGGGATGTGTGTTTTAAAAAAATGGAAAGACAAGCACATTGTTCATTGAATAGTAACCTGTTAGAATCTTAGAGTTTATCTAATGTATGTTATATCTGCTCAATTGTGCAAAGTTCACAGTTATGGTAATAGACATTTATTTCTTTTGTCATTCTAAATCTCCACCTGTATTTCTCATTGAATATTGAGGAGAATTATCTTTTTAACTGTATATTCATGTTTATTGTGCTAAAATATTTTCACACCACCAGCTCTCTATAATCAATAAGGAATTGGATTCTTAAGTAAATTACTTCTGTAATTTTAAAAATTATTTTTATGTCATATTGCTTTGTAACAATAGTAAAGAAAACTCAGAGAACCTAGGCTAAGTATGAAACATAATGTCTGAAAAATGGATTCCCTGGAAATTAGCTCTATTCCAGCCATGTTAAATAAGAATTTGTTTGAGGTACATATATAGCAGTAGACAAGAGCATTTTATAGACAAATGAAATCAAGTTTAGCTGGAGCCCCAGAGATAAAAGGGGTGAAAAGAAGCTGTTCTGTGTGGGCTAAGTAGTAGTAAACCCCTTTAAAGAATTCTGGTAAATATTCCCTTCACTTTCATAGAAGAAAACGGTTACACAAATATGAGGAGTATATGGTGCTGTATCATTGTTTATAAGGACAAAAAATAAAGTAACAATCAAGAGGAGAAATTTAAATAGACTATAGTTCAGCCACAAAATTGATTAGTATGGGAAAACACAGCATAAAAGTGATAAATATAGGGTTGTAAACATTTGTGGGATACAATTTGTAAAGGAAATACATATGCAAAGTGTATGAAAAACGTTCTATTTGGATATTTTTTACATTAAAATATTAGTAATGATTCTTCAGGAGTGGTGGGAATAGGAGTTATTTTATTTTTGTAACCTTCCATGTTTGAGGTTTTGACATGAGCATTTGTTTTTATTAAAAACAATGTTTACATTTTCAGTTAAGTATAATATACTAATACATTTTCATTGTGAAAGTTTCTATTCCATTCATGAGGCAAATTCTCTTGAACTTTTTGAGGTGTGCCCTTCCTTTCCTTTGCCTGTGTATTTACACATACTACGCATACACACACACATATTCTTTAATCACAAATGGCTTATCTTACACATGAGGCTGTTCATTCATTTGAGAGTCTTTCAAACATTTTCATATTGGTACATTTAGATCCATGTCAGTAGTTTTCACAAATGCTTGATATTCTATTAAAATTTTTAAAATTTGTACTATCTGATGAATTTTCAACCTTGTATACTTTTTTAAGGAGTGCTATCTAGTCATTAACAAGGGCTTTCCAGGAGAATTTCAAAAACTTGGAAGAAATTATCATATTTTACCAAAACTTAAAGAAGAGTAAAATAAAGTAATATCTCAACAATGCAAAGAAAAATATGCAATAAAATAGAAGTGAAAGAAACTACATTTAAATGTTAGCACTGGGATCAGAGGTGACTTTATTCTGTGTCACAATGTTGAGAGTGGTGGAATTAGAGTGGCCTTTCTCTGGCTTTATAGTTTTTTTGTGTCAAATTTTCTATGATGGTCAGGTATCACTTTGATAATTCAAAAGTATAATACTTTATCTGTAAAAGTAAAATAAATTAATTGGTAACAGTGTACTCAACTTTTTATACAAATTTGATTTAAAAATCTTGCAAACTTTAATTTCTAAGAGGCTAAGGATCTTTGACAGGAGGTCAACTCTGGGAAGATGGATCACAGCCTTCCTTTAGACTCTAAAACTATAAAATTATTTTTCTAAAACTAGCAAAATGACAGTTTTCTGAGTGCTATTACTGTAGGTTTTATTTTTAAGGCGTTCATGCTGAAATGCATATGATTTTGTCATTGCAATAATGCTAAAATAAATGAGTCATGCTTCTGACAAAGAAATTAATTCATAAACACTTCATTACAGGGTCATGGAGACAATATTTAATCAGGTATAATATCATATATACTTTAATATAAAATGAGAATAAAATATTTGAATATGCAGAAAAAGAGATGAATCAAGGGTGATTCTAAGGTGGTGGAGTAGAAAGTAGAAGGAGTCTGCCTCCTGATAGAGACAACAACACTTCCAGGATCTATCTGATGTACTTATTTCAGAAATCTAGGGTCTGTGAAAGTTTACAGCTTCCAGGGATAGGCTTGCACAGTACATTAGTTACTTTTGGTCAATTTCATCTCTAAGCACAATAGTCAGTACCCACTTATCCATGGGTGCAGCTGTGCACATGTTCTAGGAATGACCTGTACGCAGCTTGAGGGAGTCAGGGTTGGGGGGCGCAGGGCATTAGATTCCAAATACAGGGATCTGTGTTCTGATTACCAATTGCTGCTTCTGATCACAGAGATGAAGACAGGAAGCAAGGAGCCGTTATAGTTGCACCTCCTCGTATTGTTGCAAAACCCTCTCCCTCTGGTGAAAGTGACTTCCTGGGGATTGAAAGAGCCTGCACCCTCCCCCTCCCTTCATTTCTCACTTTTTCACCCTTTGAGAGACAAACATTAAATATTTGGAAATTCAAAAACAACTGCATGTACAGGGAAAATTAGGAAGTGATTGCACATGCCCAGCAAAAGGAATAGACCCAGAAAAGGCCTGAGAAAACCATAATTTTACAACTTAGGCTTATCTTTGACACAGAAACAACCTTCAACAACAACAACAAAAGCCGTAAAAACAGTAAGAAAAAAACAGCAGTCCCTTGGATTGGGGAAAACCTGATCCTCTAGACTTACTACTTTACTAGATTCAACCAATTTTCAACAATGAAAACAAAATCACAAGGCATAATAAATAGGAAAGTGTGGCCTCTCAAAGGAAAAGTAAATAAAAGACCCAGTGGCAGACCTACTAGACAAAGATTTTAAAAGTATTCTAACAATGTTCAAAGAACTAGAAGAAGATGTGGAGAAAGTCAAGACAATGATATGTGAACAAAGTAGAAATATCAATAAAGGGAAAACCTAAAAGGAAACCGAAATGAAAATCTGGAGCAAAAAGTATAACTGAAATGAAAAATTCCATAGAGGGATTCAAAAGCAGATTTGAGTAGTGTGGAGAATCAGTAAACTTGAAGATAAGACAATAGAAATTGAATCTAAAGAACAGAAAGAAAGACTGAAGGAAATACAATAGAAAATAGAATACTTGAAGAAAGAATGGCTGAAAATTTCCCGTTTGCTAAAAGACATGAATATAAACATCCAGGAAGCTCAACAAACTCTTAGTAAGATGAACTCAGACAGAACCCAGTATCATACTGTTTTGCCAGTATCATACTGTTGTTAGTCATTTTTAAAGATTGAATACGAGGTTTAACTGTAAAATAGTGAGACTGACTTTTCAGCAATATACCGGGACTCTTATGTACCAGCAAATATTTATACAAGACATATTATAGTCAAACTTTTGAAAGGAAAGGACTGCGAGAAAATCTTGAAAGCAGCGAGAAGTGACTCATCACATGCAAGGGGTTCTCAGTAAGATGATCAGTTCATTTCTCATCAGAAACTTTGGAGGCCAGAAGGTGTTGGACTGATATTTTTGGAGTGTTAAAAGAAGACATTAACCAAAAATCATAAATCTGGCAAAACAATCCTTTAAAACTGAGGGAGAAGTTAAGATACTCCTAGATAAATGAAAGCTAAGAGACTTCACTATCATTAGCCCTGCTCTGCAAAAAATGCTCCAAAAAGTCATGTCAGAGTGAAATGAAAGGACACTGGACAGTAACCAGAAGCCTTATGAAGATTTCAATAAAAATAGATACATGACCAATTCTAAAAACTAGTACTGTAGCAATGGTTTATAAGTGTACTTTTGGTTTCTTCATGATTTAAGATACTAAAGCATTTAAAGGACTATTTTGGTTTTGGACACACAGTTATAACACAAAATCAACATACAAAAATCAGTTGCATTTCTGTACACTAACAATAAACAACATGAAAATGAAATTATGAAAACATTTCCATTTACGTACACTAGTATAAAAAACCAAAATGGTTAGGCATTAACCAATGAGGTGAAAGACCCATACCATGAAAAATACAAAAACATTGCAGAAATTAAGACATAAATAAATAGGAACACATCCCATGTTGATAGAATGGAAAACAGTATTGTTAAGATATGAATGCTACTCAAACTGATTTACAGATTCAATGACAGAAGCAATTCCTATCAAAATGCCAATGATGTTTTTTTCAGAAATACAGAAACCTATCCTAAAATTCATATGGAGTTTCAAGGGACCCTGAATAATCAAAACAATCTCTAAAAAGAAGAACAAAGCTGGAGGACTCACATTTCCATTTTTCAAAACTGAATACAAAAGTAGAGTAATCAAAACAGTATGATACTGGCATAAAGACATAAACCAATGGGAGAACATAGCAAAGCCAGAAAGAATTCCTTCCATATATTCACACATGATTTTTGAATAGCATATCAAGACTATTCAATGGGGAAGGGATAGTCTGAAACAAATGGTGCTGGGGAAAATGTAGTATATGTACTCAGCCTTTAAAAAGAGGGGAGTTCTGACACATGCTACAACATGCATGAGCCTTGGGGACATCATGCTGAGTGAGGTAAGCCAGTTGCAGAAAGACAAATACTGTATATGTCTGATTCCATTTAAGTAAGGTAACTGGAATAGTCAAAATCATAGACAGAAAGTAGAATGACGGTTGCCTGGGGCTAGGGGAAGAAGGAATAGGGAGATATTGTTTGATGGGTATAGAGGGAGAAATTAAGACACTCCTAGATAAATGAAAGCTAAGGGAATTCATTACCATTAGACCTGCTTTGCAAAAAATGCTCCAAAGAGTCATGTCAGAGTGAAAAATCACATAGATGGATGGTGGCGATGGTTGCGCCCCAGTATGAATGTATTTAATACCACTGAACTTTACATTTGATAATGGTTAATATGGTGAAAATTATGTGTATTTTATCACAATAAAAAATGGGAAAAAGATCACTCAAGAAGCACAGTAACTAAGTCAGTGTAAAATTGTGTTTAATGCAACACATCACACTATATAAAATTCTTCATGATTTCTTTACATACTTCGCTGACAGGAAGGGAACTGAGAGCACACTTTTATCAGTCAAAGGATTTAAAAGGGCCTCTTTCAGGGAGACACACTGATTTACTCAACATCACCAGAAAACTTTTCTAGAAATTGTACCTAGAGATGATTGTTTTTGTTGCGTTCTTTCCTCTTGAAAAACTTCCTGAAGCGAGTCGAGGCATTCCACATCATATTGTTCCAAGGACTGTCTTCAAAAAGAATGTCTCCTGTGAGCTGTGTGTCCTCGGCAGCAGTGCCTTCCTGCACCCCCCTGTGCGAGGTAGTCCTGCCTTTAAGATGCAGGAAACTTGTTCACACTGTATTTTCCATCCTTTGCTTCTCAGCAGGCAATTGCTTCACATTGTCAGGCTCTCAAAGCTCTGGCTTGGGTGATGACCAAGCTCAAAAGCACAGCGTTACCTTTTGCCTGAATATCTTGGTTAGCAGTTCTCCATTTAGCATTGCTCTTTTGCTCTTGTTGGTCATTTTTAAAGATTGAATACGAGGTTTAACTGTAAAATAGTGAGACTGACTTTTCAGCAATATACCGGGACTCTTATTTACTAGAGAATGTTTATACCTTCAGTTGTCTCCTTGGGAAAATATATCTTTTCCAGAAGAGATGCCATTGCTTAGTGTTCTTCAGAACCAATTTCCTAACTACTTAAGAAAAACGTCTTTTATTAACTTTATTGATAGAAGATTGCCTTCTTTCTCCCCACCATTCTTTCTTTCTATTCCTTAATTCCCCTCATCTCTACTTTAATAAATTAATTACTTTGTGCATTCATCTATTCAATGATTTATGAAAAAATAGCTATTGAATGCCATTCTTGCGTGGCTCGATTTTGTGCTTGATTTAATTTTGTGCTCTCATTGTCCCCCCCCTTTTTTTTTTTGCTGGAGGCCACAGAATAGAGTGGTCTTAGTGGTGGCACCCAAGAATTTCCTGGAAATAGGATTATACAAGATTGGGAACAATTGTACAGCTAGACATATGGTGAAAGCCAGAAATAGCCTTTCATAGGACACACTAGCAAACTAATTTAATATCACGGATATACAAGGGATTAAACTGTGTGCAATGTCTACAGTAAGTAAGGATTTGGCAAAACACTACACACAATCTATGAATCAAAACCTAGGACTACCTGTAAAAATATCCCGAATCACTCAATGTAGTTTTAGTATGGCATATGAGACCCTTCACAGTTTACCACAGTCTCCCAGTCCCTGCCCATATCTGGTGCTTTTAATCAGCTCCTGAAGGTCAGTTGTCCTCAACCAGGGGGAGTACTGCTTTTCCCCTGGGGATTATTTAGCAGTGTCTGGAGAGCATTTTCGGTTGTCACAACTGGGTGGGTGGATGCTGCTATAGGCATCTACCGAGTAGAGGCCAAGGATGTTGCTGATATGCTGGAACACACTGACAGCCTCCCATGACAAGGAATTAGCAGCTCAAAATGCTAGTAGTACTTAGGTTAGAAGCCCTGCCGTGGCCTTTCCACAGGTCATGCCTAGGCAGCTGCCCTGACGTCTCTTCCTTTCCTTAGTTACTAAACCTCTAATCGCCCATCTTAAAATTCAGCTCAGAGAACAGTTTATCTTTAAAAAGATTTGCCAAATGGATTCCTTTGTCCTATTAATGCACTCTAAGAATGTCTGTCACTTGGTTTTTTTCCCTTACATATGAGGTCACAACTTAATTCTTTACTTGCTGTCTCTTGCACTGGACTCTAAGCTGCTCAAGGATAAGGAAAAGGTGTCTCATTAGTGCTGTGACTCCAATGCTTGTGGCATGCTTGGTGCTTAATATATGTTTATAGAGAGAATGGAACCAAAAAGGCAATTAATGTTAAACATGCCAGCAGTGAGTTCCTGTCAGAGTTCACTCGCCTTTAGTTCATTATGATAAGTTATGGTTCTTCTCTGCTAGCAACGTGCTGGCATCACCACAGATTTTGGAAAGAGGGAAATTGAGTATGCTTGAAATACAGTTCCAAGAGAACTTGCCTATCTATTACTTTCATTGTTAATACATCACTGTTATTTCTTCTGTAGAGTCAGGCAGGTCACACATAAATTGATGAGGAGAAAACACGTTTTGCCCAGTGGTGTCTGAAAACTCATGAATGGTTGACGGTTGTGTTTGAGCAGTCAGTTGGTGTTATCGGGGTGGGGAAAGAGTTTCTGGAAGAGTTTGTATTGAGGCGGTATGTCAGAGGAGGGTCACATACATGCCTGTCTCCCTGTGGAGTGAAACATGGGCAGGCGGTCTTTTCTTGACATTTGAAAGCCACTTGAAACAAGGTATTACTTCTCCTGTTGTACCTTTTAGGTATGTTTTCAAATTTATAACCACATGAGAATTAAAAAATTTTTTTCTTTACTTCTGGATGAACTTGAAAAAGGCTTGTGGGACCAGGAAAGAGTAATAACAACAGAACATAAAAAACTACAGAGGAAAGGAAAGATTTCTACCTCGGACTACAAAACAGAAAAATATCTCAAAACTTGCTGAGTAAACACTGGGAAAATGTATGCATTTTTATATTAACACAACTGTACAGCTTTGCCATTTAAAAAATTATTTTGAGATATAGACATGAGCAGGAAGATGAGAATGAAGATGTTTTCCCAAACTTAGTTTTTTCATATTGCAAGCAGTAAAAGGAGCTGCTAAAAAAGGCGCGTAAGAAAAAAGATTTAAAATAGTGACAAAATAATGTGTAAGGGAAAAAAGGCAAATCAAGGTAGGAAGATAATATATAAAAGGTACCTGAAAACGTACTTAGCACTTCTGTGTTTCTAGTAGCAAATATAAAGAGAGCAGCATGATTTGTTACACAACCTCAGGACGCATCAAACAAAAACGTTTGTCCCAATACTGAGATGCTGGAGAACGTGTCTTGTTTGTCCGCATGAAATAGTGAACATGGTCCCCAGTACTGTTTGCACAGTGAGTATCTTGCACGTGCTTCTCGTCAATGCTTTCCTGGTAGGCTAACGCCACCACCATGACCCATGGTTTAATTCAGGGCGGTCCCTGCTGCTGTTAGTAAGTCAGCTGCCCTTTGCTTAATTAAACTATGCATCTTACGTTTTTAGAGAAATGGGTGCTCTGGATATATCCACTGTGGACCCTACTGTATTGCCTTCCCATTTCCCACACCCCCAAAAGATGTTTTCATTGTTTTCTCTCTGTTTCACATATTCACAAGCCCAGTGCAGTGATTTTGCAAAACGTAGTCTTGACCACTTGGATTAGGGGTTGGATCTGATGTAAAATGGACCATGCTGGTCTTTGTTCTTGATCCTATTCCTTGCCCATAGTTTATTCGTTGAGCATCAGTCAGGCTATTTTCTGAGCAATCATAGTCCTCTCCCCATGTATCTAGAATTGGGACAGAGAGGGAGAGGGAGAGGTGATGACAGCTGCTTGTCGGGAGGCTGAACCTATAAAATAAGCTCATATACAGTCAAGATTCCACATTTTTAGTCAGCTTTATAAACTCAAAGAGCAGAAGTTGGTCCATAGATGGAGGGAGCCTGAATTAGGTATGCAGAGGAAAGTACACGAGACACAGATCCGAACACATTGCTGAGGTTGATTAACTTAATTTTTGTCTTCCGTGAGGTATCTACTTCCCATAAGGAAGGGAAGGAAAGAGGGTTCTGTAACTAAATGTTTAAATCAATGAAAATTCCCTTGCATATTTATTCTTCTTTATTTCTCTTGACCAAGTTTTGCTTGGTCTTGCTGCAGTGGGCCAGGGTTATATTCCCTGACAGGTGGGAGGGCAGGTGCTCTGTGTCATGGATTAGAGCCAACAATACACTGTAACAATGAGCTAAGTTGGGAAGACCAGAGAGTCTTGTGCGAAAATTGAGGTCTCGCACAAGGACATAGAGTTGAATAGAATACAGCCCCAAATCTGTCCTAAATGTGTCATTTATTTGGAATATTTATTGTTTTAATGTGGAACCATATTTTAATATTTCTGCTGGAGATTCAAAGGAGCTGAAGATCAAAGACTCTTGGGTGAAGTTAAATCGTCTGCCGACTTAGGTGAAAAGCTGCCTTAACTTTCCCCTCTGAGCATTTTCTTAGGGCTATTTGTGGAAATGCATCTTTTAGGTTACGACCTTGAAAGACAAGATCCATGTGTTACTACTTCTCTCTGCATTTCCCCTGGGTGGTGTAGAATGTCACAGAATGTTCATTCAGAATTTCTGGATGCTCTTTTTTCAAGAACAACTTTCTAGAAAGTCTTGAATTGACAGTAGAACCATAGAGGCTATGGTCCATCTTATGTAAAATCATCAAATACTTTCCTTGGCTGAAACAGTTCTGAGTTCTCCCCTTCAGTCCCATCAGTGCCCCTGTTACGCAGTCGGCACTGGGGCAGGTTACGCTTCTCTGCTGGGAGCAGAGTAGGGCAGACCCTCCAGCCACTCGACCCGGGAAACTTGTGCATCTCGGCATCAGAGCAGCTCAGAGAGGCTGGAAGGCGGAACCCTTGTGATCAGCCTGCTTCAAGCAGGGGCTACTCCTTTTATACTCCCTGGAGGGGAAAAGCTGAGCTTCCTTCAAAGCGGGCAGGCCTGATACTCTTTCCCCCAACTTTGTCTGTTAACTGGTGGTCAAGGAATGGCCTCTCCTCTCATGAAGCTGCTTGTTAGGTGTACTTCAGACAAAACGAATGCTTGCCCCTCAAAAAGCACGTCTCTTAGTCTGAAAAAGAGCTTATTTCTAAGAGTGTGTGATATTGCAGGCAGAGAATTGTCTGCTGAGATCTGTACTCTTCTGCACTGAGGAGTCTGTGAGGTTTTTCTGATTCTTTGAAATTGGTTCTGGCTCCAAGGCTCCTGGGCTCCCAGCATTTTAGCTGGCCAGCCTTCCAAGAGGCAAATAATGGGACACGTGGTTCATCCTTCTGACTGTCTCCCTAATGGCTCGGAGTGAGGATTGTTTACTAATGGCAGTGTTTTCCACAACAAAATGTCCCCATAGAGTTTCCAGTCTCCGATGGCATTCTCATGCAAATCTGACTTTACTCTGAAATACCAGTGACATATATTTAGACAAGTTTCCCCTGCCATGAGGCAAAACTCATTATGATGTAATCGCTTTAATCGAGAGTAGGCATGGGTTATTAAGTATCAAACTGTGTGTGTTTATTGCTCATTATTATATTTAGAGGTTTAAATAGCTTTACTACTTTGAGAGGTGGTTATAAGCTCTCCAACATTTGAAACCCAAATGACTAAATTGTTCATTTATTCCAAGATCATGATTTTTGTTTAGACAGGAGCAAAATGTTTTTCATGTGTAACTTTCCATCTATGAAGTGAATTTCAGACACAGAACAGAGAGAAGACATTTTCTAAATTAGAGTGTCAGTGGGTAGAGAGGCAATATGAAGTTAAAATGTTAAATCTATAATCTCACCATTCCGGCTTGAACTGCTTTTGAGGCAAACAAAGGGTGAGTTCGAGCTTTCTATGAAGGGTCACCTCTGTGGTTGTGACTGTGGAGTGCCAAAAATCTGGGAATATCAGGATAAGTATCTGAGGCTTCTTTTTCAGGTATCAGGATCCAATATCACAAGGGGCATATCTATTAGCCACAATCACTTAATAATGGCTCTCTTTGCTTAGGTAATCCCAGATTTAAGAGACAAAAAAAAAAAATGGGAGTGATAGACTTTCAAAAACTGGTTATAATTAAACTTAATTAAAGCTTTTGTGAGATCAAAATATGATAAAAGCCCCATATCAAACCAAAAACTGCAGGGAACCTTTCCCTTTACTTAAAACAAAAAAAAAAAATTAGGAGGAAGTGTAAGTTTGACGAGGTTTTTTCTGCACTAAAATAAATAGCATTAACTATAGATACTCATTGGAAGACATTTAAAGTTCTAATTTTGAAGATTCTCAGACAAACTTCTAGCGTTCATGGAAAAAATTAGTAATTGACACCTTTGTCTTTGAAAGGACATGCATGGACACAGCTGTTTCAGGTCCTTTCTTAGCCTATTGTTGTAGTTGTGGAATGAGTCTCAAACAGTATTCTTTTTTTTTTTTTTTGGGAAAATGAAAATGCTGATGTGTAATTCTGTTATTATCATATTACTTTTAGTTAGGTTTTTCCCAACTCCTTTTCTAAGGCTTTTAACAGATTTAGGCATCCATAACGATCCTGATCTGTGTGCTAAGAAAAAACTCGGTCTGATACCCACTAAGGACTATGGGGTCGGTGTAAGAGGCTGAGAACCCACCCCAGAGAGAACTGCTGCTTCCTTAAACTGTCTTTACAGTGTGGCGGCTTCCCCGTGAACAGGTTGTGTTGAATGAGAATCCTGATTAGCAGGTGGTTCTGAACATTAAATTTGACTCAAAGAGTTCTTACTAAGGGCAGGTCACTCAAGAAGATGGAATTCAAGAGACAATAAACTCAGCTGCTTGAACAAGCTTTTCTCTACTAGTAAGAACAAAATCATTTAAAAGTGTAAACAGTTGGATATTTTCCTTTTTTTTAAATAAGGAAACTTGGCTGAGGTTTATTAAATTTTCTTTCTACATGTAATAGCTTATTACATTGAGAAGCTGTATGAAATGTATTTCTAGCTGCTGGGAATAGCTGTACTCTCCTTAACCATCCATCTCCCCTCAAAGAGAAGGCTCAAATATATATGAATATAGGAATTCCATAAAAGAACTGTATTTAACTCCTACAGCCCAAAGAGAGCTTGATATTCAAAATTATTTGATAATAATAATGGTTTGTCTAATGTATAGTCTAATATAAAGTCTAATACTGACCTTGTTTACTCATTTAATGACTATTTACTGTATTTTTCTCAGGTGGAATACCTCATTTTAGAAACACTGAGAGACAAATTCAGTACTCAATAGGTTGACAATGTATCAAGAAATAAACTGTGTGCAAATTATTATAATATAAAGAGGGATAAAAACAGCTACATTTGAAATTAGGGGGAAAGGATAGATTATTTCAAATTGGTGGGGAGAACACTGTTGATGAAACTGTAAACTAGCTCTAACTGTATGGGGAGTGGTTTAGAAATACTTTTCAAAAGGGCCAGGAATTCTACTTGATCTAGAAATAATTGTTTTTGGATTTATTTTACAGATACACTCATATATGAGAGGCATTAGGTATTTTTCAAAGATGTTTATTGTAGCATTGTTTTTAGTATTTTTTTAAAAAAAGAATAAACATTTAATGATGTGCACCTGTGGACTCTGATATAATGTAATACAGGCAGTTAAAAAGAATGAGCCCTGCTCTGGTATGATGCAGTGAGCAAGGCACAATATCGTTTCTGTGTGATTTTTGTCACAAATGCATAACTCAATCTGAGCATGAAAAAGCATCAGATGAACCCAATTCAAAGGACATTGTGCAAAACCCCTGACCAGTTCTACTCAAAGTGTCAGCATCGTAAGGACAAGGAGAGAGTAAGGAAGTATCAAAGATTGCAGGAGATATGACAACTAAGTGAGGTATAAAACACTGGATTGGATCCTGGAACAAAAAAAGCATTAGGAAAACAGATATTCAAGTATTAACGGAATCATAGCAATAGTGGTTATGCAACCCATTAACAGGAGAAGCTGAAGGGTGTAGAGAAATCTCTGTCCTGAATTGTGATTCTTCCATGCTTATTAGAAAACACATGCATGTTCAAAGACTGTTAGCTCCTGTCCACCCCACTCTCATTCTCACTGCTCTTCCCCACTGTTTTGAGGTAAAGTAAGGCTGATTCTCCTATAATTTTAAACTAGTTTCAGGCTCAACTTTAATTAGAAATAAAAGAAACCTAGAAAAGAATGTAATCTTTGCTATTTCCTGTTCATATATTTATTTTCCTTTAATGTTTTCATCAGACGTTGAAGAATTTCTGTGGAATTTGTTAATCCTTGTGTAGAAAATTTTACACTGAGATAGAAAAAAGTATTTTTAGCAATATTCTTTTTCTATCTTTGCAATGACAAATCAATTCATCACCTTAGCATGGTATCTGCCATGTGCAATGTAGTGTGCTAAGCATTCGGAAAAACATGAAGAAATATAGGGCAAATAGGTGAAAAAGGAATTTGCAATCTACTTTAAACTACAACCAAAGATAGCTTTTAAGATGATTTTTCTTTTTTCTTTTTTCTTTTTGTTTCATTAATCTACAATTACATGAAGAACATTATGTTTACTAGGCTCCCTCCTTCACCAAGTCCCCCCCACATACCCCTTCAGTCACTGTCCATCAGCGTAGTAAGATGCTGCAAAATCACTGCTTGTCTTCTCTGTGTTGCACAGCCCTCCCTGTGCCCCCCCAACACCATACATGCTAATCGTAAGGCCCCCTTTCTTTCCCCCCACTTATGCCTCCCTTCCTACCCATCCTCCCCAGTCCCTTTCCCTTTGGTAACTATTAGTCCATTCTTGGGTTCTGTGATTCTGCTGCTGTTTTGTTCCTTCAGTTTTTCTTTGTTTTTATGCTCCACATATGAGTGAAATCATTTGGTACTTGTCTTTCTCCGCTTGGCTTATTTCACTGAGCACAATACCCTCTAGCTCCATCCATGTTGTTGCGAATGGTAGGATCTGTTTTTTTCTTATGGCTGAGTAATATTCAGTAATATTCACATCTTCTTTATCCATTCATCTACTGATGGACACTTAGGTTGTTTCCATTTCTTGGTTATTGTAAATAGTGCTGCGATAAACATAGGGGTGAATCTGTCTTTTTTCAAACTGGAGTGCTGCATTCTTAGGGTAAATTCCTAGAAGTGGAATTCCTGGGTCAAATGGTATTTCTATTTTGAGCATTCTGAGGAACCTCCATTAAGATGATTTTTCTAATAAAATTTCTAGCTTTTTAAATAAATATTCACTTCTTCCTTTTAAAAACTACAACACTCTCAACTTGCTTTTGCATGTAGTTCACCATATCACAAGCTTTCACCTTCCAGGCAATTGTCAGGGTGTTTCTCTTGATATGTCATTACCTCTAAGCTACATTTTCCTCTCTCTCTTGCTCTCTGACCCTGAGGTACATGTTAGGAAGATAGAGTGAGAGGGATTGGAAGATGCTATTGTCTGGCACATACTAGTCGCTGTATATCTGGTATGAATAGGGAGGGTTTGGGCCTGTGTGTGTCCAGGTCAGCATACAGGGCATTTCTGGCCTGGTGTTTTCCTGGGACACCTTGTCTCTGATAGTGTTTCTTCAGGGAAATGCACTTTTGATCAAAGTGGCTTCAGGGTTGGAGTTTGTTCTTCAGTTATGTTACTGAGTGAATCAGCCTCATAACCTTACACCTGCCCTATTGCTTTCAGCACCATCCAGCCTGAAAATGTGCTTTGTTGGATTGGAACAGTGTTAGGCAGCACAGAATTAGCCGTTGAAATTTCGAGAGATTACAGCAAATCTGAATTCCCAGCTTCCTTTGCACTATCAGAAGATCTGACAACACGAGGTTCATCTTCCCCCAGAGCACAAGTCTGCAAGTGCTGGATCACACTGCCTCCTTGGGATGGGGTGGGTGTGCTCCGCGTGCCACACACCCAAACACTGCCGCACGTCTTTCTGATCAGGAAGCCCATCACTACCTCTTATCGTCATGCTCGGGGGAAGTCAAGTCCCTCTTGTACCTGAGGAATGGGAATCCTCCTGCTGTAGGTGAACAGCACGCTTGAGCACCCACGGAAACGCATCTACACCCACTGTAACTTCTGCTGTGTGGGGCTGTGCAGATAAACGTCTGCCCCAGTGGAGGGAGCAGATGGTGAAGCCTTTCAAGGTTACTTCATCCTCAGCTCAGTATTTTCTACACAGTAAACAGAAGGAAGAACCTTCCTGCACAAATCTCTACTGTTTTTTTGTTCATAGTATCATTTAATACAATTCTATTGAGACAATGAAAAATCATAATCATAGAGTACACTCATATTATTTTACATTAAACTGACAAAAAATTAAACATAAGAGTTTGGCAAAAATAAAATATTTAAAACTGAGACAGGCAAAAATTGCATTCAAGAAAAATAAAATGACTTAGGAGAGCGATTCCACCTGCCACACTCGTCAGTGGTCCTGGCCTCGCAGGGAGAGATGGATCCACTGCTCCTTCAGGCAGCCCCAGTGCTTCCCATTGCTTTATCATTGCGATCCTTGCATGGTGTTCTTGTTTATAAAAAAAAAAAACATTAAAAAGTGACATGACCCTTCCTGAAAAGACATGGAGGAAACCTGAACACATGTGACTACATGAAAGAAGCCAATCAGAAAAGTCTGCGTACTATATGATTCCTGCCATATGACATTCTGGAAAAGGCAAAACTGGAGATGCTGAGAAGATCATGGGCTGAGGGAGGGGAGGGGAGAGTAGGCGGAGCCCAGAGTATTTACAGGGCATTGAAACTACTCTGGGCAATACTGTAACGGTGGGTACGTGCCCTTACATGTTTGTCCAAACCCGTAGAGGGTGCAACACAAGGAGCGACCCTGGTGTCAACTATGGACTCTGGGGGAACGGCGGGGTGTGCAGTAGGTTCATCGGTGGTAACAATCATCCCACTCTGGTGGGGATGAAGATAATGGAGGGGGCTTTGTATGTGTGGGGGCAGGGAATATATGGGACATTTCTGTACCTTCCCCTTAATTTTGCTGTGAACTTAAAACTTTAAAAAAGTCAAGGAAAAAGAAATAACATGGCACATCTCAAGGATAACCCACATGACGTAGGCCTCCACTAAAGGTTTGCTTCAGTTTTAATATGACTGCAGTAGTCAGACTTTACTGGGACATTGCCACCAGCCCCACAGTGTCCTGCGTTCACCTCGCCGTGGCCTCATAGCCCACCTCCGCTCATGCTTATAAATAAAGACAGCCACGTCCTCATTAGCTTGAGTCGTCCGGTTCTTCCTCACAGAATTCACATACTAGCTAAGATTTCTGTGAATAGTGTTTCCCTGGCCCCACTTCTTTTCCCCCGTCTGGCTCACTGGTCCTGAAGTATCATGTGACCCCTTGTGTCTCACAGGCCTTTCTTAAACAAATTCTGTATTTTAGTCTTTTGCTTCTGTCCAGGCTCTTTCCTCCCACTCTCTCGTCATGTCGTCGTTCCATCACTCACCTGCTTTTCCTTCTCTCTCAGTAGTCTGAAAGCACCTTGAAACAAAGAAGGAATGAAAATTCTTGTGGCTTTACATTTTTTATTTAAGAACTTAGAAATATGAGTATTTAAGGTCTATTGTCAAACAAATTTACAAGTCTGTTTTTGTTTCTACTCAGTGCACCTTAATATCTTGTTACTGTGCCTTTGACTGTGTAAATAAAGCATTTGCTTTGGATAATGGCATTTAGAATCAAGGATTATAAATTACCTTCTGGTCATAAATATCAAATCCATAATCAGTAATAAAACTATATTCCTTAATTACTTTGCTTTCACCATCTGCCAAGGAATACATTAAAGGAAGTAGTAAACACAAGGAGATAGCTGTAAACCCTGACTGAAATTCTCATGAAACACCGGGAGAAGTTTTCTCTTGCAATAAATGACATGTTACTTCGGTGGAAGATCCGAGGTAAGGGGACGAGAAGGAAGCTGTCACAGAAGATTGAAAGGCAGGTGTGTGATGGATATAAGGCAAGTTTCAACAACTCCTTTTAAGCTTTCTGAAATTTTAACTCTTGATTGGACTCTAACACATCGATATGCTGCCTCTCTGTTCATAATTGCATACAGGTAAAAAAAAAAAAGGCATTTACATTATAATTCGCTGGGTTTTGAAATGAAAGTGCCTTACTCAAGTAGTGAGATGTAAGACTGGGCAAAACTTTATGACAGTAACTGCTGGGCTTGAAATTTGGAAATATGTGTTTGAGGCTGCAAATTGTTTTCCATGCTTGGGTAGCACACGGTTTCCATCAATTGGAGGCACACAGACTGTTCAAGCTGGAAGGATTTGGGAAATCATCTGCTCCAAGTATTCATTTTTTAGATGAGTGCGTTAAAATAAAAATTGAAAAGTATAAAGAGGAGTCTAGGGCATTTGTTTGAGGGTAAAATTTGTTTCATATTTGGAGGAGAGGACCAAGAAAATGCTTGATAAGAAGTGATAGTACTCTGAATTTATGTAGAAAACACAATAAAGGCGGGACTTATTTAAATAAAAATCATGTTGTCTGTGGGTGAGGTTCCTCATGTTATGTGCACCTTGGCCAAGTATTATGGAGGAGGTTGCCAGCAACGTCTCAAAAAGAATAAAAAGCTTTCCACTCAGTTTAAAGCATTAATCATGCTGATTTCTGACAATTTAATCTGTGTTAGATAGCATGGTTATTAGATTAAATATCTGAATTTTACTGACCAGGATTTGTATAATAATCTAAGAAAATTTGGGGTATGGCTGGCTAAGGAATCATTCTATGTGCATGGTAAGGATCTTTAATTTTTGGAATACCAACATGCTAGTCTTAAGATTAATTTTTAAAATTTTATTTAAAGATTTATTTCTTTTTAGAATGAGTGGTATTAGGATAATGATAACCACAAAGATTTCAATCATCTTTTTACAGTATAATTTCATTTTGAACAGTTTGCTTTAGCATAGCCTTCCAGCCTTGCTTCATGCTGGCTGAAGCTATTTGGATCAATTATAGCCTGTGAAGTCTTATACAGTAACACTGTAAACTGGAAATAATGAATGAAGCACTCTGAATAAAACTTAGCGTGAACGTTGAGTTAATGAGGGGTGCATGCTGATACTTAAACTACAAAATGGAGAGTCTAATATGTGTGTCTATGTAATTGTGCATGTATGTAATTGTGTGTCCATATAACTGTGTCTATATACAGACTCATAAATGTGAGGGACTAATCAATTCCTGTAATAATGAGGTCTGAGACACATGAGAAAACTGTATAAGGGAGAGAGACAACTTCAACAAATCTATCAAATTGCCAATCTTCTACTATATTCAAAAACAAACAAGGAAAAAAGAGCAGTAAGAAATATTTGGAGCTTTTTCAGAGTCTGAGAATTAATACAAATAAACGGGCAAAGCTCAAATAGCTATGAGTCAGACAAAAATTTCAGGGCTTGGAATCCCATAAAAGCAGCAGTGTGTCTGGTGGAATAAAATGAAAATAACTTCAAGCAACATACAGGTTCAAGTACAGGTGCTGTCATATTTTAGCTTTGTGGTGAAAAGTGTCTGAACTTCACATTTAGGTCTTTATCTTAAGGGAGGTTGCAGAGAACATGTCTAAAGTGCTGGATGGGTAGTAGGTGTCAATATTATTTGCTTTTCTTTGTGTGCTCTGGGCGTGAGGGCAACTTCTTGGCACACTATCGCTTAGGAATTTGGGATTCACACTCTATTAGGTAAATAAAAATTTAATGACATTGGACATTTTCACCAAAAAAAATTAGACAAAATGAAGTCAGAAGAATGGAGGTCAAACACAAGGACTGTTGTGAAAACCCTTTAGTTAAAGTTAAGACATTAATAGTAAGTTAGAGACCGAAGCAAAAGAATGATAAGGATGGAGAGAAGAGACAGGATTAGGAAGGAGGATTGTGTTAAATGAAAAATGGAACATAAAACCTTACAAAGGAGAGAAGACAATTTTAAAAACAGTGCGGATGGTGCTATAAGCTAATGTGCTCACACTTGGGGATTTACGCCAGCCCAGCTTTGTGAGCCTCTAATGAGGAGCTAATCCTGCCTGAGCCAGACAGGAGATTACATTTTAATGATAAGGGAGTCACAGGAAACTATTTGCCTGGGGCCAAACTATTTCACTAGCTTGTGACCATTTTGTGAAGCATGTAGAATACATTGAGGGCTCATTTCCCATAAGGAATAACATTTTTGGTAATATTGATAATATTCCCTTTGGATTTTTTAAATGAATTTGTGGGTTATTTTGTTTCTGCTTGTAGGTAGTAATGAAAGGGGCACGATTTAAGTCTGTGGACAAAACTAAAATATGAAATACGGTTAGATGATTGACACCCAGATATACCAGGAAGCCTAGGTTAAAGGTATGGGGTTGAGTTTGACACAGCTAGATGTCAGACCCTATCTTTCCATTTTTTATAATATAGGTAAAGCTATTTAACAGTTTAAAGCCTCAGTTTCCTCATCTGTAAATGAGGTTATGCATACAAGTGCTTCACATAGTCTCCATGTAAACCACACAGCACAGATCTCAACATAACCTCAGTGTTTAGATTTGCTTTTGTCATTAGTCATGATTCCCTAAAGACTGGGGACCAAAGCATGGCTGGGGGGTGGGTAGGTGGGGGAAGGGAAGAAAGAAGTATGAGAGGGGGGCGAGGGAGAGATGGAGGAATAAGGAAAAGTAGGAAGCAGGGAGGGAAAAGAGATATACTGTTATTTATTAGAACGAATTTGTGTTTTGATTTGGAATCTCTGATGATAAGTTATATACTGCATAAAAATGATCATACATACACCAAATCTTTTTCTTAAAGGCAATTCTTGCAAGGCAACAATCAAAATAAATATTGAGAGACTTCAGATACGCACGTCTAAAATTCATAGGGAATAGAGAGGCTCGCCAGTGTTATATCCTGTCCATCAGCTTCCTTTAGAGGCTTTTAAATCAAATTCACTTACACAAGAATCCAAGTAATTTATAATAGCCAGTTGAAATACCAACTAGAGCCTGAAATTAAGATTTATTTATGCACTAGTGTCAGAGCAATTGATATATAGTGTCCTTAGAAAGTGTCATTTGGGATACTAATGTTCTTAATGCAATCAGGAACAGGTGAAATGGATGTGATATAAACCTGCCAATTCATCTTTACCTGAAATAGATAATTAGAAATTTTAGTTTTCTCGTCTACATATACTTGTGTACATTTCATTACACTTTGCTTTCATATTTCAGGCAGGAAGTCTGGAACATACATGTTTTATTTATATTATTTTAAGAAAATCCCATTTTGATATCTATCCAATAAACCACAAAATTTATATAACCACAAAATATTTCTGCATTATGTTAAGTGAAATAAGTCAGAGAGAGACAAATACCAAAGATCTCATTTATATGTGGAATCTAAAAACAAACTCATGAATACAGAGGGCAACTTGTGCTTGTCAAAGATGGTGGGGTGGGGTCTGGATGACATGGATGAAGGAAGTCAAAAGTTACAAACTTCCAGTTTTAATTATTCCAGTTGTAATTATTAAGTATGGCAACTATAGTTACTAGTTCTGTATTGTATATTTGAAAGTTGTTAAGAAAGTTAAAAGTTCTTATCACAAGAAAAAAATTCTGTAACTGTATGGTAATGGGTGTTAACTAGACTTAGCATGGTGATAATTCCATGATACATACAAATATTGAATCACATTGCACACCTGAAACTAATATAAGGTTGTTTGCCCATGATGGGCTCAATAAAAATAAATAATAAAAATAGAAAAAAATTTGGAAAGCAGAAAATATATGAAATCTTCTAGATTAATATGGTTGGTGCTAGATAACACATTAAAAATATGCTCTCAGTCTTGGGTAGGGATAATTGACATATTCTGAAATGCTTACATGCAGAGTTAATGTGATGCCAACAGATACAATTCATTCTATGTATGATTGGGGGAGTTGGTTTGAATTTGGTCACCTGTACTGAGAAAGGGTGAATTAACTGAGGGGAATATTCTACCTGTTGAACGGAGATAACAGGAATAATTATGTCTCCAAAAACACCAACTTTGGAGGACATGTTCAAGTAATAATTTAGGTTATATTGCATAAGTCAAACCAATGGGAAGTCACGGTCTGACTTATTTCAAGGTAGGCTATAAACAACAAAAGTTTATTTAATTTTCCTTAAGAGTCATATGAAATGAGAAAGCAGATTTGGCTAACAAATACTACGTGATATCTTAAATATAAGAAAGCAGTTTACTGGTAAAATAGTGCCCTTCCTAGGGGAACTGTAGAATTTAGTCCACTGAAATATAAAAGTAGAATTTTATTTAGAATAACAGTGTGAAATTCTTCTTTAAATATATGCCTGAGGGGGTTTGGAACATTTCACTTTTCCTTTATATTTTCATGATCATCAGTAACCTGTGCTAATAATTGATCAATTTCATTTTCTCTTGTTATGCTTTTTTCTATAGTTGGCTAATGACAATTTAAAAAAACTGACTTCATTTTAGCAAAATTGTTATAGAAGTCTGTTATTTGCATCATTAATCTCTCTCCAGAGCTTCTAATTTTATTATTGGGAGAGGAGATGGAAACTTTCATTAGAAAAAAATGCCATTCAATTGCAGGGTCTCTCTCTGTCTCTCCTTCTCTCTATTTTTTTAAAGATCTAAGTGTAGTAAAACTGTTAGTATGTGACCCTTCCAAGCAGAGTACCTTAGAAACCATTCAAGTTTTCAAAATATTAACTACATCATTCAATCTTAATATTTATACATTTAGTCCTTTAATATATGGTTTCCCACATGGCACGCGATAGGCAGAACAAACTTAGTGGTAACATGAATTTTTCTCTCAGTTCTTATAGGATGAAATGATATACAATGTAAATAAGTTCACAGAAACACTTGGAAAATTTCAGTTAGCTTGTTTCAAAAAGCCAACATGTGGTCATTCATTCTCCCTTCCTGTCATTTTGGGTTCACACATTTTCAAATGCCCCAGCTCATTTTCGGGGCTCTTACCCCCGCTGAGTGATCAAAGACACGGATGGCTTCCACCTCTGAGCCTGACAACTAGTAAGGTGTACTTTGTCTTTCCCTACAAGTGATGTGATTCTTATAAGACATTTCTAAGCTACTGGAACCCTTAATTTCCTCAAGTTTATAGTGATAAATATGTGTCAAACTTAATGTATGTGTTTACCTTTCAATTTTTTGTTCTCTCATCCTGTGACATTAAATGACAACATTCAGTCTAATTCCGTACATAATGGAGGTCTGCAAGTGCGATTGCTTTTATTTACATCACGTGCATGATGTATCATGTCGTGCTCCACAGGATGCCACCCCTTCTCTGCTAATCTGTTAACTCTTTTGCTTGAATGGGAAGGCTCCTTTGATCAGCCATCTCAGGTCTCAGACAAGAAAGTGACTTCTGTCCAAGAAGAGAGCATAGTGGCTTTTTCTACTCAGTTACTTTGAGAGAAGTGTCTAGTTTGAGTTCTGAAAGTTACTCTTATGTTCTACACTTACTACAATTATCAGACATTATCTATTCAGTACAGGTGAAATGTGCTTATTTTCAAATAGCTTCATATTCTGAAATCAAAGAGGAAATACATTCCTATGGAAATATTAGAAAGTCTTGAATTTTAAAAATCCTTCAGTTCATCATTTAAGTCATAAAGAGGAAAACTAAGTGTAATGGAAAAGTTGAATTGTTAAAATTGTGTTTAAGGGAGCTTAATTATAACTGTTTTGAGGCTATGCTAATTAAAAATCAACCTTAATTTTGGTTTATTGCCTCACGAGATTTAAAGTCATTTGATAAAAAAAAAGAAGTCCCTTCACAGTTTGAAGATCTCAGAAATGGCAAATTGAGGCTAGTTAAACTATCTGGCCATCAGAAGTTCAAATATTTGGAGTACACAATATATTGTTAAAGTCTGGTTCTGCATGTATGTGAGTGAGTTTTCATATCACGGATCAAGACCACACATATTACATTTTTACTATTTTTTCCCCCTGTGATGGTATAAACACCCTGAGAGCAGTGGTCAGATTGTAGGATGTTTTTCCCACCCACAATTCACTGCTCTTTGCACATCGAGGGGAGGAATAGTTGACACATTCACAGTACTAACGCCCTTCATAAAAGCTGAGAATGACAAAGCACCTTCTTCTCAAAATGTCAGCCACGCAGTATTATTTTAGGAAAATGGAATGAAGGAGAAAGGGAAACAGGAGAAAATGAGAGAAGATTTAAATGAGGTATCTTGTCAGGCCCTGTGCTTGTAGGAAACACAACAACAGCAACTACAGGACTGGCTGTAAGCACACTGTTCACCGACAGGAATAGGATGAGAATCTGTCCACTAATGGAATGGTTTTTCAAAGTCTCAGAGTCTTTGGGAACTTGATTGGGTGTCTTTTCACACTTGCAAGTCAAATTGTAGAAGATTCAGGAAGAGATTTAAAAAGTCTAGGCAACCCATCAGAATTTTCCCAGATATGTTGAAAGAAAAGAATTTTGAACTTGGGTTCTCATGCTGTGAAGACTGACATTCATTTTATATGACATTCTTGGTTACTGTTTTTAAAAACTGCATTTCTGGGGATTAGGCTGGGCTGTGTTTATATAGAGAGGGATATATTCCATAAAGAATTAAACACAGGATTATGAAACACATTTCTCCAGAGCTCATCTTCATGCTGCAAAGGTGATAAAATCGTGTGTTCAGAACCCAGCCAGGAGTGTTTTTCCCATGATGTAGGAGAGTCTAACCAGGTATGCCCCATTCAATTGTCTTCCCGTGTCAAAATGAGGCAGTGAGAAGTGGCAATTATCCAGCCCATTTAAAGCTGAGATGTTTCTGTCGCTTTTACATCTGGCTTTGTAATATCAGTCTTTCTGAGGCTGAATTTGCAACTTTCCCAAGAGAATACCCAGTTTATAAAGTATTGTTTCTGTGAAATGTAGTGCTGGTGGTCACAGGGGGATCTCCTTTCCCTACCCCCCCACCCACAGGGTCTCCATCATTGTTCCCTCCTGGCCTCTATTTGCCCTCCTTCCTCTGCTGCCTAGGGCGAGGGAGGTGGGTCTGCATCTGTGGCTTGTCCCTTGCCCCTTCCCCTCTGGCAGCTGTCTGCAGAGACCATAAGCTCTGGCTCTCGGCCACATGACCCATGGGACTGCCACATCCCTCACCTTCCAGGGACCCTGCCACTTCTGAGGTTGCTGTGACTAGTCTGGTCAATAGACTAATTCAGAGGTTCATTATTAGGAAGCCTCTGTTTTTCCCTAAACCGAGCCTTGTTCTATAAACTCTGTCAGGGGCAGGGCTGATATTTTTGATGACCATTGGCCTGTGTCCTTTCTCTCAGTTGGTTCAGTTTTTGGGTGGAAAAATCAGAGGTGTTATTCACTGGCCCTCTAAAAATCCTAACCTGTATGAAATTATCAACCTTTACTAATATAGGCTTGAGCATCTGAGAAGACATAACTGTTAGCCCATAATATGAAAATTACGCATTAACTGGTCTGGCCACATGAAGTTTCAGCTCCTTCTATCACTGTTTAGGTAACCAGGTGGTTACAGCTTAGATTTAATTCTCTTTCAGCTCCATGCTTCTCTTTGGACATCAGACTTTGTCACTTAAAAACTCAGTTTTATTTTAATCTGTGATGACTAGCATGCTAGATATTTTTCTTCGTCCTTACTTGACAAGGATTAACTGATCAGTGGAACCCGTATTTAACCCAGCCCTTTCCTAACAAAGTTAGATACGGTGTTTAAGTTTTCCAAAGCTCACCTTTATGCTTTGAGATTTATCAATATTGGTGTTATTTCTTCTGCGGGAGAAACTTTTCGGTGTCAGCTTAGACACAGCAAGATCTGACCTTTCCTATTTTTCCCCCATCCCTCAGCTGTTAGTTTCATCTTTCTCAAATCTTTTCTAATCCCATAATCCAGCTGAAGAAAAGGTTTCGGTTCATTGATTAATTCCTTAAGCCAATTATTTATTCTACAGAAAGCACTAATTTCTGTCCTTGGCTTTTTTTCAAAGACTTCTTAAAAGCCTTGTTCTACTTCACACTGAAAAATATACGTACTTGAAAAAGTACACATACAGAAATGCCGCCGTTGGTTAATTTTTGCCATTTTTGTTCATTTCCTGTGTCTGGAATAGCAAAAATTAACTGGAGAACACTAGGCCTCCCCACACATTTTGTCCAACACAAATCCATTCTGAGCTTCCTCACTTGAGCAGAAGCTCTCACTTGGCCGTTCTTTATGTCTTGTTTACTGCTTATCACATTTCTCCCAGCAGCTCAAATGTCGTTCCGACTTTCTGGCACCCTGCACCGCGCTCCTCCTGGTAGTGGCTGCTGCCTATGGTGTCGGGCAAGTTTTCGGGGGGCAGGGAACAGGCTGGCTTTGGTGCTGCAGCTCCGGTGCTGTCAAACATCTTTCTTAAATCTTTTCTAACTTCGGCGAGCACGAAGTGATACTGACACTTTGCAGACGTGGTATGACTATTCCTATATGTCTCTATCTACTGATGAGGTTCTTATTTTCTAAGTATGCTCAGTACAATTGACTTCCAAACAACAAGCTTTGGTTAAGCCCAGAAGAAAATAATAAATCTACTCTTAGTGATAGCGACCAATACCATACTAGCATCTCTACTTATATTCATTGCCCTCTGACTTCCTCAACTAAACACATATTCAGAAAAAATCACTCCCTACGAATGCGGGTGTGATCCTATAGGATCAGCACGACTACCTTTCTCCATAAAATTCTTCCTAATTGCAATTGCATTTTTACTATTTGACCTAGAAATCGCACAACTCCTACCACTTCCGTGAGGATCACAAACAAATCACCTAAATACCATACTTACAGGCTGCTGGGCCGAAGAACTCCATCACCCCAAAGGATTCTGTGACCTGTGTTTTTATAAACTGCCTTCTTTCCCCTTGGACAGAGAAAGGATTCTAAGGCTCTTCCTCCTACCCTGCATTTCAAGCGTTCCTGCCCTCGTGACCTCTCTCCTTTTTCACACGTTCAATCTCATCTTCTCCCTTGCCCTTTACCCCTTCAGTTTTAAAACATGCTAAGTTCTTTCCAAAGATTAAAGATAAAATAAGGATGTGCCTCATTCCTATTTTTCAAAACTGGCATCTGCCCAGTCCGATTCTAAAACTACTCTGTTTATGCAGCTAAGTCACGTGCCCTGTGCAACGGCGTTTCCATGTCCTGTGTCCCTGTGCACTGGATGCACGCGGTGCTTTCTTAGTTATAGGTCCTTCCTCTTCAGCCTTTGTGACCATGCCCTGCCCTGCTTTTCTTTCTACTCTGTTGCCATTTTTAGTCCTTTCTTCACTCATCATAGGTATTCTCAAGCCCTCCGCCTTCTTTAACTATGTGTTGTCTTCTCTTAAAATCCTGATCCTTCTCCTAAGTGTAACGACCCCTATTCTCTAGATGACTTGAAATACATGCCCTTAATTACAAGGTTTATTCCTGACTATTGAATTGTGTCAGATACCATTTCCGTTCTGTTAGACCGAGCGTAACGGTAGCTACTTGTAGTGTCATCATTATGGCATCGCTTCCATGGTTCTTCGTGCCATGGAATGAACATGTTCCATCAATAAACAGTTTTGAGAAAACTGGTGTGTGTTTGTAAAAGAATGAATTTGGACCCCTATCTTCCACCATACACAAAAATCAACTCAAAGTGGGTTAAGGATTTAAGTATAAAACCTGAAATTACAAAATTCCTAAAATAAGACATAGGGAGTAATCTTTATGACCTTGGTGTTGGCAGTGATTTCATGATATGACACCAAAGGCACAGGCAACAAAAGCCAAAACAGACAGGTGGTACCACATCAAACTAAAACATCCCCTGACATTAATTGTTCACAAAACCCCATCTGTTCTTTCTTTCTCTCTGAAACCTATGGTTCTAGATCTCCAATATTGTAATTGGTGCGATTTTGTTCTGTTCCTAAATCACTAATCCCTTACAGTATGTAAGGGTGCCTTGTAGACACCATAGAGATCCTTATAAATATTCCAAGGGATTGTTTCAACCGGATTTTAAGTCCCCTTAAGGCTTACACTATACGATGTTTTAATTGCTTCTAATAACTAATTCTAATAAATTCTTTTCAATTGGTGATAAGATAGAAATCCTTAGTCTTAATAGATATGTCCCCTTTCGCAAATATCTAAACAACTGGTTGGCAATTTATTAAAATACATGTAAATTCCATTTCAAATTACCTTTATTCTTCTGTGGTGAAGTATCGGCTCAAGTGTTTTTAACTTTGTATGGCTTGTTTTTGTAAAAGAGTAAAGCAGTTTATTATTCACTTATTTTCTAACAGGCACAGCTCCTCTTTCTTTATTTCTCCCATTCTGCCCTCCTCCCCTTTCCTCTTTCTCTTTTTTTTCTCTCTGGACATCTTGAGGAATTGAAATCTTCTGCCTTAACATTTAAGAGAGAGATTCAATTGCGGAATTTAAAGAGTCACATGAGGTAAATGTGTGAAAGTAAACATTTGTGAAGGTGAAAAAAAAAACAACCAGGTATGAACTGGTTCTGGTGAGAACTTCCAGATGACCCAGAGGAAAGGTTGTAGGAAATGGGAAAAGCTGGTAGGTTGAGGAGGGCGGGATGCAGAGTAGTGTTGGGGGTGAGATCTGCAGAGGACAACTTATTATATAGTAGTTGACTAATAATCGAGGCTCCTTTCTTTACTTCAAAAAATGTATCATAAGTATAGCCAAGAGCATAGACACTGACCGTACAGCTGTGTGGTGTGATCTAAGACATGGATTTGTATTAAAGACTGAAGTTGTTGCAAAGATCCCCTCTGGTGTTCCCCAGGTACTTGTCTTATGTGTTCTGATACTGTTTTTCGATAGTCCCTGAGTCCCTCATTGCCTCCCTCCGCCGTGCCGAGGTCTGCGCTCTCATGCCGGCTGTGTCGCCTCTGTGAGGCTCAGGGCATCTGCTCCTCGTCAGTGACCACGGAAGACCACTCAGCTTGCAGGTTTTCATTTTAGTTCATTTGACTGCTGTCACCATTAGCAGGTTTCCTGTTCTTACATGTATATATATATATTTGACTACACTTCAGTTTGCTTGCTTAAACAGAACTTAATAACAGTCATGCAGTGTTCTCTCCACAGCTGAAATGGTTGTCAGTCATTTTTCATTTGAAAATACCGCATGGAGTCTAGCAAAATAAGTTGGATGTAAAATTTTGCCATCAGCGTTACAAATGCAAATGCCATCGAAACAAAAAACGGACATGCCCCTTTTAATGAACCAAACACACTTTTTGCACCATATAATTACTATAGTTTTATATTCATAAAGCAGAAAATAGGCTTTATGTAACAGTTTTACTGTGGTAAATACTGTATAAAATGATTAAAAGAATGAATTTAGATGGAGCCCAGGTCGTTCCGTGAAACCTGGGAACACCACTGCAAAACACGGTGAAACAGTGGGCACGTGACTTTGATTAAGCTTTTCTGTCGTGTTGCTGAAATCCTCTACAGTTAGCAGTAGTATTCTTGGAAGAATAAATAAAGTGAATAGTACTTTGGGGTCAAGACTCGGGCTAAAATGACCACTGGACAGGGCAGATAATAGCAAGATAGTTTTCCATAAATACTTTGGCTTTAAAATGGGGGCATATTTCATCGTTGGATTTAATGACGGGAGAAGCATTTCCTGTTTCCACAGGTACTTGTTTTATGTGTTCTGATATTGTTTTTAGATAGACAATAAAACCAATTCCTTTAAAATAAATAAGATTATGAAAGTTCTTAGACAAGCATGAAACTACAGAGAGTGGAAATCAGGCACAAAAACTAATGGAGTGGAATTCACGGTCTGTTTTCTGCGCCTCTTGACTGATGGTCTCATGGCCGAGGTTTACTTCAGAAAATGTATCATAAGTATAGCCAAGAGCATAGACACTGACCGTACAGCTGTGTGGTGTCATCTAAGACATGGATTTGCATCAGAGACTGAAGTTGTTGAAAAGATCGCCTCTGGTGTGTAGCATCCTTACAGCAACCATTTCTTAAAATAGTTGTTTGTGTGAGTAACATTTCAGTTTTATAACAGGACAAAAATTTTTTTTAGGAGATGAAAATAAAAGACAGTTTCACACAAGTTTTCTCAGTATGTCTGTGCAATCCTGAAAAACAAACACATTTTCCTTGATTGGGTGGAGGGGTTCTTGGGTGTCAGGGAAGCGCTGTTTTAGAGACAGGAAGGTCCTCCCCTACCCAAAATAAGTCCCTTCGGACCATCAATATCTCCTCAAATTTAATTCACCAGTGCAATATAAATAGAAAAACAAATGGTCCTTGAAATGTTTGTCATGTTACAGACTGGTAGCATCCATAACTGGTGCCATGTGGCGATTCGATGATTAAAATAATTACAGAACAGGTGGCATTCAGCTTTACCAGAGCGACCACACATCAGTCATTCAGGAACAGGAGTCAGTTAAGCTTGTCTATTAAAATGCAGCACCGTCTGCAGTCAGGAGCCACTTCCAAAGTGTAACTGCAAGGCCACATATTCTCGGGTGCACTCAGGAATTAAAAAAAAAAAGCTACACTAACATATGAAATCTCCTTTTTATTCCCTGTATCCAATTAAAGTAACAACTGACATCAGTCTAACCTTCAAGATTTGCGAGGCAATACAATCTAGAGAAACAAAGGGCAGTGATCAGCCTGAATTAAATCAGAGTTTAGTTTAAGATACTCTTCTGCAATTTTCTGAGCTGTGAATAATACATTTCATTGAGTTTTTTAATTCCGTGAGATTTCTGATTCCTTTGGCCCTTTAAAATAACCCGCACATAATCGTTCTTAACACTTTTTTTCTTGGAGAGTTTTGGATGTATGTGTCAGTTCCTTCATAATAATGACAGGGCGTCTGTCTTTCTGCCACTGTCTTTTTTTCTGGCTGTGGAGTTCTGGCTGCTACCTGGGAATATCCTATCGAATGTGTCATACCTCAGATCACACATTCAATTTTCCTCCGGCATTCTTGATGGGTGCCCCATGTTCCAATCATTCAGGTTCAAAACTTTGGGCTCAACCATGATCGATCATAACTTTTTCTGTGGATGAAATTTTAAATTCTTACAAAAATTTTGCAACGTACCACCTGCATGCCAATTCTCTAGACCCAGGAGCCGTTCACTTCTGCCTCATTCCATTTTGGTATTCTGTATCTCTGTCTCTCTCATGCCCATATACACATAACTTTTGAAACATTTCAGAGGAAGTGGGAACATTATGTCCCTTCGTTCCAAAATACTTCAATATGGATTTCCTAAGAACAATGACAATATCTTATATCACCACAGTGTAATTATGTGATTGATATATGATATAATTATTTGATCATATGATTGTCAAAGTAAAAAACTGATGTTGATACACAGTGTTTGAGATAGTAGTAGTCGATTTTTCCTGGCCCACTATAACCTGGGATCATGTATTACATTTAGTTCCCATCTCCTTAAATCTATTTTTATTCTTAGTGTTAGGAGAGCAATGGAAGAGTAGAACATTCATTTCCAGAAGAAGCAGTTTCCTTAGGGAAAAGTCAGGTTTCAGTTAGGCCAAGGAGAGGAAAGAAACATTTGAGGTGCCGTGGAACTTTAGGGGCTTTGTTAATCATTAGCTGGGAATCCAGATGACCAAGAGGAAAGGTTCTAGGAAATGGGAAAAGCTGGTAGGTTGAAGTGGGGGGGGGGGTGCAGAGCACTGTTGGGGGTGAGATCTGCAGAGGGCAACTTATTATATAGTAGTTGACTAATAAATATTTTCATTTAAAAATAATCTCAAGTCATGGACTGCTCTTTTTTTTTTTTTCCTAAAATTATTCTTGTACACATTGGAAAAAACTCAGTGTTTCTCAGCTTAAACATAGTGAAAATATAATTTAGCTTAGAAAGAATAATTATTACTGGGAATCTTACAAATTGTCTACATAAGGACTAAGCTGGACCCAATATGTCTGTATTTATTTTTTGAGAATATATTATTAAGTGAATATATATTATATAAAGAGTATAAACTAAGAGGAACATACAAATAAACTAAAAGTCATAAAATAACAGCTCTTATTTGCTTGTGTCTTTTCTTTTAGTACATCTTTAAATGGGTGAGCGTTTCTGTATCGAAGACTAACTTGAAATTGTCAGGATGCTTTTAATGTTCCTAGAGATGAAGTTTGGGTTTCTTGAATATTGTCACTAGAAAACTGCCATTTCCCCAGTTGCTTGCATTCTGCCTAGGGTGAAGCTCAAGTTTGGCATAGGCCTTGCCTTCTCTCTGAAAGGAAGCTTTTTGGGGGAGAATTTTAGTCAAGATCATTATAGGCATATATTCTTTGGGTAGGCCTTCATTTTCCATAGGAATCTTATTTGAGTAACCCAAATAAGAGGTTTGAGGCTGTGGTGCCGATTATATTGCATATTTGTTAGATGAATATACTTCAGTAGATTCTTTGCCTGTAGAATTCTTTTTCTAAAGTGAACTTTCTCTGGGAAATACTGTTTTTAGGAGACATGTGCCTAGAGAGCTTTGCAAGACCGACCTGTCCAGGAAGACAGAGCAGGTTTATCTTTCTTTTACCTTGACAGGAGTAGAGACTACCAGGGGGACTCAACCAGGTTGGACAGAGAGCTGCAACAACTAGATTGACAGTGTCCCCTGAGTGGGACATCTAACCAACTGAATAACCAAGAACATGAGAAATTTGCTGTTGACTCTCTCAGCTTAGCCATGTTCTTTGAAAAAATTACATGTTGTGCCACATTGCTCACGACGCACGACAAGAGAAAAGGAAATGAATCTTGAATTGGAAGCAGAGAGGTGCTCCTGTAAAGAGGGTCAAGGAGCATATGAGATCCTAGAAGACAGAGGGCATGACTGAAGGAGACTCATTTCGGAGAAGTAAGAGGGCCCTTTGGGTGTGTTTGCAGTGAGTGCCAGGAGTCAGCTGGTGCCTGGGATCCTTGCTGGGGATGCCCTGAGTAGGCGCAGGGCAAACGGCTTGTGGAAGGGAGGCATCTGACGTGCAGCCTCAGGCTTTGGCTTTCTGTTCTGCAGCATATTCATGTCATCAAATTCAGTTAAACTTAGTGGCCTGCATTAACTGAGTTTTGTGGGAACTCAAGAAGGAGACTGTGTTCACATTTTTTGTGGCTCATTAAATTTCCAGATTGCCACGTGACACCGAGACGTGGTTACTGGGCTCCGAGAAGCTGGGAGCAGGGATCCTGAACCAAAGGCAGAAAAGGACAATGAGACTGGATTCGTGGGGGTATGTAAGGCTTCCCTGGTGGTTCTCAGAAATACTAACACTAACACTAATGCTCAGAAATAGAGATACATCATAATTTTTTGAACATTCTGTTATTAACCAACTTGTTTTCTAACTTTTCACTGTTAAAAAGAATGCTGTTGTGGCCAGCACAATTCTAAAGTGGCCTCCCAACTTTCTCTGCCCATGTAACTGGAAGCTGTGAAGGCTCAGAGGTATCATTCCCAGGGTTTGCTAGGCATATGCCACCGTGACCTTCAACTAGGGAGATTATCCAGGTAGGCCTGTTCTAGACCTATGAGACCCTTTAACAAGTTTTCTTCTGGTGGCAGAAGAAATCAAAGCGATTGAAGCACATGAAGGTTTCTATGTACTGTTGCCAGCTTCGACGATAAGGAGGGCCATTGGCTGAGGAATGCGAATGGTCTCTCCGTTTGACTAGCTCAGGCTCAGCCAACAAAGAAAAGGGACCTCAGTCCTGTAACTGCGAGGAATTGAATTTTCCCCAAACCGTTACTGAACTCAGAATGGATGCTTCCCTAGAGCTTCCAAGGAGTGCAGCCCTGAGGATACTTTTCCAGCCTTGGGTTGGAGCTTCACCATACCAGGCCTCTAACCTACAGAACTGTGGCTACTAAATAGTGTTACAAAGCTGCTAAATTTGTGTAATTTGTTGCACAGCACAAATTATGGTAATAGACCTACTATAAATAGCTTAGTGTATAATGTGTGAATTTATAATTTAATGAATTAGACATGTAAGTACTAGTTCTATGTGCACAAATAAAGATTATTAACTAAATTATTCTCCCCAAAATATCTGATGATAAAATCCTTCTGCCTTTGTATATGGCAAATAATACTTTAGCTCTAGTTCTAAAATTAGGTAATAGTAGTTGAATAAAACTTTAATTTGATAGTTTTTAAAATTTCAATTTGCTTTTTATTATTTAGACTGAAACAAATTTCATATTTATTAAATGTTTAAATTACTTTTGTAAATTGTCTTTTCATTCCCTTGCCATTGAGGTTATAATTTGGAGGATGACATATAGAAAGAAAAATTTTTCCCTGATAATAACCTTATATTATTATCACCATCACCATACAGTAAATAATCTATCTTTCTTATTCAGATATTCTTTTTTTTAAATTATCCTTTATTCTGTTAAATATGTAGAAAAATATCTTTCATGGAGCAGGGAGGGGAGGAGGTGTTCTAGTTAAATTTCAGGCTGATGGCAATGTTTTTATTTTCTACTTAAACATATTTTGGTATCTGGAATGTCAAATGACTTCTTTTATTTTTTACCTTTTTTCACATTGTTTTTCTAACATTAGTCTTGATTTCTTGATTCTGAATGACATTTATTCTTCCCCCTCCCCTGTTTCACTCACCACCATCCCATTGGCTACAGCAACCACCGATTTGTTCTCTGTGTCTATGTTTGTTTTGTTTATTTAGATTCCACATGTAAGTGAAATCATATGTTATTTGTCTTCCTCTAACTTATTTCACTTAGGGTAATACCTTCTAGGTGCACCCATGTTGTCACAGATAGCAAGATTTCATTCTTTCTTATAGCTGAATAATATTCCATTGTGTATATGAATCACATCGTTACCCATTCATCTGATGATGGACACTTAGGTTGCTTCCTTATTGTGGCTACTGTGATAAACACAGGACTGCACATATCTTTTTGAATTAGTGATTTTATTTTCTTTGGGTAAATTCCTAGAAGTGCAATTGCTGGGTCATATGGTATTTTTATTTTTATTTTTTGTGAAAAGCCTCCATACTGCTTTCCATAGTGGTTGCACCAATTTACATTCAGCCTGTATTGTAGGAGGGTCCCTTTTCTCTATATCCTTGCAAATACTTGTTATTTTTTGTATTTTGGATAGTGGCCTTTCTACCTGATGTGAGGTGATGTCTCATTGTGGTTTTGATTTGCATTTCCCTGATGATTAGCGATGTGGAGCATCTTTTCATGTGTCTGTTGGCCATCTGTATTCCTTGGAAAAATGTCTATTCAGGTCATCTACCTATTTTCTAATTGTGTTATTTGTATTTTTGCTGTTGAATTGTGTGAATTCTTTATATATTTTAGATATTAGCCCCTTGCCAGATATATCATTTGCAAATATTTTTTCCCATAGACTAGGTGGTTGCCTTTTCATTTTGTTAAAGGCTTCTGTTGCTTTTAGAAACTTTTTAGTTTTATGTGTCCCATTTGCTTATTTTTTATTTTGTTTCCCTTGCCTGGGGAGACATAATGCAGAAAAATTTACTAATGCCAATTTTGAAGAGTTTACTGCCTATTTTCTTCTAGGAGTTTTATAGTTTCAGATGTTATATTTAGGTCTTAGTCCATCTTGAGTTTATTTTTTATTTATGGTGTAGACATTGATCCAGTTTCATTATTTTGTATGTAGCTGTTCAGTTTTTCCCAACACTGTTGAGGAGCTTGTCTTTTCCTTGTATTTTTTTGCCTTCTTGTCATACATTAATTGACTATATAAGCCTGGGTTTATTTCTGGGCTATTTTTGTTCCACTGATCTATGCCAATTCTTGTGCCAGTACCATGTGGTTTTGATTAGTATCTTTGTAGGATAGTTTGAAGTCAGCATGATACTTCCAGCTTTCTTCTTAATCAAGATTTTTTTGTGGTTCCATACATTCTTATACATATTGAGATGTACAATAAAATGCACAAATCTTAGTGCACAGTTTGGTGAATTTTGACATGTGTTTCCACTCATGTATGATTTCTTTTGAATGAAATTTAGAATCACCCTTGTCAAATTTCAACAGGGATTTTGGACTGCATATTATTAACCCTCTGAGTTAATATAGGAAGAACTGACATATCAAAATAACTTAGACATATTAAAGCCATTATATGTTCTTTTATATAAGCATCATATGTCCCTCTGTACATGTTTATGGCTGTCTTTATAGGTCCCACACACAATTTTAAGATTATTTGTAGGTACTTTACAGATTGTATCAACATTTTGACTGAAGTATTTTTCCACTGCATTTTGTACTTTGTTATTGATGTTAGGAAAGGAAATTATTAATTTCCCATTTGCATGATATATACACAAAGTCTTCTGAATACTAAAGGATATTTTCGCTCTTTTATTTGGGATTTCTAGATACATATAATTAATCTTATAAATAAATATAAAAATATCTTCTGAAAACAAAGTATTTTATTCTTCTGATAAGTCTACCAGCTATTTCTTTTTCTTGTCTTACTGACAAGTATTTTCAGAGCAATTTAAAATAATAGGATGACAGCAGGTATCTTGTTCCTGTTCCCAATTTGAATAAGAATGTTATTGTTGTTTTACTGTTGAATATAATGTTAGTTTGGGTTTAAGGTAGACAATTTTAATTATTAAAGTTATATAATTCTTTGTTATTAAAGTTAGTAAAAATTTTTTATTGTATCCTATGCAGTGTGATCAGTAGGAATATTACTTGGGATATCAGGTTTATTCTAATGGCATCTGTACTTTTCTCTCTTTAATTTCTATAACATATCATGAAATACTAAAGCTAAAACTTTAGAGTTTTGAAAAACTTTAATTTTTTGAAAGAAATATTTAGTTATTCTGATTTGCATGTTTATGGACTTTCTCATTAGCCAATTTTGACTATATTTTCTGAGAAATCAAAACATAAAACAAATTTTCAAATATATATAGTGGATTTTATTTAATCTAAAAATTTATGGCCATGCCTCATTTTTAAAATCAAATTTGTTTAAAATTAAAAAATATTTTAAAAATATCTTACAAGGATTTAATATATGATGTATTTTACAATTTTGAATTTTATTTATCAATTTTTTAAAAATTTACTTTTGAATAATTTCTGCTCTTAACTTTGGTATGTGTAAGCTTCATAACAATGTAGAGACAATGTCCAGTTGTGTAACATTGTATCCCCAGTGTCTATAATATGCCTGGCACCAAGCAGGTGACAATGTATATTGGTTAAATGAATGAATTAACATTTCCTAGGTTTTTAAAAATACATTTGAGTCAAATATTTCATTCAATAATGAAATTGTTTCAGATGAGTAAAATTACTTTGGGTCTCAACCCTGTTTGGCTGTACATGTGATCTCTTCATTATTTCTGTATCTTTAGTAGGCAAAGAGTAGTTTTCATCATTTTCTACATGTTATGCTTTTAATTTTGCCTTTTACCTACTGGTTATTTAAGAGTGTTTCAAATTCCTGAATCATCAGGTGCTTTGTTTAAACTTTTACTAGTATTTTAAATTATAGAACATTTAGGTCAGGGGCTAAATACTTTACTGGTGGAATAATATATGTTTAATTTTATAGCACAGAGAAGACAAGTAGTGATTCTATAGCATTTTACTATGCTGATGGACAGTGACTGTAATGGGGTATGTGGGGGGGACTTGATAATGGGGGGAATCTAGTAACCACAGTGTTGCTCATGTAATTGTATATTAATGATACCAAAATTTTTTATAAGTTTTAAAATGCTTCAAAGCAATCAGTATTATGTGTAGGACATCTAATGATTTTATTTTAATAATAAAAATTCCATGCCCTATTTTATTCTATCTCCTAGCTAATCTAAAGGCTAACAAATTTGTTAATGCAGCTACAACAAATTTAAATCCTTCCTTTCAGCCTAATGATATTACTTTTATGTATTTACATTTCATGCTGTGTTGTTCATAAATGTTCTAAATATTTCATTTTAAGTCTACAAGTCTACAATATATTTTTATAAGAATAAAATGACCCTAACTTTCATCACATATTGTCTGAAATTAGTACTGTCCTTCAGACTTACTTTAAAAACAATGTGCTTAAATCAGTAATAGTAGCAATGAATTGGGTGATTAGAGAACATGGGTGAGTAAAATGAATGGCAGCAATGTCACAGGGGACAGGAGGGAAGAATCAAGGATTATAGTGGCATAGTATTATTTGAAAGTGAGTTATATTAATTAAAAATGTGGATTGTAAGTGCTAGGGAGACCACTAAAATGTTTTCTAAATAAGTATAATATAATGTGGGAAGAGAGGATATAAAATGAAATATAAATGCATAGTTAAAATCAGAGAAGGCAGAAAGAGAAACAACAAATACAATGAACAGAAAACAGCTATCCGTAAGGTAGATATTCATCCAACTATATCAGTCATTGTGTTAAATGTAAATGATCTAAATACACCAATTAAAAGTTGGAGATTGAAAGTCTGAGACCAACAATGTTGTCTACAAGAAACTCACTCTAAATATAAAGGCCAGATACATTAAAAGTAAGAGATGGGAAAAGGTATACCATGTAAACACTAATTAAGAGAAAATTGGAGTAGGTCTATAAATTCAGACAAAGAAGGCTCTGGAACAAGAAGTGCTTTAGTCACTTCCTCGTCACGTCGTTAGTGAGGAAGGATCCTCACTCTGGTGCTACGGCAATGGCTGAACACACAACACCCAACACTGACCAGAGGAGAGCACCGTGTCTTATCAGTCGCACAGGCTCATAGCCCAGCACCTGTGGGGGTTGCACTGGGCAACAGAGTTGACAGGGCCAGGAGGCAGGTATCGCAGTATCTAGAGGAAGGGGTGTTCCCTGGTTCCTGCAAGAGGGTGTGATTAACTTGTTTGAATAATTCCACCAAATGGCAGGGAACTAAAACCTGCTGGAACTGTGTGTGGTCCCCAAGATAAGGGTTGTTTTACTAGAAGGATCCTATTTGAGGCAGCAGCGTGGGGAGGGGAATTTGTGTTTAGGCCATTTGAGGCCCTCCCACTTTTACCAAATGTCAAGGTTGCATGTAATATTGGGCTTTAATCTTAGGACCTATACCACAGAAAGATTATCAGAAATAAAAAGGGTATTACATAATGACAAAGGGGTCAGTTTTCTAAGAGTGCGTAACAATCCTAAATGTGTACGAAGCTAACAACAGAACATCAAAATACTTGAGGCAAAATCAGAATTGAAAGGAGAAATAGGTAAATCCACCCTCATAGTTGAAGGCTTCAAAATCCCTGTGCCAGTAATTGATAAGTCTAGCAGACAGAAAATCAGTGAGGATATATGTGACCTGCAGAGTAATATCACTCAACTTGATCTAATTGACATTTATAGAACACTTCATCCATTTATATGACTTTTTAGAAAAGGCAAAAACAATAAAGATGCTTAATAGATCAGTGGTTGCCAGGGATTCAGTGATGAGGGGGAGGATATTTTAGAACACTGCAGTTATTCTGTATGTTACTGTAATGGTGGATACGTGACACTCTGCATTTGTCAAAACTCACAGGATTTTACAAAACAAAGAATGAAGCTCAATGTGTGAAATAAAAAAATATCATCTAGGATGTTGTGGATCCCAGAATAGAATTTACACTATGACAGAAAAATCTAACAAATGTATGAAACACTTCTCCAAAAAGGGTCTGTGAGAAAGGTGTTGAACTAAGAAATGAGTGCAGTCTGTGAAGCTAAGGACAAAAGGTTTTATTTATTGGACATAAGCTCAGTACCCAGTTGATAACATAGGGGATATAGATGAACAATAATGAAACTACTATACCAATAATCAAGGGGAGGAGGCTCTAATCCATTAAAGTTGGATACATCAGTATGGCACCAGGTGCCCTTGGGACACAGATGGATACATCTAGACGTACAGATATGTGTACATTCACAAGTAAATATACACACAGAAATTCCTCATTTTGTCAGTTGAGGGCACAGAAATAATGGTATCCCAGCACCAACAAGCATACCTATAATGCAAATCTTGTTTTTTAATACCACTCTCCAATAGGAGGAATCAGGGCTTCTTAGAAAAATCACTAGTTCTAGGACTGGAGCAGGAAATAGACATCTGACAGCTCTAGAGCATCTTATAGTTTGAGGAAGTAAGGTATGCTTAAAGTAAGAAAAAGAAAAGGCATAGGGATATGTCAAAGTGAAACAGGAGCCACAGGAAAGACCTCCCAACTTCAGAAAATCTGAGCAATAAAACAAACATACTATATTTTCATCCAAAGTGAAAATACCCACAAGTTCATATTGACATTAAGAAAGCATTGAATAAACAAGTAAATTGGTGAGAATAAATGAATCTCCCATGCAGAATTCCAAATAATTGAAGTAACTACTCTGTCCTTGAGGAGTATGAGCGTAACTCTCTACTCCTTGGGCGTGGGCTGTGCAGTCACTTCCCTCCACAGAGTACAGCATGGAAACAAGGAAAAGAGTAACTTCATTGGAGAAAAACCTGGCAAACACTACCTCAGCTAGTGATCTAAATTAACATCAACACACATATGTCATGACTTGGCTGAATTATACCATCAGCTTTCCTAGTTCTCTGGCTTGCAAACAGCAGACTAGGAGACTTTCCAGCCTCTGTAATCATGCAAGACAATTCCTGTAATAAATGTCCTCTTCTGTACATCTATATACATCCTATTGGTTCTGCTTCTCTATAGAACCCTGGCTAATATACTCAGCCCAATAAAAATCAACAGGAAGTCCCAATTAATGGGGTATTATATAAAATACCTCACCAGTACTTCTTAAAACTGCCATTGCCTTCAAAAATGGGAAAGTCTGAGAAACTATCTCAGCTAAGAGAAACCTGGAGAGACATGTAGACCAAAGGCAGTGTGATATTCAAGAGGGGGTTCTAGAAGAGGAAAAAGGACATAAAATCGGAACTAAGAATTCACACATTCAATTAAAAAACAATCTGAGCATTGACTTCAGTTAATAATAATGCATCAATATTGGTTCAATAATTGTGACATGTGTATTGCTAATATAAGATGTTAATAATAGAGGAAACTGGGGGTTGCGCTGCCCCTCCTCAAGGCTGGTACAGTGCCATGCTGAGAGGGACCCCTCGGGCCTATAGATTATCCAGTGGGTACAAGAGAGCCCAAGGTGGACTTTCAGCTTCTCCAGTATTGTAAAAACATATGAAGTGTACAATTCATAGGTAAAAGTATCTATATACTCAAAGTAGGTTCTCTAATGGTGGTGTGTAAATCACAACTCTAGTTTAAAAGTGAAAAAACAAATGTATGAAAAAGAACTATAATTTGTTCTTTATACAATACTATACAATTGTACAATACTAAAAAGATATAAACTATAACATCAATAATCTAAAATGTAAAGAGGCAGTAGGTAAAGAGTACCTGTATGCTATTGAAGTTATTAGCTTAAAATACGATATTATAGCTAGAATATATTTATGTAAGTCTCATGGTAACCACAAAGAAAAACCTGTAGTTGGTACACACAAAAGATTATGATAAAGGAATCAAGGCATAAGGCCACAAAAGTCATCAAATCACGAAAGAAGGTAGTAAGAGAGGAGGAAAGGAACTACAAAAAAGTCAAAGAACAATTAACAGCTTTGATAAGTCCTTATCTGTCAATAATTACAAATAAATCGATTAAAATTTCCAATCAAAAGACAGACAAGGGCTAAATGGATAAAAAAAAGAACCAACAAGAGATTCACATGGCTGGAAGTGAAGGGATAGAAAAAGATATTCCAAGCAAACGCTAACCAAAATAAAGCAGGGATAGCATACTTCACTTCCATTACACAAAATAGACACACTATGAATTTGTCAAATTAACAATTGTTAAGCGGAGTTCATGGGACCAGATGGTAAGGCATAGTTAAAATAAACAAAAGAAATTGAAATAGATTTTATTAATTACAAGTTCTGGGGGAAGTACCCAGTACTTCTCAAGGAGCCTCACAGGGAAAGCAAGGCAGGGTGCAGGCAGAACAGAACCTGAGCACACACCTTTATTAGGATCCACAGGTAACGGGCTTTAGGGTTCCTGGGATAAGACTGGGCTGGTCAATTCAAAAGAGCAAGGTTTCGGTGAAGCCCATGAGGTTATTATCTAAGGTGCACATAAGTGGAAGGCATTGGAAGACAAGGGCAACTGTTGATCACAAGTCTGTGGGAGAAGTCCTATCAGGAACTTACATTGCTTGTGACTCATGAGCTATCTAGGGCAGGTGCTTGCATGAGGGACTAATGCCAGATAAAGATAACTACAGGCTACTTGGCCAAACAAAATGGATGCACAGGTAACAATACCATGAAGTAGTTTAGCTAAACTACACTTTAAGCTAAAAATGGTCACAAGAGGCAAAGAAGGTAATTATGTAATGGTAAAAGGGTCAATTTATCAAGAAGACATAACAATTGTAAATATTTATGCATCCAACATCAGACACCTAAATATATAAAGGCAATACTAATAGAAAGCAGAAATAAACTGCAATATAATAGTTGGGGGCTTTAATACCCTAATCTCACCAATGGATAGATTATCTAGACAGAGAAGCAATAAAAGAATAGTGGATTTGAACAACACTATAGACCAAATGGACCTAACATATATAGAACATTCCATCCAACAACAAAATAATACACATTCTTCTTAAATACCCACAAAACATTCTCAATGATGAATTATATGTTAGGCCATAAAACAAGTCTCAACAAATTCAAGAAGGTAGAAATTAAGTATCTTTTCTGCCAATTATGGTAAAAAAAAAAAACTAAAAATCAATAATAGGAAGAAAGCTGCAAAATCAACAAATATATGGAAATTAAGCACATTCCTGAATAACTAGTGGATCAAAGAAGAAATCAAAAGGGAAATAAAATTATTGAAACCAAAATGGAAACACAATATATCAAAACTCATGGGATACAGCAAAAGCAGTTCTTTGATGGCTGTTTATAGCTAAAAACGCATTCAGAAAAAAGAAATTGCAAAAAACCTAAACGTACACCTCATGGAAGTTTTGAAAGACCAAACTAAGCCTGAGGTTAGCAGAAGGAAGGAAAAATAAAGATTAGAGGAAAAATACAGAATAGGAATACCATAGAAAAAATTTAATGAAATTAAGAATTGGTTCTCTGAAAAGGTAAACAAAATTGACAAACTGTTACCTACACAAAACAAAAACAAAGGAGAGAGACTCAAATAAAATTTACCATATGATTTGATTATTATTGCTTTGTGATAGTTTAAGTCAGGAAATGTGATGCATCCACAGCTTTGTTCTTTCTCACACTTTGGCTATTTGGGCCTTCTGTGGTGCCATACAAACTTTAGGATTGTTTTTTCCATCTCTGTGACAAATGCCATTGGAATTTTGATAGAGATCGCATTCAGTCAATAGATGGCTTTGAGTAAGTGGTATTTTAACAATATTCTTCCAATGCATGATCATGGAATATCTTTATGATTTATTTGTATCATCTTCAATATGTCTCATCAATGTCATATTGTTCTCAGTGTACAGGTCTTCTCCCTACTTAGCTAAATTTATTCATAAGAATTTTATACTTTTGATGTTATTGTTAATGGAATCATGTATTTTTTATGATTTTTTTTCATATTGTTTGTTGCTAGTATACAGACATTCAACTGATTTTTGTGTTTTGAATTCTGCAACATTACTGAATTTATTTGAACGGTTTTTGAGGTAGTCTTTAAGATTTTCTATTTATAAGATCATATCATCAACAAACAGATGCAGTTTTATTTCTCCCCCAAAATTTGGGTGCCTTTTACTTCCTTTTCTTGCCAGAGTGATCTGAGTGGGACTTGCAGTTCTACTTTAAATAGGAGTGGTAAGATTGGGCATTTTTGTTTTGATTTTAGAGGAAAAGCTTTCAACCTTTCACCATTGAGTATGATGTTAGCTGTAGGCTTGTTATATACGGCCTTTATTATTCTGAAGGCATTATACTGAGTGAAATAAGTCAACAGAGAATACTATAATGAATATATAAATACATATGATCTCATTTATACGTGGAAACTAGAAAAAAAAAGCTCATAGTTACAGAAAACAGATGGATGGTTATCAGAGATGGTGCTGTGGGAGGCAGGGTGGAGGGTGGGTGAAATGCATGAATGGGGTCAAAAGGTACAAACCTTCAGCCCTAAATCAAGTCATGGGATGTAACTACAGTTAATGGTGACTATAGTTAATAATACTGTGCTGTGTATTTGGAGATTGCTAAGAGTACATTTTAAAAATCCTCATCACAAGAAAATAAGTTTTAACTACTTATGGTGACATAGGTTAACAAGACTAGTTGTGGTGACCATTTCGCAATATATACATATTCATATTCAATGATACAAATATTGAATAATTATGTTGTACTAATATAATATTACATGTCAATTATGCATCAATAAAATGAATTAAGCTAACACAATATTATATATGGTTTGCCACACCAGAAGTTTTAAACATTTTTAAACTTACATGTACTTAATACAATATATCAAAATTATAGAAAAATTAGTCATTATGAAACAATTAGATGAAGACAAACTGAGTATTGTTTTTCAAACAGCTAGCAATGGCCCGTCATAAAAATCAGTGTCATAAAAAGACAAAATTGTCTGGGAACTCTTCCAGATTAATGTAAACCAAAGAGACAACAGCAATAAGGTGTCATTCATCATCTACTCATATATGCTGGATAGAAAAAAGAGCTATAAAGAAAATAAAAAGCTGTAAAGGACATCATTGGGTCAATTAGGGTAATGTGAACATAGACTATGTATTAGATAAAGTGTTTGCATCAGTTAGGTTTCCTAATGCAATGACAGCTTTGGTTATATAGGTTCATGTGTTTTCAGGAGGTACTCACTGAAATATTTAAGGATAAAGTCTCATGATGTCTTCATATCTCTGACTCTGTCTCTATGACCTACATACACATCCATGATCCAGCATGTGTGTAAACTGGGTTCATACTAAGCAAAGCAGGACAGATAGTCATTTTACTCATGCAACTTACTAACATGCACAAATTAGCATGCCTTACTTCTTAATCTCCACTGTCTGGTTGTGGTTATCATGATTGATTTTGTTGATGCAATTAATTATCCAGGTGTCCTCATCTTTATTATTCTAGGGCTCCCTTAAGGGGAGGGCAATGAGTGTAAAGAGAACAGGTGGGAGGGGAGAGCCCAGCCAGTCATCCTGAAGGACCTTCAAAAGACATCTTAGAGCACAAGTTGGTAATCGTTCAACTATTGAAAAAGATTTGGTTGTTTGATTTTTTTCCCTAAAAAAGAGAACATTATGTTCTATTTAAAATGCAAACAATACCAAAGCATCTTTTCTTACGATACTTCGAGGATAAAAGACTTAAAGGGCAGCAACGTAAACTTTACTTAAAATGTAGGCAACTCTTTCCTTCAGGTCACTTATTATCCAAATAATTTGAATCAAAAGATACTAATAATCTAAAAAGATTATTTTCTCCCCACCAAAAGCCAGAGCCTGCCTTCATCCCCCTCTTGACAGCATTTTCCACTCTTGGACTCGGTCTCATTAGTATGTTCACCTTCCTGCCTTCCACTATAGTTCACTTTCCTTGCTCTCCCTTTGGCCTTCCTTCCCCTCCCTTGAACTCATTTAAGGGTGCTGATTATTCTTTTTAAATTATCTTTAATTATACAAATGTGCTAATAATTTCGATTGCTATTTCTTTGTTGATTATCTCTAAGTTTTTATCTGTATCCCTGATACTTCACTTTTGTCTTTTGTTTCCAACTGTCTGTAATAGTTACTCAAAAGCAGCATGTTTAAAACAGAATACACAGCCCCTTCCTCTCAAATAGCCCCAAAACATGATCCTCAACTTTTCCATTAATACGGTCTTTGAAGTCAAACAGGACTGGCTTCAGATTCAGTTCTGTATCTTATTAGTCATAAAAGTGTAGGGATGTTCCTTTTCTCCATTCTTGTAAATTTGTTGGAGGTAAGAGCTTAGCCATTGTGAGATCATGTATCTGCCTCAGTGGTATTAGTTGTCTTCTCATTCCTTCTTGGTGTAGTGACCAGAATAAGGGCACCCAGAGATGCCCAAAACTGAAACGTTGGAATATGTGCATGTGTTACCTTTCATGGTAAAAGGGACTCTGTAGATGGATTAAAAGTCTTAATATAGGAAATTATCCTGGATTATTTGTGTGGACCTAATGTAATTAAAAGGATCTTTATAAAGGGGAGAATAAATTTGTGTTTTAAGCCATTAAGTTTGTGGTGCTTGTTACAACAGCAGTAAGGAACTAATACGATTTGTAGTGCCATTCAAGTCGATGGCAACTTCCTATGTTAAATTCTTCATTCTTGTTTGTGTGCTGTGTTAAAATAGAAAAGTATCAGCTATTTCTTCATTGAACCTGATCTCCTTAAATGCTTCGTGTATCAAGATTATTTCAAAGACGGCCTGTTTTCCCTGTTTGTCAGTTCAGTAGTCAACCAGTTCTATACACAACTGTTATTTTCAAATCATCAAAATACTAGTTTGATCAAATTCATGTTCAAAATCCAACAATGGCTGTATCTTCCACTACATCAAGTTCATTTCTGTCTTGCTTTCCCAAGTGTGACTTAACTAACCTTGCTCCCCACCCATCACCTACATTACACTGTTAGTCAAACTCTTTTCCACCCTCATGTTGTGCATACTCATTTCTGCTCCTTGGTTCATGCTTTTACCATCAACATGGACCTCTTTCTTCCTTGCTTCTTGCCTTTCAAATCTGTATTTCCTTTCATAGCCAAGCAATTCTTGCCCTGACTTTTTTCATCAACTACTTCTGAAGTTAGAAGAGCTTCCATAGGTCCATCTTCTGATGCCCCTTTAATTGTTTTGTGTGTTTCACCCTTTCCTCCACAACTAAAACATAATCTTTGTTTTAGGTTGTGGTTATTTTATGCTTTTTAATATAATCCATATTAACATATATGTGAATATATGCAGTTCTATCATAAAATATAACACTTTACAAATGATCATGTATTTAAAATAATTTTTAATGAAAATCATATTTTTAAAAAGTAATGCCTTATTTATTCATTTGCCAAATTTGCAATGACCTGCTTAAATAAAAATTACAAACATACAATGATTTCTATTAACATAATTAATTTGCAGAATTATAGGTTCCCTACATTTTCAAGATTCAGTTACCTAAATCAGCGATATGCTTTGTCCATTTTAATTGCACACACTGAGCTCTCAGGAAGCACTTTTTGTTAACCTGACAGTAGTTTCTGTGTATGTACCAAACTCTATTTTAAATATGTATTCCACTCTCAGGATGATTCAGCCCAAATTAAGAGCTAACACTTAGCAAAGCTTTGATACTTTTCCTTGTTCAACATTAAGTCGGGATTCATCTTGGACCAAAGTGTTCCAGGTGTCCTAATTTATTCCAGCAAGATCCTGAATCCTGTCATAATACTAGAGGTAATTATGAATACCAAGGCATCTCATAAGATTATTCTGCATATAAAATAAGACTCTCGAAAAAGGGATCTTATTTACCTGGAATTTGTAAATGACATCACCTCACAATTCATATCAACCTTATTTTGTATTAAAATCACTTGTGGAATTGTGTTATTCTAAACATGCAGAGTCTCTGGGCTGTCCTAAGATATTCTGACTCAAAATAGGTCCTCCAAAAGATGCACTTTTTATAAGATTCTGTCCACTCCAGGTTGTTTGTGTTCAGACTTTTGAGGAACACTGGCTAATGGGAACCACTTTACCCAGGCTTGTGTAGCCTGTGTGATGTGAGGCAGGTGATGATTTAAAAAGGTGCCTGCAGTAAGGTATAAGAAGCATTACTGCATTCTTACCTTCCCCAAATGGGACATCAGTTCTCAGTCCAGAGCCATCAGAAAATTACCGCACAAAAAGAAACTGAGTATAATCTACCCTACTTTTGCTAGTTAAGAATCAAAAATAGCAGTCTGAAAGTAGAACTACAGACACCCACCATTCTGTACATGTATTAGGAAAGCTAACCTCCATCGGGGTCATTTGATCCTGACTATTCTTAAAGGCTGAGTATGTTCAGAAAAAGAGATGAATAAGAATGAAATGATAATTTGTTTAAAACTGTCTAGGAAGAACAGCTTATACACCAAAATGGACAGCCCAGAACAAAAGACAAAAATTTAGATCAAATAAGTTATCTAGGCTATGGATTTATTTCTTTATAAAGAGGACATAGGAATATATATATAAATGTGACAGCATTGTTTTATATAAATATATCTGGGTTGGTTGTGTAAGAAAATGAACATGGTTCTCTATACTGAGAGTTTAGTCATTGTTGGTCCTCTTGTTATACATATGCTTCATCCCGTGAGTCTTAACTTAGGACATTTCATCTTGCCCTAAACAGAAGAGGATAAATCCTTGATCTCTCGGCTGAGATCAAGGATTTGCTCAGCACCGAAGCTCCTTGACATCGAGGTTGCTTGCTCTAACTTTGTCTCCAGCTCTTACAAACTCCTTGCTCCTGGCCACTTAAGGGCTGCTACCTCTGTGAGCCTTACAACCAGCTTTCTGCCAGATTCTTTACTCCTCTGCTAATGCAGCACTGCTTTTTATATCCTGTGTATGTTCTACTAGCTTTGCATCTGTATCTCCAAAAGCCTTCGCTTCTGATTTTACCAGCAACCAACTGAAGTGTATGTTCAAGGGCTGATAGTATATTCCTCTCAAACGATTTACTGTCTTGATGGATATGTGATCAGATGACAAACATCCCATCAGGAACAATGTGATGCCGCCTCATTAGAACCTGGAAAATTTTCCAATGATGTTGATTAACCCAACTGTATCATTTACATTTCTATCCCCTTCTCAAGGCATGCAAATCGTGTTGCCCTAAGCACTGGAAGTATCCTGGTTGACCACTGTGCCTTTTGGTCAAGCTGAATGATCAGAAAAATATCTCTTTAAGCCATACTCACCTTTCCTTTCTCCCCCTTATCATTTGGTATCCAAATACACTAAGAGAACCTTTTAGACACCACAAAATAGCTAGTCTCCTGTAAGACTTTACAACAAATATATAAAAGTAGGAAGTTTTCCTCAATGGGAAAATCCATCGTGTAGAAGGGATTCTATATTCCAATGCAAAACACATCTCAGAATTATTGTAACTCTTGGAAAGTTGACTGCCTTATTTATTGGTGTAATGATACCAAGGCATCTCATAAGATTATTCTGGATATAAAATAAGACACAGAATATTTGCCATAGTCTCATATTCCTAAGGCTGTGTGTGCCTTCATATTGCCCATGGGTAGATGTTTTCTAATGTTTATAAACTATTTTGATGTAGTCTTTAAAACTGGGGACCAAGTGACACTTCAGTAATGAAAACTGATATGCTTATTGTATGCACTCACACATTACAGGAGTTTGATCTTGAAATAGAAGCTATATCACTCCACAGAACTAGCCAAATAGGTGGCTGCCAGTTGTTCTTTGAAGAAAACCTTCACGGCTATGGGTGAATTCACACACAACATTTGACCCAACAATTGCTTTGTAGTCTTTATGGAATATTTTGAACAGACAAGAATGACCTGTCTTGACAGAGTTCCCTCTATTAAGAATGAAGGGTGGTCTTAATTAAATGTTGTTTCTGCATTAAAAACACTCATTCTATTTCCAGTTCTATTAGTTCCTTAGTAGGCTTCCGGCTAAAACATTTAGAAGTCATTTACTTGTATATGTGTCACTGTACCTGAAACAACCAATTCGGTTTTGAATATACTGTTGCTCAAAGCCAATATAAGAAAGAGTATGGGAATATTTTTTAAAAATTCATACATATGATTTCATTGTATGTAGATGGGCCTAGAAAGTGAGTGTGGAAATTAGCCGATATTTGAGCTCATCATGGCCATGTTATATAGTCATAAAGTCTGTTATTTAATCATTCTTTACCTTCTTTATGTGGAAATCCAGCTTGGAGAATAAAATATGTGCATACTATTGGAGATTCTGCAACATGCTGGGTTTAAAATCAGGACTCTGAATCCATCCAGTCTCCTTTGTAACAATAATTTGAAAGCTGTGAGAATATGCATATCAAATCACCATGGGAAAGCAGATCTCTACATAAGGCATTTTACATATAAACATCTCAAAAACAAAAAATTGAATTAATTGTTCCTTACCATAATAAAACTGGAAATATTGAACCAAGAGTCCTGTCCCCTTCCGAAAGGCATTTTTAATGAGTAGAGGAAAGGGAGCCTCTTTTTTCCAATAACTATGGCTAGTTTGACTTTATAAGAATCACTAGATTGACAATTTCTAGTAATAATGGTCAGAGACACCATAGGTCATAAATCAGTTAAATAATAGGATTTTTTAACAAATCAGCAAGAAAATATAAAATACATTGTGCTTAGTTCATTGGTAACTGCTTTTTACTTGTTTAATTTACTTTGTTGAACATTATAATTTGAGCATAATTAGCTTTTGTAGATTATAGCTGACAACAGATTTTAGAAAAATGAATGTTCCTAACAGTTACTTATCAATAAAAATTTCTCAATCAGAAAATTAATTCTTCTGGTAAATGAGTTTATCTCTCAAGTACTGGTAGCTCTGCAAGTGGAAAACTGTTCAGAGTAACCTTTGGAAAATGGTCTAAACATGTAGACATGTGATATTTTCAAATGGAATACTGAAATGCTCATTTATTATACATACATTCATTAAGCATTTTATTCAATCAGCCATCTTATGAATGGAGAACTAAAAAATAAATGTCAGATGAAATACAATAGCAATAATGTAAAGATAGAAACACATTTACTACACATAAGCTCATGGGCTCAAGCAAGGTTAACTTTGTGTTGTCTGAGTTCTCACTTCATAATGGCCTAGTATGACATACGAACAGACTAAAAGTTTGACTTTATTATTAGTATATCCTTTGAGTCTTTCAACCTTCATTTAAAAAATCTGCAACTATGGGATGGCATATAGACCTTGTCACTACTAAAAATATGCTTCAGTATTTCTCACATTAGCCACTTTATGACAGCTGTCACAAAGCCAGAATTCATATGTTAAAATGACTAAAATCCACTTACATAAGAAGAGCCCATTTCATATAAGATACAGTGAAAGCAGTTGCAAATAAAAATGAATGGAATACCCTGGGACTCATTTCCTTGTTTGACATCAGTATACTTTTTGTTAGCTACCGTATTTTGAATGTGGTAATAACAGAACAGAGACCAAAGTTCCCGTCCCCTTTAAATTGACTTTGGCAATTACAACCCTGGTATATACTGTTTATCTCTTCCTTTATCCGATATAAAAATCACATCTGTCAGGGAATATGGAGTTTTTATGCAATCATTTATTGATTCATGACTGTGAGGAAGCCATAGAAATAAAAAATAAGGGAATAAAACATGGTTACTCAGTAAGTTGTGAGCATCATATAGAGATAAAATTTATGTTAACATTGAAATGAAGGGGAAAATATCTTTGGTTTGGGTTTAACCTTAGAGTTATTAGGGATTTGACTAGGATGAAATATAGAAACTGTGAAGAACTAAAATATATATTATAAATTTTAAACAGCATGAATGTCATATATCCAGTTGCATATACTAATGTGAACATAAAAGATTTTTTGGTTTTTTAATATTTTAATCACCTTTCAAACTTTCAATTTTTATCTGATCATGTGATTTTCCATAGCTGGTGCCTAAGTCACTGGACGTAATCTAGTTGAACTGCATGGGAGGGGAATATGAGGGCTGTGTGTTTCTGTTTTACCTTTGTAGACTTAATTGTTTTATCTGATCCTGGAACATGTCACAGACTCAGTAAACATTTTTTGTATTCGTGAATGAATGAATGGGAAAAAATACTTAATTTTGAGAAAATATTTACTTTAATAAAATTAATTGTTATAAAGAAGCTCAACATGCCATTTGTAATTGCTACCAGTAAAAAAAAAAAGTCAATTAGGATAAACTTCAGGCTTCATAATACTAAGATTTGTTTGTCATTTTGACTAATTTCCCTAACCAATTTTGTGCTATTGTCTTTTTTTTTAGTTTAATTTTATTCACTTATTTTTATATCTTGAAATACACATTAAATGTCTGATTTACTGTCAAGGGCACTTAAGACTGATCAAAAAGAAAGCAAGCCTTTTCCACACAGTGTTCAAATTTTAGCCTGAGGGGAAATATTAACTACTTTCACCAAAAGTCTATCTTGTGTCAAGTGGCTTTTTGACCAAGGCCACAAAGAGTCAAGTGTGGCCTATACTCTCTCCTACTATCTCATAGGGAAACTTTCAATTTCAGAATTTAGAGCCCCTAAATTCTCTGATGTTACCCAGTACAAAAAAATTTGCATCGTCTCCACATCTGACAAAACATAATATATTGCTGTAAATGAGATCAGTTATATAAACCCTAAAACATAAGTTATAGGTATTTTAACTCATGGAAATAATAATTGAGGATCCATCATCATCATTTCAATTAATAAACTTTTAATCTTGATTCCCATTATGATTTGAGGGTAATATTACTCTATGCCTCTTTTCTTTTCAATGCCTGCTTTGCACCCATCAACCCCAATCTGCTTCTCCCTGCTAGGCCACCACCCCCTTAAATACAAACCATGCTACTACCTGAAGATGCCATTTAAAATCCTAAAGCAATTCATTCCATTCGTGCCACTCACTCCTGGCATCATCCCACATGTAAGCCTATTCTGTATATTCTCCCCAAGGTTCATTCTTATCTACTTCTATTCCCTCTGTAATATGTTTATGGTATCCTCCAGAGTCCTCTTGCATGGGAACTAGCTCCCATGCATCATTCTCTCCACCTTCATACCCTAAATGAAGCACAGTACTTCCCAGTTGCATCCCATCCCCTCTAGATCGCTCGGGGGAAGGCCGATCGAAGGTCTGGGAGGTGACACCGGCATCTGGGTCTTCACAGCTTCTTTGAAAGTATTCTTCTTCCCCAGTGCAGAGCCCTCTATTTCTAAGAAGTTCATGGCATCTGGTTGTACCACTCTTTTTTTTAAATTAATATATAGTTGATATGTAACATTATATAGGATTCAGATGCACAACAATTCAATATTTTTATATATTGTAAAATGATCACCACATGAAGTCTAGTTAACATTCAATACTATAGTTATAAATTTTTTCTTGTGATGAGAATTTTCAGATACACTTTCTTAGCAACTTTCAAATATGTAATAGAGTATTATTAACTATAGTCAACATCTGTATATTATATTCTCATTACTTATTTATTTTATAATTGGAAGTTTGTATTTTTTGACTACCTTCACCCCATTAAGCATTCCCCCACCGCCTCCCTGGAACCACCAATCTGTCCTCTTTATCTATGAGCTTGGGTTTTTTTTTTTGTTTTTTTTTCAAGAGACTACATAATATGTGAGATCATATGGCATTTGTCTTCTGTTCAGCTTTTTCCATTTGTCATAATGCCCTGATTGTCCATCTCTCCTGTCACAAATGGCAAGATTCCCTTCTTATAGCTAAATAATATTCCATTTTGTGTGTGTGTGTGTGTGTGTGTGTGTATACACACACATACATATACTACAGTTTCTTTATTCATTCATCCACTGACAAACACTTAGGTTGTTTCCATATTTTGGCTATAGTAAATAATGCTTCAATGAATATAAGGGTACATGTATCTTTTTGGGGTAGTGTTTTCATTTTTTTCAGATAAATACCAAGAAGTGGAATTGCTGGATCATATGGTAGTTCTATTTTTATTTTTTTAGTAAAACATCCATACTGTTTTCCACAGTGGCTGCACCAATTTACACTTCCACCAATAGTGTACAAGGGTTCACTTTTCTCCACATCTTGGCCAACCCTTGTCATTTTGATAATAGCTATTCTAACAGGTGTGAGGAGATATTTCACTGCAGTTTTCATTTGCGTTTCCCTGAGGGTTAGTGATGTTAGTCACCTTTTCATGTACCTGTTGACTATGTGTGTTAATCTTTGGAAAAATCTCTATTTAGATCTGCCTATTTTATTGATTGGATTGCTTTTCTTCTATTGAGCTGTATGGTTTATGATTTGCAAATATTTTCTCCAATTTGGTAGCTGCCTTTTCATTTTATTGATGGACTCCATTGTAGAAGGTTTTAAAATCAATGTAGTCTCACTTGTTTATTTTTGCTTCTGTTGCCTTTGCTTTTGGTGTAAAATCCAAAACTAAAAAATTCATCACCAAGACCAATGGCAAGTACATTCCCACCTGTTTTTTTTCCAAGGAGGTTTTATGTTTTCAGATCTTATGTTCAAGTTGTCAGTCCATTTAGACTTCATTTTTCTGTACGTTGTAAGACAGTGGTCCAGTCTCATTCTTTTGCATGTGGCTATCTAGTTTTCCCAGCACCATTTATTGAAAAGATTATCCTTTCCACTTTGTATATTCTTGGCTACTTATTGTAAATTAATTGATTAATGTGTGTGAGTTTATTTCTGCACTTTCTGTTAGCTTCCATTGATCTTTTTGTATGCCAATGCTATAATGTTTTGATTACTATAGCTTTATAATATAGTCTGAAATCAGGGCATGTGATACCTCTAACTTTGTCTTGTTTCCCAAGATTGCTTTTGTGACTTGAGTTTTTTTTCCTTTTTGTGCTTCCACACAAATTTTAGGATTGATTTTTATGAACAGTGCCATTGGAATTTTGATAGGTTTTACACTGAATTGGTAGATTGCTTTGGGTACTATGGACATTTTAACTGTATTCTTACAATCCATGATCATAGACTATCTTCCCATTTGTTTATGTCATCTTTAATTTCCTTATCAATGTTTTACAGTTTTCTGTGTACAGATCTTTTACCTCCTTGGTTAAATTTGTTCTTAAGCATTTTATTTATTTATTTATTTCATGAAGTTGTAAATGGGATTGTTTTCTTAATTTCTCTTTCTGATTTAGCATATAGAAACAGATTTCTGTTTATTGTTTTTGTATCTTACATATTTACTGAATTTGTTTATTCTAACAGTTTTTTAGTGGGGTCTTTAGTGTTTTCTAGATATAATATGTCATTTGCAAATCATGACAGTTGTACTTATTCCTTACCAGTTTGGATGCCTTTTATCTCTTTGTCTTGTCTGATTGCTGTGGCTAGGACCTCCAGTACAATGTTGAATAAATGTGGGGACCGTGGCCATACTTGTCTTGTTTCTGATCTTAGAGGAAAAGCTTTCAATTTTTCACCATTGAGTATGATGTTGGCTGTGGGTATGTTGTATGTGGCCTTTATTATGTTCAGGTACGTTCCCTCTATACACACTTTGTTGAGAGTCTTTATTGTAGGTATATATTAAATTTTGTGAAATGCTTTTTCTGTATCTGTTAAGATGAATACATAGTTTTCATCCTTCATTTTGTTAATGTAGTATTTCATATTGATTGATTTCCAGATATTGAACCATTCTTGCACCCCTGGAGTAAATCCCACTTGATCACAGTGCAAGATACTTTCAATGTATTTTTGAATTTAGTCTGTTAATATTTTATGGAGAGTTTTTCATCTATGTTCATCAGGGACATTGGCCTGTAAGTTTCTTTTCTTATGGTGTCACCTGGCTTTGGTATCAAGATAACTTTGGCCTTGTTAAATGAGTTTGAAATTAGTCCTTCTCTTTTTTGAAAGAGTTCAAGAAGGATTGGTATTAATTCTTCTTTAAATCTTTTATAGAACTCACCAGGGAAGCTATTTGGTCCCAGACTTTTGTTTGTTGGGAGGTTTTTGATTACTGATTTAATCCCTTTCCTAGTACTCATTTTTCACCTTTCCAGCTGAAAAGCTTTTCATCAGATTTTGTATTTCTTCATGATTCAGACTTGGTAGGTTGCATGATTCTAGAAATTTATCCAGTTCTTGTAGGTTTTCCAATTTTGGGTATACAATTGTTCATAGTGGTCTCTTAGAATCCTTGGTATTTCTCTGGTATCTGTCGTAACGTTACCTCTTTCATATCCTCAGATCCCCTTGCCGTGCACACCTGCTCCTGTTGAGCTTTCACGCCTAAAACAACATCTGTGAATCTTTGTTGAAGGACTGTGTCAGGCTGCATTGCTTTGCCTGTACACACAGGAGTCATAAATACTTAAAAGGTATGTCCCTTGAAGCCAGCCCTTAGCCAAGGATTTTAGACCTGAGAGTTTAAATACTCCAGCACTCTACCTTTGATCCTGGCTGCTCTGAGGTGTTTCCTACCATGTCTGCAGAGCTCCCTGCCAGACCGAGCCACAGTTACACACTGTGGGGCTTTGCCTGATGTTTCCGCCTCTGTGTCTTTCTGGTCCCACTTCCCCATTCTCCTGATGATTGTTCTTGGGAACACTTCCTAATAACTCATATTTCACAAATCTTCCTCTCAGTATCTGCTTCTAGGGAACCAATATATAAGATAGCTACTAATAATTTGAGGAGGACATATATATTACATGTAAAATTAATAACATAATGAATAATTAGCCAATGACCACAGAAAACTGATATAGCTCCAAAAGTACATGACTCATTAAAACTGTTAATCTTAGGGTAGAGAAAACTACTTAACCAGGTAATATGCATTTCTATACAGTCCTTCATTTGAGAAGTCAAGTTTCCTTCAGGGCTATCTTTTCCCTTTTAAGCTGCCCTTAAATTCTGAAAACACTTAATTATAACTACATTCTTATATGTGTGAAAATATTTGATAGAGAAAAATAACACTCAGAGATCTTGTGCTTAAATCTTTTTGCATATCAGCAGAAGTCATCTCCATTCTGAGCATCACTAGCTTCTCATTATTTTTACATAAATTGACAGCTTTGGAATTAATCTAAACGCAATGTACTATGTAACAACCATTATTTCATACTTAATACTGCAACCTATAGAAACACAAGAACGGTTATTGCAGAAGTACCATCATTTTCAGTTTGAAATGGACTTTGTATCAGTTTCTGTGCCCCTGCCTCTCTGTCACATGCAGCTAATATGGAAAAAAATATGTCCCATTAATATTCAGCTCAAGAAATTTTCATATGCTCTAGAACATCATGTAATAGTACCGAGTTCAAGAAACAGAACCTTGTTTGCAGCCCAAGGGTCTCCGTTCCTCTTTCTTCTTCTACTCATTACTCCTGTCAAGGGAAACTTACAGCCTGACTTAACATTGTACATTCATTTTTTTGTTTTTCTGCATAATAAATATCGAATAATAAAGTCTGAACTCTTTTTAAGCCTGGCATCTTTTGCTTAAAGTTATGTATGTGATATTCATTCATTCTCTGACCTGTAGCTGAAGATTGTTTTACTCTCATTACTGTGTAGTTTCTGTTGTGTGACTATATCCCCATTTATTTATTTATTCTATTGTTGAGCATTAGGTTTGTTCTAATATTTTGGCTATTAAGATGTTGCTATGGCTGCAATAGCTCATGTTTTGAGGGTCAAGGGGCATGCATATGCTTAGACTCAGCAGATTCTGCCAAATGATCTTCCAGAGTGGTTGTGTTATTTATGCTCCCATCAACAGTATGTAACAATTTCTTGTGTTTCTCATCCTTGACTATTTATTTTTCATTTTAATCTTTAGATATATTTCATTGTAATTAACTTTCATTTCTAAGATGACTAATGACTAAGTATATATGCATGTTCATTGGCCATTTATATTTTTGATTAAAATTTCATACACATTAAATAAAAACACAACTTATTTGAGACAAACCTAATACATGGATGTAGGACTCCTGCATTAAATAAGACAACATTTCTCTGATTATCTTTTCTTTCAACTCGGCTTTATTATTTTAAAGCAGTTTTAGGCTTATAGCAAAATTGAACAGAAAATGCAGAGTTTCTGCCCCCAGACATGCACAGCTTTCCCCCACTATCAACATCCTGCACCAGAGACTGCATTTGTTACAGCTGATAAGCTTACATTGATACATCAAGGTCACCTAGAGTCCTTAGTTTACACTAGAGTTCACTCTTGGTGTTGTGTATTCTATGGATTTTGACAAATATATAATGACATGTAACTACTATTATAGTATCACACAGAATAGTTTCACTGCCCTAAAATTCTTCTGTGCTTCCCTCCAATCCCTGAAAACCACTGATTTTTATTTTACTGTCTCCACAGTTTTGCCTTTTCCAAAATGTAATCTTTGGTTACTTAGTTTAGTTTTAATATAACATTTGGTTATAACTATTTCAAAATTTTAATAATCTAAGGTGGAAATTAGGTACTAATTTTTCCTGAGAAATTTTAAGAATGGAGTCCATGTAATGAAGGTGCAAACATACAGTACATTTTTGTTATATAATTACTGGTACAGAATTGATTAACGTTGCAGTTGACCATGTGCATCATAAGTCCATGAAAATCAGGAACTGGCTTTCCCTTGGTCCTGCTATTGCTGAACCCCTGAGAGCGAGCACAGGGAGAGATATTCCCCCAAAGTCAAATCACAAAGCATTTTGATATAATTTGGAAATCCTTTCTAAGTGTCAGTGTGCTTACCAAGGAGTTACGTGACTTAAAAACTCAGTAAGATTATGTGTTACAAGTTTTAGACATCGGTTGTCTTTCCACTCGTATTATTTTCACTGAGCAATGCAGATCATTGCTATTCTATTCACTCAAAGCCTCCCCCCGTTATCTTTGACCCATACCGGTTGTAATGAAGAGATGTGAAGGACTTGTATGATTTATTAAGTCAACTATTGGACTGAAACAATAATGTGAAAATGTAAATAAAATAACCGTTGAAGTTGGACCTGTTAGTTTTCCTAAGAACTATTTTTGTAATGTTTCCTCTGCTGAGAGATAATGTACTTTTTACATTTTTATAAGGAACTGAACAAATGGTTGTTCTTTTTCTGGTTGGTTTTTCCCTTTGATACTTTGACTCTGCCCTTGAGAAGGGCTTGCTTTCTTTCCGTTTGCCTCTTCATAATAACAATCCCAAATTCACAAAATATGAAGATAAAATATTAGAAAACACATGAAAAGGAATAAACTGAGTAAAATATATAGCAAGATTTTTTAAATGTTCAGATTATTTTCTGGTTATTGTGGCATCTGTATTTTCTCAAATAGTTCCAGTTATTTCTTTAAAAGTAGTATCATTAAATAAAAATTAAAAATACTAATATTTAAAAGGGTATCTCCTTTCAAGTTAAATCAAAAGTTGCAAGCTGCCATTTATTCTCTTTCTTTAAATACTATTCTTTTATAAGATTGGAAGAATAGGCTTCTAGTATGCATTTTATCCCTTTTCAATATTTTCCAAGTATTGAGAGGAAATATGTAGTTTTGTCTATGGTATGTAAGAAATATTGTCTTTTAATAACTGTAAATGTAAATTATTAAAAATTATATTTACATGACAATTTTATGTAACCTTTAATTTTAGATGACCTAAGACAGTAAAAAAATAACCCACATATGTATTCACAGCAAAATAAATATGTTAATAATGACTGCTGAAGCTTTGTATCAAAAAAATTAAAGGTGCAAATTTAGGTTCCAGGTTATATTTCAAAGAGCCCTAGAACCCAATTTTATATTCTCCTCAAATTTATATAGTAGCTGCCTTGCCTTTTCAACACACATACGTCTCTGATGAAAGACTGTTGTTTCATCACATACAGATCACTGCTTCTCTCACCTAAAACGTTTTTAATCTTGCAAATAAAATAAAGCTCAGGAACTCAGAGAGTGTGTCCGAAATACTTTTAGCTCATTGACATTCCCAATGGAAGTCTTCTGTTGAAATGATTTCTTAGGTAACTCGTGATATGTTCTGCAAACCATGAAAATATCACTGGGAAGTGGTCTGTGCACATCAGTGGAAGAGCAGAAAGAGCCAACCAGCATTACTGTAATGACAGGTGACTGCAGGGGTTCGGTGCAGTGGAATTTTGATGTGCATAAAAATAAAATAAAATCTGATGTGCACATTATTATTCCTAAATACCACTTCTTTATGAAAAATGATATCAGATCATGTTTCTAGGAATGTATAAGTGAACAGAATAATAATTCTCCACAGCTATAGGGGATTCTTGCAATGCTTGTCAGGAAACGACTGCTGCAGAGCTTTAAGCAATGAAGAGATTTATCTTGTAAGGTGATGATTTTCCTGTTCCAGTTAGATTGAACATATTAAAAATGAGGTTAGCAATATGCACGTTCATGTGTACTTGTTATGCATGGTCCCATAAAAATATGCATTTGGGAAAGACATTACGACTTCAATTCCTTGTGAAGACAGCAGGACTTAATGGGTCAGAAAGCAGGTGTACAATGCACGGAGAAATTGCTCTATAATGGTGGTGCAGTACCATGACTGGGTAAAATCATGGTTTGTTTTTTCTTTCCAATATCTTTGCATAGTCTTTTTAGATGCTTTCTATAAAATTATACCCAATGATCCACATTTTGGATTGTGTCAGAGTATATTATTAATGATAAATCAAGCCACTGCCAAACCCGGTGAAGCCTTTTTGTAATGCTTGGTATAGGGAGGCCAGGCATAATTGCCTTTTATGGACTAATTATGCTATATCAGAACTTACTCCACAGTTCTGTATGTAGCATGTTTTCATGGACATTGCATTACTTCCAGTAAATACCATTACTATTTTAAAAAGTATTTTGCATTTATAGAATTTTAAGTACAATTCAAGATTCCTCCATTCAACATAATTTTTTATTGGTTAGAAAAACTCTCTTTCCAGAAATATAATCCCTTTTATATTTCTAAATACCATAAAGGTGTAATTTAAGAGTTTAACTAAGATGGCTTTTAATAATACTGTATTTCATTATTGTAATTCCATATTTAGGATATGAACATAAAAGCATTTTAATTAAGATCAGGTTTCAATAGATATGAAATAGCAAATTAAAATGGGTAATGTTTTAAACAAATGATGCTGAAAAATGGACCTCAACCTATGGCTGGCATCATACACAAAAACTAACTCCAAATCACTCAGTGACTAAATTAAAAAATTTCTAGAGAAAATATAGGACAGATGTTTTGTGACCCTGAGTCAGGCAAATATTTCTTAGATAAGATACCATTCACAAAAAGTCGTGAATAAACTGGGTGATGCAAATTTTACAACATCTACATTGAAAGACACTAGGAGAATGAAAAACATTAAGTAAACAGACTAGGTCAAAATATTTGCATCACATATCTGACCAAGGAATTATATCCAGAACACAAAATGAGCTCTCACAACTCAATATAGAAGCAAACAACCAGAAAACAAAAATGGACAAAAGGTCTGAATAGACACTTCAGCAGAGAAGATAGCCAGAGGGCAAGGAAGCCCATTGAAAAGGTGGCTGTTTCATTAGGGAGACGTTAAGTTAAAACCACAGTGGGAAATCACTATATATCTACTAGAAAGGCAGTTTTAAATTGTTGACAGTATCAAGTGTGTGGCTGTATAGCAGCAGAAACATTTATACATTACTGGTGGGGATTGAAAAACCCTCTTTGAAATACAGTTTGTCAGTTTCTTATAAACTTAAACCTCCCCTTACTATATGACTCATTATTCCTGCTCTTATGTATTTACTCCAAAGAAATGAAACTTTTCTTCTCACAAAACACTGTATATGAATGTTTATAGCAACTTTATGAATATTTTCCCAAAGTGAAAGTTACCAAATCCTTCAACTGGTGAATGGATTAAAAGAAAAAAATCACTCTATTATATCCATACAATGGATTTCTACTTACTGATTCATACAACATCATGTATACCTTTTAAATACATTATGCTTAGTGAAAGAAGCCAGACTCACAAATTATCTGTATTGTGTGATTTTATGTGCAATTTTATATATGTAAAGGAAAAAATGTTAGAGACAGGAGGTATATTAATGGTTTCCAGGGATTGAATGTCAGAAGATTGGTTGACAGCAAAGGGACACAGAAGAATTGTGAGTGATGCAATTCTGTGTTTTGCTATAGTGGTATAGCTCTATGACTATGCAGTTTTCAGAGCTCAGCATTTTACTCTAAGAAGGGTGCATTATACTGTATTACTGTATACGTCAATTAGGAAGTGAAACAAGATCCAGGTGAAACAAATATTTTGAGAAATATGGCAGTTGCAAACTTTCAAAGTGATTTCCCATTTGTGAATTTCTTTGATGCAGGAAACAGAGCACTATATACCTCGTATTTATTTTTTAAATTTCTTGATCTTTGAACAAACTACTTGTTTGTAATTAGTGTTGCTAAACGTAACCACTTAACATATACTTAAATACATGACTGAAACTGCAGTCATAGCTGATGTTAAACTTATGAGTGAAAAACTATGAAGGTTATTAGAATATTCCTGTTATCTATTCTAAAATATATTATCAGCGATGAAGGGATTAGCTTAAATTCCCCTTAAGAGATAAACTGGCTTGGAAAGTTATTTGCCAACTGCTCTTCCATGATACTGTCTCTAAATTGGAGCAGAAAATAGGTAAAAATTAAAAAGGAATTAATGTTGTTTTAGGCTTCATAGCAATGGGAGTGATATCAGACCCATGTATTCCCCATTTTGTCAAAGTTTTGTCATGAAGAATTATAGTACATGTCAGGTAGAGCCAAGTGTAAGAACTGCTCTGTAGAATTAGGAGGAAAGGTTAGGTAGTGACGTCTTTCCTCTAGCTTCAAAGATACTTGAGTATTAGATCAAGGTATTTAAATATTATTCAAGGACTTGTTAGGAGTTTACCTATATTGGATCTAAAGTAAATGGGAATTTGGCTAAATAGTAACTGTACCTCAGTATCAAGATTTTTAAACAAGTAATGTAACTGGCACTGATAAGATGGAGCTGCACTGAGAATGCAAATTAGCCCAGTTCCCCTGACGGAACTGCTAGGATAGCTAGGTATAAAATGTGTAGGAGCTCCCGACTTGAAGGCTTCCTGAATTGAGCTGAGCATGTATATGCATCCCCTTCTTTTGTTACTAAATATGCTCCAGACAGCACAGGTTCATCAGGAGCTACATTGAGAGTCACTCTGCTAACCCTACTCAGGAAACCTATGCTAAACTGTTGCTGTGCATGGTGTGTTATTTGTATTCTGTATCTTTTCTACAATACAAGGAAACATATTGAAGTCTATTGTGCTACATAAATTTGAAAACCAATCTGAATTCAAGATCCCTATTGCTTGTTAGAGCAGTATGGATGTTGCAGGAGCTGTGGGTAAGTAGTCACTTTGAGTCCACCAAATGAATATCCATATTTAAGGAATCTAGAATGTAAATCGCAATATAGAACAAGGAATATATAGTTGCTGAGCAGAAGCCATCTAGATTTCTCACTACTGCTCAATTAAGCAAATTTTGGAATATTACCCAAAGCAACAATTATAAAGTTTTAGTCTAAGCTTTGTTTACTACAACATCCTTATCACACAGAAGAGTTCCTGACATATGATAAACACTCAGCAGTATTTGTTGATTAAATCAGTCTTTGAAAAAAATTATCTGATTTTAGTCTGCCCTGTTTGGGGCACATTTCTCCAGGAGAACATGGATAGTGACTAAAGCCATGTTAAATCTCTGAGGAAGGGCACCACGCGTGTTGGTTCCTTTTATGGGAACCAAGGCAGAGGCTGTGGGGGTGTCAACTCGTATGCACACTAAAGTAGATTCAAAGACAGATGCAGACCATGTAAAGAAAGAAGACTGTGTTCTTTATATGTTTTGCATATAATGGTGTAAGTTAAAGGATAGAACTGATTCTGTGCAGAAGACTTACCCAATGTAGGGCCTGGATGATCAGATCCAACTGCAGAAATGAGCTCCTTTAGACACAGTTACATATAAGGAACTTTGTCTAAAAGGTGCAGAGTTCAGGTGTGATTCAGAGAAGTTTAATCAGGTGAGCAGGTTATGCCAGCAAAGACTCATGATGGCTGTTATCTTAAAAAATAGAAGATTCTAAAAGTATCCCAGATTTCTTTTGATTGAAGTATGACTCATGTAAATGTATATTCTATGATGCAAGCAAGAAATTCTAAGAAGACAATGAGAGATGCAGGAAAAGGCCACAAACAACTTAGTAAAATGGTCCTAAAAGAAGCCTGGACACTAGGCAGACTAACCAGCAAGTGGTTAGGGGACAAGTGGAAGGCATTCTAGGCTTTATGACTGGAATAAGAGAGAAAGGTGCAGGAGAGAGCATGTCTTAGAATAAGCATGGGTAGTCTGAGCTCAGGGCTTGCAGCACCAGGTCCTGGGAGTATTGATAGGTGACTTATGGAATTCAACACTCATGGCTGATCCTTTCTGCTAATTCCAGACCTAGGAGGGTGACCTAGAAGACAGATGATGTGGCTCTCAAGTCTGAACTTCATGTTCATCTGCTTCCTACTTTCTTTTCAAATTCTGTCTTTCCCTGCTACTCCATTGTGCTCATTTTTGGCCCACCATCGGCAGGCTTAGTCACACAGCAGGGTTCTACATCGAACCTCAAGCTGGGAATCAGATTTACAACCTCCACCCTATCATGGTTGGGCTATTTGGACTATGGTATGAAATTACCAAACCACTTCTTCATTATATCCTTCTGGGAACACAAAATTTCCATGAAATATACTATTAATTATTTCTTTACCTAAATGCCAGAAATTGTCCTAGCCTTACTCCCTAAGAAGTATCGATGCAGATTGTACTCTGCAAAACACAATTTGGTGATAACTTTGAGAAAAATAAAACCATATACTTCAGAAGTGTGAAAATCCTTGTACTGGAGCAGAGGCACAGCAGAATTCTTACACATGTTCTCTTTATGATATGAAACAGATGAGCCTGCTTGCCCCTAACTCAAGGTTTATTATTTTATTGAAGTAGAGTTGATATACAAGATTTATTTCAGGTGTACAACATAGTGATTCAATAATTATATGTGTAACTAAATGCTCACCATGATAAGTGTAGTTACCTTCTGTCAAAACAAGATATTACAATATTACTGGCTATACTCTCTATGCTGTATTTCTATCCCCTTGACTAATTTATTTTATAATTGGAAGGGTGTGCCTCTTGATCCCCTTTACTGTTTCACCCATTCCTCATCCCTCCACCAGTGGTAACCACCATCTGTTCTCTGTGTTTTGAGTCTGTTTCTGTTTTGTTTGCTTATTTGTTTTGTTTTCTAGATTCCACACATAAGTAAAATCATATGGTATTTGTCTTTCTCTGATTTATTTCATTTAACATAATAACCATTAGGTACATCCATGTTGTAAAGGGCAAGATGTCCTTTTTTATGGCTGAGTAGTATTCCATTTTATATATATCATGTCTTCTTTATCCATTCATCTATCTATAGACACTTAGGTTACTTCCATATTTTGGCTATTGTGAATAATGCTGCAGTAAACATAAGTGTGCATATATCATTTCAGATTAGTGATTTTGTTTTCTTTGGGTAAATTCCAAGAAGTAGAATTACTCAGTTGTATGGTATTTCTATTTTTAATTTTATGAGGAAACTTCACATTGTTTTCCATTATGGCTGCACCAATTTGTATTCCCACCAATGGTGAACAGGGTTCCCTTTTCTCTGCATCCTCACCAACACTTGTTATTTCTTGTTTCTTTTTGGTATTAGACATTCTAACTAGTGTGAGGTGATATCTCATTGAGGTTTTGATTTGCATTTTCCTGTTTATTAGTAATATTGGACATTTTTGTGTGTGTCTGTTGGACATCTCTGCAAATTTTTTAATTGGGGAGGGGAGCCAAGATGGCGGCATGAGTAGAGCAGTGGAAATATTCTCCCAAACCCACATATATCTATGAAAATACAACAAAGACAACTCTTCCTAGAATAAAGACCAGAGGACATAGGACAACATCCAGACCACATCCACACCTGCAAGAACCCAGTGCCTCGTAAAGGGGGTAAGATACAAGCTCCAGCCCGGCGGGACCAGAGCGCCCCTACCCCCAGCTCCTGGTGGGAGAAGAGCAGGCAGAGCGGGAGGGAGACGGAGCCCAGGACTGCCGAGCACCCAGCCCCAGCCATCCGGGCCAGAGTGCAGACACAGTGCGTGCGCGGGGCCCTGGATACTAGGGAAACAGGGCAGCAGGACCAGTGAGCAGGTGCCTGAGGCCGGCGCCTGAGGACAAAGAAAAGTGAGCGGCTTTTTTTTGTTTTGTTTTGTTTTGTTTTGGCAAGTGCTTTTTGGAAGTCTTAAAGGTACAGGGCAGGACACTTAGTCCAGAGGTAGGGAATCCGGGGATCTCTGGGCACCCTAACCCCTGGGCTGCAGGGAGCAGGGAGGCCCCTTACAGAGATAAATAGCCTCCCAGCCGCTCCTGCTCCAACGCGACTCCACCATCTTGGAGCAGCTGCCCGAGCCAGGCCACGCCCACAGCAACAGCGGAGATTAACTCCATAGCAGCCGGGCAGGAAGCAGAAACCCTGTCTGCGCGCAGCTGCGCAGCACAAGCCACTAGAGGCCGCTGTTCTCCCAGGAGAGGAGGGCCACAAACCAACAAGAAGGGAAGTCCTTCCAGCCGTCACTCGTCCCAGCTCTGCAAACTATTCCTATCACCATGAAAAGGCAAAGCTACAGGCAGACAAAGATCACAGAGACAACACCAGAGAAGGAGACAGACCTAACCAGTCTCCCTGAAAAAGAATTCAAAATAAGAATCATAAACATGCTGACAGAGATGCAGAGAAATACGCAAGAGAAATGGGATGAAGTCCGGAGGGAGATCACAGATGCCAGAAAGGAGATTACAGAAATGAAACAAACTCTGGAAGGGTTTATAAGCAGAATGGATAGAATGCAAGAGGCCATTGATGGAATAGAAACCAGAGAACAGGAACGCATAGAAGCTGACATAGAGAGAGACAAAAGGATCTCCAGGAATGAAACAATATTAAGAGAACTGTGTGACCAATCCAAAAGGAACAATATCTATATTATAGGGGTTCCAGAAGAAGAAGAGAGAGGAAAAAGGATGGAAAGTATCTTGGAAGAAATAATTGCTGAAAACTTCCCCAAACTGGGGGAGGAAATAATCGAACAGACCACGGAAATACACAGAACCCCCAACAGAAAGGATCCAAGAAGGACAACACCAAGACACATAATAATTAAAATGGCAAAGATCAAGGACAAGGAAAGAGTTTTAAAGGCAGCTAGAGAGAAAAAGGTCACCTATTAAGGAAAACCCATCAGGCTAACATCAGACTTCTTGACAGAAACCCTACAGGCCAGAAGAGAATGGCATGATATATTTAATGCAATGAAACAGAAGGGCCTTGAACCAAGGATACTGTATCCAGCACGACTATCATTCAAATATGATGGTGGGATTAAAAAATTCCCAGACAAACAAAAGCTGAGGGAATTTGCCACCCACAAACCACCTCTACAGGGCATCCTACAGGGACTGCTCTAGATGGGAGCACTCCCAAAAAGAGCACAGATCAAAACACTCAACATATGAAGAATGGAGGAGGAGGAATAAGAAGGGAGAGAAGAAAAGAATCTCCAGACAGTGAATATAACAGCTCAATAAGCGAGCTAAGTTAGGCAGTAAGATACTAAAGAGGCTAATCTTGAACCTTTGGTAACCATGAATTTAAAGCCTGCAATGGCAATAAGTACGTATCTCTCAATAGTCACCCTAAATGTTAATGGACTTAATGCACCAGTCAAAAGACACAGAGTAACAGAATGGATAAAAAAGCAAGACCCATCTATATGCTGCTTACAAGAAACTCACCTCAAACCCAAAGACATGCACAGACTAAAAGTCAAGGGATGGAAAAACATATTTCAGGCAAACAACAGCGAGAAGAAAGCAGGGGTTGCAGTACTAATATCAGACAAAATAGACTTCAAAACAAAGAAAGTAACAAGAGATATAGAAGGGCATTACATAATGATAAAGGGCTCAGTCCAACAAGAGGATATAACAATTCTAAATATATATGCGCCCAACACAGTAGCACCAGCATATGTGAAACAAATGCTAACAGTACTAAATGGGGAAATAGACTGCAATGCATTCATTCTAGGAGACTTCAACACACCACTCACCCCAAAGGATAGATCCACCGGGCAGAAAATAAGTAAGGACACGGAGGCACTGAACAACACAGTAGAGCAGATGGACCTAATAGACATCTATAGAACTCTACATCCAAAAGCAACAGGATACACATTCTTCTCAAGAGCACATGGAACATTCTCCAGAATAGACCACATACTAGCCCACAAAAAGAGACTCAGTAAATTCCAAACTATTGAAATTCTACCAGCCAACTTTTCAGACAACAAAGGTATAAAACTAGAAATAAATTCTACAAAAAAAACAAAAAGGCTCACAAACAAATGGAGGCTTAACAACATGCTCGTAAATAATCAATGGATCAACGAACAAATTAAAATAGAGATCAAGGAATATATAGAAACAAATGACAACAATAACACAACACAAAGCCCCAACTTCTGTAGGACGCAGTGAAAGCAGTCTTAAGAGGAAAGTATATAGTGATCCAGGCACACTTGAAGAAGGAAGACCAATCCAAAATGAATAGTCTAACATCACAATTATCGAAACTGGAAAAAGAAGAACAAATGAGGCCTAAAGTCAGCAAAAGGAGGGACATAATAAAGATCAGAGAAGAAATAAACAAAATTGAGAAGAATAAAACAATAGCAAAAATCAATGAAACCAAGAGCTGGTTCTTTGAGAAAATCAACAAAATAGATAAGCCACTAGCCAAACTTATTAAGAGAAAAAGAGAATCAACACAAATCAACAGAAACAGAAATGAGAACGGAAAAATCACGACAGACTCCACAGAAATACAAAGAATTATTAAAGACTACTATGAAAACCTATAAGCCAACAAGCTGGAAAACCTAGAAGAAATGGACAACTTCCTAGAAAAATACAACCTTCCAAGATTGACCAAGGAAGAAACACAATAAGTTAAACAAACCAATTACGAGCAAAGGAATTGAAACGGTAATAAAAAAAACTACCCAAGAACAAAATCTCCAGGTTGGACGGATTTAACTCGGAATTTTATCAGACACACAGAGAAGACATAATACCCATTCTCCTTAAAGTTTTCCAAAAAATAGATGAGAAGGGAATACTCCCAAACTCATTCTATGAAGCCAACATCACCCTAATACCAAAACCAGGCAAAGACTCCCCCAAAAAAGAAAATTACAGACCAATATCCCTGATGAATGTAGATGCAAAAATACTCAATAAAATATTAGCAAACCAAATTCAAAAATATATCAAAAGGATCATACACCATGACCAAGTGGGATTCATCCCAGGGATACAAAGATGGTACAACATTCGAAAATCCATCAACACCATCTACCACATCAACAAAAAGAAAGACAAAAACCACATGATCATCTCCATAGATGCTGAAAAAGCATTCAACAAAATTCAACATCCATTCATGATAAAAACTCTCAGCAAAATGGGAATAGAGGGCAAGTACCTCAACATAATAAAGGCCATCTATGATAAACCCACAGCCAACATTATACTGAACAGCGAGAAGCTGAAAGCTTTTCCTCTGAGATCGGGAACAAGACAGGGATGCCCACTCTTCCCACTGCTATTTAACATAGTACTGGAGGTCCTAGCCATGGCAATCAGACAAAACAAAAAAATACAAGGAATCCAGATTGGTAAAGAAGAAGTTAAACTGTCACTATTTGCAGATGACATGATATTGTACATAAAAAACCGTAAAGACTCCACTCCAAAACTAATAGAACTGATATCGGAATACAGCAAAGTTGCAGGATACAAAATCAACACACAGAAATCTGTGGCTTTCCTATATACTAACAATGAACCAATAGAAAGAGAAATCAGGAAAACAATTCCATTCTCAATTGCATCAAAAAGAATAAAATACCTAGGAATAAACCTAACCAAAGAAGTGAAAGACTTATACTCTGAAAACTACAAGTCACTCTTAAGAGAAATTAAAGGGGACACTAACAGATGGAAACTCATCCCATGCTCGTGGCTAGGAAGAATTAATATCGTCAAAATGGCCATCCTGCCCAAAGCAATATACAGATTTGATGCAATCCCTATCAAATTACCAGCAACATTCTTCAATGAACTGGAACAAATAATTCAAAAATTCATATGGAAACACCAAAGACCCCAAATAGCCAAAGCAATCCTGAGAAAGAAGAATAAAGTAGGGGGGATCTTGCTCCCCAACTTCAAACTCTACTACAAAGCCATAGTAATCAAGACAATTTTGTACTGGCACAAGAACAGAGCCACAGACCAATGGAACAGACTAGAGAATGCAGACATTAACCCAGACATATATGGTCAATTAATATTTGATAAAGGAGCCATGGACATACAATGGTGAAATGATAGTCTCTTCAACAGATGGTGCTGGCAAAACAGGACAGCTACATGTAGGAGAATGAAACTGGACCATTGTCTAACCCCATACACAAAAGTAAACTCAAAATGGATCAAAGACCTGAATGTAAGTCATGAAACCATAAAACTCTTAGAAGAAAACATAGGCAAAAACCTCTTAGACATAATCATGAGTGACCTCTTATTGAACATATCTCACTGGGCAAGGAAAACAACAGCAAAAATGAACAAGTGGGACTATATTAAGCTGAAAAGCTTCTGTACAGCAAAAGACACCATCAATAGAACAAAAAGGTACCCTGCAATATGGGAGAATATATTTGTAAATGACAGATCCGATAAAGGCTTGACGTCCAAAATATATAAAGAGCTCACACACCTTAACAAACAAAAAACAAATAATCCATTTAAAAAATGGGCAGAGGAACTGAACAGACAGTTCTCCAAAAAAGAAATACAGATGACCAACAGACACATGAAAAGATGCTCCACATTGCTAATTATCAGAGAAAAGCAAATTAAAACCATAATGAGGTATCACCTCACACCAGTAAGGATGGCTGCCATTCAAAGGACAAACAACAACAAATGTTGGCGAGGTTTTGGAGAAAGGGGAACCCTCCTACACTGCTGTTGGGAATGTAAATTAGTTCAACCATTGTGGAAAGCAATATGGAGGTTCCTCAAAATGCTCAAAATAGACTTACCATTTAACCCAAGAATACCACTCCTAGGAATTTACCATAAGAACGCAGGACTCAAGTTTGAAAAAGACAGATGCACCCCTATGTTTATCGAGCACTATTTACAATAGCCAAGAATTGGAAGCAACCTAAGTGTCCATCAGTAGATGAATGGATAATGAAGATGTGGTACATATACACAATGGAATATTATTCAGCCATAAGAAGAAAACAAATCCTACCATTTGCAACAACATGGATGGAGCTAGAGGGTATTATGCTCAGTGAAATAAGCCAAGTGGAGAAAGAGAAATACCAAATGATTTCACTCATCTGTGGAATATAAGAACAAAGGGAAAACTGAAGGAACAAAACAGCAGCAGAATCACAGAACCGAAGAATGGACTAACAGGTACCAAAGGGAAAGGGACTGGGGAGGATGGGTGGGTAGGGAAGGATAAGGGGGGTGAAGAAGAAAGGGGGTATTATGATTAGCATGCATAATGTGGGGGGTGGGAGAAAGGGGAGGGCTGTACAACACAGAGAAGACAAGTAGTGATTCTACAACATTTTGCTATGCTGATGGACAGTGACTGTAAAGGGGTTTGTGGGGGGGACCTGGTATAGGGGAGAGCCTAGTAAACATAATATTCTTCATGTAATTGTACATTAATGATAACAACAAAAAAAACTTTTCTAAGTTCTAGGTATCAAAAAAAATAATTTTAATTGGATTGTTTCTTTTTTTTGGTATTAAATTGATTAAATTGTATGAGTCCTTTATATATTTTTGATATTAGGCCCTTTTATAGGATTTATCATTTGAAAATACCTAAGATTTATTAAAGAAGATTCTGTTTAAAACTAACATCCATTTTCTTTTGTTTCTTATCACTGCTTTCATTACAATGGCACATAATTTTGCTGGACAGGTGAAATGCTTAATCATATGTGGAACCTGAGCTTTGGCATTATGTTATAACAGACAAAAGTAGTTTTGTGCTGTTGGATAAGTGGAATTGTATTGTTTGTTTTAGTGGTTTTCTTATGTTTTTTAGAATTTAGCTCAGTTATGAGATATGAGTATATGCTTCCTGGAATTGAAAACCATGTAAAGAATTTCTCTCAAAGTATCTCTCTATTCTTTTTATGTCTAGATGGGACAAAATTAAAGTAATCTCCCAGGCATAAATTTAGAAATGATCCCATTTTCTACTTCCTACTAGGATTTCCCCTTTAGCCCAGCTTGAATATAAGTCTGTTAAAATAAACTTCTTGTGCCCACAGCCTAAACTATTTACAGATGATATAATCTGGTCATCTACTTGTACTTTATTTCAAGAAAATTCATCAGAATCTACCAAGGGAAATTGCTGGTTATTTTCTGTGGTCACCGGCTTTCTGCTAACAACTTATTTCCTTCACAACAACAAAACAAATCTATCATTGCAACATTCTTAGCCCCAGGGCCTTCTGTAGTTTCTTTGTGTTGTGTGGTCTGAAATACGTACCAGTTACTTGGTGCAATGAAGAGATATATAAATTGTCAATCAATAGGAGGTACTCCTTCTAGTCACCTTACACATTTTTTTCCCAGCCAGTTCATTATACAGTCTATATGAAGATGTGATGTGACTAATATAATTCTGAAACATAGCGTGAGAACAAGACAGAGATCGTGGGGAGGGACAATGGAGAACTCACAGACCTGTACTTGAACCCAGGAATCAAGGTAAACCAGATATTATAGCACATGTGACCAAATGAGACAAGAAATTAGCAAGAGTCAGAGATTTTGTAGGTAAGGCCAGTCGGTGAATAAAGTATATTTCATTACCTACTGGCAGAGGAGCATAGGAGTCGGAAGTCTGAACAGTTGAAGCTGGAACTAGAGATCAGTTGACATCTGTATCCAGAGCCTAGAAAAAAAATTCTAAGTGTTCAAAAAGTTGTGAGAAACTATAGTCAAAGGGAAAACCAGGGATTAGGATTCTATAATCTGCTAAAATTCTGTGAACTGCCCTGGAAAGGATCAGAAAGTTCATAGGTCTCCACGGTTAGGCAGCAGCTTTACCTTCTAAGCAGCTGTAGACAGTTAGTGCAATTTGTCTAGAATTCTGCATGTGACCTAATTTTAAGATGCTAAGTGTTTGTTTATTTTTGCTTTTTTGTTAGTCCCAAGATGCAACCCTTACCTTATAGCATACACATTACTCCTAAGTCATGACCTTTCTTGGGGTTTCAATTGAAAGCCCGAGTTCATGCTGTTTGGGAGCATGTTCCAGCCAGGACCTGGTTCCGAACCTGCTGAGCATGGCAGGAGCTAGTCCAGGGGTGGCAGCATGGCCAGGCTTCTAAATATATTTATATTAAGGATCAGAGAATATATATGTGCTCAGGGAAGGATGGAAACTCAGGGTCATAACATCTTATAGGCTTGAAAAGTTCTTCTTTAATTCACATACTCTGATTTTCCAAAAATCAAGGGGAAAAAGAATTCTATAGTCCCTGCCTGAAACAATGTTGCTTGTGTAATTTTGGAAGACTCCTTCAAGGGGCTGTCCCTAGGGCATCTATTTCACAGTCTCATAGACTTAGCTCATTTAGGTTTTCTCTGCACCCAATCAACACTTTCTTCAGTTTACCTTAATGAAGACATTTCAATAAATTTTTACTTTGCATCCCATAGCTTTTCAACCCCAGGATGTCAAGAATAAAACCCCAGGATGTCAACTTTCTGAAAGTCCAGGTCCTGAACCTTCTCCTAGACCCATCTGTGCACTTCCTGGTAAAGTCTAGTTTTAGCCAACACGCTGCTAAGTCAGTTTAACCAGAACCTCTCCAAAAGTCCGTGGCTAAGGCCTGGATACGGAGTATCTCCCTATTAGGTCTAGCAGAGAGCATCTGTGGTTGAGCTGAGAGCTGAATGGAAATATCCCAAAGTCATTCAAACCTGATGGACATGGTGGGTCCAGCCCAGTCAGAGAGGAGAAACCTTACAGAGTGACATGAATGTTCAATCGAAGTCCTAAGAAGGTCCATGACTTGTGAATCAAGTCTATGCTATAAGGTAAGGGCTGCATCTAGGATTAAGAAAAAAAGCAAAAATAAATAACTACCTACAAATAAAAAGAAAAGAGACCTGGCATGATTTGCCTGCAATATGACTGCCTACCTAACCAACACATAATCCTGACCACCACCAACTTGTCAACATGATGTTTAACATATAACCGAAAATTACTAGTTATACACAAAAGCAGAGAAATAGGACTTATGATGAAAAAGAAAACAGATTCGAAGATTTTCTCCTAGTCAGTTTGTGTGGCTTTACTGGTTAGCAGTGACTTGGGATGACCAGTTGCTTGGAATCACCTGCTGGCTCTGTTGAACGACACACTGGGGATTTTTTCAGCAGGTTTTGAGGCTGCCACTGGCACCTTTCTGTCTTCACTCCTCTTTGGGGAGACCTGGCTTGGCCCCTTATTCTACACCCTGCTCCCGAGTCCATCTATCAGTTATATTCTTCAGAGCCACTTGCTACTGCAGTTACCTCAGCTGAGGGGCAGCTCTCTTAGGTGGCATGCTAGCAAGGTTGCTGAACCCAGTGATTTTCCACCATACCACCTGCTTAGGAGAAATTCACATATTCTTGCTAGGCCAAATAGTGGGAGCGTGGGCTACCTCAGTAGGTCTCTCTCTCCTATCTCTTTCACATCAGGAAATGCCTAGGGGTAGAAGGGCAAGTTCTCGGCCTGAGCATCAGTCTAACGGACAAGGAGAATGGGAGCATCCCCTTACTGTGGTCAGCTCGACCACCTGCCCAGGAAGGCTGCCCTCATGATGGCTCTCTCAGCTCCCTTGTGCCCCTTCTCTTCCTGTCTTCTTATACAGCTGGAGGAGGGATGAAGGCAGCTGACATGAGGGCTTAATGAAACCTGTCTGCATATATATATATATAATAAAAATATGTTACATGTAAAGAAAATGGGAATATTATACCTAACATATTATGGTATTTATCTCTAGGTTGAAATTAGGGGGAGGGGTGATCATTTCTGTCTTAGGCTTTCTGATCTATGCCAATTTTTATGTTGAAGTTTATTATTTTTTCTTTAGACAAATAATAATTATTTTTTAAGTCAGATAAAAAGTTAATTTTATCTATGAGTCAGCTCTATCTTGAAAGCCCTGGCACTGCATATTCTAGTTCTATATATTATTACATTGAAAAATAAAATAAAGTCTGGGAAATTACATCTTTGAGGTTTAAAACTCCCATTTTTCCTTTCATTAACAATGACTCAGAGTTTGGATGGAGAATGTATTTTACTGTATTGCTCGTTTGCTTTTACTACAAACTTGGGGAGAAAGTCCTGGACTTTGTTCCATTCTCCTATAGTTTGTGAGTTAATCCTGTGGATAGTAAACAATCTAAGAATTCATTATGTGATCAGTATCCCAGATGTTCCACAAGACTGGGGCTTGAACTGGGCAACTGTTAACACAATAGATAAGAAAACTGAGTATCATCAATGACAACCTATGCCACGGACAAGAAGATGGGGCAAATTATTATGCTTTGTGTAAAGATAAATGGAATACTGGCTTATTTTGCTTGACACTAAGGCTATGTGAATATAAGGAAAGTGTAACCCAGATTCCTAAGGTAATTTCTTTAAAACAGTGATTACATGAACTCCATTTTAAACATGTATGTGGTATTAAATTGTTGTGATAATAGGTCAGTTCCTCTGTGGTCAGATATTGTGTGTTTTAGTTTATTCACACCTAGGAAGGAGTAAAGTATCTCTTTCAAAGGATTTACATGAGACTTTAATGTGATGAAGAATATACTTAAAAATATAAAGTATCACACAAATCCAGGTATATTAACCAGCTCAGGCCACCATAACAAGATACCATAGATTACGTGGGTTAAACAGCAGAAATTAATTTTCTCACAGTTCTAGAGGCTGTAAGTCTGAGATCAAGGTGCCAGCATGGTCAGCATCTGGGAAGAGCTCTCCCTTGGGTTTCAGAAGGCCACCTCCCCACTGTGTGCTCACAGGATCTCTTCTTAGTGCAAGCACGGGGAGAGAGAAGGGGGGAGGGAGAGAGAGCGTGCATGTCCACTTTCTGTGAGAGCACTTTCTGTGCCTCTCCTTCTAGGGGCACTAACCCCATTCTGAGGGCCAGAGCCTCATGATCTCATCTAACCTGAATTACCTCCAAAAGGCCCTGTCTCCCACATTGGGGGTAAAGGTTCAATGTATAAATTTTGGGGGCATGCATACATTCAGTTCATAACACCAAGTTATTTTTATTGGCAGTATAATGTAATTGCATTAATGTTTTCTAGAGAAACAAACAATAGTGAGTGTGTGTGTGTGTGTGTGTGTGTGTGCATGTAGAGTGCGTGTTTTACTGTAAGGAATTGGCTCACATGATCATGGAGGCTGGTAAGTCCTCAGATCATCAGTGTGAGCTGGCGAGCTGGAGGCTCAGCAGAGCTGATGGTGTTGTCCTAGTCCAACGGGCAGCAGGCTTGAAACACAGGAAAATCTGATACCTGAAGGTAGAGTTGGGAAGCAGGAAATAAGTCAGGTTCCTAGTGTGAAGGCAGCCAGGCAGAAGAAGGTCCCCCTTCTAGAGGAGGCTCAGTCTTTTTGTTCTATTCTGATCTTCAACAGACTAGATGAGGCCCACCCATAAATATAGGAAGAGCAATCTGATTTCCTCAGTCTACCTATTCAATGTTAATCTCACCCCAAAACTCACAGAAACACCTAGAATAATGCTTGACCAAATATCTAAGCCAAGTATCTGTATCCCATTCAGGCTGACACACAGAGTAACCATCACAGTAATAAATGAACTAGGGGAAAAAGAGAATTTTCGAGCTAAATTTTCCTGACTGCAGCAACTTTACAGATGGTACTAGGTTCTCTTCACAGGAATGAGCTAATGGGTAAAGGGCCCAGTACAGCAGCTGACAGGTAACAGGTGCACAATAATAATAACAGTGCTTCCTCACCTTATCCCTCTGGCACAACCAACCACTAGTGAGTCCCTTGAAAAGTTAACAGCTTTTCTTGTGGTTCATATTTGTAGGAGGGACAGAAGGAATAAGCAAATATTAAGTCAGAAAGAATCACTATCAATACTCTTTTAAGTTATAGTTTCTCTGCTTCTGGTTTCTTGTCTCATTTCATTCTTTTTCTTTTTAGTTTTAATAACTTCATTATAATTTCCTTTCCCCCCCCTCTATGATTTCTCTTTCATTTCTAATTCCCATGGAGGAATCAAATAGTTTTGGAACAGGCCAAACTCTTTTAAAATATCAGAGATCAAGTCACTTGCTCCAAGTCACCCTCTGTTAGGACGTAGCAGAACTAGATATAAAATGATTTTTCCTGCCTTCAAATTCAATCGCCCTTCTGCTAAAACAGTCTGCTTCACAAAGTTGATATATATTTTTAAATTATTATCTCTAAAAGAGGAATACCCACCCCCAAGGCCCAAGCCCCTTTAAAATTGGCATGCTACAGAGAGTATGTTATTATTGCCCTGGAATTTGAATTATGCACTAAAGAAAAAGAAACCCAAAAAACAAAAAGCTATAAAGTATATGACATCATAACTTAGAATTAACCATGAGCTTGCCATATGTTATATGTAAGACGCACCTAATTCCTATAGAATTAACTTCATTTTATATTTTTATATAAAAGTCTCACTATAATACACAAATTGTAAATTGAAGACGATAATTTCTTACCGACCAGCTAAACCACAATAAGCTATTGAATTTCAGAAAGCTATTTACATATTGAAACTAATCTATACCACAGCTCCTAAAGCACAGTTGTAAATAATTCTTAATTTTTCTGTACTTATAAAGAAGTGACATCAGTAAATTATTTTCTGTTGCTTTAAGATTATCTTAAAGTTTTATATTTCAGAATAAATATATACTTAATAATAATAATAACTAATCACCACACTTTATGAAAAAAATAGATTTACCATAATGCTTTTGGAAGAATAAGGGAAGAAAGGGGTTGCTGGGGTGTAATCAGTATTAAGGAAAATGTAAGCAAATTTTAGCTGTGCTTTGTCCTATTCATTTGGAGCTTTATCCTTTTTACTTCTGATTTCAAAGTAAGGAAAACATGTACTTCTGTATTTACCTGAACATGCATAAAACACTCTGGAAGGGTCTGTGGCAAAGTAAAGAAGGGTGGCTCCTGATTCCAGGCCTTTATTTGGGGGTTGGAGGCAGAACTGGGCATATGGGTCATCAGGTCGAGAAGGAAGCTTGTCATGTACACCTGTGCCTATTTTTTTGTTTTGGACCATGTCAACACGTATCTTTACAAACATTTAAATTCAACATTAATTTTAAAAGAGAGTAAATTATTCCTCTCATGTTATTTCTCACTGAAATATGTCTTTTCACCTGGTTTACTGAGCCCATATTTGTGGTTTGCTGAGCGGCAGAGTCCTTAATGTCCTCTTACTTGTGTATCTACCACAGACCTTGGCGGATTTGACCTAGTCTATGTTTTAGTCTAATTACGGTGTCATCTTACAGATACAACATACACACATTTGATACAATAGCAGTGCACAAAAAGCTCAGAAATCATACTTAGTTTTCTATAGTGATGGCAGAAACAAATTAAGGTTATGAAATATGGCATGGCATCAAATATTCATTCTGCAAAGGTCCTGAAAAGTGACATCCCAGCTATTTTAATTCCATTATTTCTTCTCAGAGACAGCTCTAGACAAGAAGTAATCTCACTGAGACAGACAAATCTGTATGGCTCTAATTTCCATATGAATTACAAAATTAAAGAGGAGGCTTTGTGCGTGGCCGTCAGTAAGATGGCTAAAAATGAGCATCACGTATGTCAGGAGAACGTACCTTCTTGAGGCTTAGGCTTTGGGGGAGCACGAGGCCGATGTGGAGGGTGAAAGTATTCTGCTTTTATTTCCCCTTCAAATGTGGAGCAGCAAGTTTAAAAAGCGAACACTAGTTTATGGGTGGACTTCAGTAGTAAAGCAAATACATCCTATTGCTTAATGCCACAGAAAGAAGAATTTTGTATGTTCTGTTCTGTCACAGTCCTGTGGTGAGCCCTGAAGCATAAATTGTAGACAAATCCCACAGCAGTAGTAAGGCAGACAAATTGCCTTATAGGTTTTAAGGCATAAAAGTTAAGAGCAGATATAAGTAACAGCAAAAATTCATATGAGCTCAGGGCTTGAGTTATAGTTGGTATGGCAACTCCCACTTTGAATTTTTTTACCTTTGTGTAAAATAAAATCCTAGCTCTATTCTTTCCATTAATGGAAACACATAATATGTTGCTTAGTTGGTATGAGACCTGTGTAGAGACCAGCCCTTGAATCCAAGTACATGAAATACTAAGAATGCAAGGTGAAGCGGTTTTATTTTTAATTAAATATTGCATCTCTAGGAGTAACAGATACCAAACGAAAACAAATGATCAGACTTATGGAGCTTATGCTTTCCTTTCAATTAAATTTTCTTTAGTTATAACCATACCTTCACTCAATAAGTCATTCAACAAACATTTATTAAGCAACTGTTATATAACCGATGCCTTTTAAAGGACCACGAACAACAGTGAACAGAAGAGACAAAAATTTCTGTTCTCATGGAGTTCTCATTCTGTTGGAGTCCATGGATTAAAAGCAATGGAAGTAAGAAAAACATAAACCCATTAGACTGTGATAAATGACTTGAGAAAGCAAAAAGCAGCCGAGAGAGATGAAACATTGGGGGGATGGGGTGGGGAAGGATGTGAAATTGAGGTAGGTGGCCAAGGAAGGCATGGCTTGAAGCTGACTGCTTAGTGCAGCCCCGGGGGAAGTGAGGGACTAACACAGCCCAGGAAACCCAGTGAAAGGCCTCGACGAGCACCTGCCTGGTGAGCCCAGGGGCGTCTGGGAGCCGCCTGGAGAGTAAGACGGAGGAGTAGCGGATGCAGCCAGAAAAGACATAGGGGCAGAAGGAGGTGCAGGGAATGGCAAATTTTTGATTTCCCAGGGCATATAACTTATGTTTACACTACATCCTTGTTTATTAGTAGGCTGTAGCATTATATCTAAATCCCAATGTATAAAACTTAATTTAAAATACTGTATTGCCAAAAAATACTAATAATCATCTGAGCTTTCAGTGAGTCATAATCACTGATCACAGATGAGCATATATAGCAAATACAATAATGATGAAAAAATTTGAAATATTGTGAGAATTACCAAAGTATGGACACAGAGACACAAGTGAGCAAGTGCTGTTGGACAAGTGTGTCACTGATAGACTTGCTTCACACAGGGTTGTCACAAACCTTCAGTTTGTAAAAAACACAGTAGCTGCAAAGTTCAGCAAAGCACAGCACAATAAAATGAGGTTTGCCTGTATATATGAAAGGGAATATTATTCAGCCATAAAAAATGAGGAAATCCTATCATTTGCAACAACAAGCGTGTATCTTGAGGGCATTCTGCTAAGTGAAAGAAGTCAGAGAATGACAAATACTGTATGATCTCACTTATGTGCATCATCTGAAACAAACAAGCAGATCTAACTCTTAGAAAAAAGAGCTCATACCTTTGGTTGCTAGAGGCAGGGACTGGTGAATAAACAATCTGAAAAAGGTGGTCAAAGGTGAAGACTTCCAGTTATAAGATAAGTAAGTACTAGGGGTAATGTACAACATGAGGACTCGAGCTAACGCTTTTATATGAATACATAGGAAAGGTGTTGAGAGTAAATCTTAAGAGTTCCCAACACCAGAAGAAAATATTTTTCCTTTTTTCTTTCTTTCCTTCTGTTTTTTGTATTGTATCTATGAGAAAATGGATGTTAGCTGAACCTGTTGGGGTAATCATTTGACAGTTATGTAAATCACACGATCATGCTGCAATTCTTAAATTTATACAGTTATATACACCAATAATTTCTCAATAAAACTAAAAAAAATCACATCTTTTAACAAAATCCATTGAGTTAGGTAAATATTTAATTTTTTAAATTTTGGTATCATTAATCTACAATTACAGAAAGAACATTATGTTTACTAGGCTCCCCCCTTCACCAAGTCCCCCCTACATACCCCTTCACAGTCACTGTCCATCAGTGTAGTAAGATGCTGTAGAATCACTACTTGTCTTCTCTGTGTTGCACAGCCCTCCCCGTGCCCCCCACACACTATACATGCTAATTGTAAGGCCCCTTTTCTTTTTCCCCCCCTTCTCCCTCCCTTCCCACCCACCCTCCCCAGTCCCTTTCCTTTTGGTAACTATTAGTCCATTCTTGGGTTCTGTGATTCTGCTGCTGTTTTGTTCCTTCAGTTTTCCTTTGTTCTTATACTCCACAGATGAGTGAAATCATTTGGTACTTGTCCTTCTCCACTTGGCTTATTTCACTGAGCATAATACCCTCTAGCTCCATCCATGTTGTTGCGAATGGTAGGATCTGTTTTTTTCTTATGGCTGCATAATATTCCATTGTGTATATGTACCACCTTTTCTTTATCCATTCATCTACTGATGGACATTTAGGTTGCTTCCATATCTTGGCTATTGTAAACAGTGCAGCGATAAACATAGGGGTGCATCTGTCTTTTTCAAACTGGGCTGCTGCAACCTTAGGGTAAATTCCTAGAAGTGGAATTCCTGGGTCAAATGGTAAGTCTATTTTGAGCATTCTGAGGAACCTCCATACTGCTTTCCACAATGGTTGAACTAGTTTACATTCCCACCAGCAGTGGAGGAGGGTTCCCCTTTCTCCACAACCTCACCAACATTTGTTGTTGTTTGTCTTTTCGATGATGGCGATCCTTACTGGTGTGAGGTGATACCTCATTGTGGTTTTCATTTGTATTTCTCTCATGATTAGCAATGTGGAGCATCTTTTCATGTGCCTGTTGGCCATCTGGATTTCTTCTGTAGAGAACTGTCTATTCAGCTCCTCTGCCCATTTTTTAATTGGATTCTTTCCTTTTTCTTTGTTGAGGCATGTGAGCTCTTTATATATTTTGGATGTCAATCCTTTATTGGATCTGTCATTTATGAATATATTCTCCCATACTGTAGGGTACCTTTTTGTTCTATTGATGGTGTCCTTTGCTGTACAGAAGCTTTTTAGCTTGATATAGTCCCACTTGTTCATTTTTGCCTTTGTTTCCCTTGCCCGGGGAGATATGTTCATGAAGAAGTCACTCATGTTTATGTCCATGAGATCTTTGCCTATGTTTTTTTCTAAGAGTTTTATGGTTTCATGACTTACATTCAGGTCTGATTCATTTTGAATTTACTTTTGTGTATGGGGTTAGACAGTGATCCAGTTTCATTCTCTTACATGTAACTGTCCTGTTTTGCCAGCACCATCTGTTGAAGAGACTGTCATTTCCTCATTGTATGTCCATGGCTCCTTAATCAAGTATTAATTGGCCATGTATGTTTGGGTTAATGTCTGGAGTCTCTAATCTGTTCAACTGGTCTGTGGCTCTGTTCTTGTGCCAGTACCAGATTGTCTTGATTACTGTGGCTTTTTAGTAGAGCTTGAAGTTGGGGAGCGAGATCCCCCCCCCTACTTTATTCTTCCTTCTCAGAATTGCTTTGGCTATTCGGGGTCTTTGGTGTTTCCATATGAATTTTTGAACTATTTGTTCCAGTTCATTGAAGAATGCTGTTGGTAATTTGATAGGGATTGCATCGAATCTGTATATTGCTTTGGGCAGGATGGCCATTTTGACGATATTAATTCTTCCTAGCCACGAGCATGGGATGATTTTCCATTTGTTAGTGTCCCCTTTAATTTCTCTTAAGAGTGTCTTGTAGTTTTCAGGGTATAGGTCTTTCACTTCCTTGGTTAGGTTTATTCCTAGGTATTTTATTTTTTTGGATGCTATTGTGAATGGAATTGTTTTCCTGATTTCTCTTTCTCTTAGTTCATTGTTACTGTATAGGAAAGCTACAAATTTCTGTGTGTTAATTTTGTATCCTGCAACTTTGCTGAATTCCGATATTAGTTCTAGTGGTTTTGCAGTGGAGTCTTTAGGGTTTTTTTATGTACAGTATCATGTCATCTGCAAATAGTGACAGTTTGACTTCTTCTTTACCAATCTGGATTCCTTGTATTTCTTTGTTTTGTCTGATTGCCGTGGCTAGGACCTCCAGTACCACGTTGAATAACAGTGGGGAGAGTGGGCATCCCTGTCTAGTTCCCGATCTCAGAGGAAAGGCTTTCAGCTTCTCGCTGTTCAGTATAATGTTGGCTGTGGGTTTATCATATATGGCCTTTTTATGTTGAGGTACTTGCCCTCTATGCCCATTTTGCTGAGAGTTTTTATCATGAATGGATGTTGAATTTTGTTGAATGCTTTTTCAGCATCTATGGAGATGATCATGTGGCTTTTGTCTTTCTTTTTGTTGATGTGGTGGATGATGTTGATGGATTTTCAAATGTTGTACCACCCTGCATCCCTTGGATGAATCCCACTTGGTCATGGTGTATGATCCTTTTTGATGTATTTTTGAATTCGGTTTGCTAATATTTTGTTGAGTATTTTTGCATCTACATTCATCAGGAATATTGGTCTGTAGTTTTCTTTTTTGGTGGGGTCTTTGCCTGGTTTTGGTATTACGGTGATGTTGGCTTCATAGAATGAGTTTGAGAGTATTCCCTCCTCTTCTATTTTTTGGAAAACTTTAAGGTGAATGGGTGTTATGTCTTCCCTGTTTGTTTGATAAAATTCCAAGGTAAATCCATCTGGCCCGGGGGTTTTGTTCTTTGGTAGTTTTTTGATTACCGATTCAATTTCGTTGCTGGTAATTGGTCTCTAGATTTTCTGTTTCTTTCTGGGTCAGTCTTGGAAGGTTGTATTTTTCTAGGAAGTTGTCCATTTCTCCTAGGTTTTCCAGCTTGTTAGCATATAGGTTTTCATAGTATTCTCTAATAATTCTTTGTATTTCTGTGGGGTCCGTCGTGATTTTTCCTTTCTCATTTCTAATTCGGTTAATGTGTGTTGACTCTCTTTTTCACTTAATAAGTCTGGCTAGAGGCTTGTCTATTTTGTTTATTTTCTCGAAGAACCAGCTCTTGATTTCATTGGTTTTTTTCTATTGTTTTATTCTTCTCAATTTTATTTATTTCTTCTCTGATCTTTATTATGTCCCTCCGTCTGCTGACCTTAGGCCTCATTTGTTCTTCTTTTTCCAATTTCAATAATTGTGACACTAGACTATTCATTTGGGATTGTTCTTCCTTCTTTAAATATGCCTGGATTGCTATATACTTTCCTCTTAAGACTGCTTTTGCTGCGTCCCACAGAAGTTGGGGCTTTGTGTTATTGTTGTCATTTGTTTCCATATATTGTTGGATCTCCATTTTTATTTGGTCATTGATCCATTGATTATTTAGGAGCATGTTGTTAAGCCTCCATGTGTTTGTGAGCCTTTTTGTTTTCTTTGTACAATTTATTTCTAGTTTCATACCTTTGTGGTCTGAAAAGTTGGGTGGTAGGATTTCAATCTTTTGGAATTTACTGAGGTTCTTTTTGTGGCCTAGTATGTGGTCTATTCTGGAGAATGTTCCATGTGCACTTGAGAAGAATATGTATCCTGTTGCTTTTGGGTGTAGAGTTCTGTAGATGTCTATTAGGTCCATCTGTTCTAGTGTGTTGTTCAGTGCCTCTGTGTCCTTACTTATTTTCTGTCTGGTGGATCTGTCCTTTGGTGTGAGTGTTGTGTTAACGTCTCTGAAAATGAATGCATTGCTTTCTATTTCCTCCTTTAATTCTGTTAGTATTTGTTTCACATATATTGGTGCTCCTGAACTGGGTGCATATATGTTTATAATGGTTATATCCTCTTGTTGAACAGAGCCCTTTATCATTATGTAATGTCCTTCTTATCTCTTGTTACTTTCTTTATTTTGAGGTCTATTTTGTCTGATACTAGTATTGCAACACCTGCTTTTTTCTCTCTGTTGTTTGCATGAAATATCTTTCTCCAACCCTTGACTTTTAATCTGTGCATGTCTTTGGGTTTGAGGTGAGTCTCTTGTAAGTAGCATATAGATGGGTCTTGCTTTTTTATCCTTTCTTTTACTCTGTGTCTTTTGATTGGTGAATTCAGTCGATTTACATTTAGGGTGATTATTGAAAGATATGTACTTATTGCCATTGCAGGCTTTAGGTTTGTGGTTACCAAAGGTTCAAGGTTAGCTTGTTTTCTACCTTACTGTCTGACCTCACTCACTTATTGAGCTGTTATAAACACAGTCTGATGATTATTTCTTTCTCTTCTTTTTCCTCCTCCACCATTCTTCATATGTTGGGTGTTTTGTTCTGTGCTCTTTCTAGGAGTGCTCCCATCTAGAGCAGTCCCTGTAAGATGCCCTGTGGAGGTGGTTTGTGGGAGGAAAATTCCCTCAACTTTTGCTTGTCTGGGAATTGTTTAATCCCTCCTTCATATTTAAATGATAGTCGTGCTGGATACAGTATCCTTGGTTCAAGGCCCTTCAGTTTCATTGCATTAAATATATCATGCCATTCTCTTCTGGTGTGTAAGGTTTCTGTTGAGAAGTCTGATGATAGCCTGATGGGTTTTCCTTTGTAGGCGACCTTTTTACTCTCTCTGGCTGCCTTTAATAGCCTGTCCCTGTCCTTGATCTTTGCCATTTTAATTATTATGTGTCTTGGTGTTGACCTCTTTGGATCTCATCTCTCGGGAGTTCTGTGTGCCTCCGTAGTTTGAGCAACTATTTCCTTCCCCAGTTTGGGGAAGTTCTCAGCAATTATTTCTTCAAAGACACTTTCTCTCCCTTTTTCTCTCTCTTCTTCCTCTGGTACCCCTATAATGAGTATATTGTTCCTTTTAGATTGGTCACACAGTTCTCTTAATATTGTTTCATTCCTGGAGAGCCTTTTATCTCTCTCTGCATCAGCTTCTCTGCGTTCCTGTTCTCTGGTTTCTATTCCATCAATGGCCTCTTGCATCTTATCCATTCTGCTTATAAATCCTTCCAGAGGTTTTTTCACTTCTGTGATCTCCCTCCGGACATCTGTGATCTCCCTCCAGACGTCTGTCATCTCCCTCTGGACTTCATCCCTTAGCTCTTGCATATTTCTCTGCAGCTCTGTTAGCATGTTTATGATTTTTATTTTGCATTCTTTTTCAGGGAGACTGGTTAGGTCTGCCTCTGCAGATACTTTCTCAGGTGTAACTATCTTGGTCTGGACCAGATTTTTTTGCCTTTTCATGGTGATTGCAGTGGCTGTAGGCAGGTTGCGGGTGTGTCAGCTGAAGAAAGTCCTTTCCTGGTTGCTGGATGCCTTGCCCTTCTCTGCTGCCTGTGATGGCTACCTGCACTCCTGGAGCAGCCACCGGGTTAGTTCCCTAAGCTGCTGTGGGTGGGGTGTCTGTCAGAGCAGCGCGGAGCCCTGCGGGGAGTGGCAGGCATGCCAGGTGCACTCCTCTTTGCTAGCGACGACTCTGCCAGGCAGCTGTGTGGCAGCAGCGGCCTTTGGGTCTGGCCCGGGCAGCTGTGCGTTGGGCTGGGATTCCGGTCAGCTCCTGGGAGCGTGCCTGCTCCCTCTGGCTCCACTGCCGGTGCACGCAGGGCTTTTCCGTGCAGGCTTCTACCGGGCTCTGGCTTCACTGCCACTGGTGCATGTGAGCCGTGCCTGGGCTGTTCGGTCGCGCCGCTGAGGGCTAGCCCTGTGGCGCACGGATCTGCTCTCGGTTCCTTCCAGTGCTTCCGCCCCCGGCACGCGCTCCCACTCTCCTGCTACTGGGCCCATGTGTCAGGGTCTGCGCCAGTTGGAGGAATGACTGGCAGGCTGGCTAGTCCTGTGAGGGGCTTCAGAGCTGCACTGCCTCCGTTTGGGACACCTAACTTTCCCCGGTATTCCCAGCTGCCAGGACAACTTTGTCCAGCCATTGGGTCCCTGTCTCTTTACAACTTGCAGAAAGCACTCGCTTTTCTTTTGTCCAGGGGCACCGATTGCAGGAACCTGCCCACAGGTTTTGCTTTTCCGTTTCTCTAATATCCAGCACTCCATGCACCTTGTGTCTGTGTTCTGGGTGCAGATTTCTAGAGCTGGTTGTTTAGCAGTCCTGGGCTTTCACTCCATCCCCGTTCTGACTCCTTTCTTCCTGCAGGGTTTTGGGGTGGGGGATCATTTGGGTCCACCTGGCCGTGGCTGGTATCTTACCCCTTCGTGTGATGCTGAGTTCTCGCAGATGTAGATGTATCCTGGCTGTTGTACTGCATCCACCAGTGTCTCTTTTAGGAATAGTTGTATTTATTGTATTTTCATAAATATATATGTTTTGGGGAGGAGATTTCCTCTGAACTACTCACACCACCATCTTCCCATGATCCTCCGAGTTAGGTAAATTTTTAAGCATTATAAGTCTGTATGGGAACCAAGGTCACATTACTAAACCAATTAAAAACATTCCACTCTGTCCGCTGGAGAAATTGGTATTATTCTTTGTAACAGAATCCTGTCCGAACTTAACAAAGGACTTTGGTGCTGTCATTTTTGTTAAATTCTCACAGGGCCCTACTTCAGAGTGATTATTAATAGAGCTTAGAGGTTTCAGTGTATAAACCAGTTTTCTGGAAATGATGGGAATGAAGGTTGAGTAGGGGAGGCTGACAAGTCATTTGGAGGCAACTGCAAACAGGGGCAGCCTTAGAAAATAAATTCCAGGATGTAGTGTTGCTGTTTTCTCGCTTTCTCTTATTTTTTTTACTAGAAGATTGGAATCTTCAAATAAGGCTATGAAAAATGTGAAATCTGAGTTGTATTCTTATTAAATTTTTGAGTCTAGGTTTCTATAACTCACAAAGAGACTCTGAAGTGAGGGCAATAGAGAACAATGATAATTTCAAGTAACATCCTTAAAGAAGCGCTCAGGGAGTGAGGAATTGTTTAGTGTGGAACAGAGAAGACTGGGGAATAATTTAAACATTGTTCAAAGATATGAAGAAAAATTATTCATCTCCTTCCTATCAAGAGCTAACAGCGGGAAATGGGCTTTTCCTGCTATTTGAGGAATTCATGTTATTATAGAAAATAGTTTCCTCAGGCAAAAGTTTTTAGGTACCTTTTTTCAGGAATGCATTACTGAGGTTTGTAGATCTCTTCTGATGGTCTTCAAACACAAAATGTTTCCTCATCAAGTTTTTTTGAGGTATAATTCTAGAAAAGAATGATAGCATTTCCTGAATTTTTGAAACCTAAAAATAGGATCATTTTTTTTTCCTGTGAAGCACTTGTAATAAAGATGAGAGTAAATACAGTAAACTATGTCACACTTGTAATGCTTCATCTTTTGATTGAGAATATTTGCATGCATCTGTGTACACAGAAGTTAATGTCTTAGGTATGCACATGTGGAATTTAAAATGATTAAATTGTGTAAATAAAAGGTGCTCTAGGGAAACCATATGACATACTGTATGATATAACTTGTCCTTGTCAACATAAGAATCCACCCCTCAAATATAAAGAAGGCACTTCATTGTCAAGATAAACTGAGTAAACATTGATTTATGCTGCTCTGAAATGTTCCCCTCAGGCGCCTGCCTCCTCCCTGCCCCGTTGTCTGCACACACGCCCTGCCTTGGGAATCGGGGCTCAGTGAATCCTTAGCAGAATGTTCCTGATTGTTCTCCGAGCCAGTCCAGCTGCCGTCCATGACTAGAGTTCCCCCGATTCAGGCTGCTGGACTAAGCAGATGACTCAGAAGGTATACATCTCTGGCAGATTTTCAAAAAGCTTTCCTTTGCTTGTGTTGAAGATGTTTCCTTTTTCCCCATTGCTGTGGGACTTCTTAACAACTGTATGATGTACCATACATCAGCCAGGACCAGGGACTTTACTTTCCAATTTGAATGGCATTAAAACCTAATTGATGAGAAAAGCTATTATTATGAAAGAAAAGTTTACAAAAATTTGGAAAAGGGGGCTGATGGATAATTATTTTCACTTTGCAAATCTTTCCCTCAAATTGTTCTAAATTGCAGCTGGAGCTAAATTGTAGGAGGGATGCTTAAAATGCTTAAGTGAACGGGTGATTTTGAAACACTTTCAGAAACACCCACATACTTACAATTTACATGCCAGGTTGGAGGCATTTCTGTTTTTTTCTACTGAGTTCCTTCATACCTCTATAGGAATTTGTTAGTCTAGTTGCGAAGATCTTAGTTAAAACTAATACAATGGCGTTCATTTTAACAACATGCCAGAATTTTTTTCCCATTCAGTCCTGATTTTCTCCTACTTGGCCTGAGTTAGTAAGGTTCCATATTTCTGTGCTGCTACACAGCCTATACACGTAGATTACTAAATGTGGGCAGTCTTTAAAGGGTTATAGAGAGAACTCTTTCATACACATTATTTCCTGAAATGCCCACCTGTCCTGAAATTCTAATCAAGAGCTTTTGTTTAGACGTCATTCTCTGACCACATTTATTGAGTACCTCCTCTCTGTCAGGTATTGTGCTTGATTATGGGGAGGGAAGGACGACAGGGTCCCACTGTTGAAATGTGCCAATGTTTTTATTTGTTTTATTTGTTTGTTTATTTGTTTTCCCTTTAAGGAGGAATATGGTCAAATGATACACAATGACAAAGTTCAAAACCTCTCAGAACAGAGTGCTTCAATTATTTCTCTCTCCCTGCTGTCATTCTATGTAAGCATTGTGGGCAAGCCTATTCTGTATTTCACTTATGTCTCTGTTTTGTTTCATCCCTACTTTTCCAAAAGCTGTGTCTTTAAACAAATATCCCTGCAATGGAGTCCTCCGTCTTTGTCATCATCCTCCCTACCCAACCTGTGTGCCTTCTCTTTCCCCTGGCCATGCAGGGGACAGGTCTCCTTGAAGTTTCCTCTTCCATAAATCATTAATTGGTACGTGAGTTTTCTTTGTGACATTTGAGAGGGAGAAAGGAGAGAAATGTAGGTTGAGGAAAGTTGCATGTTATTTACGCCAAACAGATTTGGTTTCTCACCTCTCTCCCTTTTAAATTGAAGTCTGAACTTCTGGAAGGTGTGCTGTCCTCGCAAAGCAGGCTGTACACAAACACACGCTGATTCGTATGTGGAATCCGGCTCAAAGGTGCTCTGGACAGCTTGTATGTGCTTACTAGCCATTCGCAGTAGGGAGATGTTTGGATCTGGAATAAGAGTGGTTAATAGACATTCTGAAAGTCGTCCTCTGGCTCCAAGTGCAGCAAGTCTGGTTATGTGAACTATTTATTCAGAACATTTTCTACTAGAGCATTAAGTATTTATCTCAGTCTTCTTCAGCAAAGCTGTTTTTCTTCTTTCCATTTTTTCCCCCATCTTTAAACATAGTGAAACTCAGAGTAAGTCAAAATCACACAAGTACCTTCTTGTCTACTTGTAGGACTGAATTACACTCTTCCCATACAGCACGTTTCCCCTGTCCTTAAAATCTTAAAAGAAATTGGTCCCACAGTGATTCTTATTAGCTCATTCTTATGACTAGCACTTGATTCAGTTACAGATATTGTGGGACATATGCAATCATTCACTTAACCAAGAATTCTGACTATGAGTTCTTGTATCTATTTCCTTTTGTCTTGTTCTTAGTGGCAATTGAGCAATTGCTTGTGTCTAACCCCAAAATATTGTTTCACAGACTAATATGAGTTTGGGGAAAATTGAATAATGAAGGGTTGTAGATTGCCCTTGGTGTTCAAAACTGCTCTCATACATCATGGAGGACTTCCAGCAGATTCTATTAGGACATGACTTCTTACTGAAATCCTTTGCAGTGAATTTGCTGTGTATTAGTTACCTCCTCCAGTGGTGGGCTCAGTATTTCCTGGATGCTTTTATCAATGTCTCTGGGACATTTAATTTCCAGAAAATCTCTCTTATCTTTCTATTACAGACCTCACCACATACATGCTAAGATCATTCCATTTTCTATTTCTATGGCCATTGTATCTTTAAAAGTATTCTGTGAAGACCCATGTAATGATTTATGTTTATCATAAAATAGTTTATCTTCTAGTTAACTTCTTTTAGTAACACAATACACAGGTTTTTTTTAATACTTTTGTTTAGACTTTCACCTATTTATTTTCAATATCAGTTTCATTTTTTTCCCCGGCTGAGCTGAATTTCTTGTTAGAATAAAGTCTTTGGGAATCGTGTTCTTGTTCCCTGATAAAGTACAGAGCATTTCAGTTTTAATTCTTTTGTTTAGGTCATGAAAAGCTACTCAAAGAATGCACAAGACCTGAAACACCCCATAAATCTTTATGGCATCAGGAAAGAAATGGAACTGAGCATTGTTGTTTGGTTTCTAATGAAATAAATTTGGGTATTCTAAGATTCAAATTCATCCGTGCTTTTTCTTTATTACTTTTACAGCTGTAAGGGTTTCCAGTTATGTCTCCAGGTTCATGGCAGGGGGTCTCTGGTGCTCCTGTTCTCACCATGATCCGCGGTGTCCCATCCGATCTCCCACCCACTCCAGCTCCATTCCGACCACTAGACCTTCACTGGAATGGTGCTCATTCACTCTACTTGGCAAAACACGTTTGTCAAATTTTGGACATTATGTTACTTGATTCTTAGTAGTTGTCCCCATTGTTCCTTCCTTCCGTGAAATACGCACGTCCCTTGGCCTTTCTTTGTCTCCGTGGTAACCCCACAGTGCCCTTACCTGCTTTCACTGAACTTTAAACATTGGCCTTTTTCAAGGTCTGCCCTAAGCTTCTGCTCTTTTCTGTCCTCTACCCCTGAGAGATCTCAGCTAGAACTAATGGCTTCATTTATCATTCGTGGTGGATAATTCTCCTTTAAAATCTCTATCCCAGAGCTTTTAAAAATAATCTGTTGCACGTATATCGTAGGCACCTGCGATTCCCCATGCCCAGACTAAACACTTGGGTCTCCATCTCCATCCACTCTCCACTAGAGAGTTTTATTTTTCCCCATGGCAGAGAATGGGTCCAAATCCTACCTGAGCTGTCCTTGGCTCCTTCCTCTTCACCCCTTCCTGACCTCATCAATCCCCAGGCTATTTTAATTCCACCTCTAAAATACAGTAGTCCCCTTTTATGCATGGGGGTTACATTCCAGGGTACCCGGTGGATGCTTGAAAGCTTGGACAATACTGCACCCTATATAGACTATGCTTTTTCCTATACATACATACCTATGATAAAGTTTAATTTATGAATTAGGTAGAATAAGAGATGAACAAGAATAACTAATACTAAAATAGAGCAATAATATACTATAATAAAAGCTATGTGACTATGGTATCTCTCTCTCAAAATACCCTGTTGTCCTGTTCTCACCCTTCTCCTGATGATGTGAGATGATGCACTGCCTACATGATGAGAGGAAGCGAGGTGAATGACGGGCACTGCCATGTAGCGTTATGCTACGGGTGATACGTCAGAAGGAGGATCACCTGCTTCCGGACCAGGGTGGGGACAAAAGAAACATGGAACGTGAAACTGCGGTGGGGGGTGTCTACTGTGTGTTCGATTCTATCTCCCTTTCCCTGTTTCCAGAGTCACTACGTTCTCTCTCCACGGTCTCGTCCAGCATAGTGCCCCACCCCTTCTAACAACCTTCTTGGACCTCTGTAACTGGTGCTTTATATTGCAGTCAGAGCAATTTCCTTTATAAAAAACAAATCTAATTCAGCCACTCCTATGCTTAAAAAGCTACTCAGTGTCTACCCAATCGTTGTCTGGGCCTACAAGGCCATATAGATTCTCGCCTCTGCCCACCTCGCAGATGGCCTCCTGCCAGGCTTTCCCACACGCATCCTACCGCAGCACGGCCTTTAATGTACTTCCCACAGGATGGCGTCCAGCTTCCCAGTCCGGGGCCTTCCCGTTGCTGTTCTCTTTGTCTGTGTGACTTTCCCCATCTTATGTTTCATGACTTAATTTTCAGAGCTGAGCTATCACCTTCTCATAACAACCCCTAATAATCCAGGTGCAGCCAGATGCCTCCATAAGCATTCTGATCAGACTTTGTTATGGACTGATTCTGCCTTCCCAAATTTCATGGTGCAGCCCAACCCCTCAGTGTGGCTGTATGTGGAGGTGGGACCCCTAAGGAAGTGATTCAAAATTAATTGAGGTCAGAAAAGTAGGACCCTGAACCTACAGGAATAGTCCACAGAAGAAGAGGCACGGCAGCTGCACTTCCTCTCTCTCTCCCTCTCTTCCTGAGAATGTGCACAGGGAAGGCCACAGGAGGACATGGAGAGAAGGTGGCCGTATGCCAGCCAGGAAGAGAGCCCTCACCAGGAACCGTGGCCGCTTGAGCAGACCAATAAAGACTTGCACTTTCTCTTTACAGCATTCATTATGGCTCTAAATAGCAATCACTCATTTATGATTGACCCTCTCTCAGGATAGACAGCCTGAATGAAGGTTAAGATGGAGCTTGTCCTGCGTAGCACTCGGCCTTCAGTGTCTATCTGTGTCATGGGTAGTCAATAAGAAAAATAGACTGATTGAATGAATGTCCACGAAGAAAGGTTATTAAAAGGATTAACTCATGGAAAATAAATTCTTAGAAAAGAGATCCCAGACAGAACTTCCCAATTACAGGCAGCAATAAAGTACAGGTAGGTAGGCAAAATAGCAGAATGTAGGGCAATGAAATAAGTTTATTACAGTAGGGCTCATTGGAAATTCATCAGTTCTAGTTTTAAATAAATAAACATATAAATTGCAAAGTCCAGCATGGTTTCATCATCTGTGAACAACCTTTTATGTGCTCATTTGTCCTCACAATCCTCCTATAAGACCTGTTATTTTGAAGTAAATATAAAATTATTGGCAGTACCCAAATACTGCAAGTCGAAGCTATGGCAACTTGAAACTCTTGCTTATCTATGTTATCTGCCATGAATAATTTCTTCCCTCCCTCTTCTATCCAGATGACAGACTCAATTTTTAAGTCACTGGCTCTCAACTGTGGGATTTGGGGATATGCTTCAGCATATGGGGGAACCATCTAAAATTATATACCCCTTTTGTATAAATGCACAGACATGTGTTTCTGTGAAACCAGGAGAGAAAAAGTTTGAAGGGTATATGCAGTAGTCTCATTATCTGAAAAATAAACTCTTGGAAGAGATCATTTTGCCCCTGGTAAAGTACTAATGCAGCCATTAAGGGGAAAGAATAGGGGATCCTTTCTTTCCCTAATGCGTCATTCTTAGAGAACATTGCCTAGAGTATTACCTGGGCTTAAAGTTGTCACTGGCTGACTTCTACTCCCATTTTCTACACTCTATTTATTGCCTCACCTCTTTTTGCCTTTGAAATGTTCAATATTTCAAGGTTTGAATTAGCCATTTGTTGCCTTAAGCTCTTCAGAGTAGTAAAAGTTCAGTATTAATTAAATAAATAAGTGTCTAACTCAAGCTAGAAGCTGAATGATGGTTATACTGCTAACCAGAAATTTTTAGTCAGTAGTAAAATATTGAATGATTCAAGTGGAAAGACATATATCAATGCTATTATTAGAGCTATTACATTGAAAATACAGTGATTTAATATCAAAGAGTATTCAAATGCATGCATAACAGAAAAATTTACAGTGATTTGACTTTCCTGGCTAAACCAGTAGTTTAAATTTATAAGAGTTTTTTTAACTTGCCATATTTTGCTGAGTTAATACCTTTAGATTATAAAGTTGAGCTAACACATTTTAATATAAAATATGGTTAATGCATGTACAGACTTAAAATAAGTTAGCTGAACTAAATATATCCTATTATTCATTTCAAATGCATAGTCATTTAGGGTAATGGAGGCCTAGAAATAGAAATGTATTAGGTGTAGAGGAAAACCAAGCTATCCGTAAATTTCCTGTAGAAGAAACATCTAGAACCTATCAGGTACTCATTTTCCTGTCTCCTTATTAAAAGAACAATAATTTTATTGGGGTTGGAAGAGTGCCTAACCAAAATACTACATTTTCATATCATTTGTGCAGGTAATGGTGGCTAGTGAGTTACTGGACAGAATTTTAAGAACATTCATTTAAAGGGAGCTGAATCATCTGGGAGAATGTTCCCATCTTATTATTCATTCTTTCTCCTGTTTGGAACACAAAAGTGATGAGTGAGTCTTTAGCATGTGCAACATTGAGGCAGCCTTGAGAATGGAAGCCACATGCTAATAATGGTCTACAGAAGAGGTGAAAAGGACCTGGGGTAATGGCACCATTAAGCACAGTGGACTACCGACCTTCAGACTTCTCTAAGGACAAAAAGTAAACCCCTATTTTCTTGGAGCTGTTATTAGGGTTGCTGTTGTAGCAGCTAAATACAGCTCATAACTGATATGGCCCAATTGTAGTAAATTAACATTAGTAGTCAGATAATGGTAGCTGCCTAAAAGTGAATCTTTTACTAACCTTCCCCCAAACCCTACAAATCAATAACAAAAAAAAACATACATTTTTCCAGATCTCCATCAAGACTAGGAGTCAGAGAATGTTGTCCTTAATCATGCAAATAAAGAATTTCTAGCCAAGCTTTTTCTCAAGCTCCTGCTGGAGCCTTTGCATAGAAAAGACAAGAGAGCATTAAACGAAGTCATCTCCTTCAAGAAAAAGTCCAGCCCAAGTGTGAAAGTGTTAAAAAAGGAATCCTGCAGATCAAAGTACTGGTCATTGGCAAGGGCCTTGAAATATGGGACATGAGGAAGCATGTCGGCAACATTTCATTGGGAGAAAATGGTAAAAAGGGAAACAGAAGTAGCATTTGGAGACTGAATGGTAAGGAGAAAAAGGAGAGTAAGAGAAAAAAAATGTAGGATTCTCAAGAATAAAAGAAACCCAAGTTCTTTCCCCAGCAACCTCCTACAAAAGCTATTCATTAAAGGAACTGCATTTAACTGAAGAAACAGTACCGAATTAGAAGCCTTTCCCTTCACCCCCAAACTTCAACCCTGTTGATGAAATACATAAACACAAGGAGCATTCAGCTACACTAAGCTACTACCAGAAGAAAACAGAAAATAAGAACTTTCATCTCTTTTAAAATTAAATATGAAAAAAGGAACTTCTACCATAACACTCCAAACAGAATCAAATATCTATAATATTTGGGGATATGTAAAACAAACAAACATGGAAAAATCTTTAATCAGAAATAAAGAAATACAAAGCTGAAAACAGAAATGGGAAAGAAAACGAGTTCACTGAATTCAGGAAAGACAGAAAGGAAAAGACAGAAACCTTTTCAGAAATAAAGACTAAATTTAAAAATGCTCAAAGGTGATATGGATTAAGATTAAAATTTAATAAGGGGCATTGAGATACGCAGGAAAATAAACAAGAGAATGGAAATGAGGCAGAGAAAAATTTAAAAGCCAGGGAGGAAGAAATTGAAATGGAAGACAAGAAATATCCAACAGCCTGAATCTCTGAGAAAGAAAAACCAAGAAATGAAACCCAATTAATATTTAAAATTATAATTCAAGAAATCTTTCCAGAAGAACAGAAGTCCTGTATTCAAATGCTGAAGGGTTCTATGGATGTCTGGTAAAACTGAAAACAGATCTGAGACAGTAATTTCCACACTATTCCATTAGCCTATATACCCATTCTTATGTCAATACCACAAAGTTTTAATTACTAAATCTTTATAATAAATATTAGGATGTGGTAGTAGGACTCCATTGTGTAGTTCTTTTTTGTATTTGCAATTCTATGCCCTTTGTATTTCCATAAAAATATTTGAATTTGTCTTCCAATTTCCACAATAAAGCTTGGAGTTTTGTTGGGATTTCATTCAGTCTGTACATTGGTTTGATGAGAAGGAACACATTTAAAATATTGAGTCTTCCAAAGTATGAATGTGGTATATCCCTCTATTTCTTTCCATAATATTTTGTAGTTTTCAGTGAATGGTATGTGTTTTATTTTCTATGTCTTAAATATACAGAGAGATTTTAAGTACTTTTTAAATTGGACCAGTTTGAGAGGGTCTGAGTACACGAAGATAGTATATGGCAGTTTGTGAAGACAAGGTGAGTGTATTCATGATCCATTTTTTCATTGAGTGCAAAATTCAAGAATTTTAAACATCATCAAAAATGCAAGTTTTTTCAACCTAACTTTTAATATACACTTCATATGAAGTAATCCATCACCTTACCTGTAAATGCAACAAGTCAACATTTGTCTTCTTGTTTTAAAAATACTTTAAAAATTGCAAGATTTTCCTAAGGTGGCCTTAACAAGGTAACACAAACTGGATAGCCTAAAAAAATTGACTTTCTCATAGTTTCGGAGGCAAGAAGTCTGAGGTCAGTGTGTCCTTCGGGTCGGTTCCTTCTGAGGCTGTAAAGGAGAGGCTGTCTCATACCTCTCCTCTAGCCTTGGGTGGCCTGTTAGCTGTCTTTGTTGTTCGTTAGCTCGTAGGCACGTCACCCTAATCTCTGCCTTCGTGTTCACGTGGCCTGCTCCCTGTGTGGCTGTCTGTGTCTACATTTCCTCTCTTTGTAAGAAAACAAGTCATATTTGATTAGAGGCCCAATCCACTCAGGTATGAGCTCATCTAATTAATTACATCTTTGATGAAACTATTTCCATGTAAGGTCACATTCTGAGGTTCTAGGGGTTAGGACTTCAACATAGGAATTCTGGGGGGACACCAGAATCTGTAACAAGAATTTTTTATATATTGTGAATATTTTTAACATGCATGTTTTAATTATTTAACCACCACCTTATCATATAACATACAAAAAATAAAAGTGGAGACTATAAAATCTTCAGAGAGAAATCAGGAAATTTACACAAGTCACGTAACGTTAAGAAATACTGCTCAGTATGAAAGTAAATCAACCTTTTTGCTGTTTAAAGTTCACATTTGCTCATGATAGACTAGAAATTCATTTATATCCCATTTTGCTTTGTAACTATGTTGAGTGTTGGTTTTACTTATTAGACTATAAATTTTGGAAGTTTATTATGCGTACTTTTATTTCTAATTGAATGCCAATGTGCTGCATAGTAGGTGTTCAATAATTATTTATTAATACATAAATGAATGACTAAAGGTGGTGGCACCCAAAGAGAACTGATTAAGCTTCACACTGCTATCATTGCATTTTTTTTAAAACACCATTCATTTCATTGAGTAGACATTCTTTATCTGAGTGGCGCCTTCTATTACAGCTGATTGCTCAAAGTTTCTTAAATAGACATGTAGAAGCCAGTGCATTTTCCACTATATTGTACTCCAGGGTGGAATGTGGCATCTGTTTTACAATTCACCATGTAGCACCAGATTGATTCGTTCACCCAGGAGGAACATTCAAGTCTGACTGAAAACATAATGGCTCAGATTTAAGGCAGTCAAAATATAATTACCCAAAGACAAATTTAACTAGAAAGTAGAATTAAGCTATTTTGCCCATTCAATCTTCTGGAACAACAGTAAAATATCCCTTTTTGGTAGAGGACAACGTTATGTGGCATTATGACACACAAAAATTTCCAGAGCGTCTATGAAATTTTTGCGGTTATAGGTTCAGTTTTCAAAGATACTGGGATTTTCTCCAGTCTTTTCAAATTGCAATGGAGGAGCGGTGGTTGTAAATGCAGTTGGCATCCCACTGAGTTTCAAGGAAGTTAAGACGTCTTATGATCCTTTTGCAAACATGGCTGCTACGTAGTATACAATATTTCACTTTCTTAGTTTTAACGACTTAACTATATCAAACCGTCATGCTTATGCAGGGGAAAAGCCTGCATGGATTTTTGTGAAAGTAAATAGTCTCTAACTGTCAGTAAAGGAAAATATTTTGCTCTAGGGTTCTTAAAATTTTACAGCTAAATATTCTAAAATCAAAGGATAATACAAGGGCCATAATGGGGGTCAGGCAAACAACTTTATGGTCATAGCTTTTAGACTGTCAAACTTATGAGAAGTTTGTATCACATGCCATAAGAGAGAAGGATTTAATATTAAAATCAAACACATTTTCCCAGTTTTTACTACAATGATAGGATAGGAAGATGCACTCACTTATTTTGTGGATTCTAGGATGTCAGCGTGTTTCCCATATTTCAGTTTAAGGCAGTAGAATGAACACAAGGGTTTAAATCGTCCTGAAGTTCCTTCAGATGTAACATCAGACATTCCAGAGCCAAAGGCAGAAGCTCTTTGCCCACTGAGGGAGATGACAGGTGGATTCTCAAGCAACAATTTAAATTGTTATTTCTCTTAAAATTTTATGGCTTTTATTGAATAAGCCAAAGTGAATAAGAAATCAGCTTCATATTTGGTAAATATCTTTTAGTTTGTTGTTTCCTTTTAGTTTTTTTTTTAAGTATAGATTCTTTAAAATTAATGTCTGGTTGAATCATTGATTTTTGTTTCCTTAAAGAAAAGCCCTTCGTTACTCAAAGATTAAACAAATGCATAATATATTTAAGTAAATAGTATTTTAAATAGTGTGTGCGTATGAAAAAAAAGTGGAGTTTTAAGTATTTAACTATGCCCTGCCTAGAATCCTTTTGTTTTCTAAAGATTGTCCCCCTTATTTATTAATTTTATAAAAGTAAGCTAGCTAGTAGCACCAAGAAGCACAATGTAAATCTGAGGACTGGGGTAATTATAAGACTCTTAGGCTCCTAGACTGCATTTCCTTGGAAAGAGAGCTTAGAAAGACACTGACCATAGTCATTGATTATCACAGGTTTTCAGTCAACATGTTCCCCAAAATTGCAGAATGAGAATACATTTCTGAACACCCTCATTCTTGGGATAGCCGACTCCAAATCTATTGGACCTGGAATCCCAAGCAATTTGTGCCTACGACATTGAGGTCAATTTTTCATCCCACTAAAAAGGCCGCAAAGCCCCAGCCCTAATATGCCCGCATAGTCACCCTTACATTCTCAGAAACTTCTGCTTAAAACGGATCACTCAGTATCCCACACATAAATAATAAAATTCACATTTTCTGTCTTTCAACCCATGGGCTATGTTATTCCTTTGCCTGGTGTAGTTCCTAACCAGCCTGGAATAACTCCTTATCTAGCTCTTTCCAACTCTACCTATCAAAATTTAAAACTTCTGTTCAAGTCAGAGTTCAGAATATTATCTTTTAACAAAGCTTTTCTTGATTCCCCCACCAAGGTGTGGTCCTTGTCTCCCCTAAAGCCACACACAGGTGTTAATATCTCACCGACAGCTATTTTTCACTTTACTTCTAATTACATTTGTGATTTTGGCATTTCTCTTTTTTAGCTTCTTAAAATTAGGGAAATTATTTTCTTAATATTTCTACCTCCACATAGCACAATGCTGTACACACATTAGGAATTCCAGTTTGATGTGCTTGAGTTGGATTCCATTTACGTAGGATTCTAGAAAATGCAAAACTTAGTAACAGAAAATAGATCAGAAGTTACCTGGGGATGAGGGGGTGTGAGGTGCGGCAACAGATGAGGTGATCAGGGGCGTGGCCAAGGGATTGCAAAAGGACAGGAGGAAAATGTTAGAAGTGATGGATATATTCACTATCTCAGCTTTGTGGATGGCTTCATGGGTGCTTAGATAGGTCCAATCTTATCACTTAAATACGTGCTTATTGCCAATTTTACATCAAAACTGATGTGTGTGTGCAATAAAGAAAACAGAGTGCTTTGTGAAGGGACATCAGGGGAGTCAGTCGAGGCTTTTTTTGGTGATAGCCGTGAAGTATAATCCTAATGGCTGAGAAAGAACTAAGTTCATGGAATTCTGGTTATTGGGCACAGCTGCAAAATTGTAAAGAACTTAAGAGTATTCATGAAATAAAAAGAAGAGAAAAAGTCAAGAATGAGAGGAGCAAGGAATGAGACTGGAATGCTGGGCATGGGCTCCTCAAGGCAAAGAGCTTGCATTTTAGTTGAGGTGAGGGCAGTTGAAAAAGGCTTTTAAGCAAGACCTGGTATTGACACGATCCAATTTATGTATTAGATATGAGATACGCGGACAACAAACCCAAGCATCTGTCAGATGGGGATGGGAATTAAGGTAGCAGCAGAAAGACTGGGTGTCCTGGTGAGATGAGAGGCCACCCGGCCTTGTCTGGGGTGACCCAAGTCCAGCTGGGAAACCGAATCGATCGAATCCAGGTACGTTTTAAAGAATGAAATCAAGGCACTTGTAAATGGTTTTAGCAAGTACAGAATCAGAAGAATAGAGTATTATGATTAAGTTTCTGGCCCTAAGCAACCAGATAAAAGCAAGGCTGTGTTTCCTGACATGAAGGCTGCAGGAGGCGTTGGTGTCTGCTGGGAAAATCCAAGTTCTGATTTGGGTACATTATAGTTCAAATGGTTGTTGAAATGTTCAGCTGGAGATATCAGAGTCTGGAAATTATAAAGGTTCAGGTTGGAGATAAAGTGTATATGAGATTACACACCCAATTTAAACGTTCGAACACTACCTGCCCTTCCTTGCGCTGTACTCAAGGTGAGTGTGGGCATGGAGAGGTGATCACTGTGAGCCTGTGTGGGTTTTTGGTGTTGAAATGAGTCTCCTGTGGGCAGCATATAGTTGGGTCTTTTTTTTTTTTAAATCTCTCCAACTACTCTGTGTGCCTTTTGGTTAGTAAATTCAATCCATTTATATTTAGGGCAATGATTGATATGCCAAGAATTTACTACTACCTTTTCATCTTTTGCATTCTAATTATTTTGTCTGTCCACTGTTTCTTTTCCCTTCTGTTTCTGTCTAACCTTTGTAGGTGGTTTTCCATGGTGAATTGCTCAATCTCCCTTTTCTTTTTGTTTTGTATCTCTGCTCTAGATTTTTGCTTTGTAGTTACCCTGAGGTTTACCTAAAACATAGGTAAAAGAGTCCTTTCTCTGCTGATAGCAATTTATCTTTAGTCATCTCTAAAAGTTCCATCCTTTTACTCTTCCTCTTTTATATTATTGATGTGAAAATTATCTTTTTATCCTGTGATTTTGTTACCAAGTTATAATAGCTGTAGTTATTTTCAATGGTCTTTGCCTTTAACCTTTATGCTATAGTTAAGAGTTAAACAGATTTACTATTCTAAATACAGTTACAGTGTTCTAATTCTACTCACCACCTGAATCAGAGTTTCATGTACTTTTGTCTTTTAATTTCAGCTTGAAGAGCTTTTTTCCACATTCTTGTAAGGCAGGTCTAGTAGTGGTGAACCCCCTCAGTATTTGCTGTCTGGGAAAACTTTATTTCTCCTTCATATCTGAGGGATAGCTTTGCTGGGTAGAATATCTCTGGCTGGCAATTTGTATCATTCAATATCTTGAATATGTCATTCCATTCTTTCCTGGCCTATAGAGTCTCTGCTGGGACTATGCTGATAGCCTAATGGGGGTACTTTGGTGGGTTATTATTTTTTTCCCCTGGCTGCCTTTAAAATTCTTTATCATTGACTTTTAATGGTTTTAATATAATGTGTCTTGGAGGTCTTTTTGCATTGAGATAACAAGACGTTTTATTAGCTTCGTGGACTTGTATATCCAATTCCTTCTGCAGGTTTTGGAAGTCTCTGCTAGTATTTCTCTAAATAGATCTGCTCCTTCTCTCTATTCCTTTTGAGATACCCATTATTCTTCTGTTAGCTTCTCTAATGGAGTCAGATAATTCTCACAGGATTTCTTTACTTTTTAAAACTCTTAGTTCTCTCTCCTTTTCCACCTGAATCATTTGTATATTTCTCTCCTTGAGCTCACTGCTTCTCTCTTTCATATGATCTGATCTGTTTCCAGGACATCCTAATGCATTTTTCATCTTATTTATTGAGCTCTTCAGCTCCAGAATTTGTTCACTTTTTAGAATTTCAGTCTCTATGGTAAAGTACCCCTTCTGAGATCACTGTCTTGTTTTTCTGAGTTTTCTTGTAGCTCATTGAATTTCTTCTTAATAGTTAGATCACAATATTCCATGCCTTTGGGCTTAGTTGCTGGAAAATTGTCATTTTCTGTAATAATATATTGCCATGATTTTCCATGGTGTTTGATGAAAAGTACCTCTGCCGTCGCCTGTGATGTAGGCAATCCCTTTCTTATACAGGCGAGGTGTTGCTTACTTTGATTCTAACACTTCAGCAGTTGATGGTTAGAAGCCTTCTTTTTGTCTTCCAGAAGGTGGTGAAAAAGTACAAGTTTCCAGTTTATCTAATGAGCTGACTGCCACTGAATTGAGAGCCCATGCATCACATAAAAGAAGGCAAAGAATGGCAGCAGAGCGGGGTGGGGGGGTGTACTTGGCACCTGGGGCTTTGGGTGTGCCCGTGCCCTAGAGTGAGCATCCTCAGCGGTGGGGGAGGAAGTCCCCGAGATCCATAGGCAGTCCTCTTGTCTCCCAGGACACGTCCTTCCGTTCCCTTTGCCTGTGTCCTTTCCCTTTCCCTCCCCCCAGTCACTGTGGTCTCCCAGCAGAGGGCACAACCGGTCCCTCCAGCTGCAGTGGGTGTGGTGGGCAGAGCCCTACCCCCCAACCTCACTCTGCCTCCTGTGCTAGAAAGGTCATGCGGTTCCACTGACAGGCCCGCCACCACCTTCTCTGTTGTCACTGCCTCCTCCAGCTCCACAGCCACTTCTCTCTCTACTCTGTGGTCCAGTCCACCCACTTCTGCGCACACAGTTGATGGATCTCGAGTGCCCTTGTATGCTGTGCAAAAGCACTTTTTTTTCCATCATGAATGTCCAATTAGTTGTAAACTAAAGGGGGAGAAAACAAAATAGCTCATGCTGCCATGATGCTGATGATGTCACCCCCTAGACTCTAATTTTGTGTATGTTTAACTGTATTTTAGCTTAATGATGATATTCATTATTTTGATAAAGCATTTTCTATATTATATGTAGACACAGTGGCTGGAAAGTAGATTAATTTTGGAAAGGATAGAATTAGATTAGTGAGGCAAATATTTTAGTTCTTAAAGTACTACACTTCCAATGATTTTCACCTGATCATTGTACTATTATTAATAAGTATGATAAAAGAAAACATGTCCACCGAGGCCCGGTACCCGTAACCCCCTTCAGGCTGTCGGCACGAGCAAGAGGAACAGTGTTTGGGCAGAAACACTAAGGGCAATTGTTTTCTTATGCAGTCTGGCTTATGCAAGGAGATCGAAAAATGGATTGAAATGAAACAACAAGCAGTGGTTGAAGGTAAAAATCATAACGTTTAATCCCTAAGAGATGGGCCTGGAAAAGTTTGGGCTGATTTTCGTGGTCCCAGTCAGTTCAGGCTGGCGTCAGGGGAATGGGGCAAGCGTACAGTCACTACGAGTACAGTACAGGGGGGCAGATGCGAGGGACCACTCACCGGACAGCATGTCGAGGGCCTTTCTAGACCCGCTCAAGTCTGAGGGCAGCAGAGGAATTCCAGATTCCGGCTACCGATGGTTTGGGTCTTCAAATATGTTAGTGCTAGTGTGGCTCAGGCCTTGACCGTCTGTTTCAGCCACTGACTAGGACAGGGGGATTTGAGGAGCGCTTCACTACTGCACGATGTTTAGCCACATCATATGCCTGCATCTCAGAGGAGCCTCAACACACAGGAAGGGATGACACGGCTCCAGTTAACAGGATCAAAGGAATGCGAGGCCAAGGATCCCTGCTCAGGCCTACGCATGCGAGACTGTAGGGAATGGTGGCCCCCATTCTCATGAGCAGAGTCAAAGTCTTCTTGAAAGAATTAGTATAGTTAGTATGGTGTGTTCTCATGGGGAACAGGCAGGACTGAGGGAGGCCAGTACCTCTCTCATGGCTCTGTGGATCGGCAGTGACCATCACTGCATGAAATCGAGGAACAGCAGTGAATGGCTCACACTCACGTGCTCTGGCTCAGAAGTCAGAAGCTCTGCCTATTAGGTTTCCTTTCTCTGTGGCCTTTGCCTCTGCAAGGGAGGAAATTAAGGCTATTTCTGAGTCATGCAGGAACTCAGAGACGCTACAAAGGTTCTACTCTTGTCCAGTAGACCTCCCATTGCATAATATGTTGTTCTAGATTCAATTACTATGTAAGTGTTCCTTCTATGTCATATAATCGAGATCACTTCAATTTCTGGAAAGATGCAGACGATGGCTCATTCTTTTATATTTCAAAAGATTCCCTGTTTGAAGCTTTTACTGTGGGTTGGATAATTTATAATATTTGAGAAGGTAATAGGAGTTTAGAAAAGAAAATAAATTACAGGATCTGAAGAATCCCCGTTATAAGTCTCCGCACCCCATACTTCATAGTGTGTAATAGCACATATAATCACACCTTACTGCCTACTTATAACGTCTCACTAAAAACTACTTTGAGCAATTATACTAATGGCAAATCTTGTTGTTAAAACAAGTAATATTAAGGCATTTTCAGAGGCAATAATAATCCTTTTTGTACTTGATAAAGTACTTCGAGCACACATCCTTTCTTTTATACACATAAAGCTTCCTAAGATAATTGGTCCTTGGATGAATATACTTTGTTTTCCTGAAACTGAGTATCATTTTCTTTTCTGAAAGTTAAAAGAAACTGTTTAAAATATTTGACTGGAAGAAAAAGTGGTTATGTATGAGCACAAAATATATTTAAATATGCTTTAATATCCAAATTTGGGATCTTTCTAGAAATCTGTACTTCAATTTTTAGAAGAAAGGGTTAAGAATGGGACTTGAAGAGAAATTCAGGATTAATTTTAAAAAAAGGAAACCAAACATCAGTGGCCATTACTATGGAGTCACCATAAAGTCACTTTTCCATCAAAATTACTGGATTTTCCTTTTCTTACTTGAAAGGAAGGGAGCGACACACAGCAGCAATTCACCGGAGAATTCCGCTTTATTAGGGAAAGGTGCTGGGTTATATAGGAAGGGGCATGGGGTGATTGTGGTGTTACTTCTACGGGGCTGGTGGCTATTGGCTGGGTGCTGGGATTAGGGGGGCGAGGGGTGATTGGGCTTCAGGTGGCGCCGGCGGGAACCGAGGACCCAGAAGAGAAGCAGGAGGTTCGCCATCTTATGGGTGGGGGCCCTTCATTCCCCCCTTTCTCCTCTATGGGGTTGTGGACATTGCTTTCTCTCTGACTGCTTCCTGCTGAATGGGGGCGGAGAAGGGAGTGAGGGCTTGAGGATTGGGGGGAAAGGGTTGATAGGACTCCCCACAGTAAGGACGAGTAGATGTGGACTTCTTCAGGTTGGAAATCAGGGAAGGTTCCCTGTAACCGTAAGTCGAGGACTTGTTGATTCCAATGGTGCCAAGAGGATACGGGTGCCAGAGGCCAGGCGTCTGCGGCCATTGTTTCCAGGAACAGTTTCCAGCGGGGAGAGGGGTCCATCTCAGCGTGTGGTGAGGAGGTCACGTGAGGGTGAGGGATCTTCTGTGGCTAAAAGCTGGTAGTTCCTGAGTAAAAGCTGGTTGAAAGTTTGATTAGAGATTTTACCGATTTGGGATTTGATAAACTTTACTATACAAGGTAAGAAGAGACAGGCGAGGAGAATGATTATTATAGGGCCTGCAATGGGCCACAGCCAGGTGAGGAAGGGGTTTGTTAGTATTGAAGAGAATGGGTTGGAATTGGAAACAGAGTGGAGGCTGGAGGCAAGGTCGGTGAGTTTGGTAATGTCAGTTCCTACAATGCCGGATTCGTTGATGTAATAGCAGCACTCTTCCCGAAGGAAGATGCAAGTGCCGCCCTTTTCTGTTGTAAGCAGATCTAAGGCCCGCCGGTTTTGAAGGGTGACCTTAGCTGGCGAAGTGACCTGTCTTTGGAGAGAGGCCAGGGAATCGGCAGTGGATGTCAGGGCTCCCTCAAGTTTGTCGTTGAGATTTCTAATTGCCCATAGAGAGTGACTCAAGGCTCTTCCCCAAAACCCTGCCTCAATGGCTGAGGTAGTCAAAGAGATACTGACCATGATGGGAAGGAAAGCAGCCCTTTTTGTGCGCGAGGGCAAGGGAGGTTGGAGCTTCAGAAATTCTGCCATGCTGTAAAGTGTAAGCTGTGGGATTAGGGTGACGAGAATGCAGGGTGTGCTGGAGTTGGGAGGCAGTGAGTTGAAAAGACTGCCATTACACTAAAAGAAGTGTCCCGGTTGAGTGAAAGTCTTAGAGCCGGAGGTAGGGGTGTAGATAGAGAGGCAGTGAAGTGCGCTGGAGGGGGGTGGAGCTGGGCCTACACAGTGGTGGATGGTGAGATTATCTGCGTATTCTGGTTCCCATAGGGGTATGTCTGCCAGGGGGCGGAGGGGTTGTCCTTCTGCATGGAAGGAGTAGTTGGAAATATTAAGGGGCACGGCGGCCAGCAGTGGGCAATGTGGTGATGCGCACAAGAAACAATTGGCGGTGTTGAGGGTGTGGTTGAGAAAGATGGTGGTGTCTTGAATAAGCTGTAACTAAGAGTAGGAGGAATAAAAAGATGAAGAAGTGCCATCAAGAGTTTAGATAACGACTTTTTCAGAATGTCCGATATCTGATGCAACTTGAGAGATCTGGGAGTGAGAGGGAACATACTCTCGAGAGATATGAAGGGTACCGTGGGGGGTCAAGGAACCCCCATAGTAAACTGAGGCTGTGACCCTGGCGGCCCATCGAGAGTCCCAGGGATCTGGGATTGATAAGGAGAATGAGCCGTTGGGGTATTTCATGAAACGGTTGGAGGAGTAATACTGTGGGTACTGGGAGTTACTCATGTAGTGAATGGTGCAAGACCAGTAGGGACATCCCCCGTAGGTGTCTTGCCATCACCTGCAATAGGCTTGTCTTTGGTCATAGAGGAAGCAGAGGTAGGGAGAATAAAGGCAGCTGCTAGTGAACACTTCGGTGGAGGGAGGAGAGTGGAGGTATAAAGGCTCGGAGCAGCCTTGCAGAGGGCAGTCTGCTGTGGCAATGAGGGCAGTAACTTTTGTTTGATGCTGTGTGTAAGTCTGTCTGACTCTGAATCGCCATACAAAGGAGGCTGGGGTGGCGGGGAAGACAATAGGAATGAGGAGAAAAAGCGAGAGAGAGCGAGGGAGCAGTAAAGGAGGAAAAAGTCATGCTTCGGGTATGGATGGCAAAGGGGGTGAACGGGATTTTGGAGGAAAGAGGACAGTCTGGAGGGAGTCTGGAGGGAGGGAGAGTCTGTAAACTTTTGTAGGTTAAGAGATCTTTTAGGTGATGTGGGGACAGAATGGTAAGGGGTGCCCCAAATGTCAATTTATGAGCTTCTTTCTGCAAGACTGTCCAGTGGCTAATGCCCATAGGCAGGGGGCCCATCCCCGAGCTGTGGGGTCTAATTGCTTGGAAAGATAAGCTACTGGGGCAAAGGATGGGCCATAATGTTGGCCTAGGACTCCTAGAGCTTGACTGGACCTCTCATGAATGTATAATGAGAAGGGCTTTGACAAATCAGGAAGATGGAGAGCTGGGGCTTCCACAAGGGCTCGATGGACCTTAATGAAGGAGTGTCGGGGTGAGGAGGATAATGGTTCTTCAGGGGGGCCCTTGCTGAGGTCGTATAGGGGTCTTGCCAACAGGGAGAAGTTAGGGATCCACGCTCTAAAATACCTAGCCAGGCCTAGAAAGGAAAGGATTTCTGTCTTGGTTTTGGGAGTGGGCAGGTCAGAGAGGAGCCGTTTTCTGTCTAAGGTAATGGACTTTCTTTGTTGAGATAGAAGAAATCTGAGGTAAGTGACAGAAGGGGAAGGGATTTGAGCTTTGACAGGGGATACTTGGTAACCTCTGGAAGCTAGAAGGTTAAGTAGGGAGGCAGTGTCAAGTTGAGACTGTTCCCACGAGGGACTGCAGAGTAGAAGATCATCCACGTATTGTAATAAGGTGGACTCGGAAGCCTTGTGGCAAAACTGTCCAAGTGAGTTGTTCAGAATGTCTTGTGTATGGGTCCGTCCAAGTGAAGGCGAAAAAATCTTGGGAGGAGGGGTCTCGGGAGGCCAAGGCAGGGCAGCGATAAAAGGGTGTATGGATTTGGGACTAAGGGATGGATAGGGACGATGGCCATGTTGATGAGGCGAAGGTCTTGGATGACGCGGAAAGATCTGTTGGTAGTTTTAACAGCTAATATGGGGGTATTAAACGGGGAGTGAGTGGGTCTGAGGTAATTTTTGTTTAAAAGATCTTGAATGATGGGTTGGAGGCCTATGAGGGCTGAAGTGGTTAGGGGGTATTGGGCCTGACAGATATACTGAGAGGGGTCACGTAATTTGATAGAGGCAGGAGGACATAGAGCCATGGAGGGGCTTGTAATGTCCCAAACTCTGGGATTTGCAGGGTGTATGAGGGCGGAACTGGAGCTTTCATTGGGTAGAGGGGTTTGTCGGCTATGAGGGCCATCAGAAAGGGGGTACTGGGGGCTGTGGGAGTGGATATAGTTATGGAAACATGGAGGAGAGAAAGGATGTCCCGTCCTAGTAAGGGGATGGGACACTGGGGCATAACCAGGAAGGAGTGGGAGAAAGGTATGGGATTGTCCTGGATTGTGCATAAAAGGGGGGGATTTAATGGGAAAATCTGTTTACTTCTTACCCCGACTCTACAAGTAATGGCAGGCGTGGTAGGGCCCCGGTATTCCCGCAAGACTGAGAAGGTGGCTCCTGTATCTAGGAGGAAGGAGATGGGGTGACCGTCTACTATTAAAGTAACCCTGGGCTCTTGTTTGGTGATGGAAATGGTCGGGCGAGAAGCCCCCGGGCCCCGTCAATCTTCTTCTGCCAGCCCCACTACGGCGGGCTTAGGATGGGGGTTGTTCGCCCAGCCTCCCCTTTGGGTGGTTGGGCAATCAGACCCCCAGTGGCCCTTTTTGTGGCATCTGGGGCATGGAGTGGTAGCCTTTGACCAATGTCCTTCTTGTCTGCACTTGAAACAAGCTCCTGGGGGGGGCTTGTTTGTAGAAGGGCGCCCAGGTTGTGGTTTTATCATCTGGGCCAACATTTGGAAATTGGCCTGATCAGCTTTTTGTTTATGGCGTTCTTTCCCCTCCTCCTGGTTATGGAAGACTTTAAAGGCCACTGTTAGGATCTCAGTCTGTGGGGTAGCAGGGCCCTGTTCTAACTTTTTGAGTTTAGCTTTAATGTCAGGGTAGCTTTGAGCCAGGAAGTATGTCATAAGGACATGTCTCCCGTCAGGCGTTTCTGGGTCCAGGCTGGTAACTGTAATAGGGCTTGAGTGAGTCTGTGTAAGAACTCGGAGGGAGCTTTTGAAAATTGACTATTTACGAGCTGCTATTTTCAGACTTGCTATTAAGCAGCAGGCGAAGATATCTCGAGAGCAGAGTCTCATGGTGGTGTTATAATCTCAGTGTGGGTCTTGTTCGGGGACAGCGGTGGGGCCAGGGGGATAGGTGGGGTCAGTCCTGTGGGTTTAGGTGGGGTTAGGCAAAGTCCCAAACTCGTCTGCGCTCTTCAGGAAGGAGGGTATTGGCCAGGAGCATGAAAATGCCATGATGTGTGAGGCTGTATGACTGGAGGGTCTATTGAAACTCTCTGATATATGTCGTGGGATCAGTGGAAAAGGAACGTAGGCGTTTGTCAAGTTGGGCTAAATCTCCTAAGGAGAAAGGGACGTGAACGTGCACGATGCCTTTGGATTTTGCTACCTCCCGGAGGGGTGGCAATAATTTTGGACCGAGTCTGAGGGGGACTGAAGGGTTCTGGCTCAGTCTGTGGGGGAGAAACAGGTGATGGGGGCAAAGACGGAGGAGGCTCTTGGGACTTAGAGGGGGGCTGAAAGGCTCAGGCTTGATCTGCAGGGGGGTGAGGTGGGGGAGGAGATGGTGGTGGAGGAAGGGGGAGGGGCTGTGGTAGGAGAGGAGGGGGAAGGGAGTGGGCGGGAGGCTTCTGCGGGGGAGACGGCTTGCAGGCTGGGAGAACCTGGGGGGAGGCGGGGGGGGGACGAGGAGGAGGTGGAAAGCTTCGGTATAGGGAATCTCCTTCCATTTTTTCAGGCGCTGGCAGTAGGTAAAGAGATCGCGAGTGATGTCAGGATCAAGAGCTCCCCCTGTGGGCCATTGGTTGTTACTGTCTAGGGTGTATGTCGGCCAATCTTGGGAGCAGTATTTACGGAGAAGTTTTGGTTTTATATCAGGCGTCAGGGAGAGGGTGGCTAGACGCTTGAGCAGGCATTCAAGAGGTGAGCTTCCAGGGAGGGATGAGGAGGCTCCCGTGGCTAAAGGACAGAGAAGGAGACACACAGGGGAAGACGAACGGAGACCCCCGGACTGGGAGCAGACGGCAAGGAGACAGAGGGCGTCCCCGATGATCCTTGGTGGTCTGCGGAAACTCGCATACGAGTCGGTTTCTTAGGCAGTGTGGGTCGTCACCCCGACTTCTCTAAGAAGGAGAGCGCCGGGGTCCGAGGAACCTAGTACTAGGAGTTTTCAGCGGAAGGAACGGAAGGAGGGTGGGGGGGAAGGGAGCGTTCTCATCCGCAAAGGAGTCACCTCGTGTATGGCTGTTGGAGGAGGGGCCTGGGGGTCCGCCGCAGCCGTGAAGGCCTGAGGCGGGGAGAGCTCCCTCCTCGTCCCCGAGCGTCAGGGCCTTGCCGGACGATCACGGTCAATGGCGCTGCGATAGCTCGGGGAAGAGCGGCCCGTTCCGGGGAAAAACTTACCCAAAGGCCAGAGAGGAGTGGGGAGTGTGAGGAGCCAGCGCCGGAGAAAGAGGATGAGGGCAAGCTGCTGCTGGTGTCGGGGGGAAGGGGGAAGACGGGGCCCAGTTGGGGTGTCCCGTCTCCTGGGTTTCGGCACCAATGAAAGGAAGGGAGCGACACACAGCAGCAATTCACCGGAGAAAGGTGCTGGGTTATATAGGAAGGGGCATGGGGTGATTGTGGTGTCACTTCTACGGGGCTGGTGGCTATTGGCCAGGTGCTGGGAGTGGGAGGGGGGAGAGAGGTGATTGGGCTTCAGGTGGCGCCGTCGGGAACTGAGGACCCGGAAGAGAAGCCGGAAGTTCGCCATCTTACTGGTGGGGGCCCTTCATTACTCTTTCCTTAGAGTCACTATTTTCGATGTTTTTGAAAGTCCTTTAAAGATTATATTTATCTGACATTTTCATTTTAAAACAAATATTGTAAATTTTAAATAAAAATATGTATGTGTAAGAAATTCAACTAATGGAATAAGACGGGAATACAATACTAAGTTCTTTTATCATAAAACCCAACCACTTTTCAGAGGCAAAAATTATTTAAGAGCTCTTTGTTAAACCTTTCAGAAATTATTGCTACATAAGAAATTATATATAACAACTTCTATAAGCAAGACAGTTATAAATATATATCATTTTTATATGTACATGTATGCATATGCACATATAAATACATTTTTTCTATTTTGTTGTTCTTTGGAAATTAACCCCAGATATGTCATAAACGCTGAAAATATTTGTTGGCAGTTTTTTTTTTGATATTGTTAATGTACAATTACTTGAACATTATGGTTACTAGGCTCCCCCTGTTATCAAGTCCCCCCCCCACATACCCCATTACAGTCACTGTCCAACAGCATAGTAAGATACTATAGAATCATTACTTGTCTTCTCTGTATATACTGCCTTTCCCATGTCGCCCCCCCTACATTATGTGTGCTAATCGTAATGCCCCATTTTCCCCCTTATCCCTCACTTCCTACCCATCCTCCCCAGTTCCTTTCCCTTTGGTAACTGTTAGTTCATTCTTGGGTTCTGTGAGTCTGCTGCTGTTTTGTTCCTTCAGTTTTTTCTTTGTTGTTATACTCTACAGATGAGTGAAATCATCTGATACTTGTCTTTCTCTGCCTGGCTTATTTCACTAAGGAAATACCCTCTAGCTCCATCCATGTTGTTGCAAATGGTAGGATTTGTTTTCTTCTTATGGCTGAAATGTGCTTTCATTTAGGCTGTTTCTTAAATTGGGTAGAAATATTAAAATCTTAGGTATTCAAATTCATTGACTCTCCAGAATCATGAGAAATACATTTCTGTGGTTTAGAAGCTACCTGATCTGTGGTGTTTTGCAACAGCAGCCTGAATAGACCCACACAGTAACAGTTTACTCAGATTCTTCTTAGTTATGTTTCTCAGTTACATTTCTTATATTTTATGCTATTGAAAATTATGAAAAGTACTACTCAGGTATTTTGTACCACTTCCACCAGCTGGTATGTGTTTCATGTTTTTTCTCATGATTCGTTTGGGGTTACAGGTCTTTGGGAAGAAGACTAGGAAGGTAAAAGGGCCATTTCGCATCACATCATATCATGGATACAAACTATCAAGGTGACTTATCACTGTGGATCACTACTTGGCTGAAGTAGTGTTTGTCAGATTTCTCCACTCTAAAGCTGTTCTATTTTCTCTCTTTTCTGTACTCTGCTCCTTGGGAGGAAGTTATGCTGCAGAGCCCATACTTAAAGAGTGTGCAGTTACATTCCACCTTGTTGAAGACAAGGAATCTAAATACATTTTTTGAATCCTTCTGCATGAGAAATTTGTTCACTTCCATTTATTTATTCCCTTATATCTATATCGTATATAATTATTTTATACTTTGGAATCCTATATATTTATTTTATACTTCTTTGGACCCAGAAACTAATCTAAAATGAATTTATCTTGATTCAGGAAAGAAAACACTGATCAGTAGCAGACAACAGGCAGAGGACAGATACACGATGATGTGAAGAACAAGGATTAGATCCTGAGTCACTGCCTGGAGAAACTTCTAGAAATAGCACCATCAAAAGGATTCAATGATTGAAAAAATTTTTTTAAAAACCTTTAAAAATAATATTGAAAACAAAATAATAACAATATTGAATTATTTTGATTTGTGCAAAATTTGACTAGGACTTGCTATTTTTCCCCTAATATCTATTTTTTCCCATAATATCTATTTTCTCTCTTCTAAAATAACCTCACCACTGATACTTAGCAGGATTTAAAACAACCAGAATACCGACTACTTCCAAAATATTTACGTGTGGCCCTGTGACAGCTCTGATTGGAATATTAAGAGAATTGACGTGTGTGACTCCTGGGTTATTTCTTTAATGATTAAGAATTCACATATGTTGGAGAACATTCTGGGGCCATGTTGGGGTGCACTGTGGCAGGAATTCTGGGAGTGAGCAGTAAAATAGAAAGATGCTAAGTGACTGATACTGTGAAGCCACGAAACCACACCTAGATGGCAGCACGTGGACTATTATCTGGTCTATACTTGGTCAGAAAGAAACAAACCTGCATATAGGTTAAGCTTGCAACATTCTGTTATAGTTGATAATTTGCCAATTAAGATATTTAATGAGAGACAAAGGGAGAGGAAATTGAATTTACTTTCAAGTATTTATATTAGTTTACGGGTTTAAATAAAAAGGCCAACAGAAAATTGTACATTCCAGGCTCTATTTAAAACATGTGTGACCAGCATTTTGGTTTTCCCCTTCAGAGAGACTGTCTAAAAGATGCTGGGAGCTGTTAAAAAATGTTACGGCTGAACAATCTTATTGAAAGTCCTCTCAGGGTCGTTTGTTTTCTCTGGGTGATACCTTCACAGCAAGTATTAAAACACAAGGTTAACCCTTCACAATGACCCTCCCAAGTGCAGGAGTTGGGGATCAAGGCCTATGAACAGCTGTGAAAAGCTTCACACTTTAATTTCAACTTTCTAGAAAGCTCCCGAAGCCTTGGTTCTTTTTACATGATACATTCTTCCTTTTTTCTTATCTACTTATTGTAAATATCCACATTATGGCTTAAGTTAGTCTGTAGGGCTACATTAGAAAAGAGAGGATCAATCAAAAGATGGCCTTAGAAATAACGAGGACATGAACTTTTTCCCAGGCTTACAGTCTGGTGAGGGATTTTGAATTATATTAAATGGTACAAATGATGTTTTAGGATGAGAAATTGCAGAACTAACTCATCTCAAAGTAAATGTCAGTTTGGATGAATGTTTTCCATTATTATAACAGTCTAAGTATCTTTCTGTGTGTATTACATGTTACTAGTGTCCAAAAATTAGCATTTCATAATGTGAATATTTCTATTTACATTACTGCCAAGAAGAGATTTGTCCATGAGCTTTTGTGATTCAAGTGGATTTAACCTAAATCCAAAATTTAATTACATATAAGGTTGTTGTGCTGACTTGCTCTTGTGCATTTCAATTAGATGGGAAATACCAGCTGGAAACGTCCACTTATAGAGTAAGAAACATTAATTTCAAGATATTTCAGCATACTTAAAAAAGATTGAAATCATCAGAGATGTTCACTATTTTTATTTTTACAGCTCTATTTGGCATAATACATATTTTTTTCCAAGTTGTCTCATTGTCATGATTTAATGGTAGAAACAAAAATATCGTAGTATATTGGCTTAGAGTGTTCCCAAGTTAAGTTCATGTTAAGAAGTGGTCCTTTCAAAAGCTTTGTAATTCAGAATATCTTGAGTTCTAAATTGATTCATACAAAGATTTTTGTCCTTTGTGTGTGTTGTCAAGACAAAAAAGTTAGCTTTTATAGAAGGCCTCAGATGATTATCTTGATCCTGGAAACTTAGGACACTATCCTTACGCACCATTACAGTAAATAGACATTCTGTGATTGATACACATTTCCAAAGCTACATTTAATTGCATAATTTGTAATAGAAACTGCGTAGGGGCACTGCCTGCACAGTGAAAAACAATCTCGAATAATCTAATCAGCATGATCAGTGAATTTTTATTAGTCTTTGGTTAGGTATCTATTAGCATGCAAAGGAACGCATCTCTGTGCTCTTACCTTTCATTAAGACACCATTTTAAAGTCACTCCACAGAAATTCAGAGAAAACTAGAAGTAAATATCTTATTTCCTTTAAAATTTGACTCTACATACATATTCTCTTGACAATTCGACTATGCACTGAGCAATCTCTAGCTTTTATTAATATATTCCTTTGCCATGCAAATGGAGGTTAACCTTAGCATATACCCAATGCCAGCTAATTTAAAACTTCATAGCTACACAGAGTTGGAGGAAAAGGGGAGGAGGTACACTTTTTCTCCCTTCACCTTCTTTTGTACCATCTGGAGATAATCACAGCTTGGGTCTAAATCTGTCACTAAGTATCAGATGAACTCATCTTTTGAGGCCTGTTTTTTATCTGTAATATGAAAGCACTTGACAAGAAAATTTTAAAGGGCATTAAAAATAATGAATAGATATAAAGTCAGGGTCTTCTATTCAAAGCATTTTTGTTGCTTAATTTTGTTTATTATTTATAATCTATTCCTGCCCACACACAAAGTATTTCAATTGCCTTACAAGATGGCACAGAATACAAAAAGAATACATTTTCAATAGGTAAGAAAGATAAGGCAAAGGGTAATCTAGGTAAGCTTATTGTTTTTAATATCCTCATCACATCAGATAATGAATGTTCCCAATAGGAGAAATGCAGGGATTGAACAAGGATGATGAGAAACAGTTCTTTATGGAGGTAAAGTGCGGCACTGGACCTTCTCAATTACAATAAGCTCTTTGGAGTTTCATTTTTTTTCTTTTGAAGTATAGTTGATACACAATTTTATATTAGTTACAAGTGTATGACATAGTGATACAACAATTTTCTATATTACAAAATGCTCACCCAGAAAAACATAGTTATTATCTGTCACTGTAATTTTGTACTTCTCAATCCCCTGCAACTATTTCACCCATTCCCTACCCACCTTATAGTTCTCAGTATTTATGAGTTTATTTCTGTTTTATTTGTTCATTAGTTTTATTCTTTTAGATTCTACAAATAAGTTATGTCTTTCTCTGACTTTTCACTTAGCTTAATACACTCTAGGTCCATCCATGTTTTTGCAAATGACATTTCCTTCTTTTTTTATGGCTAAGTCATATTCCACTGTATATATGTACCATCTCTCCCACATCCATTCATTTATCAATGGATTTTTAGGGTGCTTCCATATCTTGGCTACTGTAAATAATGCTGTAATAAACACAGGAGTGCATGTATCTTTTTGAATAAGTGATTTAATTTTCTTTGAGGAAATTCCAAGAAGTGGGATTGCTGGGTCATATGGCATTTCTATTTTTAACTTTTTGAGGAGCCTCCATACTGTTTTATATAGTGCCTTCACCAATTTACATTTGTGAAGTAAGTTCCCCTTTCTCTACATCCTTGCCAACCCTTGGTATTTCCTGTCTTGTTGATATAGCCATTCCGACTAGGTATCTGGTGTGAGACAACATCACACTAAGGTTTTAAGTTGCATTACCCCAAAGATTAGCATGTTCAGCGTCTTTTCATGCCTCTGTTGGTCACCTGTATGTCTTCCTTGGAAAACTGTCTATTTAGGTCCTCTGCCCATTTTCTAAGTTATTTGTTTTTTTTAGGGTTGAGTTGTATGAGTTTTTAATGCATTTTGGATATTGGCCCTTTATTCAATTTGTCATCTGAAAATATGGTCTCTTATTCAGTAGGCTGCCTTTTTGTTTTGTTGGTGGTGTCCTTTGCTGGGGAGGAAGTTTTTAGTTTGAGGTTGTTCCACTTGTTTAGTTTTGCTTTTGTTTCCCTTGCCTGGGGAGACATATCCAAAAAAAAAACCAAAAAGTACTAATGCCAGTGTTCAAGAGTTTACTGCTTATGCTTTCTTCTAGAAGTCTTAAGCGTTCAGGTCTTAGATTTAGGTCTTTGATCCATTTGGAGCTTATTTTTGTGTATGGTGTAAGAGTGTGATCCAGTTTCCCAAACATGTATTGAAGAGACTGCCTTTCCCCATTGTATATTCTTGCCTCCTTTGTTATATATTAATTAACCACATAAGTGTGGGTTTGTTTCTGGGCTCTGTATTCTGTTCCATTGATCTGTGTGTCTTTTTTTAAGCAAACACAGTACTGTTTTGTTTAGTAAGCTTTGTGGTATAGTGTGAAATCAGAGATCATGATACCTCCAGCTTTGTTCTTTTTCCTCTAGATTGCTTTAGCTATTCAGGGTCTTTTGTGGTTCCACACGAATTTTAGGATTATTCTATTTTCTGTGAAAAATATCACTTGCATTTTGATAAGGATTGTATTGAATCTATAGACTGTTTTGGGTAGAATGGTCATTTTAACAATTTTAAGTCTTCCTATCCACAAGCACGGAATGTCTCCATTTTATTTGTGTCAGTTTCAATTTCTTTATCAATGTCTTACAGTTTTCACAGTATACATCTTTTACCTCCTTAGTTAGATTTAGTCTGATGTATTTATTTATTTTGTATTTTATTTTTAAGGTTTCTCTATATAGGCACATGGCATCTGAAAATAGTGACAAATTTACTTCTTCCTTACCAATTTGGATGGCTTTCCTTGTATTTGTCTGTGGCCAGGCCTTTCAGTACCATGCTGAATAAAAGTGGTGAGAGTGGGCAACCTTGTCTTATTCTTCTTAGAGGAAAAGCTTTGAGTCCTTCACCATAGAGGATATTAGCTGTCAGTTGGTCCTATATGGCCTTTCTTATGTTGAGCTAAGTTCCTTCTCCACTCACTTTAAGAGTTTTTATCATGAATGGATGTTGAATTTTGTCAAATAATTTTTCTGCATTGAATGTGATGGTTGTGTGGCTTTTCCCTTCCTTTTGGTAATTTATCACATTAACCGATTCATAGATATTGAACCATTCTTACATCCCTGGAATAAATACCACTTGGTCATGGTGAATGATCTTTTTAATGAATTTGGTTTGCCCTTTTGGGTTTGGGCAGTGTGACTGCCTCGGGACACCTGAAGCCATCTGGACTAGGGAACAGGGCTCGTTAAGGTGGAGGGTGGACACAAACAATGGCAATTGCTAGCATTTTGAATCCCAGAGAAAAAAAGAGTTCTAGCAGGTCCCCCATTAGGTGCTTGAAGTTTTGCAACTTGACTTCCTCCACTTGTAATCAAATTGCCCTTTAAACCAAGTATTTTTTTTGTTTTTTTTTTTCCTCTCTGCCCCAGGGAGGGCAAATCTGTTTGGGTCCCTGAGCGATACCCCTCCCTACTGTAGGTCTCAATGTAGTGGGTAGAATTCCCACCATTACCGTGTCTCTCTCTCTCTCTCCTTCGTTGTGCAGATGCTGTTCACTCCACCTTCAGTTCTTCTGCAGGTAGAATTATTCTGTATGTAGGTGTAGACTCAGTTTATATGTAGCAAGAAGGGGATTCAGGCTCTTTCTGAACTGCCATCCTGGACCCTTATTCAAAGCATTGTTTGAATGTGTTTTCTAACCGGTCTTTCTTTCTTGGGAAGAGCCACATATATCTTTCATTTAAATGGTTTTGTCTTCAAAGTCACTTCACATCTGTGTCAGTTTCCTATTGATGTTGTAAGAAATTACCACATACTTAGTGATCTCAAACAGCACAAACTAACCTTACAGTTCTGGATGTCAGAAATCCAAAATGGGTCTCACGGGGTTAAAATCAAGGTCTTCCTGGGGTTTCTGTGATGCTTTAGCTCACAGCTCCTTCTCTCAGACCAGCAGTAGGACATCTGCACACATCCCTCTCCAAACACACCTGCCTCACTGTTATACAGACTCTTGTGATTCTATTGGGTCCACTTGGATAATCCAGGCTAATTTTCCTAGTTTAAGATCCTTAAATACTGTGAAGTCTCCTTTGCCATGTAAGGTAACGTTCGGTTTCCAGGAATTAAGATGTGGATATGGTTGGGGAGTCTGTTCTGCCAACGACACCTGTGAGCCCCAGGTCTCTGCTTGCCTCTCCTCATGAGGCTACAGTCACCTACTCAATATCTTGGTAAATATTGCTTCTTAAGATTGGCTGATTTTCTCAATTTCCCAGTTTCTTTCTCTTCATAAGAATAAGCACAAGTGAAACAGGACAGAAAACATAAAAATGATAAGCATAGGGAAGTTCTGAAATTTAAGAGATCTGTGGTTTTCCGTCTTGGACCCTGGTCTACATTCCTTGACTCCCCCAGTTGGAAACTGACATGCCAATCCTCAGAGGTGGTTTTAGAAGTGCCTGTGAGAGCTCACGCTCTAGAGAGATTTGGGAGGGGAGCAGTGCATTTGCCGTTCATCTGTGGCACCCTTACATTTGGAAGAGGAAACTCCTTGTGTAACAACAGCCTCGGTTTTTCCGTAAATGACACAAGGATCCTTTCCTTGGTTCAAATGTCAGGGATAAAATCATCTTTTTTTTCCTGGGGCTGCACTCACACGTTGCTGCTGGAGGGCACACTGTAAGACTCCTTTCAGTGTAATTTGTCCATTTTAGTTACTTTTCTACTTTTGTTTTTTACTCAAACAGCACCAATTATTTGTTTCCTTGAGTACCTGATGCTGTAGTCTACCATTCATCAGCAAATACCTTCCAGACTATTTTCTAAGTAGTCACATATGTGTATGTATATATGGGCATGTAGAAATGGGTGCTTCCATTTTGTGGCCTTTTTAAATTAGTGAATTCATATACTGTATAGATTTTCCCAAATCAAGTGTCTGTGAGGTCTTCAGTGTCCTTATATATTAGATTTGCTGCATTTTTAAAATAGGGCTGCACAGCATTCCTTAGTATAGTTGTACTATTAGATAATCATTTCTCTTCAAGATCAACATAGAGTTATCAATACTTGAACTGTTATTAGGGAAACTTACATGTGTTTATATGCCTACTGTGAAATTTCCTCACCAAAGAAGCAGCATATATAAAACTAAGACTCTCTGCCATAATGCACTTTAAAAAGTTGAATTAGTTTCCAACTCCTCTCAGCAGTGGATAAGAATACTTGTTTTCTCAAATGTGAATAACACCTATCTATCTTGTGAATGAAAAATGGTATTTCATTGTTTTAATAGTCATAGTTACATGGCATTTCTTTTCTTCTGTTTTGCATTTTTCTTAATTTGAAGGATTTTTTTTTAGAAGATCTACATGTAAAAGGCAAATGCATCTTATGGCTTGTCTTTAAATTTTATGTCAACATTGTTATGTAAAAGTCTTTACCTCTTCATATAATCAAATTTTTCAATGTTTCAATTGTGGCTTTTACACTGACACTTCTTTTGGCCTAGTATACAAATCTTTTTTTTTTTTTTTACTGAATTCTCATTCTGTGATACTTTTGTTTGTTGGTTGTTTTGTAAAATCAGCTCATTAATTTCATTCTGTAATTAATTTTTTGCCCCATCAGAGGCAAGTAGTCTTATCTTTGCTGTTTTAGACTGAAGTCTGCTTTCTGCTCCTTTCGAGACTCTTATTAATTTTCTATCAACTGCTGTAACATTCCTATAAACTTAGCACCTTGAAATTTATTATTTCACAGCTCTGTAGGTCAGAAGTCCTGGGATAGCATTGCTCAGTTGGGTCCTTTGCTTAATTTCACAGGTTGAAGTCAATGTGTCCACAGGGCTGTCTGCCTTCCCGGAGGCACTAAAAATGAACCTGCTTCCAACTTCGCTCAGGTCACTCAGGTTGTTGGAAGAATTCAGTCCCTTGAGGGTGTAGAGTGGCTAAGGCTCCTATTTCTTTGCTGGCTGTCAGCCAGGAGTCTCTCTTAGATGATCAAGGCCACCTGGATTCTTGTCATGTTGCCTCTTCCATTTTCAACCCAGCAAGGACATATCAAGCCATTCCCACGTTTCGAATCTCCTCTTCCTCCAGCCGGAGAAAGTACTCTGCTTTGAAGGGCTTATCTGACTAGCTGGGGCTCCAGTGGAGAATCCAGGACACTGTCCCTATTTGAAGGTTCATAAACTTAATCACATCTGCCAAGTCCCATTGGCCATAAGAAATAAAATATTCTTCTAGGCTCCTAAGTTCTTTTGAAGAATAACTCAAGCTCATATCCCATTTACAGAACCAGAGTGTTCCTCATGATCCATCGGATGGCTTGCACATGATCCAGTCCATTTCATCTCTTTTTTTCACATCTATCTACTCTTATCCTACTGATTGTGGGAGCAATCTCTGGGAGTACATAAAGCAATATTAAAATATATACTTTTACTCAAGATGAGAAAATAAGGCTTTTCTTATTGAAAATAACATATATAACTAATAAAACACATTCAAACAGGACAAAAACAAGGACATATAATGACACACATCACCCCAAACTCCTGAATTAAACATACTTTATGCAGAAATTTCCCACGCATAAGCAGTTTAATTTTTCTTTCAGCACCACTCCTGAAACATGTAAAACATATAAACAAAACTATCGTATTGTTACTCACTTGCTGTTACTAGGGCTTCTGAAATTATCTTCTCATAATTACTTGAAAAGACATTTAATTTCTGTTTGGACCAGAACTACCTCTTTTATTTCCCATAATTTTCTCAGTCTTTTATATTTGACTAAATTATTTTCAAGTTTTTAAAAAGAGGAATTGGTTATCAAAACTTTGTGTTAGAATTTGTATTATTGTTTAAAAAAGGACATTTCAGAAAACAACCTATTAAAATGTTTTTCTTTTCTCTCATTGTCTATGGCAGGAGGTAGTTTTTTGGTTAAAACTATATCTTGCAATCAGTGTCACTAACACTGGGAAAAGCCTGATAATATTTGTGATCTTCCTACTGTTTCAGTCAGTCCTTGATGCCAGAACAACACATAAAGTACCAGCAGTTTAATCAATACATGCTCCTGTGCGAAATGAAAAGAAATACCTATTGCTTTCCAATCCTTATCAGAATAGAAATTCTCTCTCTCCCTATAGACACTCTATTTATATGTGTGTGTATGTACATATATATGTATATACACACACATATGTAAAATGTACCTAAGAGGACATGAATTTATACATATATACATAGTTCTATATACACATGCACGTTCATACCATTATTTATATGTATGTGTGTGTCTCTATACAGTGAAGGGGTCATGTTACAACCTTATTGTATATTAAATCTTCCAACAAATGAGCCAATCATATACAATTATTAACATATATATTGAATGCATGACAATGAGAGGTGATTGGTTTTGGTACCTGTATTTTAAATATCATACAAAATATACACACACATCAACTACATTATTTAACTCATTAATGAGACAACAAATAAGGTGTCACATCTGGTTTGAAGGAGAATCTGAAAAAGGGACATACGTGCAATCGGGAAGCTGAAAGGAATTTGAAAAGTCAGTTGTTATTCTAAAGGGCATTAAATAATAGATGGAGTCGTCTTTTTTACAGGACAGAAATTAACTGTATCTCTAGTGATGCAAAAGGCATTTGCATTTCCGGGACAAGAGTCAGTCACATTACTAATCCTCTTCTACAGCAAACGTGGCTATAATACAGCCCAGTCAAAACAATGAAACGCAGCATTCCACTGAAAGAACACTCAGTAATCTTTTGCAAGTTGTTTTACAATTTTTTTGCAAATTTACAATTTTTCCTAAAAGAACACCTTTATTTGCAGTTAATTTGAGGTTATATAACTTTAATATGGGGCCTTACATTTACAAATTTAGAGCGATTGTTAAATGAAAGTTTGTATATAATGCCATTGATTATTTTCTTCACACAGTCAAACACACTGAAGGACCCTGTACGCCAAGTGCTCAGTTGGTATAGACAATCCAGTGACAGGCAATACACACGGTCCCTGGTTTCGCCAGGGAGACACCATTAGCAAAGGCATGGTCAGTGGTAGCAAAGCACAGCATTTGACAAGGTAAGTTTGATGGATTATGGGATGCCAGGGAAAACATTTCTAAGCAATAAACTGTGGGCCGAGTCCTAACGGATGAAGAGAAGCAGCTAAATAGGTGAAGAAGGTAGTGAGTGAAGAAGAGTTCATGAAATGTAAGGTCCACATGGATGGAAGGATTATTTCAGCTTCTGAAATCCAATGGAGATCTATTAGTTTTTATTTTATCTCTAAACAAGGGTAACTCTTTTCTTTCTCTACCAGAGATTTTTGCTTATAGACAACACATACCAAATCTTAAGGGAATGATAATACAAGATGAATTGGAACACTTGGGAAGCAAATTCAGAAATGGAGTGATATTTGGGGCTACCCAATAGTCATCACTTACAGAATGAAAAAGGATTGATATCATTTTCTTGTGTTTGAATCACCTTGTTAAGATTCAGAGACCTAGGAAATTCAATTGGTCTATCCTGTGTCACAGATCTTATCCTTTCCTGGTCAATGACGGACAGCTAAGAAAAGAATATTCTCTACAGTTTCCATGACATGACACTCTCCTGATTCTCGCACCTTTCTCTCACGTTAATATTCTCATTTATTTCTTGTGATCCCATAGCTTTGTTCTTTTCATCTTCTTACGTCATTCTATGTAGTATGTATTGTCATGACTTCATCTGCACTGGCTATTTTTTTTTTTATTAAGCCTGTTCTGTGGATGGATTTTGTGTCAAGTACTTCATAAGACCCCAAAAAGACCCCAAAAAGCCAAAGCAATTTTGAGGAATAAGACTAGAGGTTTCATATACCCTGACTTCACACTATACCACAAAGCTTACTAATCAAAACAGTATGATATTGACTTAAAAATAAGACAGATCAATGGAACAGAACACAGAGCCCAGAAACAAACTCACACTTACATGGTCAATTAACAGACTGGGTTATCATAGGGACTAAGGATGTGGGGGTGGCTGCAGTAGGTAAAGGGGATAAAGAGATTCAAACTTCAAGCTATAAAATAAATTAGTCATAGGAATGGAAGTACCACATAGAGAATATAATCAATAATATTGTAGTATCTTCTTTTTGTATATAGGTATGTAAGTAAACTTACTGTGGTGAGCATTTAGTAATGTATACAATTTCTGAACCACTATGTTGTATATCTAAAATCAATGTAATATTGTATATCAACTATATTCCAACAAAAAAAGACAAAAGAAACTGAGATAAACTTACCTCCCGGTGAACTGGAAAATTCCATGATTAAGAGGATGGCTTTTATAGGACCCACAATTCCATTGAAGTGTTACTGTATTTAGCAATGTCACAAAGGCCCTCCACTTGGAACGCAGAGTTATAGCAATGAAGAGTATCAGAGCTGAAAAAGATCTTCAATATTTTCTAGTGTAACTTCACTTTACATGAAGTAAATTAACGTTCACATTTTTTAAGAATTTAAGAAAAGTTGCATAGTTACATGGTGCCAAAGCAGGATTTAAACCCACATATCCTGATTTAAACTTCATAACCCTTGCCACATTCTTCTCTAAGAGTTCTTTTCTCTCCTAGTAGGAAATAATAAAACTTTCCTTTCTTCAGGAAATACAAAAATTTGTTTTCTATCATAAAAGATTTTTCTGTCACTTTTCTCTCCACGAGTGGTGTAGAAATGTCATGTTTCTTCTTGTATATAGGCTAGATGCTGCCTGAACTGTACAACATGATTTCCATGTTGCATGATATCATCTTATATTTGTCTAGCACTGTGTAGGTCTAAAGGTACTTTCACATACATATTATTGTCCTTGCTTGTTAGAATGATACTGTGAGGCCTTCAGGTAGAGCAAAGAACTTTGTTCCTGTTGTATATACAAATACAAGCTCATTGGGGGGGGCGGTCAGGACCCAAGCCCGGGTCTCTTGCTTGTGTCTCCCTATGCTTCTGCCACAAAGGTGCGGCTTTGTGATTTTAGTCAAGTCTCTGAGCCACTTGGTGAATTGGTGCTCTCATTTCTGAATAACAGCAGTAATTTTTGTCCTACCACATAGGGAAGTTATAAGAATGAATTGAGATATTAAATGCAAAGTCCTTTAAAAAAGTTACATCCTCTATAGCAAATGCAATGAGCCGATGATTCAAGCACTTTCTAACATAAAGAACTAGATAAACATCTCTGGGTTTTCCAGATGGTTTAACCAGATTTGCATCTAGCCTAAGTTGTTTTCCATATAAAATTTCTTGTGTGCATTAAGGAAAAACAAATTCATCGATTCTTAAATTATTCATAAAAATAACTAGTGCTTATTGAGTTTTTACTTTGCTTTCGGCCCTATGCTGTCAAGTTATGGTCTTGTTCTAGGTCACCAAATACTATGTAATCAAATCTGGTCTCTGAGAAACCAGGTCTGTGTGACACAAACCAACGTGTTCAGTCACTCACTCCCCTCAAAGACTCAAAATATTGTGCAAGAAAGAAAATGCAGAGCAAGTGACAGGATGCATGGTAAACATACCCACTTCCATGGTCTGAAACCAAGTTTATTTGCTTGCTCTCCATTAAATCTGTTTGAGAGATAAACCATGGAGAGAAGGTATTTGAAGACTTTTGGCTATATAAATATGACATTGACTAAAATTTCTACTTCCTGTTTCAACACTGAAGCTTATTTTCCCAGACTCCCCCTGAAAATCCTGATTTTTTCAGTCTGAAAAGAAGACGAGGGTCCATTTGGGCACTTCTCTGTGTTGGCTCTATGCTGAAGATTTCAAAATACTACCTCCTAAAATCTTCACAGTACCTCTCTGATGTAGGTCTTACTATTACCCACATTTACAAGTTATGAGTAACAAAGAATGGAGGGATTTATGACCTTGCGAGAGCCACACAGCCAGTAGCAGTCGGACTGCACAGCTGTACATTCTTAGCCACTGAGTACTTATCTTGTTGCCATTTGCCCTGGAAACATATTAGGGTGTACAAGCCATTTGCCCTGGAAACATATTAGGGTGTACAAGCCATTTGCCCTGGAAACATATTAGGATGTACAAATGACACCGACACCACAAAAAACTACCTAATAGATTGTCAGCTCTGACATTTGAACACCAGGATTTGTTTCTTTCTCTTGGATTTTGTAAGCCACTTCTTTGAATCTTATTCTCAATGGGTTTCTACTTATTTAAGGTCCACAAAGTAAATGATTATTATTTGTGTTATTTTATAAATACCAGTAGAGGTTTCAAACGAAAAAACAAAGCAGGTTTTATACATGATTTATGGAGCAATATAAAGTTGTGCGATTATAGCCATCAAAAGTATGTCAGAAATATCGCTTTAAAAATTGTTTCAATTTTTAGTCAGTCTGTTTTTCATCAATATTATCCATTACTGTCATCACACTGAACATTTGATTTTTAACTGGGACCTTAACATAACATAATACATTGATTGTTCGGCTTATAAATACAGCTTAGTTCTTCTACATCTGAGTGAAAACTTCTACAAAAATGAGAATTGAAGGAAATTAAGACATTCTGTAAGTTGTCAATGTTTTGAAAATTACAGAGCTGGGAAATAAAAACTCTCAATATCAATATATGAAAGCTATTAGAAAATGTATCTGTTATCTTCCATATCCAGCTTGAAATGCAGAAACAGATGACTGAATATCTTTCTTAAGCAAAATCATTTCCTGCTTCTTTGGAATTTTGAAACTGTGATCTGTCAGGGTTAACAATCAGATGAGAAATGAGGATGCAAAGAAGTAATAATAATGATGGAAAATTTCAATTCTAGGAGCATAACTTGAAAATGAGAAATTTTATGCTCAAAATGTTAAATGTGAAAACAAGCTGGACTACTCAAACTCAAATATGTTGCTGGACATTGTTGAGAAGCTAAAAGAAGCATAAGGTTCAGGGCCTTAGGATCAGATCTCCTTTGGACAAAGTTTAAAATCAGGCCTCCTTATGCTAAGGTATTAAAGAAAATGAACCAATTATCCAAAAACCACTTATCACATGAAGAAAAAGACAGGAGTGAGAGTCATGAAATAATATCTCAGCCACATGCAGATTCTGGAATTTTAGCCATGCACTGTAGAACAAATATGTTTAATATATTTAAAAACAAATGAAAGAATATATTAAAAATTAAAAACCAGGAGACTACAAAAGTTGAAAAGGCCAATTTAAAAAAAACAAGAGAAATTTGGAAAGTTATATGTTCAGTAAACTGGATAGACAATAATTAAACATAGAGAATTGGTAAACTGGTAGACATAAAAATATTATGCAGAACTTAAAGCACAGAGTGAAAAAACGTAGAAATTACAAACGACAAGGAGATGAAATGAGAATATTAAATACACATCTTATTCTTTAGGAAAAAATCATTAGAAGAAAATCATGTAAAGAATATCTACATGAAGTATACATGCAGATAAGTAGACACACACAAGTTGAGTTCATCACAGACATACATATGCACTATTTTATCATTAAAAAAATCTTTAAGGTAGTTCACTAAAGTAGCAGATTAAAACAGAAAAAAGAAAACCACATGATTATCAGAGCAGATAAATCACTCCAATAACATTTAAAGACTATATTGTCTGAAATGTACTTGGCTGCAGGTAATGCTAAGTGTCACTTAAACTGTACTTGAAACAAATTGGGTTTATTCTCGTTACATAAAAGAAATCTGGTAGTTGCAGTTGCTGGTTTTGGCCCAGTTGTTCCAGCATGGAGTCAGCATCTTTGCAGTTCTCCTGGACTTGCCCCTTGTGTTTTAAGGACAGCTTCCTTGACTCTAGGGAGTGGTGAGAAGAGAAATCAAAGGCTAAGAAGCCATCATGTCCTCTTTTCCAGCAAACTGCACTGTCCTTTCTTTTATACTGAGACAAGTGAGAGAAAAGCCCAAACTGAAATCGAATTCTGACTTTGATCATCGCAGATGGCTGGACCTATTTAACAGCGAACTGAGACTGTGACTTAGAGCTCCCAGAATACCCATTAAGTCACAGAATCTGATTTCCATTTTCTGTCTTGGGGAGTAGTAGAACCACACAGAGGATTGAAAGTGGCATGAAAAGATAAAAATGTAGTGGCTTTATGTTCACTCCCACTAGTCACGCATGTTCAACACAATGCTTACGCCACAGAGTAGGGAATGTCTGTGGATTAGTTACATGTGTCAAAAGAAAATGAACTCATGAACACTGTAAAAAGTCAAGTAGAAAAATAGGAACAACGGAAACTTTGTACAGTGTTAAAAAATCCAGAAACAGTAAAAGTTAAAACCAGATCAGTAAAATAGTTAGGAAGGGTTTATTGTGCTTATAAGAATAGTTCGTGAGCTGGGAGCTTCCAAACCCATATGAAGCTTAGAGGCATGACATTATAGGATGGCTTGTTAAGTAAAAATGAAGAAGTTGTTTAAACTTTACTGGTTATTACAGTGGGGGTTCCGGATGGCGGGGATTAGTTAAAAGTAATGATCTGATACCAGTTTAGAAAATGACTTATTGGTTTGTGATTATCAGAGACATTTACAATAACCTAAGTTTTATCTATGTTCATGAAATAAGCTAGATTTAGTCTTGCTTAGGTTTTATCTGCTCAAGGAATTTTCAAGTTTGGTCTCCATTCTGTATTTTATTTTAACAACAGTTAAGTAATATTTTTAAATATCCTGAACCATAATACATTTTGCTTTGGTATGTATATATATAAAAACTACATTTTGCTTAAACATAAAACACAGATTTCTCAACTCTTCATCATTACATATTCCAGGATCCACTTAACTAATGCCTTAGACACACTGCATATGCCTTCTGGGTATCTGCCTTGGGAATAACCAAAAATGCTGTTCCTTACATCAAGAATCAGAGTGACTTTATAGAATAAACCTGGGCTCAGAACCAGGAAAATGTTTAATTCTATCATCCCTGATTCAACACTGAATCATGCAGCCTCAGTTCAAGCAGAATCCTGCGGCCACAGTGACAATTCTCAGGAAAACATATCCACTCGGGGCATTTACTGCCAGCTTTGCCAAAGACTGATTGAAACCCACTGTAGTGTCCTTTCGTCAGTGATGGCTTCTGATTGCAGGGCCTGACCACCAGCTGTCCCCTCGGGCCTAAGACCCGGGGCCCGGCTCTGCAGGGGCACAGCGCGCACTGTGAGCCTCCTTCCTGTCCCACCTCGGCATCTGCACGTTGGCAGAATGTGGCTGTGATATCCAGCTGTTCATGTACGTGACAGTGGTGCATTTACTGAAAATTATTTGGCATCCTAAGGGCTCTACTTTCACATCATCACGTTTGCAAAAAAAGAAAAAAATTCTTTTATATTTTAACAGTGCCATGTCACATTTTATCTTAGTTGAGAAATACCAGATTTCTGCAGACTAGAAAGGAAATGTGGGCAACCAAGCCAGGGGGGTCAACAAAAAACTCCTCTTTAAGAACTGACCAGTTCCTCACAGTGAGTGATTAGAGGTCCAACAGGCAGGCAACCCACCCGGGGCGTCTGAGGATAGCACAGCGCTCCGCCTCCCAACCCTGTTCTCCAAGGAGGAAAGGAAAATGCAGGCCTCCCACTGGCCGATGGTGGGGCTAGGGGGTGAGATGAGGGAGGGGGAGGCGCACCAGCCGAGCAGCCCTGGCGGGAACCAGGGATGCCTTATTTTCAGAAATCAAACGAATTTTTGTAAATGACGTAATGAATTCCTGCATTACCTATGTCGGTATCATGTCTTTGTCCTGCATGTTCAGGGAGTGGACCTTACCAATCTAGAGTTTGTTAAAATATAAAATGAACCTGCAAACAGGCAGCAGTCAACATCCCTTCCACTTTTCTGAAAATCAAATGACTGGAGGATTAATGCAATGAAATGTAGCATATCTTAGTACTACTAAATGCACAGAGGTCTAAACTCCACTCTGTGCCTTAGGCAAATGGACACTTGAATACTGAAGTGTTGAGAAGACAAGCCAAGACTCAGTCCACCCTCTAAAACTCATTTCAACTCCACATTATTTTGCTCACTATATATAATTTATATGTGCTTTCAGTAAGCATTAAGCTAGAGGTACAGTATGGTTAAGTATCTGTTGATTTTCATGACAATAAATTTTGCTCTAGGCTAGTACTGAATATGATTTTCAAATTTAAGAACACTATTTTGATTAACAACAGTGATATATAAATTTAAACAGACTTTGCTTAACAATATATTCAAACTCTCTAACAAAATGTTATTTCCAAATATTTGTGTTAATTTTCGCTAAAAGTCAGTTTGCTGTATTAAAAATAAAAAATCCATGACATTATTCAAGGGAGAAGGTTAACTGTATTAACAAGATAACGTTTCCATTAATACCCTGTTGACATTTTCCAATGTGAATCTTCAGCTTGGCCAACTGTGGTAGAGCCCAAGTGCCAGGCAGTTGCTCAAGTCCCAGCTCTTTCGTCCTAAGACTAGAACATTTTTTTATACTAAAAAAGATAACATTCATGTTCATTTATTCTCAGGTTTGCATTGTGTGTCTATGACATGGTTTTAAGTCATTTCTTTAAATGAACTGTTTTATCTTTACAGGAGTTTTATTATAATAGGATAACTTAGAGTGGATCAGACTTGCTAAGATGCTGCATGGAACCTTTAGGTGAATACAACTCTGACTAATAGTTTAGGCCTAGGTTGTGTCAACACAATAAAATACACCTATGTCTTTCTATAGAGCTACACACACATATGGAGACTGCCCTATGACACGATTAAACATTTGGCCGCTCTCTGCAACATCATACATGAGAAAGAAATTCTCAAGAAAATCTCAGTCTGAGGACTAGGCACCTAACTCAACACACACACCTGGTTGCTCGCTGGAACGCTCTCTGGGGATGGAGACTGGTTGGGGGGGAAGGGGAACATCTTCTTGCTTTCCCTTTGCCATTCTCCTACTCAGAAATTAATTGGGAATTGCCAGAATTTTGACCTGAAATTTTTATTCTCAAGCATTAAGCTAGATTGGTGCTAAATTCAATTAAAGCAGATCCGTGCTGCTACTGAAGAAATGCCAGAGGGCATTTCATTACTGTAAACATTTCCCATATTTGACAAAATACTACATTGAGCCTTGCATATAGTTGGGCAGAAAAATAATGCTAAGCTGATCTGGACAGGGGCCTATTTATTTACTCCGTATGTTGAAAAAACAATTACGGTGACTTAAAGATTACCAGTAATTTTTAAAGATGGTTATGGAAAATGGCTTCCTTCTTTGTGGAGATCTTCACGCCGCAAAAATACATCATAAACATAGAAAAGTGCATATAGTTCATGGTCTTAATAATATAATATCTGATGAAAGCACACATGTACTTAGACCCACTTTAAGAATTAAAACATAACCAATACCTTTGAAATACCCTGTATGTCCCAATCAGACTGATGTTCCTTTTTTCCCTTATTTTTGTGTCTTGTTGACAAAATCGATACTTACCCTATAGTTAAATTGATTTTTAAATATCTCTTTTATTTTCTTCAAAAACCTTTGAAATATTGCCTTATATAATTCAGTCCTTAACTCAGCTGCTTTTATTTTGTGTATGATAATAGAGTAGGAATAAAATTTTTTTCCAAAGAGGTGACTTATTTTCCTAATACCATTTTCTTTAGGAAGTCTTAAATCTGTACATCTTTAAATGTTTTATTATCTGATTAAGTCACTACACCTTCTTTCATGTGTTTGCCTTTCATTTCTTTACCTCCAAGTTTATTTGGCTTTTATTGAACTTCTGTTCATCAATATAATTTTCACTTACCTTAGACATATGAAAACCAACTATTGATATGTTATTAGGATAAATATCAATTTGAGGAAAGCAGAAATGCCTAATGAATCTGATAATATCCTTATGTCACCCGTTTATGTGAAGATAATTTCACTGAATATTCAATGCTATGTTGCTTGGTGCATTCAGAGCTCTGCAGATGTTATTTTACAATCTTTTGCCTTTATTATTGCTGTTAAGAAACCAGGTTTCCTTTCTTACAAAGGCAAGCTCTTATCCCCAGCAGCTTTTAAAATCTCTTTGGTATTTTGCAGTTTCAAATACCTAGGTGTAGTTATTTGTTGACCTATCCTGCTCTGGAAGTTTCAAGATTCATATTATCTACTTAGAGGTTTTTCTTTTAATTTTGGAAAATTCTACTGAGTATCTCCATTGCTTATTCCTATTCTAATTTTTGCTTGGACTCAATTTGATGAAGACATGAGTGCTAGAATTTATCACTTTATTGTTTGTGTCTCCCAACCTGTCCTTCATAATTTTATTTCATCTTTGTGAGATAAAATATTCTGGATATGTCTCTTCTGACTTTTTTATTATAATACTTTTCTCATCATTACATGTAATTCTTAGATTAGCCTGGTCTTTGGGCTTCATATATTTTTCTAGAAATGCTATAATATTCTTTTTCAGTTCCATTTGGTCATTTTGAAGGCCTTATCTCTTAGTCATAATTTTGATACACTTTTTCATTTATTCAGATGTATTTAGTATATTTAATATTCCATGATGGCAATTTTAATGTCAGCAGTTGAATACTCATTCTGTAGTTTGTACTTCCGTTGACTCTCACAGAATCTTAGTTCTTTCCTTGTGTTTCTTACAAAGTTATTTTTTGTTTTTGAGAAAGCGTGTTCCCTGGAAGTTTACTGTCGATTATCTCAGGACTTATGTTGAATTTGCATATACGTCTACCAGGCACATAAGGACCAACTTAAAATAAATTTTTTACTTATAGGTTTCAGGACAAATCAGCGTCATTTCTAGTCCCTAACCCGGGGTGGATGGTGATCAATTAGAGATTTATTGTTTTTTTTAAGGTACTCAGAGCAAAGATTGCTTAATAGTTCACACCAAAAGACAGGTTTGTTTTCTCATTTCAGCCACAGGTGTGTCACCTTTGGAGGGTTCTGGCTTTATTCTGAATGTCTCATTCTCCTCTCCACTAGACACGTCTCAATATTTGTCCCTCACATGTGCCCCATAAAGCTCTGGAACAGCAGGGGACAGTGGGACGAGCTCCCAGGCACACCTTCCACACCCCCTGATTTGTAGGGATTGAAGCTTTCTGGTTACAGCCTCTGGGGATTTCCTCACGACCTTGCTATTGAGAAAATTAATTTTAAATAGTTTGGGTATTTTAGTTGGTTTTTGTGCCAGGAATGCTGGGGAAATATCATCACTGCCTTTTGCGTTTTAAGTGGAATCATTTAATGGGCAAACTGATAAATACCATCCGTAGTACAGGACGCATGAAGTTGAATCACAGTATGCGTGGTACACTCCTAAGACTGAGTTCACACCACAACAGGTGTGCAGGAGATCGCTCTGCTTTCCAGATTTCTGAGATACAGTCTGCACTGAGACCCCAAGCCTTCTGCGCTAATGGGGGATCTTAGGTATCATTTGGTTCCACTCTGCTTATCTGGTTTCTGAGCAACACCTTTTCGAGTAGAGGAGGGCCCTACTGCCCCGAGGCAGTTTAGTTGCCTGTGCTCATTGATCCAAGCACATGAACAACTCAAATTAAGCAGGCATGACAATAAGACTCTTGAAAGAGAAGCAGGTTCATCTGAACGAAAAAGAAGGAAGCAAATGAAACAATTTGATTCTAGAGCTCCCGCTCTTTGCACTGTAATTCTCCAAAACTGCTGCTTCAGAAACGGAACTTGATTCATAACTGGTGCATTCAGAGGATGTGAACACCTACTCATTAAAAGCAGAGGTTCATATTTACCTGATAAAACCACATTAGGTAGTAAATCTGACTTTAAAAATAACTCTATATAGAATAATTTTTGAGATTACCTTCTGCCAATAAGCACAAGCTTACCTCTCTATATACATTAAAAAGTATATGAAAAGACAAATCATATGTAGTACCTACACCTAAATACATTTACTATGCTTTCTTCTTGAGAAAGGAAAATCATGGTTCAGTTTTTTCAGAAATCCTTAATCCAATGGCCCACAAAAATTCAAGCCAAAACCTAGAAGATTCTATGAGTTCAGGTTAATTTGAATATTTACCCAATAGTAAGGAAAAACTTTACTTAAACTTTCTTTATACTTTAGGTTTTATATACATTTTTAATTAGACACTTTAAGGAACACTGTAAAATCCAGTGCTTCTCAAGGAAAGGGATGAGGAGGGTGAATGATTCCTATAAATACTAAGTTGAAAGAAAATATGTTTACTCTATGTCATCCTAATAGCGATCTTCAAAGTATCGAACTAGCCTCAGTGAATTAAAGTCACAGGACGCTGGATTCTGGAATGACATAATCTTTTAAAAGTTTTCCTTCCCCCAAATACAAGTACTTTCCTTCCCTGGAAGTACCCATAAAGCAACTGGTGTGTCACTGAGAGGCTCCACCAGGTGGGCCAGGGCCATGCTGCCAGGGGCCTTTCCCAGAATCCCACTCAGCCTGCTGCCTTCCATAGCTTTCTCAATGATGTTTACAGGTTTGGATGCTTAGTTTTCCTTTCTAGAGTCTCTGCCCTAAAAATGCATTTGTTCCAACAAGCATTTTGAGTAAAATATATAGCTTTTAACCATTCAGACATGGCCTGTGGGACTCAGTGGATCAAGCAGGAGATGACAGATGCAATTGGTTTGTGGGAATTTCCCAGTCTTGAGAGAAAGATCTCCCAGGAAAAGTGACACGTCTGCTGCCGCTTTTAAAGTGACAGAGCAATAGATCTTGGGCTGCCTCCAGTATGGGCTGCCTCCAGTATTGCCTGCAGAATCAATAAACTCTCTTTAAAGACCCACAGATGTCTCATGAAAGGCATCCAAAAACATTCTATTTAGAATATCCATCTTATTTCCCTCTGAACAATGTAACTCCCCTACGGCTTACAAATTGAGAAAAGCTTGATTTGTCTGTTTTAAAGGATAGCTATTTTAATACAGGACACTGAGAGGTAATTTGGAAATTCTCCTTTTGAAGGGAGTCCTCAATTCTGCTTTAATAGCAAGTGTGTCCATTGGGAAATGTTTATTTCATGAAAATAATTTGGAGTTATTCAATGACTCTCAGTAATAGCTTCTAAAAAGTTGGTATATGAAAAGCCTCAATCATTACTTTAGTTATTATTTCGTTTAAAAATCTAACATTTATAATTATCATTTCTATATGATACATTAGAATACATCACTGTAAATTATTTGTATGCTAATTAATTATCACTCAGTTCATGAATACATAAACAGGTTCCCAATAGGTCCTCCCATTGGAACCTGGGGATGAGAAGACCTTCCTCACAAAGCTATGGTTAATATTAAATTATTAAAATGCTTTCACATGTAAATTCTTGGTGCATTGTAGATCAGTATTTTCTTCCTGAAGTGTCAGTATACTATTTATGACTTCTAGCACTTATTGTTTGTCATATATTTTTAAAATATGACCATAAAACATCAAGTCAAATAGATAAGTATAATTTCCTATAAACTATATGAATCTAAATATTTCATAATCCCTATCTTGGCATGACTTTGAACTTTATTCCCAAAACGTATTTGCACTGTGTCCACAGACTTGGAAACTGATTCCTCATGATGAGGTTTGCCATACTGCTAGTGGAAGATCAGTGATTTTTATTTAAAATATAAACTTATACACAGTAAAAAAAAAAAGAAAAGCAATGTAGAGAAAATAAATGAGTAGTTAAATATGAATGGAGATAATAATATGAACAATTTAAAGATATTCTAAATCTCTGAGAAGGCTGTAAAGACCTAAGATTCATAAATTATTGCTTAGAAAGTCATGCATAGGTTTTCTCACATGGAGTGTACAGTATAAAATGGGGATTTTAGAAGAATATAAGATACATGGGTCTGTGTAAATGTGATGTTCCTTTGAGTGCCTCACTAAAAAAAAAAAAAACACACACACACAATAAAAGCAAACCTTGTGCATATATCCCTTTTGGGTAAAGTACTAATTTTTATATTCTCATAGTTCACAGTTTCCTTCCCTGACAGGTACAGTATAAACAAAATTTGCCTATTATATTTTTGTTTTTGTTGAACTTGTATTGATGTGTTTTATTTGTTCAATACAGTGTTTGGGGGGAAATGTTAAATTAAAATGCCTTGAAGTACATTATATACCATCCAGGACCCACAGCCCTCATCAATCACAATTATATCCTTAGCTTCAGAATTCATTTCACTTTGGTCTCTTCTTTAATATTTTTAAGGAGTGTTATATTTTACCAAATATTCCTAAATCCTTGTAAATAGTTTATGCAGACAGGAAGTAACTAAGCTTATCTTAATACTTTTCTTTCAATTTCTTGGGTTTCTATGTCTTTGTTCTGGCTATGTTTTAGGAGTCAGCTTTTTTTTGGAAATTGGCATATAAGCACTATGGAAAGTTATTTAATTCTTTGGCCTTAGTAATAGTAATATAAAAAAATAACAAATGTACCACTACATACCATTAGAGTGGCCAAAATCCTAAACACTGATACCACCAAATACTGGTGAGAATGTGGAACAACAGAAATGCTCTCATGAACAGTGTGAATGCAAAATGGTAGTCTTTGAAAGACAATTTGGCAGTTTCTTGCAAAACTAAACATCCTCGTAACATAAAATCGAGGAATCATACTCCTTGGTAGGTATCCAAAGGAGTTGAAAATTTATGTCCACACTAACACCTACACACTGATGTCAATAACAGCTTTATTCATAATTGCCAAAATTTTGAAGCAAGCAAAATGTTCTTCAGTAGATGAGTGGATTAATAAACTTTGATATATCCACACAATGGAATATTATTCAGCACTAAAAAATGAGTGAGCTATCAAGCCATAAAAAGTCATGGAGGAACCTTAAATGCAAATGAAGTAAAATAAGGCAATCTGAAAAGAGTATATGCTGTATAATTTCAACTATATGACATTCAGGAAAAGGTGAAATTTTGGAGACAATAAAAATAGCAGTGTTTGCCAGGGGTTAGGGAGGACAGAAGGATGAATAGACAGAGCATACAGTATTTTTAGGGCAGCAAAACTGTTCTCCAAGTTACAGGTGAGTATGTGTCACTATATATTTGTCAAATTCATAAAATGTAAAATACCAGGAGTGAACCTTACTATCAAATATGGGCTTTGGGTGATAACAATGCATCAGTTCAGGCTCATTAATTGTAACAAATGTACCAACCTGATGCAGGATATTAATAGTAGGGGAAGGTATATATATATGCAAGGGCATGAAGTATATATGAATTTTCTCTCTTTTATGCTCAATTATACTGTGAGAATACACTATTTAAAAACTAGTCTACTGAAAAAAAATATGGCAAAAATTTTAAACAAACTATAGCAAACAATTAAAAAATACATTAAAAAGTTCATCCACTGTAACAAAGTGGTATTTATTCCAGGGATGCAAGGCTGTTTCCATATCCATAAACCAATGTGATATACCACATTAACAAAAGGAGGGATTAAAAACCATATGTTCATCTTAGTAGATTCAGAAAAAGCATGTATTTAGAAAACTGTCAACAAGGTGGGAAGAGAAGGCCATAACTTAATAAAGGTCATGTATGACAAACCTGCAGCTAACATCATGCTCAATGGTGAAAAGATGAAAGCTTTTCCTCTAAGATCAGGAACAAGATAAGGATGCCTACTCTCACCAGTCTTATTCAATATAGTACTGGAAGTCCTAGTCACAGCAATCAGACAAGAAAAAGAAATAAAAGGCATTCAAATTGGAGAGGAAGAAGTCAAACTGTCACTATTAGCAGATGACATGATATTATATACCCTACAGAATCCACCCAAAGACTTTCAAAATAAATTCAATGAAGTTACAGGATAAAAAATCAGTATACCGAAATCTGTTGTGTTTCTATATACTAATAACAAACTAGCAGAAAGAGGAATTAACAAAAAATCCCATTTACAATTGCATCAAAAAGAATAAAATACTTAGGATAAATATAACCAAGGAGATGAAAGATCTGTACACTGAAAAGTATAAGACATTGATGAAAGTTATTGACTTTGATGAAGTATAAGAAAGTACAAGACATTGATGAGGATGACACAAATAAATGGAAAGACATTCCATGTTCATGGATAGGTAGAATTAATATTGTTAAAATGACCATGTTACTCAAAAGCAATCTACCTGTTTAATGGAATTCCTATCAAAATACCAATGGCATTTTTCACTGAACTAGAAAAAATAATCCCAAAGTTTGTACAGAACCACAAAAGATCCTGAAGAGGCAAAGCAATCTTGAGAAAGAAGGGCAAAGCTGGAGGTATCATACTCCCTGATTTTAAGCTATACTACAAAGCTACAGTAATGAAAACAGCATGACACTGGCACAAAAATAGGCACAAAGATCAGTAGAACAGTCACAGAGCCCAGAAATAAACCCATGCTTATATAGTCAATTGATACATAACAAAGGAGGCAAAAGTTTAAAAAAGGAATAAGTCTCTTAACTGCATGGTATTGGGGAAACTAGACAGCTACATGCAAAAGAATGAAACCGGATTACTGTCTTGCACTATACACTAAAGTAAACTTGAAATGGATCAAAGACCTAATTGCACGACTTGCAACCCTAAGACTCTAGAAGAAAATATAGGCAATAAACTCTTGATCATCAGCATTATATAATTTTTTTTGGGTATGTTTCTCCAGGCAAGCAAAACAAAGGCAAAAATAAACCAGTGGGGAGGAGGGGCAGAAGATGGCGGCGTGAGTAGAGCAGCGGAAATCTCCTCCCAAAACAACATATATCTATGAAAATATAACAAAGACAACCCTTCCTAGAATAAAGACCAGAGGACACAGGACAATATCCAGACCACATCCGCACCTGAGAGAACCCAGCGCCTCGCGAAGGGGGTGAGATACAAGCCCCGGCCCCGCGGGAGCCGAGCGCCCCTCCCCCCAGCTCCCGGCGGGAGAAGAGCAGGCAGAGCGGGAGGGAGACGGAGCCCAGGACTGCCGAGCACCCAGCCCCCGCCATCCGGGCCAGAGCGCAGAGCGCTCGATACTAGGAAAACAGGGCAGCAAGAACAGTGAGCGGGCACTGGAGGCTGGGCGCCGGAGGACATAAGAAAAGCGCGAGACCATTTTTTTTTTTTGCTTTTTTGCTGTTTTGTTTTGGCGAGCGCTTTTTGGAAGTCTTAAAGGGACAGGGACCCCAATACTAGGGAAACAGGGCAGCAAGACCGGTGAGCAGAGGCCTGAGGCTGGCACTGGAGAATAAAGAAAAACGAGCGACCACCTTTTTTTTTTGTTTTTAATTAAAAACTTTTTTTTTCTTTTTTTTGGTGGTCGTTGTTTTGTTTTGGCGGGTGCTTTTTGGAAGTCTTAAAGGGGCAGGGCGGGTCACTTAATCCAGAGGTAGGGAATCCGGGATCTCTGGGCACCCTAACCCCTGGGCTGCAGGGAGCAGGGAGGCCCCTTACGGAGATAAATAGCCTCCCATCCGCTCCCCCTCCAACGCGACTCCACCATTTTGGAGTAGCTGCCCGAGCCAGGCCACGCCCACAGCAACAGCGGATATTAAGCTACAGGCAGACAAAGATCACAGAGACAACACCAGAGAAGGAGACAGACCTAACCAGTCTCCCTGAAAAAGAATTCAAAATAAGAATCATAAACATGCTGACAGAGATGCAGAGAAATACGCAAGAGAAATGGGAAGAAGTCCGGAAGGAGATCACAGATGCCAGAAAGGAGATCGCAGAAATGAAACAAACTCTGGAAGGGTTTATAAGCAGAATGGATAGAATGCAAGAGGCCATTGATGGAATTGAAATGAGAGAACAGGAACGCATAGAAGCTGACATAGAGAGAGACAAAAGGATCTCCAGGAATGAAACAATATTAAGAGAACTGTGTGACCAATCCAAAAGGAACAATATCTGTATTATAGGGGTCCCAGAAGAAGAAGAGAGAGGAAAAGAGATGGAAAGTATCTTAGAAGAAATAATTGCTGAAAACTTCCCCACACTGGGGGAGGAAGTAATCAAACAGACCACGGAAATACACAGAACCCCCAACAGAAAGGATCCAAGAAGGGCAACACCAAGACACATAATAATTAAAATGGCAAAGATCAAGGACAAGGAAAGAGTGTTAAAGGCAGCTAGAGAGAAAAAGGTCACCTATAAAGGGAAACCCATCAGGCTAACGTCAGATTTCTCAACAGAAACCCTACAGGCCAGAAGAGAATGGCATGATATATTTAATACAATGAAACAGAAGGGCCTTGAACCAAGGATACTGTATCCAGCACGACTATCATTCAAATATGACGGTGGGATTAAACAATTCCCAGACAAACAAAAGCTGAGGGAATTTGCTTTCCACAAACCACCTCTACAGAACATCTTACAGGGACTGCTCTAGATGGGAGCACTCCTAGAAAGAGCACAGCACAAAACACCCAACATATGAAGAATCGAGGAGGAGGAACAAGAAGGGAGAGAAGAAAAGAATCTCCAGATAGTGTATATAACAGCTCAATAAGCGAGCTAAGTTAGGCAGTAAGATACTAAAGAGGCTAACCTTGAACCTTTGGTAACCACGAATTTAAAGCCTGCAATGGCAATAAGTACATATCTTTCAATAGTCACCCTAATGTTAATGGGTTGAATGCACCAATCAAAAGACACAGAGTAACAGAATGGATAAAAAAAGCAAGACCCATCTATATGCTGCTTACAAGAAACTCACCTCAAACCCAAAGACATGTACAGACTAAAAGTCAAGGGATGGAAAAACATATTTCAAGCAAACAACAGTGAGAAGAAAGCAGGGGTTGCAGTACTAATATCAGACAAAATAGACTTCAAAACAAAGAAAGTAACAAGAGATAAAGAAGGACACTACATAATGATAAAGGGCTCAGTCAAACAAGAGGATATAACCATTCTAAATATATATGCACCCAACACAGGAGCACCAGCATATGTGAAACAAATACTAACAGAACTAAAGGGGGATATAGACTGCAATGCATTCATTCTAGGAGACTTCAACACACCACTCACCCCAAAGGATAGATCCACTGGGCAGAAAATAAGTAAGGACACGGAAGCACTGAACAACACAGTAGAGCAGATGGACCTAATAGACATCTATAGAACTCTACATCCAAAAGCAGCGGGATATACATTCTTCTCAAGTGCACATGGAACATTCTCCAGAATAGACCACATACTAGGCCACAAAAAGAGCCTCAGAAAATTCCAAAAGATTGAAATCCTACCAACCAACTTTTCAGACCACAAAGGCATAAAACTAGAAATAAACTGTACAAAGAAAGCAAAGAGGCTCACAAACACATGGAGGCTTAACAACACGCTCCTAAATAATCAATGGATCAATGACCAAATCAAAATGGAGATCCAGCAATATATGGAAACAAATGACAACAACAACACTAAGCCCCAACTTCTGTGGGACACAGCAAAAGCAGTCTTAAGAGGAAAGTATATAGCAATCCAAGCATATTTTAAAAAGGAAGAACAATCCCAAATGAATGGTCTAATGTCACAATTATCGAAATTGGAAAAAGAAGAACAGATGAGGCCTAAGGTCAGCAGAAGGAGGGACATAATAAAGATCAGAGAAGAAATAAATAAAATTGAGAAGAATAAAACAATAGCAAAAATCAATGAAACCAAGAGCTGGTTCTTCGAGAAAATAAACAAAATAGATAAGCCTCTAGCCGGAATTATTAAGAAGAAAAGAGAGTCAACACAAATCAACAGTATCAGAAATGAGAAAGGAAAAATCACGACGGACCCCACGGAAATGCAAAGAATTATTGGAGAATACTATGAAAACCTATATGCTAACAAGCTGGGAAACCTAGGAGAAATGGACAACTTCCTAGAAAAATATAACCTTCCAAGTTTGACCCAGGAAGAAACAGAAAATCTAAACAGACCAATTACCAGCAACAAAACTGAAGCAGTAATCAAAAACCTACCAAAGAACAAAACCCCTGGGCCAGATGGATTTACCTCGGAATTTTATCAGACATACAGGGAAGACATAATACCCATTCTCCTTAAAGTTTTCCAAAAAATAGAGGAGGAGGGGACACTCCCAAACTCATTCTATGAAGCTAATATCACCCTAATACCAAAACCAGGCAAAGACCCCACCAAAAAAGAAAACTACAGACCAATATCCCTGATGAACGTAGATGCAAAAATACTCAACAAAATATTAGCAAACCGAATTCAAAAATACATCAAAACCATTGTATACCATGACCAAGTGGGATTCATCCCAGGGATGCAAGGATGGTACAACATTCGAAAGTCCATCAACATCATCCACCACATCAACAAAAAGAAAGACAAAAACCACATGATCATCTCCATAGATGCTGAAAAAGCATTTGACAAAGTTCAACATCCATTCATGTTAAAAACTCTCAGCAAAATGGGAATAGAGGGCAAGTACCTCAACATAATAAAGGCCATCTATGATAAACCCACAGCCAACATTATATTGAACAGCGAGAAGCTGAAAGCTTTTCCTCTGAGATCGGGAACTAGACAGGGATGCCCACTCTCCCCACTGTTATTTAACATAGTACTGGAGGTCCTAGCCACGGCAATCAGACAAAATAAAGAAATACAAGGAATCCAGATTGGTAAAGAAGAAGTTAAACTGTCACTATTTGCAGATGACACGATACTGTACATAAAAAACCCTAAAGACTCCACCCCAAAACTACTAGAACTGATATCGGAATACAGCAAAGTTGCAGGATACAAAATCAACACACAGAAATCTGTGGCTTTCCTATATACTAACAATGAACCAACAGAAAGAGAAATCAGGAAAACAACTCCATTCACAATTGCATCAAAAAAAATAAAATACCTAGGAATAAACCTAACCAAAGTGAAAGACTTATACTCTGAAAACTACAAGTCACTCTTAAGAGAAATTAAAGGGGACACTAACAGATGGAAACTCATCCCATGCTCGTGGCTAGGAAGAATTAATATCGTTAAAATGGCCATCCTGCCCAAAGCAATATACAGATTTGATGCAATCCCTATGAAACTACCAGCAACATTCTTCAATGAACTGGAACAAATAATTCAAAAATTCATATGGAAACACCAAAGACCCCGAATAGCCAAAGCAATCCTGAGAAAGAAGAATAAAGTAGGGGGGATCTCATTCCCCAACTTCAAGCTCTACTATAAAGCCATAGTAATCAAGACAATTTGGTACTGGCACAAGAGCAGAGCCACAGACCAATGGAACAGACTAGAGAATCCAGACATTAACCCAGACATATATGGTCAATTAATATTTGATAAAGGAGCCATGGACATACAATGGGGAAATGACAGTCTCTTCAACAGGTGGTGCTGGCAAAACTGGACAGCTACATGTAGGAGAATGAAACTGGACCATTGTCTAACCCCAGATACAAAAGTAAACTCAAAATGGATCAAAGACCTGAATGTAAGCCATGAAACCATTAAACTCTTGGAAGAAAACATAGGCGAAAACCTCTTAGACATAAACATGAGTGACCTCTTCTTGAACATATCTCCCCGGGCAAGGAAAACAACAGCAAAAATGAGTAAGTGGGACTATATTAAGCTGAAAAGCTTCTGTACAGCAAAAGACACCATCAATAGAACAAGAAGGAACCCTACAGTATGGGAGAATATATTTGAAAATGACACATCCGATAAAGGCTTGACGTCCAGAATATATAAGGAGCTCACACGCCTCAACAAACAAAAAACAAATAACCCAATTAAAAAATGGGCAGAGGAACTGAACATACAGTTCTCCAAAAAAGAAATACAGATGGCCAACAGACACATGAAAAGATGCTCCACATCGCTAATTATCAGAGAAATGCAAATTAAAACTACAATGAGGTATCACCTCACACCAGTAAGGATGGCTGCCATCCAAAAGACAAACAACAACAAATGTTGGCGAGGCTGTGGAGAAAGGGGAACCCTCCTACACTGCTGGTGGGAATGTAAACTAGTTCAACCATTGTGGAAAGCAGTATGGATGTATATCAAAATGCTCAAAACAGACTTACCATTTGACCCAGGAATTGCACTCCTAGGAATTTACCCTAAGAACGCAGCAATCAAGTTTGAGAAAGACAGATGCACCCCTATGTTTATTGCAGCACTATTTACATTAGCCAAGAATTGGAAGCAACCTAAATGTCCATCAATAGATGAATAGATAAAGAAGATGTGGTACATATACACAATGGAATACTACTCAGCCATAAGAAAAGGGCAAATCCAATCATTTGCAGCAACATGGATGGAGCTGGAGGGTATTATGCTCAGTGAAACAAGCCAAGCGGAGAAAGAGAAATACCAAATGATTTCACTTATCTGTGGAATATAAGAACAAAGGAAAAACTGAAGGAACAAAACAGCAGCAGAATCACAGAACTCAAGAATGGACTAACAGGTACCAAAGGGAAAGGGACTGGGGAGGATGGGTGGGTAGGGAGGGATAAGGGGGGGAGAAGTAGGGGGTATTAAGATTAACATACATGGGGGGTAGGAGAAAAGGGAGGGCTGTACAACACAGAGAAGGCAAGTAGTGATTCTACAACATTTTGCTATGCTGATGGACAGTGACTGTAAAGGGGTTTATAGGGGAGACCTGGTATAGGGGAGAGCCTAGTAAACATAATATTCGTCATGTAAGTGTAGATTAGTGATACCAAAAACAAAGCAAAAAAAAAAAAAAAAGGGCAGTTCCTGTGTGGTAACCTCCAACGAGTTCTACCAAGGGTATAAAGGGCATATAAAAGTGTAGGCAAAGGGTCTGTTTGTGTTTATACAGAGGATCAAAGCCTAATTGGGCTACCCCGAAAATGAACTAAGATACGATATGAAAAAGAACTTCCAACATCTGCACTCTCTGGAAGACTCATGCCAGAAGATGATCATCAAAAAACCCCAACAAAGATCCACGCACTGCTACAGCTGTAGATGCACTCATCCCACCAGTTCCTGGACTTGCCATGGGAATGAGGAAGGAGATATCTAAGCTGGCCTGTGCATACAGTAAAACAACAAATTTGACTGGATCTATACTGTTGGAACTCAACCAAGAATTTGGAGAAGTGCAAATTGTAGCGCTCCCAAGTCTTACAACTACAGACTATTTACTGTTAAAAGAACATATGGCATGTGAACAGTCCCCAGGAATGGGTTGTTTTAATTTGTCTGATTTCTCTCAGACTGTTCAAGTTCAGTTGGACAATATCCACCATATCATAGATAAGTTTTCACAAATGCCTATGGTGCCTTAATGGTTTTCTTGGTTTCACTGGAGATGGCTGGTAATTACAGATATGCTTTGGTTATGTAACTATACTCCTATTATGTTAATGTGTGTGCGCAATTTAAGTAGTAGCTTAAAACCTATATATGCTGAAGTTACTCTACAAGAAGATATGTCAAAGAAATAATCAATCTTCCCATGTTTTCTTCCGTCTGCTACTTCTATAGCTTTTCTTCTTCCTTCCTAATTACAACCCTTAAATATAATTCGTGCCTCATATCAAATTTACCGAGTATCATAACTCCTCCCAGTGGTAAAGATACCTCAAGACAAATGCTGGGCATAGAAGCCACAGGGCATAAATATGCAAAGAAGTAAAAAGCTAACCTTTTCAAACAATAAGGCTTCCCTCTCACTTACCAACTTCACATTTCCCTGTATGGCCCCGGAAGATGACTGGTTAGCCAGAGACGGGTAAGATTCCTCAAGGGAGGAACAACCTAAGACAGGCACAGTCGCAGGGGGGCCATCAGGTGAGAAATTGGGGATCAACAGAGGTGAGGCTTAGAACCTCACCCCCCCTGTTCTGAGAGAAATCTTCTGCATACGTGGATGTTTTATTGCCCTGGTCTAGCTTGGATTAACACATAGTCTACAGGCACACACCTGATCATCTACATTTGCTCTCTTACAACACTAAACTATGATTTCTACCTTTATCTTGTATCTACCTACCACTTCAGCATTTTATTAAAAATAATAATAATAAAGAGAGAAATGTGGTATCCACATATAAATCAAGTATAAAAACCAAATGAGTATTCATATTTGAACTGACTGTTTAGAGTTCATAATGCATGAGCAAAACCGAAAGTTTCTGTGATGACTCCCCTTGTACTGTTCACTATGTAACTTATTCATTATGTAAGAATTTGTTCTACATGTAAGAACTTGTTTGTTATGCCTCAGAAGATTGGAGACTGACGAAAATTAGGCTTGGGGTGGATTAATGATTGTGCATTGAGCATTGACTCCCCTATACAGAATTTTATTGTTGTTAACAACCATTTGATCAATAAATATGAGAGATGCCCTCACAAAAAAAAAAAAAAAAAAAAGGACAGACTTCCAATGGTAAAATAAATAAGTAACCGGGATGTAATGTATAGCATAAGGAATATAGTCAAGATATTGTAACAGCTTGGTAGGGTGATAGCTGGAACCTAGAATTATGTATATAAATGTTCTACCACTGTGTTGTACACTTGAAACTAATGTAATGTAATACTGTGCGTCAACTACCCTTCAATAAAAAATAATTATTTAAAAAATAAATAAATAAATAAACCAGTGGGCTAAATCAAACAAAAAAGAAACAAAAAGGAAACCATCTGCACAAGAAGGGAAACAATCAACAAAATGAAAGGGCAGCTAATGTATAAGAGGATATATTTGCAAATGATATAACTGATAAGGGGCCAATATATAAAATACCTAAAGAACTCATACAACTCTACAACAAAAAAACAAATAATCAAATTAGAAAATGGGCAGAGGATATAATTGACATTTCTCTAAAGAAGACATACAATGGCCAACAGACACATGAAAAGATGCTCAACATCACTAATCATCAGGGAAATGCAAATTAAAACCACAGTGAGATATCACCTCACAGCAGTCAAAATGGCTAATACCAAAACAAACAAATGAAAAAAAAAACAAGAAATAACAAGGGTTAGTAAGGATGTGGAGAAAAGGAAAATCTCATGCATTGTTGGTGGGAATGTAAATTGATGCAGCCACTATGGAAAGCAGTATGGAGGCTTCTCAAAAAACTAAAAATAGAAATACCATATGACCCAGCCATTCTACTTCTGGGAATTTATCCAAAGAAAACAAAATCCCTGAGAAGATTATGCATTTCCTGTGTTTACTGCTGCATTACTTACAATAGCCAAGATGTGGAAGCAACCTAAGTGTCATCAACAGACAAATGGATGAAAAAGAAGTGGTACATATATACAATGGAATACTACTCAACCCTACAAAGAGTGAAATCTTGTCATCTGTGACAATATGGATGGACCTCAGAGTATTATGCTAAGTGAAATAGAGAAAGACAAATGCCATTTGATTTTACTTAATTGTAGAATCTAAAAAACAAATGGACAGCAAACAAATAGAAACAAACTCATAAACTATGAGACTAGAAAGTCACCAGAGTACAGACTGGTGCTGCCATAGGGAGGAAGTGGGGAATGAGTGAGGTAGGTGAAAGGCATTAACAAGGTACACCTTACAGTTATAGAATAAATGAGTCATGGGAATGAAAGTACAGCAAAGACAATATAGTCAATAATGTAGTATCTTTGTATGGTAATAGCTGGTAACTGCTCTTATTGTGGTGAGCATTTAGTAATGCATATAGTTGTTGAATCACTATGTTGTACAGTTGAAACCAATATAATATTGTGTATTAACGATATTTCAATAAATTTTACAAAAAATAAGTAACACAGCATTAAATCCATTTTGGCATGAAAATTTGTCTCGCTGAAACTGTTGGCAAAGCTAATACAGCAATTCTTAAATATACATACAGTCTTGAGAAGTTATTATGTCTTCTGGAAAACAGCTGTATGGCAGGTTAAACATAGATTTTGCCTCATTCTTCTCTCTCTACCTTTATAAAAGTTTAAACATACCAGTGTCTATAGTTCCCAAGATTTTATCACCATTTTTCCCTCTACTCTTTGCTTTTCTCTAGTCAAAATTACATCTTATTTTATATTTAAAAACAACCTTATACCTCCCTGGAAAATACGCCACAGATCCATGATGAATAGATAGATTTCCCATTACAGATAATGAAGAGTGGAATGGTGTTCTATTAAAGTAATCTTTCTGTTCACCTTCTGATTTAAGAAAAGAGCTTCTCACAGAACATTCTCATTACTAGAGGCTACCACCCACACATGCATGGATTGATTTGAAAAGAGAAAGAGAGGAAGAGACAGGCAGGAAGAGGAGGAGAAGAAAACTAAGGAAAACCAGAAAGTCAGTAAAATACATTTTATTCTACCTCCATATTAAATATGCTTTAATCATTGATAATTCACATTACACTTCCGATTCCTGGAGTTCATAAGTATAATAATTTTGTCAAACCCCCAAACCCTCAAGTAATGGTAGGGAGAAGGCTACATGAAAGCAAAGAGGATGAGAGAGGGAGAGAGTGCCTCTCCTTGGGGTGCCATCAAACTGTGATTAAGGCATCATTCTTACCTCTGCATCAGTTGTGGATTTAGACTTCTACAGTGTTTTTTTATCAGCTAAAATATTGAAATGAGGTTTAAATATAAAATCACTGTAAGTGGTATAATTTATCTTTAACCAAGCACCAAAGAAAAATCATTTATTTCTGGAAGATAAAACAGTGAGGTCAGGGCAGTAGACAATTCTACTTAAAAGTGACACTGCTTAATTGGATAACATATTGCATAAAATACTGTGATAATGGGGGAGCTTTTTTATAGTTCAACATTCGAAATCTTGATCATCCTTTTAAACTATTGTTAACATATCCTTCCACATGTGCAACCGAAGGTCTGATTGAATAGAGTTTGAGAAAGACTGTAATTGAAAGTACAAAGAGGACCTAATGGATAGAGAGCTTTTAACAAAGGAAAAACAATAGGTGAGACATAGTTTTGAAGTATTTGAGACATTATTTGTTAAGTGGGCATAACTGACAACCTAGAAAATCATGCTAACTCATCATTCTATTTTTGGTGCAATTTGCTATTATTTCCAGTTCTTTAAACTCTAGGCACAAAGTAGCATTGCACTTCCTACTCCCTTTAAGGTTAGATAATGTTATTTGTCTAGTTATGATGGATGAGTTAGGAGAAACAATTCTGTGTACTGGTACAGGCGGACACCTTGATTGCCATCAGGGAACTTTTCCCTGCTAGTATGGCCAACACCATTAGCCATGGTGGCTGTTCTGAGGGTCAGTGATCAGCTGACCAGCAGGCCAGCAATGAACAAGTGGGGCAAGCAAGCAATAATATTTGTTGTGTTAGGTCACTGAAATTTGGAGGTTTGTTACTGTAGCATAAACTAGACTTTCTTGACAGATACCCTAATTAATATATAGATTCATGGCAAAAAGGTATTGCTGAAAGTGATATATCTCAGTAAAAGACCTGAGGCTAGTGCAAAAAGTTTTGTGACACTGAAGCTTTGTCATTTCCTCTGAGCAGCCCTGAGGATGTCCTCACCAGAAATAGGCTGACGTGGTGGGTGTGGAAGTCAAAGTCTTCTGGTTCCTATCACACGCTATCTTTATGGATGAACTAAATAATGCAAGGTTAGCTGATATTCATATGACCTAAACAATATGGTATAACAATTATTAAAGAATTGTTTTTTAAAAATTAACCAATTACTTTAAAAACAAACAGAAATGCCCTATCAATCCTTTTTTTATTTTTTCGGGTGAAATTTACCTAACATAAAGTCAGGTGCTGCACAGTACACTACTCAGGGGCGCTTAGTGCATTCACAATATTGTGGTACTATTACTTCCATCAACTTTCAAAAAATTTTCATTCAGTCTGAAACAAAACTCCATACCCATTAAGCCGTCACCCTCCAGCCCTTCTTTTTCCTCCGCACTGGCCACCATCAATCTGCTTTCTGTTTATATGGATTTACCTATCTTGGATACTTCATATAAATGGAATCATACCATATGTTATGTTTGAATCTGGCTTCTTTCATTTATTTTCAAGGCTCATCTGACTTGTGGTATTTGTCAGTACTTCACTCCTTTTTGTGGCAGAATAATATTCTATTTTATTGATATACCAATTTGTTTATTCATTCATTGATGGACATTTGAGTTATTTTCACCTTTTGGCTTTGTGTAAATCTTATCTTGCAAATAATTCTCACCACCTAGTTTCCCAAGGACCATATAATTTATAGCATATAAAATTTGGTAGCATGGGGAACCAGGAGAAAGCCACATAATGAAACTAAAAGCAACTAAGTTATATAGCTAGATCATCAGACGTATCCTAGACAAAAACAGGCAAAATTATATTGCAGTAACACAGTAGCGGTTATGTTTGTGTGAACCGTATCATTTATACATGTGCATGCATACACGCGTACACACAGCTTCTGAAGAGGAAGTCAACAATTTGGTCAACCTTCTAGAAAGTGCTATCAGGAAGTGAGGAGGGCACCACACCTGAGGCATGAGAGAAGAATCTTTGTTCACTTGAAAGGACTGCCAGAGCCAGTGCCAATCATGACCAGGTTTCACTTAGAACTGGAGAACTCTCTAGGCAGCTCTCTCTCCTGAAGCTCTCTGTTCACCCCTGATCTCAGGAGCCCTATGGTGAGCACATCCAGCGACTCTTGGTGACCCTCATTTGATTAGCTACTGATCCTTCTGTGGCTGGAAGTTATTGCAGAGATTGTACCAGGCAGAGTCGCCACTGTGTGGGTTCGTTCGTAGTAACAGAGGGGCCCTAGGGTAGAAGAACATGCGAGGTCTCTTTGTGCCTGCATGTGACAAAATCACAGACATTCTCAGAAATATCTGGACTAGAAATTCACTGGTGAAGAGACAAATAAAATCCTGAAGCACACAGCATAGGTCAAATAGGCGAAACTTTGTTCTGTTAATATGAGCTCATTTGTAACTATGGACTGCTGAGCCTTGGGGGAATTTGGAGTGTAATGTTACACTACTGTATTTTGTGAATGTGAATAAATAGTATTGGGGTGAATAAGAAAAACAAATTTATTTAAAAGTATTATTGAATTCCTAGTCACATCGTTTCTATCTGCTGATACCAAGCCTAACAATCTGAGGATTATCAAATCTTTGTCCTGTTAACAAAGTGTCCTTTACACCTTTAAAGGCTGAGCACCAAGTCACGCTCTGCTCTCAGCCAGCATGAGGCAAATTTCTCTGGCCTACCTGGATATTCGCACATAAAGCTGAGTTTCCGTCTTGCTCTGGCCAATAATTTAAACTTGTCAAGGAGATTCCAGAGCTGTAGTAGTTAGGTGCTTTACCAGATTTACCTAGTTTTTAAGATGTATGCTTCTTTCCATATGGATTCAACCTCTGCTTTCTATATACATGGCCTAAAACTAACTCCTTCTCCATGGGATGTATTTTCACATTTACAGTATTGAAAACAGGCAGCACTAAGTATTTTTTCCCCGAAAGAAAAACTTCAAACATCGCCAGATGTCTTTCCAAATTTCCTGAAAATGACAGGGAGAACTCTCCTATAAAAGAATAGTCTGTTTTCCTAGGAGCTGGAAAGGCACACAAATTTTATCCAAATTTGTCATTGGGTCCTCGAGAGCAATATTAAAAACCTTTGTAAATTTTAGGAGGCATTTTGGTTATAGCTTGGTGTTCAAGGTGCTGATAATGCCCGACAGTTTCTAACGGATGCAGGCCCTGAGGAACCACCTTCAGGTCTTCTAAATAGGCATTTGAAGGAGAAAGTGGACAGAATTCTGAATCCCCCTGCCAGCTAAGCAGAAATATAGAATGCTATCTGCTGGACTCAATTATGGAAGAGAAAACTGTTAGGCATTTCTCAGTACAAAAATATGTATTTCCACAAAACACATTTCTAGCTACTGCTTTCATCCATTATAGAGTAATAAAAGATAGTCTCTATTGAAATCTAAAGCTTAAATGAGTCTGAGCTAAGAAAACACAGCACACATTCACAGCATCATTTATATAGGAGAAATTCTTCAGGAGAAACCCATAAACTCAATGATATTAAATAGATTTATTGCCTTCTGGCTTTAAACCAAAGGGAGACTATCGGCTACACATTGTGCCCAGATGCTTTATAAAGAGCATCGCTGTTGCTTGGGTATCATCACTCAATCAACTCCACATTCACGATCACACTCCCTCTGTGGCTGATTCTTATCTTGGTCCTCCGCACGGAAGACAGTCAGTGTAGGAAGGAGGGCCACTGGCGTATAAAACAGAGCAACTCCAGAAACCTTTCCCCTACATCAAGCTGACAGGATCTTAATAGCCACACAATGCTGGGTAGAATGGCATGTCACAAATTCATCATGAATTGCAGCTCTCTCAGAATAGCTTCAAGTCACGGTGTTAGTGACATCACTGAACTTGAACTTTAAAAGCCTGAGCATGTTTATAAAGGGCTCCATTTTCTAACATTCTTCTGGTTATTTATTTATATTATACGGTAAACATATCTATCACCCAGAATTTTACTTATCCTTAAGTAAAGTGGAGGGGAAGCGGGCTTGGAGGGGCTCCTGATGTGCGAGACACTTCACATACTTTGCAGTGAGGCATTTCTTTCTTGCAGAAGCTCGTCTTTCTCTCCTACGTCAATTCTATTTCTCAAGTGGCATGAAATTTAAATTTCGGTAATTCAATCCAAAGATGGAAAAAGGCAAATTTTCTGATTTTTGGAAGTAATTGCTGATTTCAATTCTAGACGTCAGCCCAAGTAACACTGCAACTCAGGGACAGAGAACGGGTTCTGCACTTCCCTGTAGCCCGTGAGAAAACACAGTGTGATGCACAGACACCTACAGGTCCCCGGGGGGGTGAACTCTTTGTCACTCTCCGCTGCCCAGTGGAACTCTAATGAATTTTTTTTTCAAGCTGGGGTCCTTCACTGTTTTTCGTCTCTGCTTAGACATTAAAAGATGCAGTGCTTGTGAAGGCGTTTCCCTGGCAAGTGGGGAACCCTGTCTGCACAGTGTGAGATGGGCCCTCGGGACTGGGCTCCAGGGAGGGAGAATCTCTTAAAGACAAAGAACAGCCAGGTGTTTTTGTCCCGTATGAGGAAAGCGTCAGAGGCTCTGAGGGGGCTGAGGGGCTGGGGACCTCCAAGTTGTGGTCACAGAGCATGGAATTGGCCTCATGCTGTTTGCTGAGCAGCGTGGGGTCCGTAAAAAAATTACAGCTTTCAGGCGCCCCTGCCTTTTAGGTGATGTGCCTCGGTCAGGATTATGTTACCCTGTTATATCTACACTGGGAACAGCAATCTGGGGGCCACTGGGCATCCCCAGTGTCTCCTAAATAAACCCCATGGCAAAGCAAAAAAACGAAGAGACATGCATACACTTGTTGAAGGAGTTTACATAGAAGAAATCAAAATGCAAAATGGTTCTTAACATCCATTCCAGTCACGGGAGGCTAAAAAGACCTCCCAAAGTCTTAAGTGTCATCTTTTAAAGGAGGGGCTCATGACACTTCTCGTAAATGAGTTTAGAATTCTTATTTGGCCCACCAGTGACCTTCCAAGAAAAGGTAGCAAACGATACAATGCTGTTTTACCTTGAACCTTGGAGGAAAGAACACTGTCTAAAGAAGCAGCTGAAAAAATGACGATGAAGCTAAAGTTCAAAATTCATGTTCATTCAATCACAGGCCCTCTAATATTGCCAAAATTGTAAAGTATTTTTCTCACCAAAATTCAGGATCTCCATTTCCAAAAGATTATATACATCTCTTTTGATCAAATATGATATGTGAAAATCTAAATGCATAGCTTTTCACAGAGAGGTAAGTCATTCCTTAATTATATAATTTATAGCTTTGTAAAGATTGAGTACATGGGCACAAACACGTATGCACACACGCACATACACACAATACTGGACATTGCTCAATCACTTACTGATCTCTATTCTACTCCCCACAAACAGCAAGTGCACAAACGTAAGAATTCCCTACAGCCATGTCCTGTGAAGGCTCAGGAAGAAAAACCATTCTTCCTAAGACCACCTTCTGTGGTCTATGATATGTGACTGTTATTGTCGTACATATGCCATTAAAATAAAAAAAAAAGGGGTTTTCACGCTTGGGCTATAATTTATCATGGTCTTTCATTTATAGTTTACATATTCTGAATATATTTACAGGGAAATATACCTAAACCAGGGATATTCATTTCTGGATGGAATGCTCTAAAATCCTATATTATTTTGAAACACATCTGACTCAGTTGAAATACTTCGGCATCAGTTTCTTTAATAAAGTGAGTTATAATACCAGTATATTGCATTTTCATAATAAAGCCAATTATTTACATCCTGTGTTATTCCAGTTCATACATTTACATGTAAGAGCAATGTCCTGGAAAAAGCAGATATAAGTCTGTATTGCCAAGAAAACATTTTATATCTATTATCAATCCTTATATTTTTCCAGGAAGTTTAATATCAAATTGCTTTTTCCATACTACTCTAAAGTATCTGGTTTGTTTACTCTCATGTGGGTTTTTAGGTCGTACATTTTCCTTCTTTTCAAACATGGTTCTGTAAAAAGTTTGTAAGTCCTAATAGGATTGAAAGACATAATCAAAGTAGTTATCACTATAAATGTATTCTGAAACTTTGGAAAATTTTATAGCCTCACCTCTCCCTACTTGGAATCCATTATATAGTGTGGGTTGCTTTCATACTTGTTTACTAAACATATCCATGTCTGGTACCATGGAAGGCAAGAAACAGTAAATTCGATTCACTACTCTTTTATTCAATAATATTTATATATCAGGCATCACACTGTCCTTAGAGAAACCACTGTCTCACAGGCATGGGTTTCTGTTTGCTGTATTATACTCTGAGATTTAGTAAAAATAGTACCATCTATATGCAGTGCAACAACTCTAAGACAACCTTTCTGTAAGTGGACTACCCTAAGAGAAACCAAAATAATCTGTTTTATTAAATTTATAACTGTTATCTGAATCAAAACTGAAGAACGTTTTGTCCACTTACATGAGAAAAAAAATGTTCAAATAGGCATTTTTCACTTTCTTTTTTTCCTTAGAAGCCACTCAGTGAGTAACAAATATTTATTGCATTAGAAGTAGAAGTGAACAGATTGCAATGTTAGCCATTCATCTATAATGATGATCCTCAGTATAATAAATTCCCTTTGAAATGAAAGGGAATTATTTGCCTCAGCAGTTGGGTCAGAAAGCTAAAATATCATTTAGTGATGCAGAACAGTCACTTGGAAAAGAAACTTTAAGTGTCATATAATTTAAAAATAAACACTGATAAATAGCAAGATATTTTGATGTATAACATACATCTTAAAATACCAACATTATACTGAACATTGAAATTATCATGCTCTTCTCATCTAACTCAAGTAGCTGTCTAGAGCACACCTCCTGAATAGTAACTCTTCTGAGAATCCCAGTCACCAAACAAACAATAACAAATACATGAGCTCCCCAGTATGCCAAACAGTAAGACTGAGTACCCAGGGAAGCCTCCCTTTCTCATCACCCTAATTTCTAGAAGTGTTAGAAAAATAGAGTTGAGTGAATGAATAAATAAATATATAATATTGTTGAAAAATGTAAGAGAGATGGAATTGAGAAGGTAGGAGAAAACTGAACTGTGTCAAAGAGGACTGTTTTATGAAAGCAGACATTAAAAATGCCAATAAACAAGATAAATGTTTTATTTCACAAATAATTAAACACATCCAAAATGAAACACCAACGTGATATCTTTTGATAGCTAACTTTCAGAGCTAATATGAGAAGCCATCCTGCTAGGTGAGTCTGGAGTGATGCACATACTCACATGCAGCAGGTTACAGGATAAATCGTCACAAATGGGATGGACATGTATTTACCAAGTCTTCAAATTTTCTGATGGGAATATAGTAAGTATGCTTTGGGCCATCAAGTTGATGAAACGAATATTAAAATTTTCAAAGTGTGGAACTTCTGAATGAGCAGTCCTGCATTCACAGATTATAAGAATGCAATAAAGTATGAGCACAAAGATTTAGCTTCAAGGATGTCACCACAAAACTGCTTTCAGAGCAAAATATTTGGAAAGAACATCTGGAATTAGGGGATTTCTTAATTAAATCATGCTTTATTATGTCTATGATCATTACTACCGCTAACTCCAAAAATAGTATTCACTATGCATTCATGTAAGTCAGGCAGTAGTCTAAGTCCCCTGAGTGCATTATGTCATTTTTATCCTTAAGAAACCCTATGAGGTGTTAGGATTATTTTTATTCTTATATATATCAATGAGTATTTGGGGAAGAAAAGAGGAACAAAAAACAAAAGGAGAAAGAGGGCACAGAGCCCAAGGGATGAAGGCAAAGTAGAAGAAAAGAGAGAAAAAAGAAATAAAAGAGAGAAGAAAGTGGGGGGAAGTTAGCTTAGGGTGGGAGTAGAATTCAAGGGGCTAGAAATGGAGGAAGATAAAAACAGAACTACAGCTTATCGATATTTACGTTTTAGTAATCACAAAGAAGGAAATAATTTCTTGTCATCCTGATTAGAGGCAGGTGTGTAACTTTTAACCTACCGATAACTGGAAGATAATTTTTTGCAGCTAAGTTGTAAATTTACCTCTACGGTAGATGCCAATTTGTCTCAAGAAATCATTTGATGCCACATGAACAGATTAATTTGAAGAAACAAATGGTCATATGAGAGCTTCAATTTATGGTTTGACATTCTGAGAATCATGGAATTTTAAATACATACAGGATTTTAGCAATTTATCTAGTCCAATTCCCTTTTTAATGTTCATGGAAGTTATTTGGTTTTAGCCACCTAGATGATGAATTCAAACACTAATTTGATTCCAATCCACTACTTTTTCTAACACATTCCTCTACCTCAATGATTACTCTCCAAGTTAAAGGTATTGATGACTCTTTATAAATAGTTGGGAAACTCTTATGGATAATCCTTATTTTCCATATGCCTAAAATCAAAAGAAATGTCTTCTTTGAGTAACTGCAAACTACAAATAAAATTACATATTTAAAAACTCATTTGGAACATTCAAAACCCATTCTTGTAATGGAAACTGAACGTTTGTTTATAAGCATAACATTTCAAGTAAAATAATCATTTTCAGCGTGGTCTTTAGGAAAATACACTTCTATTTCACTAAATTTTCCAAGGATAAAAACTGCCACTCATCATATTTTAGCAGATACATAATGTAGTCTCCATTACATGTGATTGTCAGAGTTATGTACTATAATAAAATCTGCCAGTGCAGACATTTTTTATTTGACAGTTTTCTTAAAAAAAAAAAGAATAAAGCTTATTCTGGGAACCAATTACAACTTGGCATATTCCACCTCTATTTTATCTCTTTATAGTGTTTTAGTTAACACTCTATGTTAATTTTTTTCTAGCAGCAGTAAGTTGATAGTGCAAAGTAATTAAAAACCTGGAAACATTTATTTCTATAAACTGCTTCCTGACTCCTATCAGCCAATGCATGTGCTAATGTGACAGATATGTCATCTTGGGGCTGACATTTCATGTCCACTGACTCAGCTTTCCACTTAGTTGTAGGATCACTTCCTTTAAGGAGTCAGGATGAGGAAAAAAATATCATACTACTGGAAATGACATATGGGAAGGGGTCCTAATGCTTGACAATAAATATGAAAAATCATATTATCAATAGGCCTATGTTTAGAAATTCAAAAACTTACATTAAAAATTAAAACAGAAAGAGATGTTTAGGAAGGAACAGGAAAGAAGAGACCACCAATTATCTTGGCAAACTGTATTTTAAGAGTGCTGCAAGTTAGGTATCAGCAGAATCAAGGTGATTGAAACGATTATTTTTATAGTAATTCACTTTTTGTGGTTTATGAGTTATGCCACTTCAAATTTGGTGAGGCAAACTATTTCAGTGTTCAGATAACACTTTACTTTCTTATGAAATAAATTCAGTTATTATTTAGAAGCTGTAAAATAAGTGCATGTAGTTTGGTTTCTGTTTTTATTCTTTTGCATTGAACTATCCGCACTGTGGTTTCTCAGCTATTAAATAATAGGGTTCGGCTACCTGGTTTCAGACTGTGATATAATGTCTTTCATACAGACTCAATTATCTGATTCTAACAATATTAGGAAATTAATATTACAAAACTAAAGCAAGAATCTTTTCCTAGAAACTTTTAAGCTTTGATTGACAAACTAAACCTAGATACTATTATACAATATACCACATAGGAAATATTTTTTAGTTATTAAAAATGATTCATTAACTATTATCATAATGCACTAGGCTCAAAACTAGTACCAACCAAGAGTACACAGAGCTCAGACACCACATGAAACTTTCCATGTCTTTCTCCATTTTTATCAGTATTTGTATATTTGTTTACCATGAAGAAACAGACACATATACTGAAAATCAATTGGCAAGGCACCATTTAGATTACACTATATTCCTTATATAATTTCTCTGGTAAGACAAAATTTCTTTAAGAATATTTATTTAAAGAGAACCTGAGATTAAAAGAAATGAGATTATTCAGCCTCCCTAGAAGGAATGCATTTTTAAAAAATTGCTCCAGTAATTAGTTCTATAATACAGTAAAAAAATCTTTGGTAAAACAGTCTGTAATATTTTCAGATTGGTTACATTCTGAGTAAAACCACATGGAAAAGGAAAAACTTTTTTAATAAGAATTTGTCTTAAAATAGACTGCTTGTTTGGATAAGCCAGTTTGTGTATGATGTTTAAAAGGTTAAAAAAGAAGCCAAACTACAAAACGATGAGAAGTAATTAAGCTTAGTATTTATACGAAAAGTAATTACTAGAAAGGTATACAATCTTCTTTTATAGTAAATAGATCATTATTATACCAGAAAGAACAGAATAAACTCTTCCCAATCTCAAACAACAAATTCCCCAAATATACTATTTGTTTGAGATTTCATTTATGAACATCCTTATTTAATGCATTGTTAATAAACATCTATTGAATTCCTACCACTGTTATAAACATGGGGATATGGTAGTGATTGAATAAAAATTCAGCATTATCCTGAAACATTCACTCTACCTGGTAAAAGAGACAGTAAGCAAAAAGCGTGTAATAGATCAGGGGATGGTAAATGGACCAGAGAGTATAAAGCAGGTGAGGACAGAGAGTACAGACATACTCTATTAGAAAGAGTGATGGACATTCCCTCAGAGGGAATTTCAACAGAAACTTGAGTGACATGAGAGATTAGTCCATTAAAACATTTAGGGAAAGCACTATAGGAAAACACAAAAATAAAGACAAAGGCTCATAATACAAAGCCCCTTTATGCTGCTAGCCCCCATTGCAAGAATTAAAGCATTGCACAGTTTGCTGGAGAATTTTAGAACTAAGTATTTGCATGAGTAGATACATGGCCAACACCAGGTCTCTACCTGCCAAAATATTTCGTTTGAAAAGATAACTAACAAAACAGTCTTTCATGTATAATTTTAATACCATGTGGTATACATCTTTTACATAATCACGTTTGCACTAGAAGGTCAGCTCTGTATGGGCAAAGATTCTGTGTTTGACAAAGGTTCTAGTGTCTCAAATGCTGTTACATTGTAGATGATGGATAATATGTGTTCAATAAACAAATAAATAATTGTGCACTTAATGATTTTTTCACAAAATTTTGTTTTCATATAAATGCTAAATGTAAATATAGTTTTTCCTAATTTGTTTTGATAGCTTTCATTACCATAATACAGAATTCATTGGATAATACACACTATTCAAAACTAATGTAGACAGTCTCTGAATTGAAAGATGCAGTTGATTGAATTAAATGATGAAAATGTAATGTCTGAAATTTTGCATCCCAACAGAAATCTGGAGATCAAAAACTTCAGTAATTATTGATTAAATGTGATTCTTTTGAATTTCCAATAAACTGTCAAATTTTAAAAAATGCTTCTCTCACAAGCACATCCAAACTGCCACACAACATTGAGGGGAAGATCTGGTATGAAGACAAAGAAGCAGACCCGAATGAAGATAATTATTAAGATCTATTTGTAATATAACACATTAAAAAAAAAGGAAAAGTAGAAGAAAATGATATAATTATCCAGGATTGCAATGAATCGAAGGAGGAAATGTCTCTGAAGTATACTTAATAAAATTAATTTCTATACATGGGCTGAACACACAGGAATTAGTCACCAAAACATCAGTTAAAAATAAATTATATATAATTTTATGTATATATGTATGTATAATTTTCAGAATGTGATTTTTAAGTATTATGCATATGCATTTGCAGCCATTTTTAAAACTTCTTTACATTTTCATAACTGAATGTCAAACATTGTCTTAGGCCCTTGGAAATCATATTTAACTGACAGACAAGTATTACCCCAAATATTTTATAGATGAACCAGATCACTCCTTTTCATCTTAGCATTACCCACTTGACTGTAAAAACATATTTCTCAGCAGAATCAGAGCTGTTTATTTCCTCAGAAGGGTCGGTAACGATTATAGTAACAATCTGCAGGAAGTTTTTGGTTCCTAGATCATCGATATGTCCATAACACAGTTATGAATTACCAAGTAATAACATTAATAATTATGATTTAATAATTCCTGATTTGTTTTCCCTTTTAAAAATGCAACTTCCTATTAAGCACAATTAGGTGAAAACTCTCATTCCCCATGAATTGCTTCTGGAAGTTATGGGATTGATCTTGTTTCTGGGGAATGGCTCTGACCATTGACAGTGGAGCTTTTATAAAAAACCTCCATCTGTTGTACACACACTGAAAACCTCTGAGGACCTGGGACGCACCCTCTGTCAGGAACTGCCACAAACAGGATGGGGTGGCATCCCAAGGGGGTACTGCAAGGTCTTTTCCCACTTGGGCACTGTACAAAGGAAATAGATTAAAAACAGCTGGAAATAGTAATACTGGCAGGAACCATTTTAAGGGAATATATATATATATACACGTATGTGTGTATGCACACACACACAAAGTACTTGATGTATAGAAATTTATTCAATCCTCACAAGCACCTTCCATGGTAGGTGTTACTATCATCCCTACCTTATGGAGGCTGAGAGTGAAACACAGAGAGATGATGGAGCCTGCTCAGGTTATCCAGCAAAGGGGACGGGAAAGCAAAAAAAAGTGAAGATAAGGCACATTACTCAAAGATCCATTGTAATGGGAATGTTTTTGAGACCAGGGTTCTTGGAGGACCATAGATTATAATGCCACATGTGCCAAAGACTTGAACATTTTTTAAAATACAACTTTACTGGGACTTCACTGGCGAGAAAATAGAAACTGACTTTAGTTTCACTTAGAGTAAAAAATAAGTAAATAATTACCAACCATTCATGGAGCACCATAGGTTCCAAGCACTGCCTAAAATAATGGATTTATAAAGATTATGATAACATTCACATCACTGAAGAGTTAAAAACCCAGCAGGCAGAGGTGTAAAAGGAAACAATTACAACCCATCAAGGCAATGGCTCTGATGGATGAACACAAAAAGCATGAGAAGAGCAGAGACAAAAATGATTCAATATGCCTTTCCAATGAAGGAAAGACACTGAGAGCTCTCAGCCTAAGCATAAATTTTTCATGTTAGTAATGGTGGTGCAAGAACACTCTGAAGAGGCAACAGGGAGTGAAAAAGCATAATGAGATCTATTTCAGTATCATTCACGGTATACCCTCAAGTAGGAAAGTAGTGGAAGATGCTGGTGGACAGATCAACAAAACGCAAAGCAATTTAAAAGCTACAGAGAGACATTAATCAATTCTGTATCGGACAGTCTCGAGGCACAAAATAATGAACCGGTAATATGTGATATGAAAACTACCGTCTCTGTATTTTTTCAACCTGGCTAATCAAATGATGGATAAAGCCTGAAAGTGTAAGAATCTAATTAGCATCTGTAAATGAACAAACTTGGGAGAGGATAAAAATTAATGACACAGGTGGAGTGGGGAAAGAAGTCTCTGAAATATGTTAACATTTACAGCCTGAACTACTACAACATTTGATTCGGAGATGCTAGTAAGTTCAATCTCAAATCATGTTGGATGTATACATATAACGTTCTTTGTTTATCATGGCTCAAATCATCTAACCTTGCAAGTGAGAATTACAATATATACAATGCATGGGCACAGGACAAAGTACAGCCTTTATTGGAATGAGCCCATAAAAAAGCCATCTACCCTAGTCATCAATACTTATACATGATTCATTAAATCAGCAAATATTTACTGAATACCCACAATGTTCAACAGCACATTCTAAGTATTGAATGTTTTTAAAAGTGAGTAGTTTATCTATTACCACGTCACTTCAGACAATCATATAAAATCTGTATGCTAATAAAACAGATGAATGACAAAAATAAAATAAAATAAAAACAGATCATAAGGCCAATTCAAGCTATAATGACTGTCATGAATTCTCTGAAATGTAAACAAGTGAGTGATCTCATCTCATTTGGCAGATGATTTTAGGGATACTGAAATTCCTGAGAAATGTAGTATCTGACTAGGCATTCAAGCATTCAAGATGATGAAATTTTGAGATATGGATGTGAACAGGACATCTAAAATCAAGATGGACACTGATTAACTGAATTGATGTTTATAATTAAAGATTAACTTGAAGTGGCCAATCTAAATATAATGCCATTTAAAATAATATGCTATCATATTTTCACTTCAATGGAAACATTTTACTATATTTTGCTTTATTTTTTGGCACTCTGAATCCAGTACGTTGAATTGCTCTTGAGTGTTTTCTGTATCTATCACTTTTTTCTCTACTTCTTAGAAGAACACCTTTTTAATTTTTTTCAGTGCTATAATTTATGTCTACTACTGGTATTATTTGCGATCTATTCTCCTATGTGCTTCCTGTAATTTAGGCTTCATTTTCAAATGATTTTGTCTTTTTCTTGTATTTATTTTCTGAGTTCTGATTACCAGCCTGCAATCTGGCTATATTATTTCAGAATTTTTGTATATATGTTTTCTGGTCTTTCTTTATTGAAGTAACTGCTTCTTTCATTTAAAAAAAAAAAGTTCATGTTGGAATGTGTCTACTTTGTGACAACATCTTTGTAATGAGTTTTGCTGATGTATTTTTAGAAAGACCTTGTACTGCTAAATTTCTCTTGTGTTCTGCAACATTTTATATTAATCTAACATATTTTCATTTTGTTGGTCCTATTTACGTTTGGCACATTTCCCCAAACAACTCATTCCATAACCGTGCTCTCTGGATGAGATGAGTGGGCCGGGTAGCTTCCCAGCTTTTCCTGTTCATGAATTCTCTCCTGTGTTGCTACACCTACAGATTGCGACCTTGACTTCTCTACCTACCCTAAACTAAACTGGCACAAGAGGGTTTTTAATATCAGCTCAGAGTTTCGCATTTCTTCACAAGCTATTGGCTGGCATGAGACACCGTTTGGACGTTATAGTGAGTTACCTGATCATTAAAATAGGTGTTTTCCTTTTACCTTCTGAACTTCGGGTTCTGGGTCAGTCTGATATCCCCATATCACCTCTCTGTATGCTTACCAGACAGTCAATCCCTGCCCCTTCTGCCTTGTTCACAACAGGCTGAATGTGACAGTTCCCCTTAGGGCTCTTCCTTAAGGGATGACTAATTCCTGGAGATTTCTGAGATCTAATATCATTCCCCCTCTGCCCAGATCTGTTGCCTCTAGAAATATTGATAGTATTGAGTTTGGGGGTTTTCTTAGTCTTCTAATATTGCTGAAAATATATCTTTCAGTGCATTTAAGGTTGTTGCTTTGTCACTCCATTTATCTACTGGAAAACACATTTTCAACCTAAATTCCTCTGCTTCCCAATGGTTGTAGCTATGTGATGTGTCCTCAGATACTGTACTGCTAGAAAGAAGACCACAGGCCCAAAGATGGAGTCACGCAGGTGAATGGCCCTATGTCAGCAAACTCACTCGATGCCTCGCCCAACTGCAGTCCCAGCCTGCCCATGAACACAGTGACCTTCATTCAATCTTCCTGGAATGGCCCGGTCAGCACTAGGGAATTTACTTCTAGGCCCCTTCCTTTCCCCTTAGGAGGGCGACCTTGACGGAAACAATGGATCCTTGGCTAGTAATTTCCTTTTTTCTGCTCCCTCTCTACCTTTAAAAGCCTTTCCTTTTGTGCAGCTCAGTAGAGCATCTCTCCATTTGCTAAGAGGGAAAGCTGATGCACAAATTGCTTCATAAAGGCAATCAGGTCTTCAAAGTTACTCTATTGAACTTTCTTTCTTAACAATACGTTACTCCACTCCTGTGAATACTCCCTATGTTTGGATCAAATGGGTTCTGTTTTTTCTTAAGAAAATCACCCATGCCTTCAAACTGCTGGGTGTGTGTTTTCTTTATACAGAATGGCCTCCCCTCCATTTGTTTTTAAACTCCCTAGTAAGCCAGTTAAATTACCTTCCTCATGGAGAATTTTTTATTTTACTCAGTCAGTTTTCTAAGCTCTTTTCTAAACTTTCAGAGCAATTTTTTTTAGCTCTTCATGGGTGATTTCTTCTAATTTCTGTTTGGCTCGTGTGTGAATGTGTGTGTGTGTGTGTGTGTGTGGTGTGTGTGAATGTGTGTGTGTGTGTGTGTGTGGTGTGTGTGAATGTGTGTGTGTGTGCATGTGTGTGTGTGTGTGTTATTGTGTTTCTTAAACCATCCTTACTGAATATGTGTTATTTGAGAGTAGGTGTTAATTTACTTCACTAGTAGTTATGTCACATGAAATGTATCCAATATATTTTCCTAAATTGTTGAAGAAAAAAAATCAATAATTTTTTTGACTGCCATATATGCAGTCATGCATGGGTCATGGGAGATACAAGAGACATAAAAATCACAGGGTAAGCCTTGAGGAACTGACAGTATATTAGAATAATTAATATTAAACTTGAAAAATTGTTAAGACTATTAGTGAAGCTGGAATAATAAGGGTAAACAATGAATGAGTTCGATGGAATGATGAGCAAATTTACAAAAATTCTGTGCTTGTATTTTAAAAACAAAAAACTAATCTTTTTAATATTTATTCTGAATAGACTATTTCACTTGGTGAAATCTGAAAACATTTTGTTTTTTGTAGTTTCTAACTCACTTAGATGTATTCTTTCCATTTCTTTTTAATATGGCATAATGTACTGACTCTACAAAGACACATCCCATATAAATGTCACTACTGTCTGGGGCTGCAGGTTAGGACAGCACAGCAGACTGAATAACAACACTTGTATTATGACAATGAATTTAGGTCTTCTTGAATTATTTGCTGTATTAGTGGACATTTCCGAAGCACGGCTATGAGAGATGGGCAGGGAAATTAAGGTCCTTAATGCAACTCACCTGAATGTTTGATAGTGAAATGTCATGAGACAGTCAAGATTCAGTGTATCTCAAAGCTAAGATATTCTTAAGAGGAAGCTCAGGTGTCAGGTGAGTGGTTAATTGGATGTCCACTTTCTTCATCAGATTTTTTATGATGTTAAGGGAAGAATAGCACTGAGTGAAATTTGGACAGCTTCAAAAGTACAATAAAGCAAAACAAAAATTTAGAGTTTCAAACTCTTTTGCTATTAAAGCCAAAATAAAAGACAAGTTCTTCCAATTGTGAATTAGTGTATGACTATTCTCCTAGAGTTGCAACAAGAGAGTTAGAAGATTAACTTTTGAAATGCATACTATTATTGTTCAACTGAAAATGAACTATTCCACCTGCAATTAGACATAGTCTCAGAACGTGTTTCACATCTATCTGCTGCCATCTTGTATCTCTTTGGAACTTTGAAACCTTCAAGAGGATGCTTTTAAAAGAGTTTATGACATTTAATACTATATACTCATATTTTCTTTCATCACCACTGTATGTATTGAAACACATATTCAAATCCCATTCTCAAGTAGAATTATTACCAGCTGGCTTAGAGATTTGATTGATAAAACAGAACTTTATGAAATGTGTTGAATCTCATTTGCTAGGTCTGCTGATGACAGCTAATGACATAACTTGTTTCTCAAAATAATCTAGATGTAACAGATACATATGTTTTGAATTAATAAAAGCTCATGTTTTAACGTCTTAATTTTCTGTCTGTCTCTCCCTTCCTTGGAAACTGAAAGTCTATTTTAAGTACTAGTCTATGATTATTCCAATAAAAGATATATGGTAAAATGGCAGGGACATAGAAATTGATGTTCTGGTTCCAGTTCCCATTTATAGCATAGGTGACCCTAGCTCTTGCAAGGAATTCTAGAACACTACCTGTGCAATCCAGGAAAAATCCAGGTTGTCCTTCTTAACTAAGCTACTCTAAAACCTTGGTGTTATAAAAAGAAACAATGTGCTATTTTCAGTCAACTAATTTAAATGAAAACTTAAAAAATTAAAAATCAGGTGTAAGACAAAACCAATAAACAAATGCTAGAAAATAAAAAATATGTTTGAGAGAAATATTTACAGTACAACTTGCAGACAGGATCAATTTTTTTCAAAGACATGATGTGTTTTTTACAAATTGGTAAGGAAATGGGCAGCCACACGACAGAAAAACAGCGAGCAAAATATGTGACTCAGCAAATCACAAAAGAGCAAGTTCAGGTGATCAGAAAGCATAAGAAATTATGCTTAAATTCAATTATAAGAAATGCAACTTATCAAATTAAAGGCGATTGATAACTTTTCACCCAGCTGGAAACATTTAAAAACAACCAATTTTTGAGGTGACATAGGAAAATATACTTTCACATATTGTTGGGAGAAGTATAATGTCACATTTTAAAACAATCTTCCAATAGCCATGAAAACAAAAAATACATTTATCCATAAAACCACTAAACCCACTGTGAGAACCTAGCACATAAATCTCTACAGACAGATTTCTCCTGTGACATGAAGGAGTAACACGGATGGGATTTTGCTTCCTTTCTCTCACCACTTGACACAAAAACAACCAAAAAAATTCAGAAGAAAAAAAATTACATGAAACAGCCATCTTCACAGCACTGCACATGACACAATAAACGATGATAATCCTGAGAGAAATTAAAAGGAAACATAATAGACCCGATGACTTCTATAGCTTATTGCCTTGAGGAAATGCCCAGGCCATTGTGGAAGGGGCAGGAATCCAATCACTCTCTGAGTGGAGAAGATGGAACGAGTATCCATGGAGTCCAAGGCACTGAAATTTCAGGACAGAGTGCCCAGGAGAAGGCTACACAGAGAAACCCACATATCTGCAGAGATTCTCTTTTAGTATTCAGATTTCTAATCAGCACAAGTATTAAGGAAACTACCTAAGACCAGGGAAAGAATTACCCAAAAGGATTAGAGGGGAATAATACTAGACACTCATATTAGGGTATGGAATAGTGCCTACTCAGTCTCGTAAGTTTGGACAATTTTATAATTCATGAGCATAAGGTGCTATAATCAAAAGGCTCTTACTCATCTAACACATCTTCAAAAGTAAAATGTAAAAGGATCAAACTATTTTTAAGTTATATAACTGTGTCCCAAAATAAAGCACCCAACTAGTTGAAATCACATTCTCAAATTCAACAAAAATCACCAGGCTTGGAAAGAAGCACAAAAATATGACCCATAATGAGAAAAATCAATCAAAACTAAAAACTAACCAAGAACTGATACAGGTGTTGGAATTAGCAGAAAAGGACACTAAAATAGTAATTAAAGATGTATTCCACATACTCAAAAAGTAAAGTATAGACATTGAAGATATAGAAAAGACCAAATAAAACATCTAGAGATAAAAATAACAGTGTCTGAGAAGAAAATATACTTGATTAATATCAAATTATATACTGAAAGGAAAACATTAGTGAACTTGAACTCATAGCAATAGAAGCTACATAAAATGAATTAGGAAAAAAAGAATTAGAAAAAATGAATAGTGCATCACTGAGTTGTTAGACAAGTTCAATCAGCCAGTATGCATTCAATTGTATTTCCCATTTAAGGTTGAGACAAAATATATTTAAGAAATAGTACCTGAAAAGTTTTCCAAGTTTAATGAAAACTATAGGCTTACAGATTTAAAACACTCAAGGCCCCCAGAACACAAATTACCATTAAAAAAAAAAACTACACTTAGTCACATTGAAACTAATGATAAAGAAAAATATCTTAAAAAAAAAAAAACAGAAAAAGACCTGTTATATTTAGAGGAAGAGAAGTGAGAATGACAGTGGGTTTATCATCAACAACAGCATAAGCAAGAAGAGAGTAGAACATCTTTATAAAGTAATGAAAGAAAAGCCATCAACCTAGGATTCCATGCCTAGCAAATTATCTCACAAACCAAGAGCTCAATTACAACTTTTTCAGATATATGAGAGCTAAAAGATTCTATTACCTGTAGATGCACATTCAAGAAATGATAGAGGAACTCCTTCAGGCAGAACATGATGATATCAGATGGAAATATGTATCTACAGAAAGAAATGTAGAGAACTGGAAACGGGATTACTAGAATTACACGGTGTTACAAAGAAATGGTATATACATGGGTACATTTCCCAGCTTTTTTTGATATTATAGGGATGATATTCCTTATTTAAATCTCTTCATTCAGCTTCCAGGTTTCCTTTTTGATAGCTTTCCTAATATTTTCCATTTCTTTTTCTTCCCTTTCCAAGGGTCTTGGGAAGTTGATTTTGCCACTAACATTCCAGTTTACTATTGTGTTGTTTTCTTCTTCCCCTGTCCATTTCAGTAAGTTCTCTTGAAAGCTGCTTTTCTTTGATTGGTGGTAAGGAGAGAAAACTTTCTAAAATATAAATGTTAATTCCTTTATTACTTATTATTAGAATTGTTTAGAGGGGATATGACACACAATTTACCTCCAGATCTTCGCAATTTAAAAAAGTTACCTACATCTCTGTAACACTCTAGTCATGTCTCTTGCAAATTTAAATCAGATGTGAGACACTTAGGATGTATCTAGGAATATAAAAATAACCACACTGAATGGAACATGGCATTTCCTGTGAGAAAAACAAAAGAAATTTTCTTTACAACTCCTTGGTTAGAGTAAAACAACTCTACACAAATATCTACAGGATTTTTTTTTTTCATAGATTAGGATGTCAAATTTAGATTGCCCATATGAAAATACATGCCAAGGTTTATAAGAATTAAGGCCACTCCAATGAAAGTACTGATAGAAGTATTTTATAAATCCTCAAAGTTTTAAAGAAGTTACTCTTAAGGATAATACGGTCACAAAAGGGAAAAATTCAATTGTGCATATGTGGGCAAAACATATTGTTAATGGATAACCTGGTTTTAAAATCTTGTAAATGAACTTCATACTCTTAAGAGAATGGCAACAAAATAAGAATTTCTGTGCTTCCAATGATGAAGCATGTGGAAAATACATAGCTAAAGTGCACTTTAGCTCAATATTCCAATATTAATTGCTAAGCAACATTTATATTGAAAATTAGCTTAAAACTTCCCAAAATATCTACAGTCACTACAGAAAAGTTAAATAGAATGGTTTGTTTTTGCCTGAAATATAAGAAAATACTGATTTACACTCTTACTTGAATTTTGAAGAGAATCTTGACTTGAATTTTGTATCTATTAAAAGGTTTATAATCTGTTCTGCTTCCTTTTTCTTTTCTATACCCCAAATTTCATAATTCTAAATAATGAGTTTCTTTTTTTAACTGAGTATAGTAAACAGACCACTTTTTAAAAGAAATTGAATGTAGAAAATATTTAGTAAATAGAAAATATTTAAACTAAGGCTCTGGCACATTTCTTATATTTTTCAACTCTCTCTTATCTCATTCACATTTTGAAAATAGTTATTGATTTTTAGAATAAATAGAGACGCAGTGCAATCAAGCCAGAAACGTATTTGAAGAGTACATAATATCATGTCCCCCTGCACCCTACAACCTCTCATATGAAGAGAGTGGATAGTAATAGCAACGGGAAATGGCAAGGGAGTAATTACGCAAGAAAGAGAAAAGCCATATGCATTGGCATTTCATCTATTCCAGTTCCAAAGCACAAAATAACAATGGTAACTTACACAAGAACTTGGATCTGCTATTACCTGTTTTGTTTTGTCCTTGTGAAATGATCAGGTAAACATTTTTAAAAGAAATAAGGTGATGTATAGCTGCACCTTACAGAATTTGTTCTAAGTCATTGTTTGGCTAAACTATCCAAGTAGCTGAACATTTTTCTCAAAGTAAATGAGGCACTTAGCCCTTCGATTACTCCAATTCCATAAATGCCCTGGTGCACAAGAATGTATGGAAGACAGCTAAAGCCACAAGTAAAGCAGTCTGTTTTTACTGATTATGCACCAAGTAAACATTTGCAACTGCAAAAGCAAAATGCCGCCTAATAATGAACCCCTGACCAACCATTCCCAACGACTCTATTTGTTTTTTTATCTCTTCTATCTGTGCACGCCTCACCTGTGTGTTACTCATATAAATATCCACAAGAGTCTGGGATATATATCAATTTAGAATCTGGAATACATATCAATTTACAGAAATACTTGAAAGGAGGCATTTACTAATGCTGCTTAGCAAAACTGCCTTGATTTACCTGTATACCCATCACTTTTCCTATCGCCCCAAGGAGGCAGCTTTTATTCAGTTGTATGTAGAATTATGCTATCCTTTTACTCTGAAGGGTTGAATGTGGAACAACCTACAACCTGTCATGAGAAGTAAGTATGATGATATTGTTTGGGATTTTTTAAACTAATAAACTTTTTAGAGCAGTTTTAGGTTCCCAGCAAAATAAAGTGGAAAGTACAGAATTCACATATACTCTCTCCCCAACCCCCCAGCCCACCGCACACACAACCTTCCCCACTATCAACATGCAGCACCATAGTGGCACATTTGTTAATAATCTATGAACCTACATTGACACATATGGGATCTTTTTTGAAGTGTTTTCTCCAAAAGGATACATTTCAGTAATTTCAGAACCATGAGTAAATGTGTTTCTCTGAAGCAGTGAACTGGTTTGACATACTGTGTCATTAACCATTTGTTTTTCTGTGTTTTGACTAATAAGATGGTTGAAGACAAAAACCTGTCCAGCTCTCTGAAGTCTCTCAGCATGTATTTTTGTGAATTAATTCTAATCATGTATCTCATTTCCTCTACCTTTATTTTCTCTTTACCTGCAGATATTTTTTTAGATATTCCCTAAATTGTTGCAATGTTGGCTTTTTTGTAAGTCATTAATTTCCTATAATAAAGCAGGATAAGAACAAATAAATTATATAACAATAATATATGTTATTGTAATTTACTGGCTAACTTTCCAATGATCATTTTCATTTGGAGATAGATAAAAAACTATCAAATAATACATTTCATTGGGTATCAAATTTCAGAACAATTTCATACTAGCAGAAGATACAAAATTTGAAGTGCTCATTATAAAACAAATTCCATTTTCATTGATGATGAAAGTCATCAGGAGGCATTCCTGACACACATGCTGGGGACAATACATAAACATATTCCCTAATTTATGCACAGTATGTTTACTTAGTAGAGCTTTGTATAACAAGTACATGTGAGCATGGTGATTATATGTTGACCTGTATAATTAAGAGAGTGATTTGCTTAGCAAGTAATTTGTAATAAAATGCCTACCCAGTAATCATAAGCACAAGCCATATGTTTTTAAATATGACCCAAACATTTGCATAGTGTTTATGTACAATAAATTAAGGTAAAATGAAAAATCTGCTGACAAGAAGTAAGTAGCAATAAGGGTAGAGCAATGTATTAAATCCTTCATTCTGGATCATTTAGGTAATGTTCCATTCATTTTAGATTCATGAGTAGAAGCCTTTATAGATTGGGCATGCATACCATAAATCTGGAGTTATCCATTATTAGGTGGCATTTGGCTGTTTGCAGTTGCACATGTTTACTTTGTGCATAATTAACTGCATAATAGCTGTCTATGTTTTGCACAGAATTTACACACAGGCTCTTATCAAAACAAATTACTCCAGAAAGTAGGGCCCGTCCATTAAGTTCCCTGCAATCAGCATTTCCTAATACAGGTTTACAGGAATGGTTTTGATTGTAACTGTCAGTACATTAATGTTTTCAGCAGCTTATGTGTATGTTGGAGTTTAATTTATTAAACCCCTAAGATGCATAAAGAATAGGTATGGGTGGAGGCAGAAGGAAATAGAGCGTAACTAAAAAGACCAAGAAAGAAATTTCCATGAAAATAATAAGTGCAGAGCCAAATTGGACAGGCAATTGATCATTGCGCAGAATACAATGGGTCAAAACATATCCTCACAGGTATTTTGCGATGTACAATTGCGATGGCTTAATCAACAACCTGGGAGAGAGCAGAGTCTCTGAAATGGGCTGTCAGAAAAGAACCAAGATTTATTCCAGCACCCCCTTTGTTTATAGGCATGTAGCCTTAGAAGGAAAAATTACCAAACTAATCTAGCCAAAAAGAAACTGTGGAATTAGACACCAAAGAATAGGAGAAAGTAATGATGGAGAAATAAAATAGCTTACATCAGTTCTCAAAGCAAAAACATTAAAACTATTTCTCATAAAGTTAAGATTATACTTTTGATTACAAAGTAGAAAATGGTTTTTCAACTGGAGCTTGAAACTAAGATGTGTTAAATACTTGTTAATTTTCTCCTTCAGAATCCAAAACATCATTTAATGAAATAAGTGTAAATAATATGCATAAACATATGACCTGCAGAAATACTCACCATCAAAATTCTAATTCCATTTTGTCTGCTTCCATTTCAAATATTTACTCAGCTTTATGAAAGGTATGTTCTGCATTTTCTTATTGATATTTTCTTGCTTTAACTACTAGCCTGTCTCTAAAGATGTAATTCCATGCATCAATTATTCTTGACATTTTTAAGCTTCATACAGTGTGGCCAGCAATTGCTTTTCAAAAGATTCTAAAGCAGTGTTTTGGTTATAAAATTTGGTATTTTAAAGAATCAGCTCAGATAATAAAACTAAGGAATGAAATCACTGGGACTCTGGATAAGATGGTGGGGTGACTCTCTAATCACCCCAACCATTGCTTCCCTTAGGATACATAGTAGCTGTATCTGTAAAATGTGTAAGTATGTATTTTTTATATATATATATATATATATATAGTGTCCTTGATAGGAAAAATAATAAATAATACATGGACTAGAAACAAATCAGAAATCCATATACATCTAAATACACATAAGTAAATAAATACACAGAGCTATAAACTAGGCTCGTGAATGGGAAGATTTAGTCTCACAAAGATGCCAACCTAATCTATATTTTCAGTGATACTCAGATAAAAGAAAAAAAATATGGGTTTTCACGTAACCTGGTAAAGTGATCATTAATATAGAACACATAGTCGAAAGCATATAAGACAATTTTTAAGAAAAACATAAAGTGAAAGATATCGTGACATCCACAGTAATTACTCTTCTGTTGCCCACCAGTCTTTGTTCTTCCTGGGCACAGCCAGCCCCGGGGCCTTTGCACCTGAGGTAGACGGCTGGTGCAGCTTATGCTGGTGAGCCTCCCCTCGGCTCCCACTAGCGTGTCGGTATCTGCCTTCACCTGAAGAGTTCGGTTAGAAGGCTTAAAGAATGTGTCTGTGGAGACCAGGAGGGATTAACTAAAGAGTATTAAGAATTAACAATTTTAACCATTAATGCAGTGCCTGTCCGCTGTTCCTGCAAGGTTACTTCAGTGGGGTACATCCCTGGATGCGAGCAGGGAAATTATACAAGGCTTTGAGTTCAAAGTCTCAATATTATTACTTTAAAAGACTATTAGGCTCAGCACACTTCTTGAGGTATCTAACACCTCACCTTCTCTGAGGCACTTTAATTTTCAATCTCCACTTGTCCCGTCCTTTCTCACCTCTTCCACTTCCCACCAAAATTTCTCTGGGAAGAAAACTGGGGGTTTCACCTCTCTTTCCTGTGCATCTAAGTCTAACTCTAATTGATGTCTTTGTCTCTCCTTACTTCAGCTTGGAAGCAAATATTTGCTGGAACATGAGGTGCAGTCAAGAAGAGCAGAAAACTAGAATCTAAACTAGGAAGCATATCTAACATTGTATTTATGACCTGCATTAATTTCCAAATGTTCTTCTCCAGTGAACTTAAATACTCTAAAAATATTGTAGCTCTATGATGCTTTGGATTTACACGTTCATATATTAAGAAAAGAGACTAAGATTTCTAGTTTACAATTACTCAACTGTTAGATGCATTTAAAGAGTAAAGAGAAAACTGGGAAAACAATATGCATGATGAGGAAAACTGTAAGCTTCAACATGTAAAATGCTACTGCAAATTAATAATAAAGTATGAACCTCAGGAGAAAAATAAATGCTTAATGGACACAAGAAAGCGTACTGTTCAGGCTTTGTAGTTTAAAATAGCATCTCCTACAGCTTGAACACACAGAAATGAATTAACTAGAGTATTAGTAAATTTAGAGAATTTCTAGAAAGGGCGGGGAAAGAAATAATCTCCAGTGCTACTTGGCCAGGAGTGATGCCCAGCCACAGTGAGAGCTACTCCAACAGAAATCATGCTGTGGCTGCCATGTGCCGCTACTGTCAGATGCCAGGAAAGCCAGAGAAGTGACAACGCGACTCCCAAACGCTGGTGCAGCAGAGAAGACGGACAAGAAACAAACAAGACCCAACTCTTGACTATGCTTGACAGGAGGGGCTACGTGGGCTCCTGCCACGTTGTTTGGAAACAGCACCAGTTTGCTAGGCTTTACCTTAAGGAAGGTGGACTGAAGACAGGAATGAGGTGATGTCGAACCAGCCAGTTTGCTATCAGAGGAGACAAAGAACGAATAGACGTGGCCAACGAGTGTCGAACAATTAAAATTGATCAGGAATCAAAAAACGTGTATGACAACAAAACACCATTCTTAGGAAACTGTCAAAGATATCACAATGCAGAGTTCTTGCTGGAATACGACAAACTATGTCTATGTACTATTTCATAAAATTTAAATGCATAAAACATTTTTGAAATAACTTTAGTCATGTAAGTCAAAATCTAGCCAAATAATTGTTCCTCTCACCAAAGAATTTTACTTCAAAGAATCCAGACTCAGGGAATAATAAAAACATAAGAAAATGTGTACCGATTTTCCTATATACTTCTCCTGCTGATTCTGTAATACAGAGGTTTTATGAACTAAACTTCCAACAGTAGTGAGTTGTTTTAATCAATTGTTGATCTAGGCAATGGAATGACCTTCAGGCTATAAGATATATAATGTGCACCTGGGTTTGTTCACATAGGCATCTATGATATATCATTATATAAAAAATAATTCAATTAATATCAAAATATAAACAAAATGATTCTATTTGTTATGCTAAATTTATATAGATATATACACCTAAGTGTAGAAAGAAAATGCATAAAAGTGCTAATAAGGATTACCTGATATTTAATAATTCTGACAACTGTTACCTTTGTGCTTGAATTTATTTTCTTGATTTTTCTAACCGAACACGTACTAATTTCTAGGGGGAAGCAAAAAGTACACAGAGTAAAATGGCTCCACTGCCCACCTCCTAAACATCTTTATTAGTGTGTTATGGACTCCTTCCTCTTCCCCACTACTACTTCCCTTCTCACTAGGATTTCCGAATAAATACAAAATTTCCAGCTAACTTTGAATTTCAGATAAACAATGACATTTTAGCACAAGTATATTCTAAATATTGTATTGCCCCCTATGTTAATCTGATGTGTATGGCAACCCTATTTCCAGCATCCCATTCTTTTATATATTCTGAAAGTTACACAATAAGGAACATTTGGCAAAATGATAACAAAAGCAAAAACTTACGTGTAAGTGTAACACTCAGAATTCATAAGACCCTTTACACACACTTTCACAGTGACACCATGAGACACGCAGAGGGAACCGCAGCTCGGAGACAGCAAGGGGTGTGGTACTCAGTACAGTAGAGCCGAGCGGTAAATCCGAGCTTTTAACTTCAATTCTTGTTTGGTTATAACGGAGCACTACGGAGGACTCCTGTTCCACTACTGTCATTTTTGCCATTTTTTATCAGAGTCATTCTATGAATTTAAAAATATTTGAATAGAAAAATTCCTGTACTCATTGCTACAATGTTTTTCTCGTGGTAATCATTCGGTTAATGTGCCTGACATCTGATTAAGCAGAACCTAAGCAGGCATTTAAAAAGTCTTCCACTAAGCAAGCGGTCGTTGGCCCCACTCATCTGCACTTTGAGTCATTCATACATGCAGTTTTCTCTGCCTGAAATCAACCTGACCCCTCCTATCTTTGCCTGACAGAACTTCATTTGAATACTCACCTGAGGTGTCACTTTCTCCTAGACATCTTCTCAGGTATCATAACTTACTTGCCTCTTTTATGTATTTACCGGTTCTCCTGTAGTTTGATAGCAGAGTAGCTACTATCACTACTGTAATGTTGTGATCAGTCTCCTGCTCTTTATTCTCTGCTGGACTGGGAATTCTCTGAAGGCAGGTCTTACTTACCTTCTAGTTACTATCCTTAACAATTTGAATCCATCAATAAATAAATTGATCTATCTATCCATTCACTCATGCATCAATCAATCAGTGAAGAAGTGTGCTGGTCATGTATAGAGCTCTCTGTTTGTCTGGCTTAATTAAGGAATATAGTTTGGAGTATCTAGTGTGATAAGAACTTGAGAGTATTCTTTCATATATCAAATTGGATTTACTGACTGATTTCCTATATTGAGAAGAATTTGTCCAGGTTTACTAAAAAGAAAATGAAATAATCATTTAGGATATTAGCCAGCAAGGGGGTGTGTTAGCATAAACTCATATGTTTTTAAAATTTTTATTTTTGCTCTAGTTTTATTAAGATACAAATGACACATAACATTATGCAGTATGTCATACAACACAGCACTGTAACGTTCAAAGTGTGCATCATAACGATTTGATGCATAAATACACTGCTAAATAATTACTGCAGTGTTGTGGACATCCACTGCCTCACACAATTACAAATATTTTTTGTAATGAGGACTTTTAAAGAACTTTTTAAACTTAACTTTCAAATATAAGATGTATTATTATTAACTACAGTCATGCTGTACATTTCCACAGAACTTATTTACCTTATGATTGGAAATTTGTACCTTTTGACTACCTTCACCTAACTCCCCCAGCCCTCACCCCCACATCTGGCAATAATCACTCATTTCTATTTCTATGAGTTTTTTTTAGACTCTACATGTAATTGAAATCATGTAATATTTGTCTTTCTCTGTCTGACTTATTTCACTTAGTTGATAACTTCAAGGTCTACCCGTGTTGTTACAAAGGCCAGGAATTTCTTCTTTTACTTTTCTTTTTGTGGAGGAGTAGTATTCTTTATACATACACTTTCTTCACCCATTCTCTGTCAGCAGAGTTAGAGCGTTGCCATTTCCATTTCTATCAACAGGGCTCAGGGGTTCCTTCCCTTTTCCCCACATCCTGGCCAGCATTTACCTCTTGTCTTTTTGATAATGGCCAGTCTAACAGGTGTGAAGTGGTCACTGGGGTTTTGATTTGCATTTCTCTGATGATTAGTGATGTTGAGCATCTTTTCACATACCTGTCGGCCATGTGAATATCTTCTTTGGGAAAATGTCTATTTAGGTCTTTCACCCATTTTTTAAATTGGATCGTTTTGTCTTTCGCTATTGAGTTGTAGGAGTTGCCTGTGTATTTTGGACACTAACCCCTTCCTTGACATGGATCTTATGATTTTTTGGATTTAACACCTAAAAGAGCAAGCAGCAAAATGAAATTCAAACAAGTGGGATGACATCAAACTACAAAACCTCTGCACAGCAAATGAAACCACCAACAAAATGAAAAGGCAACCTATGGAATGAGAGAAAACATGTATGTTTCAATACTGATCTAGAGAAACCAATCAACTGCAAATACTTAAGAAGATTCCTATTAACTGGGGTATTGATGTAAAAATTGACCTACAGTGAGTTTGAAGTCAGGGTTCCTTATATAAGAACCAGCATTGCCAAAGTGTATATTACTGGTTTATGATTGACTTCTGTGAAGAAACCGGACAAGAATCTGAGCAGAAGACTTACTGCTGTGGCTCACCAGGGGGTCAGATTACCCTTCAAGTGACTTGCTGCGGAAGACATAGCTGGCTGGCAGCCCCCCACTGTCACACGTTTTGCCAGAACACACTTCCTCTGGGTTGCTCCCAACCAATGACGGAGCACGGAAGGGCTTTTAAAGCCGGACCCTTCCTGCCCGGTGTGGGCCCCCTCTGACAGCGGGGTCTCTGGGAACTGCTCCGCAGCCTGCTGGAGTCTCTCTGGGAAGGCACTGCTGCCTGAAGCTCCTCCCCCCCAGTCCCCCTTCCTTCCTGCTCTCCCCTCACAGGGCTCTATCCTGTACCACGGTCTGAGGGCTCCCCCTGCTTCTCTGGCTCCCTCTCCCTTCCTCCTTCACAAGGATTTATCTTAATAAATCTACTAGATGTCTCATCGTATTTCAGCATCTTCCTGGAGAACCTGAGCTGATACATTCACCAAGCTCTGAAGAGAGGTGGATAGCTTCCTCTTTTGTGTCTTTTTCTCTTCTTCTAGGCTCCAGCAAATACCATTAGTCATTGAAAAGAAGGGTAATGAATATGGATTAATGAAAGCCCATCATAACTGTAAAAATATTGCAAAGCTGTTCTGTGTCATGACTGGCTCTGAATAAGCATTTTTATACGGAAAAGTCTATTTCATCATTTAATTCTTGCACACGGCCTTACAGTCTCCATAAAAACACTCAAAATCTGAAACAATTCTGGAAAGTTAGAGCAAGTTCAAAATTTTTAGTCTAGCTAATCATACTTGTTTTCTAAAGCCTATGGTGCTAGTAACTGAGTAGTACTTAGCTTAGATCTATACAAGAGTTATCTGCAGGGATAGAGATTCATACCTTAAACACTTTATTTCTAATATGGACACTGATGACATATTTAAGCAGAGAGTTATGTGGAAATTGGGTAAAAGAAGGAGTTTTAAGCTGTTTATTGGCTCCATTTGTACATGTAATGGAGAGGCTGACGTTACCAAACATGCTGCCCTGCTTAGATGATTAGAAGCTGCAATGCTCAGTTTTCACAGCTCATTCTTTTCCAGAGTGAGCACCACCTATGTAAGAATATGAACAAGGAACTGACAACTCAAAAAAAATAACAGACCTAAAAAGTACCAAAGCATAGATTAAAAAGATTAAGTAAAAAATGATGATGTCTAAAAGAAAGCAACTCATGACAGAAAGGCAACCTACCGAACTGCAGACATCTTCATGTTTACCTAATGCTCATGTAACCAAACCATAATAATTAGCAGCTATTGCATGTTTACCATGTGATAAACACTTAAAGTGTCTTACATTTGTTTTCCATTTAACTCATATGGGATCTCTATAGCAGAGATGCTATTTGCCCAATCTGCAGATGATGAAACTGCTTATTTAATAAGTATTTTCCCAGAGTCATAACACGTTAATTGGTAGGTCACAGATTTAGACCCAGTTTTGAAGAACCCTACAGTTCAAGCCTTCAGCTACAATACCAAACAGTAGTTTCCCTTTGTCCCTGGGGATACATCCCAAGACCTCCAGTGGAAGCCTGAAACCAGAGACAGTACTGAACCTTCTATATACTGTTTTCTCCTGTACATATATACCTATGGTGAAGTTTAATTGATAAATTAGGTACAGCAAGAGATTAACAGCAATAAATAATAATAAAGTAGAATTATTATAACAACGTACTGTAATAAAAGCTATTTGAATTTGGTCTCTCTTTGAAATATATTATTGTATTGTCCTCACCCTTCTTGTGATGATGTGGGATGATCGAATGCCTGCAGGTGAGATGAAGATGATGTGAGATGATCAAATGCCTACAGGTGAGATGAAGAAATGACGTGAATGATGCAGGCACTGAGGTGCTGCGTTAGGCTACTACCGACCTTCTGACAATAGGTCAGAGGCATCATCTGACCTCTGAACTGAAACTGTGGAAAGGACAAGTATTGTTAAGGGTGACTGCTTTATTGACTGTGTCTTTGGATGACTTTCTCCCCAATGTTGTGACCATTTCTTTGGGCAGCTCAAAAAAAAAATCCCATTATCCTCTTTCTTATCTTGGCAATTCTCTTTTGAAAATCACTACTCATTTAAAAAATATCTACCTGTCAAGACATGTGTTCGTGTATGTGTAGCTCATGCTCTCTGTTGCATAAGAAATGATACTACAAATGGTATGGGAACAACACATGTTAATTGTTTCAAGATGCTTCGCATCGGTGAGTTAAAACTAGTAACACGTATTTATGTTATTGGTCTATTCAATCTTTAGCCTTGAACACAATTAAAATCAAAGAGATTAGAATAAAGAATAAAGTTCTTCAAAAGGAATATGTTTGTTTTACAAATACACATACACACCCAAATTCTCAAAATAATTCTATAAAATTAGAGGACTCTGTTCTAACAATACAACTTATCTCAACCATCTCTGGTAAATTTTATTATCTCATAGAGATTTCAATCATTTCTATTGACTGAGCAAGTCATAAATATTTATTAATATAAATTTCAAATTAAATGCTTCCTTTTTATAGGATTCAAAGAGACACCAAAGAGTGTATTTTTCTCAAACAGAAATGACTCTTATTGCTTAGCCAATTAGTCTAGCTGTTATCAAGATAATTTTGCCATTTAATTTGTAGCCATGGGTACACATTTCACCAATATATATCAGCTTAAAATATCCAATTAAAAAACAAAATTAGAATAAGGTTCACATTCTATTTAAATAGGCATAGTAGTCAACTATTATATTTATCTTATATTTAATAATTATTAAATTCCCAAGATTCACTCCTTTTATTATAATATTAAGATGGCTTTATTCCATTCTTATTGTTCTTAAAACTGCTCCTTGATTTATTTCTGCTTTGTGTTCCTAAAAATTGTTCAGTAGCCTAATTAGACATTCATTTTGACATTCTGGTCCCAGAAGAATAACATTAAATCCATACTTATCCATCTGGTTATCAGTTAGTTATAGCTCATGAATTGCTGCTTATAATCTTCCAGGGACATGTGGGTGCCCTTCCAGTTAGGCTATTAAAATCCCTTACACTCTAACAACATGCTAATTAATATCCTCTCATGTTTGTGAATGCACAGCAAAAACACTGCCATGTAAAGGAAATTGCACTTACTCAATATTGAAAAGCCGAAATTTTAGATTAAAACTTAAGCCATCAATTCTTTATATAACTACATCTTTGTAAGGAACCAAACCTCTTATTTTCAATCTTATGACAATGTTTAATTCACACATCAGCTTAAAATTTAATATCCATCATCCTAAAAAATCTGCACTGTAAAGGAGAAGTAACTTTACCCACATTCAGAGATGGGTGTTTCCTAGCAACCCCATACAATCAGAATCAATCCTTGGCTGAATTATTACTCAAAGTGCTGTTAGAAGTAATCATTTGCATGAGAAAGAGACCGATGTCTGTTCTGATTAGGAACAAGAGTCCTCTCCTAATATTGGTCAGTCACAGTCCAAAATCAGGCAGCTGTTTAGAAATGTCTTTGTTTTCATGAAATTTTGCTTGAGAAAGGCAAACATCAAATCGCCATAGACAGAGCCCATGAGCCACCGAAACTTCAGAAATTCACCCAAATGTGAACAGATATCTTACCACCATACTGCATTAAAATGTGCGACTATGTTTAAATTTCTCAACTCATTTTTGTTCACCTTGTTAAGTATTCACCATTGTTTTTATAATACAAGGACTAAACATTAAGCAATGATCTTAGAGGGAACAGTAATCATTTTATTTCATTTGGATTCTTTACATAAACATGTATTTACATATTAGTGTTTTATTTATTAAGTGACTATCATTGTCCCTGCACACAGATTTCACAACTTCTTTCAAATTGATTCAGTATTAGTCCAGTCAACATTCTCACACAGTAACAGTATCAAGTCAAAGGGCTTTGAGTATTCCTTTTTATTTTGCATCTTTAGAAGAAGAAATGCAAAACTTCAGTAGATTAACTTCCCATTTTCTTAATTTTTCTTCTTACAGTGGAATAGGTACTGTTTGTTTACTTATTTTTATTGTCATTGCCCTTACAGAGCCACATCGGCAAGGAGAAACCCGACCTGCTGTTAAATGGATCATATAAAGCACAGTTGGGACAAAACTATCAAAAATGAACTAATGATTATTGCTACTATTGAAGCTTCAAAGACCAAGAGTCTGGGAGGACAGCTTGACCATCTCTGTGGCAAATTTAGAAACTGCATCGGTCCCAGGATCTAAGTAATGGCATTTACTGCAAAGCCCTTCTTTATAATAATTTTATCCCATGAGGATATAAACCAGGTAAGCAAGCGACTACAGGTACCAAGACAATCAGGCTACGCTGAAAATCCTTCTTGACATTTATTAGATAATAAGTTACCCGATTTACAAGTGAAGGATTCAAGGAACCAAAAAGGAATGAACAATTTTGTAGGTAGCTGGGCTATTTATTAAAGTATAAACACAGGTCCTCTTCTCAGAGAGCATATAATTACTAGGACATTGTGTGTGTGTGTGTGTGTGACATACACACACGTATGTTAGAGCACACAGTAAAAAAATATATGAGCAGCAGGAAGGGAGAGAGGTGGAGCTGTTAACCTTTCTAGGCAGGTTGACACCCACTTTTTGCCTGAAACGAGAAGACAGAGCTGGGAAATCCCCAAGGCTGATGCCTGCCCAAAGGGCACCCAGACAAGACACTCTGAGAATGACCTTGGCCTGTTCACACGATCACAGAATAAATTAGCATTATGGTCCTCTCCCCCCCCAGCCCAGGTCTTTCTGCATGCATTATGGGTAACAGCATGCACAGAGCCAGAGCAGCCATAGAATCTGAGCCTGTCAATCAAGTAGCTCTGCCTTAACCCACCCCTCAACCTTCCCCATGAAACCAATGAGCGTTCAGCTAAGCAGGGTGGGCGGGTCCTGACCTTTCAGGCCGCCCACTGTCTCTTGAAGAGTGTACTTTCCCTCTGGTCAATAAAATTGTCTTCCGGCCTTCTCCTTTGGCCTCATATTCTTTGTCCGTATGCACCAAAGGAGGGATTAAAAAGACCCCTCCCTGTAAGGTGTGTGCGCATATGTATGTAACTTACTTAGTTTGCAAAAGGATTTATTAAAAGAACATTTAAAAATTATTTTAGCAAATTAACAAATTTGTTGATCTTGAAATCTTTTAGATGTCTTTTTCTTTTCTTAATATAAGCTATCTAATTAATATTTGATGAAGTTCTAAAACTCTAGAAATAGGATTATCTATTTCATGTAGTTTTGGGGAAATATAACTAAAAGCAAAATTTCCTCCAAATCCGGAAAACTTCTCCACAAAGGTAGAAGAGAAAGGAAACAATTTGATTATTCAGTAAGCATTAAGCCAGAATGTGATGGGCATCACAGGCAATCTGCTACGAAATACACAGACAGAAAGAAACAACCTACCCCTCTTATACAGCCGAGCAAATACAACCCATTACATATATATTTTTATGGTAATAACTAGTCCTCAAGTAAGAAGATAGGATGCACCATTTGCCACACACAGTTCACCCCATATTCACTTGGTATTTGGGGTGGCCATCTGTGCTAGCTGGCCAGCTTTATCCGAAGGGAAAATGAACTCCTATGTTTGTGACAAGAGATGGTCTTATAACGTGGGCAAGGCACCCACACAAGTTAGCACCTATCCTCCAACAGAAACTGTGAAACAAGGGCGACACAAAAAGTATTTAAATAAAACAATAACAACAAAAACTGTCTTGGAAAAAAACTGAAGAACATCTTTGGCAAGCTCTGAAATGTGAATCCTACGTGAATCCTACTAAAAAAATTAAAAAGCCTCTACTGTACAATTTTAATACTCCTGGCTTGTTACTCCTTTTCCTCTCCAAAGCCTGGCCCTCATAGCTTTTTCTGAAGGTAGAGCTAACCATAGAAAGCTCCACCCCTCATGAAAATGCTTATTCTAAATAAGTTCCTCTCTGGAAAAAATACATGGGAAATACACATTCCCCTTGTTCCGCAAAATGTCTGCTTTTCTCCAAAGCATTTGCTCTGCCTGAGCACACAGGAACAGATCACACCAGTGCCCAGCAAATACTGAGACATAAAAGTCTCACCACACTTCTCTTGCTTTTTCCTTTATTTTAGATTCTTCAGTTCTGTGCCACCAGCACAGCTGAACTGAGCCCCGGGGATCCATGACTTAGTGCTCCCAGAATCCCTCTTGGTGGAATCTCTCACTCCTTAAAGAAACTGTAAAATGCTAACAGATGCTTGTTTTTCTCTTCTGATTCACACAGAAACAGGCACTGACCACATTAAAGCTGACCTCAGAAGCATCTAGCAAAAATCTTAGCTCACATAGAGACACCTTTATGGTAAAACAAAATGGTTTATTGGGGAGAGATGATGGGGTAGAAGTTCAATATTAGTCCAACTGTCTGTGGAGAAGAGGGGATTTGGAAATGAGTCACAGTCATTTTATTTGTTAAACCTTGTTTGGGTTTAAACCAACACAGATACACGAAAACACTTTCAACCCTATTAGGAATAGACATAGAAATCAAACCTATGGAGATCAAAATAACAACTTCATTATGTGTCAGTCTGAGTTGGAGAACACTGTTTAGTCCTGGGCCCCAAACAGACTAATTTGCTCTCTGTACATCTTGACCTTAGGACCCTACACTCAAGACTGTTCAAAGGACAGATCAGACACATCTGCAAAGTCATATACTGCTTCCTACCCAGGGCCCTGATGTCTTGACCGGACTACTGAGCACTGCCTGTGGTTCACCTGCGGGCTTGCTAGAAATGCAGAAATTCAGGCAACAACTGTGACCTAGGGAATCAGAGCTTGCATGCAAGGAAAAGCTCTAGCGGATGTGAACACACAGTGAAGTTTGAGAAGTGCTGGTAGAGACTGTGAGAGATGGGCTTCCAATGTTTCCCGTATTTCTCTAGGACTTGCCCTTGAAGATTCTGAAGAAGAAAGATGGATCTTAAGAATCTGAATTTTCAAAAATCACCCCATATAATTCATATTATCTTGGAAGTTTGGGATAAATAAATCAGTGTTTCCAAAATATTAATGGCTTATGAACCACCCAAGAATTTTGTTAAAAAGTTGAGTTCTACAACAAATGCTGGCGAGGATGCAGAGAAAGGGGAACCCTCCTATACTGCTGGTGGGAATGTAAGCTAGTTCAACCATTGTGGAAAGCAGTATGGAGGTTCCTCAAGAAAGTAAAAATAGAAGTACCATTTGACCCTGGAATCCCACTCCTTGGAATTTACCCAAAGAATACAACTTCTCAGATTCAAAAAGACATATGCACCCCTATATTTATCACAGCACTTTTTACAATAGCCAAGATATGGAAGCAACCTAAGTGTCTATCAGTAGATGAATGGATAAAGAAGATGTGGTACATACACACAGTGGAATATTATTCAGCCATAGGAAAGAAACAAATCCTACCATTTGCAACAACATGGATGGAGCTAGAGGACATTATGCTCAGTGAAATAAGTCAGGCAGAGAAAGACAAATGCCAAATGATTTCCCTCATTTGTGGAGTAAAACAATGAAGCAAAAATGAAGGAACAAAATGGCAGCAGACTCAGAGACTCCAAGAAGGGACTAGTGGTTACCAAAGGGGAGGGGTGTGTGAGGGTGGATGGGGAGGGAGGGAGAAGGGGACTGAGGGGTATTATGTTTAGTACACATGGTGTGAGGGGTCACGGGGAGAACAGTGTAGCACAGAGAAGGCACATAGTGGATCTGTTGCATCTTACTAGAATGATGGACAGTGACTGCACTGGGGTATGGGTGGGGACTTGATAATATGGGTAAATGTAGTAAGCACATTGTTTTTCCATGTGAAACCTTCATAAGAGTGTATATCAATCATACCTTGATAAAAAAAAATTTTTTAAAGTTGATTTCTTGTTCATCAGGTCTAGGGTAAGGCTGGAGACTCTGATTTCTAAGAAGCAACCAGGTAAGGATCCTGCTGCTGACCCGCAGACCACGTGTTGCATGACAAGGATCTAGAAGCCTCCCTGGCAGCAGGAACCTGGAAAACCTCTAGACTGTGGCAGGCAGAGCTTCAAAGAGCAGCGACAAGGCAGAGCCATACACACTCAGCAGAACAGCACCCCTGAGTTAGAAGAGCACCCTCCTTTGTGGATGAGTAGGTCAAGAGGGCTTAGAAGAGAGGCAGAGGTATATTCCCAGATGATCACCACTTCAGGAGTGGAACAGTCATTGCATGTTGGAAATGTGAGGTCTAGGAGAGCAAGGTGGGAAGAAGGCAGGCCTGCCGCCGCCCTGAGGACGCCTTCAGCACCACCAGTGTTCCTCTGTGTGCCCTGGGACTGCTGCTGGCACTGGCTTTTGTCTCGACATGGCTCTGGAACGGGCCAGAACAATGTGTGAATTAAGTCAATCCAACCGTGCCCAAGGGTGAGAAACCACTCCCCATCCTATTTCCCATTTTAAATTACACCCAGTGAATTCTCAAACACAGCTCATCCAAGAAAATACATTGAGTCCACATATACTCATACAGGTAAAATGATAGCAATATTTCAGAAACATTATCATAGCAAAATTTCCCAAATTTCAACCATGTTAATACCCTGCAGAGAAAATGCAAACTTGTGACCAGTATCTTTGCCTGTATTGCCCACTGTCCACAGAAGGAGCCTGCTTGGCATATCTGTGGGCAGCAGGATGTCTCCCCGCGACAGAGCCCGCGGTCAGCCTCGGCGAGTACAGGCCCAGGGAGGGGTGGGCAGGGAACAGCCTGGCACCTGGGCTGACTGGTCGGGAGTCGGCCAGTCACCGTAGAGATCTGCCCACGGAGTTCCTCCCAGCGCTGGGGTTGGGGAAGGGAAGCCTAGAGACGGGAGAGGATGGCGGCCGGCAGAGGGAAGCCCCTGAGCCCTGGAGCTAGGAAGGGGGCAGACGGCCCCATGTTGGGCAGCTGGAGGAAGCACCCGGGGGCCAGGACAGACGGACCTACTGCCCTGAGAATGAACATGGTCTGAGACCTTTCCTGACTGTCTTTATTTGGTCTTACCAAATTCATAATGAACTTGCCCAGAGTGGGGATCCCCCTCCTCCCAGAGTGACATACCCCCACTTTTTCATGGAGAGACTGAAATCCAAAGGTTATTGCACCTTCCCCTTACAAACTAAAGATCAAAGTAAATCCAGAATTAGGCAGTTAATGTTAAAACCACCGGAGGGAGGGGTCAGCACGTCAGACACTGATGACGTGCCGAAGTCCCCGGCTGCTGCCCCCTCCCAACCTGAAACATGTGCGGTAAGCTAGCCAATCCTTGCACCGCTGTAAATCTCAGCTCTGCCCCCCCCTACCTTCTTTAAAAGCTCCCCACCTGTCTAGTTGCACGCGACTTCCCCAGCCTGTAACTAGCCAGACCAGGGAACATCGCCCGGGATTGCGCTCAAATAAACTGCCTGGCCGTTTGTTGCCTCTTCTCACCTGTTTATTTTGGTTAGAATTAACTTACAGTTACTGCACCTTCCCCTTACAAACTAAAGATCAAAGTAAATTCAGAATTAGGCAGTTAACGTTAAAACCAAAATCACTTCCCCCCAAATTCTTGAACCACACTCTAGACCCACTGCCTCAAACTCCGGGAAACAGAGCCAGAAAGTCTGTACTTCGAACAAGTGCCCAGATGATGATGCTTCTGGTCTGGGAACCCTCTGGGAAACACGGCATCAGAGGCAACATGGTCCCACCCAGCAAACCCACGAGCCCCCCTCCCTCCTTCCCCACCTTCTTTAGACAGAAGCTGCGCCTTTATTGAGGCAGCTGTGCTGTGTCTTTATTCTTTCCTGGAACAAAAAAGCTTGTCTGTTCTTGGCGATGGCACTGCCCCGTCAGGCATGCTGCCTTGGTCAAACTCAACAGCAAAGCCCTGCTTCCGGCACTCAGACCAAGAACGTCTATCACCAGTGAACAGCGATGGCTTCTACTCTACAACTGGAAAAAACTGACATAAATCTAACACATTTGTTAGTTTGCTTCCAAAATGAATGTCCGGGTCTATTTCAAGAGGTTTGCTAACTTACACACCTTCTTTGGGGGTGTATTGATGCTAGTAAATCTGACCTGTGTTCATATATGATTTAAGATTGAAGCAGAAAAAAATTCTGACAAAGGAAAAATAACAAATGCCACCTGGACCTAAAGGAAAATAGGATTTCTAAAATACCCACATCTACCTAAGGGAGAATCTACTTCACATCCATTGAATTCCAACAGCAGGGGCAAAGAAAACCGTGCTCCTACGCTGCCTCTAGATGGCCCCGGATCATTCTCCTAGAGCCACTGATCAGCAGGCAGGGGCAAAGGAGAAGGTCAGTGCCCTGTAAGCTCTTTGGCATGGGGGAGAGCAGTCCTTCCTCAGAATATCATTCATCAAAATAGCAAGTTACTCCACCCTAGAGAAGTAAGAGAGAGAAGACATCCTTAAATTTTTTCAATTTAAGAAAAAAAAAAAAAAGAACCCTTAGAAATTTGAGAAATGATTACATATATATGTTACTCAAAGCAGGGAATTCACTTTAACGTCTACTGCAGTAATCTTTTGGAGAGAGACAATAAGTTTCACCTTAGAGGAATGAAGGCAGAAACAGAGTAAGGAATTATCTGAAGGCAGAATTGGAGATTAAATTATAAGACTTACTGATGAGAAAGACATTGGTGTCTAGAGAAAGGGAGGACTCAACAATACAGAGGCTCCATGAAAACAAGTAAGATCCTATTGCCCCATATGAATGCATGTTAGCAGATCTTCTATTTTTAGCAGAAAAGATGAACAGATATAGATGGAGAAAGAGACAGAGATAATGATATATATACTGATGTAGATAGAAGTACAGACAGAGGACAGATAAAGACATATCTGCGAAGACATAATTGCTCTCATAAAAGCACTGAACGTTTCTAAAAACAGCTTATGCACCATTTTTCACCAACTGCAGAAACTTTTCTAAACCTAAGCAGTGCACTCCTACAACTAGATTTACATGAACCTTCTTGGAAGCTTAGCTGTAAAGGAAGGTGTTAAGTAAAATAAGAATGTGTACACACACACGCACACACACACACACACACACACACACACACACACACACACACACGGCAATATCTTGTCCACAATCTAAGTACTAGCTTATAACACTTAGCTCTCAAGAAATAACACTATAAAAATAAGAGGCAAGAAGACTTGACTTCCCTAGAGAGCAGTTTAACAGGCATATATTGATGCTAGTCACCTGTGATTATGGAAATATTACTTCAGAAATTTCCATGAAAAAAAGTTATGTATTTCCTCAGTATATTTAAGGTAAAAGAATAGTGTAGACAAGTATATGGAAAATACATTCTACAATAAATACACAGACCATTGTTAATCTGTGAAATTTATGCTGATTTCCCTTTCTTTAAAATTAATGGAGCAAACTATCTTCTGTGTGGGAACAGAATTTTTTCCAAACACAGTCATATTTTCTGACTTTGAAACTACCAGCAGGGTCGGTGAGTCTCCTAGCAGTGTAAGTACAGGCCTCATGCTCTTTTGCTGCTCAGGATTAATTGTATCTTCAAGTAATATAAAAAGGAAAAGTTGCATTTTCATTTTTTGTCTCATGCAAAGATAAGAAGACAAAAATTCTCATATATCTTTGTGAATAAATCGTACCTCTTCTTGGGGTACTTTTTTTTGAATGGGGGAAAAATCTAATATAAAACCAATACAGTTATAAAATACTAGGAAACCATACACTGTACTTTGGTACACAAAAGAACTGAAGATAGAACACTGTGTATTGTATTTGGTTCTTAAAAATGTCTCTGAGCATCAGCTATAACTCAGAGATGATGCTCAAAGGGCTGTTTTGAGGATTAAATAAAAGAAGCATGGGAAAGTTCTTCTTAAACCATAAAACACATCGTACTATAGCTCAGAGATTATCAGTCCTATAGAAAATTACATGGGCAAGTCTTCCAGCACACATTAACCAACCAGAACCGTTAGCTCCACTGATAACTGCATATGCAACCTTCAAGAATGGAAAATACTTGATGCGAAACATGAGAATACAGAGAAATATTTTCCTCATGGGTATTAAATTAAAAATTTTTAGGTACTTACAAATAGAGGAATATCTGAAGGCAAAGAGAAGTGATTCTGGGTTCATGTGTGCTCTTCAAAAGTGAAGAGCGTGGAAGGGCTGGAGTTCTATAAACGGGATTGTACACCTAATATGAGCCAACACCAAAATGTAGTAATAACAAGGCCCTGTGGAGTTTGTCCACCAAGTGCAAAGGCAATGGGGTTAATCAGAGTCCCCACCTCAACTCTCAGAACTTCATAAATGCATGATATTGGACCAAGCACATGATCTTGTTGAGACTGTCAAGTTTATTCGTATATTCGGCTGTATTTATTGAGTGCCTGCTATGTGCTCGAGTAGAGGACCGAGTATCACAGGACCTACCGTAGCTATCGAGTCTTAACTTCAGCAAACTCAAGAATGGGAGACGCTGCTGTTCAGTAAATAGCGGTATAAGGTAAACGGCAGGTGCTGTGGAGAACGGCTAACCTGTGCTGGAGCGATGACGGCCGGGAAATGCTTCCTGGGGCTGAACCTACAGGATGTACAAGTTAGCTGAATGCAGAAGACAGAAGGAACAATGACACTGGCAGAATGAACAGCTTTTACAAAACCAGGAGGCAAAAGTGGGCAAGATGCACAGGAACTGAAAAAAAAATGAAAATTCAAAGGCCTTCAAGATTTGGTGTATAGAAGACAGGCGTACAGAAGAAAGGGAGGGAAACCGCGGCAGGAACGCAGAGGGGGCTGCTTTCAGAGAAGAGTTCTGTGAAAACAGTGCTTTGATGCAGTCATTTCAAGTGCTCCGAGGCTCTGGGGTGCAGCCCGCGGGAGCCAGGAGTTGAACGGGACTTGAAGTCGTTGCAGTAAAGCTGCCTGGAGTTACTGGAACATCTTGTTATCATTTCTTTTGAACCGTTTTCCCCAGGCAGGTGTTGGAGTTCTGTTTTCGTTGGTCAGTTTTGGTTCTTTACCATGGCGAGCTCTCAGATTCAGAAATGGGCTTAAAGGGGAGAAAGCACATAGCCACTTAGCTTGATCAAAATAAACTTGTGCTCTGTCCTTTGGAGTTCTACATGGTGATCTGGGGTCAGAGCTCGCGTTAACAATAAAGTGTTACTGTTCCTAGTTTATGTCATTCCTCGAGAATCATGGGAGATGTTTCTGCAGAAAGTGGAATCAGAGTAATCCCGGGTCGCCTGTCCTCTCATGCCATCACTTTATTCTAAGAGCTTCCCATTCCACAACACTAACGAAGGGATAAAAACCAAACACTTGTTAATCAAGTGTTTTTCAGATAATTGAAGACAATCAAAGGTAATCAGAGCAGTCAGTGGACCCCGGGAGTAAAGGCATTAGGAACAAGGGAAGATTGTCTTGAAATAGAATTTGAGATCATGCTGACATCTCACTGTTTTAGTCTGTATGTTACACAGGTAGCACAGTAGAGCTAATAGGACAATTTCTCATCGGCTCAACCCAAATTTATTTTACATGGCTGTATAGAAAAGGCAACATTTAAAATCCAAAACAAAAAGCCTAATTTATTCTTTTTACTTTTCAAGGGGGAAAAAAGTCTAAATGGTAAACACAGATAACTAGACTGAATAAAATGGTATAAAGACCATAAAAGTCAACATTATCCACACTTGAAAAGATTAAATGTAATAATTACAGTTAAGTCCTAAGTGAATTAGGGAATGTTAAAAATCAAAGAAAATTTGAAACTTCTGCTAGAAAAGGGCAAAGATCGAAAGTGACTATAATCTATAAATTCTAGTCAAAATGGCTTTGCCCTGTAGTTTTACTCCTTGACGTGTAACTGTGTGTTGGTAAGGAACATCTCAAAGAGTACACATGTCAGGAAGTCATCTTCTTCAGGGCAGAAGAGGAACTATACTATGTGGTGGCCTTTAAAGGTCACACAGTTACTATTACATGGTGTATACCATGCAATAAGATATTTCTCCTTTATAAAGACGTTTTCATGTGATCAACTGTGTTTTGGATAAGATACACTGTGATAGGTACTGTGCTAGAAATAGCCATGAGGAAGGGGTGTGAATGTGATAAACTTACTGTTGGCACCAGTCTGAAGCCAATCCCATATGAAATAAGCACTCTAAGTATTAGTCTCAGAGAAAAACCAACATTGGACATAGTACCTAAATTGTTCTTAGCCAAGAAAGGGAGATAAGCAAAGCAGATGCACAAAATTTAAATAATTAAGGTAAAATTTGACATGCTGTACCCAGCATGAACCTGGGCATACAGCAGTGGTTATCTACATTTTATTAAAATTGTGCCAGTCAGGATGAATCAAAGTCAATGGAAAATTGCCAACCTTAGCTCTCTCTTAAATTTAGAAGGTTACAGAGATTGACTGTATAATTAAAGGAGTATCATTAATCTTAACAGCTTCTACCTTTTCTCTCTTCCTACCCAAAATATTCAAGAAATCAGGCAAATAGGAGTAAATGAGGATCCTGACCTTCTCAGGGAAGTCTGGTCACACGAGGAAAACCGCAATACCTTTGTGCTTCTGCACCTACTGGGTAGTCGAAACACGCTTTACTTAAGCAAGCTGCTCATGCAAGGCATATGCAGGCCACGAAGATGAGATTATTGTAATTCCCTGCTGGCTGACTTGTTCCATAAGGCCTTCCATAAACTCCAGCTGGTGAAGGACAAAGCTGCCAGGATCCTTCCGAAAAGGGCAAAATTAATCAAAATATACTTCTCTCTGTCTGAAATCCCTATGTTAGCTATTGGCTTAAAAATAATGTAGTTTCCCTCCCTTTTTTAAATTACTCTTTTAATTCAGGGGTAATATCTGGCCCAACTCCAATGTGCTTTTTACCGCCTCTTAGCAATTTATGTTTCTTGGCCAGCTTCTGAGCTCTGCAGAAACAAATGTGCTCCATGTCCCAAGACCATTTCAGGGTTTTATGAAACAAGGGTATTTCTATAATCTGTACCATGTAAATTTCTGCTCTGATTATGATGCATTAGCTTTGGAATATATTAACTTAGATAAAACTTGGGATAGCAAGTAGTCCTGAGAATAGTTTAGACATGTCCTTTACAGTTTGGCACTTGCAGCTGAAATTAAGAACTTAGAGTGTCTAGATCAAGTATTTTTTAAAAACGTATCAACTAGCATGCAGCACATACACACCAGCACACATACATCCAAAAATCATGTTGCTAAGCTCTAAAAATACAGGTACATACTTTGCAATAGAGTTGCTTCTTGGTTAAGTTGCCAAATCAATCTTTATTGACTGAAAGCAAAGCAACCTAAAAAAAATGGTATGGATATCTTTTGTGTATGACATTTATTAATTGAAGCAGATGATGTAGGTTAAACACTCAGAAATATGGAAAAGTCAATGAAAGTTTTATCTGCACTGAAAGGTTTAGTAGAGTTGAAAGAATAGGATCAAAGTAGAGGCTTTTTGAAACCCTTCAGTGGTACAGTTTCTCTGGGAGTCCAAAATCACTCCAGAAGAAATCTGAGCCAACTTTCCCTAATAGTCATCCCTTCATATTCCAGTGTCGATGTACCCAAGAACATTTGGCTTGGATTTATGGAACAAAGTAAGTGGCGACTTTCTTGGCATCAACTTAATGGCCAAAGGTAAGGGTCTACCAGCTGTTACACACCTGTTTAATGTCTAACATTCTGCTAAGCACTTTTTTTATCCATTATGGCTATATATGCTTTATAAAAAGTTTACAAGGTACATGTTATTCTGCTACTTTATTTCCTTTATTAAATCAAATGCTGAAAATATTTAAATATATAAGGACAAAATCAGTATAATTCATTATTTTTTCTAATACATAATTTTGACTAAGAAATTACCCATTTCTTTGACTTTCAAAGCATTACAGTTTTGCATTATTCTTTTAAACTCTCTGGGTTTTTGTTTCTGCTTGTTTCTCATACTAAAGCTTATGAAGTTCTACTCTAATTTTTTATTTAATTGGATTTTACCAAGCTTACTTATCTTTTAAAGAGCCATCCTTTGGATTTACTTATCTTTTTAATTATAGTTTGACCTTTTGATTTTTATTGAGATATAGTTGACATATTAGTTTCAGATGTACATGACATACATGTATACATGGCAAAATAATTACAGTAAGTTTAGTTACCATCACCACACACACAGTGTGTCTCTGTGTGTGTGTGTGTGTGTGTGTGTGTGATGAGAACTTTTAAAACCTCTTAGTAACTTTCAAATATACGATACAGGGCAGAAGAGATCTTTTTCCAAGGAAGATATACAGACTGTCAACAGGTAGGTGAAAGGTGTTCCACATCACTAAGCATCAGGGAGCTGCAAATCCAAACCACAGTGAGATACCACACACCTGTTGGAACAGGTGTCATCAAAAAGACAAGAGAGAAGGGCTGGCCAGAAAGGGGACCCCCTCGTGCCCTGTGGCTGGGAATGTGAATTGGTGCAGCCAATGGAAAACAGTATGGAAGTTCCTTTAAAAAATGAAAAATAAAATTACTTACCATATGATCCAGCTATCCCACTTCTGGGTATTTCGAAGACAATGAAATCACCAAAGAGCCTAGCCACACCGGCATGTTCACTGCAGCATTATTCACAATAGCCGAGACATGGAAGCAAGTCTGAGCGTCCACGGATGGATGAATGGCTCGAAGGAGCCTTCCTGAAGACAGGGCTTGGGTGAAGGGGCCGGCTCCCCGGGGCCGTGCTGGCAGCCGTGCTGGTGCAGAGAGCAATGCCCTGAGGCTGTTTTCCGGGCAAAGCCTGAGGACAGGCAGCAATGGACTGACTCCCAGGTCCAACTCTAAACTCTCGGGAGCTGGGGAGACACCAGCCCGGGGCCGGCACGGCGCGTTCCAGCTGCGGCCTTGGACGCCGGCAGAGGGGCAGTGAGGCCACCGGGGCTCCGCACCAAGGCCCCAGGAGCCACCCCGGCACCTCCCACCTCCGGACAGCTCCAGATTTGGGGTCCAGGCATGTGCAGCGGATTCCCCGCTTTGGCCTCCGGTTCGGCCCCTGCAAGCCTCTGGGTCAGAGCTGTGAGGCGCCCCGTTCCTGTGACTGAGGCGGAGGGGACGAGGCCTGGGGTGCGCGGGACAGGGGGCGTGAGCAGCGTCCTAGGGCCCCGGAGCAGCCTCGGCCCCGCCCCCGCCCCCAGGCCCCTCCTCCCCGCCGCTCCTTCAGGACCTGCACGCTCCCCGCACACCTGAAGCCGCAGAGTGAAAAAGTCTTTTTTTTTTCTTCTTAAGTTTCAAAAGGATGCCAGCCTTTTATGGATGAAACCTGATTCCTGGACGTCAGCTGGCCACAGCCGAGGCAACACATTGTGGAACAGGTCCAGTTGGAAAAGAAGGCACCCAGTTAGATCCACTTACTCTGCATCTGTGAATTTAAAATGACCATCATCCACAGTGGAGAAACGTGTCCCTCGTTGCTAACAACTGTTGCCAACAAATGTCGTGTGTTGGAGCTGGTTCCTGAGATTCTGGAAGTTCAGCCGCTCAGGTCTAGGACAAGTCTTCATCAGATTCAGAACCGGGTTTGGGGCCACTGAGGCCATTTGCTAGTATGAAGCTAATCCCACCACAGTTCTCTGCTCCATCCGTTCTTGGATTGCTCATAGGGGTGTGAGGGGGTGGTTTATGTTCATGCACGCAGAGGCCGGTCTCTGCCTCGGGGCCTCTCCACCCCACAGCTGTCTCAGTCTCTGTCCTCGGTGCTGCCACCACTCCAGTCTCATCTCTACTCTCCTGCAGCCGTGCAGCCATGCCACCCACCACGTTGCCCAGGGCACTGGCAGAGCTCTTTATATAGAGTCAATAGTAATGTATTGCCCACACGTGGGTAGTGAGCTAGCCAGCCAGGGCCAGGTGGGAATCCTGGCCACAGGAACCTTCACTTTATCCATATCCATCATGGCAACATACAAATTCTTGTTTCACTATATAACTGGTAACTAGTGTATACACAGCAGGGGCTGGAAGTGTAGAGGGCCTCTTAGAATTCTGCCTAACACTGTATTAATAGACTAAGTAGACCATTGCATTAGATGTACAAAAGCATTTCAGTTCAACACCAATTCACAATTAAAAATACGTTAAAATAAGAATCCAATTTCAGTTCAAATCCATTCACAATTAAAACCTCTCAGCAAATAATGGAATAAAAGGAACCCTCTCTCTGATAAGCTGTGTCTACAAAACCCCTACTGTTAACACCATGTTTAGTGGTGATAAACTGACAACATTCCTTCTAAAATCAAAATCAAGAACAAGGGAAGGATATGAAATCTCATCATTTCTATTACACTGCAGGCCCTAATGATTATAAGGCCAAAGGGGAAAGAAAGCAGAGAGAGACAGAGAGAGAGAGAGACAGAGAGACAGAGAGACAGAGAGACAGAGAGACAGAGAGAGAGAGAGACAGAGAGAGAGAGAGACAAGAGAGAGAGAAAGAGGAAGGAAGGAAGGACTATCTCCATTTTTGGGTGGTATGATTATGATTATTTATTGAAAAAAAGACAAAGGGAATGTACCAAATAATTCCTAGAGTTTAATTTAGCAAGATTACAAATTACCAATGTAATATATAGAAAAATTTATTTTTATAAATGATAGCAAATAATCAGAAAATGTAATTTTAACAGAGCCCATTTATAATAGCAAGAAAGAAATGTCAAGTATTTTAGTGTCTCAACACACATATTAGAGTCCTAAAAGATTAGGAAAAAGAGCAACCTTATCCTCAGGATCTGAGGTGTATAAGAATCTATGAAAACCGATTAGCTTCTCTTGGAACACTATGTATTATTTACATTTTGAGGGGGGCTAATGAGCAACGGTACCTTGTAGAGACCGTTTTCCTAGTCTCAGAGGAATCCATGCATCTGTACTAGTTTCTTTACATCTTGGTTTCAATTTGTTTCCTTTAAGCTTTTTCATGGAAAGACCACAAAAAAGTGTAAGTCAGTAACAATGTGTAAGCTAGTAACAAGAAAGGAATGGATGAATTTAGATCCAGAGAAATCATTACTTCTGATATCCAACTTTTCTATCTGCAGATTGAGTTCTGGTGATGCTAGCCTCTGGCGCCAAGACAGAGAGACAGGCCATGATAGCACTGAAGAACTCCATGAAACTTCATTGGCCAGAATTTTTTTTTACCTGAATTACCTTGTGTGGGACAGACAGAAGATAATGCTTGAGCCCAGTGATGGCAGACAGCCTTCGAGCTCGCCGTCCATGACTTCCATGAGGAAAGAATGGGAATAGACTGACAGAGATAACCCCTTGCTGCTGAGGTCTGACATTGCGTAGATGTGTCATCATTAATTATCATCAACTGATACGGGTAGAAATAGTTGTTTTTTGCTGATATTGCTGTAAGAATTATTAGTGCCATGGCAAGGAAAGCCACAGGGAAAAGTTAGTCTAATGCTGTAAAAAATTATAAAGCTTCTTAAGATGTCAGACTTACCAAGCCTGGTGTGTGTGTGTGTGTGTGTGTGTGTGTGTGTGTGTGTGTGTGTGTGTGTGTGCGCGCGCGCGCCTGCCTGTGTGCATTCATTCAATATCCTGATGACTGGTGTGTGTGTGTGTGTGTGTGTGTGTGTGTGTGTGTGTGTGTGCGCGCGCGCGCCTGCCTGTGTGCATTCATTCAATATCCTGATGACTGGTGTGTGTGTGTGTGTGTGTGTGTGTGTGTGTGTGTGCCTGCCTGTGTGCATTCATTCAATATCCTGATGACTGGGAACCTATTTACTCCCTGGCATGTATTATTAAAGTTGACATGACCTTCAAAGTAGAAATTTTTCCAATATACTGGTCGCCTTTGAAATGCTCCCCACAAGATTAAAACAAGACACAGAAAAAAACGGATCCTAAGCACAGAGTTCTGGTTGCTTCTGGTTTTGTTTTTGCTTGGTATTTAACTTACAGAATCAATATTCTTTCATGCTTGAATGAATAATTACATTATGGATATAATTAAAATCCACAGGAACTTGTCATCCAATGTACAGAATTTTACACCAAAGAAAAGTTTTCAGGGATGCCACACTTTGAAAATTCAAACCCGTACATTTGTAAAGATTATGCTAATGTACAGAAAAATTCCAAATTGATAATATAGTATATGGCATGATTATTCCTAATTTAAGGATAGAAAGAATAAGAAGTTAATTAAACATTTTTAAGTGCCTATTGAGTTTCAGGTATTGTGCTAACGTTTCCCATTGTATTTTAATAAGGTGGTTTACTTTTAATTGTAACACATCTATAAATGTGATGAATTTATTAACAAATTTAAACGTTACGTTCAAAATAACAAATTTCTTTCTTAAACATCTAGTTGTGCCACCTAGTTTCATGCTAACATCTTTAAGGAAAAAAAGCTTTGATATGTGTTGAGGAAATTGTGAAATCATCAGAGAAATAGACACTATCAGACAATCATCCATGTGGGGATAGGACGGTGTTGAGACCTTGATAGGAGAGAAGAGATACATCTCTTCTGTATTTGGTGAATAATGCATCTATTCAACAAATATTTACTGACTACTTGCTACACACTTAGCTCCCTTTTATTGTTGCAGATAGAGCCATGAATAAAACAATGTGTAAGATTTCTAGCTGATCCTTATCTTGAGGAAGGACATGGAAGGATCTAGAGTATAAAACCTAACTAGAGTTGAAAAGAGCTCATTTAGCTAAAATATGACCTGTCACATATATCAGGAATCTATCATTTATATTATGGTGATTTTATTTAACCAAAGAGAATGAGAGAAGAGACAGATTAGCTAGTGAAGAAAGAAAGAATCCTAAATACTAATTCTCACATGGGCTGAGTTCTATGTCTTTGAGTATAAGTCATTTCATTTTGCCGAACTTCTTTTTCATGTGTTATGTGGGAAAAATAGTATTAACTCGTTTACCTTCTTATTAAGAGCACCTTGAGAGAGTACATATTCTGGATTCAGTGGAATAAAATCAAAATGATGATCAAAAAGGTTATGAGACCCAGGGGCCAGAGTTACTCACAAAACAGCTGTACTTAGCCCAGTTTTATAATTTCATATTCCCCAACTATAAACATTTAAGATCCTATGCATTTATGTAGCAAAAAATGGAAACCTGTGGCATAAGTTATTTTGGGGAGAACTGTTCTTATTTATTTATATCTGGGAATTATTTTAAATATATTTCAAAGAAAATTGGTGATGATTTTAAAGACCTATGTTATTTCTATATACACAGTCAAAATGAAATGTAATTGTGAATAATGAAGCAGCAAATTTAATCATTATGTGCTTGCTTAAAAATATGACTTCCCTCTAGATGCCAGTGGGATTATCTAGATATTTAAATAAGGATACATATTATGTTAATTAGCCTGACTAAGGTAATTTCATAGAGACCTTCTTTATGCTTTGTGTTCTCTTTGTCCTTAAACAGAAGTTATCTAAATATTAACTATTTACATAATGTTGCCTTGAAATTATTCTCTAGAATTACTTCATTTAACAAATATGTCTTGAGCACTGATCTCACAGGGTTGTTAGAGATCCGATGAGAAAATACCTATGAAAATGCCATATACACACTCATGTCCATTCTGGAAGGTAGTTGTTAAATCATTCTCTCTTCTAAGACCTCTGCTGGGTGCTTGGGCAAAGTTTCAAGATGTCCTCTCAACCATTATGATTATACATGTTCTATATTTTCAGATAGGCTGGAAATGCAATGTATCTTTTGTAGCTTCTGTAACTATTCTTCTACCTACCTCCTCATGCTTAATAAAATGTGGATGACAATTATTGTTAACAAAAGTTTACTAAAATAATGGATTGATGAATAATTTTATAACTGATTATTGGATCACAATTTATACCGAGTTCTGTTCTATAAAGAACAAAAGATTTGAGACATCGTATGTCATATATGGCATTAAAAGAGCTATCTAGAACTTTCCGTTTTATTTAAATACAAAATTCTCATCAGGTTTATTTTCATTCACAATTATGTGAAGTGGTTTATTTTTCAGCTTTACTGAATGACTGTTTTCTTAAGTCTCATGGTGAGAATTACTTGGCCATAGGTAGAATGTGGATTACAATAGAAACAATCATTTAAAACAAAGTATGAATTATTAGAAATTTTTACAATTTTATAATTTTATAAGGTAGAATGAAAAAAGTTGAATTTATCTTTAAATACAGGCTAATAATCAAATGACCATTATTTGACTGGGAAGAAATAATCCATGATAAATGCTTATAATAGGATTTTGAATACTTTACTAATAACGTAAGAAAACAATCAATTAAATTTCTAGAAGAAATCATATAAGAAAATCTTCATAACTTTGGATATCCAAAGGTATCTTGGAACACAAAAGTATTAACTAAAAAATTGATAAATGAGACCTCATTAAAAATGAGAACTTTGGCTTTTCAGAAGAGATTGTTGAGGAAAAGCAAGGAGTAATACTCTTAATATCATAATCTGACAGATTTGTATGCCAAATATGTAGAAAAACCTTTTAATAATTAGAAGACAACTCAATAAAAATGGACAAAGTACTTGAGTAGATGTCATGATAAAAAGCACATGTATGATTAAAGATGCTCAGCATCATTTTTTATGAATGAAATACAAATTCAAGTTACAATAAGATGCTACTCCATAGTCACTAGCATGGCTAAAATTAAAGACTGGCAAATACCAAGTGTTGACAAACAAGCAGAATAATTAAGACTCTCATGCAACACTAGTGAGAACATAAAATGATGCAATCGTTTTACAAAACGGGCAGTTTGACTTGCCTTTGATCTTGCAATTCCGTGCCTAGATATCTACCAAATAGGAATGAAAATGTATGTCCATACAAAGACTTGTACATCAATGTTCACAGCAGGTTTATTAGCACAGTTTAAAACTGGACAGAGCAACACAAACAGCTGCTGAAATACTCTGCTTTTCTTACCAAGTCAGGAATTATCTTTTGTTGACTGTTGTCCATTATCTGAGATGAGATTGGGATTTGAAAAAAAAATTTACTAGAAAACCAACTGAAGATACATGGTCTTGTGTTTTCTTAATTAGGCATCTGTTCATATTTGCCTGTCCTTCGGATCCTGCAGAAAACAAAGCCTTACAGAGAGGGGCGGAAGATGGCGGCGTGAGTAGAGCAGCGGAAATCTCCTCCCAAAACCACATATATCTATGAAAATATAACAAAGACAAGCCTTCCTAGAATAAAGACCAGAGGACACAGGACAATATCCAGACCACATCCGCACCTGAGAGAACCCAGCGCCTTGCGAAGGGGGTAAGATACAAGCCCCGGCCCCGCGGGAGCCGAGCGCCCATCCCCCAGCTCCCAGTGGGAGAAGAGCAGGCAGAGCGGATGGGAGACGGAGCCCAGGACTGCCGAGCACCCAGCCCCCGCCATCCGGGCCAGAGTGCAGGGCGCTCGATACTAGGAAAACAGGGCAGCAATAACAGTGAGCAGGCACTGGAGGCTGGGCGACAGAGGACATAAGAAAAGCGCGCGACCATTTTTTTTTTTTTGCTTTTTTGCTGTTTTGTTTTGGCGAGCGCTTTTTGGAAGTCTTAAAGGGATAGGGACCCCAATACTAGGGAAACAGGGCAGAAAGACCGGTGAGCAGAGGCCTGAGACAAACGAACGACCACCAATAGTTTTTGGTGGGCGTTGTTTTGTTCTGGCGGGTGCTTTTTGGAAGTCTTAAAGGGGCAGGGTGGGTCACTTAATCCAGAGGTAGGGAATCCGGGATCTCTGGGCACCCTAACCCCTGGGCTGCAGGGAGCAGGGAGGCCCCTTACGGAGATAAATAGCCTCCCAGCAGCTCCTGCTCCAACGCGACTCCACCACTTTGGAGCAGCTGCCCGAGCCAGGCCACGCCCACAGCAACAGCAGAGATTAACTCCATAGCAGCCGGGCAGGAAGCAGAAGCCCTGTCTGCGCGCAGCTGCGCAGCACAAGCCACTAGAGGTCGCTGTTCTCCCAGGAGAGGAGGGCCACAAACCAACAAGCAGGGAAGTCCTTCCAGCCGTCACTCGTCCCAGTTCTGCAGACTATTCCTATCACCATGAAAAGGCAAAGCTACAGGCAGACAAAGATCACAGAGTCAACACCAGAGAAGGAGACAGACTTAACCAGTCTCCCTGAAAAAGAATTCAAAATAAGAATCATAAACATGCTGACAGAGATGCAGAGAAATACGCAAGAGAAATGGGATGAAGTCAGGAAGGAGATCACAGATGCCAGAAAGGAGATCGCAGAAATGAAACAAACTCTGGAAGGGTTTATAAGCAGAATGGATAGAATGCAAGAGGCCATTGATGGAATTGAAATCAGAGAACAGGAACGCATAGAAGCTGACATAGAGAGAGACAAAAGGATCTCCAGGAATGAAACAATATTAAGAGAACTGTGTGACCAATCCAAAAGGAACAATATCCGTATTATAGGGGTCCCAGAAGAAGAAGAGAGAGGAAAAGAGATGGAAAGTATCTTAGAAGAAATAATTGCTGAAAACTTCCCCACACTGGGGGAGGAAGTAATCAAACAGACCACGGAAATACACAGAACCCCCAACAGAAAGGATCCAAGAAGGGCAACACCAAGACACATAATAATTAAAATGGCAAAGATCAAGGACAAGGAAAGAGTGTTAAAGGCAGCTAGAGAGAAAAAGGTCACCTATAAAGGGAAACCCATCAGGCTAACGTCAGATTTCTCAACAGAAACCCTACAGGCCAGAAGAGAATGGCATGATATATTTAATACAATGAAACAGAAGGGCCTTGAACCAAGGATACTGTATCCAGCACGACTATCATTCAAATATGACGGTGGGATTAAACAATTCCCAGACAAACAAAAGCTGAGGGAATTTGCTTTCCACAAACCACCTCTACAGAACATCTTACAGGGACTGCTCTAGATGGGAGCACTCCTAGAAGGAGCACAGCACAAAACACCCAACATATGAAGAATCGAGGAGGAGGAACAAGAAGGGAGAGAAGAAAAGAATCTCCAGATAGTGTATATAACAGCTCAATAAGCGAGCTAAGTTAGGCAGTAAGATACTAAAGAGGCTAACCTTGAACCTTTGGTAACCACGAATTTAAAGCCTGCAATGGCAATAAGTACATATCTTTCAATAGTCACCCTAAATGTTAATGGGTTGAATGCACCAATCAAAAGACACAGAGTAACAGAATGGATAAAAAAGCAAGACCCATCTATATGCTGCTTACAAGAAACTCACCTCAAACCCAAAGACATGTACAGACTAAAAGTCGAGGGATGGAAAAACATATTTCAAGCAAACAACAGTGAGAAGAAAGCAGGGGTTGCAGTACTAATATCAGACAAAATAGACTTCAAAACAAAGAAAGTAACAAGAGATAAAGAAGGACACTACATAATGATAAAGGGCTCAGTCAAACAAGAGGATATAACCATTCTAAATATATATGCACCCAACACAGGAGCACCAGCATATGTGAAACAAATACTAACAGAACTAAAGGGGGATATAGACTGCAATGCATTCATCCTAGGAGACTTCAACACACCACTCACCCCAAAGGATAGATCCACCGGGCAGAAAAGAAGTAAGGACACGGAAGCACTGAACAACACAGTAGAGCAGATGGACCTAATAGACATCTATAGAACTCTACATCCAAAAGCAGCGGGATATACATTCTTCTCAAGTGCACATGGAACATTCTCCAGAATAGACCACATACTAGGCCACAAAAAGAGCCTCAGAAAATTCCAAAAGATTGAAATCCTACCAACCAACTTTTCAGACCACAAAGGCATAAAACTAGAAATAAACTGTTCAAAGAAAGCAAAGAGGCTCACAAACACATGGAGGCTTAACAACACGCTCCTAAATAATCAATGGATCAATGACCAAATCAAAATGGAGATCCAGCAATATATGGAAACAAATGACAACAACAACACTAAGCCCCAACTTCTATGGGACACAGCAAAAGCAGTCTTAAGAGGAAAGTATATAGCAATCCAAGCATATTTAAAAAAGGAAGAACAATCCCAAATGAATGGTCTAATGTCACAATTATCGAAATTGGAAAAAGAAGAACAGATGAGACCTAAGGTCAGCAGAAGGAGGGACATAATAAAGATCAGAGAAGAAATAAATAAAATTGAGAAGAATAAAACAATAGCAAAAATCAATGAAACCAAGAGCTGGTTCTTCGAGAAAATAAACAAAATAGATAAGCCTCTAGCCAGACTTATTAAGAAGAAAAGAGAGTCAACACAAATCAACAGTATCAGAAACGAGAAAGGAAAAATCACGACGGACCCCAAGGAAATGCAAAGAATTATTGGAGAATACTATGATAACCTATATGCTAACAAGCTGGGAAACCTAGGAGAAATGGACAACTTTCTAGAAAAATATAACCTTCCAAGATTGACCCAGGAAGAAACAGAAAATCTAAACAGACCAATTACCAGCAACGAAATTGAAGCGGTAATCAAAAAACTACCAAAGAACAAAAACCCCGGGCCAGATGGATTTACCTCGGAATTTTATCAGACATACAGGGAAGACATAATACCCATTCTCCTTAAAGTTTTCCAAAAAATAGAGGAGGAGGGGATACACCCAAACTCATTCTATGAAGCTAACATCACCCTAATACCAAAACCAGGCAAAGACCCCACCAAAAAAGAAAACTACAGACCAATATCCCTGATGAACGTAGATGCAAAAATACTCAACAAAATATTAGCAAACCAAATTCAAAAATACATCAAAAGGATCATACACCATGACCAAGTGGGATCCATCCCAGGGATGCAAGGATGGTACAACATTCGAAAGTCCATCAACATCATCCACCACATCAACAAAAAGAAAGACAAAAACCACATGATCATCTCCATAGATGCTGAAAAAGCATTTGACAAAGTTCAACATCCATTCATGTTAAAAACTCTCAGCAAAATGGGAGTAGAGGGCAAGTACCTCAACATAATAAAGGCCATCTATGATAAACCCACAGCCAACATTATATTGAACAGCGAGAAGCTGAAAGCATTTCCGCTGAGATCGGGAACTAGACAGGGATGCCCACTCTCCCCACTGTTATTTAACATAGTACTGGAGGTCCTAGCCACGGCAATCAGACAAAATAAAGAAATACAAGGAATCCAGATTGGTAAAGAAGAAGTTAAACTGTCACTATTTGCAGATGACATGATACTGTACATAAAAAACCCTAAAGACTCCACCCCAAAACTACTAGAACTGATATCGGAATACAGCAAAGTTGCAGGATACAAAATCAACACACAGAAATCTGTGGCTTTCCTATATACTAACAATGAACGAACAGAAAGAGAAATCAGGAAAACAACTCCATTCACAATTGCATCAAAAAAAATAAAATACCTAGGAATAAACCTAACCAAAGAAGTGAAAGACTTATACTCTGAAAACTACAAGTCACTCTTAAGAGAAATTAAAGGGGACACTAACAGATGGAAACTCATCCCATGCTCGTGGCTAGGAAGAATTAATATCGTCAAAATGGCCATCCTGCCCAAAGCAATATACAGATTTGATGCAATCCCTATGAAACTACCAGCAACATTCTTCAATGAACTGGAACAAATAATTCAAAAATTCATATGGAAACACAAAAGACCCCAAATAGCCAAAGCAATCCTGAGAAAGAAGAATAAAGTAGGGGGGATCTCACTCCCCAACTTCAAGCTCTACTATAAAGCCATAGTAATCAAGACAATTTGGTACTGGCACAAGAGCAGAGCCACAGACCAATGGAACAGACTAGAGAATCCAGACATTAACCCAGACATATATGGTCAATTAATATTTGATAAAGGAGCCATGGACATACAATGGCGAAATGACAGTCTCTTCAACAGATGGTGCTGGCAAAACTGGACAGCTACATGTAGGAGAATGAAACTGGACCATTGTCTAACCCCAGATACAAAAGTAAACTCAAAATGGATCAAAGACCTGAATGTAAGCCATGAAACCATTAAACTCTTGGAAGAAAACATAGGCGAAAACCTCTTAGACATAAACATGAGTGACCTCTTCTTGAACATATCTCCCCGGGCAAGGAAAACAACAGCAAAAATGAGTAAGTGGGACTATATTAAGCTGAAAAGCTTCTGTACAGCAAAAGACACCATCAATAGAACAAGAAGGATCCCTACAGTATGGGAGAATATATTTGAAAATGACACATCCGATAAAGGCTTGACGTCCAGAATATATAAGGAGCTCACACGCCTCAACAAACAAAAAACAAATAACCCAATTAAAAAATGGGCAGAGGAACTGAACAGACAGTTCTCCAAAAAAGAAATACAGATGGCCAACAGACACATGAAAAGATGCTCCACATTGCTAATTATCAGAGAAATGCAAATTAAAACTACAATGAGGTATCACCTCACACCAGTAAGGATGGCTGCCATCCAAAAGACAAACAACAACAAATGTTGGTGAGGCTGTGGAGAAAGGGGAACCCTCCTACACTGCTGGTGGGAATGTAAGTTAGTTCAACCATTGTGGAAAGCAGTATGGAGGTATATCAAAATGCTCAAAACAGACTTACCATTTGACCCAGGAATTCCACTCCTAGGAATTTACCCTAAGAACGCTGCAATCAAGTTTGAGAAAGACAGATGCACCCCTATGTTTATTGCAGCACTATTTACAATAGCCAAGAATTGGAAGCAACCTAAATGTCCATCAATAGATGAATGGATAAAGAAGATGTGGTACATATACACAATGGAATACTACTCAGCCATAAGAAAAGGGCAAATCCAATCATTTGCAGCAACATGGATGGAGATGGAGGGTATTATGCTCAGTGAAACAAGCCAAGCGGAGAAAGAGAAATACCAAATGATTTCACTTATCTGTGGAATATAAGAACAAAGGAAAAACTGAAGGAACAAAACAGCAGCAGAATCACAGAACTCAAGAATGGACTAACAGGTACCAAAGGGAAAGGGACTGGGGAGGATGGGTGGGTAGGGAGGGATAAGGGGGGGAGAAGTAGGGGGGTATTAAGATTAACATGCATGGAGGGGGTCGGAGAAAAGGGAGGGCTGTACAACACAGAGAAGGCAAGTAGTGATTCTACAACATTTTGCTATGCTGATGGACAGTGACTGTAAAGGGGTTTATAGGGGAGACCTGGTATAGGGGAGAGCCTAGTAAACATAATATTCGTCATGTAAGTGTAGATTAGTGATACCAAAAACAAAGCAAAAATAAAAGGGCAGTTCCTGTGTTGTAACCTCCAACGAGTTCTACACAAGGGTATAAAGGGCATATAAAAGTGTAGGCAAAGGGTCTGTTTGTGTTTATACAGAGGATCAAAGCCTAATTGGGCTACCCCGAAAATGAACTAAGATACGATATGAAAAAGAACTTCCAACATCTGCACTCTCTGGAAGACTCATGCCAGAAGATGATCATCAAAAAACCCCAACAAAGATCCACGCACTGCTACAGCTGTAGATGCACTCATCCCACCAGTTCCTGGACTTGCCATGGCAATGAGGAAGGAGATATCTAAACTGGCCTGTGCATACAGTAAAACAACAAATTTGACTGGATCTATACTGTTGGAACTCAACCAAGAATTAGGAGAAGTGCAAATTGTAGCGCTCCAAAGTCTTACAACTACAGACTATTTACTGTTAAAAGAACATATGGCATGTGAACAGTCCCCAGGAATGGGTTGTTTTAATTTGTCTGATTTCTCTCAGACTGTTCAAGTTCAGTTGGACAATATCCACCATATCATAGATAAGTTTTCACAAATGCCTAAGGTGCCTTAATGGTTTTCTTGGTTTCACTGGAGATGGCTGGTAATTACAGATATGCTTTGGTTATGTAACTATACTCCTATTATGTTAATGTGTGTGTGCAACTTAAGTAGTAGCTTAAAACCTATACATGCTGAAGTTACTCTACAAGAAGATATGTCAAAGAAATAATCAATCTTCCCATGTTTTCTGCCGCCTGCTACTTCTATAGCTTTTCTTCTTCCTTCCTAATTACAACCCTTAAATAGAATTCGTGCCTCATATCAAATTTACCGAGTATCATAATTCTTCCAAGTGGTAAAGATACCTCAAGACAAATGCTGGGCATAGAAGCCACAGGGCATAAATATGCAAAGAAGTAAAAAGCTAACCTTTTCAAACAATAAGGCTTCCCTCTCACTTACCAACTTCACATTTCCCTGTATGGCCCCGGAAGATGACTGGTTAGCCAGAGACGGGTAAGATTCCTCAAGGGAGGAACAACCTAAGACAGGCACAGTCGCAGGGGGGCCATCAGGTGAGAAATTGGGGACCAACAGAGGTGAGGCTTAGAACCTCACCCCCCCTCTTCTGAGAGAAATCTTCTGCATACGTGGATGTTTTATTGCCCTTGTCTAGCTTGGATTACACATAGTCTACAGGCACACACCTGATCATCTACATTTGCTCTCTTACAACACTAAACTATGTTTTCTATCTTTATCTTGCATCTACCTACCACTTAAGCATTTTATTAAAAATAATAATAATAAAGAGAGAAATGTGGTATCCACATATAAATCAAGTATAAAAACCAAATGAGTATTCATATTTGAACTGACTGCTTAGAGTTCATAATGCATGAGCAAAACCGAAAGTTTCTGTGATGACTGCCCTTGTACTGTTCACTATGTAACTTATTCATTATGTAAGAATTTGTTCTACATGTAAGAACTTGTTTGTTATGCCTCAGAAGATTGGAGACTGATGAAAATTAGGCTTGGGGTAGATTAAGGATTGTGCATTGAGCATTGACTCCCCTATACAGAATTTTATTGTCGTTAACAACCATTTGATCAATATATATGAGAGATGCCCTCACCAAAAAAAAAAAAAAAAAAAAGGACAGACTTCCAATGGTAAAATAAATAAGTAACCGGGATGTAATGTATAGCATAAGGAATACAGTCAAGATATTGTAACAGCCTGGTAGGGTGATAGCTGGAACCTAGAATTATGTATATAAATGTTCTACCACTGTGTTGTACACTTGAAACTAATGTAATGTAATACTGTGCGTCAACTACCCTTCAATAAAAAATAATTATTTAAAAAAAACAAAAAAAAACAAAAAAAAAAACAAAGCCTTACATAGCCAGAGTCAAAGATCAAGTCAAGATAATTCTCAAAGGCATGAAAAAGTCAAGGGACATGTGGGGCTAAATGCTTCTGCACGAAAGTCTGTTCACTCCTTCCCATCTTCAAAACCTCCAACTTCTCACTCTAGCAAAATAGAGTAAGGACTAAGAAGGGTTGTAGGGAAAAGAGATAGTCTGAGCATGGCTGGAAGCCTTCTAAGAGAAGAAAAAAATATTTCCTCTGATTATTTCTGATCATTTCTGTTCCAGCAGTATAATTCATTAGTCCTAAGTCTCTTGAGCACAGGTTTTGACTGTCAATTATCTTGGGTGAAAGGAACAAAATAAACATAACATACAAAACCTAAGAATTATCTAATACAGTGTATTAGTTTTCTATTCTACATAGAAATTACCACAAACTTAGTAGCTTAGAAGAACATGGACACTAATTATCTCACGGTTTCTGTGTGTCAGGAATCTGGGCACAGTTGAGCTGGGCCCTCTACAAGACTTTAATCAAAATGCCTTTTGGGTTGCATTCTCATTTAGAGGCTCAGGGAGGGAAAGGTCTACTTGTATGCTCTCTCCATTTTAATAATATTTATATTGGCTAGGACAATGTTAAACACTCAGTAAGTGGTAGTTGTTAACTGGTTTTTCTTACATATGTGTAAGAAAATCTTAAAGCGTAACAGAGTTTATAATGCTGTAACATAAAGCTTATTCAGTGGCATATTGGTACATGTTTAACTGGCACGCTAGGAGGGAAAAGCCCTGCTTTGTAGCACTCCCAGTTTCTGTGGTGTAAATACACCCACAGTGCCCAAATCCAAGCTTTTGCCACATTAGTACTAAATGTGGTCATGAGAAAGCTATACATAAACTTCTCTCACAAGAAGACCCCCCTGGAGAGAACTGACAGTTGGAGGCCACACAGTGGAAAGTCAGCAGTACGGAGAAGAGGCTTGTGTTGTCACTGTCCTCACTGACTCAGCGATTACTCTAGGCCAGGTGGCTTATGGGGACTGTTTCATTCTATCCTCACAACAACCCCTGGGAAACCTGCAACGGTTATTTTTGGAAGCTTAAGTGACTTGCCCCAAGTCACAGCACCCTGAAAGTAGTCGAACTAAGATTTAATCTCAGCCTCTGGACTCCAGCAGCCATGTCATTTGTCTTAGGCCATGGTTGCCCCGTGCCCCCAGAACACATCTGCATTCCCATCCCTCCAGTGAGCAGAGCAAGGACCAATCCCTGGGACCGCATCTCCGCCAAGAAGGCCTAATGGTTCCTCACCGGAGGTCAGACGACCACCACAGTGCAGATCTCCAGGAACTGAAGGAGCAGCCTGGTGGCAAGATGAGATGCCCTAACTGTAGGACAAAAGGTTTATGTCCTAAAACACATAGAGGCAGTATCATTAGAAAGCCAAGGATGGTCTAATCAAGGGGAGCCTCATTTTCACTGAATAGGTCAGTGGAGAAAAGTCTTCTACTCCACTATTAGATATATGGGCAAAATCTAAACTTAGGCAGTGAAAGACAACCATATTTTAGTCAAATAATAAGACTTTTAATCAGGTTTTATGTTATCAAATGCCTTCAGGGAACGCTGAAAGGAAGGAGCGACACACAGCAGCAATTCACCGGAGAATTCCGCTTTATTAGGGAAAGGTGCTGGGTTATATAGGAAGGGGCATGGGGTGATTGAGGTGTCACTTCTACGGGGCTGGTGGCTATTGGCTAGGTGCTGGGAGTGGGAGGGGGGTGAGGGGTGATTGGGGTTCAGGTGGCGCCGGCGGGAACCGAGGACCTGGAGGAGAAGCAGGAGGTTCGCCATCTTATGGGTGGGGGCCCTTCAAACGCTATTACAGTATGTAATATTTTTAATTATGCATATACATGTAAATATGTAATCTTAATACCATAAACACAAATACACTTACTAAAAATACTTTTAAATTCCCAGTTACATTATTAGATTCTCATTTACAATGTCAGTATTCAAAATTCCAAGATACGTATAAAAGCAACTCCTAAAAATCTTATACAAGAAGCTAAAATTCATCTCATGGTGATTTTTAAAATTCTAGTAATTAGTGCCACCAAAACTATGTGAAGTAGATGCTATTATTGGCCCCATTTTCCAGGTAGGGAACCTGAGGCAGAGTAAAGGTCCAAGTGTGCATATCTAGTGTGAAGCCTTATCAGGACCTGAACCCAAAATATGTACTCTGACTATGCCCTGTTCATAACTCATGTGGTGCCCTATAAAAAAGAAATCTGAGGTACTTACCTAATATTTAAACTGTTCCATTTCTGCTGTTCAGCCTCAGAATCATGGTTGCAGACTTGTAGCATTAGATCAAGGATTCTGACTTTGCCTGACTGACAGACGGCCGTCAACCAAACCAGAGACCAACAAAGCTGTATTTCTGTATCCGCATTTCCTGGTGTTTCTCCTCAACATCTGGGACCCTTGTTATATCTGCAATTGATTTTGAAAATACCACAAAATAAAACAGAATTTCTGGTAACCCAAAGTAGCTCATAGACTTAAGAGATAAGAATGAACAAATACGTACGAAACTGGTCATATAAAGATTGAACATACTAGGAAGAGGAGGTGGGAGGGAGAAGGAAGGAAGGAAGGACGGAGGGAGGGAGGGAGGAAGGGAGGAAAATTTTGTGGAGAAAAGTATTTCATTGATACACTTAATTAGACGTAGTCCTTCTTGAACCAGGAATATTTGAATGATTATCAGATATTTCACTCTATTAAGTATTTTCGTTAGGACATATTTTTCCATGAAGAATTAAGTAATTACTAAAAATCACTCTGGGCCCACCCTTCAGCGTGTGGTGACTTCGTAAGTTGGTGCAGTATTTAGACCTTCCTCTCTCATAACCTCCTTGAAATATTCAACAGGAGACTTTCATAGATAAGTTAATATGAAACTATAAAGTTCTTATCCAAATAGCATTCTCACTTAAGAAATTCATGGCAAAAAATATAGTTTATACATTTTCCAGAAAGAAAAAAAAATTGCCTTATCTCTGATGAAATGGCTTAGGTAGGTAGAAAAATGTAGTTCCATTTTGAACATAATAAATAAATCCCCAAACTAATTTTGCACATTAATATGGATATATGGATATATGGTAATCAAATCAGATGCTGCTAGTACATAATTATTAGGCTTAATCTAAAACCTTAATTTAGCCCCTGTATGTAAACTAATCCACAATTTATAAATTATTTATTATGTAACTAAAAAGAAGTTTTCATATCAAATTCATTTTAATTTCTACAAATCTTATTTTAATAACTAATGGTAAATGTCATTAATTTATTATTAAGAAGTTTATTATTAATAATATTACAAGTTGTACAAATTGGAATATAAGCACATATATACATATGTATCATTTATTGTATGGTAAAGAAAATATTAATGCCAGTCTCAAATATTTCAACAGCCTGGCCTCCATACATAGAATACAAAGAATTTTGTTTGCAATATAAAATAACTTAGTTGTGTGTTGGTACAGTGTGTGTGAGAGAATATGTATGCATATCTTAAGTTAGATCTCTCCATTATCTAATATACACATATGCCATTCATAATTATGCATATTTCTGGTTATAAATTGAAGAAACACATTAACTATGGTTATTACTTCTCTATATCTAGCAAACCCTTCCTATGTCTTATCTCTTACTAATTTATCTGCCAAGAGGAGAAAATTCTGTAACTTTTTCATCTGCCAAATTGTTCAAATATGACTAGTAGCATGAACTACTTATTCCTCCTTAACATTAGAGTTCATATCATGTGTTTACTTTGAGAATTAAGCAGCATACTGGAAGGGCATTCAAGTGACGATTAAGAAAAAAGTAACAATGCCCTTCGGAATTTTCTATAAGGTAAAGAAAAAGAGTATTTATCCAGGTTGAAAATACAACTCTAACCTTCTTCTTCCTGACAGCACCCACTGACACAGGACAGAACATGGGGAAGTGACACTGGATGAACAGGAAACAAAGCAGATAGGTCATTATATATGTATTATATGCATATATATATAATATGTATTTTAATAAGCATAAATTTTATAATGTATATAATACATATATTTTAATAAGCATAAATTTCAAAACATAAATTAATCATGCATTTTGACAACTGATTCATGGGATATGACAAGAGAAATGAGCAAATGATTGTTCAGAAAGGTACGTGTACTTTCTCTTATTTATTGCTACCTAAACTTCAAAGAATGTTTTCATGGATGGTGATTTCATCCTTAAGATGGACAGGACTAGATTTTTCTTAAAACCCATTTGTTTTTAAACCACAAGTTGTTTTTTTTTTTTACTATTTTTCATTTTGACTAGGAAACCTGACTCCAGATTTCAGAATGTTCACTTTCAGCTGATACGTCTTACATGCCATCAACTATTGAACTTCATAGTGTTGCTCTTAGAGGCATTTCCTATACCCGGAGAAAAAAGACTAAAAGACTTACACACTTTTCAGGCTATGAGCTTATAAAGAAGGGCAGGGCAACCATATTCACACTTATAGAGGGTAACAATTTAAATACTAAACAAAAATTAGAACTTAAATACATCCAGTTTGAAAGCCACTTTCATTTCTATTCCTCCAAGAAGGAGTAAACTATGGACCATGGGTCCAAAAGTGGCCCACTGCCAGTTTTTGCAAATAAACAGTTCTGTAGCACAGGCATGCTCCTCTTTCCAGCACCATCTGCGGCTGCTTTCACCGGAAGCGCAGAGCTGAGTAGCTGTGACAGAGACCACGTGGCTCACAAAGCCTAAAATATTTAACACCGGCACTCTGCAAAAAAAAAAAAAAATGACTTCTACTTTAGACACTGATCACTTGAATTTTATGTTTTTGAAACCAAGTGGATTACAAAGGAAACACAAATGTTCCAGGAGCTTTTCTTTAAAGAGCTTGGGAATTATATTTGGCTGATGATCTGAAATTTTTTAGTTTTCCTAATTGTTTAAATAAATTGAAAAAAGTGATTTTATTAAACTCAAAATTATTTAGGTTCCACATGTATAAATGTGCGTATGTGTGTGTGTGTATGTTGTTCGCCCGCCACTGGGCAATATGCCTTTAGTATTAATCAAAAGGAAATTAACTGCTTCAATATTTGAATCATCAAATACCTACATGAGCACCTCCCCATGGCAGGTGTTGATGGGTGAACCTCCCACTCTCCCCTGTAACACAGCCATGCCTTATTGATATTTGGATCGTAATCTAAAGCTCATCATTCTGGTTTGGCATTTTCCTAATAACATGTTTTCTCGATTTGTCTCTGTAGGAATTTTGCTTCCAGGATTAATTTTGAGTCCTGAATGAATGTGTGTGTGTGTGTGTGTGTGTGTGTGTGTTTAAATTAAAATAGAGTCATGTTTATAGAATATTTACATAATGCTCAACTATTGACATAAATTTATATCAACATGTTTATAAATATATTAATGCATAAATTTAAAAGAAATGCAAGTGAAAAATTAGAAGGAATTTTTTTCATTTCTGAAGCCTACTTTTGGGGAAGACCTAAGTTACTTTTCTGAAGATATAGTTAGGGTCAATCTTTAGATTCTTTTCCTTAAACACCTAATAGAATTTAAAAATAGACATTAAAATACACCTGGGAGAACACGGCCTAAGGAGAAAGGAGAAAGTGTTTAATACTCAGAACAACGTGCGAAGTGCCACCTGAATGGGTCGCTGCAGAAGTTCATCTTTCAGGAGGTGAGGGAATGGAATTAGAGTGGTAACATACCAGGATCATTTTTCATGACTTTCAGAGCTAACAGCCGGACACTCAAGTCGTTGAGTGTCCGTGTCTGCCATCAGCGCAACACTCTCTGACGGGGGAGTGATAAGGAGAATCTCACTCTAGGGCTTTGCCTCCGAATTAAGAAGATAAGGCTAAATGAGCACATGCACCAAATCCCAAAGCATTAGAAAGAAATTTTTTAAATAGCTTTTGAAAGACATATTCCATGGCGATGGTTTTCAAGTATTTTCTTACTGTAACCTATATTAAGAAATCTGTTTTATTTTACAACCAAGTAGGAAAGCAACATGCAAATCCCTCAAATACAACAGAAAAAAACCTGAAAAGAAACAATATTTACCCTTTGCTCCAGTGATATGCTCTAATCTATTCTGTTCCACTTTGTCATCTCTGATGCAATGGTCCAACATTAAACTGACAACATGAGGCACTAATGGGTCATAACTTACAATTTGAAGAACGCAGCACTAAGCAATATTATGGAGGATTTAAAGGTTTTCAAATAAAGAATTGGGCAATGGGGTATCCAAGAAAGATAACTGAAATCAAAAGATCTTGATTAATATTACAGGGGTACCATGTACCGACTCTATCACCTACATCAGAGCCTAAGATTTTCATGAAAAAATACAGAGTAAAATTTTGTCTACCCCACCAAGCATGGCATTTATGAAAATAAAACAGTGATAGTGGATGTGAAAACATTTCATGAATCGTAACAAAAATTACAATTTATTTGAATGTTTGTATACTTAGAAATAGCCCAGAGTTAAGTTTTTAGAGACTCAAGGATCTTTTTACCGTAATTTTTCCTTTTTTCAATTTTACCTTTATAGTGAGGAAGAGATTCTACAGCAACCAGGGAGTAAAGGGTAGTTCTTGCAGTCAGTGTGTGTGGGAGCGCAGGTACCTGGAGTAGAAGTCAGAGACCACGGAGTCATCCTCAGGAGATGTAGTACATTTTCCATCTCCATCAGTCGACCAGGGTTGCAATAACAAAACACCATAGACCAGGCAGCCTAAACAGCAGAGATTTGTTATTTTTGTTATACTGTGGGGCCTGGAAGTCTGAGATCAAGGTGTGGACAGGGCTGGTTTCTTCTGAGGCCTCTCTCCTTGGTGTGGAGACATACATGTCTGTGTCCTAGTCTCTCCTTTATATAAGGACAATAGTAATATTGGATTAGGACCTGCAGTAATGACCTTATTCTAACTTAAGTACTTCTAAAGACCCTATTTCCAAATACAGTCATTCTGAGTTACTGGGGGTTAGGACTTCAATATATGAACTTTGAGAAAACACAGTTTAGCCCGTAACACCATCTGATTTGTTGTTAATGTTGTTATACTTTGTCCCTTACTACTAAGGGAAACATGCTATTTATTTCTGCATATATTTTGTATATAGCTGAAAATAACTCATGAATGTTTTTTGAGATGATTCAAAATTGGATCATTCCTATATTACCAAAATGGGTATAACTCATTGATAGTTTTTCAAATTATATTAACGTTTAATGAAATCAATTATTACTTAATAAAAATAATTCTTTAACAAAAAGGAATATTTTTTTAAAGCATAGCAACTTGATTTAATTCCAAACTTGAATATGGAAGCAGTATTTTTTTGGAGGCACAGGTTTTAGAACAGAAATTTATATATTCAAAAAGCAAAATGAGGATGCTAATATAAAATATTAATATATTCACATATTTAGAAGTAAATAAAAGCTTTTGATTGCTACCAAATTTTATTTCAAGTTGTGTGGGTCCCCCCCAAAGTAGGTAGAAACCTTTTTTTCTTTTTTCCAGCAGCCTAAGACTAATGAAAATTCATTTTAATTAACAAGAATACATTACTGTATTTTCAGCTACAGCACAAATGAATTCCTGTACTTTGAAGATGTGTGAAAATTTTACATCTTATCCAGATTTTGCATAGTTACACTACAAAACTCCTTTATTCCCAGTGAACATCATTGCATTCCTTTAGTAAGACTGAGCAACCTTTCTGGAAGGAGTGAAAAATCATATCCCTTTACATTAAGAAAAAAGTTATCATGGCTGAAGTAGTAATTCAGGAAAAAGGTGGTACAGATCTGAGGGATTTTTTTTCTTCAAGAGTCTTAGCAAGATAATAGGTTCCTTTTTGTGTGTGTGTGAAGAGAGGGAGAAAGGGAGGTCTCATTTTCTTGAGATTAAACTAGGCTCATTCAAAGAGCACTGCCATTTTTTGACTATCCAAGTAGGTCTTAGTATAGACACGTCCAGGCCACCTCTGCTCCAAAACCCATGGAGAAACAGGAAGCAAAAATCCAGACCCCACTCTTGCCAGGCCAATCAAAGCAAGTGCCTGCATCCACCTCTTTGTTGAAAATGAAAGAAAATCTCTAGTAATGAGCAATACATGTAAGAGAAAAGTATTTTGTCAGTGTGGATAATGTATAATGAAGAGAATTTTACCATGCATAGATTTGAAATTACTTAGCAAATACTTATATACTCACCCATCCAACCTCTTTGAGCATTTGTGTATCCTGCGTGTAATATACTTGGAGTGGAAATGCAACACGAGCAGGACAGCCTTGACTCAGTCTCCGTGCAGTTCACGTTCTGCTAGGACTAGGCACGGAGTAAATAATACAAATACATAAAGCAAATCCTAGCAAGTGTTTCTCATATAAATAATGGATGCTCTGGTAGTGTCCTAATTTACATAGAATGGTCAGAGAAGTCTTTTTTGAGGAGGGTGACCATTAATTTATCATCTCAACCTTGTCACATTTAAAAGTGACAGGTGACACCCATCAGTAATTACATGGGGACCACACACGGAAATCAAGTTTGTTCCAGGTACGCCAGAATAAATGCCACCCTGTTCCCGAGCCTGTTTCACTTAAGCTGAAGTCAAGAATGCGGAAGAGCAGGGACAAGAGTATTCTAAGGGGTAGAACAGCGCCTGACGCGGGGAGGAGCTTTCTTGGTTTGGGGAACTGAAGAATGAAAAAGGGCCAATGGACTGCTGTATAACGGCTTAGAGCGAAGATTGGCAAACTACAGCCTACAGGCCAAATCCAAGTTTTATAAATAGTATTATTAGAGATATATATATTTCATATATATATCTCTAATAATCATAATAGTATTAGTAGAACACAGACACACCTATTTGCTTACAACTGTCTAGAGCTCTTCGATGCTGCAGAGTAAAAACACTGGCAGAAAACACTAGCAGATGTGCGTCTGCCCGCACACGTGAGCTGTTGCCGCCGTCACCCAGCACATTGCACCCAGGGACAGCCAGCTTTTGCGATCTGGACTCACCAGGAAGGCATCTGAACTGGCCACAGCCCCTGGAAATGGTTCTGAGAGCGTGCCCTCCTCCGAAGGGGCCAGGCTTTTACCTTCAATGAGGCTCTCTCCTTCCACACTCTCAGAGACCTTTTCTACCCCTGCAGATGGCTGCCAGAGCCCTGAGGTCCCTAGCGACCAAATCAAGCCGTTTCACTTTGACTCAGTTTTGCCCAGATTCCAGATCTCTTTCAGTTTACAGCATTTCCTCAGCTATGTGCCTACTGGGAAACAAAATAACTCCAGTACTCTGCTTCGCTCCTCGGTGTCGCCTGGACAAAAGCCTACTTCTTATTTTCAATAAATGCCAGACACTGTTGAAAAGGGCTAGCTGACTAGTTGCAACAGAGACCATATAACCTGCAAAACCTAAAATATTTGCTATCTGACCATTTACAGAAAAAGTGTGCTAATCCCTGAGCTAGGGAAAGATCAGCATGCAATGCAGTTGGAGAAGAAGGTGCCCTGCTACCAGGACAGAAATATCTCAGAGTGCTCCCAGCAAGAGCAGTGCAGTGTCCCAATTTGGATATCCATAATTATAGACTGATAGAAGCAGACAGTACCTCAGGAGACAAATCTGCCATCATTATATAAATGGATTATGCAGGTTGATAGGATATTTTCCACATGATTCACCATTTGCTTTTTCCATTAGTAATTTTCTTAGATGAAATAGACTCTCTTTTAAAATAGACCCATGGTTATTTCAGCTAAACAATAAGGTACATTTTGATAGCTTACAATGCCTTCAGCTGTGAAATATAAAAAATACATATATATGAATGATTTCTACCCATTTATAATCTGTCTTGAGGGTGGGAATAAGAAAGAATGATAAGTGAAAAGAAAAAGAAAGGCATACAAAGTACTCACACAGTCATGTGCCAGGATAACCCACATCTTACCAAGAATGAAACATAATCTGTAAATAATGACTGAGCACCAAAGTCCTGGGGCTGTTTAAGGGTGTCACAGAGGAAGTGACATGACGCAGTTCAGCCAGGAAGCACACTTACCTTGAAGCATTTTTTTTTTCTTCTTTTTCTTTAATATTTCTTCTTGACCACAGACAGGGAGGGAAGGGTTAATGAAACACATAGGAAGAGAATACTTAGAGTAAATAGACAGTGATCTTTATTTCAAAACTGTGCCTATTTTGGAGTGCACAGAGGGAAAGGAAGATCATGTTCTTAATCCTGAGAGTAAACTTCGAAAAATTCAGCTGCGAACACTAAGCACATTCTACAACTCCTAATTAGGGAACCGATCCCCAAAAGAGACTAGGGTTGTGAACAGGAACCACATGGAATTCAGAGCCTAGAAAGAGAGCAACACAGAACTGAGCAATTTACCTCTGAGTCCTACGAAGTGAAGGTTCTGATATATGAAGTTTTGACCCTACTATGTGTGTTAGGTAGAAAAGAATGGGGATTCCTATCCATATCAAGGGTCCACCATCAAGTTAATGTATCATAAATAGAACATAGTTCTTATTTCAAAGCTTGAGTTCAGTGATTTCAGTGTGGATGGTTTCTGTGTCTCATAAAGTCTGAGTTATGGAAGGTTCAAGTAGCACCATTACTCAGCGCTCTTAAATAGGCTCATTTCCCCTGCATTTGCATGCATTAAATTTCCTAACTCACACCCTTATTCTCCTGCTCCTGAGAGTTCTGTGAGACAGGAGTTCTTCCTTGATAGATATTTAGACTGATTGTGTATTTAAAATGTTTGTGTTACTACAGGATTCTTCTCCAGGATTAAATGTCAGGAAAATCAGTTGCTGTTAATGTGTATCTAAAGCTGGCTTGAACAGATGACTGTGTCTCATCTTCTAGGACGGTGGCTTCATTCAGCTGGGACAGGCCCTACCAATGATTAGTTTTCCTTAGGAAACAGCAAGACACTGCTAGCTGTATCAAAGGACTGTGGAGAGCCGGCTAAACTATTCCGTAAGATTGTTGCCACTGTACCCATTTTGGGTGCCCTGGCAGGGGACTTGAACTGCCACTAGCTCCTCCCACAACCACATGCCCTGGTAACAGCCTGCAGAGTCACAAGTAGATGAAGTTCCTGATGTGACTCTCCCATCACCCCGTGATAAGTATTCTTCCCTGCCTACTGGGGCCTTCCCATCCTGCACCCCTTAGGTAAGACCCCTCTGAATCTTAACAAAGCCCCATTTTTAAAATTTGAATGGACCTATCCAGCCCTAGCCCAGGAACCCAAAAGCCCTCCACTTGTGGAGCACCGTCCTAGAAGATGATGTGAAGCATATTAGTCCTGGGTCCCGCCATGCTCTTTGCCTGCATCCTGCCTTGACTTCCCTAGGTCATCCCTTGGGCCGTGTGCCTCCTCCAGGACTTGTGAGTAGCAGCCTTCTCTGTTTCACTTTCCTTCTGGTTTGGTCTTCATTAAATCATGACTCCCCATCTGACACCCCAAGACCCTACCTCAATAAATGTTAATTTAACAGAAATGGCACAACCATGATTATTTCAATCATGCACGATGACATTCCAGAAACCTACTATTGGTCTACAATAAAAAAAGACACCATCAATACATATTTTATGTATTATGTAAATTATGTAAAATTATGCATTATGTAAAAATACTCACTGTTAGTATTTTTATTTGTGTTTAAGAGGATCCATAATTTGGCGTTGCTTTGTTTAATTATATGTATTTGTATGCTATGAAAAGATGGGAGATAAACTCAAAACAATTGTTCACAGATTATACCTAGATTTAAGTCTTTTCTGTTTTTTTTTGACAAGAATTACCTTTCACCTTCCTAAAGACTATATGCAGTTCTGCGATTTCTTTAGCTTAACATTTTGTCCCACCTACTATACCGCATAAGATCTGGGATGAATCTGTAGCAATGGGGCAATTTTGATTATTTGTAGAAAGATTTAGACTGAAATAGGGTCCATATCCTGAAAGGGTAAAATATACTCCATTGAAACCTTTACATATATTTCAGTCTTATTGCACAAAAGCAGGCCACCAAAGAGAGAAAATGCACCTTCCACTACTAGGAGTCCTCAAGAAAAGCTATCAGATTATTCTGTTGTAGTTTTGCTGGAGTCATTATGGGGAACTAGAATCCTTCTTTTTCTAAATGTTGACCTTTATTTTAGAAATAACAAGGTTTTTTTTTAAAAAAAAATACAATTTGGCTAAATGTTATAAGAGTTTGATATATTTTCAGTGTCTTATTAATCTTATTAAGAAAAATGATGAACACAACATAAATATATGGTATATTTCACATCCATAAACTCTGATGATGTAAAAATGTGTGAAATTTCTGTCTAAAGGAGAAATAAAGATTTGATTTTAATGTTATGTTTGTACAAATCTATCTCACCAAATTAAAAAAATGTTTCCAATATTAGTATATTTGTATATTTAACCAATTAGGCAATATGAAGATCCCATTAAGTATTAAGACCTATGGACAGAAAAAAAAAAAGAAAAGGAAAGCATTACCTCTGTCCTTGAAAAGCTTACTGTCATTTGGGGAAAAAAGCAATTAAGAAAAAAAAACTAGCATAAGGCAATAAATAATAAGTTTCAAGTAAGTTATAATAAGTTCATGAAAAATTTGGAACCAAATTATAGATATTTCCATAAGGCACAGTATCATCTAAATTTTTATTACAAAGCCCATTTAAACCTTTGATTGTTGGTGATTACACTAGCTGGGCCATTTATCGATACAAATTGAAAAATTTTTTAAACTTCCAAGAAAACCTACCATTTCTACTCTGCTGGGAGTTGAATACAAGAAACTCAATATGAGCAAGACCCATTTATTTAGTAGCACTTTTACTTTACCAGGTCTGACTTTGTTTAATTTCCAGGAAGCTGTGGGGTAGTTTCTTAATGGACACATTTTGTAAATAGAATTTTCAAAAGAATGTTCACAGTTGGGCCTCCTGGTGTTTTCTATTGGCTGGAAAGGGGACATTCACAGCTGCAGAAAGCAGCTCTCGATGATCAAATCGGCTTCCACTACCACGTAATGTAATACTAACACATGCAATTCCTGGCATTGTCACAAGAACAACAAGCCGATCATTTGCATTTTCACATTAGGTGTGAACATTTCCTCTCCGGGTCTAATTGACCTTATCCAAGTTATACCGAAGGAAAGAGGAAGAGTTAGAGAAAAACCCATTCCAAAATCAAACCACTGAACCTGAACCAGATTCAGGGCATTGGAATTAAACTGTTTGAGGGACAGGCCCTGCGCACTGCTTCCCACGTTTCAAATATCCACATACCAGACAGACATGTCAAAAAACAGCAATGCTGCCAAGCCCGGATATGCTGAGGCAGATAGACTTGACTAAATCGAGACAAGAAATTAAAGATTTTTGTAGGATCTTACAATGAAATTGCATCCAAATAACACCACATAAGACCATCATGACTGACATGACAGTGAATATAAAATGATTAGAATAGCTGAGCATTTATATCCAAACACATCTCAGAATTGGAGTGTCATTATATTGACAGATTTTTTTAATTAGCATAAGGAAAAACAAAGAAAATGACTGATTTCATAGGTTATATTGTCATAAGTGATGACACACAGTATTGGGGATTGAATTAATCACAATACACAGACCACCACTCGGGGAAAAAATACAAAAACTGATCAAACGCTATTACACAACAGCACAGCAAAGTAGATGTGCATGTGTTAATTACAATTACTAGAGTGTGTCAAATGGGCAGTTCTTACAGCTTATGAAGATTGGTTCCTTGTAGAGAAGAGATGACTTTTATAGTTTGATAAGAAGACTATTTCTACTGGACACACATCATTAACTTAATTTTATATCTTCTGTAAGATATTTATCAAGCTACAACTAAATATATTTATTAAGCTTCGAGTAAAGTAGGCATTTAGTAATTTTCAGAGTGGAAAGTGGAAAAAGAAAAGCTGGTATTTATCTTATAAAATGTTAATAGCATAAGCTAGGGTCCATTTTTAAACATTAATTAATTCAGCCAAAAAGCTAATCATGATAACGCATTGCCATCACTTATGGTACAGTAGGTCTTTGCCCTTTACAGATTTAATATTTACTATTTCATAAGTATGATATTGATGGTGATTATCTATGACACAGATTAATCTATTACTTTTTTCAAGTGCAAATTTGCATGATGCACGCTTTAAGGCTGAATGCTTGAGGAAGTCACTTAACTAGGACATGCACCCACTCCCCAAACATTTACTTCTAGCATTCTACACACAGTAATTATATTGTGTGATATAAATAACTTTCTTAGGTTAAATAGGCATAAAGTTGCTGTGTGTTTGATTTTCTATATGAAATACATGATTCACATCCCAAATATCATCAAAAGGAAACTATGTGCCTATATTATGTTTTTGTTAATTTGATGATTAGATAGAACATCAGAAGATGTCAGACATCTATCATGAAATCTACTACATATTCTAAATAAACAGAACAGACTTTTACATTTGCTAATATTACCCATTATTTTTGAAAGTAGTTAAATGTATGCATGTCAGAAGGGCATATTTATAATTTCCAACATTACAACCACCCAGCATATGTGAAAAACAATGAAGAACAGCAAAGACTGGTTGAGATGCAAATATTGAGGGACTCAGCTATATTCACACACAAGCTAAGGTTGGGCTAGGCTCACCACACAGTCAGACAATTTTAACACAGATTCCAATTGAAAATGAATGCATGTGTTTTCTAATGGATTGCATAGAGTTGGTACTATAAATTCTACATCTATAAATGCCAAGAAACTATTTTAATAAGAGGTAATGCTGAACATAAGCTATTTGAACCCCAGGACAGGATCTGATATGCCTTAGAATGTGTAAATCCACAAGAAAACATCAATTTTACCCAAACAACATGCACACACCCAAAAAAAAAACCAGAAAAAAGCCTACAAAATCTTAACACTTCAAGTCCATCTGAGAACTGAGGTAAAGGGTGAAGTAAATTCCAGGATGAAAAGCTTTTTAAGGAAAGGAGGTTTACATTAATTGTTTTACATTCACAGACCACAAGAGTAAGAAGTGACCAATACAATAAAAAAGTAAAAGAAAGCAGCTGAAATATTAATGCATTCTTAAAGGCCAAGAGAGGACCAGGTGAAAGTCTAGAATATCTAGGACATGTGACACTAATCACCCAGAGTTCTTCACTCTGACCCACTGTCATGTGCTCATGAGGAAGACTGGGAGCAGAGCAGGGGACCAGAGAGAGTTCCTCCTTTATGGTGCACATGCAGAAATCCACACTCACTTCTTGAACATTTTCTTATATGAATGAAAACCTGTAAGCCACTGAGGAAGGGGCCAGAAAACGTAGCTTCTTTTCCCAGCAAAGGTAAATGGGAGAAGCAAAAACTATCTGACCCGGGGAAGGGGTCAGGAAACTTTCCCTTTCCTACCACAAGCCTTGTGTCAAAGAACAAGCACCAGAAACCTTCTGGAGCAAAGGGAGAAACCCTTGGCCACTGGCCACAGGCAACGGCAAGTGGCTTCGGATGGAGGTCTGGAGGCACATTCCTCAAGAGGAAGGGAGTTAGTGTATTTTATACTCCACTTTCAGACACAGAGCAACACAGGTGCAGGGGGATCTGGCCACCTGGCAAAAACAGGCCAGCCTCCAAGTTGGGAATTTAAGAAAAAATCCAAATTCTGTTATTCTAGAGGTGTTCTATTATTCCAAAATAATGTTGCACAACAAATGTCAATTTGACTATAAAATTCCAAAATGAAAGACACTTCATTTTGAGAAACTTAAAACCTGGAAAAGGTTGACAAGGTCCTTTGTGAAATTCATTATCCCTTGGAAATTACAAGAACAACATTGATGACTTAAATATTTCAAGAGATATTTATCTCTTTATTCCTTTTTACATATGAAGTTGTATCCCACTTCATTCTGCAAAGATTTGAGATAATCGTACAAAATTAAAATCATGTAATAAAAAGGATGAAAGAAGAGGAAAGCACAAATAAATAAAACTAAAAGAAAATGTTAGTCAAATAGTAAAACATAATAAAAGAAAGCTAGTACATAGAAATGTATGTTACAATTCCCCTATAAAAATTGTTGAAAAGACCAAAGGAAGCCATTAACAATTACAGAACTATTTGTTATACAATATAAACATACAGTATTTGCTTAAGAGAAGCACAACTTTACCCGACATTGAGAATTGAAAATATTTCTCCTGGTTTCACATCAAGTCTATTCATTGACTGATAAAGTGGAAGAAATTCTTAGACACAATACAATATCCACTGTCTTGTGATAGTTTCCTGTGGGCCAGAAAGGCAGAGTTCTTCTTTAGAAAATTATTACAAGCCCTGCAATGGGGGAGAGTAAGGGCTGTGATGGGAAGTTATATATATAAATTATGTCTTCTAAATACATAGCTCTAAAGCTCCATGATTTAGCTTCAGTCAAAAAGTTAATTTTTCTATTTATCTATAATAGAGGTTCTTATTTTGAGGCTCCAAGACGGGCTTCCAAGGTGGTATAGGAATTCTAAAATTGAACACATATTTGCTACATTTGCACATGTTTTAGAGGGACAATTCATATCTTCCATTATACTCTCAAGGGTCTTTGATCCCAGAAGGTCAGTTTCCACTGATGTAGAAAAGGAAATTGGTGAACTATTTATCTTGTAGTTAATATTTCATTTTGGGTTATATTTTAAACTCAGGTTAAGATGTATTTGGGACAGCAAATTAGTAGCTGGTGTTGTATACATATTGGCAGGACCCTGAAGTACAGGTGTTGTGTTGCTAATTATATCATAATTATAGATTTTTAAAACCTTCTGACAGAATAAAAAAATACCTTCTGAGTAGACATGAAGAAGCCTAGCTAGGAAAACAAAGAAAACTAAGTCTTAAACTGTTGAGATAGACCCAAGGTCTTAAATTATTTGTGCCTGAGAACACAGATAAATGGGAAAATAATAAACCTAGTTCATGGGTTTTGAGAATTAAACAGCTGTTATATATAAAATGCTATAAATGTTTACCATTATATTTACATCTGCTACTACTATTACTACAAGTATTGGGAATTCTGCATCTATGTGGAATAACTAAATAACCATAGGGAAGTCTGAGATATTCCATTTAAAATAGCTTTATTTTCCTTTCAACAAATGAAATAAGATAATTCTACATCATACAGTACCACCTGCTATATATTTGGTCCAGCATATGATTTGTATCTGATTTTTCTGCATATTAAATCTTTCCAACTTTGGTTGTTTAAAAACCACAGCTATTATTACCAACAAGACTACAAGCTGGCCAGGCGGTCCTTCTGGTCTATGCCGCCTCCATCTGATCTGGGCTGAGCCCACTTGTGTATCTGAGTTAGTCAGTTAGCTGAGACTGGCTTATCTAGGACCGCCTCGTCTCACATGTCTTCTGATTGACTAGCTGTTGACTGGGCCAGAGTTATTGGGCCATATGTAGTCATCCAAATAACCATCATCCAACTGTTTTTTTTTTTTTTTATATGGAGGCTCAGGAAGTATCTAAAAGGGAAGACAGAAACATATGGCTTGCCTAAACTTGATGCCTAAGCTTGAAATGGATGCAGCACCGCTCGTGCCATGTTTAATAGGGCAGACCAAGTCACAAGCCTACATCAGATTCATAGAGTGAAGAAATAAACCAAATCTCTTAATGGGAAGAGCTTCAAAATCACCTTGCAAAAGGCATGGGAGTACAGAGAGAAGTGGAAACGCCATGCTCTTCTTTAATGCAGTGCGTTATGAAGAAATTAAACACTCTCCACAATGTCCATGGGAAAATTAGAATGAAACTCTTAAGAAAAATCTAAACTACAGTGATATGATGACACATTTATTATAAATTAGGTGTAAAGTGTTCTCCTATGTGAAGACATAAAATAAGTAGAATTAATCTGTTATTTAGGATAGGTGAAAATGTTTTGGTTTTAGTATAAGGAGTACCTGTCATCCTGGGTAGATGGAGGTGGTTTCAGTACCAGGATCAAATGTGTGTTTCCCTTATGACCACAGCATATAAAATAGTATTTATATTGTGTTTTGCCATTGGGGAGTAAATCACGTGGCTAATTCTAAGGGAAATTTTGGGATTTGACAGCATGTAGACATTAAGAGTGAAGACTAAAATCAGGCTTTAAATTCAAATCCTGTTATTGCTTACTAGCTTTGTAACATTTAGCAGGGTACATAATCTTTCTGAATTCTCTTTCTTTATGAGTAAGGTAGAGAATGGTAGAAATACCTATCTTATAGGGATTTTATATAAAATAAATTAGACAAACAAGATAAATTTCTACTACATAACACAGGTCACACAGTAAATTATTTAAGAAATGCTGGTTATTTTTATTGTCAGTATTGAAACCCAGTGCAAAATAAAAGAGCCTAAAACATACGATGAAATATTATTTGAAATTCATTATCTATCATAATAAAATTCCGATTGACCTGAATTCTAAGATAGTATTAAAATTCATATTCTAAAAGAGTTAAAAAACCAGCTTATGATGTACTTAGCCTGAAACAAACTTCTGTCTATGAAGTCACAGGTTGAGAAAAATAAGTAAAATTATAAGTCACAGCAGATGATAAAAACTATAGTAGGAAAAGCAGACCTGTGAAGAGCTTGAAAGTTGTTCTTGAAATTTTTACAAGGAAAAGTCGGAAAACCTGAAAATCAGTGACTTTTCTTGGACCTAACAGAGAGCTGAGTTAAGGGCAAACTGCCACCTCAAAATCTGGAGAGACAGGTAAACCCAGAGAGTCATCGCAGAGAGGTGCTGACCTGGAGCAGAGGCTGCTGGGGCCATAAAGTGAGGGAAAATTTAAATGGTAACTTTGATGAATTCTGGGGGGCTAACTTAGAGAAATGTGAATGAGATTCATTAATTCATTTGACAAATGAGAATGAGAAATATCGAAGGGCCACACCCTCTCATGGGGCTTCACACTGTCACAGGCTTTACCTCTAGAAAGTCCACCAGATTTGTACAGCAAAGATCCTAGAAAGACCAACCGTATGATTCTGGCAGGAAGACTACGCAAGTAACTTTGTGAAATATGCCCAGGACTCTCCATAACAAAAATCTCCTTTCCCTTGAAAAGGGAACTTTTCCAGAGCTTTATCCAAACATGCCTAACCTGGAGTGGGAATGCCTCCCACTCCAGCCCCCGTTAGGCTTCCCATCTCACTTGAAGCCAGTGGGAGTAAGGGAAGTCATATCATGAAGGTCACAGTCCTTAGGCACAGGACTGCTTGAAGTCAGATTTAATTGGAAGAGAACAGAAATCTTCCACCCCCTCATAACTTTATTACTACATCAGCAAGGCTCCAATATAATAATAGTGAATCATGGCTGAAACACGTACAAAAAGCAACTGTGTCTGAGGGAGAGAACTCACAAAGCCCAAGGTGAAGGCAGGAAGCAAGAACAAGGGCATTAGAGACACATGAAGCTTGTGACGCCTACAGCTATAGAAAATGTTAAACAAAGCCCAACTTGTCAGATTTACGTAAATCCCGGCAGACAAGACCTATTTATCTCCAGTGCATCCAATTATGTCCGGCTTTCAACAAAGTTATACATCAAAGGCAGGGAGAACAATCTGAAGAGACACAGTAATTATCAGAACCCAACTCAGATAGATGCGAACGTTAGAAATAACAGGGCATTTAATATACGTAAGACTAATATGTCAGATGCCCTAATGGAAAACCTGACAACCTGTAAAGACGTAAGACTAATATGTCAGATGCCCTAATGGAAAACCTGACAACCTACACAGACAGAAGGCTGTTCAAGCAGAAAGATGGAAATTCTAAGAAAGAGTCAAAATTAAATGCTACAAATAAAAAACACTGTTAACAGAAGGAACATCTTTGGCTTAACAGTAGACTCAATAAAGCTGGGGAAAGAATCCGTGAACTTGAAGATGAGTTCATAGAAACTTTCCAAACTGAAAGTCAAAGAGAAAAACAATGGAAAAATATTCCAACATCTGTGAGAAAATTTCAAGTATCTAAGACATGGTTAATTGAAATACCAGAAGAAGAAGACAGAGAGAGAATAGAGCAGAAAAAACATTTGAAATAATAACAGCTGTAGACTCTATTATAAATCCAGGTAGCTCAGAGAACAGTCCACAGAATAAATACCAAACACCACACCTAGTCACCTAGTCGTATCATCTTCAAACTCCAGCAAACTGAAGACACGAAGAAATACTGGAAGAAGCCAGAAGAAAACACCTTACCTACAGAGTGTATAAAGGTAAGAATTACAGTGGATTTCTCACAGAAACCATGTAACTAGAAGAGAGTGAAGTATTTAAAGTGTCAACAGAAAAAAAAAAGCAAATCTAATATTCTGTATCCACTGAAATTATCCTAAAGTGAAGGTGAAACAAAGACTTTCTTACACAAACAAATCTGAGAGAATTCACCACCATCAGACCTCCGCTGCAAGAAATATTAAGAGAATTTTTTCAGGCAGAAGGAAAATGAAGTAATTCAGAAACTTGTAACTACATAAAGAAAGGAAGTATATCAGAGAAGAAATAAATGAAAGTTCAAAAAATTACTTTTTAAATTCTTAATTGACCTAAAAAGATATTGTTTGTTTAAAGTAATGACAGTAATCATGCATTTGGTGACTACTGTACATGGACTATGGAAATTACTGAGAGCAAAGTCACAATGGATGGAAGGGAAAGATTATGAGGTACTTGTAGTACACATACTGGAAGAGTGCCATTTGAAGGTATGCTTGGGTTTCTTGAAAATGTGTATCAAAAACTCTAAGGAAAGAACTAAAACAATTTTTAAAGAAATATATTCGATACACTAAGGAGATAAAATGGAATCATATAAAATACTCAACTAAAAAAACAAAAAGTAGAAAAAGTAGCACTGGTAACAAATAGAAAACAATTACAAACATGGTAGATATTAACTCATGTATCCCAATAGCCCCTTTAAATGTGAGTGGTCTAAATAAATAATTAAAATACAAAGATCACTAGAGTAGCCAAAGCAAAAAAGACTCAAGTATATGTTAGCTACAAGAAACTCACTTTAAACATAAAGGCTCAAATATGTTAAACACAAAGGGGTGCAGGAAGATATACCATATAACACTAATCAAAGGAAATGTGAAGTTGCTATATTAGGTTTAGACAAAGGAGACTTCAAAACAAAGAAAATTCTCAGACATAAACACAGGCATAACATAATGATGAATGAGTTAATTATCTAAGAAGACAACAATCCTAAACATGTATGCACCTGAAAGAAGAGGGTTAAAACATATAAAACAAAAATTGATAGAACGGAAAGAAGAAATAGACATGCTATCATGTTTGAAGGATTCAATTCCTTCTTATCAGTAATTGAAGATCAAGCAGGCAGAAAATCAATAAGCATATAGTTCATCCAAAGAGCACTATTAATCGACTTGATTCTAATTGAAATTTATAGAAGGCTATTCTATCCAACAGCAGCAAAATATGCATTTGTCTTAAATATGCATCAAGGTTTCACCATGATAACCTATATCTTCTTCACAAATCATACCTTAACAAATTTAAAAGAATATAAATCATACAAAGTATATTCTGAAACCACACAGAATTAAACTAGAAACCAATTAAGTTAAATTAAACTAAAAATGAATGGAACAAGAGCTAAAAACAAACAACCCTCTTCCCCAACATTTGGAAATACAACACACTTCTAAATATCATATTGGCCAATAAAAGTCTCAAGAAATGAAAGTATATTTTGAAATAAAGGAAAATAAAAATATTAAATCCAGAATCCTTAGTATGCATTTCTTTTAAGCAGTGTTTAAGGGCAAATTTATAGCATTAAGTTCATATGTTAGAAAAGAAGAAAGGTCTAAAATCAATAACCTAAACTTTCACTTCAATCATTTTTTTTCAGCTGTGTTCAACTGTGCAGGTGCCTGCACAGGGTAGGAGATTTTATTATAAGTATGATTGATGGTGTAGTGAAGAGAGTGCATGAAGCATGGCTGCTGAGGCAGTAAACAATGAGGGGATTGTAATAATTGTAAGTCATCGAATTTATGCTGATAAATAAGAAAAATAGGAGGACCTTCCTTTAGGGCTACCGGAGGTATTGACCTGGAAAGATAGAACGGGGTGGCTAGAGAATGGGATATCTTTCAGTGGGATTAATGGGGGCCTGTAATTATTATTAACAACAAGGTTGAGAATATGACATGGAAGTGTGTGGCTGAGGATGGTTGATGATAGGATCAGAGATGCAGAAAAGACCAAGAGCGGGAAGCTAGGGTGTTGGAAGCACCATCTACACTGATTTTGAAATCTTCAAGAATGATGACCTGTGTAGTGATACTGACAGTAACACTGTATCAGGAGCCAAAATCTTTTAAGCAACGAAGAAGAGTGACTAAAAATGGGGAGGGTGACAAGTAGATGGCTTGGAACAAGACAAGATAACAGTTTGATGACACGAGCTTCATGCAAATGACTTGTAGGGTTGAAGGAAGGAGAATCAGGGGAAGTTGCAGAGGAGCAATGAAAATAAACCTTCCCAACTCCAAGCGCAGAGGCACAGGAGAGGCAGAGAAAAACATCCGCCCCTTTTACGAGTGATGCAAGAAAGCCGTGGTTTCAAGAGGAGAGACAGGTTTCAACAAAGCACAGCAAGAGGTGAGGGAATGTCACAGAAGAGAAAGATACAGAGAATGACTTGCAGAGGCCGAGTAAGAATGTTTCAAGACATTGCACAGAGCTGTACTGGGACTGGAACCTGTGGGATGAGGGACAATATTGTGGCCTGCACACGGGCGTGGCAGGGCTCGTCCTGGGAAGTGGAAGGCCAAGAGTCCACCTGAGCTGCTAGGGCGCATTTGCTGGAGGAGCTGACGACTCATGGGTATGCGGAGTATTAAAGGTTCCTTTTTTGGTGTTTTTGAACAACTGGCCTTTTTAGTCATCCAAACATTTAAGCAATATTACTGGAGTCTGAGCTATACAGAATTCAGCCAAAATTGTTACAGGATTACAGATCTGGAAAATTAGGCCTCCTATTAATGAAGATCTGGGCTTCTGGGGTCTCATTCAGCAGCGTCCTATCACAGCCTATAACATTCTAGAATCTGCTTTACTTTTTTTAATGCATTTTTAGTGCTGTCATCTCTAAATTAAAAAGGTTGAGATCAAAGAGAGGAAAAATATTTATTTTCAGATTAGATACCTGCTGTGTCCAATTTAGATTTTGGGTAAACTATTGGAAGTGAAAACAGCAGAGTAGAAGGCACTTTGTTCTAACTTCCCTAATTAACAGCAGCCAGTTCAGAGCAACTTCACTCAGGGTCTCCTTTTCCTCGCTGAGCTGACCAGGGGAGACCTTGAAGGCAGAATGTGTGAGCCCCATTAAAGAAAACCTCAGACAACAGATAAGCACTGAAGTCTTTGAAGAAACTGTGAACACCCTCTGGGGAGAAAATTAGACTTGTGAACTTATAAAATGGCACACAAACATTTTAACACAGAACTGAAGACAGAGGTCAACAGGGATATTTCCAATTGAAGATTGCCTGTTGAGGAAGAAATTAGTTTTGAACATCAAAAATAAATGAACAAAGGGAACAGAAAACAACATTAAATTAGAGTGCTTTTCCCCAGGGAAAAATATCCCCACCCCACTACCCTTCCCCACACATAAACACAATAATCAAGCTTTTTACTGAAAAAGAAAATATTTTTCCAAATAAGAAAATCTAACTCTAGGAAACCAAATGTAAAGTGTTGGCTTTGTAAGGATTTCTGTATTGTTGTTACTTCAGGAAAGCTGCTGATCTGGCCTGATCACTTGTTCTTAAAGAGATTAGCTTTATTCTTACATTTATCTGCAATTTTTACCTTATACTATTAATTTATCATTTTATCATTCTATTTTTAGCCTCAACTCCAAATGTAAAAGCTTTCAGACCAAGCACAATTTATGACATTTTTTTACTCATAATGCAGGTCTTCAGGTGAAGGGTCTGCTATGGTCACAGATCTTCAAGGGATGTATGTACAGTGGATATTCAAACCCAGTTCCTTTTTATTACTATTAGACTTCCTCCAAACCCCATGTGAGTTTCTTCTGTGTAGGCTGCTCTACAAATCAGGAAAATCAGCTCTGCCTGGACTGTGGTGATGATCTCTGAAGGTTTTTGCTGGAGGATCCTGTTAAAGAAGTTTGAAAAACATGTGCTTCCCTCCCTGTTTTGCACTTCTAAGTGGATGTAAAATTTTTTGTCTCATTACACTTAAAAGTTGTATTTTCTAGTGTACTTTTATATAAAACTGTCAATTCTTTTAAACAGTTCCAATATGTGATAATGTAGTGATTCATTAAAAAAAGTTACATGAACAATCTCTTTTAAATGTTTCATTGTTCCTTTGCATTCTAGAAACTATACCAACATCTACTCAAAGAATTTTTCCCAAATATATATATATATATATATATACACTTTTTTATTGACATACTGAGATATATATATATATGTGTGTGTATGTGTGTGTGTGTGTGCTCTTAATGAGATGAATAAAGACAATTTTATGGGGCTTTTATCTGGCACCAATATTTTAAACTTTCCTTTAGTTAGCATCCGAAAGATTTCAGGTTGGGAGGAAGGTGTACTCTTCTTCTGTAAAATGGGAGAAACAGGAGGTAGAGAAGCAAGACCAGCATGAGGCCTCCAGCCCAGGCACTTTGTCGGGAACCAGGTTTTGGGAAAGAGAGCAGATGGACCCTGAGCGTCTGGAGATGGACGTGCCCGACTCCGTCTGCGCCCAGTCACCCACTGCAGAAGATGTTGGTGGAGACCACAGCATCAATGGAAGAAGGCCTGCTTGTCTCTGTGTCTTTCCACCCCGGCTTTAGGGCAATCTGGGGAGCTTAGGAGAGGATCGTGCATGACATGGGGGAGGCCTGTTCACGTGGGCACAGCCACGGGGCACACGGGGCTCTCTCAGTCACGTGCTGCTTCAGTGAGAGGCCGACTCGGCTCAGTGGTACCCAGCAGAGGGGAATTCGGACGAGGCCGGTCAGGAGGGCGGAGAGTAAGAGCTTTACGATTTGCCCCCAGTTCCTGGGATTGGATTCTCTGACCTTGTCCCCAACCCCTGGGAGAAGCAGGGGCAGAACAAGTGAGGGAGGCTTAAATTGCCCCAAAGCCTGGCGTTTGCTGCTGGCCGACTAGCTGCAGAGCCAAGGCAGCCCCTGGGCTTCACTGCTGCCGGCGCTGCCGCCTCCAGGAAGTCACTGACCCTGTCCACCGGATCGGTGGGGACAGCAGTGGTTCTCATCTCAGTGTTTCTCGGTGAGGCCGCACTCTTTAGAATTTGCATTTGCATTTGCTCCGCGCGGTGCCTGGCTCCCTCCTGGTGTTCAGTCAGTCCCGCAGTCATCATCCTGCTCACACGGACGATCACAATCCAGTGGAGGCTTCCAGCCCATCCAAGGGTAGTTTTGCGTTGGAGCTGCTCTCACCCTCACCTTTAACCTCTCAGTCTGAGCGAATCAGCTCCATCTATGATCGCCAGCAGCACTTTTGTGTTAGTCCCAAACCTTGCTAACCCTCATCATGGCCAGGGAGGGGCCATTGTAAAATACACATTTTAATTTGTATACATGTATACTTTCACTCAGTAGATCTGAGGTGGAAACTCAAGACACTTTTTTTAAACCTCTAAACAGCTGTTTTGATGATCATTCAGATTTGGGATACCCTGACAACATAAGCTACAATACCCTATTCGTTCCTAAAAAAAGTATACAATTTATTTCCTGGTATTTTCAGTCCTCTTTGTGTTCCCATTTACTGTTGTGTATGGTAGGGGAGTGCAGGGAGAGGAAATAGGTGAGGCTTATAGGGAAGGAGTTTCAATTTGAGGGATTTTTTTGTGGGTAAAGAGGAGTTTTACTTAGTGTACAATATTATCTTTATGTAAAATCTTCTGAATCAATTGGCCTATCAACTGAAAGAGAGACTGCAGTTCATCTTTCAAGAGGAAAGCCTATTTGCTCATTGTGTGGCACATTGATGACCTCTAATTAATGTCAAAAGATGTAACCTTCCTAATAAAAAATATTTGAGGGGTGTACATTAACTGAAAAATTCAACAAAAGTATTTTTGAAAATACACACATTCTACATTCCCCTTGCATACTAAATAAAGGCAGAGAGAGAAGGGAAAAGTAGATGAAAATAAAAGAGCAGAAGGAGATACATATTTTTTAGAATGCCTGACAACCATATTTGTCAGATATGTATTTTTAGATGATTTTGTTGGTGAGGGAAATATTTCCAGTCTATTATATCTTTCTATCTGGAAATCTACTTAGAGCATGAGATTCTGCAATGACTTGATATTTTGATAGCAAGACCACTAAAAAATTCAAAATAAATATTGCACATAAACAATTCAGCCAGTGTCATTTCACAAGTGATGTTAAATGTAATAAAATAAGGCTAAAAGGAGTTAGCAGCATTTATATCAAATGCATGTATTAGCTTTTTTCCCAGATCTTCCTTTTGTGTCATGGAGATACCCTGTTAGTGAAGTTAGGTGCAATTACAGGAAACAAAAATGAAACTTCCAAAGTGCAATATAATATTTTCTACATGCTTTTATTTAATTTATTTAACTATTCCTCTAGTTCAGTCCTTAGGCTAATTAAAAATGATGTGAATTTTCAAGGATATAGAAATTTCACTTAAATGGAAAGCATGCCACATAGACCTAAGGGGTATATGGCATATGGCCATGTTTATGTCTATTCAAAAAAAACCTATCTGGACTTTTTTGCCCCAGTATCTCTTAAAGACCTTCATATAAACATCAAGTGGACAAAAATGAGCTTAAGCTATTTAATGATAAATTTTACCTGGAACACTTACTAGAAATTATGATGCTAGGAGTTTTTTTTTTTCCCACTTGAAAAATCATTTTAAAATTAAACCTGGATTTAAACATAAATATGATATAACATATTTCCTCCTAGAGAAAGTCAATAATTTTCAGTTTTGGTCCTCTTCCTTACTCATTTTTATTTCAATGACCGGTGGCCTGAGCTTATTTTTGATTATATGTTTCCTTCTGTATCATATTTCAAAAAGTTTCTTTTTATGACCTCCTGAAATATTGCAGGGCAGATTCAAACATGTCCCAAGCAGGCACTGAAATTTTAATGCATTTTTATAGGAACCAGTCTCAGTTCCTTCAACACAACATTTATTTGTCCAGAAGGATGTTAGGGGAATATCCTCCTGTTTATAACTCAGTAGGCAAATTGTTGCCATATTCCAAGAATGTAGAATTATTTGCATTTTTCAATTTAATTCATTAGTTTTCCATTGTCATATTAAGTGTTGTAAAATGCCTGTTGTGCATCTGAATAAGTTCATCATATTAATCTGACAATGCTATGATGTCCACGTAGAGTCTTTTAATTAATGGGAGTCTTTTCTGAAGTTCAAAACAATGCTGATATTGCCTCCTGTGTTAATGTCTGTCTTGACACAGATCAGATAAAAATCTTGCTACCAGTGTTGTTTATCATTCTAATTCTGCTGCTTAGAACACACAGCATAAAGGAGGCAATAAATATATGTTGAATCAATATACTGCCACAATGTTTTCCTCTTTTATGAAGGATAGTTACAATGAAGGTCTACCAGTACTTCTCGCTTTCTCGGTGCAGAAGCAAATAAGGTCATTAATTTTCAATATGTGCAAAGTGAAATGGAGAAGGGTAGAACCTCCATAGCCCTAATTCTCCATATCAATGCAATACATGAGTAAACCAATTAACATTTTTAACCACATGACTTCATATAGTTAGATAATTTTGACTTAGAGACACATGTATTGATTTCTACTTCACTTGATAAAGGATATAATTTTTCTTCTCATCCTTAAAGATAACAAATCACTACTATGATTGGGTGTTTCCCTCCTGTTTTGCTTCTTTTTGGTACAATTTCCATTTATTTCAAATACTTGTTGTTTTAAAATTCTAAATTTAAATACTTGAGATTGTTCCCTAGACTTAGGGAAAGGAGAGGGTCTACCTTGGAGAATTCCAGTCATTTACCTGAAACTGTCATTTCATTTCATTGTGTAGAATAAAGGTTAGCAAACTACTGCCCCTGGGGTCAAATCTGGCTGCAGCTGTTTTTAAATGGTCCCCAAGATAAGACTGTTTTTTATATTATTGAATGGTTGCAAAAATGTGTCAAAGGATGTGGCAAGTGCAATTTGGAAAATTCGAATTTTAGTGTGCATAAGTAAAGTTTTATGGGAGCACAGCGGCAGTAATTTGCTTCTATATTGTCTGTGGTCACATTCACACCATAATGACAGAGCTGAATAGTTGCAGCAAAGACCACGTGGCCTACAAAGCCTAAAATATTTACTATTTAGTCCTTTACAGAAAAGGTTTGCTCACTTCTATGATAAAGCATTTATATCTACTTTCTCTCTGACAACACTATATATTATCAATGTCTTCTTTAGTCATTGTTTTTCCTCAAATGGTGTGTCCGGGGGGCATTCAAGACTATAAGACAGATTGTGCTGCAGTAATTACAATCCCCACCTATGTTTGCATCTGAGTGTCTAAAAAATATTTCTAATCAGTAATTTTTCCCAGAAAGCATTTTTCTGTGGTGGATTTCTATACTACCAAATATGGGTCCTATTTCCGCTAGCCTCAGGCTCTTCCCAGCATTAGGCAGGAAGCCAGAGACCAGCTGGAGGAGAGGTTGCAGTGACCACAGAGATGGCAGGACTGCAGATAGTTACCGCCAATGAGAAAATCCCTGGCATGAAGAGTAAAACCACAGAAACATTCCACAAGCTAGAGTCCAGCTGGGCATGCTCCTGGGGTGTCCTGAAGTTACCTGTCCTCATTATAAAGTCATTAAAATAAATCTGCATTGCAGCTGAGTGCTTAGTGGGCAATCAGAGAATTCTGGGAAAGAGCATGTGAGGTAAAAATTAGCTTACATCATTGCCAGCCCATCAACAAACACTTGCTTGCCTAACAATACCCCTTGGAGACTCCATAGAAAGGATCTCTCCCTGAATATTTGGGGCCTGTCTGACATTAGGTCAGGGCCCCTCTGTTACAGAGTGTAAGGAACTGCTGGCTTTCTTGACTTCCCTGCCTGTTCATCTTCCCCGCGTCATCAGACCAAACTCCTTCCTAACACCAGTAGCAGTCCATCAAGTATTTAAGACATTATGCCATAATTGACTTAAATATTTTTGACAAGTAGAATGATATGTAATTATAAAAACACCACAGTAATATCATCAACAAATGGCAATTAACTATCCTCATGAACCAAATATATAACTGAAGAATTCTCAGAGGTCTCGCTAGGTGAACTGCATTGTTCTAACTTATAAAAAGCAAACGTAAACCCAGTTCTGCAAACGTCGTGGTTGAAGAGGAAAATTCTGGACTGGTATTAGACCTTTATTTTCCTGACTGAACACATGTAATACTTTTCACTCTCTCCCTCAAATGTCACTGAATATGTAATGATTCATGGAATAGTTGACTGTACAATCTCATTCCACCTCTAAATTTTCATAAAACCATTTTTGGGAATATCTTAACTTTTCAAAATAGTCTATCAGTTTTCTACTTCGAGCAGCTTAGCTGGTGTTAAGAAGATAGAATCTTAGAAAGAACATGAGAGCCAGAAAGACAGTGAAAAACACAAAAGTTTCAAAAGAGAAGGCAGAAAGAGAAAGTGGTTTCCAGTTGTCCCTTCCTACTGCTAGTTGTATTATTTTGCCTCTACCTTGCTTTTCAAATTCCTTAGGGGCATGAAAGGTATTTCCTGGGTGGCAGTTCATCAGTGCACAGAGAATTAGCTGGCCTATGGTTCTTGTTTTAACCAAAGGTTTCTTACTTCCAGCAAAAACTTGAAATTAACATCGAGAAGCCCATCCTTCTCCCAGAATCTTTTAAGCTCTGTAAGAAGAGCAACTGTAATAGTTAATAGTTCCATATAAAGTAAACATGGCATTTAAAATTAGTGGGGAAAGGAATAAATAGTACATAAGCCTCACTGGAGTGACTACTATAATAATAATAATAATAACGGTTATAATAATAAATATACCATATTCCAAAATGCACTGTTAAAATTTAAAGAATTACACTTCCAAATGTGAATCATAAATTAATTTTTTAATGGGAAAATATTTATCTGATTTAGTGTGAGAATGGATTTCTAAAAAGCTCTTATGAATAAACAAGGAATGTATAAACCACTTAGACAAAAATGGAAAAGTGTATTAGTCACTGTTATTTTGTGTACAATGATTCACATTAGATGGAACCATACACAATTTAAGGGTCATATTTTTTACTACTAAGAATTTCATATGGTTGATTCTAATACACTTACGTGGGAGGTTGGACAAAATTCTCTAGGGATGCATGAAAAAGCCTCAGATAAAACATAGACTTGGTCTAATTTATTCCAAGTATTATATCTTTTAAGGAAAATTAAGGAAAAGATGAAGATTTATTAACAATAATTCTATCTACACCATGTTTAAAATGAGACATTGGACAAATCTAAAAGCCCAACAATAGTATAATGGTTAGAGAAATGATAGAACGTCTTTGTAGCTAATAAAATCAGTGGAAGAAAAATGTGATTATACTAGACCACGAGGAGGAGCTGGGAAAGGCAGTAGGAAATGTCATTTCTTTTTTGCCTATTTCTCAGTAATTCATCCTCCACATTCTCGCTTTCTAGCTAATCCTGCTCTAACACTGTCTTGCTCTACCTTGTGGGACATCATCTTAATAATATTGTTTCTGTTTGTCCAAAGAATAAAAGCTGGTAAAATCAGGGTGGTCAACCCCAACTGGCTCACATGGGTCAGGCATCAGGGAAATTCAGTCACGGCAGAGCTGAAGAGAAGGGGGGTCTGTGGTATGAAAATACCTGATGATGGTGAGATCAAGAATCCTGGACCAAGGGAAAGTGGTCAGAAAGACCACAGGGTAGCTCAGGGGTAGTGCAGGTTGGAGCTGATGCGGAAAGTAGGGGTCTGCAGCTTGAGATGAGCTCTAGATGAAGTTATATTACAGAGAAATCTTTGGAACTAGGGACCAGGGCAGAAACCCCTTGTAGTCAATGGAAGTTGATCCAAATGTTTCTTGGCCATGTGAGTATAGTTTGCAATATTGTGCTATTATCTTATTAGAACATTATCTGAAAATATTGCACATTATTCAATATTTTTCTTTTCTTGACTGATATGCTAGACCATAAAGGCATTTGTAGCTAATAGGTTTTATTTGCCTTTCAACTAGAGTTATTTTTAAGCATTTGAATCTCTGCATTTTAAGAAATTGACATGGGATATTGGTTAGTAGTAAAGAATAATAATAGTAATAGTGGTATTAAAAAAATGATAAAACAAAACTTTTAATCAGTTAAGGAGCAAAGATTATTTGACATAATGATGCTCTTGGCAATTAATTATTATGGTTTTCCAATTAGGGTAGGAGATTTTGAGGACTGGGAAAAAAAAAATCCCAACATTCTTTTACATTGTTCCTTGACTGAATCACTGATACAGGATACAGTAAAATTTCACTTGTGTCAGGAAACACTTCCTTTTTTTCTCTCTGATAAGATGGAACACTCTTGAAAACAAATATACGCCACAGAATAATATAGCTCTAGTATTCCCCACCATCAATATAATGTTACAAAGTGGGGGGGAGTAATGAAGTTAAGGGGAAAATGTACATCCTTTATGATACAACTAAAAGTGAAAAATTCTCAAAATGATTGAAAATGTTCTTAAAGTCCAGGTTCACATATAACATTTTCTATGGAAACAAGAGGCAGTTTTTCCCTAAGTTTTAAGTGTTCATGAAGTACCTGAAATACCCTGCAGGGGCCCAGCCCTGACAAGATAGACTTGGGAGAAGACCCTGATCAACTGAGCTACAACTTCCATGAAGTCTCTGCTGCTGGAATATGAAGAAAAGGGCCTCCACAATTTCAAATGGGGCAGAGCTACGTCAGAGAAGAACCGTAGCAGGTGGAGGTGCGCCAGATGAGGCGATGGTCACCATGGAGCTAAATGGGCGAGGAAGACTGTATTCAAGACTATTGCAATGAGAAAGAGAGACTGGACTCAACTCCCTGACACAGAAGGCAGGAGAGTTTTTTAGGCACTGGGCTGAGTCAGTGGAAAAGTACTGGGGAACACAGGGGGGAGGGTGGTCAGTGTGGTCGGGCCATCCATGCTGGTAATTGGTATTTGTTGGACTTAGGGTCCTATCCTCCCGCAGAGACTGGGAGACAGGAACACTGTTTTTCTTGGTGACTACAGTTCATAAGGATGGCTCTCAGGCTTTCTGGGTTGTAGAAGATTGACATTTCAAAGGATCAGAGAAAAAAACTTACAAAAATGCTCTAAGAAAAGGAAAGTCAAAGGCCTAAAGTCAGGAAGAAATTTGTCTAAAGTTTAGTCACGGTAAGGGGAATGGTAAGTTGTTCTCGGTTAGCTGCCTTATGTGACTTGCCAGCACACCGACGCTCAACCCACCAAGTCACTGTGACAGAGACACTATCCAGCAGAAGACAGGCAAGCCTAGGGGTGCAGGTGATGCATGCTGGCATGGTGCAATGATTCCAGACTTTCTGAAGGCTTCTCTACACTTGCTAAGCAAGGTCAGAGTCAAATTTAACCTCAGTCTATTTTAAATACCAATAATGGAAGACAACACTGGTCAACGTTCAGAGGCAGGAAACCAAGGCTTTGTGATGCTCTAGTCAAACACCCACCATCAACATACATTTTGTTTTGTTTTTCTAACTCGGTGGCTCAAAGTAGGGACATTAGAAGCCAAATTATTATTCCTTTCATTTTTTTCTGATTATCCATAGAGAATGCTTAAAACAGTTTTCTTTACATCATGGTTGGAAGTAATAAGAGAGCATGAAAAGAATTTATAACAGAACAATAGCATGTTAAAGATATTGAATAAAATGGGAAAGAGAGATTCTAATCATGGCCCTCCCAATAAATGGCTTATTATGAATTCTCAGGCAAGACACTTTCCCTCTTGTACCTTATTTTTGTCTCAATGATAACAATACCTGTTCTGCTTAGCCAAAGGGATCTTGTGAAGATTAAGTGAAACAATGAATTTGAAAACTTTGCTAAAATACCACACAAACATATGTAGTATACTAATGTAACTAGTGGTATAATTAGATGATTGCATTTTCAAAATGTTAGAAATTAGTTGCCTTATCTTAAAAGTCTACAACTTCAAAGCAAACAGATGGATAAGAATAGCTCTTAGATGCCAAATACTGCATGCTGTGTTTTCTTGTAGGTATGCTTGAAAGTTGCATCCAAGAAGAAATTGCAGAAATAAAATATCAAGTTCCCAAATAGCACATGAATACAAAAGGGCTTGTTTATTGCCAAACAAGCAAAAGAATAAAAATATAAACTAAATAAGGCATGAATGTACTCATCAAATGCATTTATGGGTTACTGTAACTACAAACAGTTCAAAGGAAGCATTTACTGTAGGGTGAACAATCACTGGGCCTGTTGCTTGATGTTATCGATGTGATTAACCTTAACTATTTCTGTCTTCTACATTCTGGTCCTTAATCACTTAGATAAGTGTGTTTCATTGCTATAATAGCCTTTCCACTTTTAGTTGATGAGAAAGTCCATGAATGCTTTGGCTTCTCTCAGATAGAAAGCTCTCTTACCTAATTGGCTGTTTTTTAAGTAGTTCTTAATTGCAACTGGTTCTTGCATATAATTTCCATTCCATCAGTTTCCCTTTTCTCAGTTGCTCCCTACTTATGTTCCATAGACTTTATAAACTCACAATCATTTTTATGATACTGAATGGTTATGATTCCCTCATGATGTTTTTAGAATTGGTGACAGAATTTCTAGGTGATGAACTGCCAGAATTATGAAAATCACTGAAGTTTTTAAATATTATGAAATTACTGTGAAAAACACATTACCACAACAAGAAAAATACCAGTCAACTGTAAGGCATCTTGTATGTGTCTTAGTTCAAAAGTCAAGGAGAAAGACTGAAATGATGTTTGCTTACTACATGTATTCACACATCAGAAAGGGACACAATCATTAATAAAACCAATGGTATCATCTTTCTTTCATAAATTGTAAAATCAGAGTTTTTATAAATATGGTTAAGTATTTGGAAAATTATGATGGGAAGAAAAGTGAAACCGAAACAAGATAATAAGAACATTTCTGAAATATGCAGAGGCCAGGTTAGAGAAGACTGCTGGGTGTTTTTTTGTTCTCACACAAGAAAAGCAAATGTTATAACTCACATACTGAAGGAGAGATCCTGGGAAAGACTGTTAGCTCGGGTAGAACTTTTTTGTCTATGGTTACACAGAAATCAAGATGTTGAAAATGGTTATGAATAAGGTTTTCATCAGCGACAGTCATGCTGACTCACGCCCTGAGCCGTGAGCTCCCTATAAGATGGAAGTTAACACACATGTGGGAGCAAAAATTACATAATCAGGGCGCTGCACATCTGGGCAACACATTCCTTTTTACAACAAGAAGAAAACCAAAATCAGAATGTTTGTCTGACAAATGAGGTGACTGATGTATGCACGTCAGGGTATGAAGATGCTGGGAAATGTGGGCAGTAAGACCTAGAAAAACACTGGCCAGTGACTCCACGTCCTCTCAAACTAACCCTGTCCGCAGGTCCCTTCCTTACATAGAAAATAAAAAGGGAAGTGACAATTATTTCATAAAACTTAAGGAAAATTTTACTAACACATTTTCTCTATTATAAGAACTTCAACAACAAAAAAAGATGGGGATTGGGGGCAACACGTGGTTACTAAAAGAGGGAAGAATTCAGGTCGACTTAGCGACCTGCAAGTGACCTCTAAGTGGATAATGAGGACGAAGGGAATGAGTAAGAGAGTCCTTACTGAGCAGAAACTGAGGGCGCCGTACATGCCAGGCCTTGGCAAGATGTGCTCTTCTGCCAGCCCCATGCGAATACGGAGTGCGCCACGCAGCCTGCTCCGGAAGTCGGACCACTCCAAAACTAACTTCCAAATCGGGTGAAAATGCATTTGAATGTAATTATTTGATGTCGTGATAGACAAATGAACAGAACTACCATTTTATTCACAATGAATATTAATTTCCAGTCAAAAAAAAATAAAGTTAAAAAAAATAGTAAATAAATACTTATTGCTTCTTTATCATTTTAACTTTCAGTAAACCACAAACTTAGTTGTAATTCCACAGTGGAATACATTCTCTCCCTTAGGTCACGTGGGGCCCTGCTTTTGTGCTCCAATCTAATGGGCTTGCAGGGGCCTCCCTAAGCATCTCACTATAGACAAAGCGAATCAGGCAATAGGGAAAACTGGCTCATTAGGATCCAATGTGCTGTAGTCAGAATTAAATTAGAGTCTCACCCCATCAAACTCAAGAATCCACCATAACCCAGACACTGATGAACAAGGGCCATTGTTTCACAACAGAAGGTGGCTCTGTCTTTCGGATTCTGAATGTATATGCAGCACAGCCTCCTATTTTGATGTTTATGGTCAATTCACAAGGTCATCTGGGTTTTTTAAAGGTTACATTCCAGAGTTTCCTAGGGGTGTCCTGGGACTGAGCTGCTCAATGTATTTCAACTTTTTCTTACCAAGTTTCATCCAAGAGTTTTTCCAAGTGTATTTCTGTGCTCAGACTGCGAAACAACCCAAGCAATGCGGGGGATGAGAAAACAGAAGTGAATTAGAGCACAGAAAGCCATGTTAAATTAGAGCTTGCTTAGTGCTCCGTTTCTTTCTGAAATTAACCGCTATCATTAAAATTTTAGAAAATGTTTTTTAATTTTTATTTCGCAGTCACAAAATGTGATCATTAAGGCCACTGAATAAAATCAACATACTTTAGAGGAAAAATGACTAAGTGGAGTTGTCAGATGGTTTGTTAAAACAGAAAGCTCTCAAAACACTGGACTAGAGAATCAGGAAAGCAAAACTGTTTTTGTAAGGGAAAAAATGGCTTTCTTTGACTTTTTGAATGAGGGATTAAATTTATTTTATGTTTTAGATTCCACCGGCAAAGCTAGAACAATTTGCCAACAATTTCAGCATCATTTCCCAAATATTTGGACATTGAATTTCTTTCTTGAGCAGATAATCTGTTCTAATGGGATAATGTTCTACAGAAAATGCTTTTAGAAGCATTTTGAAGGATACCTGTGGTCTATTCATTCAAGCACCAGAATGGTCCTTTATTTTAATGTCTTTGTTTATAAGTGTTACAAAATTTCCTGTTTTGAAATTACTGTTTGGTTATATTTGCTGAACCAACCCCATCAACCTTTGCTGGTGTCTCAGGTTCAGAATGAAGCAGGCCGATAAAAGCCACCTGCTGTATGCACCGTACTCTTAGAACACACCGAAGCACATTGACATGCTTGCCCCTATTCTGAAAATCTATAAACTGCATGGTTTGGCTTGTCTGTTGTCAATTAAAAAAAATTAATTTGTAGGACTGCATTTTTACTTTTACTGCATTTCACATTATGGCTTGTTCTGTATCATCCATTGTTGGCATGAAAACCAAGTACAAAACTTGTTAGAATGTAAGTCACTGGAGGAGTTTGTCTATCAGTGAAATAAACGTAAAAGGTTGATAATGACTTGAACTCATATTCTATAGTTCACGTGGACGTAACTATATTTAACAGGCTCTGCAGCCTATCTAGGGTAATTCTGATGTAAATTTCCAATCCAGAATTTAAGATTGGCAAAAGCCCTGAATCAAATATATTGTCTGTGACCCTGATTTATCTTTTTTTTTTTTGCCCTTATTATCTTTTGCTATGTGTTGTGTGCTACTTTTTTCTTTGACAGACTATTGATTACTTATAACTGAGTCCTTGTTATTATTTGAGGAAACACTAAATCTCAACTCAGGAGTTTAAATGGAGTCTACTTTCAATACAATTTTTAAGTCAATTTAACTGACTTAAAGAGAAGAAGATTTTAAAAATCTGCTAGAATCCACTGGTTCCCTTCTAACAAAAAACTGATGCTCTTTGTATTTTGATAGCCTGTGGCTTTCATTTCCTTTCTAGTCTGTGTCCTCTGAGTTCTCTGGTCAGGTGTCTCAGTGTTCTGACCACATTGTGCTAACGGGAGGTGTTTTTTTATTGCCTTTTTAGAGAGAATAAGAGACTTTCTAATTGTATTAATGCTGAAAATAATGTGTAGAAAATGGATACTACACTGCTTCCTCTGTGGGGCACCACGCTGCCCACAGCAGCTCAGGTCAGCTCCGTAACTGTTTTGCATTCAGTATTTATGTGGGTTGCAAAAGGACTGTGGGGAAGCAGGTGTAGTAGCTGAAGACCTTCTAAGATTACTCCTGGTGTTCAGGTTCATTCAGTAGGACAACTTGTAAAATAGCTGTGCTTTTAACAGGAAGACAATGCTTAGCAAGCAATGTAGTTCTTACAATTTAGGAGAAAATGAAAGGAAATGATAGAACACTAAAGGATTGGAAATGAAAGAAAATTAAATTCTATAAATAGATTCTTAGTATAGCTTGCCAACCAGGAGAGACACAGCCACCAAGGAGATGTGGTGAATTGCTTGGCACTTTTCAATTCAATCACAGTAATTGAATCTAGTATGTGCCAGGGCCTATACTTAGGTACCAAGCATAGGATGTAAATATAGGTAAAACATAATTCCTATTCTAAGGGATTACTCAAGAGTAGACAGACAGGATAATAATGCAGTAATTACAATAATAAATACATGTCCAAGGAATCAGTCTGGACAGAGAAGAAAAGGTGACATTGAGGATGACATCAGGTGACATGTGTTCAAGGGTGAATAGGATCTCCCCAAGTACATAAAGCTAAAGATAGACAATCCAGGGAGAGAGACCAGCATGTATGTGTTAGAACTGTCTGAGAGCAGGGTGTGTCCTGTCAATTCTGCGACCTCAGGTATCCTGTTATAAGAGGTGAGGGTATAAAAGGAGAAAGAAACCAAATCATAAAGGGCACGAGACACCCAGGGCCCTATAACAAAAAGGATAGATGTTTGGCTTTATTTGATGAGAGACGGGAATCTACGGCAGGCTTTACAAACTGAGTATTGATTTGGGAAAGTAAGGTAAGGTCAGGAGAGAAAGTCGAATTGTCAAGCCAGAAGAGCCACTACAAGCAGGTGATGAAACATTGTGGTGAGAATGTATCCTTACCTTCTCTGCCACTGGAAGATTCACCAAGTTGTGTGTGGCAATGAACTGAACTTTGGTTAATGGCCTCTTCTCTCTTTGTGTTGCAATGATTGTCAGATCCTCCTGATATTCCGCTGACTGTTGTTTTCCGCAACTGGAAAACGAAAACAAGGTTGAAGGACTCGAGATATAAATCCTGATGCACACTTACCAGACTGATAAGCCTTTTGCAACCCACATAAATACTGAATGCAAAACAGTTACGGAGCTGACCTGAGCTGCTGTGGGCAGCGTGGTGCCCCACAGAGGAAGCAGTGTAGTATCCATTTTCTACACATTATTTTCAGCATTAATACAATTAGAAAGTCTCTTATTCTCTCTAAAAAGGCAATAAAAAAACACCTCCCGTTAGCACAATGTGGTCAGAACACTGAGACACCTGACCAGAGAACTCAGAGGACACAGACTAGAAAGGAAATGAAAGCCACAGGCTACCAAAACTTTCAGCAGAAAGCAACATACATGGCCAGAAGAAAATATCTTTGAGGTTTTAACAAAGGACAAATAGGTGCCCACAGTATTGTATTCTCCAACGAGCTGGTGAAGCAAGACTTCCTTAGGCCATCCATCTTTCTGTGACCAGACCAACCATCTCATTCCAATCAACAACTATTCCCATGCTTAATATTGGCCATGGCAGTGAAAGCTTAGATAGGACTCCAAGAAAATGGCCATTTTATTTCTTCATTTCGCCTTTATTGAACACCACAAAGATATTATAAATAGTCACTAAGATACAGGCTGTCACAGCATCTCCACTACAAAAGCAGAGTATTTTTCTAAACCATCCTCTTCAGAGTAAATAGAAAGGACCTTATTTTATTTGCTGAGGTTTGACCCATAGCTTGTCAGTTCTGTATTGAAAGAAAAATACCCGTTTTTATTGCACAAAATAATCAAGAGAGCTAAACAGACACTATTATATTTACCATTGTATAAAACAGTCCAGAGTTATGCAGTAAATCAAATGTTTTACTATTGTGCTGCACACAATGACCTATAAATTTTTCTTTCTTTTATTCAGCAATATATTCCAGGTGAAATGCACTCTTTTAGAACATAGTTTAAAAATCATATGCTTAGGTTTCATTTACAAAATAGCAAAATATGAATAAGTGGAAAATTTTCAGTTGTGGGCAAAAGTGATATTAAAATGCACTTAAACTTTAATTCTCTTATATTGAAAATAAAGACACTAATCATGGAATGTGAGATTAATAAAGTCATTTTGATGCTTTACTTTAAAGCTATTCCCAGAAATGTTTTAATCTTATAAAAGCAAAAGTGTTTTCCATGTACATGTAGAAATGAAAATAGACAATGGTCACTTATCATAGGCTAAGTGATAAGAACATGTTTTTCTTTTCTTATATTGCTGTTTTCAATTCTGAAAATCTACAGCTAAAGAAAAGGAGAAAATTATTTCGGTAATTCAGGATTCTTAGCTTTAATCTGGGGAACTAATTAAGAGATACTTCCTCACAGGTCTCATGAAGCAATACATGTTAAATCTCTTAATTCAGAGCAATTTTAGAGTGTTAAGGATGTCTTTTATGTATGTGCATTTCTCAGCATTATGCCTTCCTCTGAGGTACTATTAAGTCATCTATTCAACATATTTTTACCAAACATTTACTCTATGTTATACACTGCAAGGTGCTCCAATAAACTTAGTGTTATGGACAGAACACCTAGTGAAGAATGTTCGTCTCAGGCGACCGCGCCACTGAACCCAGCCCGTGGAGCAGCGCCACCCTGACACTGTCTAGGCCCCAAGTGCTCTGGCACAGAATTATGCAATGTCTCTTTAGAGTTTAATAGCAGTAGTGCTTGCAAAGAAAGTATGTTACCACCATACCCAACAAATTCTAACCACATTAAAGTGGTTTAATGGGGTTATTTCCTTTCTATCTAAACAGGGTTAGATGCTGTGGGGGATGCAAAGATGAACTCACACAAAACTCTGCTCTTAGTCATATGCCAGGCATGCCAATAAGAAAAAGAAATTGTAATGTTGTGGGGTTGTTTCATTTACAAAACATAGATTATAGAAACATAGAGGGGCAAGTCTATTACTGAGAGAGGATGGTTGACAGGAAAGTTCTGCATAAGTGGACCTTAAAAGGTGGATAAGAGATCATCTGATAGAGTGGGAGAGGAAAACCATTTTAGACAGAATGAGTGAAGTTGATAAAGGCAGAGAGATAAGACAACAAAGGCCACTTATGGGAAACATAACCACACTAATGGTAGACATTGTGCCTCAGTGGAGAAAGCCATGAGAAATATTCACAAGTCCACTGAATATAAATTAAATATGTAATAGCTGTATGGTGCCATCAAGCAGAAGGTATGTGAAAAAGAAAATGCAAGCTTCTTTAAGGTCGTTAGCCTTCAGTGGGAATGAACTTAACCTACCTTAGGAGCCAAAGAAATACAAAATCCAATCAAGTGAATAGAAGGAGGCTAAAGTTTGCAGTCTCTTCTTATTATTAGGGAGAATTAGGTAATATAGAATTTGAACTGAAATTAGATTATGTGACCACCTTGATCTCTGGGTTCCCTCTTGAATTACGGGTTCAATGAAATGGCAACTGTATGCCTGGTGGATATGCATCCCTTAGGTTATGTACCAGGGTTGATCTTTATATCTCATTAGCACTGACTACAAAAACTCAATCACAGACTTGCTGAACTTTTGGTCATTTAGTAAAACCACAAGAACTAAGGAAGCCAACTCAGGAAATCTGCATGAAAGATATATCAGTTATCGATTGCTGTGCAAAAAAATCACTCCCAAGTTTAGCAGCTTAAGATAACTTTTATTATTTCATGCAATTTCTAAGGGCAGGAAACTGGGAGAAGTTTCGCTGGGTGTTTGTGGCTCAAAGGCTCTCATGAGGTCACAGCCAAGCTGCTGGCTGGGACTCAGTGACCCGGAGGCCCACCTGGTCCTGGACGGTCAGCTTCCCTGCTCAGTCACACTGTTCTGGCAGAACTCAGCTCCTCATTGGCTGCTGGCTGGAGGGTCTCAGTTCCCCACCGTATGGGCCTTTCCCCAGGGCTGTTTCCTCTTCACAGAGTAGCTGGCTTCCCCCAGTGAGCCATCCACGAGGGAGAGAATGATCAAGGAGGAGCCTGCGGCGTCTTTTGTAATGTAATCTCGAGGGTGACATGCCAGCATTTCTTCTGTGTTCTATTGATCATAAAGATCAACCCTGGTACAATGTACAAGGAGATAATGAATCTTAGAGACAACTTAACCACAGAAAGTCACTTCAATTGTTTCTGATGACATGATTATTTTCTTTGTATGTACTTATTTTTAGACCTAAGGAGTTTTGGAATAAAGTGCAGAATTATTAAAATAATCAAACCATAGCATTTATATTCATATTTTTGTATTTTATGTAGAGTTTAACTATTTTTAGTGTTTAGGCAATTTTGGCTAATTAATGTAAGTTATCCTTGCAGTTTCAATTAAAATTTTTAATTGACTAACTGATACAGATTTGTGATTTTAAACAGAAATCTTAACAAGTGTATATGTTATATGAGATAACTTAAGAATAAAGACGTGAGTAAATCTTATTAAACTTATGAAAAGTGTTTCATTCTTAATATATTTAAAAAGATTGCATATGAAAATTTCTAAGTACAGTTTAACAAATTTGAATGTTTGATTTGTAAATAGGACTAAGTATCTCTCAAAGTCCACTAAAAGTGGTTGTTAAATTTATTAGATTTTATACTCCACGGCATAGTTCTGAGGATTTAAATAAGATGATGTACACTGTATATAGCACACAGGGTTTAGAGTAGGCATCATTAAACTGTAATTATTTCCTTCTTTTTCTAGCATATGAGTAAGCATCTAGTTGGTTCTCAACAGATATTTGTTGAGATGAATTATATCTCAGCATTTTACCATTTAATACTAACCTGTCATTATTTCACTTCTTTCAGAGAAAACAGAAAGAGAACAAGAGAGATTATAAGTAATGTTAATGATCATAACTGCAATTCTGAAGAGAAGCTCACCTCCCTCCTCCCATGTTAGCATGGTCATTCCAGGTGGGCAGGATGTAAAAGGCTTGGGAATGATAGGATTCGTTTTACTGTGGGACTGGGAACGTGTCATTGTGAAAAGCATATATGTCTGCTGGCTACTGACAGTGAGGACAAGAATGGAACAGGGAGCCAGTGGGAAATGTGCGGGGGATTTTGACAGCAGAGGGACATGGAGGAGAGGAACCAGTGCCTCCCGACGTGGAAATGCTAACACGGTATTCCTTTTCTCTGAAGGAAGCTATGGAGACATGGAGTCAGAAATATGGGTGAGCAGGACTATGCAAATTTGTGTAACAAACACAAGAGAGGTGTGAACACCCTGAAGGACTCAAGATTATCATCAGAGGAACGATAAGAAGAGATATTCTTACCAGAGGCAATATGGGGCCCAAAGCATGTAGCTGAAACATTGGAAAACAGGTGTTAACATATTTTATAATCTGAGGAGATTGGAACACAATATTTAAATGAGCTCTTTTCCAATCACACACACTTCCGTATTCTCTACCATCATACTAACTCCTACCTACACCAACACTTACACTGTCAGGAGAAGCGCAGGCCCTTGTCTTGGGTCAGGCTGACAGTTTGTCTTCCCACTCCAAGCCTTCCTGCACATGAAGTTCTCTTCGACATCCACAACAAATTTAGACTTCTAATTAACATGGCCCAAGATTAGGAGGCTCAGAAAAACTTTAAGGGATGGGATATAACAGTGTTATTGCTCATCTAGAAATTTCCTTAATGTGAGATGCCCAAAGAAATAATGTCTTCTTCCTACATTATACCAGAAAGTACAGGATGTACCTTTAGGGAGAATCGTAGGTAAGAATGGGACAAAAGAACATCTTGTCTCTGCTCTTTTAGCAGAAAATAATTTCTGATACACAGAAGGAAAATGCAAGCCTATGAAGCTTCCATTAAGTGATAAATTCTTTGAAAAGTACAAGATTTTTCTTGCTTTATAAATCAGTGTCCTAGTGTCTGTACTTTCATTTCTGGCTGAAATATGCTGCCATTTGATACACTGGAGATGCACTCCTTACAAGCAGTTACTTTTCATAAGAAATCATTAAAATTGCAATGTGAAAATCTGCCTTGATTACAGACATGCACATGTTCCATGCTGCTAATATAAATGTTCATACATTTGACCAGTTTTTCTTGCCCAGAGAGTTGATATTAAGGAGCCATTAAGAAAACCTAAATCATGGATCATTATTCATTCAACAGTCAAAATATTTTAAAAGTTCCTGCGTGTTAGATGCCATTAACACATGCCGAATGCCAGTTATAATGATCCCATTAAAGCAGAGGTGATGAACAGTTCATGAAGTCTGACTTTATGTTATTTCTGGAACTTCTGTTTCTACATATTCTTTTCAGGAAAAAATGGTCAAAGGCCTGATGTGCCTGGGAGCTATGCTGCTTTTTTCTGCAAGGTTTCTTTGATTCCAGCTCCAGGGGTTATAGTTTTCTATTCAGACACTACAGACAGAAAAGGTTATCTCACAAACACTGTGAAGAGGCCACAGTTTCTTTGCCTTCTTAAACCAGAGGTGGAAAGTGAACAAGAAATCTTCTTGAGAGCCTTTCAGGGTTCCTCCCGTATCTCCGTCATTACCTTCACTGTTCTGGTGGCAAACATTTCCTACTCTGCTCTCAGCGGCACCTTGCTTCCCCAGGAGCTTGTCTTGGGGATGGAGCTACTGCGCAATGTCAAAAGGAGTCAATGAAGACGGCCTCATAAGGCTGTACCTCCTCTGGCAGGGGCTCTCTGCTTAGTGCTGTCAGCACAGTAACACATGAAACCTCAGCAGCGGTTCACCCGGCTGACGGGTGGTGAAACTTGGACCTCTAACACCCAGGCTTTCCACAGGGCCCAGCTTGTTGAGAACTGCTGCTGAGGATACCAGATCCCAGCAGACCTCAATAAACAGGAATTCTGCTTCTGGATGAAAAGAGAGGAGCTTATAAATTTTAAGCATGCTAATGGGGGCTCCAGACAGTATTTACCATTGCTTCGGCATGCATACTGAGAGACTCCTGAGAAAAGCGACTGAGGTCAAAGGGGCTGTGCTGGTTACAAAGGAACTGAAACCCTAACCAGAAGGAAGGGAAGACACCAGGGTGAATTTCCAAGAACTGTACATTTAAGAAATATGCAAGCAGTCTTTCAGTGGGTAAAATATTAGGGGGTGATGGAAAGACACCAAGATAAAAAAAAGGGTCGGGGGGAAAGACTATAAGGAAAGTATAAAATAGGCAATGAAGAACATTTGGGAGACAGGACTGAATCAGCAACCAGGCTTCAAAAACTCAAAAAAACCCTGCTCCTCGTATTTTTTGATGTCTGGCACACACACAGAAACACATCACCTACATAATTGTTGATATACATTAGGGAGCATAGCACAGTAGTATGTATTGACACAAAAGTAACAATGAATAAAAAAGTGTTTATATAACGTGTTGATAAGTGAAATGAGAGAAGTTAATTGAATGCGACTTTCCAACTCCACAAAGAAAATCGATGTGAGAAAATCAGAGACTGAATGGAACTCTGGGGTCGCCTTGTTCAGCTGAGGGTCCGGACGTCACCACCACCAACTGCCAGAAAGACACTCAGATGACATTTGCAGGATGCCTGTCACAGGTTTACCCAACATCGTGGTTAGAAATTTGAATTTTGTTAGTTATATTTTCTTTACATATGCAATCCCTACCCGACCTTTGAAGAAGAAATACAATTAAAAAATGAAATCTCCCAACACAGAAATTCTCTCCACAAAGGTAGTATAGAGAGAAAACACTTTCAATGCTGAATAAGCTTAACCTAGACTGTGCATCACCATATATCCACGGTTACTGCACACTGCCCGGTCACCTCCCATCACTGGCTTCCCCCTTCTCCCACCCTCTCTGTGGTGGGCAACAGTGGTATTTAAGGCGGTGGGTTGCACCATTTCAGGGGGTTACTCAGTGTTCCTGGGTATTTCTCATGGACACAAGAGGCACACATGTTATTAAATTTCTGTTTTTCTCCTGTTGATCTGTCTTTTATTACAGGGAGTCTCAGCCAAGAGCCTAGAAAGGTAGAGGGAAAATTATTCTTCCCACAAACCCACTATATACAAGTTTTCTAGATAGATAATAACTACTCTCAAGTGTTAAAAAGAAAGACACAGGCTCACCGTGGGGTCCAGGCCAACTCACCCAGAGCTCAATGCCCAACCTGACTGCGGCTTTCACTTCCCCCAGAAATGCAGGCAGTCAAGGATTTTCTGGTCAGCATTGATAATGTCACATGCGCCCTCTCTATCCCCAAAGGAATCTACCTAATAAGACCCTTTTGTCACCAAATGAAGGTGACTTTACTTAAAATATTCTTTTTTTCTGTTCATAACTTCCTTGTCCTGCCTGTAAAAACCTCTCCCTTTCCATTAACCTTCACAGCATCCCTGTACTTGCTAGAGAGGAGATGCTGCCCAGTTCATGAATTGCTTAATAAAGCCAATTAGAACTTCAAATTTACTTGGATGAGTTGTTTTTAACACAAGTAGAAGACTTGAAAACAGCATTTGTCATTTGTCGCTTTACATGGTAAAACACCATCTGTCATTGTAGTTTTACCTAATTTTACCTAGTAGTTGGAGTAAGCATCTGTGTTAGTTAACTAGCTTTAACAAGAGGAACAACAAATTTCTCATTTCTTTATGACAGGAGATAATTTTGCAGGGTGATGAAAGTGTCCACTCTTCCACAGAAACTGGGAGATGGGGTGCTATCTCCTCAATGTTTCATTTCAAAGATATAGTTCTCAGGTGCTAGAGAAAGGCATTCCTAATGAAAACATAGTCCAGACATTGCTGACAAATGAACTACCTAGTCTTCAAAAAGATTTGTACACAATGGAATATTATTCAGCCTTAAGAAGAAAACACATCCTACTATTTGCAACAACATGGATGGAGCTAAGAGGGTATTATGCTCAGTGAAATAAGCCAGGCAGAGAAAGAATAGTACCAAATGATTTCACTCATCTGTGGAGTATAAGAACAAAAGAAAAACTGAAGGAACAAAACAGCAGTAGAATCACAGAACCCAAGAATGGACTAACAGTTACCAAAGGGAAAGGGACTGGAGAGAATGGGAGGGTAGGGAGGGATAAGGGCGGGGAAGAAGAAAGGGGGTATTATGATTAGCATGTATAATGTGGTGGTTGGGGGAAAGAGAAGGGCTTTGCAACACAAAGAAGACAAGTAGTGACTCTACAGCATCTTACTACGCTGAAGGACAGTGACTGCAATGGGGTATGTGGTGGGGACTTGGTGATGGGAGGAGTCTAGTAACCATAATGTTGTTCATGTAACTGTACACTAATGATAGAAAAAAAAAGATTTGTATACATTTCAAAGAAAAGAGAAACTACTTATAGTTTTGTAAAGAAAATGTTCTAAGAAATAATAGGAGAGGGAAACTCCCTTGTTTTCAACAGGGAAAATTAAGGCTTTTCTTTTTAATGGTATTTGTCCTCATACCCTCCTTTTTTGCACGGCCTTCCTTCTCCCATACGACCACCCTGAATGAGCACAGCCCTTCACCTGCTGAGCGTTTCGCTCCAGTGGCTGATTAAACCGGAAGTCCATGGCTGGCAGTCAGAGAGCCCACAGATGCCCTGAAATTGTTTTTGAATATGCTTTCTTTTAATGAATGGGTAAAGGATTCACAGCTTTCAGTATTTTATTTTGTTTTGTCAGGAAATCTTTCTGCATATTGGGTCATTGTTGTCCATCTCCTAACAAATTTCTATTAATATCACCTTCCTCAGAGCCTTCTAAAAGGGGAGATCCTCCTTTTTCTATACTCCATGTATCAAGTCGAGCCTTCCACTGGATCCCTTACTGCTCAATGGCAGCAGAGATACAGATAGATACGTACATAAAATAGATATAGAGATATAAACATGAAGATAGATTTGCCAGTTAACTAATATTAATGTATATAAACACAGTCTCTTAAGTAAGCATAAGGCCTCACAATGATCTGCCTTTGAGAACCCAGCTGTCAAGAGATTCCCCTGATCAGGGTATAGATTATAAATTATTTAAGTGGAAAGATATTTTATGGATGTTATTATGGAACCCACTCACTCCACAGATGAAGAAACAGATGCCCTGAGGTATTAAAGGACTTCTCAGTCTGCTGCTCTGTGTTTCTGATCAGGTAAGTATTTCTATTTATTCTGTGCCTAAATTTTTGTAGGCTAGGACCTGTTAATTAGGTAATTAGGTAGTTCAAGAATATTTTAGCTATTTCTCTTGAAATGATTTCTTGATTAGCTTTTCAACTGATACACGCAATTCCCTAGAAATGGCCTTACCTGGTATGGTCTCATCTAAAGGAAAGGAATGATGTGGAACCCAGCTATAGGGCTTTGTGGGGTAAATATAGAACAAAACGTATGGAGTGGCACAGCCTGTCTTCTAGGTGGCAGCAGTCCCCAACATGAAGGTTTCCTAAATATTTAGGAAGGAAAGATCTTTCAAGATGAGGTAAAGGATTTGAGAAGCCCCCAGTTGAAAGGAACAGACACGAACCAAGAGAGACAGAGTCAGAGACTCAAATGCACCAGATCTGGGAGGGGAGGTAGGGCGCCCGTGCCCCACAGCAACCCGGATTCAGGCATTCAAGGAAATATGTAAAAATCTGTGTTACAATAACCTGTGGGAGATGAGGGGCAGAAATGGGAGCTAGTAATGTCATTGACCAGAAACTATGCAATTAATAGATGACAAATATAAACTAGAACAGTGGGAATGCAATCAACAGAACTTTTCTAGATCTGCTTGTCAGTGGGCTGGAACCCACAGGGTTTCCCTTTATGTGGCTTCCCAGAGACCAAGCAAAAAATGGGGCAGCTGATTCAAGGATGGTACAGGCAAAGTCCAATGAAGTCATACTCACTCTCTGAGCTCCCTTGTTAAGTTACTGTAAGAAACACCTAAAATAATAGATGACATGAAAATGATTAATATGAGATATTTCCACTTGAATCCTTAATCATGTATAAAAGATATCATAAAAATAATTCAATAATGTATGTGTGAGTATTTGAAATCTTAAAACTCAAAATCAAAACGTAAAAATAAGTTATCATAAGATGGATTAAATCTAAGTGTATGCTCTAGGCATAAGCATTTAGCCTTTACCATATGTTTTAATAATGTAAATTTATTGGTGGATATACTTTCAATTTTTATTTATAAAGGAAGGTCTTCTTAATATGATTCATAAAAATATCCTGTAAGAAATGGTGGCCTAGAGAAGCTAACAATAAATCTGGGATAACTAGTTTATGGTAACAGCAAAACTAAGGAATTGTAATAAAATTGTTAGCTAGATTCACCATCAGCAGAGGTGAAATTCACCATTACAGTGAGTTTAATAGTTATTTATCTATTTCAATGTCAGGAATACTACCTTCCAAATATTAGTCACTTAATAGGTATTTTTGATTAAATTAATTATGACTTTTTGTCTTATTAGAATATTTGGCTTATTTTGGCCTTGGGAATCAGAAAGACATGAGTTTGAGCTCCAGAAGTGCCGCTTGTCATCTGTTTGTCTCTGGGGACAGTACTAGCCCACTTCCCTAAGATTCTAGATGAAATTTACTAGGACCTACTTCATTGGTTGTTTTGAGGATTTAATGATGTAAGATATGTCACTGTTAACTTACTCTCTGACATGGAATTCCCTAATACTGTTCTTTTGAGTTGGAGAGGTTAAACGAAGAAAACAGAGATGTCTATTTCATCATTAAACAACAGCCACTAAAAACATTTTCTGAACACGATTAGATTATGCAGCTGAATAACACTGAGAAAACCTTTTTAGTGTTTAGGGAGTAATTTTATTTAAAACCTTTCTTTATTTTAAAAACAAAAAGGTTTTTTCTGACCAGACGCCCTCATCAAGGGAAAAGACTGACTGTCTCATCAGGCAGTACATCCCTGCCTGTTTTAAGCCCAAGTCCTCGTGGAGAACTCGAAGTTTTGCTCACTGAACTGCAAAATTAAAGTACCATGGAAGAAATCCAGAATAGCCACAATGCCAGAATATGGATCACACAATACTGAAAGGCTTCAAAATTACTGTATTTACAAAAGGGTTTAACAGATGAAATAAATCAAAGTTTTATGGTCTAAGAAAAGAAACAATTTTAGTTAACTAGCACATTTCTACTGTTCTAAACCTTTTAATGGGTACAGAGGGAATTGGCACTTACTGAAGTAGATCAGTGAAATGATAATTTGTCTTTGAATAGAGTACTTTTATCCCATTAATTTCTGCCATTATGGTGGGAGATAAGATGTAAGCCAATGACTAACTGAAAATTAAGGTCCAAGAAAAGAGGAAAAGAAACAAAAGAAAAGTTTATGTCACATTATACAGTGTGTATGACAAAATGAATCTTATGCGACCATTTGTTACAATCATTTAATGTCAATTACATGCACTTAATTTGCTTGATTTGTCTTTATGGTTATTACAAATCAGTCCCTTCAAAAGCTCCATTTCATTGTTTTTTCATAGTTAACAGAAGAGATCTAGAGCAGAGAAAATAGAGAAAAAACAGATAGGTTAAAGGATTAAAAGAATAAGTAGATAATTTTAAACCCTTGAATTGGAAATAAATGCCTTAAAATTATAATATTTCCTCTCATATGTTTCCTAGGTTTGGTGCTAAAGAGCAAAATCAATGTCCTCTGAAAAACAATAATGGCAAAGGAGAAAATACTCAGATAATATTTTGGCTAAATGACATTTTAAAATTCAAAAAACATTTGCTAAAGGTAAATTAGTAATGAGTAAGTTACTAATCAGGAAGATTATTAGGTACATTTTGGAAATTTTTATTTTATTATTTTGTTTATTAGAAAATCAATTTTATTTAATAAAAATATTATTATAAAGAACAAACCCATAGACCAATGGAACAGACTAGAAAGCCCAGATATAAACCCAAGCATATATGGTCAATTAATATATGATAAAGGAGCCATGGACATACAATAGGGAAATGACAGCCTTTTCAAAGCTGGTGTTGGCAAAACTAGACAGCTACATGCAAGAGAATCAAACTGGATTATTGTCTAACCCCATACACAAAAGTAAATTCAAAATGGATCAATGACCTGAATGTAAGTCATGAAACCATAAAACTCTTAGAAGACAATATAGGCAAAAATCTCCTGAATATAAACATGAGCAACTTTTTCCTGAATGCATCTCCTCAAGCAAGGGAAACAAAAGCAAAAATGAACAAATGAGACTACATCATGCTGAAAAGCTTCTGTACAGCAAAGGACACCATCAGCAGAACAAATAGACATCGTACAGTATGGGAGAATATATTTGTAAATGCCATATCTGAGAAGGGGTTAACATCCAAAATATATAAAGAACTCAAATGCCTCAACACCCAAAAAGCAAATAACCCGATTAACAAGTGGGCAGAGGATATGAACAGATAATTCTCTAAAGAAGAAATTCAGATGGCCAAAAGGCACATGAAAAGATACTCTACATCACTAATTATCACAGAAATGCAAACTAAAACCACAATGAGATATTATTTCACACCAGTTGGGATGGCCAACATAGAAAAGACTAGGAACAACAAATGCTGGTGAGGATGTGGAGAAAGAGGAACCCTCCTGCACTATTGGTGGGAATGTAAAATAGTTCAACCATTGCAGAAAGCAGTATGGAGGTTCCTCAAAAAACTCAAAACAGAAATACCATTTGACCCAGGAATTCCACTTCTAGGAATTTACCCTAAGAATGCAGGAGCCCAGTTTGAAAAAGACATAGGCACCCCTATGTTTCTCACAGCACTATTTACAATAGCCAAGAAATGGAAGCAACCTAAGTGTCCATCAGTAGATGAATGGATAAAGAAGATGTGGTACATATACACAATGGAATATTATTCAGCCACAAGAAGAAAACAAATCCTACCATTTGCAACAACATGGATGGAGCTAGAGGGTATTATGCTCAGTGAAATAAGCCAGGCAGAGAAAGACAAGTACCAAATGATTTCACTCATCTGTGGAGTATAAGAACAAAGAAAAACTGAAGGATCAAAACAGCAGCAGACTCATAGAACCCAAGAATGGACTAACAGTTACCAAAGGGAAAGGGACTGGGGAGGGTGGGAGGGAAGGGAGGGAGAAGGGGAATAAGGGGCATTACAATTAGCACACATAATATTGTGGGGGGACATGGGGAAGGCAGTATAGCACAGAAAAGACAAGTAGTGACTATACCATCTTACTACACTGATGGACAGTGACTGTAAGTGGGGTATGTGGTGGGGACTTGATAATGGGGGGAATCTAGTAACCACAATGTTGCTCATGTGCTTGTATATTAATGATACCAAAAATATTATTATGAGATATTTCATCATATAGAAAGCATAAACTAATACAAGTGCACACATATGCACTTGCCATCCTAAGAAATAAAACATAACCAATACTGTTGCAGCTCTTTATATACTTTGCCAAAACACATTTTCTTTTCGTCTACACACAAGTAGCCACTACCATTCATTTGCTGTTTACTGCTGTCATGAATTTCTTTATACAGTCATATGCACAGTTACTTCTTCTCACTTTATTTTCGCTCATTCTGTCTTCTTTTCTAACTTCATATGTGGGATGCTTGCTTCATTAATTTTCAGACTTTATTCTTTCCTTATAAAAATTTTTAAAAGTAATTTTTCTCTGCTGACTACTTTAGATGGATCTCTGAAGTTTTGACATCTAATTTTTTATTATCAATCAGTTCCAAATATGTTCCCTTTCTGATTATAATTTATTTGATTTGGTGCTATTTAGAAGACATTTGTTTGAAGGTATCTTTTAAAATTGATTCCTAACTTTATTAACACTAATACTTTGCTTATATTAAACCAAATCTTTGAAAACTTTTGAGATTTTATTTACAGCCTAGTATATGGTCAACTTTTGTAAATGCCCACGGGTACATTTGAAGAATGTGGCCACTGACTTGTAGCAAAAAGTGTCCAATGTCTGTAAATAGCCACTTTGGTTTGAAAAAGTTTGCAGTATACTAGAATTTCATTTCATATAATTCTGCTGAAGTACAGTAAAGGCACTTAAAAGGATAAATGTACATGGATATTCATAGCAGCCTTATTGAAAAAAATCAATGTCAACAGGAGATTTGTTATTAAATTGTGGACATATGTAAAAAAAAAAAAAAACCCCACTGTTCATCATTTAAAAAAATGAGGAGACTTCTTAGGTATAAACATGAAGGAGCAGATATTATATATTTTTGGGTCTTGGAAAACCTGGGAGTGAATGACCTTTTCCAACAGCAATCAGTATGTATCAGTAGAATATAGGATACTGTGTTTTGGCATACCCAACTTGAGAAATCACCATATCTTCAAAATTAAATTTTCTGATTCATAGTTGAGAAAAACCTGATTGTTGATTTGAATTTTGGCATCTATATATTGAAAAGAAAATGTGATGGATTAGTAAGAAAGAGAGCTCAAATACCAAGAGAGATAAAGATTGTTTTGATATTAATTAGCATTGCCATGTTGAAAGCTTACCCACATGTGAATCTTGTTAGGCTCCAAGTTCATTAATCACTTATGTTTAGTGAGAGTCTCCTGAGAGATGCTGCCATATGTTAAATAAATATGTAAAATTTTTAAGTAACAATTTGCTCAAAATTGAGCTCAATTCATCCTTCCGGGACCTGTGAACAACACACAGGTATGATCAGAATTCCCACCGTTAAGTACAAGCAGCCCTACTGCGTTTTGCATGAACTACAAAGGGAATGGGCTCTGTGTTTCTCCAGGGATTTACTGCCATCTTTATTATTCGAAGGAGAATCAGATATAACATATTCTGATCGCTGAAGCCTATGCTCACAATTCAGTCATTTACAATAATTACAGTCTAGCCATCCACTCCTAAAACGCAAATCCCCCTAAGAGGTAGGTAAATGAAGCTCCTCACATCTAAAAGCACATGTTCTTAAAGTGGGATTTACAGGCCTTCTTCGCCAGAAGCCCCTCAAAAAAGCCATCAAACTCCTGAAAAATGTCAAAGGTTGTGTTCAGGAGACAGTGTCTACACCACCAAATAAAGAGAAAGCCCCAAAGTGTGGAAAGATGAAAAATTACCAACTTGGGAGGGGATTCTATTGAACAGTTTTCTCTGAGTAGCCTTATTTTAGTGCTATATAAAGGATTCTTCATGGTTTTTTTTCCCACTGTGCTCACAATGTAATGTACACAGCAACATACTGAATTGTATTGTTGTCTCATAATTTATCTAACATCTCCTTTATTTTTACTTAGTGTCTTGTTATTTCCCTCTTGTAGATATTTTTTTATCATATGTACTTCGTGCCTACATTTTGGTACAATTCCCAAGAGTTGATTAAATCTAAAAAGACCTTTTCTGAACCTCAGTTATCACTAACCTGCTTTTTAAACAAAATCTTTATTTTAATAAAAGAAGAACTATTTTATACACTGTACATATCTGACCTTCTTTCCAGAATCTGTTTTGGTGAAACAGCTTGCTGAGGACCTATCTAGACACCATTAGGGGTGTTCCCTTGGGTTTCAGGCACACTGACTTTAGAGGGCTAGCTTGGCCAATTTAGCTCCATTTCAGGAAAAGCAGACATTGAAAAGTCCACAATCAATGGAAGAGATGCTGCTATAGTGCTTCTAAGCCCACAGGGCTCCTGGGGAAGGATGGCAGCAGTTGTCTATAAAAGAAGATACTGCCTTCATTACCCCTACTTCTGCTGGGCCACAAGAAGTTTTCAGTATAGGATTTGGATACGCTGTTATAGAAGCCAGTATCAAACTCTGACATGGATACCTGGGGCAAGGCTTTGAATATCCTATAGATATGAAACGTTACAACAGGCACAGGTCAAGATTCTGTGGCAAACAGGACCCAATACGTGTGGAAGTAATAAGATAGCAAATAGCACTTGCTAAGTAATATGCATTACTCCTGAGCTGTACACATGAGCAAAATATGGCTCCTGTGCAGTAGAGGTACACCATTTAGTGAAGGAGAAATAAAACGAAAATAACTGGCATCAGAGGAAACCTGGTATAATCACAAGTGCTCTAGATGAAGGAATTTCCAAACATTCACAAAAGGCACAAAAGGAAGTGATTTTTAAGCAGTATAAAATTGTTGAGTATCATTACAATAGAGTTTGATTATTGGTTGCTGGGCAGCAGTGATAACCTGATCTTCCTAAAGGGTACCTTAGTTATATGGCACCACCAGAATGGCTGCAGGATGTGGATTTTAATAGCGACATTGCAGCCATCCAAATATATAGAACACTAATTGTGTATGCCAGCATTTCTCTCTTCTTTACTTTCCTTTAAGGTGTCTAGAAAGAGGAAGTGGATCCTTCTCATAAGAAATCTAGTTAGACTAAATTACATCCAGTTAGACTAAACACAGTAAAATGCCTATTCTTACTAGACAATGTACTTTTTTAGAGCAGAGTCTATATTTTACTGTATATGAGTACTGTATGACCTAGTACAGTAACTGACAATGTTGGTGTTCATTAAGTGTTTGCATTAATGAATGAATCCTTCATTACTAGTCTGGGTACGATAGCTGCCTCTAAGCAGGGCCCTGGGTTGGTGAGTGAGCACACAAGCCCTTTAAGAGGTGTTTCTCAGTCCATTACCACCTCTTGGGGTACAAGCCCCATTTTTTAAAAAAAAATGGGTGTTTTTGCCTAAATAACCAATAGATCAAAAAAGAAATTTAAGGGGAAATAAAAAAGTTTCTTGAGTCAAACAAAAAATGGGAATACAACATATCAGAACAAATTTTGTTTTTATTTTTTGGGGAATAAAGCAAAAGCAGTTTTCAGAGGAAAGTTCACTGCAATGAATGTCTACATTAAAAACAAGAGAGATCCCATATAAGCAGCCTAAGTATGCACCTTAAACAACTAGAAAAAGAAGAAAAATGGAGTCCAAGACTAGCAGAAGAAAGGAAATCATATGAAATCAAGAACAGAAACACAACAGAAAAGATTGTCCAGACTAGGGGTTGGCTCTTTGAAATGAACAACAAAATGGATAAATTCTCAAGTAGACTAACCAGGGAGAAAGAATCAGGGCCAAATTAACAAAATTATAAATGAAACAGGAGACATTACAACCGATACTACAGAAATTCATAGGCTCATAAGTGGCTACTATGGACAACTACACACCAACAAACTGGACACTCTAGAAGAAATGGATAAATTCTTAGAAACATATAATTTACCAAAATGGAATCAGGAAGAAACAGAAAATCTCTACAGACCAATTACTCATAAGGAGATAGAACAAGTTTATTGAAAAAATCCTAACAAAGCCCAGGGCCAGCTGGCTTCATACCAAACATTTGAAGAAGAGTTAACACCAATCCTTCCCAAACTCTTCCAAGATATTAAAGAGAAGCAAACACTCCCAAGCTTTTTTTACAAGGCCAGAATTATCCTGATACCAAAATCATGAAAAGATACAGCTACAAAATTAAATAAGCCTATATCTCTGATGAATACAGACATAAAAATTCTCAGTAAAATACTAGCAACTGAACAGCAGCATAGTAAAAGGATCATACACCATGATGAAGGGGGATTTATGCCTAGGATACAAGGATAATTCAACAAATACAAATCAATAAAGTGATACAACATATGAATAGAATGAAAAATTGAGAATCATATGATTATTTCAATAGATGCAGAAAAAGCACATTACAAAATTTAACATCCAATCATGGTAAACAACTCTTTAACAAATTAAGCATAGAAGGAACATATCTCAACATTATAAAGAGAAGTTGAAAGCTTTCTTCTAAGATCAGAAATGAGGTAAGGGTGCCCATTCTCAGCAATCCTATTCCACAAGTGAAATGAGTGAGAGAGAAAAACAAACATTAAGATTTCACTTAAATGAAATAGAAAAAGACACCAAACTTGTGGTTCCCAAGGCACAGGATGGGATGAGGGGAAGTTTGAGGAAGTTAGTCGGAAGGTACAAACCTCTAGTTATCAGATAAATAAGGACCAGGGATGCAATGTGCAAAATGATGACTACAGCTAACATTGTAGTGTGATATTTAGGAAAGTGAGAGGAAATCCTATTCTCATCACAAGGAGGTATTTTTTGTTGTTGTTCTTTCTTTTGTATCTATACAAGAAGATGGATGCTAGTGAATCTACTGTGGTAATAATTTCTCAATATGTATAAATCAAACCATCATGTCCTGTATCTTAAATTTATATACTGATATATGTCAATTATTTTTCAATAAAACTAGGGAAAAATTACATGTTTTGGGGGTTTATTTCTCAAGTCAATGTCTTAAATTTGAAGTGCCTTATGTGGAAGTTTGAACTCTTCACTCTTTAGGTTGCAGCTCCAGGTTTTGAACGTGCTCCTAGTTTTGGGTCACTGCACCAGGGATGTAGTTTATGGTGAGACCGTGTTCCAGTGTCTGCTTTAATTGTGTCCCAGTACCTGCTTTGATGTGGCTTTCTTTCTATTTGGCTGATGTACAGTCATTACTCAGCTAGGCTTTAGGATTTTTAAGAAGAAATTGTTCCATGTATTGTAGACTCAGTGTATCCATGGGAAGAGGTAATTCAAGATCTTTTTACACTGTCATCTTGAACCAGGACCAATATCCCTGATGAACAAAGATGCAAAAATCCTAAACAAAAGATTAGCAAATCAAATAATACAATAAATTTAAATGATCAAGTGGGATTTACTCTAGTAATGTAAGGATGGCTTGACACCTGCAAATCAGTCAATGTGATACACTACAAAATGAAAGATAAAAATATTACAATCTTGTTATATGCAGAAAAAGCATTTGATAAAATTTAACATCCATTTATATAAAAATTTTCAACAAAGTGGAGATAGGAGAACATGTCTCAAATAATAAAGGCCATATATGATAAGATCAGAGGCTAACATCACACTCAAAGGTGAAAAGCTGAAAAATTCTCCTCTAAGATCAGGAACAAGTCAAGGATGCCCACTTACTCAACTTTTATTCAGCATAGTGTTGGAAGTCCTAGCCAGAGCAATTGGGCAAGAAAAAGAAAAAAAAGGCTTCCAAATCAGAAAAGAAGAAGTAAAACTATCACTACCTGCAGATGATGTGAGCAATGAGCTACCATGAAAAGACATAGAAAACTTAAATACACATTAGTAAGAGAAAGAAGCTAATCTGAAAAGGCTGCATACTGTATGATTCCAATTACATTACATTCTGGGAAAGGAAAAATTATGGAGACAATTAAAAGATCAGTGGTTGCCAGGTATTAGTGGGACAGGAGGGTTGAATAGGCAGATCAGAGAGGACTTTTGGGGAAGCGAAACTACTCTTTATGACATTATAATGGCAGGTACATGTCATTTCATTTTTGTCCCAACCCAAAGAAGATACAAAACCAAGAATGAACTATGATGCAAACTACAGGGCAATAATGATGTGTCAGCACAGGTATGTCAATTCTCTCGGTGGTGGGGGATGTTGTTAGTGGGGGAAACAATACGCATGTTGGGGCAGCGAATATATGGGAAATCTGCACTTTCCATTCAATTTTGCTGTGAACCTAAAACTGCTCTAAAAAATAAAGTCTATTTAAAAAAAGAGATAATTCAACAAAAAATCTCTTTTAATCTAGTATTTTTCTTTCATTTTTTTCTGCGATGTGTCAAGGAGTGTAAGAGTAGACTGTAGTAGGTTTTTGGATTAAAGATGTCGGGCATGAGAGAGTGTATATCAATGGTACCTTAATAAAAAGAAGAGTAGACTGTAGTAGATCTAAGACCCCATGATGGGTTCACTTAACTAAAAAATTAGTCATTGTAAAATATCAACTGAGAATCAAAGCTGCCTCTCAGAACAGACCCTGGCCTAGATCATTGTCATCTACTGAAATAGCATGTACTACAAATGTTTCCATTAAAATAGTTCTAACACAATCCAAAAAATATTTACGATGAAACAAAAAATTCTCATGGTATATAATTAATGGTTATCATGAAAACAGCCATCTCAAATAGCAGAGAACTTACCTGAGTCAGCCACCACAGCACGGAGGGCTTGGGGATGCTGACGGCAGAGACCGAAAAACACGCAGTGGAACGAAGCGTTGAACCTCACGTGCCACATAGGCTTTTTCTAGTCAGAGGCAACCAAGACAGGATTTCACTCATGTGAGTTGTGCTACATGATACTCGTGGTTTTTGTTCTTTGATTTCCCTCTGCTTCCTTTGAGTTGGAAGTGTTAAAGTGGAGGAATGAGAGAAGTTACCAGATCAAACTTTCAGAGGAAAAAGGGTATTACGAGAATATAAAAACAATGAAAGTTAAGTACATGCATAGTTATTTTAAGGGAAGACCCAGCTCTAAAAGGCAATTTCCAGAGCACAACCAGTCCTTGGTATCCCAAACATGCTGCAGCTCCTAATATTTTCACTGAATTAACTTCCTGAGTCGTCCGAAACCCATGATGGGTTCAGGCTGTCTTCCCACCAGTTTTATATAGCTACAACCCTTTAAACATTTTTGGGAACTGTCCTTATTGGTTGACATTATATGCCTCTTACATGTGTTTTATCATCAAAAGCCTCAGCAAAATGTCTGTGCAGCCACCCAGCCTTTTCATATACTACTGTACTAGTACATCAGGGTTAATTGAACTATGCATCAATTTTGAATTTTAGTGCTTAAGTCCAAAGTTGTTATTTCAAATGGAAATCACATTTGGCATGACATTTAGAAGTTATTTTTACAGAATTACATTTAATGGTTCAACAGAATTCGATTGCATAGATTATAATGCATTTTAATCAAACCTACATGGTATTCTCAACACTATTTCTGCTCGTATAACAACAATACACTAGCATTCTATAATTGAATTTTAGTGTTTCCCTGAACTGTTGAAAAAAAGAGTTATATACATTTTTATCTCTTGGCTAACATTTTAGTAAAGTTTATCTCTTTTTACATTATTCCAACTGTATGTGCATTTCCTCCTACACCTACCAGCTTTAAATATTTATTAAAAAAACTTGCTCCTCCAAAAATGAGGTACTACTGTGCAGATGAAATGCAGTTTGTTGAATGCAAGTATATATCTTTGAGAACAATGGAGGTTGAATTAATTTATCAGATATTTACTTTTAACATTTAAAAATGTTCTAATTTTGTCCTTTGGCTATTTTTATAGGACAGCAACTTTTTATTGATCTGTAATGTTTAAAATAATGATAATGAACCTTTTTTTCTGTAATTTTCCTTTTAATATTATTTACCTTTTAAGTGCAGGATTATATTTATGAGGTCAAATTAAACTGTTTTAAAGGATATATTCCTATTTATTCATGCCTATCTCTATATAAAATTCTATAAATATCCACTCGATTTTTAATTCTAATAATCTTATGGTTTCTTTTTTTTCTTCTCTTCTTTCATTTTAAGCTTTAAAAGCACATGTTAAAAGATAGTGATTTGAGTCAAATCACTGAGTACTCCGCTCCGCACATGTCTAACTGGGTGTGTTATACCTGAGAAAATGGCTTGTTAGGAAGTCGGCCTTTTATTTCTTCACAGTAACAACTAAGGGGTTCTTTGGGGTGTTTGCCAGTTATTTACACCTCTTGGGCAGAAGGACACTTTATTTCTAGAGGGTACAGAGAGGAGAAATATTGTTATGAATGATGAGGGGAGGGAACCTTCTCAAGGGCTTGGTAGAATCTCACCTTTATCTGGGGGATCATTACCTGTGTTAAACAAGAGGCCGCTATTCAAATCTGGGGTGGGGGGGAACCTATGTAAATTTATTTCTTACTAAGGAAAGGAAACTCCCAATCCTTGGAAAGCAAAGATCTAATGTAACATAAATTTTGGTAACGTGTGAAGTTAGGGATTAGCGAATTTTTAGAAGCCTGAGTCTTAACAGATTGGTATTTTTAGGGGAAGAGAATAGGAACTACTTATTTTCAGACGTCTTCTAAGGGATTTGCAGTAAGGAGAATGCTACTAAATCTGCTCCATGTAACTGCTCATTTACCTACATTAAACCTTTGCCTTTTTAAAAAATGTGTGATTCTGTCAATCATTATCACCATATGCATGATATCTATTATGAAAAAAAAGATTGCAATAAAAAATGGGCAGTTTTAAAGAGAATCTGCAAGTTACAGTGCAGATATTAGCCCATAACTCAATTTCATGCATGTACAAGAGAAGCTCACCTGGGGAAATGGTACATTGGGTTCCTGAAATGGATTCCACTAACATCCACATTCAGAACTATAAGGGCCTGGGGAAATAACAGGCTGGGCAAGCCAATCATGAGAGAATTCCAGCTGTCCTGATAAATTCTGAGTACTTGTGCACAGTGAGGCCAACTCAGTTTTTCTTTCTCTGACCTGTTGAATTTGCTATGAATTTTCCCCTGAATAGAGTTGAGTTTCATCTCCTAATAATGCAATGATTATTTTCTAACATATTCCAATTGTTGCTTAATATTTAATTTTATTTCTAGTTTGCTTAATTACTTCATTGTTGTTATAAATTGTGACCTGTATATTTTAAATAATAGGGAACTTATTTAGGGATTTGTGTATGTGTATGTGTGTGTATTCTGTGTTAAAATGCTCCCCAGTTTTTCATACTTTCATTGGAGTATACTGACCCCATTAAAGTTTTCTGCCAATACCTGGAAGTGGCACACATCCCTTCTACTTACCATTCATTGTTGAGAACTTAGCCACTTGTCCATACCTACTCACCAAGGAGTCTGGGAAATAATGTCTACAGCTGGCTGATCATATTTCCAATCAAACCTCATAAATATGGGAGAAAGAAAGACAGGTTTTGGGAATAAATTTAGCAATATGCCACAAAGACTAAGAAGGTACTAAACTCTCCTTTGCACTTGTGACTTATTCAATTGTATCTTATGATTCTATATATTTTATATTGTGTTACTCAACTCAGAGGTTAATGCTCCCTCCCATCTTGCCCCAAAATAAAACAGCAAATTTACTACATTATATGAAAGCACTCATATGCAAAGGTATAAATATACACATCTGCATACATAGCAACCATACACACACATAATCATACATACCCACACAGATATACAGGTAAAATGTCTAAACTCAAGGGTGAGAGAGAGACTCCTGTAACTTCCAGGAAGAAAAATCAGTGTAGCTACAAAAAAATGAAACTCAGATTCTCAGACTTCTCATATGGGGCTTAACAATATTCATAGAGTTTTGAAGGTAGGAGTCTTTGAAACCCATTTGTACATGAGAACAAGATAAACACTCTTCAACCATGCAGGAAACTGAAATGTATCCCATATATTCTTCCTTTTTTAAAAAAACAATAAACAAAATGTACTTAGAAAAAAAATTATAATCAGAATAAATAATTCAAGAAAAAACATACAACAGAAAATAATACACAGTTGTTTTTAAATAGCCATTGTTATCATAGTGAAATTTTAATTACTAGGAAACAAAATATAGAAATTAAAAATAATGCCCACTTTAAACTAAGATTATTGCTGATTTCAACAAAATCTTGGCAGTCGGGGCTTCTAGAGAGGGAGAATAAGCATAACAAAAGGTGTGTGGTGGGTGTAATTTGTTTATACTGCTTATCTATAATTTATGTTGATTTAAATATGCTTTTTGTGAGTTAGAAATGATAGATATTGTTTAGCTATAATTTTATTTGATGAAGAAATAAGTAACGTCAACTTTAAGGATATACACTAGACTAAACAAGTACCTGGAGAACTTGTGAACCACTACAAGTTAGTAGGAGAGGGGACAAGAAAAAATACTCACTTTTTCATGAAAGAGCAGGAAATAAGGAAGATTAGTAAACAAGAAGCATATGTATACTCCATTAAAACAAAGTAAAGTAAATTATGTCAGCAATAAGACAAAATATGACTAATTATAAAAAATCTGAAATGGCAAAATAATGTTACTAAAGTTCAAGCATTCTTGGATTGAATTGAAAATGCAAAACTTAGCCATGCCCCATTTACAATTGTCATTTACAACTACATAACATAAAAACAATTGAAAATAAAACAAATATACAGATAAACAGCAATGGAACTCTTACCCAAACACTGGACTTAATGACAAAATGAATGAATGCGAATAACAGTGTTTAATACTGAGTAAATGGACCTGCCCTAGGAAAGCATGCAGGAATCACTGAAGACTCCACTGTGAGGGATAAACATAAGTATTCAACTGCATTTATATGCAAATCCTCAAAGTGCGGCCCCTTTGGCTGGATCCAGAACCCAGTCCTTCCACAGCCTGCAAGGCCCAGCTTTCCTCTCCCTTTCCCGTCTCAAAGAATTCCCTTCCCCTTTTCCCTCCCTCCTCTCCCATGTATTTGTATATTGCAGACATTTCAGCGGCCAGGTGATCTAGGGAGACCAAGCGGATGCCATTCCCTTGGTGGTGGCTGAAATGGTCTGGACTCTGGGACTCCAATAGCGTTCCCCCTTTTCCAAATTTCACAAATTAGCAGTTCTTTTTCTTGTATGTATCTTTCTTGCTTGTTTTGGTTCCCCATTTTGGCTTCCTTTTCCCAGTCTGAAAACTACCACAAGGCTGAGACCTGAGCTGCTGATACTACTAGGCTCAAGTCCTCACCATTTCGTGACCCCAAAAGAAAGTGGCTTCTTGCTTCCAGGTCTGGACTGGAAAATCCTGGGACGGACTCCTTGATTCTGCTTCTACCTGCTGTGTCACCCCAGGCAAATGACGTAAGTTCCCTTTAAGGGTTCTCAGCGTAAGATGATGATAATAATGGGTCAGCTTTATAGGGTGTTGTGAGGAGTAAATAAGGAAATGAATATTAAACTGCAGTATGTTTGCCAAAACTAAATGTTAAAAAAATGTTATTTATCGTGGTGCATATAATATGAATTATTGTATTAGTGCAAATATTCTTGCTCTTAAAGGGCTGTTCTTGATCATGTATTTTCCAACATTCTGATCAGTTCCTTGAATGAAGACACACTGGGAATATGTATTAAGCTTACACATATTAAAAAGTTAGGAAGGGTAGCTATTTTTCCTACCTGTATGCAAATACATAACTAAAAATGATGAAATTTAGCAGGAACATAAATTACGTTCATTGTACATTAATAATAAGGGTCAAAATATATTTGTATAAATTTAGAAAAGGGAGTCGATTAAGCCAGCCAGCCATGACTATTTCATATGAAAAATAAGTACCCAACACTGATTAGAAATTTGTTATCAATATGCAAAACCACAGTGATTTGGTTTCTTACAGATCTAATGCTAATTTAGTACAGAAAAATAAAGTACACCTTTTTAATGATGCTAAGTCATATTTTTCTTAGTCTCATACTTACTTGTATCACTTTCGGGACGAGTATTGGACAAAGGCTGTGTCTATAGGCTTCCACTTTGTCACTTGGAAACCCTGCCATCTACAACAGAAGGAATGTTGTTGGAATATATAATTTAAAATCATCTTAGAGAGAATATGAGTTAAAATAGGATTTGGGTTCAGAAACATTTGATTTAAACTCCAGGTTTGCCAATTGCTTTCTGTATGATGTGCCCAAGTTGCTAAATCTCTCTAAGATTTAGTTTCCTGATCTGTAATATGGAGAGGATGTTAGTATCCACCTTTTGAATATATGGGAAAAACTGATCAGATCATTCAAATTTCAAGGACACAGAAACAAAAACTTTCAAGGCTTTGCCTTGTGAACTAATGAATTCTCCTCCCATCAGTAGAATGGATAATCACCTGTATGTCATCCTAACTCTACTAGGCTGACATTAGTCTAGAAAATACCTGGAGTCCTTTCTGCTTGGGAGTCTGTATTTCCATAAAGTGCAAAACATGGAACTACATGCAATGAAAATGCCACGCTTTTTTCAATTAATTCTATTGGTAGGGTCACCCAGAAAGCTTTACCATCATTTTCGTTGTGGTTCTTAGTCCTTCGTTTGGAGCAAAGCCATTTTATTTTCATCAAAATTTAGCTTCCTGTAGCTACATAGAACATGTTTTAATTCAACTTTTAAGTCCTTTGGTATGATAGCACTTTCACAAGTACTCAATTGTTCATTGAGTGTTGTTCATATATCTCATGGAAAACATTTTCAAAGAGTAGTACTCTTTGGACATAATGCCACCAGGCAATGGTTTCCTTAAAATAAGCGACAGCTCGCAATGTCAAGAGCATAACCTTTTGTTGCTGCTGTTCAGTTCATTTTTTCTAACTTGTATCACAAGATAATCAATCCCCTTTCTCTTTCAAAAGATGGATCCACTGAAGAAAATATTTTGATGCAATTTAAAAATGACACATATTTAACCAAAACACTAAAGCAGTATCAAAAAGTAGCCACAAATTAGGCTGATGGTTTTGAAAACAAATGTAGTTATTTTCAAGTAATGCAGCATTACTACTTAGAATTGTTTTTGTCATTTACCAAAAAACGTTTAGACTAATTGATTATTTAAAGTTTTCCTTAGGCACTACCACTTGGTATATTTAAACAGTGATCTTGGTGGGCACAGATAAATTCATGGAACATTTTTTTAATGATATGCATGCATAATACTTCTCAATATTTCAATAATTATTTATCTTTACTCTGCTAAAATGAGGAGTAGAGTGCATGGTTCAAATTTCATTCTTAGATGGGTTTATTTAAACACTTTCACAATTTAAAACAATTAAGAGCTACTGTTCAGTATGTACCCAAATTCTGTAAAATTTAGCTATTACTCTATACAAAATGTGTGTGGCAGATGTGTCAATAAAAAATGTATCGATAAAAAAAACATATGCCCAGAATACAAGGGACATTTGATTTTGGGTCTTAACTACAGGTTTCAGGTAGTTCTCCTATACATATTGCTTTTGGTAATTTTTCTGTTTTTCTGATGTGTGGCTATTTTGTATTATTGCTTTTTAATTATCTACGTTTATAGAGCCATAAATGAGTTTTCTTTGGTAACTTGCCCATTTCCCATTGTTTTTACTTAGTCAATACTTATGAGAAACTAGCATGCAATCATTTTTTCCCCCCATCAGAATTTTTAAAATTAAAATTGGTAATGAAATATTAGATTTTTAACTACAGTTTTGACTAGCTGCTTAAATTGTGCTTTCCATATATGAGTACAGTTTTAAATCTTAATTATGCATTAACTCTATGGGGGAAGAAAACTCAAATTATCAGCAAGGATAATTTGTCTTTTATCATGCTATAAAATGCACACTTTTGGTAGACGAAATATAGGAAGAGGTTTGAAACTTTGGATAGATTGTTCTTTCTTTTACTCTCCCAGAAGAGCAGTCTATCGTGGAATTTATAGAGCCTGGCGTGGATTTATGTCATCAGCTTGGTTGCAAACCATCCTTCCCACAGGTCAAGCCCATTAAAGGATAACCAGGGGGACACGGCTCCAAACAGCGGCATATGGCGCAGCGGCACTAAATGCTCACTAGAGAGGGGAAAAAAAATCACATGGATTATAACTTGCAAATGAAATGAAAGCGGATGCTGAACTCAAGCTCCCTCCCTTTAGGTTTTTGGTCTGGGCATTAGGCTGCGTGCTCTCTTAGGCTGAGCAGGTCCTGTTAGCAGCGGGGAGGCGGAGGCGGGACGCGTCTCACTCACCGCGTCGCTTGACACGTTGTGATCTAAGATCTCCCTCCCTTCCTGGGCCTGTGGGTGGTGCTCACAAAGGATCCACCTTCCACGGCATCGCCGAGGCCCAGGGTACTAAGAAATCAGCTTCCTCCCTCAGAAGCCTGGGAGCTGAGCCCCAAGATACAGGCAGACATTCAGTCGGGATCATTTGGAAATCTGGAAAAACCCTTTTTTAGTATAAACACAGTATAAAAATAATACATGAAAAAAGCAGTGGAAATGAATCATGTTAAGACTGTATTCAATAGTGACCATGAATACAATGACTATCTTCACAAATTTCCTTATGAATTTAGGGTAGAGAGGAGAGATGATAGAATAAGAAAAACGGAGGTGTGGAGTTACTTGTTATACAAGCCAAACTGCTAGACTGTGTCAGCTAATGGTTCTCAACTCAATGTCCAGAGTGAATAGTCAGGCTCACAGATGTGTAGATGTTCGTTATTACTTAATTAAAAGTCCTCCAGGTCCTACCTCAGGATTCACTTTAGACTGCAAAACAATTTGCCATCGACCGTGATGGGATTTCAATCCATTCTGCAGATTGTTCCCTTGACTCTGCTCCTTTGCTCATTTTAAGAACTAAATTGTAAAAACTTAAGCTTAAAAAGTTAGAAAATTGAGCTATTTTTAAAGCCTTTTAAAAAGACTGCACTGCAGCAAAAATTAGCTAGTTTGAAAATTGGATAGACTACTGGAGATTTACTTTACTTCTGTTGCTAAGTTGCTGCATGATCTTAAACACATCTAATTTTACCTCTCTGTGCCTCAGTTTCCTCATTTGCTGAGTATTGGGGTCTGGGGGGTGGATACATTAGACAGATGATATGGGGTTCCCTCTCCTTCGAAAATTCTCAGTGTAATCTATCTATTTTTACTAATCAGATTTTACTCTGCAGTCGCGATTGAGATGAGGTGAACTTATTTAATCAAGTACAAAGAACTAGAAAGGATAAATGAGTTACTAATATCACAAATAATTGCTCTTTTGAACAAACACACTAGAATGTTGCATACTATGGCATGGGGTCTGTTCCCTTTTCCCAGTCTTCCTCCTCGAGAAGTAAGCTGCAGATCTCCTAACCCTTCATTGCTGGGCCTCCTTTCTCAGATACCTTTATTGTCTCATTTGCCATTTTTCCCTGAATTGCTGGTATCATATGGCCATTGTTCTTTAGGGACCTAGATTCAAAAGACTATTCTGTGTAGAATCGCATTTGATGTCACTCTAGACATTTATTAATGCCTAATAATATCAGTTTACACACCTACAAATGCTTCATTTAAGTACTTCTTTTCTATGTTCAGAGGGTAAGTCCCATTGGGATATACAGTATTCTGCTGCGAAAGATGCATACACATGTGAAAATAATTTTTACTTTTCAAATATGCTGCGGTTGAATTTATAAATACTTGAAGTAACAGGTACCTTTTACTGTTCTGATTTATTTACATCTTGCAAATATTTAACAGAGAAAAAGTTCATGTACTGGCTATTTTATTTCCTTCTAAAAATCCATAAGCAAACATCATGTTTTTTCTGAGCCTGCATCTGGCAAGGGACTAAAGTTTTTACCTTATCTATATATGCTTTGTACAGAAAATAAATGATACCTCTGCACTTATTTTAAGATGCTACCAGCTGGTAACAAATATTGTAGCAGAATCATCATTTCATTTAAAAAAGAAAAACAAAGGTGGGTGTGTGAGGCTTCTGTCATGTCTCCCTATGTTTACAGTGAAAAGTCAGTTCTAAGCAGTTTGTGTCGAAGATGACAGCATTTCTATCAAACTCTCCATCAGCTGCTGCTAGCTGCAGCCAGAATTATCACCCTTCACTGGGCTGTCTTGCTTTATCGTATCAATTAGCAAACAATCTGTTTTGTTGGTGGTACACGATACAACCAGGATGCACAACAGAGTGACTGTGAGGCAAAACGTTTCTCCGGGAGAAGGCTGTTTGCCCAAGCATGGGGAGGGAGAAAGACACCCTTCTTCTGTCAGTCCTTCTTTAATTTGCCACTAGTGTCAGTTTATCGACACTAATGCAATGTAATTATATTATGAGGTTACCTGTTGTTTTTATTTTTTCCTAATGATGTTAATATTTGATATTTTAGAATTTACAGTTATCATGCCTTTCTTTCTTTTTTAAGTTTTCAGTTGTTCTAGAATTTATGTTCAAACCTGTAGTAAGACTGTAGGAAAAAGAAAATGAAAAAAAACCCAATAAACACATACTCCACATAAAACAGCAGAGAAGGTACGCTAGAGGGCGCTAGTAAGCCATCCTTTGTATTTATTTATTTTCATATGCCATTATAATTAGCATGTCATTATTCATGCTTTCACTGCTTAATCTCATCTATTTAAGACGACCCTTTTTTCTTTCTTCGTTGCTTCATTTTTTTTTTTAAGACCAGTAAGCTCATTTGGTAGTTTTCATTGATCAGGAAAGTTCTAGACCTTCAGGTTCATTATTTTGATAAGCTTTATCCCATATGGACTGTCTGGATGGCCTTTACACCTCTGTTGAAACCTTGCAATCTTGTCCTATGACATTTCTGATGTTTTCTGAAAGAGCAGCTCCACAGCTGCAAGTAATTGCTACTTAAGCTCAACTGTCTGGGCTTCCAGATAGACTCAAATCACTCCTGGGTTTTTCTTTTAAGCCACATTTAAACTCCAGTCTCCCAAGGTGAAAGGCGAGATATTTAAGTAATCTGCCACCTGGCTCATTCCAACGTGATTGGTAGAGGAGACAAATTCATCTCCTGAAGAATATACAAGAACAATTTTTCCTAAAAGGTCAAATGAAATTTATGCTTTGTGCTCAGAACTTCGGCATTTCAATTAACTTTTAAAAGTCACAAACAATATAGTGAGCTCTAAAATATGCTTTAAGAGAAAACACATTGTGTTTAAAGAACATAAACCAAATTTAATGACTTCCTTAGCATAAGTTGTTCTTGTCTCTTTACAAGATCACAAAAGATTTTCTAAGTTCTATCATACTAGGAACGTTCTTTCCTCTAATCCATTTGTTGGGTTAGTAGGGTACTTCTATCCTTATAGTTTCCTTCTCTCTTGAAATACTGTTTTTTAAAGTCATGAGTAAAATGATACGACAGTTATTTCACAAGACACATGATGTAAAGAATGTAGGAAATTAATAATAATAGTAATTATAATGTTAATAGAAATAGTTTTAGCACTGTTATAGCAGGTAGATAGCCAGACATGAGTAGTGAGGGGCGTGGGGACATTGGCTAGTGTTTATATTTGGTTAGATGCTTGTTTATATTCTAAACATTCCTTGTAAACTGTTCTCCAGGATGTAGGGAGGGAAGGTATAGGTGATGGACCTGCCAAAACCGGACTGGTTCCAACACGGAGAAGCTGACCCAGACTTCACCTCCACGTACATTATACACCTGTTTGCATACTGAAGTCACACTCCTGGGCCCCATGACAGTTCTGAGGCCGACCAGCTAAGGACTAAAGGAGGGCATCAGCCCATATCCGGAAGATCCCCTCCCTATTCCAAGAAAACCCCACCTATCCCAGTGAACTTTCCACCCCCTGCTTAAACTCCAGCTATAACCACTCAACCTGAACCCCACTGTGCTGCCCACCTCTGGGGCACGCCCGCACCCCCTCCTTGAGTGTGTACTTCTGCTTCATTAAACTGCTCTCTGCTTGTATCTGCTCAGCCTGCTCAGCAATCCTTCCCTGATCAGAGTGAAGACCCTTTCCCAGGCTGAGGTCCCACCTGGCACGAGGAGATTTCCTTGGACTGGAGTGCCAGTGGGATACAAGTAAAACCTTGATCATAGTCCAAATCCACTCTGTTGAAATAAAATATTTTACAGTAAAATATGTCTTAGGATTTCTGCTCTCAAAGACTCAGGTTCATTTCTCAACTACAAAAACACAGGACTTCCAGTATATATCTCATGTTAATATGTTTTCATTCTAAGATGCATGTGCTTTCTCAAAACATCACACAGATGGAGGTCACCTCAAGAAGGGATGAAAGAAATTCATCTTGATTCGTATATCATCCTGAGATGATACTGGAAAATATTGATCATCTTACTCCTCTCCACCCCCAACTTCCCCACACTATGTACGACTGCCATGGCCATCTTGTCTCTTGTTAAGTTATTTTTAAGGTTTAGCAGAATTTTCTGAGTTTGAAAATTGTGAAGAGGGAAATGCATAGAAGTCAGAATTCTGCTCAGCTTGACGGCATTTTCTGTCCCTTTTGCTGTTAGGAGTTATTTTCCAGTTTGTTATGTTTGTGGCCATCAGGTTAAAAAGTCATTACAAACATAGACTCCTCATGTAATAGATCAAATGGGATTAAAATGAATAATGAATTTGATAAAAGTCACCTGGTGGACAACGGAGGGGCCAATCCAAGGCTGAAACCAAACAGACTTGGCTTCGAGTCCCAGGCTCTTTCTGCTTGCTTTGTGGAAGTCAGAATCGCCACCCAGACATATGCCTATAGATGTTTATCAATTTTTGAATGAAATTATTACAAAGTATTTAAGATTATTATAGGAGGTCAATTTTTATTCAATGAAGAGCTCACTAAAATTACTTTTGGATAAAAGTGTATAAAGAAACTTAACTTCTCAGTAAGAAAATACCTACCTAATGTTTAAGCATGCATATTCTAAGGGAGTATTTCCCTCCTTTTACACTTATGACTTTTGAAAATCAGCAGTTAGAAAGAGTTGCGTGTTACATTTGTAAATCTGAACAAACCATTCTTGAGTGCTAGATGTACTTGATATCCTGAGATGTTTTATTGTCCTAGTAGGTAGGATTTCATTTAAAACATTGTCTGGGGCCATATGCTTTGTTTTAAAATTAGTTTATGGCACTTCCAACTGAAGTACAAATACTGTATTTAAAAGTAAGACAAGCATGACTTCCATAAATATGTGCTTTATGAAGTCATAAATTAATTATTTAACATTTTGAGTATACTGCCATGATCAGTTCTATTTACGTGAAAAAGACTCATAATATTAAATGCATGCATTTAAAGTCATTTTGATCATTTGTCATCTGTACAACCATACTTCATGCTGTCTCATTTTTTTATAACATGTAATTTATAGAGACTTTATCACTATTAAACTGTAGTAAATTCAATTAGAATGCTGCAGAAATAGTTGTGCTCATGTGAATACACACATGAATGTTTTTAGGGTCACCAATTACATTGACACTACAGGCACACATTTGGAAGCTAAAATCATATTTAGAAGGTTATGTTAACTTAACCAGTGGAAAGCTGTGTTTATAGTGTTTTTAAACTGTAAACTAAAACAAATTCCCAAAGGACACAAGTGTTGCACTTATTTCTTTAGGAAACATGCTGTTTCAAATAACACACTGCTAAATTTTTGCAGAGACCATGACCCTGCAAAGGTACAAACAACAGACTTCATATAGATATTAGTACGTGAGCAAAACAAAGACCTTTATTTTCTGTTGCAATTAAATAATCTATTCAACCAGTTTGGAGATTATGGGCACCATCCATTTAACTTCATCCCATTTCTGCAGGATGGTCTAAAACTACTGTATGAAGTAATGTTGTGGGAATATGCTACTGCGACTGGTGACAAGGGCACTAAGAAATTCAATTTTATATCACCTCTTAAATTTTCCAAGAGCATATCAACATGACATTATGCCTCTAATTCAACAGATTCAAAATTCAGAAACTTTTTTTAAGTTGAACAGTTTTCAGAGACTGTAACTGAGGGCTCTACAGGAAAAAATTTCCCCTGGTCCCAACATGGAAAGAGGGAAAAGAAGGAACAAAGAAGAAAGGGACCTTTAAAAAGTATTTTCCTGATAGTGACTGTCATTTTACAATGTTAGCTTATTTCATATTCAATCAAAGTATTCGAAAGGGGATAATGTAGACGCGTACCAATCTACCAAAAGTAGAGATACAAGTGCTTGTCTATGAAATGTTCTGGTAAAGTAGGTTGTTTGGTTGACTAGATTGTTCATCAGGGAAGAGACACAGTGAATGCAGACTAATAATCTTGTTATTCAAGTCATTATAATGTGGTCTGTATGTTTGTGTGTGTGCTCATACATGCAGCTGTATATGACTGTGTGTGTGTGTGTGTGTGTGTGTGTAGGAACTGGTAAATTAGGATTGGAGATGAAGTTATTTGATCTTGAAATTCTAAAACTAACTGAGCAAGTTTATGAATAGCTGATTTTATGCATCTGTCTGATCATTGAAGCTTAAACAAAAAGTCTATGACCTTCTGATGGAAGGCCTTGAGACCACCCTCAAGCTTGCTGATTGGCTAGAAGGAGTTAATGAGTTGAGGAGAGCTGTCACAGAATGGCTATGGTTTATTTCACAAATCACATTGCAGCAAAGGACGCAGAGTGGGCTCTGCAAGGGCCAGGGCACCTGGGGTAGAGCCCGGAGACCAGGTGGAGACCAGGTGCAAGCTCTGGCTGTCCTCTCCCTATCTCGAGATCTTTAATATAATTACATCTAGAGGCCCCTCTGCCAGGTCAGGAACCATATGCACAGGTTCCAGGGATGAGCACATGAACACTTGTGGGGGCCATTATTCTGTCTATCACAAAAGGACACAAGATACCCACTGAACAGCTGGGGATGAAGGAAACTTACAGCAAATTCTCCTCAGTGTTGGGAAGCCCCTCGGGTCCTAAAAGAAGATGGCTACAACCTAATCCACCTAGAGATTGCCATCAATCAGTGGATGGACTCTTACTCTCAAAGGCTCAGCAACATTTAACAGGGATTTGTCCTATTCTGTGGTCCAGAAAAATCAATGGTTAGTAATTCAGGAGATACTTCTTATACTAAGGGCTGGCTCAAGCTAATGGGTATGAAAACGGATTCATTTAATAACTGCCATTTGTTTTGTATTTATGATTACGTCACATTTAACAAACCGAGTGCTTATGTTATCTCATGCAGTAGTCACTGCGGCCTTTAGAAACAGGGCTGCCTGCTCCTCTCTGAAGGGGATGGGTCTGGTCTCACCGCCTGCCCGAGGTGGCTCAGGAAGCCAGCGGACAGAGACAGATGCCAAGCTGCGTGATTCCAAGGCCTTGGCGTTCTCCACAGCAGAATGCTCACATGCTGATTTACAATGTCGGACACCCCCTTCCATGGACCAAATTTTTATACCTGTAACTCAGGACATCTCCTTCCCAACTGCCAGAATAAACACATGGTTAATAACTAGGATTTCCTGGTCGAGGATGGATTAAATATTTGGGGGGAAAACGGTGGGATCCTATGAGAAGGCTAATATGAAGGCTGGTGAGAGCTTTCTTTTCCTACAACAGAAAACACCCCTGAAGTGGCAGAGACCCTCGGTCTTGTTTCAGAAAGGCGAACCACTAGTACAAGTGGTGGAACTATTTTGATAAACATAATTAGCTCCTGCCTTTCTTTAATACTATCTGAAATTTTGAAATAAATCAAATAAAACTAAAGATACATTAAAGCAGTGGCAATTTTAGGAAGTAAGTCATTTGGATTTAAGATAGACTCCCACACCTTGGATTTTCTGTTATCAGTGTGATTATTTACTATTTGTACAAGGTTTCTCTGTGTGCGGAGAATACAGAGCATGTTGAATACCAAACTTGTACACTTGCTTTCATAGTGGAAGTTGAAGGAGGGGGAAAAACAAAAACAAAAACAAAAAACACAACTTCCCGAATATATGAAAAAAGGAATAGTGACTGACTTGTGAGAAAACAAAGCAGTATTTCTCACTCCTTGCTAGCCTTTATTCAAGAGACTTCCTCAGTTATTCAGAAAACTGGTCAACTTTGAGTTACAAATATTTTTCTTGGCTACCATGAGGCGAGAATGGGATACCAGAAATTTATTCCCTTTCGTGGGTAAGTGAGACTGTAAGCTATCACATCAGGAATCTATCACATAAACTCATCCTGGGAAACAAACTAAATTCCATTTTACATATTTTCTAGAAATCATTTCCATGAATCTCTTCTTTGAATGTTCCACTAAGTCAAAAACTGATGTATTTTTAGAACTAGTACACTCTACTCCTAGTGATATTTCAGCTCTAAGTTCTTGAAATACAAGATGACAAAAATGATGATGCTCCTAGTCCTTGAAGTTCTACATTCATTGTATTTAAAGTTTTAACTGTATCTTCCAAATACACCGAGCTCCCCTGAAATTTATCTTTTTAGAAGTCTGAAGCAGTTGGTCTTTTCCCTGGTGTTCCAAAAATAGGGCAATGGCATCTTTCAGCTCATAAATCTGTGGATGCTTATATCTTTCTGTCAACGAACAATCCGCAATGTGCAAAAAAAAAAAAGGATTTTGCAATCAATACGAAAATGTTCACACAGCAATGAAAATAACCTGATTTTGACTTATTTTTTATGCAATTGACAATCTTATGGTTGAAACTGAACTACTGTAGTGAGGTCACCATACAGGGACTTCTGAGCAAGTGCTTAACAAGTGAATGACACAGAGTGTCCCAATAAAAATGCAATTTTTCTGTTTAAATAATCAACACTTTTTATTTTGAACCCAGACTTTTAGAATATGAACTCTCATATATGTATGAGTTTATACGTATATGTGTGCACATGTATACAGATGGGTGTGACATAGCTTCAAATAATCATCAGCACCAGTGGTGGTCTCCGGACTTTGATCAGCAGCAGTTCTTGCTTATGAGAATATGCACCCTGTCAAAGATAATTCCTTTCAGCAGTAGTGTATTCAAAAGGAGGCATGTCTTTGAAAAGACTGCAGACTAAGGAGGTGATGGATGTGTTTATTACTTTGATTATAGGGATGGTTTCACAGCTGTATGCATATATTCAAACCCATCAAATTATATGCATTAAAAATTATCAATTTGTCTATCAATTATACCTCAAGGAAGCTGTTAATAAAATAATTAGACCCTTAAAAAAACCTAATTACTAAAAAAGGACAGTTTAATTTATTTTGCAAGACCATGATATTTTTTTGCTAAGTCATTAATCCAGTGATTAACTCTAGAATGTGCAAAAAAATATACATTCTGGCAATTCTTCATCATAGTGTTTTGATGTTGTCCAGGAGCAATGGTTTTGTGAGAGTTTTTTCAGTGGTATGAAGTTCACTTTGTTTTTTGTTTGGTAATTAAAAGAGTAGTAACAACATGAAAGTTTAATAGCCTTTAAGGTTCCCAATAATAATTTCCAATAATGTCCAACGGGGTATGCTCCACAGTATTGTACCAAGCGGGAAATAATGTTTGCATGAATTTTAAATCAAATGCTCAGGTTGTGAGGATTCCACTTAGATGATACTGCTCAGATTCTTTAACAAAGCCAGATAAGCAGGTATCTTCACAGAGAGTTCTAGCTAACCATCAGTTTCATTTCTTCTATCTGGAAACGGTAGCTAAATCTCCCAGCCTCCTTCTGGCCTTGTCCTGAGGTGGACTTCCTACCCACTGTACGGCTCGCTTTGAGGCTTGGCCTATGTAAATCTCCCACATGAGATCCTTCATGTGATCTTTTCTTGCTGATTAGAAGGTAGAGGGCTTTATGGTAGGACCATAAAATGGAAGGACCCCTTCTCTAAACTGCTCTTGGGAATAGAGCAACACATACGTAAGAGCTGTTCCAACAGGGGCACCCTGGCTCCACTGTTAAATAAATCCCGTCAAAGCACACCTGCCCCTGAGGCTTTGTGTCTAGCGGTGCAAAAGAGCTTCCTCTTTCTGTTGAATATATAATATTTAATGCTGCCAAGATTGAGTCAGCACTGACTGTTACAAATGAGGGCAGGATCCTAAAACTTTGTCTGGGAGTATCAAAATAAGGTAAAACCCAGAAATTTGTCCTTCTACACTCCTACCTCCATCACAATCTGATGGCCCTGATTCTACTTTTGGAAGGTAGCACTCTAACAAACGTATTCAAAACCATGTAGATCATTGGTTTCCAAACGGGTTAGAATCATCTGGGGATCTTTTAAAATTTCTAAGGCACAGGCCACAGCCCAGAACAATCAAATCATAATCTTTGGGGCTGGGAATCAGCCTTCAGAGTTTGTGGACTCTCCCAGGTGAATCTGAATCTGCAGACAAATTGGGAGCCACTCACAATTATTTAAGAATTGTAATAAGGTTACCATGCCAACCTCTCAACAGGGGTTTTATTCAACCTAGATTCATATTAGAAGATGCTCAGTAAGGCAAATAGCATTATTTTAATTCAAAGGTGATAGAAGTTGTAAATATTTAACATAGCAAACACAAAAAGCACTGAAATAAAGTTAATTATAATCTCCCCAACCGATAACCACTGTAAATAGATTTAGATATTTTAGATATTTTCAACCAATCTAAATACTAATAAGAGTGTGTGTATATGCATGTGCTTTTCTGTTTAACAAAGACTGTCATACTGACCACTTTAGTTTATAGTCTTTTTCTTTTAATAATATAGAATCAGAAAAACTGTATTTTTAAATGTTTCATGTTTACTTTCAAATGTGGCCCTGTTCTATAGCCTTTTTCAAAAGCTCTTCTGGACCATGACACCATTTTCTTTTTTTATAATTACTTCTCTTTTATCAGCCCTTAAAGAACTTTGTCTTTGGGACAAAGAAAGGTGAATTTTCATGTGTTTGTCTGCCGAAGTGAGAATTAGGTATTTTTCTCTCAGATCAAATCAGAAATTTAGCAGTGTTCCTGCAGTTGGCTGCACCGGGGTCACTTGGAGAGATAGTTAAGGCATCTATGCACAGCGCCACCCCAGAGTTTCTGACTCACTCTGTTCCAGAGGTGCGGGTGGGGCCTGAGAATTTGCATTCCTAACAAGCTGCCTGCCAGGCAATGTCTGTGCTGCTGGTTAGGGAACCACACTTGGATGCTATTTTAGGGAAGACCCTTCTTTTTCCACTTCCTCAGTTTTACTCTGTTTCACCTATTTATGTGAAAATAGTTTACATTTGTTGCTGGCATCATAAATACCCATTTCTGATTAGAAGTTTCCAAATACGTCGTGGAAATATTCAATTTTACCCAAATTGACTTGGACTGAGAGCTCAACTCCTGAATAATAGCTCAAAGCTGCTGATATTTATCTTAAATATAAATAAACTAAAGCCTCCTCATATGTGCAAGGGATAGGTTAGAGTAACTCAACTCTCTTCATCCTTGAAAGGAACAAAACGGTACTGCTTTTTGTTACAGCAGGTGGTCAGGGGGAGATGAACAGCAGGACGGAGGCGGCGGCGGCCGATGCTTGCTTACATTCTGCACATTCTGTGTAAGCTGTTCAGGCAGGAGGGGGACTGGGAATACAGATAACAGAAAGGTCAGAACGGGCTAGGTCCACATGGAGGAGGAATTGACCCAAACTTCCCTCAAAATCCATTGACATAGTAAAAATCACACCCCTCTGTCATTAGCATTGTAAAAAAATCACACCTCCGGTTGTGTGACAGCGCCCCTGGGGACCGAATGTGGCCAAGAATCCTGCGCCCAGTGGGAGGGCGGGGCGAGCCCCAACTCCAGGAAGGCTCCGCCTGCTCCCCCTGGAAGCTCTCCTCCCTTGGTGACTGTCCATCCCCGGGTACATAAAAATGGCTCCCTGATGTGTTTACCTCTTCCGGGGCTTCTCACAGCCCCGCTCCTGGCCCTGTACTCTTGCCTTTTTCTATAATCTTGTTTGCCAAATACACTCTGAATGCTCAATGGCTTTTTGTGTTCATTCTTGAACTTTTCTCGCAGTGAGATCCAGAGCTGTCCCCAGTCACACTGCCATCCAAATCCTGAGTGAGGCATTTACCGTGCCTTTGAGACCTCAAGGAAAAAAGAAACTCTTGTAGCTTCTATGGCAAAACATTTGTGTTATCATAGAATATTTTTGGACATCCACCTGGGAAAAGCAAATTCCTACCGAGTTGCAGATTTAAGATGAGCTGTGCTTCCTTTTGATGCAACCTTTAAAAACCTTTTTCTTTTCAAGTGTTCATTCTTCCAGGAGAGATAATCTGTTCTCTTTTACGTCTCCTCCTTGGGCCATACATTTCAAAGATTAATATAATATGGATGACAAACTTGTGTGTCTTACTTAATTCAAAATATTTAGGAGATTATTTCTCGCTTAGGTATTTTGGGGAAATTTATATCTAGGAGGTTTAGAATGCTCACTTATCAGAGAAGAATTGCTGCATGTCTGGTCCTGGCAGTTTGCCCACCTTCCTAGCAGGTCATTAATAAAGGCTACAGTTGCTCCTATATTCAGATTTTCTTCTATACTGACTCAGGTGTAGCAGCCGTCATTTTACACTGTCATGGATTATTAAGAAGTTTCACCTAGCAAACTATTAAAAGATGCTCTATTCCCCTTTAGGTTAGACCTGTTCTTCTACCCTAACTCACTTACTTTTCAAATTAGATTTTTTTTAAACAGATATCTGGGGGAAAATGTTTTAATAAACAGCTCAGAATGCAGTAACTAATGGTTTCAACTCTAGTTCCTTTGTGACTTAAAAATCAGGTATTTAGAAAACGCCTTCAGCAAGAGTACAGTTTGGGATTCATTTTATGGCACAGATTAAATTATTGCTAGCTTACTTCCTTCACTTGAAATGCATAATTAATATTTTACAGCAAGTTTAGATTCGTCGTTGCATTTTCTTCTTTATTTAATTTTCAAAGTTACTTAAAGCCATCTGAGCCCTAGTATTTTTACATCACAAACCATAAATCACATTAAATGTTGGAGTCAGGAAGCTCTAAGGCTACATTTAAATCAAAAGCACTGTGAAACTGCAGTTTATCTAGCCATGTTACAGGCTGTCACCTAACAATAAGTAACCTCAAAAGTTTCACAGCAGTTTTGTCAGAACAGTCACAATTCCAGAATAGGAAAGTATGGCAATAAATGATTGAATTATAAAGAATATGAAAATTCTACTCTTGCTACTCCATTAGAAGATGTTGTGGTTTGGGGCTTTATAGTAGAATTTTAAGACCATAAATTCTTCAAATATCATTTTATAAGCATCACCTTGAAGGTATATTCATTTTAAAGAGTTTTTAAAGAATATGACAATGTCTATTTGCAGGGAGGGAAAGTTATAATGCTTCCATCTGAGACTAGGGAAAGCACATGATCTAAAAAGCATTATCTGTCTCCTCATGAGGGACTAGTATGGTAAAAAGTAAAACTTCATATTGAAACAGAATCCTTTACAAGATACCTTGCATCACTGGAATAACACATAAGCAATAAATAATCACATAATTGCATTTTAAGGAAGTTCTGTTTTCTCCTTCTTCATTTAACAGTAGCAAAGTAAAAACAACAAAATAACCTAATAAGTAAATAACTTAATATCCAAACCATAACTGGGGAGAAGGGCAGGGTTGGCTTTTTTAGAGGGAGCGCAGTAGGACACATAAGCATAGTTAGCTCTCCAGCCACACAGATGTGCTGACCCTTGACTGTGTTACAACAGGCAACTTATTAACCTCCTTAAGCCTCAATTTCTTCAACTTTTGAACCACAATAATAATGTGGTTAATAAGACCTAATGCATATTATCTGTCAGAATTATCTTGAAGTGCTGTATGTAATAGTAGTAACTCTGTTGGAGTTAAATGAAATGATGTATGTACAGCACTGCCCCTGGCTGTTGATACATGGCAGGTTTGATATGTATTGGGGATGTGTGATGTGAATGTATGTACCAGAAAGTTGCCTGTCTTATTCACTTTAGTGATATCCCCAGCACTTGGAACATGTGTGCTGTGTAGTATATGCTCCGTAACACTTACAGGGGTGCATGTGTTCTGTGCCTACATGCATGTGATCGAGGCATTTCTAAGATGTGTTGAGCTAGTCAATGTGCTAAGCTATTGCTGGGTAGAAACTAAGAGAAAATAAAGGAAAGATTTCAATATAAAGGTTTTGCCAGATTTACAGGACACCCAGTTCAATTTTAATTTCAGGTAAACAATGGTTTTTTTAATTGTAAGTATGTCTTAATAATGCATGACACACTAAAAAAAATTGTTAACCTGAAATTAAATTTGGACTGCATGTCTTATATTTTATCTGGCAACCCCAACATGAAGACAAAGAAGGTAAAAACTCTCAGTAATCAAGAATAAAGTCTTTTATGTGTAATCAAAAAGTAATTATAATAATAAAAATAACACACGCTTAGCATAACTTTTGCCCCTTTCCCAGCTCCTTGTAGTACAGCCATAGTGGTCTTGTTTCAATTTCTGGAAAGTAGCACATTTTTGTCTCATGATAGGTTATTTGTGATTTCATCTACCTGGAAGGAACCCAACCTGCTCATCTCCAAACACGTCATCCTTAGACGGCTCAGGCATCTCAGGGCCCTGGACACTTTCCCTGACCTAGAGTTCCCCACCCCCCCCAACTTCCTGCTCCCCACCCCAGGTTTACTGTTATGCTCACTCAAACAGTGCAGTTCACTTATTTCAGAGCAGGTAGCTCATTTTGCAACTATGAATTAATCAATTCAATTACAGCATCAATATCTGTCTCCTCTACTACATGGTAAGCTCTGTGACAACTCTTTTTGTCTCTCATCTGGAACCACATATTCAGCATACTGGATCACATATTTAATATGCAACTGTACTTCACTTCAAAAGAAGGCTGCTGAGCATTGAGATAAAGGTATGGTTCTGGCTGCCAGGCATTGGTAGGACTACTCAGCAAACCCCTCAGCCCATCACACTTTGATTTTGCATCTTTAGGACATGTATTTAAACTCTCTGGGCCTCTGTGTTTGGTTACTTTAAGTTGGGGCTAACAACATTTCATCCTAGTGTTCGGAGGATGAAACAAAATGTTTGCAAAGCATTTCACACAGTGCGTGAATCTAGCTAATGTTCAAGAATAGGTAGCAAGGACAGTAAAAACAGTAACTGAGAGTTAAAGCTAATAAGTAATGATTACAATTTAAGAGACAATTTACTTCTGACGTTGCTCACAGAAGGCTTTTCCTAGGAGGTGAGACTTCAGCCAGGTTGTGAAACAGGTGGGGGTTCGGGGAGATACTGGGAGGGTTTGGTGCAGTTATTCCAGGCATCACCCTGCAGCTCAAAGGTTAACACACTGAATGTTCAGTCTCTGTGGCCTAAGAACCCAAAATATAGTCCATTAACATCACTTGGGAACTGGTTAAAAATGCAGTATCTGTACCCCACCCATTCTTAAACTACTGGATCAAACGTGGACTTTAACAAGATTCCCCGGGTGCCTGTATTTACATCGATGTTTGGGGAGTGCTTCACAGACATGGACATTGCCAGACCAGTAGCGTCAGCATCATTTGGGACCTCATCACAAATGCAGATCTCCAGACCTACTGTGTTAGTCTACTTTGGCTGCCATAACAAAGTACAAAATTCTACCTCTCACAGTTCAGGAGGCTGAAAAGTCCGAGGTCAGGTTGCCAGTGACAAAGGTGTGATTCCGAGCTGGCTTCTCCTGGCCGGTAGGGAGCTGCCAGCTCTGTGTGCCCATATGACCTCCTCTCTGAGCTGGGCAGCGGGCTCCCCAGCATTGCCTTCTGTAAGAGCACTAACCCTATGACCTTCCACGCCAGTCTAGGCCCCAACCTCAGGACCTCACTGACCCTGATGCCTTCCCAAGGCCTCCCCTTCCAAATACCATTGCACTGTGGTTAAGGGCTTCAATCCTTAATGTGACTTTGAGAGGGACATACTCAGTCTACAACACCTGCTTAATAAAAAACCCTGCAGTACGACCTAGACTATAGCCCCGTGTAGAGAAAACGGAGGTTCCATGGCCAGAGTTCTCACCTGATCCTGGTCTGCTTTCACACTGTGAACATGCAAGGCTCATGGGCATGGGCTTGCACACATGTGGGCAATGAGTTATTAATTACTGACCATAGAGTTCTGCCCAGTTTTATGCTTTCATGACTCTATATGAAGAGTCCTGCTCTGGGGCTGCAAGGTGGCAGACAGGCACAGAGGCAAAGGCCAGATTGCTGCAGGCAGACGTGCCCAAGGTGGACTTCCGCTCTCTTCCCCCTTGGGGATAGTCACTTCACACTATCTGTGAGTCTAATGCTCTTTTGTTCCCCCGTTTTGCTTTGTTTTTATATTTCACAAGTAAGTGAAATCATATATATTTGTCTTTCTCCACTTGGCTTATTTCACTGAGCATAATACCCTTTAGATCCATCCATGCTGTTGCAAATGTCAGGTTTTCTTTTCTTTTTATGGCTGAATAATATTCCACTGTGCATATGTACCACTTCTTCTTTATCCATTCATCTACTGATGGACATTTAGGTTGTTTCCATATCTTGGCTATTGCAAACAGTGCAGCAATAAACAGAGGGGTGCATATGTCTTTTTGAATCATGGATTTTGTTTTCTTTGGGTAAATTCCTAGGAGTGGAATTACTGGGTCAAATGGTATTTCTGTTTTTGCTTTTTCGGGGAACTCCTTACTGCTTTCTCCAGTGGTTGCATCAATTTACAGTTCCACCAACATGTAGGAGGGTTCTTATTTATCTGCACACTTGCCAGAATTTGTTATTTCTTGTCTTTTGGATAGTGGCCATTCTAACTGGTGTGAGGTGATAGCTCATTGTGGTTTTAATTTGCATTTCTCTGATGACTAGTGATGTGGAGCATCTTTTCATGTGCTTGTTGGTCATCCATATTTCTTCTTTGGAGAAGTGTCTGTTCAGGTCATCTGCCCACTTTTTGATCAGGTTATTTGTTTTTAGGGTGTTGAGGTGTGTGAGTTCTTTATATATTTGGATGTTAACCCCTTGTCGGATATGTCATTTATGAATATATCCTCTCATACTGTAGGATGCCTTTTTGTTCTACTGATGGTGTCCTTTGCTGTACAGAAGCTTTTCAGCATGATGTCCTTTGCTGTACAGAAGCTTTTCTTCAGATTTGTAGACTACATCTCTACAAATCTCATTTGTTCATTTTTTATTTTGTTTATCTTGCCCAAGGAGATGCATTCAGGAAAAAGTTGCTCATGTTTATATTCAGGAGATTTTTGCCTATGTTTTCTTCTATGAGTCTTATGGTTTCATTCATGACTTACATTCAGGTCTTTGATACATTTTGAGTTTACTTTTGTAGATGGGGTTGGACAATAATGCAGTTTGTTTCTCTTACATGTAGCTGTCCAGTTTTACCAACACCAGTTTGTTGAAGAGGCTGTCATGTCCCTATTGTATATCCCTGCCTCCTTACCATATATTAATTGGCTGTATCTGTGTGGGTTTATACCTGGGCTCTCTGTTCCATTGATCTATGGGCCTCTTCTTGTGTCAGTATCAAATTGTTTAGATTATTGTGGTTTTCTAGTAGAGCTTGAAGTTGGGGAGTGTAATCCCCCCAAGCTTTGTTCTTCCTTCTCAGATTTGCTTTGACACCTCCAGGTGATTCTGATGAACTCTAAAGATTAAACCACTGCCTGAGTGTAGAAATCACCTTCGTGCTTCCGTAGTGCTAATGCCAGGGTCTGGTTAAGGTCTGGTGACTTTAAAATGCAGTCAAGTTTGAGGACCATTAATAAGAGAGATTTTCTGCCCAAATATATAAAATATATCCCAAACTATTCCATACATTTGTCCAATAGTTGAGAATTTTTCTAGACAGCAACAGAAGTAGGCAATCATCGTGCACTGATGGAGACACTATGTGTCCTGTATAAGTAATGCCTCCAGCAGCCACGTCATTGTGTCATTTACTGGGAGAAGGTACTTCAAATATTAGGACCCTCTGTATACTTAGCCTTCAGGTTGCATGACTATTTTTGTATGTCCCAATGAGAAATTCTATCATCCTTGTATTTAGGAGAATCTTGTTTTGACCTGTGGTATAATTGATTCCTTTCAAAAACTATGTTTTATAAGCGAGTCCTGCTGATTTTAAAGAAAAATGCACATGGGATCACAATCGCCTGAGGTAATTTCTATCTTAGATATAGTTCTGTCCAGTGATTTAAGGATATACAAACAAGAAAATAAAAAATGACCCTTTATGAACTTTTTTTTTAGCTGAAAATAAATTAGCTTCCAGTGGCAGACTTCCCTGGAATGCCTAGACTTTTTGAAGGCATTCGTTTTTCTGTTGTCGGCAATTAAGATCATAAAATCACATTGATGACTTTGATACAGGCACAAAATGGTGGAAGTAGTAAAAGCTGAGAAGTGGTCTATGGTCTGTGTTCATGTTTTCATATATGTCTCCTTTCATATATAATTCAGAAAGCCATAAACAAATATCGATCTGTCCCCCTTTCCTGATAAAGAAAGCAAAGCAAAGCATGGTTAACATTACAGAAATCTTTATGTTATGAAGAGAATTCCTCCTTTAAGAACCAGAGACTTCTAAGAGTCTGTTTTAGGAACAGCCTTCTCTTCCCTCCTCATCCATCCTTCCCTTGACTTGGGCTATTGGCATGTGTAATAAATAGCTGGAGTGTAAAGTGTCTTCAGAAACTGCATGATACAGACCAGTATCATGACCAATATGAATCCTGCTGGGAGTGAACTGTCTGCAAAGACCTCTTACTTTGTGGTTCCCATTTCATTTTGGATTTCCACTTGTGTTTGTTTAAAGGTACTCCTAACCCTATGATTGTGTATACATCTCATCTAGTCAGCTGTAGCCCCTTTAAAAGAAATACAGGGCCATTCAAGTATTTTAGTAAAGATCTGTGTTTTTACAAGTAGGACCAGGAGATTTTTAGCCACAAAAATAGACATGCTTGGAAGCTACTTGATAATACAGAAAACACAAGAAAAGCCTAGCTAATATATATTAAATTCAAATGGATTAACTTTTATTGAACCCTCACTAGATATAAATACTATATGGGGTTTTATTCAGTTCTCTGTCCTTAGCATCATATTCAAAGTTAGATAAGAAATTGGTCCAACCATTGATCCAGTAACTGCTGGGATAAAGCAGGAAGGTCGATCAAGGTCAGTTCATTCAAGCTGACATGGAACTGAGACTCCAAAGCCTGGGCATGGAGAAAGGTGGGCAGGGCGGAAGGATGGATGGGTGGGATCCTGTGACGAGTGGTCAGCCTCAGGGGCTAGCATTTTCATGCGCTTTTAGAAATATGCATTTATTCATATTGTCTGTTAGCTGGACTGCTTTTCCCTCATTCCTAATCTCAGAATTCTGCAGCCAACAGCCAGGCACCTATTCTTGACCTTTGCTCTGGGACACAGTCACGTGACTCGGAAACAGTTCCATCCTTTTTGGGTTACGCTTGTATAATTTGTGATTTGTTGGGAGCGTCTGAGGCAGTGCTCAGTCTAGGGCTGATTGCTTCCCTCTATTGAGGCAAGAGCTTCCAGGGTGCTGTACCTGATGCCTCGTGAACTGTGAGTCCTGCTGGTAGGAATGCACTATTCCCAGCTCTGTGTGAGTGTGGACACTACCCCCTCTACGATTTGAGATGCTTTTTCCCCTGGCCTCTGGCTGACTCTGCTCACACATGTGGTGACCCTTCTGCAGACATCTGGGATTCTCCTCCTGTGCAGGGCTCACTTCTCTGGTTCTCTGTTCTACGAACGCCGGTCACTTTGGTTTCCCTGCTCAGCCATATCTTGCTCAACAGCAAGAGGCTGCTGGGTCCACCTCAGGGCCTCTTCCCCGAGCCATGGCCTGGGACCTCTCTCAAGGCAGCCCTCTGGAGCTGGTGTGGGGTTCACTTCATTTGCTTTCTGTCTGTGATGGTGAGTATAGCAACTTGACTGGGTCACAGATGCATAGATAACTGGTTAAACATTATACGTGGTATGTGTGTGAGGGTGCTTCTGGATGAAATCAGCATTTGAATAGGCGGGCTGAAAAAAAAGGAGTTTATCCTTCCCACTGTAGGTGGACATTATCCAGTCAGTTGAGGGCCTGTATAGGACAAAAAGGCAGGGGAAGGGTGAATTTGGTCTCTGCACACCTGGCTCAGCGGGGACATCGGCATCCCGCTCCAGTTCCCAAGCCTTCAGCCTTGGCTTAGGACCTACATCATGTGCTCCAGGTCTCCCAGGCCTTTGAGCTTCACCACCTGATTTCCTGGGCCTCGCGTGATAAAGCATGGGCCTTCTCAGCTCCCACACTCAGGTGAGCCAATACCTAGCAATAACATTTCCATTCTCTTTCTATTTATATATCTGGGTGATTCTGTTTCTGTAGAGATCCCTGAATAAAACACCAACTCTGAGGGATCACTGTCTTCTATTGCTCAATAATTAGGACAAGGAAAGCTGTTATTTTATGTATTTGGTGATTTTTAATTTAGTTAATTATTTTTTTTTTCCAGGCAGGAGGGTAACTATAGTCCTAACTATTCCATTTGGCTGAAAGCAGAAATGTTACAGGTGAGCATTTAGATGATATTCAGTATTTTACTTACATAAATATGCAATGAATACTCTTGCATGCATACTGTTTTGTGTTAGTAGAACATAATATTTCAGTGTAAACTTATAGATGTAGGACTGCTGGGTCAAAGGTGAATGGCTAATTTTGTGAAGTCCTGCCAAATTCTCCTCCATTCAGTTGCACTAATTTGTAACCTTGCAGTTGAGAATGCCTATTTTTCTCCAGCCTCACTAACAAAGTATGTTGTTAAACTTGTGGAAGCCTGCCAATAGGAAAGGAAACACTCCCTCAGGGTGACTTAGTTTGTGTTTCTCTGTTTTTCCTCAAGTTGAGCAATGGTTCACATGTTTAATGGTCACTTGTAAAGAATTCTCTCTGTAGCCAGCCCCTCATTGTTTTGGCCAGTGTATCCTACCTATTCCAGTCTGTTTATATGTCCATACGTGGACTTTAAAATCAACTTATCTCCATAAAATAATAATAAAAAACAAGTTCCCTGAAGTTTTGTTAGGATCACATTATCTCGTGGGAACCTGACTCATTTTTAAGATATTGATAAATATTCAGGGGGAAAAGTTAAAGAAAAACTCTGCCTCACTCGTCACCTTGATAGTTCACCGTATCCATATTTTTGGGGGGGAGCATAATTACACATTTTAATTTTTGTTAAATTCTGACCTTTTACTGTATGTGTAGACAGAGCCAATTTTCCCTACATATATTTTCATGCAGTGAGGATCTAAGGTAATCTCCATATAATTGAAAAATGATGCCACTGACTGTATGAATGACAAACAATAAGGCACCGTGAATAAAGTGCTGAATTCCTTTTAGTGCTGAAAATGAATGGGCTTTATTGCCTGCTCTTTTACTGTGCGGATGCTCTTTGAAAGAATGCATTGTGTTGAGAAGCGTGTGGGAAATTCATTTACTAAAAAAGAAAAAGTTTAAGCTCGTTAATATTAGTAGGAGACTTGGGCACAAAAGCATTCATAGAGCTGTGCTCTCTGACTGTTGCTGACAGTTCTGCATTTCTGTTGGAATGGCCGTTAAGTTGATGTCCAAAAAATGAGATTCTCAGGAAAGATGATTAAATTCAGAAGTAGTTATTACTTGCACTTGCAAGAATTAAGCCAAACCTTTGATTTTACCTTGATATCTGACTGTCTCTCTTAAGAATGCTAAGGAGGTTCTCACTGAGAGCACACATTTTTTTGCTACGCGTAACTGCAGAGCGCCAAGAGTACAACAGGACTCAAAGTAGGAGGAAGGCTTATTTGTATGGTATCATAATTATACTTCCTCACAGGGACACACATCCTTATGGGGACAAATTATGCCCTTTGAGCTAGGTTTTTTCTTATTATAGTGTCATATTAAATCAGATCTTGGATTCAAGAACATATGCTACATAATTTACAAAAATATTTACAGAGCACTTTCTAATGTCAGGCAGACACTGACTGAACTACCACGTCAACCAGCTCTGTCTACACATAGAGGGAAAGTCAGAACATGACACAGCTGAAATGTGCAACTATCCCAGGGAAAAAAAATACACGGACACACTAAGATAATCAGGTGAAGCAAAGACGTTTAAGAAAACTAACTTGTGTGTTGATCAATACTTTAAAAAAATCAAGTTCCTACAATATAATCAGGAAAATAAAGCAATCCTAAAATTATCACAAATTTAAACTAATCTGAAATGGGACTTGTATTCTTTCCCAGTCAGTGTTAGCTCCCAGTGGTAGGTTACATATATACTGCCATATGGCACGCTGGGGGGAAAGGGTTCCTATTTCTAAGGTAAGGAGGAACAGGAGGAAACAGCAGTACCACAGGTGAAAAATAGGACAGAAACGCCTATAACCTGGAGAGGGATTAACAAATCATGTTCACACAAGAATTTGACAACCCAGTACATTTCTGTCTTGGGTTTTGAGAACTAAAAGGCGTTCCACAGGAAGAAATTAGGCAAGGCTCCACTCCTGAAAGCACAGAGGGAAAAGGGTGTCAATGTCGGATGCAGTCAGCTAGCTCCAAAATTCCATCTCAAGTATGGTAGGAAGAGCGGGGCTCAGCCACTGAGAAGTAAAGCTGGAAGGAACAGAAGCCCTCCTCTGCGTTACAGGGCAGGTTCCCTTGCCCCGGGGAGGGCGGAGACCCTAACAGCACAGGAAGCCTGGGCACAGATGGGCCAGGTGAGCGGGCCTGCTGTCTCAGGGGAGTGCTTGGGGACCTGTCTGCAGGCCATGCCCCAGGGGCACCAGCACTTCCAGAGTAAGAAAAGTAAAGACCATTTCAAATCCCTCTCGGTTAATATAATTGCTGAATTGTCTCTCACTGAAATGGATAAAGGAGGGGTTCCAGGAGGAAAAACTGATAATTTTGATGAACGGGGGTGGCTCAAGCAAATGTACATTAAGGCTAAACTAAAAGACTGTTTATCAAGAAGCAGCAACATTTTAAGCAGCAGAAGCAGCCTTTTTAGTAAAAATTTCATTAGCATTTAAAAAAACTCTCCAGATTGTAAATACTGGGTAATAATTATAAGAAGGTAGAAAAAAGCAAACATCACACCATTTGGTATCTTTATTTCATTGTATTTATATTATAGAAAATGGATCAGATTCAAGGATATCAAGGCAGCAGTTCTATAAAAGAACTGATATTGAAGAGTAGTTTAAGTATATCAAAGATTATATTTTGAGAACATTTTTTTACATAAAAACTCACTCAAAAAGTGCTCAGAACTGTATCTCACTTTAAGCCGGAGAAACAGACATCTGTTCCTCATAGACCTCTCTGCTACTGGGTAAAATAAAAAAATTTACATACAGTTCAGTTATTATACACTATGGGTCTCATATTTAAAAACAGATCTGACCATCTGTCACCAGATGTATTTTAATTTGGGAGTCATATTCATTTTTAGTACATTAGGGGTAATGTTGCAGATGACAACTCTGCTAAGGAATAATCACATATTCCAAAAGACAATTATTATTTCAATTTGATTTAGAAGGACTATTACTGATTCTTATTTTGGTTTACAATTTTAATAAGTAATAAAGACTTGATCTACCAATTCATTAAGAATAATTTTCACAGGGGAGGGAAGTTTATAAATATGCTATAAAAAAATCTTGTATAGTTTAGATTCCAGCATGAGTGATGTTATTAATTTCTGTTAATTATTTATGGTGTGGTTCAATTTACTAGATAAAGAAGCCCCAGAATTTTGTGATTTAGTCTTCTTCAGTATCTTATGTGGAGACACTCTATCTAAATTCAATGCGGTTTGACCACTTGGTTAATTTAGCTGAATATGCATGTTGCACATACACTCCGTGCAGAGCACTGTACTGACATGCAAATAGTTGACTGCATTCAAGCAATGAATTATAGTGATATAAATAATTGGGAGCCTTCTTTACTTTTTGGAAACCTAAATTAGTTAATGGACCAGTAAAGCTGTCAGTTACCTACCCTCTAGGTGAACATGTATTTAAAGAAACAATACAAGTGTGTTGTGACCTTTTAAAATTTTCATATGATTTGGTTTAGGAATTTGTTTCTTTATTCATATGATCATTGAGTCCTTCATTCAACATTCAACTTGGATACATTAAACATCTACTATTATCCAGAAATCTTACCAGCCACTAAATACCCAAGGTAGTCTATTCTCTTCAATAGCTCATGACCTAGAAAAATATGGATAGAAAAGATGTGGTATATATGCACAGAGGAATGTTATTCAGCCATGGGGAGAGAACAAATCCTACCATTTGCAACAACATGGATGGAGCTAGAGGGTATTATGCTCAGTGAAATGAGTCAGGCAGAGAAAGACACGTATCAAATGATTTCACTCATCTGTGGAGCATAAGAACAAAGAAAAAACTGAAGGAACAAAACAGCAGCAGAATCACAGAACCCAAGAATGGACTAACAGTTATCAAAGGGAAAGGGACTGGGGAGGATGGGTGGGAAGGGAGGGATAAGGGGGAAAAAGGGGCACTATGATTAGCACATATAATGTAGGGAGGGGCACAGGGAAGGCAGTACAGGTAGTGACTCTATAGCATCTTACTATGCTGACAGTGACTGTAATGGGGTATCTGGGGGGGACTTGATAATGGGGAGAGTCTAGTAACCACAATGTTGCTCATGTAACTGTATATTAATGATACCAAAATAATAATGATAATAATAATAATAATAATAATGAAAAAACACAGGAAATGTCTAGGAGAGTTATCCTCTTTCAGTTTTGGGAATGGAAACCAAGAGCTTCTTAGAAAAATGGGCATATAAAGGAGGCCTGAATGATGATACCTTTGACAGACTAAGGAGGTACCCTGTCATTTGTTTTACTATCTTGTAGGAAGTGTGAATATGAGCAATATCTAGGCCTATCACTTCCTCATAGGGACTTTTTGTGCATAATTTGCCTGCTTATAGTACATGATCCCATTATGCTGGACACAGATGGTTGGATGAGAAATGTATGACTGAAGCAAAACTGGCCTTCTATTAATTAGACAGCACCCTCTCTATCCAAAGAGAGATTCTGCTAGATTATGCCTTGCCAAACAATTACAATCTGTCTCTTGAGATATTACATTTATTTTTTCACTCATTCATTTATATTTCAACAAATAACAATGTATCATATATGCAAATTACTGGCATGTATAGATGAATATGGTAAGACAGATATGGTCTCTGCCTTCTAGGAATTTATAACCATATCATGTGACTCACAAACAAGTGACAACATGGGAAAGACATACTATGATGCATCAAGTGCAGAGTGTATGCCTGGAGTACCAAGGACTTGTGCTTTAATGCATTAACCTGGATTTAGGTGTCCATGGGGAATGCTCAGGGTGCATTTGAGTGGAAACATAAAGTTAAGAATGAGATAGTCTGGTGATAGATCAGACAGTATATTTCAGGAATCTTGCTTGGAAACGAGGTTGGGGGTGGGAGGGAACTGCGCTATACATAACATAAGGAAAGAGTAGATTGTCTTTACTGAGGCATAGCATAGCATTAGGGTTGGTTGTAGAGGAAAAATAAGAAATAATCCAAAATGGTGAGAAGTGCCTTTTAAAGAAAGGTCATGAGTAAGTAGCACAGAGTTTGGACATTATCCAGAGGTTAATGGGAAGCAATTAAGCATTTTAAGACACAGAGTGTTGGAATCAGATTTTCATTTTAAAATTTTTAAATTAAATTTACAGAAAGCATCAAATAGTGTAGTATCTGGTGTAGCAGTCTGCCAGTAACTTAGGAAAGAAGTAATGGCCTGAACCAGGGAATTAGTACCTAAAGAAACCAGTACAGTGATATCCAGGAGAGAAAGAGAAGCCAAAGATGATAAGTAAGTTTTGAGATTGGAGCAATTTGGTAGATAGTAAGAATGAGAGAAAATGGAATACAAAAGTGAAAGATGCTCAGGTTTGGACTTAGTGCATTTGGTGTTTGAGGACTGCCACGTTGAACTATCTGGAAGGAAGTTAGATGTAATATTAGGGAGCTCTGTAGGGAGACTAGTCTCATCTCAGAATTTCTCCTGCTGAGTCATCAGTGTATAATTAACTGAGGCTATGGATCTGAATGAGATAATTCCAGAAAAAAGCATTGTAATGTGTGATGTGGGCACAGAAGAAAGACCTGCTGGACACAAAAACATGGACAAAGTAAGAAGAGCCTAATTCATATGAAAGCGCAAGAAAAAATAGGAGGCAATAAAGTGGGGGAGAGTGTTATCCTAGAAATAAAGAGAACAGACTGTCTGAAGAAGAAATGAGTGGGTCAAAAGTGCTAACAGCTGGTAAGAGCCCAAGTAAAACATGGAAGATTCTAATGGATTAAACCTCGAGGAGCCGTCCTCGGGAGCCATTTCACGTCTGGCAGAGTGATGTAACAGTCTGTGTTTGGAATTCAGGTGAGGAATAAATGGGAGGTGGGGGTGTGAAAGACATACAGAATTATGTCTATAAAAACAATGCAAGTACAGATCTATTTTTCAAGATGTATGGATGTTTTGCTTTGATTTTGAAAGATACAAATAGGTTAATATTTGGGAGGTATATTGAAGTACAGGAAGTACCCCCAACTTTATGGAGTAGGCATGATTAGGTTTAACACTTATGGGTAGAGGATAATAGAGAAGACAAACAGGAAGAGGTGCTAGTCTTAGGCATTAATGACTTAGAGGCATTCATTCACATGCTTGTGTGATTTTCTGACAAGAGCATATTTTAGTTGATCCCAGTTTTTGATGTTTCTGACCTAGAACAGCAGAAGGTAAAGTGGGCAGGAGGTTGGATTTTGGAAATGGGTGAGTTACACACTTAAAAGTGGGTAGGCCAGGAAGGGAAGCATTCTTGTTGAAGAGAGAAGAAGAAGAATTTCTTGAGTCTCAGGAGTTTGGAGAACATTTACAGTGGTAAAACATGTAAAAGTCATATTATGATAAGAAGATGGAACATTTGGATTTAATATTTCAGAGATGAAGTGGTCCTGGTTTGTAACCAAGTTTTTCTGTGGCAATATGAGTGGGCAGTTGAAGTGGGCTAGAGATTAAGTTCATTGGAGGTGAGGAGATCAAGGATGCAAGAAAGAACACAACGAGGTTGGCTTTCCCATGGGCACTGGAGTAATTTCACATTATCCAGGTCCTGGCATAACCCAGAGATATTGTGGGTTTGGTTTCAGACCACTGCAATAAAGCGAGTGTTGCAGTAAAGCAACTCAATGAGTGTTTTTTTTTTACTTTTTGTCTTCCCATTGCATAAAGTTTATATTATATTGTAGTCCACCTAGTGTGCAATAGAATTATGCCTAAAAAACAATGTACACACCTTAATTAAAAAATACACTGTTGCTTAAAAATGCTCACCACCATCTGAGCTTTCAGGGGGTCATAATATTTTTTCCAGTGAGGGTCTTCCCTCTACCTTGATGGCTGCTAACTGATCAAGGTGGTGGGTACTGAATGCTGGGGTGGCTGTGGTCATTTCTTAAAAATAAGACAATACCAAAGCTTGTCATATCAACTGACTCTTCCTTTCATGAGCGATTTCTCCAAAGCATGTGATGCTGTTTGATAGAATTTTACCCACAGAAGAACTTCTTTCAAAACTGGAGTCAATCATCCCAAACACTGCTGCTGTTTTATCAACTAAGTTTATGTAATATTCTAAATCCCCTGTTGTTATTTCAACAGTTTTCACAGCACCCTCACCAGGAGTAGATTTCATTTTAGTAAACCATTCCCTTTGCGCATCTATAAGAAGTACCTCCTTACTGATTCAACTTCTATCGTGAGTCAGTAACAGTTCAGTCATATCTTTAGGCTTCATTTCTAATTCTAGTTCTTGCTGTTCCCACCACATCAGCAATTACTTCCTCCACGAACTCGTAAAAATCCTTCCAAGCCATCCATGAGGGTTGGAATCAAATTCCTCCAAACTCCTCTGCATGTTGACATTCTGACTGCTTCCCATGAATCACAAATGTGCTTAATGGCATCTAGACGGTGAATTCTTTCCAGAAGGTTTTCAATTTTCTTTGCCCAGATCCATCAGAGGAATTACTATCTATGGCAGCTATAGCCTTACAAATGTATTTCTCAAATAATAAGACTTGAAAGTTAAAATTCTTGATCCATGGGATGCAGAATGGATGTTGTGTTAGTGGACATGAAAACAGCATTAATCTCATTGTCCATCTCCATCAGACCTCTTGGGTATGACCAGTGCATTGTCAACGAGAGTAATATTTTTAAAGGCAACATTTTCTGAGTACTAAGTCTTGACAATGAGTATAACATATTCAGCAAACCATGTTATAAATGGATGTGCTGTTGTCCTGGCTTAGCTGTCCCATTTATACAGCACAAGCCCCATAGATTTAGTGTAATTCTCATGGGCCCTAGGATTTTCAGGATGGTAATTGAGCACTGGCCTCAACTTAAGGTCAGCAGCTGCCTTAACTCCTAACAAGAGAGAGTCAGTCTGTCCTTTGAAGCTTTGAAGCCAGGCATTGACTTCTCCTCTCTAGCTATGCAAGTCCTAGATGGCATCTTCTTCCTGAGTTTTGTCTACATGGAGAATCTGTTGCTTAGTGTAGCTTGATCTTCTGGATAACTTGCTGCATCTTCTACATCAGCACTTGCACCTCCGTCTTATAGAGATGGCTTCTTTCCTGGAACCTCACGAATCAACCTCTGCTAGCTTCATACTCTTCTTCTCCACCTTCCTCTTCTCTCTCAGCCTTCATGAACTTGAAGAGCGTTTGGGACTTGCTCTGGATGGGCTCTGGCTGAAAGGAGTATCGTGGCTGGTTTGATCTTTGGTCCTGACCACTAAAACTTTCCCCAAATCAGCAGTAAGGCTCTTTTTTTTCTTACCATGGGTGTATCTGCTTTTAATTTCCTTCAAGAAATCTTTCCCTTTAGCCAGGTTGGCTCACTGTGCAGGAGGGCCCAGCTTTCTGCCTGTCTTGGCTTTTGACATGTCTTCCTCACTGAATTTAATCATCTCTAGGTTTTGATTTAAACTGAAAGATACATTTTCACTTGAACACTTAGAAGCCATTGTAGGGTTATTAACTGGCCTAATTTCAATATGGCTGTGTCTCAGGAGAGGGGGAGAGATGCTGAACAGCTGGTCAGTGGAGCAGTGAAAACACACAACGTTCACTGATTGAGTTCACCATAACGTAAGCTCTGGTTGTGATTCCCCAAAACAATTACAACAGCAACATCAAAGATCCACGGATCACACATCACCATCACAAATATAATATTGATTACAAATTTGAAATATTGTGGGAATCGCCAAACTGTGACACAGAGACTTGAAGGGACAAAGGCTGTTGGAAAAATGGTGCAGACAGACTTGCTGGATGCAGGGGTTTGCACAACCTTCATTGTGTAAAAAAACAGTGTCTGCAAAGCTCAGTGAGTGGAGCACAGAAAGGTGAGCTATGCCTGCTATGGAGCAAGAGAGGTACTGCTCTCCGGGCCTGTGCATCCTCCCCGAGGGGGAGTGTGGGAGTACGGTACAGACGCAAGGCCAGAGCTCCCAGGGAATCCCTTCTTTTTGCATAAGAAGGTGGAGGAGGAACGGCTGTAGTACTGGAAAGGGTAAGTGATACCATTGCTGGTGTCGCTTTGTCATTCTGCATCTAGTGAGCTGCAGGGCCGCCTGCTCCAGGCTGTGGGGGAGCTGGGATCACTGAGAGCACGGTGGCCAAGCGGACAGCTGGTGAAAGTGGGAAGCAGAGGGGTTTTCTATCATGACACGAAACTTGAGGAGGACCCAGTAAAACAGCTGCAGAACAAGGGTCATAGTTTGGTGAGAGAAGAGGAAGAACTGAGTGGTGTGCATGTGATAACGACGGGGAAAGCAGGGCGTCCGAACTGCTCATCTCTTGCTGCTGCCGGATAATAGTTTCGGTGAGCAGCACGGTCTGTTACTCTGGTCACAAGGTTGCAGGGCGAGCCAGCTACCGCCCAGGGCGACTAAAGGCTGCTCAGTCTTCCGCGGAGATGCGTGTGGCTGTGGCGATCAGCCCGCCGGGACCGCCCCTCTCAGGTGGGGATGTAACTGTGGCTCTCCGAGAAGGGTTACATAGAATTAAAGGCCCCCGTGGGAAGGGAGGGTAGAAGGCTGGTCTGTGAGGGGCCCAGAGGGTAGAATCCGTATTTTAGAGACCGTGTCTGAACACGATGATGGGGTATCACCCTGAGACAGATGGAGTGTAGCCTCGGGTTACCTTCTGGACAGAGAGGTTAGGATGGACCCTGAGGTTGCCCACTGCTTAACTGTTATCTGTGACCCCAGTCATTTCACTTCGGATTGCCATGAAATGTAGAATCTGGGTAAAACAACTTTTTTTCCACCTAAGCATTGATTTGTGTCCCTATGAAGTTTTCATAGAGATTTATCCAGAGACAGCTTATTAAACCCTGTGGACGTTTAGCCAGGTATTGGAGCCCTGGATCAAATTTGGATGATAAATATTCTAACTAAGCCCATTCAGCAGCATGCAGAGGAACCGGAACACGGGATCAGTGTGGGTTTGGAGGAAAATGAGTCTCTAAATTTTCTGTGGGATCCCTAGAAAATTCTTCATCTCGTCTGTTCCCACTCCACTTACTGGCTGTTACTTAGCATTTTCTGTTCTTGTGTTTCCAGCCTCGCGGGGATTCCCAAGGCGTTCTTTGTACCATGAAATAGCCAAAGGCACCATAAATGCTCAAGACAACTTTTACAAAATAATTGCTTAACCAAAATAATGCTTCTCCAAAATACTCATTCTTCTACTACAGTACTCACTGTATGTTTTTTCAGGCCTTGCTGCTCACACTTTCAAACGCATTTTACTTAAAAAAAATCGGTCTGGAAATACAAATTTTCATTCCCTCAATGTGTCTATATAAAGTTCAAATTCTGACACTTTCTTATTTCTCACAATTTTCTACTACCTAGATATAGTTTATATTGGCTATGTGATCTGAATCATATCTGGCTTTATTGTTTTAGAAGGCAGACAAAAAGGTTTAGGTTTACTATTCTTCAGCCCCAGTTGTCGGTGGCCAAGAATTTGCATCATACCCTAACCAATTTTTTTTTTTTTTGGTCTTTTGTGGGAGGAAGGCTGAGCCAAATTGCTTTCTCTCTTCTGCTCTGCCTCTCTGTTTCTCTCTCACTAGCCTTTGGTATTCAGAAAGAGGAAGCTTATTATCATTCTTTTAAATCCTGGAACAACTGGACTGGAGTGGTGATTCAACCCTTTTGTTTCTTGGCCTTTGCTACGTTCTTTTATATGGTTTTGTAAACATCCAGCTTTCAATAATCATGTACGTTATATATATGAGATTACATATAAGACCTAAATAATATGTGAGAACAACTCTTCATAAAAACTTAGTTAAATGTAGCATTTAATCTTCCCAAATTATTTTCATGGTATTATAAAGAATCTTTTATCAATTACTATAAATGTTAATAACAAGACTCTAGTCCATAAATAACTTGCTATTTGGAAAGAACAATGAATGTGTTTTCCTTAAGAACACAGCAATTATCTTCTAATTTTTAAAATTTTGTTTCAGCCACAAGAAAAAATATTTTCAGTTGTAACTTCCTTTGACTTAATAGAACTTAATTTCCTCCTTAGTTTTGGTGTGATCAAACATTAAACAGTACATTTTGATTAAATGGAAATAGAAGACTGATCTTATCTGAAACAATTACTCAAGTAAAATAATGTCTAATTTCAATGTGGCTGTAGGTAGCCATGGGCAGAACCCCGGTTCAAAGTCAACTTACGGTAATGCATCTGCGTATTTGCCTGATTTCAAATTGGATCACCAAAATAGCATGAAATTAACCAAAAATCTATATCCTTGAACTTCAGTAAGTAATTTGAAGCCATATTTTTTTTCTTGATTACAAAAGAATTAAAATATTTAAAATATGAACATATAAGTGCATCATTTTACTAATATTATATCTTTATGACTTATTATGAAGATTTTTGAAAAGCATATTTGTGCTCAAATCAAGTTCATCTTTTTTCCTTCCTTTCCTGTGTTTCGCTGGTAATGTTACACTTCCGGTGCGTATCTCTGAGCTTTTCTTCATAGCAAGTCTAGAATCACACCATGGTGAAGGAGAGCTTCCCCTGCTCAGCCGTAATATTGTTACTCAGTGATATAATTTACACATATAAAATGTCCTGTCTATGAATATACACTTAGAAATTATACCTATATCCAGAACAGTTACTCTGTAAATTCTTGCTTTTTAAAAATTTTTACTTGAAAAAACAATCACATGGAATCCTACTATTTAATGAGTGCATAAATAGTAAAAAGAGATCATCTCGGTCCCCATCCCATCCCTCTGGCAACCACCCACAGGAAGCCGTTAAAAGTTGGGAGTACATCAGAGACTGAAATTTTCATTGGATCCTGTTACCTTCCGTGCATGGAAACAGTAACTGAGGTGCAAACAGCCTCGGAAGGAGCAGTTGCGGGACTCACACTGCCAGGTCCACAGGCCACACACGGGTGCCGGAGCAAATTTAGAATCAGGGGTTTTGGAACTCTCTGCACTGAATGAACTAAAAAGCCCGTGATACTCAGGTGAGAGGTGTGAGGAGAGAAGCCCAGTGTGGGGAGCCTTACACCAAGTAGCACCCTCCACCCATGGCTCCCACCGCCATCTTTACTGCTGTTCCTTTCAGTTGGCACTCGGTCATGCGTCTCCTGCCTTTTCTACCCGACTACAGCTTCTTCAGTGTGGCAAGCTCACTTAGTGGCTCTCTGGCTGTCGGCCCCTTTCCCCTTTCCCCACATTACCTTTTCTAAATGGACCTCTCCCCGTGAGTACTGGACAGAATGCCTGCCGCTGTCCTGGGCGAGGCAGCTCCCCTTGTTGGTCTGCACACCAGCCCTGTACGCAGAGGCTAGGGGAGACCGAGAGAAGTGGCAGGCCACCCCAAGTTGGTAGGTGGAATTTTCATAAGCAAGGGACCTTACCAAATTTAGTTTGTCTCAGGTGGCCACAGGAGGAGCAGATTTCCACTGCCAAGTCTTAGATGTTCATAGAGAGGCCTTCACTGAGTTCAGTCACACGCACCTTCGAGGTAGCCTCAAATTCGCAGTTCTATCTGAAGTCTGTCTCCTTGGGTCAATGTCTGAAAACAGAGAAAGCAAGCAGAGCGCACATTACAATAACGGGGTGGGGGGAGTGGGGAGCCTCTAGTAGTCCTGATCCTGCTTGTGGGTCAACCTGTGGTCCTGTCTTCTCAAGGACCCCCCTCCTGTATCCATACAGAGTCCTTTTTAAGGGACTTCTTCCACAGAACTAACAACACAACAGCACACTTCTGGTTCCTAATTTTTGATCCAGGAACTGGCACTTGCTCCCAGGTTATTTGTCTGTTGGACAGCACCTCATAAGGTGGTCTTTCAAGGTACTCCCCGAAGTGGGATGATCAGGATTCACTGGACATCAGGCCTGTTACAGTGTTGTAAGTGAGAACGCAGAAGACAAAAACATACATTCAAAATAGCTACATAAAGACAGATGCACAACGATGTTTAGGGACAGTTTTTGAGTCAAGTTCTTGGGACTGCCGTAGCTGAAGGATTTCAAGGTAACCTAGCTGACAGACTGAGTGCAGGTGCGGTCAGACCACCCTAGCTAAATGCAGTTTTCTGTCCTTCAATTTCTGCTTGACCGTTTTACCTCTGCAGGGTTCTTGTGAGGAGTAGCTGAGATATGCCTGTCTGCAACCTTACACCAGATTTCCATTACTTGATGTAACCGAGGTGAATCCTTCCATTGAAACCAAAAAGAATATAGTATCATAACTCACCTGACAACGTGACTCTTCTGCCTGGTCCCTGGGTAGCTGGTATGGGGTAGAAAAAGTGTGTGAATGAACCATATCATTCAACACTCCAATCTGTACCCCACTTACCTACCTCTGCTTTAGGACCTAATCAACAAGAAAGGGCTCCAGGACACTAACAGATATCATATGTAAAATTACACTATATTATATTTTATCAACAAATACCTACCATGTAATTTGAAAACCATAAACTACACTCTAGAATTCTCTCTGATATGGGGAACATTCCCAAGGTGTACAAGGGAAGGGGTGACAAGCACACTTGGGTAGAACATTCAGATTTGTGGTTCGGTATTGTTACTTGTGAATTTTAGTTTTATCTTAAATGTTCAGCTTGGGGATAAAGAGCTTCATGATGTGTTATAAAGATCTTGGCTTAATAGAAAATGTGAAGTAAATTTTGGTTTTCAGATGAGTAATCTAAAATCTCTAGCTACAGAGGGATTTCAGATTCTGAGTAATCTGTCTAGACAAGGGTAATTATAGAAAGTGAGTGTTACTTTTAGTGTTAACTAAAGTTAAATTTGAAATTTGGTAACTAAAAATGAATTATTATTTATTCAGCTGCACCATGCTAAGTAATATAGCCACCAAAGAGCATGGTTTCACACTCATACATCTGACTGCCTTATGAATATTTCCATTTTTATTTTTTGCAGTACTTTTCAAAACTTTCTAATGTTTTCATTTTTCTTCCTAGGTATTCTAAGCATGAAACTCAAGGAAAAAACTGACCAGAGGGTGTTAAGTTTTTTTGGTAACTGATAAGAATCACAGAGATCTAGTCTCCTAACAAACTGTTAAGTGTACAGTACACTATTGTTAACTATATGTTCTCTGTTGTACAGAAGATCTCTAGAACTTTTTCATCTTGTATGACTAAAACTCCATACCCACAAACAGCAGTACCCTATTTCTCCCTTCCCATAGCCCCTGACAAGTACCATTGTATTTTCTGCTTCTGTGAGTTTGACTACTTTAGATATCTAAGTGGAATCATACAGTATTTGTTCTTCTGAGACTGACTTGTATCACTGAGCATGATGTCCTCAAGGTCAGTCCATATTGTAGCATATGACAGGATGTCCCTGTTTTTTAAGGCTCTTTGGTGTCTTGCGTGTAGCTCTGCATGTTCTCTGGAGCTGCTACAAACAGTCTGAGTGTCCTTTGCTCTCTGCACCTCCCTGACTTCTAGAATGCTGGGTCCCATTAGTGGTCAGAGTTAGGTGGTCCCCAGTCCCTCAGGAAGTCCTCTGAAAAGCCACTGTATTGGATGCGTGCTTTCCTTTGGTCTCCACGCAGCCTGCCAAGCTGTGCTGGCCTCTCTCTGCTGTCCCGGGGGTCCCTGGAGCAGCAGCAGGCTCCCTCTGGTTCCTAGCAGTCCCCAGGCATCTGGGGCATGCCAGCTCATGTCAGGGGAGAGAGCAGGTTCCTGGGGCAGCCCTCCCCCAATCCAGAGCAATGGATCCACACTCTCTTTTCCTCCTTAGGGAGAAGCTGGGGTTTTCTCCTGCTTATCCCACACAGAGCCAGGGTGAGGGGTTCTGGGGAGTGAGTATGTCCTAGTGCAAGCCACCCCCATTCTTACTGGCCCCAACCTGATGCGTTTCCTGTTGGTGATTAGATTTGGGCGAGACAGACAGCATTCTCTTGGGCGGCCTCCTGAGAAGTTCACATTGCACAGATGTCACATTCTTCTCTTTCCAGGAAGAAGGTGGGAACTGGAAGGCTTCTCCGGACTGTCCCACACGAGCTGATGGGAGGGACTAAAGAGAATGGGTGCCACAGACTTTACTGCTGGCTTCGATGTGGGTGCGTTCATGCTTCTTCGGGGTTCAGGAGCCTGTTAATTGTTTTCTGGATTTCTCACAAAGGGACTTGGTCCGTGTATTATTGTTGAATTGGTGTCACCAAGGGGGAAAGGAGGGACCGAGCTTTCCTATTCAGCCTTCTTGCTGACGTCCTTTAGTGGAGATTTCTGCTTGTATATTCTGTAGATGCCTTATCCTCAACTCCAAAACCAACAGTTGCCCATCAGCTACCTGAAACCTGTCTTTTCCTCTAGGTGCTATCTTACTCCCAAATCCCAGGCACCAAATTGAGTGTCACCTAGTAGAAACTACCAGAAAACTGTTAAAATTAAAATTCTCTGTGGAGCCTGCTTGGGTTTCTAGTCTCTTCTGAAGTGATGTAATTATTATATTGCCAGTGAATTAAAAGAAAAGAGATCATTCCAAAATATTAAGGTTACAGACAAATGCACAGTTTACAGTTTCTCTTCCCTAGGTGAGGGTACAGATGATGGGATCACATTTCATCTGCAATCGAAGATGAGCTCAAGCTCAAACATGTTCTCTTTAAAAAGGTAAAAGGGAAATGATGTAATGTTTTGTATGTCTCATTTAATTCTTCTAGTAGTCTTTGTAATGACACTTAATGTGATTTTGTGTTTGAACTTTTACAAAAGGAAATGGAGCATTGAATGGTCTTATCTAGCTGGTTTTGTTAATCAAACAAGTGAAAGAGTTTAAACCTAAGAGAAAAAATATATTCTTCATGTTTCACTATAAAATGGAACACTAAAACTCTTAAAAATATGCATGATTATTTTTGGTGATTTGAAATGATGTGTGAAATCACCCGATTTTCTGCAGTGATGTTACACCTGAAATAAAAAATGTGAATAACAAGATAATTCAATTGCTTATACCCAGTTTGGGAAATTGATATTTATTCATTATATATCCAGTGAAATGAGGATCTGCTAGTAACAGAATTTTTCAAGAGCAGAAACATAGAACCCAAGTCAAATAAGTTTAGAATGTTTGTCTTTTCATTTAATCATTCAATTCAATTTGAATCAAATTAAGAATAACACTATTTTTAATATTATTCTCCAATTTAATGTAAGTACCAAATTCACATTTAAAACATATATTTATCATTTTGATTCTCAGAAATGGATTGATAAGCAAAAAATGATTTATTACTATAATCATTCATGCAATATGAAATACAGAGTGGAACTTCTGAGAAAATTCTGTTTCTAGGTAGCTAATATTTCTACATATCTACGATGTTATTAAGATTGATTCATGGATTTTTCCTAAGTAACTTCTGTCAAAAAAATGTTTTCAAATTCATGTCTATTTACTTTTGGTAGATGGGTAGGAAGAGGAATAGGGACTAAAGGACTTGAAATACGATAAAGGTACAGCCACAAAAGGCAGAATGGCAGCAGGTCCCTGGGCCCCAAAGAGTCCATTTCATTCCAGATTAGCCTTGATGTGCTACTTTTTAGTTGTATTTTTTAATTAAACAGATTTCACTTCTTTAGTTGGGATAACTGCAGATGCACATGTGGTTGTGGGTACACATTGCCAGTGGTGACGTTTTGCAAAACTACAGTACAAAGTAACCCTAGGATATTGACATATACACAGGTCCCTGAATTCTTATAAAAGCCTGGACTGTAATTATGTTACTTGGCAATTTGTTTTCCTTTTCATACAGTTTCCTGATGTGAGATCAATATTACTACTGAATGCAAATAGTGCTTACAGAAATCAGTGTAATTGTTAACTTGTACTTATTTTATTTGAAGTATATTATTTATATTACCAACTACATACAAATTACAAAAAGCAAACATTTTCTTCCTCTCTCTAAATATGTGTGTGTGTGTGTGTGTATATGGTTTTTTTGTTTTTCTATTTTAATAATTGTGTAAAGTCATTCTAATGATAATTGTTTTCAACTTTGATCATCTGTGTGGTGTGAATTTTCTTTGATGATGTATTACTCTGGCAGGATTATTCTTGACCAGAGTCAAAGGGTTCAAAAGCGCTCAACACATGTCTTGAAACAATTTTGTCAATGGGTTTGGATGACTTTCCCAGTAGACTTTTCATGTGAATCTAATATTTTATGAATAATTTACTCTTGTCTAAGAAATCTTGTTACCATGACCCTCGTGGTTTCCTCAGTTAGGCAAGGAAGAGGCCAGCAACATGGCTCATGGCTTTTGAAGAGGTATTCATCCTTAAGACTTACTCATCTTTGAGCAACATTGCTACTATTAAACATAGAGCAGGTACAGGTGCTGGCATCCTCTCAAACTTTGCTGTATTTTATTACCAGAAGTAGGAAAAAAATTATGTGTAATTATACATTTACATTCTCCAAGCACAGAGTTGACTCCATGAAAACTATCAAAACATATTTTCTGCTTCATTCCTTTTGCACAAGATGATACGAAGTAGCAAATGGTTATGCAGATATTTTTGGGATAACACTAATTTACAATGTGATACTAACATTCTTTAAGTATTTCCAAGAGAATGGAGACTTGGGCTATCTTGGGTTCAGTATAAGAATATCTTAACAATATTTATGATCTAGGACACTCCTGAAAAATGAAAGCAAGTAGAAACTGGACCAAAGAAGGAAGCCACAGAACAAACCGTGCAGAGCTGTTGTGAACGCATATTATCCAGCCCTCAGCAGAGAGACCTGGGGGCCTCAGGACCCCTATCTGCGCCCAGCACCACCAACGGGCTGGGAGGACGGAGGTTCCTCGGGAGGATCAGCCATGGGCGGCAGGCTCCTCGTGCAGCTTTCTTCCCCACACCCACCTCCCGGCCCAGGCAGAGGCCACTGTATGTTCTGCCTCCAGGAGTGTGTAGTAAGTTTGAGAACTCGGGTGTAGAAATAGCGCAGAACCCTTGATAACTGGGAATATCCTGGAGAAAGGCTCCCCTCAGGCCCAGCAGGACAAACACCCAACAAACAACAAATACAAAGGCGGCTGCGCAACACAGAATCACAAATATTTGCCAAAATCCAGTACCACAGAAGCAGCATGGAACACTGAACAACAAACTGAAAACAGAGGGAACCATAGTTAATGGAGCAAAAAATAAAATAAAAAAAGAAGAATGTAGAATAAATACCGTTGTCTGTATGTGTCCACAAAGATAAAGTAATACAGATAATATAAATGAAACATTTGTTCAATGAGAGTAAGTAAACTAGCAAACAGAAGAGCTCAAAATATGAGCTAAAAAACAGGTGTAAGAGGAGAAATGAATTAGTGCAACAACATGACCAAACTGAACGATTTTTCCCCAAAAGCAGAAAGTATGTTTCAAAGTACAGCAGGAAGAGGCCTAGAAATGCGTACGGAATTTGTAAAATCTGTGCACATAGAGATGCACACACACTGACATACTGAACTTTTAAGGCACTAAAAATAGAGAAAAAACAAAAATTTTCTTTAGAAGAATATCGGTTCCTCCACAAAAAACAAGAATCACCATAACCTCAAACAGATTTTGACAATACCATCTTGAAAGTGGTAATAGAAAATTCTATGAAATTTTAGATTACTCAAATTTGGGTTGTGATATGGCCATCCTCTCCTTTTCAAGTTTCCATTTGTTTATTCCCTGGGGTCTTAAAAACGATACACCTAACACTGTGAAAGCTAATCTCCACCTTATTAGGACCACATATGATATTAGTACTTGCTCTGTATGTGTAAGACTCAGTGCTTCAAATTTTAAAGTGTCTCTTTTTGTTCTTAATTTTGAGTTCCCTTATAAATTCCTTTTTGATTAGCTCCTAGTTGGGAGATGCTAATCATTTCTCCCATCCCCATTTCCAGTTTTCATGCCACCTAAGATTTTACTTTAAAACTGGACAAAGACTTTGTGTTCTTTGGGTTTTTCTTTCTACCTGGCATTATCAAATTCCTTTACTTTCTCTTTTCATTTGTACTTATTTTCCATGCAACTTAATTATATAGGTATTAAAGCTCTGGATTTCATTTCAGGGCCTTGGAGTTGTTACAAATATGTGTCCAAGCTGCTACGCTGGCTTGGAAGCCTGGTCGGTATGTTTTTAATGTTTCTGTGACAGCCCTTCCTTTACCTGCACAGCCTCCTGCAGCCACAGAAGGCAAAGCGATCTGCCTTTTTGATACTGTACGCCATCGGCTTCCGTAGAGACTTGGAGGGAAGAAGGAGGCCTACCTGCTGCCTCTGAGATTGTGCACAACCTCAGAGACTCGAGAGGATGCAGCCCTTGGTCCTGCAGGAGCTTCCTGTCCAGACGGTTTGGTGATCATTCACGTACTGTTGTAGAGATTGAACAAACAGCCCTCACTGTTGAGAATGCAGGAAAGCCTGCTGATATGAACAGTCATGAAAGTTCTAAAACACCAAATGAAATAATTCTTCTTATTGTTCTTTAACTATTTATACACTGGACTGTGCTCCCCTTTAAATCCTCAGTCAGGTGTCTCTGACAAAGTCCATTCATCTGTGATGTCAGGCTGTCTGGGAATGTTCTCCAGTCTGAATGGCAGTTGAGAAAGAATTTTCAGTGACTCCAAGCGACAACATAGAAAAACCAGGATCCTAGGGTTGAGTGGTCTGAGGATAAACCGAGCAGAGCACCATGCGACCCCGCTCTGTCTTTCCTCGGCTCTTCCTGGCTGAGCTACGTTTCCCAGATGCACGGCACGCAGCAACTGCCGCCTGCTGTAGGCAAAATATGTTCTCTTGAGACAGAAAACATGTCAGAGAGGTTTTGGTTTATCAGAATGAACACTCATATTGAAGAACTGATTTAGAAAATGAGACCTACTTAATGCAAAAAAAAATTTGGTGGCTATTTCTTCTTTAATAAAAATAAAAAAACACACTTAGAAGAGAGGCCCATAATTGCAAATCTTTTGCGTCAATTAAAACTGGAAATGCTGGCTGACGCATGCCGTGACTATTTTATGCTGGCAGTGGATCTGAGGTCGTTGTAAACATTTCAAACATTTGTCATGCTCTTCAGTTATTATCCTGTCAATGTACTCAGCACATTATAAACAAATGGGTGACAGGAAAGCAATTAGACATTTAGTATATATTACTCTGTACTGTGCTTTGTTTTCATTTTTCTTTTATTTGTTTATGTGGTGAAATAAGTGCCTAGCTTCTCAAAGGCCGAGCTACTCCATAAAGGATGTAAATAGCAGGTTTTCCTTTGAGGAAGTGCAACTGTGGGTTTTTAGTTTAGCACATATCTTCCAATCACACTGACTTGTGCACTGCTGGCTATGTCTCGAGTTGAGCACCCACATCCCCTTACTCAGTGGCAGGGCAAATGGACATGGAGACTTAACATCAGGGTCTTAAATAAAGAAAACAGTACTCTTTAGTGGGAAAAGTAGACAAATAAATTAAAAAAGAACGTGTCTAAATTCTCTGTTTGCATTTCCTTATATCTTATCCCTGACTCTGAAGTAGGACAACTGTGCGACTCTGTATTATTCTAAATGGATGTGCTTAGGGATTTTTTTTTTTTTGGTATCATTAATCTACAATTACAGAAAGAACATTATGTTTACTAGGCTCCCCCCTTCACCAAGTCCCCCCACATACCCCTTCACAGTCACTGTCCTTCAATATAGTAAGATGCTGTAGAATCACTACTTGTCTTCTCTGTGTTGCACAGCCCTCCCCGTGCCCCCCCACACTATACATGCTAATCCTAATACCCCCTTTCATTTTCCCCCCCTTCTCCCTCCCTTCCCACCCACCCTCCCCAGTCCCTTTCCTTTTGGTAACTATTAGTCCATTCTTGGGTTCTGTGATTCTGCTGCTGTTTTGTTCCTTCAGTTTTCCTTTGTTCTTATACTCCACAGATGAGTGAAATCATTTGGTACTTGTCCTTCTCCGCTTGGCTTATTTCACTGAGCATAATACCCTCTAGCTCCATCCATGTTGTTGCGAATGGTAGGATCTGTTTTTTTCTTATGGCTGCATAATATTCCATTGTGTATATGTACCACCTTTTCTTTATCCATTCATCTACTGATGGACATTTAGGTTGCTTCCATATCTTGGCTATTGTAAACAGTGCAGTGATAAACATAGGGGTGCATCTGTCTTTTTCAAACTGGAGTGCTGCAACCTTAGGGTAAATTCCTAGGAGTGGAATTCCTGGGTCAAATGGTATTTCTATTTTGAGCATTCTGGGGAACCTCCATACTGCTTTCCACAATGGTTGAACTAGTTTACATTCCCACCAGCAGTGTAGGAGGGTTCCCCTTTCTCCACAACCTCGCCAACATTAGTTGTTGTTTGTCTTTTCGATGATGGCAGCCATCCTTACTGGTGTGAGGTGATATCTCATTGTGGTTTTTAATTTGCATTTCTCTGATGATTAGTGATGTGGAGCATCTTTTCATGTGCCTGTTGGCCACCTGGATTTCTTCTTCAGAAAACTGTCTATTCAGCTCCTCTGCCCATTTTTTAATTGGATTATTTGCTTTTTGTTTGTTGAGGCATGTGAGCTCTTTATATATTTTGGATGTCAATCCTTTATCGGATCTCTCATTTATGAATATGTTCTCCCATACTGTAGGATATCTTTTTGTTCTATTGATGGTGTCCTTTGCTGTACAGAAGCTTTTTAACTTGATATAGTCCCACTTGTTCATTTTTGCCTTTGTTTCCCTTGCCTGGGGAGATATGTTCATGAAGAAGTCACTCATGTTTATGTCCATGAGATTTTTTCCTATGCTTTTTTCTAAGAGTTTTATGGTTTCATGACTTACATTCAGGTCTTTGATCCATTTGGAGTTTACTTTTGTGTATGGGGTTAGACAGTGATCCAGTTTCATTCTCCTACATGTAGCTGTACAGTTTTGCCAGCACCATCTGTTAAAAAGGCTGTCATTTCCCCATTGTATGTCCATGGCATCTTTATCAATTATTAATTGGCCATATATGTTTGGGTTAATGTCTGGAGTCTCTGTTCTGTTCCACTGGTCTGTGGCTCTGTTCTTGTGCCAGTACCAAATTGTCTTGATTAGTGTGGCTTTGTAGTAGAGTTTAAAGTTGGGGAGCGAGATCCACTCCCACTTTATTCTTCTTTCTCAGCATTGAGTTGGCTCTTCGGGGTCTTTGACAGTTCCATATGAATTTTTGAACTATTTGTTCCAGTTCATTGAAGAATGCTTTTGGTAATTTGATAGGGATTGCACCAAATCTGTATATTGCTTTGGGCAGGATGGCCATTTTGACGATATTAATTCTTCCTAGCCAGGAGCCTGGGATGAGTTTCCATTTGTTAGTGTCCTCTTTAATTTCTCTTAAGAGTATCTTATAGTTTTCAGGGTATAGGTCTTTCACTTCCTTGGTTAGGTTTATTCCTAGGTATTTTATTCTTTTTGATGCTATTGTGAATGGAATTGTTTTCCTGATTTCTCTTTCTATTGGCTCATTGCTAGTGTATAGGAAAGCCACAGATTTCTATGTGTTTATTTTATATCCTGCAATTTTGCTGAATTCCGGTATTAGTTCTAGTAGTTTTGCAGTAGAGTCTGTAGGGTATTTTATGTACTATATCATGTCATCTGCAAATAGTGACAGTTTAACTTCTTCTTTACCAATCTGGATTCCTTGTATTTCTTTGTTTTGTCTGATGCCGTGGCTAGGACCTCCAGTACTATGTTAAATAACAGTGGGGAGAGTGGGCATCCCTGTCTAGTTCCCGATCTCAGTGGAAATGCTTTCAGCTTCTCGCTGTTCAATATAATGTTGGCTGTGGGTTTTTCATAGATGGCCTTTATTATGTTGAGGTACTTGCCCTCTATTCCCATTTTGCTGAGAGTTTTTAACATGAATGGATGTTGAACTTTGTCAAATGCTTTTTCAGCATCTATGGAGATGATCATGTGGTTTTTGTCTTTCTTTTTGTTGATGTGGTGGATGATGTTGATGGACTTTCGAATGTTGTACCATCCTTGCATCCCTGGGATGAATCCCACTTGGTCATGGTGTATGATCCTCTTGATGTATTTTTGAATTTGGTTTCCTAATATTTTGTTGAATATTTTTGCATCTACATTCATCAGGGATATTGGTCTGTAGTTTTCTTTTTTTTTTAGATAATTATTTTTTATTGAAGGGTAGTTGACACACAGTATTACATTACATTAGTTTCAGGTGTACAACACAGTGATTCAACATTTATATACATGATAATTCTAAGTACCAGCTATCACCATACCAAGCTGTTACAATATTTTGACTATATTCCTTATGCTATACATTACATCCCGGTTGCTTATTTATTTTACAATTGGAAGTGTGTACTTTTTCTTGGTTGTTGTTGTTAGGGCATCTCTCATATTTATTGATCAAATGGTTGTTAACAACAATAAAATTCTGTATAGGGGAGTCAATGCTCAATGCACAATCATTAATCCACCCCAAGCCTAATTTTCGTCAGTCTCCAATCTTCTGAAGCATAACAAACAAGTTCTTACATGGAGAACAAATTCTTACATAGTGAATAAGTTACATGGTGAACAGTACAAGGGCAGTCATCACAGAAACTTTTGGTTTTGCTCATGCATTATGAACTATAAACAGTCAGTTCAAATATGAATACACATTTGATTTTTATACTTGATTTATATGTGGATACCACATTTCTCTCTTTATTATTTTTAATAAGATGCTGAAGTGGTAGGTAGATACAACATAAAGGTAGAAAACATAGTTTAGTGTTGTAAGAGAGCAAATGTAGATGATCAGGTGTGTGCCTGTAGACTATGTGTTAATCCAAGCTAGACAAGGGCAATAAAACATCCACATATGCAGAAGATTTCTCTCAGTACAGGGGGGGTGAGGTTCTAAGCCTCACCTCTGTTGATCCCCAATTTCTCACCTGATGACCCCCCTGCGACTGTGCCTGTCTTAGGTTGTTCCTCCCTTGAGGAATCTTACCCGTCTCTGGCTAACCAGTCATCTTCCGGGGCCATACAGGGAAATGTTAAGTTGGTAAGTGAGAGAGAAGCCTTATTGTTTGAAATGGTTAGCTTTTTATTTCTTTGCATATTTATGCCCTGTGGCTTCTATGCCCAGCATTTGTCTTGAGGTATCTTTACCACTTGGAGGAGTTATGATACTCGGTAAATTTGATATGAGGCACGAATTCTATTTAAGAATTCGTTGTAATTAGGAAGGAAGAAGAAAAGCTATAGAAGTAGCAGGCGGGAGAAGACATGGGAAGATTGATTGTTTCTTTGACATATCTTCTTGTAGAGTAACTTCAGCATGTATAGGTTTTAAGCTACTACTTAAATTGCGCACACACATTAACATAATAGGAGTATAGTTACATAACCAAAGCATATCTGTAATTACCATCCATCTCCAGTGAAACCAAGAAAACCAGTTAGGCACCCTAGGCATTTGTGAAAACTTATCAATGATATGATGGTTATTATCTAACTGAATTTGAATAGTTTGAGAAAAATCAGACAAATTAAAACAACCCATTCCTGGGCACTGTTCACATCCCATATGTTCTTTTAACAGTAAATAGTCTGTAGTTGTAAGATTTTGGAGCGCTACAATTTGCACTTCTCCTAATTCTTGGTTGAGTTCCAACAGTATAGATCCAGTCAAATTTGTTGTTTTACTGTATGCACAGGCCAGCTTAGATATCTCCTTCATTCCCATGGCAAGTCCAGGAGCTGGTGGGATGAGTGCATCTACAGCTGTAGCAGTGCGTGGATCTTTGTTGGGGTTTTTTGATGATCATCTTCTGGCATGAGTCTTCCCGAGAGTGCTGATGTTGGAAGTTCTCTTTCATATAGTTTCTTAGTTCATTTTCGGGGTAGCCAAATTAGGCTTTGATCCTCTGTATAAACACAAACAGACCCTTTGCCTACACTTTTATATGTCCTTTATATCATTGTGTAGAACTCATTAGAGGTCACCACATAGGAACTGCATTTTTTTTTTTTAATCATTAATCTACACTTACATGACGAATACTTACGAATACTTTGTTTACTAGGCTCTCCCCTATACCAGGTCCCCCCTATATACTCCTTTACAGTCACTGTCCATCAGCGTAGCAACCTGTTGTAGAATCACTACTTGTCTTCTCTGTGTTGTACAGCCCTCCCCTTTCTCCCACCCCGCTATGGATGCTAATCTTAATACCCCCCTACTTCTCCCCCCCTTATCCCTCCCTACCCACCCATCCTCCCCAGTCCCTTTCCCTTTGGTACCTGTTAGTCCATTCTTGAGTTCTGTGATTCTGCTGCTGTTTTGTTCCTTCAGTTTTTCCTTTGTTCTTATATTCCACAGATGAGTGAAATCATTTGGTATTTCTCTTTCTCTGCTTGGCTTGTTTCACTGAGCAAAATACCCTCCAGCTCCATCCATGTTGCTGCAAATGGTTGGATTTGCCCTTTTCTTATGGCTGAGTAGTATTCCATTGTGTATATGTACCACATCTTCTTTATCCATTCATCTATCGATGGACATTTAGGTTGCTTCCAATTCTTGGCTATTGTAAATAGTGCTGCGATAAACATAGGGGTGCACTGATCTTTCTCATACTTGATTGCTGCATTCTTAGGGTAAATTCCTAGGAGTGCAATTCCTGGGTCAAATGGTAAGTCTGTTTTGAGCATTTTGATGTACCTCCATACTGCTTTCCACAATGGTTGAACAAGTTTACATTCCCACCAGCAGTGTAGGAGGGTTCCCCTTTCTCCACAGCCTCGCCAACATTTGTTGTTGTTTGTCTTTTGGATGGCAGCCATCCTTACTGGTGTGAGGTGATACCTCATTGTAGTTTTAATTTGCATTTCTCTGATAATTAGCGATGTGGAGCATCTTTTCATGTGTCTGTTGGCCATCTGTATTTCTTTTTTGGAGAACCGTCTGTTCAGTTCCTTTGCCCATTTTTTAATTGGGTTATTTGTTTTTTGTTTGTTGAGGCGTGTGAGCTCTTTATATATTCTGGACGTCAAGCCTTTATCGGATGTGTCATTTTCAAAGATATTCTCCCATACTGTAGGGTTTCTTTTTGTTCTATTGATGGTGTCTTTTGCTGTACAGAAGCTTTTCAGCTTAATATAGTCCCACTTGTTCATTTTTGCTGTTGTTTTCCTTGCCCGGGGAGATATGTTCAAGAAGAGGTCACTCATGTTTATGTCTAAGAGGTTTTCGCCTATGTTTTCTTCCAAGAGTTTAATGGTTTAATGACTTACATTCAGGTCTTTGATCCATTTTGAGTTTACTTTTGTATATGGGGTTAGACGATGGTCCAGTTTCATTCTCCTACATGTAGCTGTCCAGTTTTGCCAGCACCATCTGTTGAAGAGACTGTCATTTCGCCATTGTATGTCCATGGCTCCTTTATCAAATATTAATTGACCATATATGTCTGAGTTAATGTCTGGATTCTCTAGTCTGTTCCATTGGTCTGTGGCTCTGTTCTTGTGCCAGTACCAAATTGTCTTGATTACTATGGCTTTATAATAGAGCTTGAAGTTGGGGAGTGAGATCCCCCCTACTTTATTCTTCTTTCTCAGGATTGCTTTGGCTATTCGGGGTCTTTGGTGGTTCCATATGAATTTTTGAATTATTTGATCCAGTTCATTGAAGAATGTTGCTCGTAGTTTCATAGGGATTGCATCAAATCTGTATATTGCTTTGGGCAGGATGGCCATTTTGACGATATTAATTCTTCCTAGCCATGAGCATGGGATGCGTTTCCATCTGTTAGTGTTCCCTTTAATTTCTTTTAAGAGTGACTTGTAGTTTTCAGAATATAAGTCTTTCACTTCTTTGGTTAGGTTTATTCCTAGGTATTTTATTTTTTTTGATGCAATTGTGAATGGAGTTGTTTTCCTGATTTCTCTCTCTGTTGGTTCATTGTTGGTATATAGGAAAGACACAGATTTCTGTGTGTTGATTTTGTATCCTGCAACTTTGCTGTATTCCGATATCAGTTCTAGTAGTTCTGGGGTGGAGTATTTAGGGTTTTTTATGTACAGTATCATGTCATCTGCAAATAGTGACAGTTTGACTTCTTCTTTGCCAATCTGGATTCCTTGTATTTTTTTGTTTTGTCTGATTGCCGTGGCTAGGACCTCCAGTACTATGTTGAATAACAGTGGGGAGAGTGGGCATCCCTGTCTAGTTCCCGATCTCAGCGGAAATGCTTTCAGCTTCTCGCTGTTCAATATAATGTTGGCTGTGGGTTTTTCATAGATGGCCTTTATTATGTTGAGGTACTTGCCCTCTATTCCCATTTTGCTGAGAGTTTTTATCATGAATGGATGTTGAACTTTGTCAAATGCTTTTTCAGCATCTATGGAGATGATCATGTAGTTTTTGTCTTTCTTTTTGTTGATGTGGTGGATGATATTGATGGACTTTCGAATGTTGTGCCATCCATGCATCCCTGGGATGAATCCCACTTGGTCATGGTGTACGATGGTTTTGATGTATTTTTGAATTCGGTTTGCTAAAATTTTGTTGAGTATTTTTGCGTCTACGTTCATCAGGGATATTGGTCTATAGTTTTCTTTTTTGGTGGTGTCTTTGCCTGGTTTTGGTATTAGGGTGATGTTAGCTTCATAGAATGAGTTTGGGAGTATCCCCTCCTCTTCTATTTCTTGGAAAACTTTAAGGAGAATGGGTATTATGTCTTCCCTGTATATCTGATAAAATTCCGAGGTAAATCCATCTGGCCCGGGGGTTTTGTTCTTTGGTAGTTTTTTGATTACTGCTTCAATTTCGTTGCTGGTAATTGGTCTGTTTAGATTTTCTGTTTCTTTTTGGGTCAGTCTTGGAAGGTTGTATTTTTCTAGGAAGTTGTCCATTTCTCCTAGGTTTCCCAGCTTGTTAGCATAGGTTTTCATAGTAGTCTCTAATAATTCTTTGTATTTCTGCGGGATCTGTTGTGATTTTTCCTTTCTCATTTCTGATACTGTTGATTTGTGTTGACTCTCTTTTCCTCTTAATAAGTCTGGCTAGAGGCTTATCTATTTTGTTTATTTTCTCGAAGAACCAGCTCTTGGTTTCATTGATTTTTGCTATTGTTTTATTCTTCTCAATTTTATTTATTTCTTCTCTGATCTTTATTATGTCCCTCCTTCTGCTGACCTTAGGCCTCATTTGTTCTTCTTTTTCCAATTTTGATAGTTGTGACATTAGACCGTTCATTTGGGATTGCTCTTCGTTTTTTAAATATGCTTGGAGTGCTATATACTTTCCTCTTAAGACTGCTTTTGCTGCGTCCCACAGAAGTTGGGGCTTAGTGTTGTTGTTGTCATTTGTTTCCATATATTGCTGGATCTCCATTTTGATTTGGTCATTGATCCATTGATTATTTAGGAGCGTGTTGTTTAGCCTCCATGTGTTTGTGAGCCTTTTTGCTTTCTTTGAACAGTTTATTTCTAGTTTAATGCCTTTGTGGTCTGAAAAGTTGGTTGGTAGGATTTCAATCTTTTGGAATTTACTGAGGCTCTTTTTGTGTCCTAGTATGTGGTCTATTCTGGAGAATGTTCCATGTGCACTTGAGAAGAATGTGTATCCTGTTGCTTTTGGATGTAGAGTTCTATAGATGTCTATTAGGTCCATCTGTTCTAGTGTGTTGTTCAGTGCCTCTGTGTCCTTACTTATTTTCTGTCTGGTGGATCTGTCCTTTGGAGTGAGTGGTGTGTTGAAGTCTCCTAGAATGAATGCGTTGCATTCTATTTCCTCCTTTAGTTCTGTTAATATTTGTTTCAGGTATGTTGGTGCTCCTGTATTGGGTGCATATATATTTATAATGGTTATATCCTCTTGATGGACTGAGCCCTTTATCATTATGTAATGTCCTTCTTTGTCTTTTGTTACTTTCTTTATTTTGAAGTCTGTTTTGTCTGATACCAGAATTGCAACACCTGCTTTCTTATCTCTGTTGTTTGCATGAAATATCTTTTTCCATCCCTTGACTTTAAGTCTGTGCGCGTCTTTGGGTTTGAGGTGAGTCTCTTGTAAGAAGCATATGGATGGATCTTGCTTTTTTATCCATTCTATTACTCTGTGTCTTTTGATTGGTGCATTCAGTCCATTTACATTTAGGGTGATTATTGAAAGGTATGAATTTATTGCCATTGCAGGCTTTAAGTTTGTGGTTACCAAAGGTTTAGGGTTAGCTTCTTTACTGTCTTACTGTCTAACTTAACTCGCTTGTTGAGCTATTATAAACACAATCTGATGATTCTTTATTTCTCTCCCTTCTTATTCCTCCTCCTCCCTTCTTCATATGTTGGGTGTTTTGTTGTGTGCTCTTTTTAGGAGTGCTCCCATCTAGAGCAGTCCCTGTAGGATGCCCTGTAGAGGTGGTTTGTGGGAGGCAAATTCCCTCAACTTTTGCTTGTCTGGGAATTGTTTAATCCCTCCTTCATATTTAAATGATATTCGTGCTGGATACAGTAGTCTTGGTTCGAGGCCCTTCTGTTTCATTGCATTAAGTATATCATGCCATTCTCTTCTGGCCTGTAGGGTTTCTGTTGAGAAGTCTGATGATAGCCTGATGGGTTTTCCTTTGTAGGTAACCTTTTTTTTCTCTCTGGCTGCTTGTAATACTTTGTCCTTGTCTTTGATCTTTGCCATTTTAATTATTATGTGTCTTGGTGTTGCCCTCCTTGGATCCCTTGTCATGGGTGTTCTGTGTACCTCTGTGGTCTGAGAGGCCATTTCTTCCCCTAGTTTGGGGAAATTTTCAGCAATTATTTCTTCAAAGACATTTTCTATCCCCTTTTCTCTCTCTACTTCTTCTGGAATGCCTATGATTCTTATATTATTTCTTTGATATTGATCACTCAGCTCTCTTAAAATTCTTTCATTCCTGGAGATCCTTTTATCTCTCTCTGCATCAGCTTCTCTGCGTTCCTGTTCTCTGTTTTCTAGTCCATTAATGGTCTCTTGCATCTCGTCCATTCTGTTTTGAAGTCCTTCCAGAGCTTGTTTTATTTCTGAATTCTCCTTCCTTAGTTCTTGCATATTTCTCTGCAAGTCCATCAGCATGGTTATGACTTTTGTTTTGAATTCTTTTTCAGGAAGATTGGCTAAATCTATCTCCCCAGATTCCTTCTCAGGGGAAGATGTAGCAGATGCCGAAGCTGTCTGGGTTAGTCTTGTCTGGATCATATTTTTTTGCCTTTTCATGTTGACAGGTGCTATTGACTGTCAGCTGGGAGGGCCAAAATTTTCACTTGCTACTGGCCTTTCTTTACTGGGGCAACTGCGACCCCTAGTGGCTTGTGTTGGGTAATTGCGTGTAGACTGGGTCTTTGTGTCTTGCCTGGCCGGGAGGGAGAAATTTCCCTTTCTGTGGGCGGAATTTGTCTCAGGCTGCTTCTCTGCTTTCGCAGCGCCCGGTGGGGTGATGGATGGGGGGGCTGCTTGACTGTTTGCCTCCGTGAGGGGTCTCAGAGCTGTTGCCCAGGGGGTTAGTGCACCCGGTTTTCCCTGTAATTTCCAGCTGCTGTACTGTGACCTGGGTTGTTTCCGTCAAGCTGTTAAGTCCCTGTCCCTTTAAGACTTTCAAAAAGCCCCCGCTTTTCTTTGTCACAGGGGCATCAGCTTCAGCACCCGCTCTGAGGTCTTACCCCCTGTTCTCCCAGTATCCAGGGCCCCCTGGGCATATACTGTGTCTGCACTCTGGCCCGGATGGCGGGGGCTGGGTGCTCGGCAGTCCTGGGCTCCGTCTCCCTCCCGCTCTGCCTATTGTTCTCCCGCCGGGAGCTGGGGGGAGGGGCGCTCGGGTCCCGCCGGGCCGGGGCTTGTATCTCACCCCTTTCACCAGTCGCTGGGTTCTCGCTGGTGTAGCTGCAGTCTGGCCACTGTCCTGCGTCTTCTGGTCTCTCTTTTAGGGCTAGTTGTGTTTGTTGTATTTTCAAAAGTATATATGTTTTTGGGAGGAGATTCCCACTGTCCTACTCACGCCGCCATGTTGGCTCCGCCCTGTGTAGTTTTCTTTTTGGGTGGGGTGTTTGCCTGGTTTTGGTATTAGGGTGATGTTGGCTTCATAGAATGAGTTTGGGAGTATTCACTCCTCTTCTATTTTTTGGAAAACGTTAAGGAGAATGGGTGTTAAGTCTTCTCTGTATGTCTGATAAAATTCCGAGGTAAATCAGGAGGTGGAGATAAGATGGCGATGTGAGTAGAGCAGCGGAAATCTCCTCCCAAAACAACATATATCTATGAAAATATAACAAAGACAACCCTTCCTAGAATAAAGACCAGAGGACACAGGACAATATCCAGACCACATCCGCACCTGCGAGAACCCAGCGCCTCGCGAAGGGGGTGAGATACAAGCCCCGGCCCCGCGGGAGCCGAGCGCCCCTCCCCCCAGCTCCCGGCGGGAGGAGAGCAGGCAGAGCGGGAGGGAGACGGAGCCCAGGGCTGCCGAACACCCAGCCCCCGCCACCCGGGCCAGAGCGTAGACACAGTGCATGCGCGGGGCCCTGGATACTAGGGAAAAAGGACAGCAATACCTGTGAGCGGTTCCCTGAGGCCCGTGCTTGGGGACAAAGAAAAGCTAGTGGCTTTTTTTTTTTTTAATTATTTAATTAACTTTTTTGTTGTTGTTTGTTCGAGTGTTTTTTGGAAGTCATAAAGGGACAGGGACCCCAAAACCGGATGGAAGCATCCAGGGACACTTAGTCTGGCAGCAGGGATCCGGGGATCTTTGGGCACTCAAACCCCCTGGGCACGGAGGCCCCGCACGGAGATAAATAGCCTCCCTGCCACTCCTCCTCCAACGAGGCTCCACCATATGGGGGTAGCAGCCCGAGCCAGGCCACGCCCACAGCAACAGAGGAGAGAAACTCCATAGCAGCCCAGCAGCAATTAGAAGCCCTGTCTTCGTGCAGCTGCCCAGCACAAGCCCATAGAGGTCGCTGTTCTCCCAGGAGAGGAGGGCCACAAACCAACAAGAAGGTAAGTTCTTCCAGCCATCACTTGTCCCAGCTCTGCAAACTATTCCTATCACCATGAAAAGGCAAAGCTACAGGCAGACAAAGATCACAGAGACAACACCAGAGAAGGAGACAGATCTAACCAGTCTTCCTGAAAAAGAATTCAAAATAAGAATCATAAACATGCTGACAGAGATGCAGAGAAATGTGCAGGAGAAATGAGATGAAGTCCGGAGATCACAGATGCCAGAAAGGAGATCGCAGAAATGAAACAAACTCTGGAAGGGTTTATAAGCAGAATGGATAGGATGCAAGAGGCCATTGATGGAATTGAAACCAGAGAACAGGAACGCATAGAAGCTGACATAGAGAGAGATAAACGGATCTCCAGGAATGAAGCAATATTAAGAGAACTGTGTGACCAATCCAAAAGGAACAATATCCACATTATAGGGGTTCCAGAAGAAGAAGAGAGAGGAAAAGGGATAGAAAGTGTCTTTGAAGAGATAATTGCTGAAAATTTCCCCAAACTGGGGGAGGAAATAATCGACAGATAACAGAAATACACAGAACTCCCAACAGAAAGGACACAAGGAGGACAACACCAAGACACATAATAATTAAAATGGCAAAGATCAAGGACAAGGAAAGAGTATTAAAGGCAGCTAGAGAGAAAAAGGTCACCTATAAAGGAAAACCCATCAGGCTATCATCAGACTTCACGACAGAAACCCTACAGGCCACAAGAGAATGGCATGATATACTTAATGCAATGAAACAGAAGGGCCTCGAACCAAGACTACTGTATCCAGCACAAATATCATTTAAATATGAAAGAGGGATTAAACAATTCCCAGACAAGCAAAAGTTGAGGGGATTTCCCTCCCACAAACCACCTCAACAGGGCATCCTACAGGGACTGGTCTAGATGGGAGCACTCCTAAAAAGAGCACAGAACAAAACACCCAACATATGAAGAAGGGAGGAGGAGGAATAAGAAGGGAGAGAAATAAAGAATCATCAGACCACGTTTATAATAGCTCAACAAGCGAGTTAAGTTAAACAGTAAAATAGTAAAGAAGCTAACCCTGAACCTTTGGTAACCACAAACTAAAAGCCAGCAATGGCAATAAGTACATATCTTTCAATAGTCACCCTAAATGTTAATGGGCTGAATGCACCAATCAAAAGACACAGAGTAATAGAATGGATAAAAAAGCAAGACCCATCTATATAATGCTTACAAGGAACTCACCTCAAACCCAAAGACATGCACAGAATAAAAGGCGAGTGATGGAAAAACATATTTCAAGCAAACAACAGTGAGAAGAAAGCAGGGGTTGCAGTACTAATATCAGACAAAATAGACTTCAAAACAAAGAAAGCAACAAGAGATAAAGAAGGAAACTACATAATGATAAAGGACTCTGTCCAACAAGAGGATATAACAATTCTAAATATATATGCACCCAACACAGGAGCACCAACATATGTGAAACAAATACTAACAGAACTAAAGGAGGAAATAGACTGCAATGCATTCATTCTAGGAGACTTCAACACACCACTCACCCCAAAGGATAGATTCACCGGGCAGAGAATAAGTAAGGACACGGAGGCACTGAACAACACAGTAGAACACATGGACCTAATAGACATCTACAGAACTCTACGTTCAAAAGCAACAGAATATACATTCTTCTCAAGTGCACATAGAACATTCTCCAGAATAGTCCACATACTAGACCACAAAAAGAGCCTCAGGAAAATCCAAAATATTGAAATCCTACCAACCAACTTTTCAGACCACAAAGGTATAAATAAAACTAGAAATAAATTCTACAAAGAAAACAAAAAGGCTTATAAACACATGGAGGCTTAACAACATGCTCCTAAATAATCAATGGATCAATGAACAAATTAAAATAGAGATCAAGGAATATATGGAAACAAATGACAACAACAACACAAAGCCCCAACTTCTGTGAGATGCAGCGAAAGCTGTCTTAAGAGGAAAGTATATAGTGATCCAGGCACACTTGAAGAAGGAAGAACAATCCCAAATGAATAGTCTAACATCACAATTATCGAAACTGGAAAAAGAAGAACAAATGAGGCCTAAAGTCAGCAGAAGGAGGGACATAATAAAGATAAGAGAAGAAATAAACAAAATTGAGAAGAATAAAACAATAGCAAAAGTCAATGAAACCAAGAGCTGGTTCTTTCAGAAAATAAACAAAATATATAAGCCTCTAGCCAAACTTATTAAGAGAAAAAGAGAATCAACACAAATCAACAGAATCAGAAATGAGAACTGAAAAATCATGACAGAATCCACATAAATACAAAGAACTATTAAAGACTACCATGAAAACCTATATGCCAGCAACCTGAAACACCTAGAAGAAATGGACAACTTCCTAGAAAAATACAACCTTCCAAGACTGACCAAGGAAGAAACACAAAAGTTAAACAAAATAATTGCGAGCAAAGAAATTAAAACAGTAATCAAAAAACTACCTAAGAACAAAACCCCCGGGACAGACCGACTTACATCGGAATTTTATCAGACACACAGAGAAGACATAATACCCATTCTCCTTAAAGTTTCCAAAAACTAGAAGAGGAGGGAATACTCCCAAACTCATTCTATGAATATAACAGCACCCTAATAACAAAAACAGGCAAAGACACCACCAAAAAAGAAAACTACAGACAAATATCCCTGATGAATGTAGATGCAAAAATACTCAATAAAATATTAGCAAACCGAATTCAAAAATATAACAAAAAGATCATACACCATGACCAAGTGGGATTCATCCCAGGGATGCAAGGATGGTACAACATTTGAAAAACCATCAACATTAACCACGACATCAACAAAAAGAAAGACAAAAACCACATGATCATCTCCATAGATGCCAGAAAAGCATTTGACAAAATTCAACATCCATTCATGATAAAAACTCTTCAGTAAAATGGGTATAGAGGGCAAGTACCTCAACATAATAAAGGCCATATGTGATAAACCCACAGACAACATTATACTGAACAGTGAGAAGCTGAAAGCTTTTCCTCTGAGATCGGGAACAAGACAGGGATGCAAACTCTCCCCACTGTTATTCAACGTGGTACTGGAGGTCCTAGCCACGGCAATCAGACAAAACAAAGAAATACAAGGAATCCAGATAGGTAAAGAGGAAGTCAAACTGTCACTATTTGCAGATGACATGATATTGCACATAAAAAACCCTAAAGATTCCACTCCAAAACTACTAGAACTGATATCGGAATACAGCAAAGTTGCAGGATACAAAATCAACACACAGAAATCTGTGGATTTCCTATACACTAACAATGAGCCAATAGAAAGAGAAATCAGGAAAACAACTCCATTCAGAATTGCATCAAAAAGAATAAAATACCTAGGAATAAACCTAACCAAATAAGTGAAAGACTTATACCCTGAAAACTACAAGTCGCTCTTAAGAGAAATTAAAGGGGACACTAACAGATGGAAACTCATCCCATGCTCGTGGCTAGGAAGAATTAATATCGTCAAAATGGCCATCCTGCCCAAAGCAATATACAGATTTGATGCAATCCCTATGAAATTACCAGCAACATTCTTCAACAAACTGGAACAAATAGTTCAAAAATTCATATGGAAACACCAAAGTCCCCAAATAGCCAAAGCAATCCAGAGAAAGAAGAATAAAGTAGGGGGGATCTCACTCCCCAACTTCAAGCTCTATTATAAAGCCATAGTAATCAAGACAATTTGGTACTGGCACAAGAGCAGAGCCACAGACCAATGGAACAGACTGGAGAATTCAGACATTAACCCAGACATATATGGTCAATTAATATTTGATAAAGGAGCCATGGACATACAATGGTGAAATGACAGTCTCTTCAACAGATGGTGCTGGCAAAACTGGACAGCTACATGTAGGAGAATGTAACTGGACCATTGTCTAACCCCATATACAAAAGTAACCTCAAAATGGACCAAAGACCTGAATGTAAGCCATGAAACCATTAAACTCTTGGAAGAAAACATAGGCAAAAACCTCTTAGACATAAACATGAGCGACCTCTTCTTGAACATATCTCCCCGGGCAAGGAAAACAACAGCAAAAATGAGTAAGTAAGTGGGACTATATTAAGCTGAAAAGCTTCTGCACAGCAAAAGACACCATCAATAGAACAAAAAGGATCCCTACAGTATGGGAGAATATATTTGAAAATGACACATCCGATAAAGGCCTGACGTCCAGAATATATAAAGAGCTCACACGCCTCAACAAACAAAAAACAAATAACCCAATTAAAAAATGGGCAGAGGAACTGAACAGACAGTTCTCCAAAAAGGAAATACAGATGGCCAACAGACACATGAAAAGATGCTCCACATCGCTAATTATCAGAGAAATGCAAATTAAAACTACAATGAGGTATCACCTCACACCAGTAAGGATGGCTGCCATCCAAAAGACAAGCAACAACAAATGTTGGCAAAGTTGTGGAGAAAGGGGAACCCTCCTACACTGCTGGTGGGAATATAAATTAGTTCAACCATTGTGGAAAGCAGTATGGAGGTTCCTCAAATTGCTCAAAATATATTTACCATTTGACCCAGGAATTCCACTCCTAGGAATTTACCCTAGGAATGCAGCAGTACAGTTTGAAAAAGGCAGATGCACCCCTATGTTTATCGCAGCACTATTACAATAGCCAAGAATTGGAAGCAACCTAAGTGTCCATCAGTAGGTGAATGGATAAAGAAGATATGGTACATATACACAATGGAATATTATTCAGCCATAAGAAGAAAAAAAACCTACCTTTTGCAACAACATGGATGGAGCTAGAGGGTATTATGCTCAGTGAAATAAGCCAAGTGGAGAAAGAGAAATACCAAATGATTTCACTCATCTGTGGAATATAAGAACAAAGGAAAAACTGAAGGAACAAAACAGCAGCAGAATCACAGAACCCAACAATGGACTAACAGTTACCAAAGGGAGAGAGACTGGGGAGGATGGGAGGTTAGGGAGGGATAAGGGCGGGGAAGAAGAAAGGGGATTTTATGATTAGCATACATAATGGGGGGGTAGGAAAAAGGGGAGGGCTGTACAACACAGAGAAGACAAGAAGTGATTATACAACATTTTGCTATGCTGATGGACAGTGACTGTAAGGTGGTTTGTTGGGGGGCATCTGGTATAGGGGAGAACCTAGTAACCATAATGTTCTTCATGTAATTGTAGATTAATGATAAGAAAAAAAGAAAGAAAGTAAACGGGGAGTACACCCTGATAGGATAAAACTTACTGCAAATCACCAATTAATGCATGCTTTAAATATCCTTAATTTTGATCATTTAAAGGGTGTCAGATGATCAGCTATGGAAGTATATATTTCTGATTATATTCCTTTTTCTTAAAAAAATAAATAAATCAAAATGCAGTTCCTCCATGATGATCTCCAATAGGTTCTTCACAATGGTATAAAGGGCATATGAAAGTGTGGGCAGGGGGTTTGTTTGTGTTTATACAGAGGATCGAAGACTAATTTGGCTACCCAGAGAAGGAATTAAGATACGATACGAAGAACTTCCAACATCAACATTCTCTGGAAGAGTCATTCCAGAAGTTGATCATCAAAAAACTTCAACAAAGACCATGGTGTTGTTGCAGTTGTAGCTGCATTCATCCCAGCGGTTCTGGACTTGTCATTGGAATGAAGAAGGAGATATCTAAGTTGGCCTGTGCATACAGGAAAACTACAAATTTGACTGGATCTATACTGTCGGAACTCAACCAAGAATTAGGAGAAGTGCAAGTTGCAGTGCTCCAAAATCTTGCGACTATAGACTATCTACTGTTAAAAGAACATATGGGATGTGAACAGTTCCCAGGAAAGTGTTGTTTTAATTTGTCTGATTTTTCTCAAACTATTCAAATTCAGTTAGACAATATCCATCATATCATTGATAAGTTTTCACAAATGCCTAGGGTGCCTAACTGGTTTTCTTGGTTTCACTGGATATGGCTGGTAATTGTAGGTCTGCTTTGGTTACGTAGCTGTATTTCTATTAAGTTAATGTGTGCACGCAATTTAATTAGTAATTTAAAAAATACATGCTTATGTTGCACTACAAGAAGATATGTCAAAGAAATAATCTTCCCATGTTTTCTTCCATCTGCTACTTCTATAGCTTCTCTTCTTCCTTCCTAATTACAACCCCTAAGTAGAATTCATGCCTCATATCGAAATTACCGAGTATCATAATTCTTCCAAGTGGTAAAGATACCTCAAGACAAATGCTGGGCATAGAAGCCACAGGGCATAAATCTGCAAAAAAGTAAAAAGCTAACCTTTTCAAACAATAAGGCTTCTCTCTCACTTGTCAACTTTACATTTCCCTGTATGGCCCCGGAAGATGACTGGTTAGCCAGAGACGGGTAAGATTCCTCAAGGGAGGAACAACCTAAGACAGGCACAGTCGCAGGGGGCCATCAGGTGAGAAATTTGTGATCAACAGAGGTGAGGCTTAGAACCTCAATCCCCTGTTTTGACAGAAATCTTTTGCATCCGTGGATGTTTTGTTGCCCTCGTCTAGCTTGGATTAATACTTAGTCTACAGGCACACACCTGATCATCTACGCTTGCCCTCTTACAGCATTAAACTATGTTTTCTACCTTTATCTTGCATCTACCTACCACCTCAGCATTTTATTAAAAATAATAATAAGGGAGAAATGTGGGATTCACATATAAATCAAGTATAAAAATCAAATGAATAATCATAATTAACCTGATTGTTTATAGTTCATGATGCGTGATCAAAACCGAAAGTTTCTGTGATGACTGCCCTTGCACTGTTCGCCATGTAAGAACTTATTCACTATGTAAGAACTTGTTCACCATGTAAAAACTTGTTCGTCATGCTTCAGAAGATTGGAGACTGTTGAGAATTAGGCATGGTGTTGATTAATGATTGTGCATTGAGTCCCCTATACAGAATTTTATTGTTTTTAACAACCATATGATCAATAAATATGAGAGATGCCCTCTCAAATAAAAGAAAAAAATAAGTAAGTCACAGGGATGAAGAGTACAGCATAGGGAATATAGTCAATATATTCTAATAACTTTGTACAGTGACAAATGGTTTCTCAACATCATGGTAAGCATTTAGTAGTGTATATTTATGTTGAATCACTATGTTGTACATCTGAAGCTAATATATTGTATGATAACTATACTTTAATGAAACATAAAGGAAATACTGTCAAAAAAAAAAGTTGAGGAGCATGCATTATTCTTGGAAAGATCTCCAGATCTCATTCATATTGAGTATTTTTGTTATCTTTGTTGGTTAAGCATTTATACTTTAATCATCTCTGTGCAATAAATGAAATCATCATAAATGAAAACATGTTTATATGGTTGATTTTTTTTAGTCCTTCTACTAATGATAAACATAAGACTCAAGGGGATTAAAAAAAAAATTTCAAGGTAAATCCATCTGGCCCGGGGGTTTTATTTTTTGGTAGTTTCTTGATTACCGCTTCAATTTCGTTGCTGGTAATTGGTCTGTTTAGATTTTCTGTTTCTTTCTGGGACAGTCTTGGAAGGTTGTATTTTTTTAGGAAGTCGTCCATTCCTCCTAGGTTTCCCAGCTTGTTCGCATATAGGTTTTCATAGTATTCTCTAATAACTCTTTGTATTACTGTGGAGTCCGTCGTGATTTTTCCTTTCTCGTTTCTGATTCTGTTGATTTGTGTTGACTCTCTTTTCCTCTTAATAAGTCTGGCTATAGGCTTATCTATTTTGTTTATTTTCTCAAAGAATCAGCTCTTGGTTTCGTTGATTTTTGCTATTGTTTTATTCTTCTCAATTTTATTTATTTCTTCTCTGATCTGTATTATGTCCCTCCTTCTGCTGACCTTAGGCCTCATTTGTTCTTCTTTTTCCAATTTCGATAATTGTGACATTAGACTATTCATTTGGGATTGTTCTTCCTTCTTTAAATATGCCTGGATTGCTATATACTTTCCTCTTAAGACTGCTTTTGCTGTGTCCCACAGAAGTTGGGGCTTTGTGTTATTGTTGTCATTTGTTCCCATATATTGCTGGATCTCCATTTTAATTTGGTTATTGATCCATTGATTATTTAGGAGCATCTTGTTAAGCCTCCATGTGTTTGTGAGCCTTTTTGCTTTCTTTGTACAATTTATTTCTAGTTTTATACCTTTGTGGTCTGAAAAGTTGGTTGGTAGGATTTCAATATTTTGGAATTTACTGAGGTTCTTTTTGTGGCCTAGTATGTGGTCTATTCTGGAGAATGTTCCATGTGGACTTCAGAAGAATGTGTATCCTGTTGCTTTTGGGTGTAGAGTTCTGTAGATGTCTATTAGGTCCATCTGTTCTAGTGTGTTGTTCAGTGCCTCTGTGTCCTTACTTATTTTCTGTATGGTGGATCTGTCCTTTGGAGTGAGTGGTGTGTTGAAGTCTCCTAGAATGAATGCATTGCATTCTATTTCCTCCTTTAGTTGTGTTAATATTTGTTTCAGGTATGTTGGTGCTCCTGTATTGGGTGCATATATATTTATAATGGTTATATCCTCTTGATGGACTGAGCCCTTTATCATTATGTAATGTCCTCTTTATCTCTTGTTACTTTCTTTATTTTGAAGTCTATTTTGACTGATACTAGTATTACAACCCCTGCTTTTTTCTCTCTGTTGTTTGCATGAAATATCTTTCTCCAACCCTTGACTTTTAATCTGTGCATGTCTTTGGGTTTAAGGTGAGTCTCTTGTAAGCAGCATATAGATGGGTCTTGCTTTTTTATCCATCCTATTACTCTGTGTCTTTTTATTGGTGCATTCAGTCCATTTACATTTAGGGTGATTATTGAAAGATATGTACTTATTGCCATTGCAGGCTTTAGGTTTGTGGTTACCAAACGTTCAAGGTTAGCGTGTTTACTACCTTACTGTCTGACCTCACTCACTTATTGAGCTGTTATAAACACAGTCTGATGATCATTTCTTTCCCTTCTTTTTCCTCCTCCACCATTCTTCATATGTTGGGTGTTTTGTTCTGTGCTCTTTTTAGGAGTGCTCCCGTCTAGAGCAGTCTCTCTAAGATACCCTGTAGAGGTGGTTTGTGGGAGGCAAATTCCCTCAACTTTTGCTTGTCTGGGAATTGTTTAATCCCACTCTCATATTTAAATGATAATCGTGCTGGATACGGTATCCTTGGTTCAAGGCCCTTCTGTTTCATTGCATTAAGTATATCATGCCATTCTCTTCTGGCCTGTAAGGTTTCTGTTGTGAAGTCTGATGATAGCCTGATGGGTTTTCCTTTGTAGGTGACCTTTTATTTCTCTCTGGCTGCCTTTAATACTCTGTCCTTGTCTTTGATCTTTGCCATTTTAATTATTATGTGTCTTCATGTTGCCCTCCTTGGTTCCCTTGTCATGGGAGTTCTGTGTGTTTCTGTGGTCTGAGAAGCCATTTCCTCCCCTAGTTTGGGGAAGTTTTCAGCAATTATTTCTTCAAAGACATTTTCTATCCCTTTTTCTCTCTCTTCTTCTTCTGGTGCTCCTATAATGCAGATATTGTTCCTTTGGATTGGTCACACAGTTCTCTTAATATTCTTTCATTCCTTGAGATCCTTTTCTCTCTCTCTGCGTCAGCTTCTATGCATTCCTGTTCTCTCGTTTCTATTCTATCAGTGGCCTTTTGCATCTTATCCATTCTGCTTAAAAATCCTTCCAGAGTTTGTTTCACTTCCGTAATCTCCCTCCGAACGTCTGTCATCTCCCTCTGGACTTCATCCCTTAGCTCTTGCATATTTCTCTGCAGCTCTGTCAGCATGTTTACGATTTTTATTTTGAATTCTTTTTCAGGGAGAGTGGTTAGGTCTGCGTCTGCAGATCCTTTCTCAGGTGTAACTATCTTGGGCTGGACCAGATTTTTTTGCCTTTTCATGGTGATTGCAGTGGCTGTAGGCAGGTTGCGGTTGTGTCAGCTGGGAGAAGTAAGTCCTTTCCTGCTTGCTGGATGCCTTGCCCTTCTCCACTGCCTGTGACGGCTACCTGCACTCCTAGAGCAGTTACCAGGTTCATCTCCTAAGCTGCTGTGGGCGGGGTGTCTGTCAGAGCAGCGTGGAGCCCTGCGGGGAGTGGCAGGCATGCCAGATGCGCTCCTCTGTGCTAGTGGCGACCCTGCCATGCAGCTGTGTGGCCGCAGCAGCCTTTGGGTCTGGCCCAAGCAGATGTGCATTGGGCTGGGATTCCGGTCTGCTCCTGGTAGCGCGCCTGCTCCCTCTGGCTCTGCTGCCGTTGCATGTGGGCTCTTCAGTGCAGGCTTCTACTGGGCTGTGGCTTCACTGCCGCCAGTGCGCGCGAGCCATGCCCAGACTGTTCGGTTGCGCTGCTGTTGGCTAGCACAAGCCTCTCCTGCGGCACACGGATCTGCTCTCGGTTCCTTCCAGTGCTTCCGCCCCCAGCACGCGCTCCCACTCTCCTGCTACTGGGACTGTGTGTCGGGGTCTGCACCAGTTGGAGGAACGACTGGCAGGCTGTCTATTGGTGTGAGGGGCTTCAGAGCTGCACTGCCTCCGTTTGGGGTGCCTAAGTTTCCCTGGTATTCCCAGCTGCCTGGACAAGTTTGTCCAGCAATGGGGTCCCTGTCTCTTTAAGACTTGCAGAAAGCACTCGCTTTTCTTTTGTCTCAGGGTCGCCAGTTGCGGGGACCTGCCCACAGGTTTTGCTTTTCCGTTTCTCTAATATCCAGCACCCTGTGCACCTTGTTTCTGCGTTCCAGGTGCGTATTTCTAGAGCTGGTTGTTTAGCAGTCCTGGGCTTTCACTCCCTCCCCGTTCTGACTCCTTTCTTCCTGCCGGGTTTTGGGGTCGGGGAGCGTTCGGGTCCCACCTGGCCGCGACTTGTATCTTACCCCCTTCGTGTGATGCTGAGTTCTCGCAGATGTAGATGTGTCCTGGCTGTTGTACTGCATCCACTGGTGTCTCTTTTAGGAATAGTTGTATTTATTGTATTTTCATAAATATATATGTTTTGGGGAGGAGATTTCCTCTGAACTACTCACACCGCCATCTTCCCATGATCCTCTTAGGGATTTTAAAAGCCCATTTACTGGTTTCCTACTTGCAGGTGCTGAGATTAAGTGTGGGTTGTGGGGAGGGGCACTGCATAGACTGGTCTCCACGCAGCACCTAAGCATGGACGGTGTTCACTGCATCGCTGATGCTTCTTAGTTTTCCCAACTCCCTGTTTAGGTCACAGAGGGTGGGTCCCATTCCAGTTCCCCCAGGGCTGATGAACTGAAAGCAGAGGCTTATTTCTTTGTATGATTTTTCTTTAAGAAAAAAAAAAATGGAGAATCTGGGCATATTGTGGTGGGTTTCTTGGGTGGATAAATGTTTTAACACCAAAGCCCAAAATAATCTGAGAGCCAGGTCTTTATGATCAATTCAGTATAAGTCTTCAAACAACGGAATCTAAATGAATAAGGACCAGATGTGAGTTGGTGGGTGGGGGAGGGGCTGCAGGTGCATTTGTATTTTTTTGCCTTTCTTTTATGTTATATGGTCATATGGGACACAGAGAGCAGAGTTATAATTTGAGACATTGGCCAGAATTCTCTACTTACCGACTGCCCATACCCTGGCCATGATAAATTTTTGGGAGAAGCTATCAGATCTGTGTTGGAGACAGCACAAAATCCTTTACTTTTTAAAAGGAAGAGCCTACGATTCATGTACAAGGTCCAAAACTCGTACTGACAGCGAAAGAAACAGTTATTTTGACCACCCACTTTCTCAACTCCTCTGCTCCCCACCCACCCACATACAAGACCGTGTGATTCTGTCCTAATACAGGAAAGAGAGGGTCAGCATACAGGGTGCGATGTGGTCCACTCTGCTGCCCGCACCCCCCTGAGCACGTGACCAGCGCGGGCTCCCGGAGCAGGTAACCCAGTACAGATATGGGATCTGAAGGGCGAGAGCCCTTGTCTTTCTCTTGAAGAAACCTATGGCCTCTGAGATAGGATCCCTGGGACATAGAGAGTGACGGGTCAGCAATGGCAGCATGAGCTGTTTACGTGTGAGAAAACCCGAGCTGCCTGTGTGGTTGCCGCAGCTCTGAAGGGTCCTGGGGGGGCCATCCAGCATTTTCTGGGGCTCCTGAGCACGGTGCACAGGTGAACTGAGGGGGCAAGCCACTGGCGGGTAGGGGCAGCCAGACACCCTGTCAGCCCTCATCAAGTTTGCTTCGACAAACCCCAGGAGTTCCTTGCATTCGGTCCCATTACATGGTTTTTCCCTACATCTTTCTGACAACTACCATCCTCTGCCTTTTATTATATAGGTCTACTTAGTATTAGCACCAGAAATAGATACGCAGAAATCAATAGTAAGAGCAGGATAAATATTTTGTTTTACAATTCAATCACTTTTTTATAGAGCTTATGAATGGCCATGAGGACAACTACCATGTATTTCTACATCTAGTAAGAAGTTTCACACACACACACAGGAAAACACTGAAGAAGAAGAAAAAGAGTGTGTTAGGGAGAGAGAGGGAGAGGAGTTTGTAGGGCATAGAAACGCATTTGACTGAGATTTTAACAGAAGGAATAACTGCATTAGAATAGTATAGATTACAGGCAGTGGCTGTGATGTCAAGCTGTCTGGGAGGAGGGACAACTTACATAATAGTTGTGCCACAGTGTACTTACCTGTTAAAATGGTGGTAACAATAGCATATGACTCACATGGTTGCTTTAAGAATTAAATGAGTGACTATTCGCTATGGAAAGTAGCATGATATCTAACATACAATAAACACCTAAGAAATATTTGTTGAATAAACAAATTAGTCGCAATCTTGAAAACCAGCCTTAGGTTGAAGGACACAGGAATCTGGGTGGATAATCATAAATTGAAATCCATGGAAAATAATTACAATCTTTCCTATTTTAGTGGTTTACAGAAAGGGGATGTTCCGAGGTGAACAAATTTTTTTACTGCCATTTTAGAGTAACCTCTTGGAAGAGATGAAAGAGAGTTCAATTCATTTTGATGCTCTGAAAAAAATGCCAGTTTTTTTTTTTAGTTCTTAATATACAATATTAGAAACAGAAGACACCTACATTTTTAAACTACAATTTTCCCTTGCCTTATCTCTCCTTTTCCTTCTTTTTCTTTCCTTTTCTTACTTCTATGACAAGTGTGCTACTAGATGCCCAGTCCTCTGATAGATCAGGGCCACACCCTGACGCACCAGGTACATTTATACTCCAGCAGGAGATAGAAATGAATGTGTCACACAGTGCGTGTGAAGAGTGGTATTATGGGAGAAGGGTACAGAAACTCACAAATTCAGATTCTGGAGTTTGTGAGAGATTTCCTAGAAGTGACATTTCAGGAAAGGTCTACAGAATATATAGGGCTTATCAAAGACAAGAGATGCTTTTAGTTAAGATTGTTCTGCTATGAAAACACATGTGAAGCCTAGGAGATATGAGAAAGCTAAACATAATAAAGAAATGAGAACAGCTTGGGATGGCCGGGGCCCGGAGTGTGATAAAGGAGGCTCTGTGAGGATAACTCCACTGGGCCCATCAGCAATGTTGGAGGGTTTAGGCTTCATCCAGAGGGGAGGCCAGATGCTCTGGTGGGCTCATGCATTCAGAAGAACCAAGATATTAAGGGTGTCCTAGGCCAAGACAACAAGAATGAGGGGCCGAATGGGGTTAGAAGACCCCTGGGGTTTCAAAGGGTGATTCTGAGCAGCCCTGGGTCCTGCAGGAGCTTCCTGTCCAGACAGTTTGTTGTAGAGATTGAACAAACATTCAAGGGGTTTCAAAACAGCCTTCACTGTTGAGAATGCAGGAAAGCCTGCTAATAGGAACAGTCATGAAGGTTATAAAACACCTAATGAAATAATTCTTCTTATTGTTCTTTAACTATTTATACACTGGACTGTGCCCCACTTTACTTCTGCAGTCAGGTGTCTCTGACAAAGTCCATTCATCTCTTTCAGAGCTGAGAGAAATACCTCAACAAACCAAATTGAAAATGAGCTCTTACCTGGCATATAAATATGCCATTGGGTGAAACTTTAATGCCAGATTCATAAATGAGTTTTCTGATTTATGAATTGCTTAATTAAAAAAATAACTATATTACAGAAATATAACTATGCTTTATGCCCTCCATTTCATATTGATTAAAAATGCAATTACAATTAAAAAAATGGAAATTTTATCAATATCTTAGCATGATAAAGAGTTCTTAAAAGGCATATTTAAAATGTTTTCTTCTCTAAAAATTAGTATATTCTTATTTTTTATAATTATTAGCCTCCTATCTGCTGAACTGCATTTTAATTACCACAAAAGAGACTAGTTCCTCCTGCATTCAGACACCATCATGTCTTAGAAAGTACAATTCAAGAATGGGGCTGATTACTAATTAAAGCATAGAAATGATACCATTTCATACAATGGATGGCCTTTCAGGGCTCTGCCATTACTGTTTTAGTTTTCACTTGTCTTGCTTCCTTTATATTCTTGTTTCCACCTTCTAAACAAGCACCACCTTAGTGTCTTGTGCAAATTGTTCCAGCTGCCTTCCTATCATGAGGCACAGCTGGAAAAATTGATATACTGAAACTTGGACTTGTGTGTGTGCTTTGGACCCCACCTCCCTTACAGTTATTGTTAATGCTGTTGAGATTTCATCCTTAGTAAGGCTAACTATAACTTGCCGGCTATAGTTCTTCATGTTTCATTCTGTTATTTGCTATGTTTTCCTGGAAATTTTCAAGGGAGATTATGGGCTATTAGCCAAAAGCCATTTGGATTCCATTCTGTTTCTATGTTTATTGGAAAAATACATGATATGCTTTTAAAGTATTGTTTTCATTGCTAAATCTTAAAACAAAAATGTTCTCTGTATTTTCAACACATCAACTGCCCATCCTGATTTTCAAAACATTTTCAGGAGCCTCATGCTAGTTTTCTGTCTTCACTCATCTTTTAATGAGGAGGTCACATGGGGCCTCCTGCCTCCCCTGGAGCAGGGCTGCCGTGTGCTCCCCCTGCGCCTCACTCTGCACTGCATCCCTTTGAGTCCTCTTCTCTGATACTCTGCTGACGCCCACTGATGTTCATCGTGACTCTACAGGGCTGAGGACACTGCTTCGGTTCTTGCTGTCTGGTGTTCTGATTATGCTGATGTGACTATATCTCTGCAAAATTTGATGCAAGCTGTGCTGGTTCTGTTGACAGAAGATGTGCAAAAACTCTGAAAGTTGACAGCACTAATGCCCTTGCATTCTCTAGCCCTTGCTATTTAGCTCACCTTTCAATATATAGCGTACATTTTTCTGTCTGATGCAGCTTCTTAACTTGCGAATTACTGAGAAACAAATTCCTGCAGTTGTCATAGAAGAAAGGGGCAATAATGAGGAGGGATCTTGAAACAGCTCTGATCACCCCACGCAGCAGCTCCTCTGGGCAGTACATCTAACATGACCCCAAGTGGGCTGCACACTGATGTCCACAGCAAATTGAGCTGGTTCAAGGGATTTTGAACTTTTACATTTGTCTCTATATTTTCATTAGATTTCAAACAGAAAATAGGGATGGGGTGAAGGGCAAGTCAAGCAGACTCGATATTAGCATCTTTGTCTGAAAACAGCTCGAAACAACTTTCACTGGATCTTCATGTTGTGAAGTCATTGTAAAATAAATCAGTGAATTTGACTCTTTCAGGAGCAGTTGCAGGTAATATCACCCACCCTTATGATTATGGTATTTGCGACTAACTCCTAAACACACACACGAGACTTTAATCAGGCTTTACAGTTGGAAGCTATCTCAGTGATGCTGTGCAATGGCGAAGAGCAGCATGAGGAAAATAGTTAATGATACTGTAACAACTGACGGTGACAGGTGGCAACAACACATGCTGTGGTCAGCGTGTTGTGACATATATGAGTGTTGAATCACTATGGTGTGCACCTGAAATAATATATGTCAACTACACTTCTATAAAAAATTAAAATAAGAAAAAGAGAGTGACTCGATATCTACATGTCTTCTGTGCAGATTCTCCCACTGCTTCTTAGAGTGGCCAAATGACTCTCTCTCTCCCTGTTGGCCCAGTCACCTTAAGCAACTTACTTTATGTGCTCTCGGTGTGCTTGCTTTGACTGCCTTGCGTTCTCATCTGTACTATGCAAACGATGACGGCACCTCCTGATAAACTAACTGGCCTCCAGGATTAAACACACTAACTTTCAGGGTATGTGCCACATACGGTCAGCTTTCAAGAAGTGTCAGTTTCTGTTAGTTATTACACTGCCCAAATATCTGTTTAGTTTATCTTTTCTAAAGATTGTTTTTCCTAAAAATATGCTGAGCACATATTTGACTGATTTTTTTATTGGGCAAACGTACTTGTTAGAGGATGTGATCATGTGTACACGGCTGTCAGTGTTCATGATACTAGGTAACAGTTAATCATGTACATCTATTTGAAAAATTATTTGTGTGGTGGGACCAATTAATTTCTTTACGACTACTCTCTGACAGTCATTGTGTATTTTGCATATATTTTAATATTAAAATGCTTTTTTATTTTACTTGTAAGTTTTTTAAGAGTTAGTACCCTAGGATCATAGAAACTTTGTTAAATATAGAAAAATTGATACAAGATGTTTACTTGTAACACCACCCATCCAAACCAACAGTCCTAATATACTACTGTCCTTGAGTATCACAAAATTCCTTTACTGTGAGTAAGGAATTTACTTTGTTTGGACTCACAAAAATTATAGGTGATGAAGCCAGTATTTGGATTTGTATGTGTTGTCTTCAAGCTAATAATATTTCTATTAGACAATGTCCTCCCTTTGATTTAAAAATACAGGTTGCCCTTCAATGCCAGGTAATATCTGAAATATTAACGGTGGAAAAAAATGTCACATTTCTCTCCTGGCTGTCACCTACTTCAGATAATACAGAATGATAAATATACTTCTGGAGTGTTAATTTTAAGGTGAGTTATGAAGTATAAATACACTACATATCCAGGCTACTTTAAAAGCATGATATATTTCTTATTGAACTAATGGTGGTTAGTGTGTGTGTATGTGTGTGTGTGTGAGAGAGAGAGAGAGAGAGAATGATCAATTTACGTAACGCAACTCGTGAAAATTGGCTGAGGATCGCTTTCACTGGGCTGGACACCCAAAGACAGACATGCTGTTGTTCTTTGGCAAAAGACACATACCTGTCCCCTCCCTTTGGATTTCGCATTCATATCATAAGTTTTCATTAAAATTTTCATCAAAACTGCAGTGTTGGGAGGATCAGGAAGCACAGGCAACTCTAAGTAATGGATCACAGACCGTTACTCTCTCTTCAATGTTTCAGCACAGAATAAAATATAGAGATAAAACTATCACACATCCAGGACATTTCTTTTCTTTTTTTACATGATTAAAAATACATTTTGTCTTATGAACTTGCTTGCATCTTATCTTATACTAGGTTTAAGTGGTCACCTTATGGGTCCATCTTTTTAAAACAAGTCCTCCAATTTTAGCATTTTTACAACATCAATGACATAAGCTTCTGAAAGGGCATTTGAAAGATAAGCAAGGGACCTTCAGATTCCTTTATTATAGTACCAGTGGGTTAGGAAGTGGGAATTGCAGGTCCCTGGAACGTGTGGATCTGGCAAGTGGTAAAAGAGGGCACCCTGAGCAGTTGAGCAGCGGAGAGCGGGCTGGACGGCCCGCAGCAGCATCTGCTGCGACCTGTACGCAGAGCGACCGCGTGCTGAGCTCCCACGATGCTGCTTTCACTGGTCTAGGTGCTTCCCATACATTATGTTCACTATTTTAACCTCAAAAACAAAGCTCACAAGTAGGTATTTCCCCTCTCATTTTTCTTTCTAATAGGGGAACCGGACAAGTGAAGTCTGATTTAACTGAAATGAAAATCAGGCTTCCCAAGACCCAGGCGCCTGTAACATATTAGCTCTTTAAGGCTCCTGCAGAATGAGTGTAAATATTTGACTCAAACCTCAAAACGCCCCTAACGTACTCTGAATTCAGTTCCTTTTAAATCAGGTTTAGATTTTAAAATACCAGTGCAAGTATTTATGTATAATTATCAACTGCTTGCGAGATCAGTGTTATTTGCCTCTGAACCCAAAATAACTGAATAATGACAATACCAACTACTACCAAACAGCCATAATTTATGGGAGCATATTATATGCCAGATGTAGTAGTAAATGCTTCACTACGACATGATAAAACTGAGTTTATAAAAATTAAGAAACTTGCCTGTGTTTTAGCTCTAAGAGGTATTTCTATTTGTGCTTACTTTTCACATGATTATTTAGCCTATTGAAATAATAAATGCCAGAACAATTATGTTTCTAAAATACTAAAAATATGGATTCTGGAATCCTACCATAAATTAAGGTACCATTTGCTCTGAACATAAGATGTTATTCAGTTTCATCTAACTTTAATATAAATCTGTATTTATGTTTTTCATCGTTCAAGTACCAATTTGTTATTTTACTCTCTGACATCTCTTCTTATGGCCACTCCTTTATGGCTATAGTCCCGTGGATTTAGATACTGTTGCTCTCAGTATCACAGGCTTGGAAAGCTCATCTGTGATTATATATTTAAACTGTCACACCTGGGACATTCCCACTTCTATCCCTGCATTTACATATTGTTTTGGAGCTTCTCTGGCTCTTTATATTCCTATAAGCCGGGTCTGACAAATAACCTGATGCACTTTAATAACTGCCCCTAAGACACTCTTCTGGTCAACTCCCCGTTCCTACTATTCACACAACCCTCCTCTTCCTCATCTTTAAGGCTTGCATGCTCAAAATTACTTCTCTTCTTTCGGTCTAAAATCCAGTTATTAACCCTGTCTAGTCAGTGCATCCTCTGAATGCCTGGGTCACTGCAATAGGCTGTTCATACTGCTTTTCTTGATTCTCTTTCCACCAAGAATGAGGGGTTTTTCCAATTGGTTTATATATCCCTAGGTTCATATATGCACGAGATGGGTTTTAGCATCTTCTGTATGCCTATTTTAAATGTTATAGTTATAAGAACAGGATAATCTTTTTAACATAAAGTAGGTGGGTAAAAACAGAATTGTTTGGAAAGATAATGTCACTCAATTCTTAGAACTCCTTCTGAGTTGTATCCTCCAAGTTACACAATCTTATATAAAATATATTTTAAGTGTTTTAACATCTAGTAAGCTGAATAGTTTCCTGTTCATTTTGATGAACACATATTTAGAAACACTTGATAGTAAAAGAGTTTTATTAAAAATGCTTTAGTCTATTAGCTTTCTCTGTTTCTGAAGAGGGTATCCAAGAATTTCTACCAGGACTAAGCAAAATAATATTAATTTTTACCTATTATTTTTTCATTTAGCAGCAGCTTATTTTACACAGAATTTTTTGCATTCTTTGGATTTTGCATTTATATCTTATGTTTTCATTAAAATTTTCATCAGAACTGCAGATTTGCCCACCCTATTTATGAAAAAATACCTTTCATATAACCTAATTTTAAGTGCTGGTCTCAATTGTCAAACTAATCAAATCAGATCACACTTATTCACTGTTAGGACAAACATCTCAGTGTGTATTTATATGTAAAAATCTTTTTAATGCACATCCTCATGATATTTATCTCATATCTGAATTCAAAGTCAAACAGACAGATGATAAGACTATAGATATAAATGTTCATACACAGACATAAGAAAGCTTAATATTTTCAACAACTTTACTGAGGTATACTTTACTTAAATGAGATGATTCCCCCATTTCAAGTGTACAATTAAATGACTTTTAGGGTTGTTTCCAGTTTTGGGCTATTTTAGGTCATTCTGCAGTGAACCTTACATGTAACCTAGTTTGTGTGCAAATAGCTGTGTGGGCATGCGTTTTCATTTATCTTAGATACTTAGGAGTGAAGTTGCTAGGATTGTATGGTAGTTTTAACTTTTTGATAACTGCCAAACTATTTTCCAACGTGATTGTACCATTTCACATTCCTACCAATAACTTATGAGTAGTTCCATTACTCCACATGCTTTCCAAGATATGTTATTTGCTGTGTTATATATTGTAGCCATTCAAGCAGGTGTGAAATGCTATCCCATTTTGGTTTTAATTTGCATTTCTCTGATTACTAAAGATGGTGAGCATCTTTTCATGTGCTTGTTAACCATTTGTATATCTTCTTTTGTAAATGTGCATATCTTTTGCAAATTTTTATTGGGTTATCTTTTATTACTGAATTGTAATGTTCCTGGCTGTGCCTTTTATAAGCCATGTGCCTTGCAAATATTTTCTCTCTGTATGCATATTGGGTCCAATATTCATTTTCTTTCATTGTAAGTTGTGAAGCCTACTATAATTTGTATAACTGAGGACCTTTTTGAAAAAACAAACCTTCTATCTATTCATCTTGAACAATCATCATAGCTGGGGAAGGTTTTATAATGCAAATATAAACATTTGCACCTTGATTTCCTGTCATGCTTACTGTTATATCTTACCCTAAATGTATGTGAGTTGCAAAATGAGGAGTGTTCCATGGGGAAGTGCTTGACATTTAAGCTCAATACTTATTATTTAAATGTGAATGTACTTGTTTGCCTTTTAATTTGTCAGCATGAGGTGTGCAATTATGGCTTAGCAAGCAAAGTTTGAAAAGTTGCTTTCTTTTTTCATGTTGTTTAACAGGAATATAGTTTAATGTTCCACCAGCTGTTTGGTACATTGTTATTTTTTAGGTTACCACCAAACAAGCAGCATGGAGGAGTTAGAAAAACGTTTGAACTTCAATTAAGCACTTACTGTGACTGTAAGTGCTTCCTCTTTTTTTTTCCTAAAATTACATGTTTATAATATGGTAATCTTCCTCTAATACAGAATACATAAGTGTTTCTTCTTTTTGTATATTCTATTTGGAATTTTTATAGTGCTCAATATACATGCATTTCAACTTTCATTTTTGTTAAGGGAACATAAAAAATACAACAACAAGTGTGACTTATTTTAAAATTAGCTTTAACATGTTAAATACCACCTAATTAAAATTATTCTTAGCATTGAATATCAGATACAGATAATCTGGTATTGAATAAAGTGCTGAAAAATAAACTTAAGCTGGTAATATTACCTTTAACATTTTTTTTCTATTAAGAAAAGTATATGCATACTACTAAAGTGAAATACAGTAATATAGCCTTTCTCAACACCAAGAAAATAATTTGCTTGTCAAGGTAGAAGCTAACTATTCTTTAAGTAATGTGTTATAACCACAAATCCCAGAACAACAGTTTGCTTATGAAAATGGAAAATTCGTCTTCACCTTTTTAAATGGTGACAGATGACCTCTTTTTGACCAAACTCTGGTCAAGCCTTTTCTCAGCTAGGCCTCAACCTTGACCTATAAGAACTGCAAACACTTAGCACACGTGAGTTTGTTCACCCCCAACATTAAGAGACTTGAGCAAACATTAGCATCATTTCTATCAGCTCAAGGTCATATTCCAAATACGACAATTCAGCCCCTTTAAAAAACCTGCCTGGGAAAGCTTAGTGTTGCTGAACTTCCTGTTCATACCAGCCAAACCTGACTAAGAGCCTTTAATTTCCCTTTTATTAGAAGCATTAATTTAGAAAACCTGCAAATGTAAATTCTTTCTTGGTCCCTTTGGGGTTTATCTACTACCCAGGAATCTCTACCAAAGACCTGGAATCTGTATCATTGCCACATATGCCTCAGAATGACATGGTCCCCTTCTTCTGGTCTCTGCCTCTTCTCTAAGTTTGATAAGCACCTATTAAAAAACACACACGAGTGGCCTGACTGTACGGTCAAACTCCCCCACCCCCGATGTCATTCAATACCTCTCCTTTATAGCACTCCAGCATTTAAAAACGCTCCCACCAGGGAAGCGGAGCCAACATGGCGGCGTGAGTAGGGCAGTGGGAATATCCTCCCAAAAACATATATATTTTTGAAAATACAACAAATACAACTAAGCCTAAAAGATAGACCAGAAGACACAGGACAACAGCCAGACCACATCCACACGTGCGAGAGCCCAGCGCCTGGTGAAAGGGGTGAGATACAAGCCCCGGCCCGGCGGGACCTGAGCGCCCCTCCCCCCAGCTCCCGGCGGGAGAAGAGCAGGCAGAGCGGGAGGGAGACGGAGCCCAGGACTGCCGAGCACCCAGCCCCAGCCATCCGGGCCAGAGCGCAGACACAGTGCATGCGTGGAGGGCTGGAAACTAGGGACACAGGGCAGCAAGACCTCTGAGTGGATTCTGAAGCTGATGCCCCTGTGACAAAGAAAAGCGGGGGCTTTTTGAAAGTCTTAAAGGGACAGGGACAGAACAGCTGAACGGAAACAACACAGGTCACAGACCAGTGGCTGGAAATTACAGGGAAAACCGGGTGCACTAACCCCTGGGAAACAGCTCTGAGACCCCTCACAGAGGTAAACAGCCAAACAGCCCCCCCCGTACATTACTCCTCCGGGCGCTGCAAAAGCAGAGAAGCTGCCTAAGGCAGACCACGCCCACCGAAAGGGAGATTCCTCCATATCAGCCAGGCAAGACACAAAGACCCACTCTACACGCAATTACCCAACACAAGCCACTAGGGGTCGAAGTTGTCCAAGTAAAGAAAGGCCAGTAGCAAGTGAAAAGTTTGGCCCTCCCAGCTGACAGTCAATAGCACCTGTCAACATGAAAAGGCAAAAAAATATGATCCAGACAAGACTAACCCAGACAGCTTCGGCATCTGCTATATCTTCCCGTCAGAAGGAAAATGGGGAGACAGATCTAACCAGTCTTCCTGAAAAAGAATTCAAAGCAAAAGTCACAACCATGCTGATGGACTTGCAGAGAAATAGGCAAGAACTAAGAAAGGAGAATACAGAAATAAAACAAGCTCTGGAAGGACTTCAAAACAGAATGGACGAGATGCAAGAGACTATTAATGGACTAGAAAACAGAGAACAGGAACGCAGAGAAGCTGATGCAGAGAGAGATAAAAGGATCTCCTGGAATGAAAGAATTCTAAGAGAGCTGAGTGACAAATCAAAAAGGAATAATATACACATTATAGGGATACCAGAAGAAGAAGAGAGAGAAAAAGGGATAGAAAGTGTCTTTGAAGAAACAATTGCTGAAAACTTCACCAAACTAGGGGAGGAAATGGCCTCTCAGACCACAGAGGTACACAGAACTCCCATGACAAGGGATCCAAGGAGGGCAACACCAAGACACATAATAATTAAAATGGCAAAGATCAAAGACAAGGACAAAGTATTAAAGGCAGCCAGAGAGAAAAAAAAGGTCACCTACAAAGGAAAACCTATCAGGCTATCATCAGACTTCTCAACAGAAACCCTACAGGCCAGAAGAGAATGGCATGATATACTTAATGCAATGAAACAGAAGGGCCTCGAACCAAGACTACTGTATCCAGCATGATTATCATCTAAATATGAAGGAGGGATTAAACAATTCCCAGACAAGCAAAAGTTGAGGGAATTTGCCTCCCACAAACCCCCTCTGCAGGGCATCCTACAGGGACTGCTCTAGATGGGAGCACTCCGAAAAAGAGCACAGAAAAAAACACACAACATATGAAGAAGGGAGGAGGAGGAATAAGAAGGGAGATAAATAATCATCAGACCACGTTTACAATAGCTGAAAAAGCAAGTTAAGTTAGACAGTAAGATAGTAAAGAAGCTAACCCTGAACCTTTGGTAACCACAAACTTAAAGCCTGCAATGGCAATAAGTACATACCTTTCAATAATCATCCTAAGTGTAAACGGACTGAATGCACCAATCAAAAGACACAGAGTAATAGAATGGATAAAAAAGCAAGACCCATCCATAAGCTGCTTACAAGAGACTCACCACAAACCCAAAGACATGCACAGACTTAAAGTCAAGGATGGAAAAAGATATTTCATGCAAACAACAGAGAGAAGAAAGCAGGTGTTGCAATTCTGGTATCAGACAAAACAGACTTCAAAATAAAGGAAGTAACAAAAGACAAAGAAGGACATTACATAATGATAAAGGGCTCAGTCCAACAAGAGGATATAACCATTATAAATATATATGCACCCAATACAGGAGCACCAACATACCTGAAACAAATACTAACACAACTAAAGGAGGAAATAGAATGCAATGCATTCATTCTAGGAGACTTCAACACACCACTCACTCAAAGGACAGATCCACCAGACAGAAAATAAGTAACGACACAGAGGCACTGAACAACACACTAGAACAGATGGACCTAATAGACATCTACAGAACTCTACATCCAAAAGCAACAGGATACACATTCTTCTCAAGTGCACATGGAACATTCTCCAGAATAGACCACATACTAGGCCACAAAAAGAGCCCAGTCAATTCCAAAAGATTGAAATACTACCAACCAACTTTTCAGACCACAAAGGCATAAAACTGGAAATAAACTGTACAAAGAAAGCAAAAAGGCTCACAAACACATGGAGGCTTAACAACGCACTCCTAAATAATCAATGGATCAATGACCAAATCAAAATGGAGATCCAGAAATATATGGAAACAAACAACAACAACCACACTAAGCCCCAACTAATATGAGACACAGCAAAAGCAGTCTTAGGAGGAAAGTATATAGCAATACAGGCATATTTAAAATAGGAAGAACAATCCCAAATGAATGGTCTAATGTCACAATTATCGAAATTGGAAAAAAGAAGAACAAATGAGGCCTAAGATCAGCAGAAGGAGGGACATAATAAAGATCAGACAAGAAATAAATAAAATTGAGAAGAATAAAACAATAGCAAAAATCAATGAAACAAAGAGCTGGTTCTTCGAGAAAATAAACAAAATAGATAAGCCTCTGGACAGACTTATTATGAGGAAAAGAGAGTCAACACAAATCAACAGTATCAGAAAAGAGAAAGGAAAAATCATGACGGACCCCACAGAAATGCAAAGAATTATTAGAGACTACTATGAAAACCTATATGCTAACAAGCTGGGAAACCTAGGAGAAATGGACAACTTCCTAGAAAAATACAACCTTCCAAGACTGACCCAGAAAGAAACAGAAAATCTAAACAGACAAATTACCAGCAACAAAATTGAAGTGGTAATCAAAAAACTACCAAAGAACAAAACCCCCGGGCCAGATGGAGTCACCTCGGAATTTTTTCAGACATACCGGGAAGACATAATACCCATTCTCCTTAAAGTTTTCCAAAAAATAGAAGAGGAGGGGATACTCCGAAACTCATTCTATGAAACTAACATCACCCTAATAACAAAAACAAGCAAAGACCCCACCAAAAAACAAAACTACAGACCAATATCCCTGACGAACGCAGATGCAAAAATACTCAACAAAATATTAGCAAACCAAATTCAAAAATACATCAAAAGGATCATACACCATGACCAAGTGGGATTCATCCCAGGGATGCAAGGATGGCACAACATTCGAAAGTCCATCAACATCATCCACCACATCAACAAAAAGAAAGACAAAAACCACACGATCATCTCCATAAATGCTGAAAAAGCATTTGACAAAGTTCAACATACATTCATGATAAAAACTCTCAGCAAAATGGGAATAGAGGGCAAGTACCTCAAAATAATAAAGGCCATCTATGATAAACCCACAGCCAACATTATATTGAACAGCGAGAAGCTGAAAGCTTTTCCTCTGAGATCGGGAACTAGACAGGGATGCCCACTCTCCCCACTGCTATTTAACATAGTACTGGAGGTCCTAGCCACGGCAATCAGACAAGACAAAAACATACAAGGAATCCAGATTGGTAAAGAAGAAGTTATACTGTCACTATTTGAAGATGACATGATACTGTACATAAAAAACCCTAAAGACTCCACTCCAAAACTACTAGAACTGATATCAGAACACAGCAAAGTTGCAGGATACAAAATCAACACACAAAAATCTGTGACTTTCCTATACACTAACAATGAACCAACAGAAAGAGAAATCAGGAAAACAACTCCATTCACAATTGCATCAAAAAAAAAAAATACCTAGGAATAAAACTAAACAAAGAAGTGAAAGACTTATACTCTGAAAACTACAAGTCACTCTTAAGAGAAATTAAAGGGGACACTAACAGATGGAAACTCATCCCATGCTCGTGGCTAGGAAGAATTAATATCGTCAAAATGGCCATCCTGCCCAAAGCAATATACAGATTTGATGCAATCCCTATGAAACTACCAGCAACATTCTTCAATGAACTGGAACAAATAATTCAAAAATTCATATGGAAACACCAAAGACCCTGAATAGTCAAAGCAATGCTGAGAAAGAAGAATAAAGTAGGGGGGATCTCACTCCCCAACTTCAAGCTCTACTATAAAGCCATAGTAATCAAGACAATTTGGTACTGGCACAAGAACAGAGCCACAGACCAATGGAACAGAATAGAGACTCCAGACATTAACCCAAACATATATGGTCAATTAATATTTGATAAAGGAGCCATGGACATACAATGGCGAAATGACAGTCTCTTCAACAGATGGTGCTGGAAAAACTGGACAGCTACATGTAGGAGAATGAAACTGGACCATTGTCTAACCCCATATACAAAAGTAAACTCAAAATGGATCAAAGACCTGAATGTAAGCCATGAAACCATTAAACTCTTTGAAGAAAACATAGGCACAATCCTCTTAGACATAAACGTGAATGACCTCTTCTTGAACATATCTCCCCGGGCAAGGAAAACAACAGCAAAAATGAACAAGTGGGACTATATTAAGCTGAAAAGCTTCTGTAAAGCAAAAGACACCATCAATAGAACAAAAAGGAACCCTACCGTATGGGAGAATATATTTGAAAATGACAGATCCGATAAAGGCTTGACATCGAGAATATATAAAGAGTTCACATTCCTCAACAAACAAAAAAACAAATAACCCAACTAAAAAATGGGCAGAGGAACTGAACAGACAGTTCTCCAAAAAAGAAATACAGATGGCCTACAGACACATGAAAAGATTCTCCACATCGCTAATTATCAGAGAAATGCAAATTAAAACTACAATGAGGTATCACCTCACACAAGTAAGGATGCTTCCAGCCTAAAGACAAACAACAACAAATGTTGGCGAGGCTGTGGAGAAAGGGGAACCCTCCTACACTGCTGGTGGGAATGTAAATTAGTTCAACCATTGTGGAAAGCAGTATGGAGGTACATCAAAATGCTCAAAACAGACTTACCATTTGACCCAGGAATTGCACTCCTAGGAATTTACCCTAAGAATGCAGCAATCAAGTATGAGAAAGATCAGTGCACACCCATGTTTATCGCAGCACTATTTACAATAGCCAAGAATTGGAAGCAACCTAAATGTCCATCGATAGATGAATGGATAAAGAAGAGGTGGTACATATACACAATGGAATATTACTCAGCCATAAGAAAAGGGCAAATCCTACCATTTGCAGCACCATGGATGGAGCTGGAGGGTATTATGCTCAGTGAAATAAGCCAAGTGGAGAAAGAGAAATACCAAATGATTTCACACATCTGTGGAATATAAGAACAAAGGAAGAACTGAAGGAACAAAACAGCAGCAGAATCACAGAACTCAAGAATGGACTAACAGGTACCAAAGGGAAAGGGACTGGGGAGGATGGGTGGGTAGGGAGGGATAAGGGGGGGGAGAAGTAGGGGGGTATTAAGATTAACATGCATGGGGGGGTGGGAGAAAGGGGAGGGCTGTACAACACAGAGAAGACAAGTAGTGATTCTACAACATTTTGCTATGCTGATGGACAGTGACTGTAAAGGGGTTTATAGGGGGGACCTGGTATAGGGCAGAGCCTAGTAAACATAATATTCATCATGTAAGTGTAGATTAATGATAAAAAAAAAAAAGCAGTTCCTGTGTGGTGACCTCCAATGAGTACTAAAGAATGGTATAAAGGGCATATAAAAGGGTAGCCAAAGGGTCTGTTTGTGTTCGTACAGAGGATCAAAGCCTAATTTTGCTACCCCAAAAATGAACTAAGATATGATATGAAAAAGAACTTCCAACATCAGCACTCTCTGGAAGACTCATACCAGAAGATGATCATCAAAAAGCCCCAACAAAGATCCACGCACTGCTACAGCTGTAGATGCACTCATCCCACCGGTTCCTGGACTTGCCATGGGAATGAGGAAGGAGATATCTAAGCTGGCCTGTGCATACAGTAAAACAACAAATTTGACTGGATCTATACTGTTGGAACTCAACCAAGAATTAGGAGAAGTGCAAATTGTAGCGCTCCAAAATCTTACAACTACAGACTATTTACTGTTAAAAGAACATATGGGATGTGAACAGTTCCCAGGAATGGGTTGTTTTAATTTGTCTGATTTCTCCCAGACTGTTCAAGTTCAGTTGGACAATATCCACCATACCATAGGTAAGTTTTCACAAATGCCTAAGGTGCCCAACTGGTTTTCTTGGTTTCACTGGAGATGGCTGGTAATTACAGATATGCTTTGGTTATGTAACTATACTCCTATTATGTTAATGTGTGTGCGCAATTTAATTAGTAGTTTAAAACCTATTCATGCTGAAGTTACTCAACAAGAAGATATGTCAAAGAAATAATCAATCTTCCCATGTTTTCTTCCGTCTGCTACTTCTATAGCTATTCTTCTTCCTTCCTAATTACAACCCTTAAATAGAATTCGTGCCTCATATCGAATTTACCGAGTATCATAATTCTTCCAAGTGGTAAAGATACCTCAAGACAAATGCTGGGCATAGAAGCCACAGGGCATAAATCTGAAAAGAAGTAAAAAGCTAACCTTTTCAAACAATAAGGCTTCTCTCTCACTTACCAACTTTACATTTCCCTGTATGGCCCCAGAAGATGACTGGTTAGCCAGAGATGGGTAAGATTCCTCAAGGGAGGAACAACCTAAGACAGGTACAGTTGCAGGGGGGCCATCAGGTGGGAAATTGGGGATCAACAGAGGTGAGGCTTAGAACCTCAACCCCCTGTTTTGACAGAAATCTTCTGGATCCATGGATGTTTTATTGCCCTTGTCTAGCTTGGGTTAACACATAGTCTACAGGCATACACCTGATCATCTACATTTGCTCTCTTACAACACTAAACTATGTTTTCTACCTTTATCTTGCATCTACCTACCACTTCAGCATTTTATTAAAAATAATAATAATAAAGAGAGAAATGTGGTATCCACATATAAATCAAGTATAAAAATCAAACGAATATTCATATTTGAACTGATTGTTTATAGTTCATAATTCATGAGCAAAACTGAAAGTTTCTGTGATGACTGCCCTTGTACTGTTCACCATGTACCTTATTCACTATGTAAGAATTTGTTCTCCATGTAAGAACTTGTTCGTTATGCTTCAGAAGATTGGAGACTGACGAGAATTAGGCTTGGGGTGGATTAATGATTGTGCATTGAGCATTGACTCCCCTATACAGAATTTTATTGTTGTTAACAACCATTTGATCAATAAATATGAGAGATGCCCTCTCAAAGAAAAAAAAGTACACAATTCCAATTGTAAAATAAATAAGTAACCGGGATGTAATGTATATCATAAGAAGTATAGTCAAAATATTGTAACAACTTTGTATGGTGATAGCTGGTACCCAGAATTATCATGTATATAAATGTTGAATCACTGTGTTGTACACCTGAAACTAATGTAATACTGTGTGTCAACTACCCTTCAATAAAAAATAATTATCTACAAAAAGAAAAAAACAGACCCTCCCACCTTTTGTTTCAACAGAGTTGAACTTAGTTTATGCCACTATCAGCAACTTCCACTAAATTGGTACCTTTGTTATAAGTGATGAACCCAAGGTCTTCTCTTTCATTTCTGAATTTATTTAGTCTTCTCTTATTTGAGCACATTATAGGATTCCATTTTCTCTCCTTTCTCAGCACATAAATTATATTATTTTTTAAACTTTCTTTAATGATTGTTCTGGAGTTCACAAAACACATTTACAGCTAATCCAAGATCACTTTCAGTTAGCATTATGTTACTCCATGGGTTGTATGAATGCCTTATAGTAGCAAAATAATGCTGATTGGTCCCTCTTGTCTCTGTATCATTGTTGCCATTCATTTCACTTGTACATAAGCTACATAAATGTGTGCCTATATATATGCATATATATGATATGTATGTATGTACATGACATGTACATAGGCAACTGTGTTTTTGGAGTTACATTTTGAGCAAAATTTTATCTGTTAGATCTCAATTTTTGTTTGTCTGAAAAAGTCATTTCTCCTTCACTTTTGAAGAATAATTTCACAGGATAAAAAATTCTAGGTTGGTAGTCGTTTTTATCTCTGCACTTTAAGTATTTCAGTTCATTTTTTCCTTGTTTGCATGATTTCTGAAAAGTCAGATAAAATTCTCATCGTTGCTTCTCTATAGATAAGAGTTCTCAATTAAGACAAGACTAGATAAATCACATTTATCTTTGATTTTCTACAGTTTGAAGATGGTATGCCTAGATGTGTTTTTGTTATTTGTTTTTTGTGGGTTTTTTTGTATTCCTCCTTCTTGGCGTTCTCTGACCCTCTTGGGACTGTGGTTTTGTGTCTGACTTTAGGGACAATTTTCAGGTATTAGTGTTTCAAAAATTTCTTCTGTTACTTTCTTTTTTTTCCTTTCGGTATTCCCATTCTTTGTATGTTACACCTTTTCTAGTTGTCCCACAGTCCTTCGATATTCTGTTCTGTTTTTTGAGTCTTTGTTCTCTTTTCTATCCAGTTTTTAAGGACTCCTTTGACATATTGTCTAGCTCAGAGATTCTGCCTTCAGCAGATCCAATCTACTAATAGCAGGTCAAAGAAACTGTTAGTTTCTCCATTTCAGTTACAATGTTTATCTCTAGAATATCCTTTTGATTCTTTCTTAGAATCTCCATCTCTCTGATTGCACCGCCTACCTCTTCTTGCATGCTGTCTACTTTATTCATTAGAGCCCTTAGCATATTACTCATACCTGTTTTAAATTCCCTGTCTGGTAATTCCAACATCCTTACCATGTATCTGATGCTTGCTCTGTCTTTTCACATTGTGTTTTTTTCCCTTTTAGTATGTCTTTCTCTTCTTTTTTTCTTGATAGCTGGATAGGATGTACTGGCTAAAAGGAACTGTTGTAAATAGTCCTTTGCAAATGTGGTATTGAGGTGTAGGGAGAAGTGGAATGTTCTATAGTCCTGTGAGTGGTTCTTAGTCTTTTTGTGATCATATGCCTCTGCACTGTGAACTTTACACAAATTTCTCAGATTTTTTGCTCCTCCTTTAAGTGGGACAGAATGGATAGAGTGGGCTGGAGTCAGATATTTCATTTTTCCTGGTCAGGTAGACTCTGATATGCCCCAGCAGTTAAGACTCTGGTAAACTAGTTTCCCCTGATGGCAGGCCTTTTAAGAAGAATTGAGTGATTCGGCATATTACAAAATGGTTCGTTTTCACTACTCCCTGCCAAGAGCATGGGGAGATTTTCCTCTGATATTCACTGTGGACACCTAGAGATAAATCTCCTAATACTGTGTGCATCCCCCTGTGACTGGGTCACACTGGAGTTTCTAAATCTCAGACTTGTCCACACCAAGCCTTCAGCACTCCCTCTAGGAGGTCCAGGCCTTCATTCCCCAGCATAGATCCCAAGGCGGTTTCTGTTCTCCAGTGCATCTCTGCTCCAGTAAGGCAGGAGGACTCCCTGTGTCCTGCCTGTCTGTTCAATCTTGTGGGGAGTGGTTTGCTCTGTGACCTCCTTTCTGTTCTGGGTACCAAAAAAAGTGATTTTTTAACCTTTTCAGCCTTTTATATGTTGTTGCATGGAGTGGCTCCTTCAAAGCTCCTCACACGCAGAACAAGAAACTGGAAGTTGCCTTGCTGTATAAATATGAAGCACACCAAACATATTCCCGCCTCAGAGTTTATACTTCCTCTTCCTCTTTCCGGAATGTGTTGCCTTCCAAATTCTAAATGGCCTGTTACATCTTACGCTGCAGATCTTTGTGGAAATATCTCCCAGGTGGGGTCTTCCTTGATTATCCACATTTCAAATCAATTCCCTCTCACTTCCCTGCTAATTTAAAGCAAGAATTCTTTCTTGCTTAATTCTATTCCAGATCATATGTGCTGGAGATTTAGTTATTCAACCTGTTGTTTAATTACTATAACACTCACTCAGCTCTACTAGGTCTTTGGATTTGGATCGATAGACAAACTTGTAACACAACAGGCTTCACCAGCACCACAATCACTCAGCTTTAAGACAGACCCAAGAGCAAAGAACAATATAGCATGCACAGCAGCCTGGCAAGTATTGCCTGATGTTCAGGCACATTCAGAACACATTCAGTCACAGGAGAAGGGGCAGAGAGAGCACGATCAGGGAAGCCGTCAGCTTCAGATTCCTTTCTCATCTAGCTAGTGTCACGATCTACTAATGGATAGGTGACTATTTCCCATTCTCCACCGATGCTGTTTTATCAGTAGTTTTGGCAACTCTTTTCTCAATAAACATTCTCAACAGTAAAGCACAAGTGGTTGCTCTTATATACAGTCTTTGGTTGAATTCTCAGTTTTCCTGGATCTGATACCGTTCTCATCTATACATGATTTGAGTTACTACTGAGAAGAAAACTAATTGTCAAATCCTGAAGTATATCCCTCAGGCTATTAAAACACAGTAAGGCCATAGAAACAGTAGTTAAACCTTTCCTTCCATTTTATTTAGGTTTATTGTTATTTGGTTGATATTCTGTCTCCCCTGACATTTCCATGTAACGGTCATAATACTCTATGACATTGGCAGTGTGTGACACTCCTACAAGCCTTGCTGACACAGAGAACACTGAACTTGAAACATGCACTCAAACCTTAAGATGAATCTTCAGTTTAATGCTATAGTGGCTAACGTTGATTATCTAAACATAGATTCTAACTGCTATTTTCTCATTTGTTTAGTTTATTTATTACCAGAGCTTTTTAATTTCTTATATTTCTTTTACGTTTCTTCTTCATGTCATAAGGTTCATGGTTATATTTTGAATTTTCTGACAAACATAAACTAACTAGATTTTCTTAATTTCTCCTATTTTAAGCTGCCTCATATTATTTGGTAATTATGCAATATATAAGTAGAACATAAAAAATAAAAATGAACAGGATTTATGTACTTGATTTTTAGTTTTAAATGCTGATTTATTGTTAAATAGTCTTCTTCTACTTGATTAGAAGTTTTAAAGACATCACCAACAATAAAAGCTTTTGGGTTTCTGTATATGTATGTAGGTATTAATATTTAAAACAACATGATAAGGTGTGAATAGCTGAAAAGGATCAGTCCTTTTACAAAATATTAATAGTTAAAATGGTCTTAGAAAATAGTGGCAAACTATTTATGGCAGGTTACTGTAAATTATTTTTTAAATGAAAGGTAAAATATTTGATAAGCTTTTTATCCCAAACTATATTCTGTTTTACAGTTGAGGTAAAATCAGTATTACATTTGCTACAGAGGAATAGTAATGATAATTTTTTTGTTGTTCAAATGGCATTCGAGAGATAGCTGGATGGGCTGAGACATGAAGTACAATGAATAACTAAATTGCTCAGAAGTAACAGAGCTGCAGCAAATCCAAAATTTTGGACACCTATAAAGTCAGCTCCTATTTATTTCAAAAGATTTGGATGGTACATCTTGAGATGACGATGGTTTCTTTAGCATATTTTTCTTGAGTGGTTGGGGACCGCAGAGCACACCTATGTTAAATAGTATAAATAAACTGGTCTGAGATTAAATTTACTGCAGGTTCACAAGGGACCTAATTCATTTGTAGATGATCTAGATGTGACTACAATTGGCAGTCTTTATGATTTAATTCATTAAACATTTGAAATACTAAGCTAAAACAAAAATCTGTTTGATACTTCTTTTGAGAAGGAAATAAGATCATTGCAAGTCAATATGATTTAAGAATATTCTAAAGCAAAAAGACAGGAAACAAGGCCAATTCTTGCCATTTATGATGTTGAAACTTTCTGATCCACTAATGTGCGCTCATTAAAATAAATAATTACAATCCTGTAGGAAATGTCCTCAGCCGGTTTCGTTTATAATAATCTAGGTAAACGTGTGTAGACGGCTAGAACATCAGCCAAATCCCAATGTTATCATGTTGGTACTGGAGGTTCCAGGGAAAAGTAAAAGATTGACAGAGGAGATATTTTTAAAATGTTTTTTAGATGATTTTTAAATGTTTTCGTCGTATGAATTAAATACAAAAGCAAAGGGTTTGTTAAAGAGCTTGATCAGAGACAATGAGGAAGAGTCTCCAGCTTCACATGATTAATATCTGTCAGGAATTAGAAAGGATTGGAAGGAAAAAGTTCAGATTTAAGTTAAACAATTTGTTCTCAACATCATGAAAAATAAGCTCCCACCTGCTTCTAATTTTCTTAATTACAAAGGTCATTGGCTGTTTGAATAGTGCGGAAAAAAGGAGTGTTCAGAGGAGCGTGCAGATGAGAGCTCGAGCAAGAGTCCCGTATGCGGATGAGCGAGGGGCGCTGATCTGTATGCAGTTGGCAGACTCGGACTATGATGAACACGCTAGAATATCTTTCAATTCACAAGGGCACTCATTTATTTGTGCAGGTCAGCAGCATAAATCCATTATTTGAAATTGTACTAAGACCTTCAATTACCTTTGTGAAAATAGGTGGTATTTTTGAATTTTATAAGATTTGGACTAATGGTCTTAAAATAACAGCTTAAAATTCTACCAAAATTACAGATCTTATTAAAATATGATACTAAATTACATTATCTATGATCTCTTATAGATACATATCTTCTATGTGTTTTTTCCAACCTTCTCCCAGAACAGAAGATAATAATAGCCATCATTCATTGAGTACTAATAATGAACTATGTATTCTCTCTCTCTCTCTCATCTCCATTAATTGTCACACCAACCCTGCTTGAATAGAATCATTACTCTAATTGAGGAATTCTAATAGACGAAAAACTCATGCTCAGTTTTCTGTTTGAAGTGATAGCCTCATTATTACTTCCTTTTGGTTATAATATTTCCTCAACATTCCTATCACAGGGGTTCCTCACAAGGGAGTGCTTATCAGTACCACCTAAGACATTTCGGAACTTGAGAAAGACTTAGGCCAGATGTTTAAAACTCCAGTTCAATAGCTTTTTGGTGATGTCAGGTCTTTGTGTTTCATTTGTAATTTCAAAGAGGTCCACAGTGATGCTGTTGAGTTCCCCAAGTTGAGAATCACTCTTATTTGCTATTATGGAATATAGTCACTAAAATACTGCTTTTAGCTATCACTGGTGTTTAGATACAAGCTGATGGTCCTAGAGAAATGGTTTCTGTGATATTACTAACTACTATCTATTAGTCTCCTTTTATGTGCTTGATGCTATTCTAAGCAGTTTATGTTTAATAACTATTTCATCCTCACGGGGGACATTAATGGATGGATACTTTTATAAACTCATTTCACAGATAAGGAAGACATACAGTGTTAAAGAATTTGCACAAAAGAACAGCATTTGAATATTCTGTATGATTACAGAGCCTATATTCTTAAAATATCCCCTGAATACTTACAGGTGTCTCTACGGCACTCAGATAATCTTTTTTTTAGATTATGAAACTTCTCAGACATCAAAACTAACATGCATATGATCACTGATAGTTATATATAATAATAATAATAGTAAAATGCACATTAAACTGTTGATATATAGGACATAATGAAATTTACACCTTTACTTTCTATGTGGTTCTGTAATGTATTTGACATGAAGTTAGTTTCATGTGTCTATTTGTATTACATTTTAAATATCTCTCCATCTTCATTTATTTATTTTTAATGTGTTTTGTGATAAACAGTATGTTGTTTCATGATGAAACAACACACAAACATGTATGTGTGTATATGTAGACAGGCATAGACACACATGATTTCCCTTTCCTTACACGCAAGTGGGGCTTTTTCATGCTTTGCTTTTCTCATTAACAATATATTCTAGAAAACATTTCAGATATGTTCAAAATACCTTTCTCACTCTTTTTAACAGCTTTATAGAACTCCATTGTGTTAAATACCATAATTTATTCAAATTAATCTCCTATTAATGTGTATTCAGACTGTTTCTCATATATTTTAACTGAAATGAATGGCAGAATTAATAAACTTTTGCACATTGTAGTTTAGATTATTTGAGGTGCGACTTTAGGATAAACTCATAGAAGTGTGACTGGGTTAAGGAGTAAATGAACATGAAGTTTTATACATATTACCAATTATTACCAATTTCTCCTCTGTAAGTCTGAAAAATTGTACATTTCTATCCACATATGAATTCCTATTGCTCCACAGTTTTGTTAGGAGAAATGTTGGCAATTTTTGAATTTCTGTCAATTTGGTAGGTGACATGTTTCCATATTTCAGTGTAATTTTAATTCACCTTTTATTGTGAGGGAGATTAATGTTTTCATATATTTAAGAACTTCATATATTTTTATATATTTTCATATCATGAATTTATATGTTTTTATATCATAAATTTGAGAATGATCTGTTCATAATTTTTAGTCTAGTTTTCATTTTTATTCTTTTTTAAAAAGGATTCATTATTATGGAAATTTACCTTCCATATTCAACATTAGTGGCAAATATTTTTCCTTTTTATCCTTCATCTTTTGACATTTCCCTATGACATCTTTTTCTGAATACTTTTAAGAGGTACGTAATTCAATTTATTATTTTTTTATTGCATAAGCATTTCTGAGTCACAGTTCATTTCCAATCTTGCTTAGTGAGAAAAGCTTTCATGGAAGATGCCGCCTCTGCCCGCATCCCCCCCAAGGACGAGAGAGACGAGTGACCTTCATCTCCACTCTGGACGCGGACACGCTCCTGCCTCTGACAATCGGGTCATCTCCCAGGGGCCGCGGCTTCGCGTGGGCTGCCCACCGTACGATCAAACACTGAAACTCCGTAACACAAATTTCTGGATTGCCAACTTTTCCAAAAGCTAATTTTTTCGCCCTCTTTATTTTAATATTCTATTTCTTCCTCCTCCTCCCCGCCTCATGCCCCTCTACTGCCCACTCCCTTTTCTTTCTTTCTCTCTCTCTCTCCTTTGAGTGTTTTCTCTAAATTCTTTGGCATGTCTGTCAACAGTAGCAAACAAATTGATTTTAGTATGTGCTAAATCTGGCTTGCTAGTTTGCCAATTTCCGTATAATAGAAAACAGAAATATTAGACGTTGCTTTTCAATACTGAAGAAGACACCATTCAATAACATTGATACATACTGGAAACTCTGAGGTGTTTCTCTGCCTTTATTCTGCATACCCCTTGTATGAGGACGTATGAGAGAAAGATTTGCACAAATATTTTGTGCACTGAATGCTTGCCCTCAAGCCCCACTCCCCACCAAACACACAAAAAAAGTAGGCATCATCAAAAATAACAAGGAAAAGAAGGGATAGGTGTGAAGATAAAAAGAATAAAATCCCAGGAGAGCAATTTTTATAGTTAAACTATGCCCCCAAAAACTTATTAAAATGACTTACTTTTCTTAGGTGTTAGTTTTTATTTAGGGTCCTTCTTCATGAAATATTTTTCAATGACTTATTAATATTTAATTTTATAAACAGATTAACTTGACAAAAATCTGATGAAACACAGTTTGTTTTAGGCAGCAGTTTGTAGCACTTTTTTTTGGACCAAATTCAGGGTAGCTGCATAGGAAAAACTAAAAAATTTATTTAAAATATAGATTCCTAAGACCCCTCCATTGTTAATATAGATAAATAGTAATATACCCACTTTACTAATAAGGAAATGGACGGTTAAAAAAATAAATTCCCTAAATTCCCACAGCTACTATCTGATGAGCAGGTCAGTAGACAAGTATTTATGTCTGAAGATGTCAATGTTGGACATATTCTTTATGACATTTGTGTCAGTCTTTCCAGTTTTTCTAATTCCCTACATTTGTCCATCATGAGGACAATGCTGCGGAACAGTGCATACTATCTGTAAATGGCCCAAGTTTGTTACAAAGTAGTATTATTTCTTTAGTTGTTAGGATTTTCCAAACTGGATAGAAAAGTAAATCCTAGAAAAGTTGGTCAGGATTAATAGTGTAATGTGATGTAAGTTTATTCCTGAAATTGGTGTCATAGTATATTTTGTGGTGGAGACAACATGAGATAAACATAAATTGTAAACACAAATTTCTTAATATAGAAAATAAAAGCATATAAACAATTTACTTAAAATTGCCGTTATCCAAGTCTGCTGCCAACGACACATTCCTTGCGGTGAATATGAAGGAAAGGTGGGGACGTTTATTTCATCAGACTCTTTCCCTGAAGGTCATTCCTTAAACCAGGCAGAGTGGGACTGTGGTGATGCTTAAATGGTACACAAATGCCCCTCAGGGATGTAAAAGACATAGAAAGGGGTTTGTCTCATATTTATTTCTAACTGAAAATGGCAACTTGTTTGAATGACTTCTCTGGTTTCTTAGCTTCTCTTGCCCTGCTCTTTCACTTTCTGGAAACACACCACATAAAGGGAAATACGTAGGGAAAATCAGGAATATTTAAAGAAAAGAGACATATTTGGTTGACTCTGCCTTAATACTGCATCTCTAAGTACATTATCCTGTAGAACCTTCTAGAGAGAAGCCCCAGATTCATTATGAACAGTTATGTCTTATTGGTGGTAAATAAAATGTATGCCTCCTTTCAGAATCTCTGCCTGTTCAGTGGAGCAGGTGCTGGGGCTTGCATGCTGGTAGAGGCAGCCAAACATTAAAAGTTGAGAAAATATAAAACAGGCAAGGATGATGAGAAAAGATTCAGAAGAAAAGAAGGCAGCCTGAGCCACCCTCCCCTCCCGATCTAGGAGCTGGACTAGAACCGATGACAGTTACCCTGAAAAACAGCCGACCCAATGCTCATTGAACGTGGCCGGTGGCTCAGACGAATCTGAGCGGTTGCAGTCGTGGAACCAGGAGACCTCACACTCCAGAATGCCAGCAAATGCAACGGACGTGTTGGTAAAGGCATGTGGGGTGCTTATCATGAGTGGCAGAAAATACATGGTGCCTCTATCAATCTCCTGACCAGCCTTCTTAAACACTTCTCTTAAGGACCCAGAAGATGCTGGGATCTTGACAGCACTCTGAAACTGAACTGCAATTCATTAGAATCTGGAAGCCTCCCATGAGCAGATGCAGTGCATGAGGCGGGGAGAGATGAGTGAACCATTTTTGAATATTTCAGTCAGAAATGTGAGGAGTATTTATATTTGTACATGCAATACTATATTTGATAGAAGACACTAAGTTTGACACTTTGTAATTACTAGAACTTAGAACTTCAGTAGATGCAATACATTACATATTAGCAATGCATCTTATGGATGTTAAGTTTCAAAGCAGTTCTTTCAGAAAGTTCAGGGAGTAAATAAGTATTATGGTTATCTCCCAAAGTAGTCACAAATATCTTCAGAAGTACAGACACCAGAGAAATGTGTTTTTTTTGTATCATTAATGTATAATTACTTGAACAACATTATGGTTTAGACTCCCCCTATTATCAAGTCCCCCGACACACTCCATTACAGTCACTGTCCATCAGCATAGTAAGACACTATAGAATCATTACTTGTCTTTTCTGTATATACTGCCTTTTCCATGTCTCCCCCTGCTATATTATGTGTGCTGATCATAATGCCCCTTTTCCCCCCTTATCCTTCCCTTCCCAACAATCCTCCCCAGTCCCTTTCCCTTTGGTAACTGTTAGTCCCCTGGGCAAGGGAAACAAAAGCAAAAATGAACAAGTGGGACTCTATCAAACTAAAAAGCTTCTGTACAGCAAAGGACACCATTAGTAGAACAAAAAGACATCCTACAGTATGGGAGAATATATTCATAAATGACATATCTGATAAGGGGTTGACGTCCAAATTATATAAAGAGCTCATGCACCTCAACAAACAAAAAGCAAATAAGCCAATTAAAAAATGGGCAGAGGAGCTGAACAGACACTTCTCCAAAGAAGAAATTCAGATGGCCAACAGGCACATGAAAAGATGCTCCACATCGCTAGTCATCAGAGAAATGTAAATTAAAACCACAAGGAGGTATCACCTCACACCAGTAAGGATGGCTACCATGCAGAGAACTGTTCTTATGAACAACTGTGGACAGGCTGGGTTTATCATTTTACCTCAGGTTGTCATCCAGTAAGTAGTCTATAAATAAAGGGTGTCCCACACTCCCACCCACATGAAAAACCTCCAAATGTGAAAAGACTTAGGGTATTCCTAGACATGGCAGATTATTCAAGAAAGATCAGGTCCACAAGGATAAACACATATTTACATATTAAACCTTTAAATAGTAAATTACATAAATAAGTATAAATGAGAGATCGAATTATTTTTAGAGGAAACAAAAAATTCCCTACATTACTTCCAGCCCTGCAAAAACCCAGAAACAGATCTTTGAGTGGCTGCTTGAAGCTGAACTGTTGAAAAATCTGGCATAAATAGAAATCCATGGCCAGATCAAGTATTAGACTCAGACAAGCGGGCTTTCATCACACGGGCAAGGACAGTTTAGCTTCTCCCTTGGATAACAGCTCTCTGATCCACCATTCTTCCTTGCAGCAGCTTACGGAAAACGGACTGGCAGGGGCAGGCCATGGTGCATCTTAAACTTCGTTTTTTTAGGTGTTCAAAGCGACTAAAATGTTGACTCCCACCCTAAATGTTTAGATACCTTCACTGTGCAGCTGCAAGGGCAGCCTCTGATATGTGGTAATCAAAAGCCCTTGAAAATAAGCTCAGCCTAAGAGCCTGTGTAAAGGTCAGAGTTACATTACGGCTGAAACCAGACCTTCCCCATCCCTGAGAAGGCGGCCGGAGTTCCATACGGACACAGGCTGCAGGAAGCCGTTCCGGCCGCAGGGCTGGGAGAGGACAGACTGCCTCTGACAGGATGTCAGGGAAGCAGGAACTCAAAACATCTGCCGAGGTCACAAAGCCCTCCTCACAATGTCTATCACATTATTCGGGTGTCAGCTGGTGTTATAGGGCAGAAAAAAGTGCCAGGGTTTGGACTTCAGTAGGCAGAAGGGGCCGCTGAGCTGGAGGGTCAAGTCGTGTATCTCCGAAGTACACACACCCTGCCAGGGAGAGACCTTTGCAGCTTGGGGACCCCAGCCTAAATCAGAGACCAGATACAGCAAACTTCCTGACTCTTGACTTAAATTATATTCTTAATTTACATACAGTGCTGGTGGCTTAAGGATGTCTCTGCCCAACTTCTCTTCATCTTCAATATTCTGCACTCTAGAGAATTTGGCTCTAGGGTTAAGTGTAGGCCTTTATGATTTGAACCTGTGCATTAATTTGCAATCAGTAAAGACACACAATATGAAAAGGAAATTTGAAGTATGATCTTGGATTCATACAAAGTGACCTCCTACCTTAGCAGTCACCTGCACCCTAGCCACCACAGCTCCGTAGTGACGATGGGTATTGTTATCACCTATGTCAACACCTGAATGGCAAGGTCATTTCCTAGAAATGGTCAGTATGGAAATGAAGTCTCCCTTCATCAGTAACAACATAATCCTTTCATGACCAAGCCTCTCCAATTATCCATAAAATATGTTTTTGTCATACTAGCTGGATCACACTGTCAAGATCCTTGCTTCACATGATGATTCAGAAACATTTATTTCATGTGCTCCAGGTTAATTTGTCATCTCTAAATTCTCCTGTTGATTGATGACCACACAGAAGATGATATGATTCTGGCATATGGTATCTCTCATAGATAACTGAATATTCATTCTTATATCCAAATAGATTAGAATGTGCTATTTCAAGATAACTATAGCCATAGGGTTATCATAATCCAGTTCTCTCAGGCTGCTATGCCTGGAGTGGTTGCCTAGTGAGATCTTTAAATGACATTAAGAAATGGAATAAGAGCAGATATGCCTCTCCATCAATTATCTTTGGTGTGGCTGACAGTCTGATGTTGGATGACTCTTTTCAATGTTCTCTTTTAAAGGCTGATAACTCTGGATCATAGGTGTTCACATACCCTGCTTTCTCTCCCACTTCAGGAGCATCCAGCCATCCTGTTACTTTTTCCATCTTGACAAACGTAGCGCAGTATTGCACGCACTACTATTGATGGATGAAGGTCAGAAAGAGTAAAGACCTGAACTATGTAGGTTTCTCTTACAATAGAGTAGAAGGTTTCTGAAGGTTAGATTTTAAATTTCTCCAGAGAAGTTCATCTCATTGTACTTACCAGGTGGTCAAAATGCTGATGACATGATAACAAGGAAGACAGGTGAAGTGCAGGACAAAATGTGATATGGAAAGCTATTACATTTTTTTCCAGCAGGTTTACTTTACAATACCAAAGATTTGAGAGAGCAATGCCAAGGAGTCCAAGGGAACCTCTGCTGAAGGGGAAAATACTTAGGTCTTTTTAGTTCTTGATTGAAGACATATGGCAACAAGCTCCACACTGCTTCCAGAACAAAATAGTGATTCTCCAATCACTAGATGTGTCCAAGGGCAGGACTGGAATCTGAAGAGTGATTTCATTATTGGGATGAGACTTAAGGTTCCTTTGAATCTCTGAATTGAAATGTTAGGTTTCTTTTTCTATCTGCCTATGTTTTCCTAATTTTCCAGGCTTTATGCAAACAAAAAATCCTTGCCTCCTAAAGACTCAGAAGTTCCATCTCCAGAACAATACCTGACTGAGACTAAACTGAGAGTCCCATTTTTCTTTCCTACTCTTTAGGGGCATCTCCTAAAATGTGTAGGAATAAAAAGCATTTACACAAAATGTTTACAGATGTTCCATCATCAATTCAATTTGGAAACTATTCTGTTAAATCGAACAGGTTTGGGTGATCCATGAGTTTTGAGATTGAGCAATGTGGTGTGTGAATTATGAGCTTTAAGAGTGAAATATAAGATGACAAATTTCATAATTTTTGTTAATATCAAAACAACTTTTCAGTGTGTTCCAGAGCTCATAAGCATTCTGTGGATCAGTTGAGCAACACCCTCACCCTGTGGCAATTTATCGTCTAAGCCATTTATCCTGTAGTTAATTAAATGTTATCTTTAATTAACCAAGTTTACATAGGTATATATTTTTTTCTTGAGGTCAAGGCACAGGAGATAAAACTTCACGTACACTCTCTTTGCTTATTCCCATGGTACTACTGTGTTTTTCGCATCTACGGAAAATATGTTAAATTTTAAAATGCCTGTTTATAAGTGCATTAAGAGTTTAACAGAAGCATTAGTTGACTTAAAAATATATTGATGATTTTTCAAAGAAACCAAATACATGCCCTATTCTAATGTTTTTTTCAACCTGAAATCATGCTTCAGGAATTTGCCAACTGGCATGCACTGTAATTCAAATACCATGTGTTGAGAAAATACCAAGGAGGTACACATATCATAGCCAAGAATTATTGGATTTATAAAAACCATATTCACATTTGAGGAGGAGCTTGTTCGCAGGAATACATGTCACCAAGATCAGGAAAGGAAGGACACCAGTTCAAGGAAAGTAAAAATGGTGTGATTCTAACGAAAAGGGATCTGCTGGGTAGGAATCAGTCACTTGCTTTGAAGGACGTGCCCTTCAATGCCAAAAAAACTAGTACTCTTAATATGACATTTTACTGTCACTCTGACATTTTTCAGGTGAGTTTAATAGAAGTTTTTTTCATTATAAAAACACTCTCATTCTACAGAGTAATGTACAAATGAAAGAGAATTCAAATGAGAGAAATTTGGTTTTGTGGTAATAGTTTTAAGAAATAAGAATACATGTAGTGGATACAAATAGAGCTAGAGAATTTTTTAGAAAATTATCATTATTGCTCCTCCTTAAAATAAATTCCAAGTCTCATCTGCTGGAATATTATATTACATTTTTTACATACTTGTTAAAATGACCTGGGTGGTACATGGTTATTAGAATACAATATATAGGTACTTCCATTGCAAGGATGACATGGCTTTCACATAGTAACACTTTCTAAAGTCTAATGAAGAACAACTGCAAAGTTGGCTTTCTTTATGAAGTGACTCTTAAGGTTTTTTTAAGGTAAAATCACCATGTGTCCCAGTGAGAAAAATTGTGAAGAGATGGCACTATCATTTCCTCGCCTGTTAGGTACAATGCTGTGTATTCCTCTCTCTCTGACACAAGGAGCTTCTGGGTCTGCCCCAGTCCTGAGCCACCTCTGTGACTTTATGCTGAGTCTATTGGCTTCCTGTTGGCCTCACTGTGCCCTTTTCCACACTAAGAAATGACATCATATTGAATTAGTTGATGCACTTTCATTTTTAATGTAGAAACGAGATTGCTCCCTCCATGAGTCCTGCCCCTCCTTTTGAGAAGGACAGCAGAGCACCAGCATACTGAGTGCCCTGCTGATTCGGGGACAGTCACAGCTCGATGGTGTCTTTCAGTCTGAAGTTGATTCCATTTACCTTTAAGGATGTGCTCGACTCTAGAATCCCACTGGTACTTTAGGTCAGTTTCTTCGGGACATGCAGGAGACTACCCAGGACAGTTTTTGCCTTATTCAGGTTTCTGGGTGTTCTGGGATGGTTAGGAACTGTCATGAGGTTCTACAGTGAGCTTCAAAGGGCCGTATTTGTGGGTCTGACCTTGCCCAGGGTCTGATCTTGCCCAGGGTCTGACCTTGCCCAGGGTCTGACCTTGCCTAGAGTCTGACCTTGCCCAGGGTCTGACCTTGCCCAGGGTATGACCTTGCCTAGGATGTGACCTTCCCTAAGATGTGACCTTGCCCAGGGTCTGACCTTGACTAGGGTCTGACTTTGCCCTGACACTCATTCCTTTGGGGACTGCCACTGGGTAAGCTGTGGGCTCTCTCTCTGGATCATGCATTTTATGTAATTAATAAATCTGTCTTAAACTTTTCAGGGCTTTGGGGTCCAGAGAGTGCCAGTTTAGGTTATTTTATAAGGAGTAAAGCTATTCCAAGTGAATAAAAATGGGAATAAATGAGAGTTCTTAGAACTATTCCCCAGCAGATTCAAAAGTTACATAAAAGTAGGAGAAAATACTGAAGACATTTTTATGAAAAAGCTTGTAAATAAAATGGGCTTTCTGGAGACAGGCTGCTTAGTTCTCTTCCTTGTGTCTCTAACAGATTTTCTATTTTCTTGCTGACAGAACTGGCCTTGTTAAGTAGCTGACATGGGGTGTGCTAAGGGTAGGTGGGTATCACAACTAACTCAAGAAAATCACTTTCTCCTTTTTTTAGAGAGTATTTTAGAGTTGGAAAGTTTATCCAATTCAGTTTACTATAAAGTCAGGGAATTGTGCTAGGGAACTGATAGATTTAAAGAAATCTCACCACTCCTTTTCCTTCTTACCTCAGGAAAGCTACTGTTTGGAGTAGTGACGTCCATTTTATAGACAACCAAGAGCTCAGAGCAGCTGTTTCAGATCCCCGGCATTGGTGAGCACAGGCATAACAACCCTGGATTTACTGCTCTTTGGACTTTTGTCACGTGAGAGGACAAACTTGTGTGGTTCAAGCCACTTTCACTTGCAAAAGCTGCCTAAAATTTTGTAGTGCATGTGTGTGTGTGTGTATTTGGTTAAAGAATTTGCACCTGCTTTGCTAGAATCATATGAGGTTATGTCCAGAATGTCACTAAAGGGCCTTTTAAACTAGCTAAGTACATACAAATAAATGCCAGTTTGCTCTTAGACTGTCATCGGTAGATGCCATAAACTGGTGGCCCACATGCCCTCAGGTGCATCTGATTGGTCTGCAGAGTGCATACACTTATTTGCTGACTGCCATATCTCTGTTATGCACCAAGCCCATTTTACATTATTTACATAATCTGATTGGCCACAACTTGAACTTTCTGTTTAAAAGTCTACCAAGTTTATCCTTGAAACATTTATATAACTATGTTAAGGTTTTTGAAAAGAAACATTTGGCATATTCTCAAACAGTTTCTCTATCAAATCTACTAAATAATTAATCTGAGAAAATAAATGTGTATACAAAGATGTAGATGTTTAATCTTAGAATGATGCTAATTTTATTGATAAAATCATGAGATAATCTTAACTAGTAATATTGTGGAATCTGTGAATTAAAATGTGCTACATATTATGAAAAATAGTTATTTTCATATAATTATGAAAAATAAGTATTTTCATTTTTCATATTTGTCCCAGATCTATTTCAGTAAATTAAAGACAAAATAACTGATCTACCCCTTGAGAAGGAACACTTAGGAATTAGATAAGACAATTTTGTATAGATATAAAGCAGATGTATTTTATATTTGGTGAACATCCATAAGCCTGTCATGGCCATTTACATATGGAATAAGCACTTGATCTCCTTTGATTGTCCTTGTGGAACTATATTTGTGAAATATTTCCTACAGAAATTTGCATATTCAAATTGCAAGCCAAATAAAGGAAGAGTTATATTGATGTGACTTAAAGATGCCAAAGGAAATTGTGAGCCACTCAAACATTTGCAGTAATTTTGTGAAACTATCCATCACTGATTATCGGCTTAGAGTAACTTCTTTTGAAGTCTGCATAGCAGTCTACTCTTGGCCCTACATTGTGAGCCTCTGGAAAAGTGATATGACTTCTTTACATTTAAATTACCTTTTGACCGGTGACAGTATTTGCCTCTACTTACTTCCAAGTACATGAAGGGAAATGAGAAGAATCTGTGTGAACGGTCTTTGAAGAAAATGTGATATTTGGGAAAATTCCTTAAGGTATTTGAAAAATGTGTCATTTTGCTCAAAGACTACTGATATTTAGGGTACTTATTGGTACAGTAGAGAATAAATGGAAATCGTTTATAAGTGAAGTAGTAAGGAAATTAGAATTCAAATTTGTGTTTTCATATTAATTTTGCTGTTGTTACATTTATCTTCAACTTTAGCCAAGGGTCACATTCATAATATGTTTTGTGAGTGAATTTTAATGAACTTCATAAATTTTAAATTAGAATTTTGTTTATGACATTCCATTAAGGGAATAAGCTATTACCTGTAGGATGAAAGGGCAAAGACCCACTAACCTTTCCTCTAGGCCTTCTCTTAACCTTAAGTTATACCAAAGTATCCTAGCCTTTAGTACAGTATCCCAACCAAGGTATGCAGGCACTCTCTAGAAGTTTATGCTTTTCAAAATAAAACAATGAAGCAGATAGAATACTCGGCCACAACCCTACCCATGCAGGCCAAAGAGATGGAGGACAAAACAAGCAAGATCCCACCATGGATATTTACTTTCATGTTTCAGCTTTGAATGATGGTTTGGGCGCGAGGACTGTTTAAACCTCTTGATGGCTGGGTGCCTTGGAGGGAATATGTCTTAATGTTTGGAACCAGGACTGAAAAAACAGACAGAAAAGTTTATCTTGGTTAAGGGGAGATTTCCATAATTCATGATCCAGGAATGAGACTGTAGTAGAAGAAAAATGGAATTCTTCTTTATATGTTTTCCGTATGGTAATGTGATCAAAATTACAGATACTTCTTGTTTCCTACTAATTTTTTTTGGTGAAAAAAATGATAATGAGCCCTAAACACCAGCCACTCTCAAGTAAGTTTAGGTAGTTGAATGTGGATCATGGAAGAAAATAACGTTTAGAAGAAAGAGCTTACTAGAACTGTCTAGATTTTAGTTGCTTAATCTCCAAAATGGACAGAAGAATATTTACGAAATGACAAGCAATTATGTAAAATGCTTAGAGGGCCCTATTTAGAGCAATTGGAAGGCACCCAGTTCACTGTAGTGGTACTAGAAGTGGGGAGGAGAAGGAGAAGGGGAGTTGAGGTAGAGAAAGAGGAGAGAGAAGGTACTTAGCAAGGAGTGAGGAACAACAGGGGATGAGCTGCTGCCTTTGTTGTTGTGCAGGCCGAGAGAGCAAGCACTTCTAAGGGAAGCCACCCATGTGCTCACAGCAAAAGGGGAAGTAGAATAATGCATGTATTTGATATAAAAAATGTGTGATTCTCATGGAAAAGAAGAGTGAATATTGAAAGGAACAGTCATATTGGCTGATAAATAAAAAATATCTTGCTATAAAGATAAGAAAACTTGGGTGTGGTAATGGGTGAGAGTTGGAATAACCATCAGTTATGATGGTATCATGGTAGCAGACCACATAGAGGCTAAAAAAAATAAAAATTGAGTGTTTGCAAATAAAAAATACGGGATTTTATCTTTTAAGGACCAATACAACACTGTTTTGTGTGCTCAGAACTGGCCTGTGTGATGTCTCATGTACTTTTTCAGTCTCCTGACTTACATCAAAGGAATCTCCCCACTTATTCATTTATTTAATGGTGTGGGAGAAAACCATGTAATAGGATTCTTTCAAATATTCCTTATGAAAGATGTTAATTTTATATTAGCTATATGGTATGATTTCCATTAAAAGCTCTGGGATACTTATGGTCAAATGAAAACAAATCACTAAAATTAATGGACCTCAATATCTATTCCTAGAGTTAGATAGACAGTGCTAAATTTCACTTGCTTGAGAATCAAATTTGATTAACATACTCTTCAAGAAAAATTTCAGACAAATAAAAATGATTTTTGATCGTCTTAGAAGCAAAATTCAGAAATTTGTTTTGTCTTCTTAGAGGCAGCTGTTCAATAGATGTGTGTGTGTGTGTGTCTGTGTGTGTGTGTCTGTGTGTGTGTCTGTGTGTGTGTGTCTGTGTGTGTGTGTGTGTGTGTGTGCCTGTGTGTGTGTGTGTCTGTGTGTGTGTGTGTCTGTGTGTGTCTCTGTGAGTCTGTGTGTGTGTGTGTGTCTGTGTGTGTGTGTGTGTGTCTGTGTGTGTGTGTATGTCTCTGTGTGTCTGTGTGTCTGTGTGTGTGTGTGTGTGTGTCTGTGTGTGTCTGTGTGTGTGTGTCTGTGTGTGTGAATCTGTGTGTGTGTGCGTGTGTGTGTCTGTGTGTGTGTGTCTGTGTGTGTCTGTGTGTGTGTGTGTCTGTGTGTATGTGTGTGTGTCTGTGTGTGTGTGTCTGTGTGTGTGTGTCTGTGCGTGTGTGTGTGTCTGTGTGTGTGTCTGTGTGTGTCTGTGTGTGTGTCTGTGTGTGTCTGTGTGTGTGTGTCTGTGTGTGTCTGTGTGTGTGTGTCTGTGTGTGTGTCTGTGTGTGTGTGTGTGTGTGTTATTGTTTATATTTGGCTATACAAGGGTTAAGCTTAAGCAGCTTTATTTGATGTGGTGAAATGATCCAAAATCATGTATTTCAAAAATTGACAACTTATGTTGTTATTATTTTCCTCTTACGCAACATCTTGAATCTGTGGCCCACTGTGTGCTTTGAAAGAAAGTGCTGCTTATCCACTACAGACTCATGAAATGTTAGTATGTAAAGTTTTGCTAAATTCTGCTGGCAAGTTACTGTCACTGTCAGGTGACTGCAGTGAGGAGCCACTTTCCAAACTGGCTATACATATATATATGCTATCTAATATTTTATTACTATGTGTAGTTTTTCTTCTAAAAGCATGAAGGTACATACACAGACTGTATTTTTAGGTGGATTTTTGAAACAAAAAAAAAGACATTTTATAAACTGTTAAAATGATTTAAGGTAAGAGTTAAATTCACAAATTATATTCTACTCATTCTGTAGAACAGAGAATATAGCCAGTTATGTTAATCTTAAGCATATTTACCCCATCTAAAAATAACACTTGGAAAATTTGCTCCATGATTTTCTCTGAAGACTTATGAGTCCCATGACTTGGAGATTCACGTCAAATCATTTTGTTCCAATAAACGAAGAGAACATTTCCAGAAATTTCAGGCTTGTCAAAAACATTAGTCACCTATTTAAAAATCCATTACCACAAAATCTAACTTTTAAGGAAGAAATACATTTGTCAGCATCACTAGTACATTTCAAATTCTCACCTAAAAATGCTTTTGCCATGTTCTGACAGCATAAATTAGAAATATTATTCGTTTTATTTTCAAAGTTTTTAACTTATGATAAATTCAATGAAATTTATTCACAAAGTATTTTTAAGAATAGACATTTGTATTTTGGATCATAACTTAAATTGTGAAATAGAAAGGCTTTTAGAATTTCTTTCTGACATCAGCAGGACACCTACTGATGTCAGAAAGAAATTCTACTGGCTGGACAGGGGGCCTCGGCCAGCTCTGCCCCCCGGGGGGGGCCAGTTATCTTTGTCAAAGGTGAGGGCTTTGGTTCTGAGGCATGATTGGACCTGATGACTTGTTAACAAAATAATCAATTGATAAAGGAGCTATGGTGATCACCTCTCCCCTCAAGTGGCAATCATTTATCTTTACTCTGAGTTCTCAAGGGTAAGTCTGCACTATAACATAAATATGAGGTCTAAAATGTATTGTCTGAGGGGATTTATTTTGGTATGTGTTACATGCTTAAAGAATCTTTATACACCTTCAACGTCATAAAGTTTCAATTAACACAGTAAATAGCATAATGAAAAGGTGTAATGAAAGAGGTTATAATAGCTGTTCACAGACATGCCAAATAGATGGATGATGATTGCATTTTCTATCCTCATCTTAGTTTTAAATCACATATCTATGTCAATAAATATTGAGTAATAGGTCTCAGACCTGCAGTCCAAACCTAATTTCTGTGTGAAATTTGAAAGGCTTGTTATGTTTTTATATGTGCAATTTTTAAAAAGTTCTCTGCGGCAGAAGTTTAGTTTAGATAATAGCATAGGCTACTGCATTTATTAAGAAAGGGAGGGGACGAATACAGTTAGGAAGTACTGTGGATTCACCTTTTTGGAGCAGGATGAGACTTGCTTGTATCAATCACATTATCACATTACCACATGACCAGAAGGTGGCAATTCACTATTTTTTTTTCACCGTTAGTGATTTTTAGACATTTAAATTTTTTCAGCACCTTGCAGGTTACAAATTTGCCCCCAAATATTCTCTTACATGATTCCCACAACAATCCCTAAAAAAGACAAGACACATGCCCTTGTTTCTCAATTTCCACATGAGGAAATTAGGGAAGAGAAAAGGCAGTAGACGTATCCCTTTCCTAGGTCACAGTGGAATCAAGTCTCCCACCCCTGGTTCAGTGCTCTTCCCATGGCTTTACTGCTTTCTTGATTTCTGAGGAAAGACTATTTTGCTGATACAATATTTTAGATTTACCCTGTGCCGATTTTGAGCTGGCAAAGTATAGAGGAGGCAAGGGAGACACAGTAGGCATAAAATTCTGAACATAAGAATGTGCGTTATTTGTCTTTCTCTCTCATGCATAGGTATGTTCACGGTTCTCACGTCTAAAATAATTCAAACAAGGAAGATGAGGTCCCATTGGAAACTCTACAGAGTCCTTTGAAGTGTTTAGTAGGCACTAGAGAAAAGTTTTTTTTTTTTATACTGTGAACAGTTCTGTTTTGTCTTGTAATCTACATGGTCTTGAAAACCATGTGAATATTTGTATTCTGTACCAGTCAATAGAGAGTTCAAGGTGTCTCACTCTAGCAAGAGTGTGTGCTCTTTTAGTAGTTATTTATGTAAAACACAAGCCAGAAAAAAATTAAATAAAATGGCAAATGGAGCCAAGTTATTTTAATATATTCATTCAATTACTATAAATTAAATTTTCCAATGAAGAGCTATGCATCATAAAAAATAAGATGTTGTGTTTTAAATATGTATGTTTTATTCAAACAAATTAAGAAAAAATATTTTGGTAGTGCATTGTATTTCCACCAATGATTGTACAAGAATTACATTTTGGATGATTGAACATTTATTTATTTAGCTAACAGTGAGACAAGGAGGTGGAGAACCTATATACTAAAATTTTGTAAGTGTTCCTCTTGAAGAACAGCATTGTGTTCTTCACATCTAGAAAACTCACTTGCTTTTAAATATTGCTAAGATTGTGAAGAAAACGTAGAAGAAAATATTGGGTCACATAATTAGCTGTAATTTGCTATGTAATCAAGTTTCATGGCAAAGTGAGGTTCAAAGTTTTATATTGGAAAAAAATATTTCTTTAAATTGTAAAAAAGGTATTTCTATGTAGAGTCTTTGCTGTGTCTGTGTAATCATGGAGAGACTAGATGTAGGAAAATGTGTATGACTTTAAGAAAAACTACGAATCTGTAATCACATTTTTCAATTACGCTCATAGATGTGCATTAGAGCCTTTCATCTCTACTTGGGTTAAGGTTGCTCATTTTTATGTTCTTATATATTGACATACTTTGTCAAAGTCTTCAAAGTTTATTGGCATGATTTGTCTACAAGAATATTTTTTAAAATTCTCTTTATCTGCCTCTTATTTTTCTGTATTTCTCTGTTCTTTCATTTTATTGTGGAAGTTTATAGGTCTTATTAATCTTAAAAAAAAAGCAATAGTTCTGAAAGATAAATTACTTTGATTAAATCTATACCTGGATGCATACATGCACTGGCAAATAATTGATGAAGTATAATTTCTATGTTTAAATTATCTTCTCTCAGAATGCTTAGAAATTATTCCATGGTTCTCTATTAATTAGCACTGAAAATTCTAGTGGTGGTCTGCTTCATAGGATACTTGGTAATTTCCTCTGGAAGCTTGTAAATTCTTCATCCTTTCAGTTCAGAAGTTTTAGGAGGATGCATCTGATTTTGTGTCTTCTTTCAATATTCTGTGTAACAATTACTGGGTCCTTTAGGATGTGGAAACACTGTGAAGACTTTCAACAATACATACAGAGGATCTGTTAGTAGCACCTGGTTTCTCTAAGCTGGTAGCACCTTCCACAACTCCACTGGTGACACCTGTCCATTCTTTTCTTGTAATTCCCTCTGTTACCACACAGTTAGGGGTTTCTAAGCTCTGCCTTATTATTCCTTCAATCAGAAATTATTAAAATTAGGATTTTTCACTAAAAAAAAGATATTATTGAAATTGGTACCGCCATGATGAAAGACAGTATAGAGGTACCTCAAAAAATAAAAAAATAGAACTATCATAGCAATCCCACTTCTGGGATTTGGAATATATCCAAAAGAAATGAAAGCAGAAGAAATACCTGTATTTCTAAGTTTACTGAAGCTTCACAATATTCAAGATATGGAAACAATGTAAATGTCCACTGATGGATAAATATGTAAAGAACATGTGTTGTGTACATAAAAAATGGGACGCCATTCAGCTTTAAGAAGGAAATCCTGTCATTTGCAACTATGTGAGTGAACCTGGAGGGCATTATGCTAAGTGAAAATAAGCCAGACACAGAAAAATGTATTTTTCTGCATAATCTCACTTACATGTGGAATCCAAAAATGTCAAACCTGTAGGCGCAGAGTAGACTGGTGAGTGGGGTAAGGTAAAAATGGAGATGTTGGTCAAAGGATAGAAAATTAAAGTTTATGCAGGATAAGTGAGTTCTGGTGATCTGATGTATAGCATGGCAACTAGTTAACAGTACTGTGCTGTCTGCTTGACGTTTTCTGAGAGTAGTCCTAAGCACTGTCACCACACACACAGAAACAGTCACACTCTCCATGAGTGTGTATCCTGAACTGTTCACCAGTTCAACCTGTGAACTGACACGGCTCCACAGACAACATTTTGACTAGACTGCAACTTTAAACTCTCTTCCTACCTGTTTTTGTTCTTCACATATTCTTTTAAAGCCTACAGTATTCATTGTAGGTGTCTTTGATTAATTAAAATATGACTATTGCACTTAAATGTACAGCTTTATGTTACACTTCCTCAACAGTAGTATTTCCACCTGTTCTGTTATTCTCACATACATTACTTATATTTTATGCACCTTTTGTTTTCAACCTTGCTCAGTCATTATGTTAGTGGTTTACCCTGTTTTTATTCCTGAAGTTTATCCTATATGCCTTAATTGTAAAACATCTGAGCTTAGTTTTATTTCTGAATAATATACCACTGCTTGCTTTAAAACCTTTCTACAACTATCAGTTCTGGCCTCTACGATATGTCACTGCCCAACACTCCATATTTCAAACATTCTCCACTCCTTCAGTCTATCCACAAGCCATGATCTCTCTTACCAGCCCTTGGTTTCCGTTGCTTGGTGATATAATTCCCACTCCTTTGATCATTATTTACTGTCCTCCCCAGCACATGGAAAACACATGTGTTTCTTTCCAGACTTATGTTAAATGCGAGTTCAAGAGGTTTTTTTTCTAACCCCTAGAAAATACAGAAGTCCTTGATATGTGTTTACATAGCACCCTGCACTTAACTCTTCCTCACACTCATTCTTTATTGAAAGATATGTGTAATAGAAACTATAATGGTTTTTAAATCTGTAACTCAGGAAAAAGAACTCCTCACTCTATATCGAGTTCAGAGAGTCTCTACTGTTGGAGACCAATTATCATCCACTAGCTTTAGGGAAAGAGAAGTTCACAAAGCTCTTCCTCCCACCCATTCCTACAGTCTATTTCCCGGTCAGTACAAAGGAAGAACGAGGGACGTTGCTGAGGACACTCGGGCGATGCAGTTTGTGGAGGGTCTACGGAGCATGGAGAGGAGGGTCGGGCACCTCCTGGCTGTGAAGCTGAGGGCAAGGTCCTTAAGACTGGCTCAAGCCACTGTTGAACTATACATGGAAATCCATTATAGTACTGTCTTCATTTTTTTAGGATTGAAAATATCCTTAATAAAAACTTTTAAAACAAAGTTAAAAACCTATGGGTGGGAACCCGCAGGAAATAATATACCATCAGCTGATGGGTGGAAGAATGAAAATCTAGGATTCTCTGGTCAGATCATCTGTTCAGCCAACAGCTTTGGCAACACGCCCCTGTGCTGCCAGAACAGGAGCAAGATAGCTGTGGAGGGAAGTCATGGTGGGGGCTGACGGGCAGGTGTGGAGCAGGGATTGCGAGGCACTACCAACACCTGCATCCCCAGTGGGTATTTTAAATGGAGCCCTATGTATGCACAGGCCTCCTATTTGATAGTATAAAAAAAAGAAATAGGAGAATTAAAGTTTACCTAGAAAAAAATATTGCCTTGTTATGGGGGAAAGCATGTGCAAGAGAAATGGTACATGAAGCCACTTGGAAGTCAGCTAAGACATGCAGGCAGAGTTTAGAAGGCAGACACAGATGTCAAAGAAGCCTCCTCCTGAGGTAGCCCCTCATCTGTGGGGCATGTCGGGAGCAGGGTGTGTCCACTCCGAGGCCTCAGACAACACGCTGGAACAGAAGTCACACTCGGTCAGACAAGCAGACGAAGGTCTCCCATAGCACTCATGGAGAGGTGTTTGAGCAACAGCCTCCCTGCCCTTCAAACTTGCATACACACCCAAGAATCAACTTTAGGGGGGATGATAGCGGGGGAGATAAAGAATCTTGGACAGGAATTCAGTTTGGTATTTGAAAAATGGACATATATGATTTCTTAAAACCAGACTGTTCTAATAATAGAAAATGATGGAAACCCATAGAGGTGGATCGGGTTCTCATCAAGATTCCCACTGCCCATCGGTGATAATGGGTTTGACCTACCCAGCTGGATGCAGAGTTTGGAGAAATAAAACTTTTCCCTATTTATCTTTTGAGTAAAGCCCCTAAAGAAAATACTAACCGTGCAAATATTTTTCCTGCATGTGCCCTGCCCTCCAATATTTGCCTAGCATCTAGCACAAGAGGTGATCAACAAACATTATAGAACAAACCAAAGAACACAGCCATCAACAGATTATTTCAATCTTCAGAAATTAATTGTCCAGCAAACAGACAATTGCAATACAGTATGACTAGTTCTATGAAAACAGTAGGTGAAATAAATCAGTTTTGAAATAATTCCTGAAGAAGTGATACCTACGCTGAGAGGTCAAAGGTGATCAGGGCTTGCCGGGAAATTGGGAGGATGGTCACAGGGCGGGTAGAAGGCAAACAGAGTCAACAAAGCTAAAAATGCCAGCGGCACCCTTGGCTTCTAGACTTAATTCATGGTGGTGTCACGGAGAGGAGAGTAACGGCTGGTGCTAAAAAGTGAACAGTGGTCTGACAGTAACAGGCCTCATCAATTGGGACTTTATCCTGAAACTACTAAGAATCCATAGATAATATTGATGCTGGTTGAATCCAGTAATAGTCTATTAAATCAAGCATAAAGGGGATTTCAAAAATATAGCGTGTCATTAATTTTTTTTTGTTTGCTTGGGAAAACAGTAATTTTTAGAATTACGGTAATACACAGAAGGTTTCATAATATCATAATATCAACTGATATAATCCACATACACAAAAGCTCTCTGGGGTCATCAGTAACATTTAAAGCATATAACAGATTCCTGTGGCCAATAAATTTGAGAACCAATAGGCTAGGTCACGATATAGTAATGATTCCCAATAGTTTAGTGGTTAACACAGCAAAGATTAATTTCTCATTCACATTCTCTGCAGCCCACCTGTAGGCAGGTCTGCTCTGATTACTGCACTCAAGCAGAAATCCAAGCTGTGGAGCACCACAGTCTCAGAGGCTGCTCTCTGCAAGGCTGGGGGGAAGAGAGAAATATACAGGGTCTCATCAAGTAACAAAATGCTAGACCTAAAATTAAAACCCCCAGTTCTCTAGTTCTCTTAAGTCAAAGGACTACACTGAGTCGTAACATCAAACCATAAGGAGGGATAGAACTGCAAATTTACCTTGTAGTCCGAAGGGCAGAGTTGTGTACTTGGAGACGGATGTTAAGGACCACCACAGGATGACCTGAAAAGGAGGAGCAAAGCAAGACTTTATATTTATAAAAAGGACTATAAATGAAAACCAGGATGAAATGATTTTTCAAAAATAAAAATAGGAGTTATGTCAGCAAAAATGGTGGAATAGGTTCCCAAAGCACGTTCCTCTACAACAGCTGTGCATAAAACGGCAGAGACGGTCAGAATCCACGTTACCAGAAATCAAGAACCAAATCAAATGTTTACAGCATGTAGGTAAATGTGTAATTAAAGGAAAAAAAAACACCTAAATCTTGCTTTAAGGAAATCTTTCTTAAATCAATAGTTGACTATTAAGGTTGACAGATACTTGTTTGGCTACATGTCAGAAAGAATACAGAATTTACAAAATAGTTCATAAAAGTCACTAAACAAAGAGTAAAAATACAACAAGAGGTGACAAAATGTCCTAGGGAGTAGGGAGAATCTGATTTTCAGAGTTGTCACATTATAATACTCAAAATGTCCAGTTTTCAACAAAAATTATTAAATATGCAAAAAACAAATAAGAATGGTATATATAAAAACAAACAAAAAATAGAAAATGTAGTGAGAAATTCTAGGCATTTAGCTTACTAGGAAAATATTTTTAAGATCATTCATGAGATAATTAATTTTGAGAGTTCATTCCCAATTATTTATGGTCTCAATTATTTGAATATTGGATTTTACTCTTAATGTCTTAGCATAGGTCTTCAAGCAATTTATCTAAAAATAGTATCTGTTTCTTTAGTCCATGCTGATCTCAAGATACTCTGCTTCGTACTGTTTTCACATTTCAACAATAAAATGCTGTGTATATAATTTTAAAGTGTGTGTGTGTATATATTTAGGAATCATATATATTCAAATTCTATATACTTATAGATAATTCCAAAATCCCAACATTTTTCTTAATAAGCCTGTTAAATTATTTATTATTCTAATATTTGAGATATTAGAGAAGGCTGAGATAAATTAATTTTGGCTTTATTTTTAATATTCTATTTTTTTTCCTCAATGATGGCATTTTTTTCCTATAGAAAAATTTCACCAGGTTATTCATTGTTATGATTATTTTCATAAACATAATGCATAATTTTAGTTTTACGGCCAATACTTTCCATATACCAGAATCTTTAAAAAAATTGCTTTATAGAATTTGCTTCAGCTATATGAATGTGCTCTTCCCTTTTAAAATTCCTTTTTATTCATAGACTCATTTGAATATTTCCTCTGCTTCAAAAGTATTTTTCCCTTTTTTTATCACTTACATAAGTTTTTTCATTTGGGAACTCAAGCTCCTGCAGATATCTTCTCTCAAATATCTTTCTTATTTCTTAAAATATGGAAATTAGGATTTCCTTCTTCTTGTCCTTTAACATTTTAAATAGTTTCTTCTTCTTAACTGATGCCATGCTCTAAATTTTATTTGGAACACAGTTGATATTTTCTAACTATCTAACTATATATTTAGGAAACATGTCACCTGATAAATCAGGGTTTAGAGTTTAATTTTTTTCATACATGTCATGTTATACTTTCTGACTGTATCTTTGGAGAATGAGGTCAGACTACGTCCACTTATGATATTTGATAGGGACTGGGGTAATGGACTAATAACCCCTCTGGATGAAAAAGCAGGTATTTTTAAATATTCTAAAAGTCTCTGAATACAAGTTGGCAGCCTGCTAGGCAAAAAGGTCAGTGTAGGCAAGGAGCTACAGAAGAAATCAGAGCTGAAGTCGCTTCAACCCTGAGCATAGCCACAAACTCCGTGGAGCTGGGGTGTACATTCACGCCATCTCAGGGGCTAGGGGGAAGGAACAAGAAGCAGATGCCATCTGGGATGTAAAAGTGACCCCAAAATAAATCCAGTTATCTTTATACATGCAAGATTATACAAAGAAAATTGCCTTGGTGCTAAGTTATGGCAGGAGTTAAAAAAAAAGCCCCTGAGGAGTTATCCCTTTGAGATGCCCTCCCACAGATCTGGGCACATAATTCACACAAGCTGCTGGGTCAGGGAAACCTCAAGCCTTGCATTGAATTTAGAGCAGTCCTGGGCCAGTAGTCCCCTTACACCCCTCCTGGCAACGGACACAAAGCCTATCTGCACAATTGTAGCTGCATCCTAGGCCACAGAAATTCCCAGAAATTATGCTCCAAGTAAAATGAGCAGGACACAGAAATCACTAAATCTGTGAGGATATAAGGCACATATACCTGAAGAAAGTGTATTTGATCAATTCACAAAAATGTCTTATGTTAATATTATCACAAATTATAAGTTGACCTGGATCAGTGTATTTGAAAAAAAAAAAAGAACCTGAAAATCTCTATGGAGGAAAAAAAAGAAACCCAAATTAAGAACAGACTTAAGACTTAACATAACTGGATTTTTAGAAAAAGAAAGTAATACAGAAATTAAAAATTCAAAGGAGAAACTTCTTCTCCCACTGGTAGCTGGTACTGAATATACCTTCTGCAAATTAATGTAGAAAACTGGGCAAAATTATTTCTAGATATTAAACTTGAAAGAGTACATACTGGCTGACTTTCCTAAGAGAAGGGAATTAAATGGCATGAATTATCCTCATATTTTTCCTCATGGCACTTCCCAGTCTTGGGGACAGAGAGACTAACATGAGCAGAGAAACAACACAGCAACACAAATTAAAGGAGATAGAGGTTGGAGCCCTGGTGGCAGAGGCTACTGGAATTGTTGGGAAAGAATATCAGAGATGAGGGAGTTACACAGATAAACAAGTCTGTGAATCCACACAGGGGTTAACTGGAATGTTTGGTTAAATTATAATCTGAAGATGTATATGGTGAAATTGTACAAAGGCAGGCAAACAACATAGTAGGGAAAAACAGCGACTGGGGAGTTGCTGAGCTGAAAAGCTCCAGGGCCCACACAGGGCTAAGCTCTATGAGCTACAACTCGGCAGAGGGGAGAGACAATTGTTCACCATATGATTAACTCGGGAGAAACTTCAAAAATGCTATCATACATTTATAGTCCTAGATTAAAGTCTACTCTATTCATGTTCGAACAAAGCTGAAAAAATATATGCCTCTATTGGATCAAATTGATTTGGAAACACCTTACACGCCTGACAAAAATACTCTTCAATGAAAACAACAAAATTTAGACAACCACTATCAAATCAAAAAGTGCTAGACATACAAAGCAGCAGGACAATATGACCCAAAGACAGGAGCAATATCAAATTAAAGGGGGAAGAGAAGACAGAGATAATAAAATTAATAAAAAACAACTCCAAAATATCTATTAAAAGTGTGCTCAATGATTAAAGGATAATGGAAATAGAGTGACTAAGGAAATGGAAAATATACAGAGAACAATGGGAATGACAGAGCTAAACAGAATCTGAAATAAAAATCTCACGGAACGGGTTTAACAGAAGATGGAAGACGGCATTATAAAATAACGGAGCCATTGCAGTGTAAGGTACCCAAACTGAGGCATGGGACAGCAAGAGGCTGAAAACGAAATTAACAGACTCAGAGACCTGCTGGAATATGCCAAGCAATACAGCACAGATGTTACTGAGTTCCAAGGAGGCAGGGGGTGAAGAAAAAAATATTTGAAAACATGATAGTGGAAATATTTGTGAATTTGAAGAGAACTGCAAGCCACTGATTCAGGAAGCTCAGTGAGGCTCCAAAATAATGAATGCAGAGAAAGCCTCACCAACATATAAATACAATATAGTCATATTGGTGAAAAACAGTCATAAAGAGAAATCGTATAAACTGTCAGAAGAAAATAAACGTTTTTCTTCTGAAAGCTGAAGTTGTATAGGCAACAGAAACCGAGTTTATGCTTGCAGATGAGCACAGCTTTCCTTCTGCTAGATCTTGCCTGCGGTGCTTTTTGATGATCTGACCAAGCGCTGGGTTGGATTTCAAGCGCCGTGTTGTTCTGGTCATTGTCCGAGTCATAGCGGCTTCAGATCCTTCTAGTGAGCCCCTGTGCTTGGGGTGAGGGCAGCATTTCCACAGGGTTCTCTTAGAGCCTGCCTTCGGGTCTTTCTTTAGCGCTGTTCTCCAGGAAGAAGCTCTCCAGTTGATTCCCACTGTTAATTTTTTACTTGATGCTTATTAGCATGTTGGTGGTAAGTGGGCTGGAGGCACTGCTTAATGATCAGAGCAAGTCTCCCTCTGAAGCAGGTACTGTGATCGGGGTCCTGGGATGGTGTCCTTCCTACGTCTCTCCCTCCTTCATCCAGATCTCCTGCTGAACCGGGCACTTTCTCTAGCCTCAGCCCTGTGAGCAGTTTAGTCTGTTTTCTTTCCCCAATCCAGTGAATTTTTACCTATTCCTTCAGGTTCATAGGCGTTCCTGGCTTCATCCCTGTATATCAAGGCCTTTTGCCTTTAGGGGATGCAGGGAAGGTGGGTCTTGGAGGAGGTTCGGTGCATGTGGGGTGCCCCCTCCCTAGATGGAGCAGGTTCCTCCTTACGCTCGGGCTGCAGGTTCTGTCCCCCTTCTGCCATGGTGTAAGAGTACTGGGGCCGGGAGATGGTTCTGGGTGGACTCTCAGCAGCCGCTGCTGGTCTCCGTCCACAGCCTGCTCCACCCAGAAGCTTCCTCGATTCTCATGTGTCTCCCCTGTGAGAGCCTGGGGGCATTCCTGGAGCTCTGAGATGAGACGCAGACCCAGGTGACACCTTGAGGGCAACGCTGTTCAAGACCGACAGAGAGGCAGCCAGCTAAGCGACCAGGCCTGACTCACAGAAATCATTCGATACCACTATTTTAAGCCACTGAATTTGGGAGAAATTTGCTATGCAGTAATAAATAACTATAACTGACCCTCGAACAATGTGGGGTAAGGGGTACTGACTCCCAGACATAGTCAAAAATCCACATGTACCTTCTGACTTCCCCCAAAATTTACTACTAACAGCTGCTGTCTGGAAGCCTTACCAATAACATAAAAAGCTGATTAACACACATTTTGTATGTTATATGTATTATACGCTGTATTCTTACAACGAAGCAAGCTAGAGAAGAGAAAGTTTTAAATTGTCACGAATCTTCAAATAATTTTCCAATATATTTAGGGAAAAAAAAATACACATTAGCAGCCCTGCTGTTCTCTGCTAATTCCACGATTTCTTTAATTTCATGGTCCTTTCCTCTTTACTGATTTTCCTTCTAATTATTGATCATATGTTCCCTACTTCTTTGCACATCTAGTAATTTAGCATCGTGACATTATGAGTCTTACATTACGCAGTGCTGGATTTTGTTTTCTTCCTTCTTTGAAGAATGTTTAACTTTCTTCTTAAATTTTAGTTGTCGATTAGCCTACATTTTTTTTTTGGTGTTATGTTTTGTTGGAGCAGGTCTAGTTATAATTAGCCACCCTCTATGGTGTGTCCCTTTCAGGGTGTCTGGTGTGCAAATGGTCCCAAATTATCCTACACCGTTGATGGAAGAAGTGGAAAATCCTCCAGCTCTGCGCGGGCTCTTTCCGTTTGCTCATCTCACAGCTCCTCACCTGTACTCTGACCAGCTTCATGGAGCTTCACTTTGTAACATGTTCAGCTTCCTTTACATGAACAGCTGTGGTCAGAGGAAACCCGGTGAAAATTTCCACAGCTTTCTTCCACACAGCATCCTTCTCTCCTGTACTCGGCCATACAAATCACATACACTAGTGTCCTCGAGTCCCCACCTCGACTGCCCCAGCTCAGCGAGGCTGCTGAGCTCTGACGATGGGGTTCTCCTTCCCTCCACCCCAGCTCAGGATGATTCTCCCGGGCCCAAAGCAGGCTCGCATCATTTGTATCCCTTCTCAAAGGACACAGTTTTGTCCTGCCTGTTATCTGCTCTCTGAAAATAACTATTGTGGTGTTTTTTGCACAATATCTATAATCGAACGGCACTGTGTTGAATCCAGTTCATCTGATTTTTATGCTTAATGGGTATCATTTTTAAGCCAGTAGTTTTATCACCTACCTCCTAAGTTTCAGTGAGAACACATTTCCTGGTCTAATGCTGTTTAGAATAGCGACTGGGAAATGCAGTTTGTTGTGAATATGTATTATTTGATTGTACTGAGACATTCATAGTTTTTCAACCTTGTCTACACCTTATGTTATTGAAATTGCCTAAAGATTTCTGTTTGCTGAAGGGAACACTGTTATGGCTCTTTTGTTCATCATATTTGCAATGAGGATTTTGGAGGGAATCTGGATGTTTGGGCTCATATGTCCATCTTGAAATAAAAGTCTACAGATTAACTGATGGAATAAAAAATAACCCATTAAACATATGCATCAAGGAATAAGCAGTACCAAATCAATGTAATAATCTAAATTTGTATTTAGTCCCCAGAATTATGATACTTATTACATGAGGAATAATGGGTAGCATGGCATTTTATAAAGGAAAGTATAGTATTTGTAGCAATTTAAATTAAATCGTGGAGATGCAAATTAAAGCAATTAAAGCAATTTCAGGGTACAGTTATATTCCTATTAAGTTCTCAAAACAAAATTTAAACACGTCATGTTGGCTTTCTGGGATCATATAATTTATATATCTCTTATGATACTTAAAATATGGTATGTTCTTCTTTCTAGAGTTAAACGTCACAATTAAAAAAAAAATGAACCAACAAAATTACCTACATACTTTAAATCTGCATTTTCCTTTTAGGAATATTCACCCAGGAAAGTGTTCCTCAAGAGGAAATTTTAAAGTAAATTAGGCAAAGTGTTTATGGCCTCAGAACCTCTACCAAAAAATCAGAAATGAACTGAATGTTGAACAAAAATAACATTTCTGTGCAAAGTGTATAAGGTTAACATAATGGAATGCGGTATATATTTAAAATGTTAAATGTGTACCCCTTCTCCAAAGATGGAAATGTTTACAGGAAATGCTAATCGGTGTGGGACACAAGTTAGTATAGACCCAATGATGTTCAATCACTTACAAGTCAATGTAAGTATTACAATGCTTGCATGTATTTTGAAGACAATCGAATAATCCAAGGTCAATACTGAAATGTCCACAAGTTTGTATAATTTCCTAGTGGCAAATACTGATGTTATTGTGTACTAATTTTAATATAAGAAACTTTTGTGTAAAAACTTGAAATTCCTTTTAAATATATTTTGCTCAAATTGTCTTACATATATATATATATATATATATATATATATATATATATATATATATATATATATGAGAGGGCATCTCTCATATTTACTGATCAAATGGTTGTTAACAACAATAAAATTCTGTATAGGGGAGTTAATGCTCAATGCACAATCATTAATCCACCCCAAGCCTAATTCTCGTCAGTCTCCAATCTTTTGAAGCATAACGAACAAGTTCTTACATGGAGAACAAATTCTTACATAGTGAATAAGTTCTTACATGGTGAACAATACAAGGGCAGTCATCATAGAAACTTTCGGTTTTGATCATGCATTATGAACTATAAACAATCAGGTCTAATAATGAATATTCATTTGATTTTTATACTTGATTTATATGTGAATCCCACATTACTCCCTTATTATTATTATTATTATTTTTAATAAAATGATGAAGTGGAAGGTAGATGCAAGATAAAGGTAGAAAACATAGTTTAGTGTTGTAAGAGAGCAAATGTAGATGATCAGGTGTGTGCCTGTAGACTATGTATTAATCCAAGCTAGACAAGGGCAATAAAACATCCACGGATGCAGAAGATTTCTCTCAAAACAGGGGGGGTGAGGTTCTAAGCCTCACCTCTGCTGCTCCCCATTTTCTCACCAGATGGCCCCCTGCGACTGTGCCTGTCTTAGGTTGTTCCTCCCTTGAGGAATCTTACCCATCTCTGGCTAACCAGTCATCTTCCGGGGTCATACAGGGAGATGTAAAGTTGGTAAGTGAGAGAGAAGCAATATTGTTTGAAAAGGTTAGCTTTTTACTACTTTTCAGATTCATGCCCTGTGGCTTCTATGCCCAGCATTTGTCTTGAGGTATCTTTACCACTTGGAAGAATTATGATACTCAGTAAATTCGATATGAGGCACGAATTCTATTTAAGGGTTGTAATTAGGAAGGAAGAAGAAAAGCTATAGAAGTAGCAGACGGAAGAAAACATGGGAAGATTGATTATTTCTTTGACATATCTTCTTGTAGAGTAACTTCAGCATGTACAGGTTTTAAACTACTAATTAAATTGCGCACACACATTAACATAATAGGAAAACAGTTACATAACCAAAGCAGACCTATAATTACCAGCCATCTCCAGTGAAACCAAGAAAACCAGTTGGGCACCCTAGGCATTTGTGAAAATGTATCTATGATATGATGGATATTGTCCAACTGGACTTGAACAGTCTGAGAGAAATCAGACAAATTAAAACAACCCATTCCTGGGAACTGTTCACATTCCATGTGTTCTTTTAACAGTAGATAGTCTGTAGTTGTAAGATTTTGGAGTGCTACAACTTGCACTTCTCTTAATTCTTGGTTGAGTTCCAACAGTATAGATCCAGTCAAATTTGTTGTTTTACTGTATGCACAGGCCAGCTTAGATATCTCCTTCTTCATTCCCATGGCAAGTCCAGGAACCGGAGGGATGGGTGCATCTACACCTGTAGCAGTGCGTGGATCTTTGTTGGGGTTTTTTGATGATCATCTTCTGGCATGACTCTTCCAGAGACTGCTGATGTTGGAAGTTCTTCTTCATATCGTATCTTAGTTCATTTTCTGGGTAGCCAAATTAGGCTTTGATCCTCTGTATAAACAAAAACAGACCCTTTACCCACAGTTTGATATGTCCTTTATACCATTCTGTAGAACTCATTGGAGGTCACTGCTTTTTTTTTTTTTAAGAGAAAGGAATATTATCAGAAAAATGTACCTCCATAGTCGATCATCTGATACCCTTTAAGTGATCAAAATTAAGGATATTTAAAGCATGCATTAATTGTTGGTTTACAGTTAGTTTTAACCTATCAGGGAGTAATCCCCCTTTTCTTTCTTCCTTTTTTTTTTTTTCATTTCAAGTGTAGATTTCATTAATCTACACTTACATGAAGAATATTATGTTTACTAGGCTCTCCTGGTCCCCCTAAAAAACCCCTTTACAGTCACTGTCCATCAGCATAGCAAAATGTTGTAGAATCCCTACTTGCCTTCTCTGTGTTGTACAGCCCTCCCTTTTCTCCTACCCCCCCATGTATGCTAATCTTAATACCCCCCTACTTCTCCCCCCCCTTATCCCTCCCTACCCACCCATCCTCCCCAGTCTCTTTCCCTTTGGTACCTGTTAGTCCATTCTTGAGTTCTGTGATTCTGCTGCTGTTTTGTTCCTTCAGTTTTTCCTTTGTTCTTATATTGCACAGATAAGTGAAATCATTTGGTATTTCTCTTTCTCCGCTTGGCTTGTTTCACTGAGCATGATACCCTCCAGCTCCATCCATGTTGCTGCAAATGTTTGGATTTGCCCTTTTCTTATGGCTGAGTAGTATTCCATTGTGTATATGTACCACATCTTCTTTATCCACTCATCTATCGATGGACATTTAGGTTGCTTCCAATTCTTGGCTATTGTAAATAGTGCTGCGATAAACATAAGGGTGCACTGATCTTTCTCATACTTGATTGCTGCGTTCTTAGGGTAAATTCCTAGGAGTGCAATTCCTGGGTCAAATGGTAGGTCTGTTTTGAGCATTTTGATGTACCTCCATACTGCTTTCCACAATGGTTGAACTAACTTACATTCCCACCAGCAGTGTAGGAGGGTTCCACTTTCTCCACAGCCTCGCAAACATTTGTTGTTGTTTGTCTTTTGGATGGCAGCCATCCTTACTGGTGTGAGGTGATACCTCATTGTAGTTTTAATTTGCATTTCTCTGATAATTAGCGATGTGGAGCATCTTTTCATGTGTCTCTTGGCCACCTGTATTTCTTTTTTGGACAACTGTCTGTTCAGTTCCTCTGCCCATTTTTTAATTGGATGATTTGTTTTTTGTTTGTTGAGGTGTGTGAGCTCTTTATGTATTTTGGACGTCAAGCCTTTATCGGATCTGTCATTTACAAATATATTCTCCCATACTGTAGGGATCCTTTTTGTTCTATTGAATGGTATCTTTTGCTGTACAGAAGATTTTCAGCTTAATATAGTCCCAATTGTTCATTTTTTGCTTTTGTTTTCCTTGCATGGGGAGATATGTTCAAGAAGAGGTCACTCATGTTTATGTCTAAGAGGTTTTTGCCTATGTTTTTTCCAAGAGTTTAATGGTTTCATGACTTACATTCAGGTCTTTGATCCATTTTGAGTTTACTTTTGTATATGGGGTTAGACAATGGTCCAGTTACATTCTCCTACATGTAGCTGTCCAGTTTTGCAAGCACCATCTGTTGAAGAGACTGTCATTTCGCCATTGTATATCCATGGCTCCTTTATCAAATATTAATTGACCATATATGTTTGGGTTAATGTCTGGATTCTCTAGTCTGTTCCACTGGTCTGTGGCTCTGTTCTTGTGTCAGTACCAAATTGTCTTGATAACTATGGCTTTATAGTAGAGCTTGAAGTTGGGGAGTGAGATCCCCCCTACTTTATTCTTCTTTCTCAGGATTGCTTTGGCTATTCGGGGTCTTTGGTGTTTCCATATGAATTTTTGAACTATTTGTTCCAGTTCATTGAAGAATGTTGTTGGTAATTTGATAGGGATTGCATCAAATCTGTATATTGCTTTGGGCAGGATGGCCATTTTGACAATATTAATTCTTCCTAGCCACGAGCATAGGATGAGTTTCCATTTGTTAGTGTCCTCTTTAATTTCTCTTAAGAGTGACTTGTAGTTTTCAGAGTATAGGTCTTTCACTTCTTTGGTTAGGTTTATTCCTAGCTATTTTATTCTTTTTGATGCAATTGTGAATGGAATTGTTTTCCTGATTTCTCTTTCTGTTGGTTCATTGTTAGTGTATAGGAAAGCTACAGATTTCTGTGTGTTAATTTTGTATCCTGCAACTTTGCTGTATTCCGATATCAGTTCTAGTAGTTTTTGGGGTGGAGTCTTTAGGGTTTTTTATGTACAATATCATGTAATGTGAAAAGAGTGTCAGTTTAACTTCTTCTTTACCAATCTGGATTCCTTGTATTTCTTTGTTTTGTCTGATTGCTGTGCTAGGACCACCAGTAGTACTATGTTAAATAGTTCCCGATCTCAGAGGAAAAGCTTTCAGCCTCTCGCTGTTCAGTATAATGTTGGCTGTGTGTTTATGATATATGGCCTTTATTATGTTGAGGTACTTGCCCTCTATTCCCATTTTGCTGAGAGTTTTTATCATGAATGGATGTTGAATTTTGTCAAATGATTTTTCAGCATCTATGGAGATGATCATGTGGTTTTTGTGTTTCTTTTTTTTGATGTGGTGGATGATGTTGATGAATTTTCGAATGTTGTACCATCATTGCATCCCTGGGATGAATCCCACTTGGTCATGGTGTACGATCCTCTTGATGTATTTTTGAATTCGGTTTGCTAACATTTTGTTGAGTATTTTTGCATCTATGTTCATCATGGATATTGGTCTGTAGTTTTCTTTTTTGGTGGGGTCTTTGCATGGTTTTTGGTATTAGGGTGATGTTGGCTTCATAGGATGAGTTTGGGAGTATTCACTCCTCTTCTATTTTTTGGAAAACTTTAAGGAGAATGGGTATTATATCTTCCCTGTATGTCTGATAAAATTCTGAGGTAAATCCATCTGGCCCAGGGGTTTTGTTCTTTGGTAGTTTTTTGATTACCACTTCAATTTCATTGCTGGTAATTTGTCTGTTTAGATTTTCTGTTCTGTTTCTTTCTGGGTCAGTCTTGGAAGCTTGTATTTTCCTAGGAAGTTGTCCATTTCTCCTAGGTTTCCCAGCTTGTTAGCATATAGGTTTTCATAGTATTCTCTAATAATTCTTTGTATTTCTGTGGGGTCTGTCGTGATTTTTCCTTTCTCATTTCTGATACTGTTGATTTGTGTTGACTCTCTTTTCCTCTTAATAAGTCTGGCAAGAGGCTTATCTATTTTGTTTATTTTTTCGAAGAACCAGGTCTTGGTTTCATTGATTTTTGCTATTGTTTTATTCTTCTCAATTTTATTTATTTCTTCTCTGATCTTTATTATGTCCCTCCTTCTGCTGACCTTAGGCCTCATTTGTTCTTCTTTTCCAATTTCGATAATTGTGACATTGGACCATTCATTTTGGATTGTTGTACCTTCTTTAAATGTGCCTGGATTGCTATATACTTTCCTCTTAAGACTGCTTTTGCTGTGTTCCACAGTAGTTGGGGCTTTGTGTTGTTGTTGTCGTTTTTTTCCATATATTGCTGGATCTCCATTTTGATTTGGTCATTGATCCATTGATTATTTAGGAGCGTGTTGTTAAGCCTCCATGTGTTTGTGAGCCTTTTTGCTTACTTTGTACAGTTTATTTCTCGTTGTATGCCTTTGTGGTCTGAAAAGTTGGTTGGTAGGATTCAATCTTTTGGAATTTACTGAAGCTCTTTTTGTGGCCTAGTATGTGGTCTATCCTGGAGAATGTCCCATGTGCACTTGAGAAGAATGTGTATCCTGTTGCTTTTGGATGTAAAGTTCTATAGATGTCTATTAGGTCCATCTGTTCTAGTGTGTTGTTCAGTGCCTCTGTGTCCTTACTTATTTTCTGTCTGGTGGATCTGTCTTTTGGAGTGAGTGGTGTGTTGAAGTCTCCCAGAATGAATGCATTGCATTCTATTTCCTCCTTTAGTTCTGTTAGTATTTGTGTCATATATGTTGGTGCTCCTGTATTGGGTGCATATACATTTATAATGGTTATATCCTCTTGATGGGCTGAGCCCTTTATCATTATGTAACGTCCTTCTTTGTCTTTTGTTACTTTCTTTATTTTGAAGTCTGTTTTGTCTGATACTAGTATTGCAACACCTGCTTTTTTCTCTCTGTTGTTTGCATGAAATATCTTTTTCCATCCCTTGACTTTAAGTCTGTGCATGTCTTTGGGTTTGAGGTGAGTCTCTTGTAAGCAGCATGTGGATGGATCTTGCTTTTTTATCCATTCTATTACTCTGTGTCTTTTGATTGGTGCATTCAGTCCATTTACATTTAGGGTGATTATTGAAAGGTATGTACTTATTGCCATTGCAGGCTTTAAGTCTGTGGTTACCAAAGGTTCAGGGTTAGCTTCTTTACTATCTTACTGTCTAACTTAACTCGCTTGTTGAGCTATTATAAACGCGGTCTGATGATTCTTTATTTCTCTCCCTTCTTATTCCTCCTCCTTCCTTCTTCCTATGTTGGGTGTTTTGTTCTGTGCTCTTTTTCAGAGTGCTCCCATCTAGAGCAGTCCTTGTAAGATGCCCTGCAGAGGTGGTTTGTGGGAGCAAATTCCCTCAACTTTTGCTTGTCCGGGAATTGTTTAATCCCTCCTTAATATTTAGGTGATAATCGTGCTGGATACAGTAGTCTTGGTTCGAGGCCCTTCTGTTTCATTGCATTAAGTATATCATGCCATTCTCTTCTGGCTTGTAGGGTTTCTGTTGAGAAGTATGATGATAGCCTGATGGGTTTTCCTTTGTAGGTGACTTTTTTTTTCTCTCTTTTTACTTTTAATACTTTGTCCTTGTCTTTGATCTTTGCCATTTTAATTATTATGCATGTTGGTGTTGCCCTCCTTAGAACCCTTTTCATGGGAGTTCTGTGTACCTCTGTGGTCTGAGAGGCCATTTCCTCCCCTAGTTTGGGGAAGTTTTCAGCAATTATTTCTTCAATACACTTTCTAGCCCTTTTTTCTCTCTTCTTATTCTGGTTCCCCTATAATGCGGATATTGTTCCATTTCATTTGGTCACTCAGCTCTCTTAAAATTCTTTCATTCCTGGAGATCCTTTTATCTCTCTCTGCATCAGCTTCTCTGCGTTCCTGTTCTCTGTTTTCTAGTCCATTAATGGTCTCTTGCATCTCATCCATTCTGTTTTGAAGTCCTTCCAGAACTTGTTTTATTTCTGTATTCTCCTTCCTTAGTTCTTGCATATTTCTCTGCAAGTCCATCAGCATGGTTATGACTTTTGTTTTGAATTCTTTTTCAGGAAGACTGGTTAAATCTATCTCCCCAGGTTCCTTCTCAGGGGAAGGTGTAGCAGATGCCGAAGCTGTCTGGGTTAGTCTTGTCTGGATCAAATTTTTTTGCCTTTTCATGTTGATAGGTGCTATTGACTGTCAGCTGGGAGAGCCAAACTTTCCACTTGCTACTGGCCTTTCTTTACTAGGACAACTGCGACCCCTGGTGGCTTGTGTTGGGCTATTGCATGTAGACTGAGTCTTCGTGTCTTGCCCGGCCAGTATGGAGGAAGCTCCCTTGCAGAGGGCGTGACCAGCCTTAGGCTGCTTGTCTGCTATCGCTGCACCCAGGAGGGGTCATGGACGCAGGGCTGTTTGGCTGTTTCCCTCCGTGAGGGGTCTCAGAGCTGTTGCCCAGGGGTTAGTGTGCCCGGGTTTCCCTGGAATTTCCAGCTGCTGGACTATGACCTGGGTTGTTTCCATCCAGCTATTGTGTCCCTGTCCCTTTAAGACTTTCAAAAAGCACTCGCTTTTCTTTGTCCCAGGGGCATCAGCTTTTGAACCCACTCAGAGGTCTTGCTGCCCTGTTTCCCTAATTTCCAGCCCTCCACGCATGCACTGTGTCTGCGCTCTGGTGCGGGTGGCTGGGGCTGGGTGTTTGGCAGTCCTGGGCTCCCTCTCCCTCCCGCCGGGAGCTGGGGTGAGGGACGCTCGGGTCCCGCCGGGCCGGGGCTTGTATCTTACCCCTTTCACCAGGCGCTGGGCTCTCGCAGGTGTGGATGTGGTCTCGCTGTTGTCCTGTGTCTTCTGGTCTGTCTTGTTAGGATTAGTTGTATTTGTTGTATTTTCAAAAATATATATGTTTTTGGGAGGGGATTCCCACTGTCCTACTCATGCCACCATTTTGACTCCGCCCTCATATATATATATATTTTAAGCAAAATGGTGTGAATAGTTATACAAGTTGCCTTTTTTGAATTTTTTATTTTGAAGAAAAATATTCACAGAAAAAATGTTTCATGAAATTTTACAGAAAGTGGCAGGAGTTGCACATAAATCTTAAGAATTCATCACCCTGAGCTGCTGTGTGAGGGATTCAATGTGCTGTTTCACAGATAATAGACTTTCTCTTGCAATTACCACCACTTCCCCCAGTTTCTGATTATTTGCAAAAGAATAACCATTTGGGCAGTGGTTAATTGTTTCTCTTCAAACATCTGACACATTCTTCATTACTTTTAGTGGATGTGAGTATTTTACTAAACCACAATTATAATTAAGACTGATGAAATCATTAGACTTGTTGTAAACGTTCAGCTTATCCAAATAGAGTTTGGCAACATTTTAAAGGTCTTCTGTCAGGTTCATTCAATGTTTAATTATTTGTTGTTGATGTTGAATTCCAGCATGGCTATTGTCATTTGTCATTATGCTGTACTGGAGTAAGTCAACTAAATTTACTTATAGTTATTTCTGATCCACCTACATTTAAAATAACAGCAAATACTACTTTGTAAAAGAGTTAATTCATCTATATGGTGTATGCCACGAAGTGTTATACTATACACTTGCTGATTAAGTAAATAAGGTGTTCAGTATTTATGCACCAGCCCCAATGAATACAAAAATTAAATGAAACATTATGCCTAATGTCAAGGCTCTTATATTCTACTGCACTGATACCATCACCTAGATAAAGTGGTATGCAAAACCTAGAGAACTCCACCTAAATCCCTATCAAGTTAAGGGTTTTTGAGACAAGATTTGCTTCTTTAGCTGTTTATGGTGTAGGTTGTGAAAATAGATCAGGTGTTTTTTACACAATTGAAACTATGTCTGGAAGGTCCACTTGCCCATTGTCTGACATGTTTCCTGTGAACTTTTAAGGGTTCCACAAAGGATACGGAAATTTGCTAGGAACTGTTCCTTCTTTCTTAAATGTAAGTGGTAAGCAAACTGTGGCAGCTTTAACTTAGAAGACTGTCTTAGAGTACTTCCAGACAGGCCGCTGTACAGTTTCAGAGATTTAAATACTGAAAGGCTTTCATTCCATTTAGTTTGAAGCTAAAAAAAAAAAAAAAAAAGCAAAGATGGTAAACACACTAACAAATACTCTGCTTCACCAAAGCTTAGGATATTTTGTTAATCTGAATGATGACTGAAGGTCGCAGTTCTCACCACCATTCTCAGCCCGTGTTTGGGTTGTCAAAGCTCACAGAAGTGACTGGAGCCTGGAATGGCATTCCTTAGTTTCATTTCAGTGAGAGTGTAAGATCAGTTTTAAAGGTGAAATTAAAGACATTATTTGCAATAGTTTAAAATCTCTTTGAAGGGCTAACTCTTCCAAAGTACCCCTTGATTGAAATAATTTTGCTATTTTACAGTTGCTCAAGACTTTTTTCCAAAGGCCTTGTCTAGAGAAAACAAATCGGTTACTCAATATAAGGGGGCAGCATAAAATAAGTGTTTTATATAACTTACCGGGAAATACTTCTTTTTAAATATTAAAAATACTAATGTTATCTGAAATTTACTGTGGATCAGGTATGAAGCTGGTGCTCATATCTGCTGACATCTTAAGATCACCTGGGGAATTTTTAAAAACTACTGATGCATATGTACACACCATAGTAGAGTAGTTAATCTAAATTTCAAGAGATAAGGCGCTGGCCCAGGGTGTTTTAAATTCCTGAAGTGTTTGAATGTGCAGTCCAGTGTGAAAATCTCTTTGCTAACCCTTAGTCAGGCTGCAGGTGGCCACACTAAACCCTGGGTTTATAGACTGAATTGGGAGAAATACTGAGTCTGAGAGACGAAGTTCCATTTTAGAAGAGAATTCCAATCAAAACTATTAAAAGCTAAGCCCAAAAATGCGCACCATTGGTCACTGTATTACACTGATCACTCCCCAAAGTGGGAAAATTAGGTTTTGGTTTTGGTGAACTAAAAAAATTTGTTTTAACACAGTCACACTAAGAAAATTAAGGGGCTGACCATAATATATATGTACCAGGCTCTTAAAAATAAGCTCACTGAATGATTTGTCTATTTGCAATTATTTTATCTATGAGAAATTCCTTTATAGATGCTAGAGATTTACACACGCAGGGGGATGGTAGGGCAATGTAAGAATTTTAATACAAACTTTTTAGAACTTTTTAGGTTATTGGGAAGTTAGTAATAAAAATCTTTTATATGTGAGTGATTCTTAGCAGCTGGATTATTTTTATATGGTCTTAAGACAGATTATTGCCCTACACTATTTTCCCCAGTATTTTAAATGGTCCTTAGTGAAGATGAAAAAGCACACATTCTCTGGGGTATACAAATGGTCACAAAGTTTTTTTGTATTTTCTTGTTCTGTAAAGGGCACAACTCAAAAAGGCCCACCGGGTGGTTTGTAGAGAGCATGGGTTCTGCAGGCAGACAGGCCCTGCATTTTAATCACAACTTATTTACTAGCTGTGCAGATATACAACAAGGTCCACATGTTGTCATTTAAGTTCAACAATTGTAGTAGCTTCTTTGTAACTGCCATTATTATTCCTCTTTCCTTTCACAACTCCTCGATTGTAAGCAGTCCTAGTTTGTTAATTTTTTCTCTCTTCCCACATTCTGCCATTCTATTGAAGTGATTTCTTGGCCCCAGAAGGCATCTCTAAACTGGACATGTGGTCACAGCCTGGTTATAACCCCCATGTCTTCACTGAATTAGGTATCAGATTATATCCTAGCTTTTTCAGACATCTTAAAACTCAACATATCCAATATTGAATGTGACACTGTTCCCCCAAAGACTCCTTATGTATTCCCGTCTCAGTCAACAGTGCTTCTAATTCGATTCGAGCTAAAAATTTAAGAGAAAATCTGCATATTCAACCTCATTCACAATGTTCAATCAGTCACCGATTCCTGTCATTCTCCCACCTAGCGTGACTGAGCTTTTGATTATCGACTTGTACTCCATTCTTACTGTCACTTTCTTAGTTAAGATTAATCATTTTAACTTTAATTTTTCCAAGATACTTCTTCATGATTTTGCTGCCTTGTGACTTGCAAATCTTCATGGACTTTTGCTTTGTAACCATAACTATCTTCTTAAACAAAACTCTCTTTATGTCATTTTTGTGATCGACACCTTGCAGTGACTATGACACTCTTTTTCAAGGCCTTTTGATCTGGCAATCTAGCACTTGCTTTCCTTTCTTACCATTTTCCCCTTACGTGATTTTGGCACATTATACTCTCAACTCTAGTACATACTTTGCACATGTTGTTCTCTCTGCTCAAAGCTCCATATCTACCCCCAATGTTCACCCCTATATATGGGTGGAGATATATGTATATATGTCTCCAACTTAGACTCATTCTTTACAACTGAACTTTCAGTTTAAATTCAGTAATCATTAATGGAATACCTATTCCAGTCACCCTTCTTGGTATCAGCATTGTAGTTATATGTGAGGGAGGCAGATAATTTTTTTTAAAATTCATATGTTTCTGGATAAAGAGGAGACAAAGCTCATCTGGATCCAGCTCAGATCACAAAATCCTGGATTTCAAGCCTGATGCCATAACAGAAGAGACTTTCAGGGTCTTAAATAAGGGTGAGCATATTTTGCTTGGGGAGGACTGTAAGCAGTTGCAGTCAGAGGACAGACCGTTAGATTCCAAATACTGTCACAACAGCTGTTGAACCCTATCTCAACAAAAAGTGGAGTCACCCCTTGGACTTGGGTTGGCACTGTGACTCATATGATTTGACCAACAGGATGCACTGGAAATGAAGTTATGTGAGTCAGAACTTAGCCTTAAGTGGCCTCAGACCTTTCTCTTGCTGTTTCTTGGGACCTGAGGACATGTGAAGAGGTCAGCTTGCTGGAAAATCAGAGAATATGAAGGATACAGACACTCCACTTCAGCTGAGCAGTGCTGCCTCCCCCAGCACCCCGGCTGTCCTGCAAACCGACTGCAGACTCAGGAGAGGAGCTGTTCGGACCTGGAGGAGAGTCATCCAGTTTATCCTGGACAAGCTCAAAAGATGGGATGGTAGCACACCTCAGTTCTGACCTCTGCAAATGTCCCTCCCTTGCTCAGAGGAGAAGCCACGGCCACCAGGATCTCTGACTGATCTGATCTGGTCCCTTGGTATCTCCCTGACTCATCCTTTTCCCCTGTTGTCTTTGCCCCTTTAAGTGTTCACACTGGCTGCGCTGATTCCTTCTCAAACAGGCCGGACCAGCGTGTGCTGATGCAGCCGTCACTGCCGTCCCTCATCCTTGTCCCAGTACGCCACTCAACACCCTCACCTGACAGGCTTCGCCTTCATGTCACCTCACTGAGAACCACAGTGACAACTTTTACCCACATCGACAGCCTTTTCAGGATCTATTTCCTACTCAACTTTTTCTTTTCCCACAGCACTTACAATTTTCTAACATAATATATAATTTATATATTGCTATTATTTGTTTTTCCACCCACTAGAACATAAATTCCACAAGGGCAGAGATCTTCAGTTCATGGAGGTTCATGCAGCCAGAAAAATGCAGAGTGCTCAGTACATAATGTGTGAGAAATTAAAAAATTTATATAGAAAGGGCACACACACACACACACACACACACACGCACACATGCAATTTGTAGAGAAAGATATAATCACTATATAATCATATAATGTTTTTAAATGTTACTTATTAATATTAACTTTAACAATAAAGTAACATTTACACAGTTGTTTATTATTTTTTCATTTAACATTATATTCTAGAGATTTTTCCATGTTTTAAAATATTTCCTTAAGCACTTCAATGGGTACGATACTAATTTAACCATTCTGTGATTACTGGAGTTAAGAGTCATACTATTAAATATAATGCATGAATAAAAATCTTTTATATGAGTTTGTGTTTTAGATTAAATAAATAAGGAAGTGTGATGAATCAGAGGATATGAACATTTTACATTCATGGTTTTTGTCTAAATGCAAATATAATTAGTGACTGTAACTCCTGTAATTTCTATACCAAATAATAGAAATATAATCACTTATATATATTTATTATATATATATATATATACATATATATATATACATATGACATCAAAATACATACAAAACCTTTCATAAACTTGTAAATCTTACAGGCAGAATTTTGATTAAATTCTGACATCTGCATTACATTGTGGGTGATTATGTTCCATAAAATAAGGAGCTAGTTTACAGTAGGGATTCTGAATTTTAGTAACATTTTAATATGAATATGTTTAAGATAATAAATTGGCCCAGAGATTAAAATAAATATTATTATTACTAAGTAACCATTAAAAAGTGATATGTTCTATAGTGAATACTTCTTTATCTACAAATTGGCTTTGGCTACTTTTTTCTCTAGGAATCATTGATATGAGTTGAATAATGGATATTTTAATTTAGCTTATTGATCAAAGTATTAAAATAATCACTGCCTACAATATTCATCTGGCAATTTAGAAAATGTAGTCATAACTGATCATTTCGGCTTTTCTCTCAACTGCAAAAACAAAAACTATTAAAAGATAACCATGAAAAACTATTCATGTTTATCCCATAATAGGATAAACATGAAAACATTTTTATTTTACTGTTCTTATCCATAGTTTTTGATGCTGCACATTTTCTAGAGATCTTTGTTTTTACAGAAATCAAACAATTTTGTTCATCTTGACCTGTCTCCCAATTTATGAGGCAATGCTGGAAGGGTTTCATGTCAAAGAGCTAATTTTTCCCTGATGATTTGATTCACATTGATTTCCTCCTTCAAAAGCTCACTTTTTACCTTTTGCCTGAAACATAAAATCAGCAACTCATTTCACGTTTTCTTGTTTGGTGCCGGCTCCAGGCAGGACGGGGAGCTCTGACCTGAGACCCTCCTCGCCTCTTCCTTCTACAGACTTTTCTTACTTTGTAGGAAGTCTCTGCCTCAGATACCATAACATCTTTCCAAAATATGGTTCTGTGTAAGTGTAAATGATTATGAACAGTTACTTTATCTTTCAATAGTCACTGTTTTAGCTTTTTTTTCTGACGTTTGGGGAAAATGTTCTATTACTTAAAACAAACAAAACCCCACATTTTTCAGAGGAAGTATTCAGTGATTTTAAAATCAAATTGTAAGACAGAGTTTATTTGTTATTCCTCCTCCATAAACCCAGATAATAGATCAAGTTTTTTAAGTAGGAGTTTAGGTGTAGTTTGCACAAGTCACCTGTAAAGCAAGTGACACAAAAAAAGCATCTATCCTAGTATGCCTTACAGCCCCTCACCCGATGGAGATGTATGTCAGGAGCTTGACTGACAAGGGGGGACAAAGAGGGTCTTTATGTTCATTATTTTATTTCAATGGCTAAGGCTTATCAGAAGGAGTGTATCTTCTTGGTTTGTATAAATACAATTCCAGACATCTTTCTATGTTTACATACCAAAAGAAGCACAGATAAATATTTAGATAAAACATTTTTATAGAATTGTGAAAATGTTGCACAGTAATTAAGAGATTTTAAATAATATAAAGTATTAGTTATATTTGTATTCAATTTGAATGGGAAAAAAAAGAGTCTGAATTGAGAAAGATTGTTGAACTTCATATAATTGTTCACCAAAACAATACTGGTTTTTAAAAGGTTTTCTGGCATTCTTCCCATTGATTCATCAAGTCTATATCTTTTTCTCAGAACTGGGAGAGGTTGTGAATGTTTCACCAACAGAGCATGTCAGGTTTAATGCTACATTACTTCCGAGGTTAGGTTATAAAAGGCCACTCGGCTTCCACCGGGTTTACTAGAGACTCTCCCTCCTGGGAAGTCAGGGGCCGTGTACAAAGTCCCCGTAGGCAGCAGACCAGCTAAGCGCAGGCTTCTATTCATTTCCAGACATGTGAGTGAGGCCCTCTTAGAGTGTTCAGACCAGCCCACCCACCAACCGAGTACCAGCACCTGACCTCAGTCCCTGCTGTAAGGAACAGAGAGATCACTGGGCTCAACTCAGCCCACATTCATGAGCTGCATTATCTGTGAGATAAATTAGAATGGCTGTTGTTTAAAGCCACTAAGTTTGCGGTAGCATTTTATAAACATGGTAATATATAACTGAAACAGCTTTTGAAATGAGAAAATACAATGAGTTTCAAAGAATTGTGATATAAAAACCTCTCTGCCAAACCAAGGAATGTAATATTAACATATGCAGAGTGGACTCAGACAAATATGAAGTCCCAAACAAAAGGTAAGTTGAAGACTCTGAGAAGAATATTTTAAAGCAAATTTTTGTTATAAATGACAGGATGAAGATGCTGGATAATTTCAACAAGAATAAGAAGGGGTATTGTAATATTGCAAAATTATGTAGTAATTATAATCTGCTGTCTTCCTGATCTTATTCCTCTTATGCTGTCAGCTTTTCTTAGGTATATTGATTGCTTTTAGGGAACCCACCTAAATGGACTATATTAACTTCTTCATAGGACAAAAATCAATTGTTCCTTTCCATGTTTTCTGAAGTTGAGTAATATGTGTATACATACATATACACACACAATTTATCTACTATTTAACAAAATGAATGTTAATTATGTTTTAAGTCTTTTATTTAGAAGCAACTTGTTTCATCTGATATCCACAGAAAAGGTTGAAAAAATGTTTTTCAACACTGTGGTACTTTCTGCAAAAAGGAATTTATCATATATAATCACCTCCTTATATTTTTGTCAGAACTCTGAAGCTGTAAATTTAGTTGACTCAGCTTATGGGAAATGACCAGAAAAGGCCAGTCTTTACTGTCAAATCTATCTGCTAAGTCACTCCACTGGGAATAAAAGTCAAATTAGCATGTTAATATGCATCCTAATTACACTCCTCATCTCCAGCTTCTGAACTCTAAAACAAAATGAGGCACGGACGCCCCTCTGTGTCCTCTGCTTCTTAGGATACCATGCGTTTGTTTCAAATGACTCACCCTTAGATGTCACTCATTCTTTGACAAGAGTCACTCATTCTTTGACAAGAGGGCGATGGAAAAGTAAATTTTTTCAAAATACTCCTGTGATAGGCACCCAGATGTTTCACACTTCAGGCAACGCACCAATCTAAGACTCAGCGATGCTTGAGTAGCTACATTTCTTCTGTGGAAGAAGGCAGATTGTGAAAAGTGAGAAGGAAAACACAGGCAGCCCGAGAGCTGCGTGAACTGCTGGCACATTCTCGAGCAGGTAAGCTTTAGGAAAGTACATTTGTAAGTTGAAAATCTGTAATTTGTTTAGAACTCCCTCCCTTTACCACCGACTCTTGAAAATCCAGATGCTAAGGCCAGGCTTGTAAATCTCTTACTTAAAGAACATTGATTTAGAAAACAGAACTCTGGGTTTTACACTGATTATTTAATATAGTATATATGGCATATAGATAGTAAGTTTTATTATGGTCATTTTATTTATATTTTCATATTTAATTTACATTATTAGTATTATTAATGATTTGGATTTTACTCCAGAATCCACTCAGTCTGTTCTTCTTATTACTTACTAACTCCGTCAGGAGGGGAGTGAGTCTTGAGTAATACAGACGTGCCAGTTACCACAGACCGAAGATTTGGCTGTTATCAACTGGCCTGTAATGGCACAAGCCAGAGAACAGCTTTCATGCTTTATCTACATTACTTAATTTGCTGCAACATATTAATAAAAATGAATATTGCATAATTTTATTTGAAATAATTCCATGTTTCTTGAAAGTGTATAATATAAGTTATGATGCTGTTTCATTTCCTTAAGGTCATAAGGCTGGTCCAACCTCATTATTCACTCACAGCTCAGCCATCTACTGATCGTACTTCCACTGTTATTTTCTACAACTACTCATGTGCATCTCATCACCTGGGCCATTTTACTTTTTAGCTCACTACCATTTTACTTCAGCCTTTAGTTAGGTGCCCTAAGGCCATGTCTGTTTTGATCATCACACTCTCCTCAGCATTTCACCTAGTGCCTGATTTTTATATGGTTTAAAAAAAAATTATTGATGTTTAAACTAACAGAAGATTGGCAGAAATTTTTCTTTGATGACTATTATAAGCTGCCATTTATATTCCATATGTTTATGATGGCATATTGGACAGGATAAAGAACTTGCATCAATATAAAAATCTTACAACATTTAAAAAGAGTAAAAATAACCATCATCTTGGTAATAATAAAAAAATAAACCTCAATCCATACAACAGCTGTGGTACTTAAAATAGCCAAACATTTACTTACCTCACAAATTATTATTCATGACCCCAATCAAAATTATGCATATTTTTTTCTCAGTGTAAGGTACTCCCTTGATGTATGCTATTTTATATTTTAAGAGATATTTTTCAGTGTCTTTCATTTCTATACAAGTTTTTAGTAATTTTGGTACTAAATGGATCCATGTTTAAAACTTTCATGCGATGAGATATTAATTCAATACAGTTGAAACCTTTTTCTCTTATTGAAGATTTAGTGCTCATTCTATACCACTATTATTGTCATTTTACCTTTTTTTGTTTAAAAATTCTATTTTTCCTTTTGACAGTAGGTTTTTTAAGTATTACTTAATTTCACATACATTTTTTTCTCTAACATTTTGGAATTCTTCTTGACAGCTTCTCATTTTTGAATAATTTTATTTCCATAGAATAACCTGAATTATTTTTACAAGCTTCTGTCTGCTTTTATAACCTGCCTTATTAGAATGATCACTGGGCATCCTTTTAATTGGCCAATAATAATATATTTCATTACTATTGTAGAATTGTTGACCTGTATGTAACACACCTGAAAAGACAATCCCCTGTTCATTTGAGATATCCTCTGTAATGAATTATAAAAGGTAACTGTCAGGATAAACATGTTGATTACTAGTCACTGTGCTTGGTTAAAAGATCAGTAAACAAATTCTTTTTCACTGTGTTCTCTGAATGCTCCTCCTTGTCCAGCGTCTTGAAAGCTGTTCCATCTCCTCTGACGTGGGTTGATCTGGACTGACTTTGCCAATAATGACCTGATAATTTACAACCAGCTGCCTCCAAGGACTATAATTCTATTTCACCAGGTGAGAAGAGCCCCTTTTCTGATCCTACAATCATGAAAGCCATCAATTTCACTGGAGTCTGAGTTTTTTATCTGAAAACTGAGATAAAATCTTGAAAGAAAAACATCTAATCTATTGCTGCATTACTGAACTGATCCATTTTTGGTCAAATTTGCCTGTAAAACACCTTATCAGTGGTTTTCTGCATAGATATTTAAGTGAACTGCAGTTTACTAAATGAATCTTTATGATAAATTGAAGGCACACAAAGAAGCCACCTAAACTCAAGCACTTCTCTTGAACTGGCAGGTCATTCATGTGACGCGCAGACAATGATTTGCATTTGGCACTGCAGTTCTTCCGTGCGAATCAGGCCTTGAAGAGCAATATTAAAATATGTCTCATTCTAAGTCAATAAAAATTAAATAATTACTGGTTAATTTTCATGATTAGGTTTTATTGTTTCCTTTACCGATTATTATGTTTTCTAATGTTGGATAAATATTCTGAAGAGCAACTAAAGGGAAGAAAATAGAATGGTCAGCATCTCCTGATGGCCTTATGTGCATGTGTGTGTGTGTTTTCTTGATAAGCTTTGGAGAAAAGCTGTAAGGTTCTGTAAATATTATATTCACAATTTACCTAGTCATGTTTTTGTTTCATGGAAGATTACAGTTATATTGGATGATTTGATCTACAGCTTCCCTTTTTTTCTCCTGAATAGCCATTATTTTTGTCCTGCTTGCCCTTCACTTTCTTGAGTAAAATCCAATCCTCACCATTCTGAACAGGTGCAGAAACTGCTGATGATGTTTCAACATTAGTTTTACTCTCATTAATAATAAAATTGCATCCTTCCCATTGTTTTGATTCTCCTGCCTTTTTTTCTGGAAACATATAAATGACCCAGAGCGTAAACCTTCAGTCTGAACCAAAGTGCCAGTGAGGAACCTGTATTTCAAGTTCATTATTCTTTCTGGAAACACTGTCGGCATCTTTTTTTGAATGACATTTGGGCAAACTTTCTATTACTCATGGTTAATTGTTATTGGAAAAACAGTGTTTTTTTTTTCTTAAGGCTATTGATAGCAATTGTTCCCTATTTATTAATAAAAACTCTATTTCCTATTTCAGAGACACTGGATGGTGCACTGAATTAAAGTATATTTAGATTCCTTATATAAATTATTTTTAAAGCCTTTGTTAAGTAGTATTCTGCTCATAAACAATTTATTATTTAGTGTACTGTTCTATTACACTAATCACTATGCAGTGTCAAAGGTTCTCAAACTATATTTGTTCTTGTACAGTTACTTTTCTCAAAAGTTTTGCTGAACTGAATTTTACATAGCAATGCCAACTTAACAGATCTCTTCAATCAAATAGCCAATATCAGTTCATTTAAAAAATCTTATTAGATTGCTACTATTCTAATAAAAATTGATAAACAGCTTTTCTTTTATCTTTTATCCTTTATAAACTACAAAATTGTTGCTTACTAATAAATAAATTAAAGATATGTTGATTAGCAATAGCTGGCCTGTTTTATGAAAAGGTATATTACATTAAAAAAATCTTAATTATAATTTGTGTTCTTAAATAAAATCCATGTCTTTGGAAAAAAAGTTATCTTAAATAGAAGCTTTCCTTGAAATGATTAATTTATTCATAAATATGTATTGATCATCTATCATATTCCTATCATTAGGGGTATATAATATATAGGGTTAATACTACATTCTCTGAAAATATTACTGGAGTGTCAATCACTCCCAGCCTCTTAATTAATAAGTAACTGTCATACCTTGCATAAGTTACCTAAAAGGGGTGCTTTAGTTTTCTTTATCATAATGTATATGATAAAGCAATCATTGCAATCTAGAACTAAATGGCCTAGAATAATTTCTGGCACATACATTTCATTATTACTGCTATTACATTTGCTCAAAATAGAGTGCTAAAGAAGTCAGATGAGGTTCTTGATGTCACAAATTTTTAGTTTATTTCAGGACACAGAAAAAAAAAACAATCCAAATATTAAATTAGTAAATAGAGTGAGTGTGGAGAATAAACACAACAGGGAGTTGTGAGGAAAAAATAATATAATGAAGAGGTACCTGGATAAGATACAGACTTCCTATAAATGGAGCACCCTTTTTAGGAGAAATACAATATCACATCCATGACTTGACTCTAAGCTGTATGCCATAAAGGAAGACTAGAGAAAGAGTTTTGGAAGCAGAGAAAGACAAATTTCAGCTACTAGAATGTGGGACAATTTCATGATGATATTAACAATCGAACTGGATTTAATAGGATTGTCAGGTTTTAAATTTTCTGTGTGAATTGAAGAAAAAGAACTCAGGCAGAGGGAGGAAAGTGAAGCAAAGGCATAGATAACATAACATTTTAGAAATCAAATCTCACATAAAGAGCTAGTTTTCAGTTTATTCAATTCCAAAACTAAGAACCAAATCTATACAAAATCATCTCCATTTCCCATAAAAATAAGTTCCAAAGGATCCAAGAAAATGAGATAAAACTGTGTGGCAGAACAAAGTATTTTATACTAATTTTTAAAAATTACTGTGAATATGTGGCATTACAGTTTTTCAATATTTTGCTTTGTAGAAATCGCTCTTACCTCTCTAAATGTTCTTCTAAGCATCGTTTGTTAGATGGTATGAGGTCTGATGGTCTCATTACTGTAGTCTGAGGAGCAGTATCGATTTAAAAACTATCTACCTGAAACCAGATAGAAATTAAAAGTGAGCATGCCAAAAATAATACACAATTTGATGGAGTAATTTTAGGTTAAAAAATAAAAAACTTGTATTTTACTTCTTTTTAATTAAATTTTCTAACAGTTTACTTTTGTTTGCTTATAGTTAGAAATTGACACAAAACAAAAAATTTTCTGAGTCTTTACCACTGAGAGTTTGAAAACACTGCATTAATAAACTGTTTTAAAAAGTCTTCATAGTGTAGGAGAAGAACTGATTATTTTCATAGCTGTTATGTATGCTGACTCCGCCACAGACTGAGCTATCTTGGCTGAAATTTTGAGCTGGAGCTGAAAACAAGAAATTGAATCCTAGGAGAATTAGGGTTGCTAGATGCCATTTAGCAGTTAATTCTAAACCCAGGTTCACACAGACAGTAGTAAAATACCATATAATACAAGATGCTTAAACAATATTAGGTAGCATATATTCACTTTATTTTATATATTCTAAGTACGTATAGATTTCTTGGTACGGCAGGTCCTCAGAAAACTAAAAATAGAAACACCATTTGACCCAGATAGACACAATGAATTAGCTTCTTACGGGGAATTCACAATTCTCAAAAAAATACAAAATCGGTTCCTGACCAGCTCTGGTCGAGTTCTGGACTTGCAAGGCTGAAGACAGATCCTGAATCCATCCTAGCTGCACTAAGTATATACTTTCAAAAGTCTTTTCAGTTGTTACAGAGCAGAATTTCCTTTTAAACTATAGCTTGAGGATAAATTAACTAATCCCCTTCCATTGGGAATTTGCAATTATGAACTAATTTGCCTGTGAGTTTTCAAGAGACACAGAGAACAACCCTTAAATTTCTTGCCAGAAATAATTTAGATGCTGGAATCTTACTTTTAGAAATGGGTGAGCTGCAACTAGTTTCACTTCCCCATGACCTTTGAAGTGCTGGGGCAGAAATGTCCTCAACCCCTCGAGGTCCTTTTAACTGATCTAAGAATCAAATTGACACGAGACAGACTGACAGGAGAAACAACAGAAAGTTTTATTACATATGTAAGGGGAAGCCATAGATGTGGGTTCCAGAGACAGTCCGGGAGAGTGAGGTACATATGTCATCCTGAACCCGGAAGAAGGGTGTAGGCATCTGAGACTTCACAGGAAAAGGGAAGCAATTTGCAGTAGTATGAAAAGAGTAAATTTTTGGCAAACAAATACCTGGTGGGCCGCATGGAAACATGGGGCACAGAGACAGGCTTGCCTCGAGCCTTCCTATCTCCCCTGGTTCACATTACAGTATTGTTATCCTTAGACACAGCTCTCCTGCTGGAGCAGCCCCTCCATCTGAATTCCTTTTATGCAGTTGTGTGTGGGGGGAGGTCAAAATATCTTCCTGAGTCTCTTAGGCCTTCATGATTTTAAGGTCAAAATAATGTGCATGTCAAAGTGGCACAGTCAGGGTGGCAGGGTCTGCCCTTGGTTCCCACAGAAGCAAGAGATCGACTCCTGAAAAAGTCTGAACTGGGGAAACCAGAAATCAGAATAGTTTCAAGATAGTCATGATTAATCTCTCAGTTGTTGACTTCTGAATAAAAGCTTCATAGGTACAACAGAGCTGTTCCAGAAAATGTCACACATTATTCAAAACAGTGTTCAGTAACTGGCTTTCTCAGTAACAAACGTTCAACTGGCTTAAATGGAAGTTTGATGTATGGTTGTCCTTAGAAAATACTCCTTAGAACAACATTCCTGAGGGCTATAAATTACATTGTATTGTACTAGACTATATTCTGTACTTCAATTAGAAAAAAAAAGGTTGTATAGGTTACAGTGATTTGCATAATAATGATAAAGGTGCATGTGGAGAAAATGGGAATTTCTAACCAGGATTCCCATCTGGCCTTAATAGTGCCCACTGTGTGTGTGTGTGTATATACATATATATATATATATATATGATATATATATAAAAGCCTGTTTGCACATCAGTGGGGTGTTTACTGGGCACAGAGCATAGGTCAGTCTCAGGAGTACCTGCCAAGGGGAGGGGTGGGGAGGAAACACCCATTCTCTCCTCTCCTCAGTTCCTGGTAAATAACTGGCCAGGCATCTTCCGGTCACCAGAGACCCACCCACAGAGCTCCTCCTGGTGCCAGGGGTGCTAGAGGCCACTGGGAGAGCAGGAAGGGTGCTGTGAGAGCGGCGGGGCCCCGGGGCTCCTGAGGATTGGGCCCAAGTATGGGAGCAGGGAGCCAGAGAGCGGAGAAGGGAAGCCTGGCACGAGAGCTAGGAGAGAGTGGAGACAGGCAGAGGGAAGCCAGAGTGGATGAGAGATGGAGACCTACTTCTGTGAAAATAAAAACCCCTTTTCAATCTGCCAACTTCATGACCTTGCCTTCATTCTGAGGGAATTCATAAGGAACTTGCTCCAGGCGGGGTAACCCCTCCTCCCAAAATAACAGTGCTTGTAAGCATTATTTAAAGAGAACAACCTCGATGTGTAACATATTTGGTGCTGTGACTGGGATTGCTACTCCTGCCTTTAAGGTGTACTAAATAAAACCCCTGCCAGCTTTAACTGTCAAAAAAAAAATACAGACTAATGTACACTATTTCAATTGTCCCTATGTGCTTAGAGGTGATGGTAGCCAATCTCAAGGGATAATGATCATCAAAATGCATGGCTCAAGCAAGACAGCTATTCCAATAGCTGAAATTTGCAAAAAACAGATTTTATATGATTTAAAGCAGGTACACTGGTATTACTTTGTTTTGGAATTTGTGTGTGAGATCTTTGTTAATGCAATTGAAGCCAAAGATAGGTGTTTCTAAAAGTGTATACTTAAGTCAACTTAAGTAATAAACTGATAATAAAGTATCAAAATGCCAAATAATATAAAATATAATTATTGGAAACTTACTATGAAAAAACGTTGAGAAATGGCATAAAACAAAAAACATACAGAAAACTGCTGACATTCAAACTACACCTTTTTTCATAATTGGGAGATAATGGATGCTGAAAAGTAAATATAATATGAATTCTGAGAAATCTAAAGGAAGAGTTATAAATGGAAAAGTCACAAGCAACCAGAAATTCAATCTGAGGTTGGAGCTGGGTGGTGGAAGTCAATATAGGCATTCAAGAAAAAGTCCTGTCAGTCTGATCTTATTTGCTTTTCTGATAAGGTTACTACCGGTACAGACATGGAAAGTGATGCAGGCAATTTGTATCTATATTTTACTAAGCCATTTGCTAAAGGGCTTACACAGTATTCTTAGAGAAAAGATGGAAAATAATAATTTAAGAGTTTCTTTCTATGATTTTAAAATTATATTGACTTAGTAATCTCTGTCTGGAAATAGGTGACTAATGGTGTTATTTGGGAATTGCAATGTATCGGTCCTGTTTTAATTTTAAAACAACTTATACAAATACATAGATTTGTGAATAAACAAAAGTTCAAACAACTGAATTTGATGAAATAATAAGAAATAAAAACTTTTGAGACTTTTGAACAATGTGCAGACACAATTAGAGGAAATCTAATAATTTCCCTGATACTAGAAATCAGTAATCAAGAACAAAATTACAGATTAGGAATCTCAATACTGTAGGTGATTTTCCTTTAATTTTGACCTACAATTCCAAAGTTAATAAAGTAGAAGTTGCTATACATAAAATGAAAATAATAGCTACACATAATTATTTTAGGGCCCAGTTAAAGATGTATTTTTTTATAAACCATTTTTTTCAGTATATATACTTTATAATGTTTGGCATTTTATTTAAGGATAAAACATACATTATGAGGATACAGATTCTAAATGAAAGATTAAGTTATTAAACCCAATTTAAATTATTTAAAAATGATTAATAAATGTTTTTTTTATTTGTAGATTTTTCTTACAATGTTGAGAATAATGCAAAATGAATAAATAAAATTAAGAATATGTGATCACTCATATATTTAAAGGAGACTACAGATAGAAAAAACATTAATTCTTCTTGTGGGTTGAAAAGATTGCTGATACTGCAATATTGACTTAACCAAACATGTTCTGTCTCTCTTTTATCATAATGAAACCATCTATCTACCCGCAGGGGAGGTTATAAAGATTAATTGCTTCGTTTTTGCAAGAGTTCATAAAGTTTAATAATATTAAATAAAGAGACAAATGGAAACATTGAGGTAAGAGCTATTAAACATTGTTACGAACCCACCAATTATTATTACTTGTAGGAACGAAGGTCAGCATTTCACTTGCAACACCTATTAATGTACACACAGAAAATACAGAATTTTATTAAAATTTTAAAAAATACTGTACTACATACATTCTGTGTATAAAATGTTTATCAAGATTTTAATTACACCTTGACAAACTCCAGCTTTAACACTTACCTTCTGTCTCATTCATCACAATGTACTCTGTATTTTGTCTATGACCTTTTGTCATTCTCTCTCTTCATTGGTATCTCTTTATTTCTTATTGTTCTAACATTTTTAATTTATCTTAGAATATATGCTTTCTTTAGAGTATATCAGCTATCAGCCTCACACGAATGACTTCAAAATCTGTATTATTAGACCTTAACATCTTTTTCATGTCAGACACAAAATCCCTGTAACTTAACAGTTCTGCATAGGTTTAATCTATGGGTACCTCAAAATCAACATATTCAAAGTGCAACTCTTAATTTTACATCTAGAATTTACCTTTTCTAAAGACTGGATCCATATATTAGAGCACAAGCTCTGGAGCCATAATTACTCACTCTGGGGATTGTATTATTCATTCTCCAATGACTATTTGTATGTTACTTAACTTTCCAGGCTTTTGTTTCCTTACCTATAAATAAAAAGTTGCTATGAGAACTGAATAACCTAGTAAGTGTGAAATGTTATAAATAATGCATAAATCATAGTAAGCATTAAAAGATGTGAATTATATTATTGTTTTCCTTTTCTTAATATGAAATCAAGCTTGCTTTTTGGTCACTAAGACTTAGAAACATCCTAGCCAACTTCACCTCTCAATTCACTAAGTTACATAAAAGAGAACCACACCAAAAAAAAGCACCTTTTTTTTATATTACTTGGTAGCAAAGACAATGACAATCTCCAACTCTTGTTATTACCTCTGGAATTTTCTTTCTGCTTTCATTTCTGCTAGTAAGCCCTGGTTATGCTTTAAACCAATATACGGGGTCACTTTGTAAAGCCTTCCTCTACCTCCTATCCTCCACCTCATCAGACGAAATTTATTACTCTCTTTCCTGTATTACTACTTTAAAAATTTTCTATTTTTGTTATATATATTATGTGTTGTGTATTATGTAATACATATATTACACTGTTACTATATTTTATTATATGTATATATATAAAATATATATCAGTTAATACATGATTTATTCATCAATTTACTACTATATTTGATGATATGCTCTAGGAGGACATGGGCCAAAACTTATTTATTGCTGAATGTACAGATGAGTGTCCAGTACACGGTATTTAGGAAATATTTATTAAATTTCAATAATATTTAAACTTTCCACACTGCTATTTGTGACTTTTCGTATATCACTGTAAGAGATCACTCTAATTTTAATCTTGTTACTGCTTCTTAACCGAAAAACAAAAAGAAAGAAGAAAGTCTATTGTTTCTACGCTACATTTTGGCATATTCACACAAGCTGTTACATAAGATACATAAATTGTTACGCCTATATTGGAATATTTGTATAATCTGCCTGTGTTGGAGTTGTTATGTGAAATAGAGAGATAGATAGTAAATTGTGGGCCTCAGAAACACCAAAGATGCTTTGTTCTTGTGCCTGAAAAATGTTACTTGAAATGACTTAAACCAGGATAAACAATAAAAATGGTTTTATATCTGAGCTGAGGTTTAGAGGAAATGAAATGTCCTTTATGGAGTATTTTATTTCCTATAAATGAGCATTCAAAAGGTAATGACAACTGTGTTAGGTGTGTGTGTGTGTGTGTGTGTGTGTGTGTGTGCGCGCGCACAAGCACATGCAAAGAGCAGCCTTTCCCACTCAGGAACACAGGAAGGTCTAGCAATTTAGATCAGTTTACTTCATAGTTCATATGGTTAATAAAGGGCACTTTCTTGAGGTACAGAAACATCCCTTATATTCAAAGGAAGCCACGGTATAACCTTGGTGAAATCTGCACTTTGTGAATATAACTAGAGAGTATATTATTTTCGGGATTCTCCATTCTGAAAGGAGAGTGATGACTCCCTTACAGGCTTGTTTGAGTCATGAAACTGAATCATGCATGAAATGTATGTGGCAAGCTGCACTAAAATCTCAATCCTGAAGCAACAACTAAATTAGTTTCTTCCTCCCACCTACTAGCTTCTTTGTATATATGATTCAAGATTGAGCTTCCAAGATACTGCAAATTATTCAGTTTTTCAGCAAATACAAGTGAATGAGTATTTTGTTCTAGGCCAGGAGACTTCTCTGAGAAAATAGCAGTTAGCAGCGGAGATAACGGTCCTGCTTTCATGGATGCACTTGTCAAATGGAGGAAACAGGAAATGAATACATGAATGTAAAATATGATACAATTTTACTGTGATAAATGTAATAAAGGAGCACACAGATTGTTAGGAGACTCTATAACAAGAGGCTTTGGTATCTAATGAGGAGTGATATTTACAGTGATGAATATCATGGTAGAACTGATATTTAGGCTTACCTGGAAAATTAAGAGTTGGCCATGCAAAGTAGGTAATATATTCCAAGGAGTAAAGGTAGGATGTTTATGAACTTTTTGCAGTACCACATAAAATAAAGTTCCTCAGAATTTAGTTCATCTCTAGTTTATTGTTATATTTTAATGTATGTAATAGAATCGATTCTCGACTATGTATGGAAGTGATAAACATTCAAAATAAGTAACAGCCCAGTAAATGGAGGCCCTAGGATTTCTTTACAATGTTCATATTGTTTGCTAAAGTTCAGATGGGATGATCTAAGAAACTTATCTGAGTAGTTAGCATATGATAGAAGGTTCCCAATACCGACCTGTCAACAGAATAGAACACGAGGCTTGTATTGATTTGAAATTTAGTGAATCATTTAACAAATCTTTATTAACCAGGATTAGCCCATACAGTGTTCTGGACTGGGATTTAATCTCTTGAGATCAGTTTACTCATAAAAACTTGCATATGCCCATGAAAACAGTGAGAGCAGTTGTGAAGCTGCAAGTTCTTTGCTGATTGGCATAGTTCTGTGCTTACGTTTTCTACCCCAAGAAATCTTAAAATGTAACTCATTAATCCAAAGAGTACTTGCTGTGGGGAGGGATGTGGGAAGGATATGTAAAGAAAGGACTTTTGAATCAGACATTTCGGGCCAAAATCACATCTTCATTGCTTTGTATCATGGCATAATATTTAATTCCTGTGTGTTTCATTTCTCTTTTATTTAAAATGCAACTGTGATAATATATCTGGCGGCTCCTGTAATTACTACTGTTATGGCCTTTGATGAGTTCGTTGTTTTGGTTATCGGTACCCTTTTTCTTAGTGATCATAGGGCTTTGGGCGTCCCGAAGTAATAGCATTGTGAGGACAGACTTTTATATTTTATTGGCTACAATACGGTCTGCATGGTCTCTGGGAATCTGTTCAGTTCCAACCAGTATTTCACAAAAATATTATAAGCTAAAATTTTCCATTTCCCTTCCTAAAATTTTCCACCTCTAACACAAAACCATGATCACCAGTATTCCATGACCAGGTAAGAGGAGGCTGGAATGGTGATGTTTACCCACATCCTTTCTCTTTGTTCTGGGAGGGAGTCTCTTGTAAACCTTCATATTTTATCATATTTGTCCATTTACTCTTAAAATAGTTAAAAATCAAGAGTGGTTTAAGTTATCTCCATTTATTTCATTCTGTATGTCCAGCACTGATGATGATTAAGCCCAAACCCCCAATTATGTAGATCCCATAGATCAATTAATGGAAAGAGAAAACAAGTGGTTGTCATGACTGAATCTTCTCAGAGAAATGCGTAGAGAAGTATGAAATTCTTACTGTAGAGCGGGATGGAACTTAGACATGCCTAAGTCCCGAAACCTGTGGCTTCTGATCTGAGAATTTAAACTGGAAACGCAGATTGCTTTTTTGGCTCAAATGAAGTAATCCTAATACTAGTGACCTGAGCATGTGAGCTTAGTTTTTTCATCTGCAACATGTGAGAAATCATGTATATCGATACACCTTTATGCCTACACCTACATCTATAACATCTCTATCTACCTAGTAGGATTTGTGGGTTTGAGGGGATGTGTGTATGTGTGTGTGAAAACCTGGAATTGGAAAAATGGATATAAACATATATACTGAAATATGAAGATTTTCTCTTTGTAGATTCCAGCTTTTGTTTACTTTCCAAAATATCTTGACCTATATATTTTCTGGCATTTATTCAGTTATCATCTTGAGATTTAACTACCTTTAAGTTCATCTAGTTTTCTCTATTTTTAGGTCATTCATAATTGAGCTAACATACAGGTAATATTGCCAAATCATACATGCATCAAAAATATCATCGAACATCAAGCTTTAATAAGTACTGTTCAAGATAGGAGAAGTCAAAAGACGTAAGGCAGAGAGTTCTGGGGCATTAAGGGTTGCTTCTCAGATCCTGTCTTCCTGCTGGACGTGCACCTCTGTTCTAGAATAATCGACATGATTCACGAGTGAGGCTCACAGTATCATCTCCCATTGTGGGAAGAGTTCCATTTTGAACCATTGCCGTTTCTAACCCCAGAGTTGGGCAGTTACCCAGGGAAACAGGTCTCATAGATCTTGAATACTATTTCCAATAGAAAATCCTTGGTTCAAAGATAAGGCCTCTTCCTCCTAGCAAACAGCCTTAGCCTATTTTCCCAGAGGTCCCGTTGACAGAAAGATGACACAAGGTTATCTGCTTGTTTTCCTTGCCTCAACGCCTCCTGCCTCTGCCCCATCCCTCCCTGGGCATCACTCCTACAGAAGGGACCGAATCCCAGACCAGAAGCCTTAACTTCTTCCTGCCAGTACTTAATATCATTTTTCATTCTCATTCATTTCATTCTATATTTTTATTTTTCCCCTGAGATCTGTGTAAGTGCACCATGACTAGTACGCAGCTCAATGTCTGTTTACTGCAGTGCTGTGTCTGTGTCTGATGTGAATTAAATATTGCTGTTTTGGGCCTCTCTTCAACTTTTTCAGGTATCTTTCTCTTCACTTCTGTGAACGAAGCATCTTTTTTCCCCGTCTCTTGAAAAGTGTCCTATAAAGTCTGTATTAAATTTCCTACAATTTAACAGACAGGCTCACTTCCTTTTTTATTTTTCACCCTTCCCTTCCTTGAAGACATACTCTCCCAAGCACAATTTTTTGTTCTCTTCTATACTGCATCACTGCCTTTTAGTATTTTTCAGAATTTTCACATAGTGTCCATAATATTTTATTTTATTGTAAATCATATTTTAAATTAATTTTATTACTTTCCACGGTATTTTATATAAATAGTTTTAAAAGTCAAATAGTTCTGAACATCTTACAATGAAATTCACTAGTACCTCTCTTTGTGCTCTCAGTCTTATCCATAAAGGTAAAACTTGACACTAAATTTGGTATTTATCTTCCAATTTTTGAAATATATGTTCAGTTAATCTAAACATATGCTTGTTATCCTACTGTTTTTCATTTTAAATTTATTGCTATACTTCTTCCATTTATTATTATTTTTCTTTATTAATTCAATTATGTCTGATTTAGTAAAAGGGAGTTCTTTCTTACAGATCATATAGCTTGATTATATAAATCCATGCCTATCATATTTTCTACCATGCATTTAAAAGCTTTTTGTTTCCTTTGAGTTCTAAGCAAACTTCCTTCTACTTCTCAAGTTCTCAAGAAAAAAACACCTTTTTATGATGTTCTAATGTCTCTGGTTACGGTAAACAAGTCTGCTTCCCGGAGTGGCAGTTGCTATGATTCTACAGGCTGGCCCCCTTCTCAGGCATCCACTCCAGGAGAACGTTTACTGATCTGGGCTTTCCTTCCTGCAGGCTCTGAATGCCACATGGGGCTCAGAGGCACAGGGTACTCGCCTCAGGGCCTCTCCAGGCTTGGCAGTCTCAGGGTAAGACATGCATCCCTGACGCTCCAAATCCTGTGCAGGCTGACTCTGTAAGGAAGCAATTCCACTACAATTATTTTTCCTGTGACTACAGCTCTACTTTCTAGGATATACAAAGAGCTAATTGCTTTACTTGCATTATTTTACTTATTCCACACGACATACCCATAAGGTAGATACTTTTCTAGTGATTCAAATTTATAGATAAGAAAACCAAGTTTTAAAAGTTAAACTGCCTTAAGTCACTCTGTTGGTAAGCAACAGAGTTTGGACTTGAATCTCAAATCGCCCAGCTACAGTGCTCTGAAAGGGTCGGTGTTCTAATTGGCTGTAGGGTTGCAGGCCTGCTCTGAGCAGGGGCTGGGGTTGGGGGTGGGTTTCTACAACTATGTTTATTAGTCACCCATTTTCACAGGGAAACTCGCCCTGTAGGCTGTCTGCTTATTGTAGTCACTCTCTTAATAGAAATCTTCAATCTGTATGTGCTGGTTGCTGTTTCTTATCCTGCATACCCTGCACTCACATTTCCTAAGGAGGGTTCAGAATATGATTTTATTAAGATGCCTTTCCCTTATTTCTCCAACATTCTTTCACTGCAGTGAAAAATAAGAGTTCATTCCATGTCTCTTCTGATCTGGCTCTCTCTGCATTCTAGCAACCAAACAATTAATGTTAGTATCATATAGATTAGAATATTCCTAGTTTTCTGTGTTAGTGAAAATATGTTCCTCTTTGTATGCATAGCTCATCATCTCATGGACACTTCCCAGTGGTAGTCGGACACCAGTTTTCATATCACTGTTTTAATCTATCAAAGACCTGATGTTTTTTTCATTAGGAACGGTCAAAATGGGGTAAAAAGGAAAATACATTGCTGATTTTCTTATCTTATTTACCTATTTTTCTCCTAATTTTCAAACACACATATTCCACTCACACAGGTAATGCTAAGTAGGACTCTGAGCTTTTATTTGTTGTCACTACCACTCCTCCAAAGTCTTAAAATCTCCTTTTCCCTTCTCTGAATTCATCCAAATCCATTCACACCATCCAGCTTAAGTTGATACACTCTATAAAGCCTTCATTGGTTACTCTCCTTTTCACAGGTCTTTTCCTTATAGCTGTCATTTAAAATTTTTTTACCCACTAGATTTTTATATGAAGCTCAAAATAATTTACATTTGATTGTGCTCTACTTGTTGTGTGTGTATTAGTTGGGTCCTTCTGTAGCAGACAGTCACTAGAAGCAGCTGCACCCCTCACATTTTGTCTCTGTCTGACACCATCTAGCCCAGGCGTTCTCCCTGGCTGTACATTAAAATCATCTGGAGGGAGGTGGGCAGTGTATTAAAGTCACCTGCACGTAGGCTTCATCCCAGACTGAGTAAGTTCAAATCTCTTGGTGTGGGGCTCAGGCTAAGAAGTTGTGTTTTGTCTTCTGATTCTCATGTGTAGCCAAGTCTGAGAAGCCCTGGTGGAGAATTTGACAGAGTTTAGCATCCACATGGTTAAGAATGCATCAGAGAACATCAAAGAACATCCGTGGATAAGAAAAGTTTTCATGGAGGAATGTTTTAGATTTCAACATGGATAAATGACCTATAAATTGTGCAACAATAAAGGGTAGCTGATTGAAGCAAAAGAAATAGTTTAGGGATAATTGGTAGAAGAGGTGGAGTAATAAAGACTTTCAAGTTTTTCAAATAAAAGAACTAAAATCAAATCGGATCTTATAAACGTTTGTAAGCAGGTATAAAACTACAGATGTAAAAGATAATTCAGACTGTGTCAACTTGGAATCATCTGTGGAACGGAAAGACAAATACAGCAAGCTAAAGAGTAAAAGACTGAAGTGTCAGAGTATAGAAAAAGGTCTTTGATAATAATTACATGAAAATAACAAAATGGATGAGTTGTACAATGAAGAGTCTACTTAAGATAGCTATTGGCACCTTGCCTCCCCTTGGAAGATGGGCAGTTTAGGATTTTGGAGGAATTTAAATGGAGCTTTAGCAATTGTACCTGAAGGAAGAATTCTATCCTGATCTTACTCTTTCTGATGAGTTGACAGGTCCAGCTACTGGTAAGCAATAAAGTAAAAAATTTAAAAAGCAAACTTGTCCAAAAGGATGAGGGAATCAAGAAGTAGACTTGTTCTGGCTTTGTGCATTTAGGACACCAGGCTCAGAGTGAAAGATAATTTGAGACCCAGCAAAAAAGAAGCAACAGGACATTTTTTATGCCCTCCCTGCATTGCTCGGGACTAGTTCAGGTCTGGCTGCGGCTGTGCTTGGCCTGGCTGCTTGAGGAAAAAAAAAAAAAAGTTCGTGTTTAAAGTTACTGTCCTTGAAGGCACACGAGTCAAGTCACAATGTATATGAAGGGGCTGTGATACAGCTAAAGGCAAACCTGTGTAAGAGAAATCCTTATAAAGAGATAAACAGTAATACAGAGTAATCCTTAACAGAGATAAATGAGTAACACATTATCGCTGCCCTCCATGCAGTCAATTTTGTTCCACAACTACATAGCTCATTTGTAGACCAATGAATGCTCGTGTGATTCACTATAATTAGTGATCCTCTGGGTTTGTAAAGATAGAAAGGGTTAAACTATCACAGACTGATGAAGATGTGTGATAATCTATGTTGTTATAAAAGTAAATTTGAATAGATATTTGTATGTGTTAACTTGCCACCCATACAAGCCATAAATTAAGAAATTTTAGGTACAGTTTTAAATCCAAATACAGTAATTGAGAAAAAGACCATCCTCATTTTATATGTGAAGACCCTTGTGCACATAACTTAGAAGAAAACATATGCCTTATGGTTATGTAAAGAGATCTCACAACAATGTCTAATTTTTAGAAAAATTTTTGGTTTGGTATACCAAAAAATAAAGCTATGCATTAGTAAATTTCCAAGTTTTTCTAAGTGTCCTTATTTTAAACATTTCAATGAAGACTGAAATATTAGTTGCTTAATCATCTGATAATTTAAGTCATTCTTTTTACTTCAGGGGCACATTAGAAGTTGCCAAGTTTTAAAACTTTGATAAAGACACACACACACACACACACTCACTCACTCACTCACTCACTCACACAGATACACAAACACAAACACAGACACATTTTTTTACTTGTACTGGGTAGCAACCTAGTTTGGAAGAAAAAAACATTTTTTCCCTCTGTCAATGTAATCTGCTCTTGATAATTCATTTTCATTACATTCCGCAACATACTGATAATCTCCACAGTGT